>NC_058152.1:0-1478861 GCF_011075055.1 Mangifera indica
ATCTGCTTCCACGACGCGAATACCGACAAGAGATCCGTGCTTTCTAAAGCGTGGAAGAAACAAAAACGTTTCAACCTTATTGCTACTGTCTTTAACCTTGGCAAATAGCCAAGTATAGGGAATGTCTGTTTCCTCTTCGGATCTCTGGATCTCTCTCTCAGTCTTTCTGGTAGAGTTCTGGGCTTTCCAGCTATTTGACTCTCGAGGTATTCCTTTCTATTCATTGTTTGAAAGTGGAATGTGTGGATCTCTACTCCTTCATTGCTCAAAATATATTTACCTGTTTGGATTTAGGTTTTTTACTTCCTTATTGATGAATGTTTTTACACTGAAGCTTTTGCAGTTATCATGACATAAAAGTATGAGATTTCTTCAACGGAGCTGATCATTGTACAATGACAATTGATGTGCAATCATCAATGGCGCAAAGTGTGAGAGCAACTGGATCTTCCTTTAGCTCTAGCAATGGAAATGAAGAAACTCCTTCCCATAATCCTGTTTCTGTTTCAAATGGGGATGAATATGATAGTGATGGCTCCAATTTTGCACCACCGTGAGTCTTTTCTCATATTGGTTTCAATTTGTATAATGTTATCTGTTCGCTGTTTATATGCCAGTTTTGGCCCTACAATTAACATGGAATCAAGCCTCAGCTGATTTAGCCGACCTTCCACCTTCACCATTTGTATTTTAGGTTTTAGTCAAAAGTTATTAGCTTTGAATAATCTCTTATCCGATTCTCATCTTTTTACAGCTGATGAATTGCCATATGAAGAAATTTCTATTAAGCTCAATTTTTTCTTCTTTGCAGTACACCTACAACGCTCTCAATGTCTATTCCATCAGAACTTGCAGGTGCTATACCGTTGATTGATCGATTCCAGGTGGGGTAAAATGTTAAAGTTAAAACTTCGTAGGTCACTTTTGTTGTATTGTCACGAAAAATTAATGTTCTTCATTCTTTACAGGTGGAAGTATTTTTGAGGATGATGCAGAAACAAATTCAATCTGCTGGTAAACGTGGGTTTTTCTCTAAAAAATCTGTAGGCACTCAAGTTCGAGAAAAGTTCACTTTTGAGGATATGCTTTGTTTCCAAAAGGTGGTTACATTTTTTCTCTTTTCTTTTGAAAATATATGATGTCATGTGTACAGACTCATGAAAGGTTATTGCTTTCACAGGATCCTATACCGACATCATTACTTACGATTAACAATGACCTGGTCAGCAGAGCAACAAAATTGTTTCAGATAATTTTAAAGTACATTGGCATTGATCCATCTGATCGAGTAACTCCACCGAGCTTAGATGAGCGAATTGAGTTTGTTGGGAAACTATATAAGCAAACTTTGAAGCGTGCTGAGCTCCGAGATGAACTTTTTGCTCAGATTTCAAAACAAACCAGGAACAACCCTGATAGGTAGGCTGAAATATGATTTTGTCAATAATGATCAATTTTGCATAGGTGTATAGTAGTTGCAGTTGGTGCTATAACTTATGTATTTCTTTTCTAGATGTTTGGTAAATTTATTGATTGTGATATTACAGGCAATACCTAATCAAAGCATGGGAGCTGATGTATTTATGCGCATGCTCCATGCCTCCCAGCAAGGACATGGGTGGATATTTATCCGAGTATGTTCATAATGTAGCACAGGGTGCTAATACCGATTCTGAGGTCCAAATCCTATCTCTGAATACATTAAATGCTTTGAAGCGTTCAGTTAAAGCTGGTCCCAGGCATACAATACCATGTCATGAGGAGATTGAAGCTATTCTAACGGGTAGAAAGCTTACAACTATAGTTTTCTTTTTGGATGAGACATTTGAAGAAATAACATACGACATGGCAACGACAGTATCTGATGCTGTAGAGGTACTCTCCCTCTTTTATTTTGATAATTTTAGTGTTTCTCACTTAATAAATATCCTGATTGGCTAATGTCAATACTTTTAATCCTTTAAAGCTCATTTTGTTTGGTAAATCAATATGTGTTTTTTCGTTACATAAAATGGTTTAAAATTCTTGCGACCTCAAGTAGAGAGCCCAATTGGTTAAGATGCCATCTGTCTTCTGGAATTAATTCAACAGATATGTTTTATAGGCTTGGTCTTCTACCAATGTCTGTCTGTTAGTTCATTCAACATACCAGTTCATGCTTTTCAGAGCCTTTATGAGCTTGTATAAGGAAGTAAAGGCATCTTGACTGTCAATAATGCACATTGTGTCTATTCTGGTCACCATCTGTTTTTTATAGGCCCACTTTTTGTCTTTTGTGTTGTGCAACATTGTTGATACTGATCAAATTCATGCCTGATTAAGGAACTTGCGGGGATAATTAAACTATCAGCTTACTCTAGCTTCAGTCTATTTGAATGCCGCAAAGTTGTCACTGGTTCCAAGTCACCTGATCTCGGGAGCGGTATATACTCTGTAAACTACTATGTTCTTCCTGGGTGAGATATTTATGATATTATTATCTAATATGCAGTTTGCTGTAATGTAGAGGAGTATATTGGGTTAGATGATAACAAATATATTGCTGATCTGCTGGCGGAATTCAAAGCAGCCAAGGATCGAAGTAAAGGGGAAATTTTGCACTGCAAATTAACATTTAAAAAGAAGTTATTTCGAGAGTCAGATGAAACTGTAACAAACCCAATGTTTGTGCAATTGTCATATGTTCAAGTATGTATTCTCTCATTGAAGAAGTATTGAGCAATTGAATTTAACTTCTAGAATGGTACATATGCTTTTTCTGGAACCTAGGTTAAATTTTTTACTATCTTGTATTTGGTGATAATTTTCATATGTTTGCAGTTGCAGCATGACTATGTATTGGGCAATTATCCAGTTGGAAGGGATGATGCTGCACAGCTTTCTGCATTGCAAATCTTTGTTGAGATTGGGTTTGTTGGTAGCCCTGAATCATGCACGTTAGTAGATTTCTTACTTTGTTTACTTTATAATGTTCAGCTGCCATTGCTGTAGGTCAAGCATGGTAGTTCTGTTTTTTTTTCCTTTTGTTATACTGGTATCAGAACTAAAAAAATATAGACATATTTTCTGGTGATTTAATTTGAATACCCGGTCGTTTTACATTCTTCGTTGTTTTTACTTTTCAAAGTTGTTTTCCAGTGATTGGACTTCTCTTCTTGAGCGGTTCCTCCCTAGACAAGTTGCAATTACCCGAGCAAAGCGGGAATGGGAGTTGGATATTCTTTCTCGTTATCGATCAATGGTGAGAAACAAATTCTGCTCACCTGTTCGCCATGAAGAGATCAATCAAATTTCAAGAAAGCTAGTGCCACTTTTATAACTATGCTTTTTATCTATTCATGATGATATTTTCCATGGAACATTTGAAGCCATTGTTATAACTTCCCTATAAAATATGAGTATGTTGATATTACATATTATTTTGGTAGGAAACTTCAGGTAAACATAGTAGTGGGAGTAAGAATAAGAGATACAAGTTTGATAGGAAACCTAAGTTAAGGTGAATGATAAAAATAATATATGTTGAAATTCTTTTGAAATTGAGGCCCAATAAGGATATCAAAGTAAAACAAATGCATTTTATCTCACATTATTCAATTATGTTTTCAAAATTCTTAATAGATCATTTATGACAAATGACCAAAAGGGTGGAGCACGCTCCAGACCCTTGTGGATTTTTTTGGCCTCTTTCTTTTTCCAGAAGCATCATTATGCTCCACAATGAGAGAACATGATTTCAGAAGTGCTGCTGAAGATTGGCTTCTTTGCAAGCCTTTGACCACAGCAGGCTGTAGCTGCTGAGCCATTAGATATGTTACATTGATATGATATAGTATGAGGTTCTTTTTTTAAAAGATTGTTGAGTACATAATTTGTTATTAATTCTTATTTTCCTTTTTTTTTTTTTGGTTATTTTTGTTCATAAACATAAACAATGTTTTCGTACTCAACTTAAATAAATTTGTTTTTTGTATTTAAACTAGATCTAGGAATATGACAATTGTTTAGGTACTTTTCTTTTTGGGGGGTGTGGGGGGGAAGGGAGAGAGGAGTGTTGTGGATAACTTCACCTTTAGCCTGCATTCCAAATTTCCCTGTCATTTTCAATCAAAAAATCCCTGTAACTTTACTATTTTTGTGTATAATTCAAAGTAAAGTTAGTCCATGATATTTCATTACAATGTAGTCAGCATTTTAAACTTTATTCCTCTGTCATGTTCTGATGCTCACAATTATTTTATACTGATAAAGTTATTGTGAGAGTTGAACCTGAACTTTGTGCTGCTTGACAAACTTTCACATATTTGATTTTGGGCGGAGTTTGACTATGCTTTGATGGCTGATGAATATGCAAGGTTTTTGTATATACCATCCCAAACCATAAGTTAATACTTGTTTGGTCTAGATAATTAGGCTTTCCTGACTTCTGTAAACATTAAATAGATTTTGTATTTAAAGTTCTTAAACATCCTTGAGTCTTTTAAAACTTGTTCAGAGTTGAAGATAAATTACTTATTTTCTGTTGTCAGAAAAGATAGAAGAGGCAAATTGATCACTCAATGGATGCAACCTAATTGGCCATAAATTTTTTCCCCTTATTTGTGATGGGCTAGATGATTTTTACTTTTTGTATGGCATGTTGGCCATTTTTCATTAGTGGTTCAAATTTTTGCAAGTTTTGTGTGTGTGTGTGTGTTTTCTTTTCCTTGATACATTGTTTTGTTGCCATGTAGGAGCATTTAACAAAAGATGATGCTAGACAGCAATTTCTGCGGATATTGAGGACACTTCCTTATGGGAATTCAGTTTTCTTTAGTGTCCGAAAGATTGATGATCCTATTGGACTTTTGCCTGGACGAATTGTCTTGGGTATTAACAAGCGAGGGGTGAGTCATAAATTATGTGGTATACTAATTGCAAGATTAAGATGTTGGCTTTCCTGATAACTTAGGTGTTGTCACCAACATTCTTTCCCATACTGTTTCGGTCATACTAACCATAAAAATGAAAAAAACTACATCTAAATGCATATAATATGTAAACATTGTAAAATTGTCATTATCCTCTTGTACCCAGCTTTTGGATTTTAATTTCTTTGAACATGTATTTCTAGGTTCATTTTTTCCGTCCAGTTCCAAAAGAGTATCTACATTCTGCAGAGTTAAGAGACATAATGCAATTTGGTAGTAGCAATACCGCTGTATTTTTTAAGATGAGAGTTGCAGGTGTCCTTCACATATTCCAGTTCGAAACCAAGCAGGTTCAAGCAAAGTGTTACACTTTTTATTTATCATGTTTTCCAGGCCTCTTAACCTTAATGTTATACTAAATCATAACTTTCATGTCTCCATTTTTATGCAGGGAGAAGAAATTTGTGTTGCACTTCAGACTCATATAAATGATGTGATGTTGCGTCGATACTCCAAAGCACGTTCTTCTACTAGTGGCTCAGTGAATGGAGATCACTCAAACAAATTTAAGCCTCCTAGCATGGAAGTGTTTGAAAAACGTGTGCAGGATTTATCAAAAAGTGTTGAAGAATCTCGAAAAAATGCTGATCGTGTAAGCCTTAAAGCGGAAAATTGATGTATTCAATTATATTTGTTATGGATTAGGGCCATATCTCACATAGCTGCGGTGATGGATTTTATATGTAGGGGGTAGTAGTTTTTGTCATCATCTTTTAGCTTAAAAGTACCACACGGTATTGAAATTGCATTTGAAACAGCTTTTATTTACTTATTGGGCAGTCCAATAATTTATTAGCACTTGCTTTTTATTTTAGGCACCCCAAATACATCTCTAAAATTTAATATCTTCTGGACCATTCTTGATTCATAGTCGAGTTAGTGCATATCTTAATACTCTCTTGTTCCTGTTTGGAAAATTTTTACAAAATTTGAGTCTGCTTGTGGAAATTTCATCTGTGATAATTTGCTGAGTGTGTGGATCTAGTTGTCAGAAGAATTGCATGAAAAGGAAAAGCAAGAAATCAAAATGCAAGATGAACTGGAGAGCTTGAAAGATGCTTTGAGAACCAAAAAGCAGAAATTGGCGGAAGTTGCAAGTGACCATGATAGACTTAAATTGTTGTGCCATGAAAAGGATACTGCTCTTCAAGTTAGTGTATTTATATCGTCGTATCATCACATTCATCAACCTTTTGAAGTCAGCTTTTTATAATTTTAGTCATATATTTCAGGCTGCATTGATGGAGAAGAAGAGCATCGAAGTGAGGTTGGGCAAGCTGGGAAATCAAGCCCTAGAGAGTCATACTAAAAAGGATTTGGTTGGAACAAACAGCCAGGTAGAAATTTGTGAAAATGGATATTATTGTATCCATATATAAATTTCCATTCATATATGGCTTTAATTCACACCTTCATGCTTTCATCTTGCATTATGGATTGGGTTTTACTATCTTATTTATGATATTAATGATTTTAAGCTGTGGATAAGACAATGCAGGCCTTGCGTAAGCTTCAGGACGAACTAAAAATTTGCAATGAGCAGTTGCATGCGGAACAAGAAAATGCGAAGAAGTTGTTGAATGATAAAATCATATTAGAGCAGAGGGTTCTCAAACTTGAAAAGAAAAAGGCTGAGGAGGTATTATTTTCAATCTTTGAATATGGTTTGGGAATTTTTTTTTTTTACTGAGAGTGCTGGTCATGATATGTATGTATTACAGATGGAAATTCTTGAGAAAAACTTTGAGGAAGATCGAAAGGCATTGAGTTATCAAGTGTTGGAACTTGAAAGAAAGTTAGAAGACACTACACAAGATTTGGCCTCTGTTCAGTCAACTCTTGCAACTAGGAATACAGATTTGGCTGTATTACAGAACAACCTAAAAGAATTAGAGGAATTGAGAGAAATGAAAGAGGTAATCATCTTCAGTAGTGCTCCTCTGCTGAAAGATAATTTTACTGCACTGTTTTGTTGTTCAATATATCTAATGTCTTCTTGCATGTCTTTAGGACATAGATAGAAAGAATGAGCAAACTGCTGCCATCTTGAAGATGCAAGGAGCTCAGCTTGCTGAATTAGAAGTACTTTATAAAGAAGAACAAACTTTAAGGAAACGTTACTTTAATGCTATAGAAGGTCAGCATCACTTATGATTAATATTTTATTTTGTTAATGGAATTAAGGTTAGTTTAATACCATTTTTTAAAACACTTTTTCTTTTCTAAATCTTACAATAGAACCCCCCCCTTCACATTTTCTCCAAGGTACTAGTATGAGGTGCATTTCCACTGTTTTTGTTCATCATCAAAGTTCCTTAAAGATGCAGTTCTATACACATTCCCTGATCTTGACAAGACAAAAACATCTATTCCTGGATTTGATTTTACAACAGTTATTCAAAAAGTAGTTTTGCAACATTTAACAAAACTAGCTTAAAATGTTTAATGCTTTTTTTGACAGTAAAGGACTGTTGCTTGAAACCTTCATATTCATCATTCCTCAATACCATCTCATTATAAATACTAACTACATGACAGATATGAAAGGCAAGATCAGGGTTTTCTGTCGTTTAAGACCTCTAAATGAGAAAGAGCTTGCTGAAAAGGAAAGAAATGTTCTTTCAAGTCTAGATGAGTTCACAATAGAACATCCATGGAAAGATGATAAGGCAAAGCAGCATATGTATGACCAAGTCTTTGATGGCTATGCCACCCAAGATGATGTCTTTGAGGATACACGGGCAAGTTTGATTACTTTTGATAATTTATATCTTATCATTCAGCATCTATACGTGGTAGCGTTTTAATCAACTCATATTATTGTATGTTAATAATGCAGTACCTGGTGCAATCTGCTGTTGATGGCTACAACGTTTGTATATTTGCCTATGGACAAACTGGATCTGGAAAGACATTTACAATATACGGATCTGAGATCAATCCTGGAATTACCCCACGAGCAATCACAGAACTTTTTAGAGTCATAAAGAGAGATAGTAACAAATTTTCATTTTCCTTAAAGGTGATTGGTTTAAATAGGTACTTCGAATATTAAATATAGATCTGAATTATTTATAGAAAAAAATGGAATTATGATGTGCATCTTAAATAATTCTGCAAAGCAGAATCATTATGTACTCTTGATTTAATGGTTATATAATTAAAAAAATTGACTTTACATTTCCCATTTACTTGATAGAATGTCATTTATTCATTTAAGTGACCATTTCATTTATATTTATTACGTATATGAATTTGTATTTGAGTACTTGATGAGGATATGAAATGTTATAGGCATACATGGTGGAGTTGTATCAAGATACCCTTGTAGACCTTTTATTACCAAGGAATGCAAAGCGTTTAAAATTGGACATTAAGAAAGATTCAAAGGTAATTTGTATACAAAGGAGTTGTATCAAGATACCCTTGTGAATTTGTATTTCTATGGCTTTGTTTATTTGATCTTGTTATGAGTTGGGAGCTGAATCCTTTTTTTTTTTTTTTTTTTTGGTTTAGGGTATGGTGGCAGTAGAAAATGTGACAGTGGTATCAGTTTCTACATTTGAAGAATTAAAAAGTATTATCCAAAAAGGATCTGATCAGCGGCATATATCTGGAACTCAGATGAATGAAGAAAGTTCAAGATCTCACTTGATACTTTCAATTGTCATTGAGAGTACCAACCTTCAAACCCAATCTGTTGCAAGAGGAAAGGTAACATCTATTATGGTGGCTTTTTTATTTGATCAAATCATGAGAAAAAAACTCTAAATGTAGGAACATAATGTTAATGAGAATTTATTTGAATTTCTTGTGATTATTTTAACATCTGTTTATGCAAAGTACCTATGGAAGTTGTTTATTGGATGATTTGTTTGGTTATTAACTTGTAACAACTTTAACATTCATTCACAGCTAAGTTTTGTGGACCTTGCTGGTTCTGAAAGGGTAAAGAAGTCGGGCTCTTCAGGTTGTCAACTTAAGGAAGCTCAAAGCATCAACAAATCCCTTTCAGCTCTCGGTGATGTTATTAGTGCTTTATCTTCAGGCAGTCAACACATTCCTTATAGGAATCACAAGTTAACAATGCTGATGAGTGATTCACTTGGTGGAAATGCAAAAACTCTTATGTTTGTGAATGTATCTCCAGCTGAATCTAATTTGGATGAGACTTACAATTCCTTAATGTATGTATCCTGCTCTTATTCTATCATGCTGCTCCTTTTTCTAATGTCTTATGATTGTGATACAACTCATGTTATTATAACATTTTTTGTGCATAAGAAGCCTTACCTAAATTTTACTAGGAATAATAAGTGTGTCCTAAAGGCAGATATTAGATGCAAATATTCACAAAATTTTCTTGTTCTAATGCATGGGAAAATAACTTGTTAACTTTATGTGACGAAATTTATTGTCCCTGAGGCCATCTTAATAAAAAATAATATAGTTCTGCTTCCTTATCTAATCTATGTATCCCTCTATGATTTTGACAAACATGGATTTTAGTTGGTAGCTCTGGATAGTGGTGTAAATGGAGTTTGTGATTGAAATTTTGTATTTAATATGTTAATAGTGATTCTTGAATTATCTTCTCTGGTAGTCTATCTTGTGGCATGTTATATTGAGGAGTAATGATCTTTTGTTATAAGCATTCTGTTCTAATCGAAATTGATTTTTTACTTGTGAATAGGTATGCTTCAAGAGTGCGGTCGATTGTGAATGACCCTAGCAAAAATATTTCATCGAAGGAAGTAGCTCGATTGAAAAAGTTGGTTTCATATTGGAAAGAGCAAGCAGGTAGAAGGGGAGATGAAGAAGATTTTGATGACATTCAAGAAGAACGGCCAATGACAGACAGGACAGATGGCCGCCATTCCATGTAGATGAAATTTCAGTATAAGAAGTGCTGATATTGTGAGTTGGTGGATATGGTTTTGGTTTCATCGATCACACTGGATGTGTGATAGCTAGAGGGCTAGAGTCAGTATTTTGATTTATTGGCTGGAGCGTTTAGTTGTATAGTTGGCATTCTTCATTGGGGTTGTACATATTTCTGATTCAATATTGTTGAATACATATGTATCTGAATATGACTTTTTATTTAGTTTTGAACAAAATTTCACGGTTTTAAATTGTAACATGGATGAAGGAAAGGGATACCTATGTAGTAGAAAATGAAATTGTGAGAAAATGAAAATAGGCAATCGCGGTATACGGCCGTTGGCAATCACATCTGTGCTGAGTTGTTTAATTTCTTCAGGAAGCTCCAAAAGTAGTCTAGCCATTTTCTTCATTGGGGCTTGTTACTTCCTCGTAGTTTGGTGTAAAGAAAAGAGACATCAGGGGCGTTTGGTTTAGGTTTTTTAAGATTACCTTAGTAATCTATCTTTTACTCTTTTGTTTGATTTGTCAGTAATAAAATATTACAGTAATCTTCTATTATCAATGCGAACGTAACAGGTAATATAGGTGGTAATCTGATTAACATTTTCACTTTAAGTATTTAAATTTTATTGAGATAATTTTGATTTTATTATGATTATATTATTATTTACTAATTTTTTGAGGCAAAAATAAATTTATTTTTAATTAATATGATAAATAATATAAAAATAATTAAAAATAATTATATTGAAGGGTATTTAAGTAAAATAATTTATCAGTAATCTTTTACTACATTTAACCAAACATAATAATTATTTATACCTATCAAATTTTATCAAATATAGTAATTATTTATATTCATTTAACCAAACATAATAATTATTTATACATATCAAATTTTATCAAATATAGTAATTATTTATATTCAGTAATCTTCTAAGTAATCTATCTTCAAGGTAATCTTTCTATTTTAATAATAAAATATTACTTAAATCAAACGTTAGCCTAGAGTTTTTATGTAATAACAAATACACCCGAAAATTAAATCATTGAATGAATCTATGTAGGTATCGTAATAATACAATAAAACCCTTTCTCTTAACAAGATCTAGGCACTTAAAGTGAATATATAATAAACTTTATTATATAACATTTGCATGATTAATCAAATTACTTCCTATCTGTCTTCTCTCCCCTTTACAGCTCATTTTTTAACTTCTCTAAAAACCATCAACCATCCATTTTTTGCTGAATATAACCTCATTTCTAAAGCACGTCATTCCAATTTTTTAAACTCATTCCCACAACAGCCACTCCAGCGAATGCAAAAACCCAAAAAGCATCACTATTTATACTCATAATACAATACATAAAGCTCACCATAACAACACAAACCAGTCCACACGTCAAAGAGGACGCCACAGGTGTAACATATCAATTAGCTATTAAGCCTACATCATAACACCATAATGTCTGCCAGTATTGACTTTCCATTATTTTCTTTTGGCCAAAAGGCTTATTCCCATTTAAGATAGTGAAAACTCAAATTCATACCTTCTAATTTTCAAAAATATAAACACACGTCTATAAACAAATTCTTATTAAAAATTTCACTTATGATTAAGGGTAAAACTATCACTTATTAAAAAAATTTTGAAAAACTAAATTTTTATTATATTTTCCTCCTCCAATTTAAAAAACTCATAATTTCTCCTAAATCCAAAGTTTAAAAAGTGATAAATACTCTCGTAAGGTTTTTCCTACTTCTCCGAAGTTGATTCACCATCTCTACCCATCGGTTGTCTTCCATCCACCTTATCTCTCCCTTAGGTCTCTCTCCCTTCCTTCTCTGGCCATCTTCGATCAAGACGAAGATGCATTGTCTTTGTCTTGATTGAAGACACATTGTCTTCATCTTGACTAAAGACAACAGAAAAGGGAAGGGAGAGTACCAGGGAGGGGGGATAGTCGATGGAGAATCATAGCTAGAAAAAAAAAAAAGAACAAACCCTAAGAGGTATTTATCATTTTTCAAATTTTGGGTTGAGAGAAAATTATGAAATTTTTTAATGTAGGGAGAAAAATATGATAAAACTTTATTTTTTTTATTTTTAATAAATAATAATTTTACTTCTAATGCTAACTAAGATTTTTAACAAAAATTTGCTTATGAATAAGTATTTGATTGTGTTTGAAAATTGGAGAGCATAAATTTGTGTTTTTACTATATCTTGGGTGGGAATAAGTCTTTTGACCTTTTTTTTTTCTATTATCTTTTATTTTGAGCAAATCTTAAATTTTATCCCTAGGGGGCGTTTGATTCTTGGTTTTTAAGATTACTTTGGTAATCTATCTTTTATTTCTTGGTTTGATTTGTCATTAATAAAATATTACAACAATCTTATTTTACCAATGCTGACGTGACAGGTAATATAGATGGTAATCTGATTACCACTTTCACATTATGTATTTAAAGATTACCAAAGTAATCTTGATTTTATTATAATTATATTATTATTTATTAATTTTTTGAGACAAAAATAAATTTATTTTTAATTAATATCACAAATAATATAAAAAATATTTAAAAATAATTATATTCAAGAACATTTAAGTAAAATAATTTATTAGTAATCTTTTATTACCTTTAACCAAACACAATAATTATTTATACCTACTAAATTTTATCAAACATAGTAATTATTTATATCCAGTAATCTTATAAGTAATATATCTTTAAGGTAATCTTTTTATTTTGATGATAAAATATTATCCAAACCAAACGTCCCGTAAACGGATTAATTAAACATCTCTCGGGTGATGCAGTAAAGCAGAAATACACATAAAAATATTGTAGCCTATCTCCTTCTCACGAATTATCTCTCCAACCCCTAGCTTGATTTCTCTCTTAAACGATTTAGTGAGTAAAGTAGCGTCTCAACGAGGCGGGCGGGTCATCAAAGCCAAGGAGTGGAGCAGGTGAGGTGTTTATGTTGAAATGGGGTTTTGGATCACAAGATACTAAAATTAGTAAATATAAATAATTGTTTTGTTTGTTTATATAGAAATATAAATATATTATTTTAATTTGTTATTTTTAAAAATTGTTGGATAAAAATAGTACTACATTTGATTAAACTAACTTGTATAAAGTATTTGTTTTGTGCTCTATATTGATAATATATTAAAATAGATTATTATGATAACAATTATAACCTCTAAATCAAACATCTCTTAAGTTTTTAAAAGAAAAAAAAAATGAAAAGAAACACTAAATTATTATTTCCTATTCAAACTTTACCCTAATGATAATTTTATATTTTTTAATGTGAAAATTTCGCTAGCATTAAATTTCTTATAAAATATGTTAAATTTAAAATATGGTGGTTAAAAACAAAAATAATAATTATAAAAACTAAAATTATAATATGTATGTATGTGTGTGTGTATATATATATATATATATTTGACTCACTCTGATGGTTGATTTGATTTTCAAAACTCCTTGTTAATGAGAGTTTGACCTTCAGCGACACATTTTAGCCTAAATCAACTTCCGAAAAACACACAAATTAAAACCCAAACAACAATTAGACAAAACAAAATACACAATAATTCAAACTTCTTTCAAACACAAATAAACTCCAATCAATTCAACTATTAAAACTAGTATTTGAGTTTAATAGATGAGTAAAAAATAGATTTCACTTTTGTAAAATTGAATTTCTTTTAATTTACAATTGATAGAATCTGGCCTTTTATCTTTTAATGTCAAAATTTATTAACGTATGTCAAATATTTGGGTGTTTTTTTTACTTTCGAAACCTTTGCTGTTCATTATTAATCTATAACATTGGTCAAAGAATGTTTGTCTTGTTAAAGCTGTCCAAGTTTGTACGTTATTCTACTGAAATGAATAACAAGGGGTTGCCTAATTCGCATGATAAATTTCGGCAGGTTTTCTCCAGAAGGAAAAAAATCAATGGGGGAGACTCAGACAAGAAGTATACCAACGATTGAACTTCAAAATTTTCCGGCGGAATATAAGAAACTGAGAAAAGCAACCGTGGAGTGGGGATGTTTCAGGATCGTTAACCATATGATTCCGTTGGCCCTGTTGTCGGAGATGAAGAAAGTGGTTAGATGTCTTCTAGAGCTTCCTGTAGAAATTAAACAGCGTAACACAGATGTGATAGCCGGCAGTGGCTATGTGCCACTCACCCAACTCAATCCTCTTTAAGAAGCGGTGGGTCTTTATGACGTAGCCTCATCTGAAGCTGTCGATACCTTTTGTTCTCAGTTAGATGCTTCTCCTCACCAAAGGTAACAAACTGCTCTGATCTGTACATATATATCGGTCGATATATCTCCTTCATCATCTGGCTAGGCCTTCCTAGTTCTTGCCAATTGATCTTTAATTGATATAATCCAAATTGCCTTTGTTGACACAATTTAGTTTCAAGCTTTTATGCATAACAGTTCGGTGTTTGAGTTGCATCATGATATCTGTTTTACTCTGCACTAATAAGCAGAGAGATGATAAGGATGTATGCTCAAGCAATACACGAACTAGCTGTGGACATTGCGGAAAAGTCTGGGGTTGATTGGTTACGTGTTTCAAGGTTGGCCTAGCCAGTTTAGAATTAATAACTATCACTTCACTCCCCAAACTGTGGGCTCCTTTGGGGTTCAAATTCATACAGATTCAGGTTTCCTTACCATACTTCAAGATGATGAAAATGTGGGTGGCCTTGAAGGGATAGCCAAATCTGGTGCATTCATAGCAGTTGACCCCTTGCCAGGCACCCTTCTTGTCAACCTTGGGGATATTGCTACAGTGGGAACATCAACCTTTTTTTTTTTAAATCTATTTATTTTTAATTTTAGTAATTATTTTCCTAATCTATGTGTGTGTATTGACATGATTTAGGTATGGAGTAATGGAAGGTTGTATAACGTGAAGCATAGAGTAGAATGCAAAGAAGCAACGGTTTGTGTGTCAATTACCACATTCCTCTTGGGACCAGTGGAAGCCCCAGCAGAATTTGTGGACACTGAGCACCCGCGCCTTTATTTACCAATTGTTTATGAAGATTATAGGAAGCTCCGGGTCTCCAAAAAACTTCAGGCTGGTGAAGCTCTTGCTCTTTTACGTTCGCACTCCTGAATTAACAAACAAGCAAAGTATATTGCCAGATTTTGGAACTTAAAACAACTCCTGAAATAAACGAATTGCGTTGGTGTTAGTAATTAAACTACAAGTTGGGTCTCCTCTCCTGTCTCTGTTTTATCATTTTATTTTAATAAGAATATGTAAGTTATAATGCTTAGGGTAAATTTTTACCTCAAAGCCTGCCTGGTTTTTCATCATGTTGATATCACGTAAAGTGTCATCTTCAATTATCAAAAATTATTAATTGGGAATGAACTGAAAATGATGATGTTTAATCTAAACAAGATTTTTTTTTTTTTTCCAAATTGTTATGCAATCAAAGCTCATCTTCTATCAAATTCATAGAAATAACTTTTAATAAATGACTAACCATTAATAGCAACTAAATAATATATCACCCATAAAGGTAGAAAACTTTCCTATTTTAGATCATATAAAATAATTAATGATAATTGTGAGATATATAAGACTTGATAGTTATCCCAATTTTCACAACATTCTCAATATTTGAGAGTAGTCTCAAAGTATGGTACCATTTTACCCTTCATAATAACAATTATAATTTAAAGACAGTTAATTTTACTTTTTACAATAACAATTATATTATTTTATCAAGATTACTTTATATATTATGATTTTCATATTTACACATGTAACCCTATCCACCTCTATAACTTAAAGATTGCACAGAGTTAGGAAGATTGACAACTTATGATGATACAAAGCACAAGTAGAATAAAATAGGTGTAGATAAATGAACTGTTGATGATTCATTTCTAATTTATTCCAAACAAACTAGGTGTTTGAATTGTTGATTCATTTCTTAGCATTCATTTTAAATAAAAAGGATAATAAAAGAAAATTAATAATGAAATTCAAGTAGAATAAAAAGCATTCAAATACCCAACATGTAAGTATTTTGTCATTAAACAAATTCTTAATATAATGTAATTTAATAGTATGTCATTATGGCAAAAGATCAAAGAGTAAATTAGATGTACAGAAAAATAATTTGATAATATCTAATGATATAATTATTTAATTTTCTTATGCTTCAAAATACTTAAATCACATTTCAAAAGGAGACAAGAAGAAAGGGAAAAGTTGAAATCAATAGGAGTCAAAAGGTACATATGCCCACCGCCTTCCCTTCCAAAGTTTCTGTCACTGTAAATCTTCTTCCCCTTGGTTGTAGTGGGGGGTCCAACCAGAGCCAGAGCCAGAGCCGGATGTCACATTAGATGTAGTACAACTAGTGCTGATGCTGATTGGCCCTGGCGTTGAAGGCCACACAAAAGCAGGCTTGAAGGGTGGAACATGAGGCACAGGCACAGATCCTGATATTATCTGAAGGATGGTCTGCGTACTAGGCCTTTCACTGGCAATAGGATGTGAACAGGCCAGGCCAAGTAACAGCAGCCTTTTTGCTTCCTCACCAACAAACTCATTAACCAGTCTCTGATCTACAGCTTCTAGTATTCGTCCATCTCCATGCAAAAACCACACCCAATCTACCAAGAGTTGGAAGCCAGAAATTTGTGTCCAAGGCCGCAGACCGCACACCACCTCCAATACCACCGCCCCAAAACCATACACATCCGACTCACAGAAGGCCTTGCCTGTGTGAAGGCATTCTGGGGCAATATACCCCATGGTACCAGGCACTCCCTCCAGCTCCGCATAGGAGGTGTTTTCGTTGTCCAAAGCACGTGCCAGCCCAAAGTCCCCAAGTCGAGCATTGAAGTTTGAGTCCAGCATTATGTTACTGGCTTTGAGGTCTCGATGCACCACTCTCTGGTCGTACTCATTGTGGAGGTAATGTAGCGCAGATGCTACTCCAGATATGATCTTGTACCTCACCTCCCACACTAGAGTGTTCTTTTCTTCTGATTCATAAAACAAGTGCTTATCCAAGCTCCCATTTGGCATATAATCATACACCAGAAGTAGCTTACCGTTCTTGTAGCACCATCCTATTATCAACTCATGAAAATACTTAATGAATATTGCATCCATAAATAATGATAAATGGAAATTTAACTGATCGCGCTTACAGTTGATTAGAGTGTGAATATTATACATGGGAAAAGGCCAATGTCCAACCCAAGTTTTGTTGAAATGACCAATATATATTTATGGGAGATGAAAAACTCAAATACCCATTCAAATTTTAATCTATTAGGACACCTTATATATTTTCTGTTAGGGTTAAAGCACAAATTTATCATTTTATTTATAATATTAAAATAATTAAAATTAAATCTCATTTTCCTTCTTTAGTTTGAAAAATTAATATTTTTCTTCTAAATTAAGTTTTAAAAAATTCACTTTTCCCTTTTTGAAATTCAATCACTTTCTCTAGCGATGACCGACCAACGGCAGATGAGTCATCGTCTTCTAGACAACAATCATCGTCCAAGTATGATGATCGTCGTCCAGATTTAGATAACATTTTGTCATCTATTATGGACAAACGCTAGTTGTTAATTCTCCAATCACGTCAATCGTCGGTGATTGGAGGGAAGAGTGAAGAAAAAATTAGAGATTTAAAAAATAAGAGAAATCACTTTTTAAAATTCAAGTACGAAGTTAAATGTTAATTTTTAAAATTTGAGAGAAAAATAAAATAAAATTATATATTTTTTAATATTATTATTAAATAATAATTTTATTTTTATATTTAATAAAAAATTTAATAATTATTTAAAAATAAATAAATATCTAAATTTTTTATTTACCATAAACATATTTTTAATAAACATATTTTTAAGAAAATAGTCATTGCCCTGATTTATATATATATATATTTATAATTGCATGTGCAAAGGTATCTATGGTAGGACCAGACCACTTCACAAGGACAAGCCTGACATAGCACAGAACACAAGACTTAGAGAGAGACTACGACATGGATTGAGAATATCTCGAGGAAAGGTATTTGACTGACAGCAGAGAGTCTAATCTCAGGGATTGGTTGAAATGTAAGTAAAGCTTACAAAAATTTAAAAAAAAAAAGCACTTACCTAAAAGGCGAACAAGATGTTTGTGGCGAAGACGATTGATGATGGTAAGCTCAGCTAAAAAATCATCTTTGCCCTCGAGGTTGTCCCTAGAGAACTTCTTGACGGCAATTTGGAGATTCTCCTTGGGCAGGACGCCTTTAAAGACCACACCAAAACTGCCTCGACCAAGCTTAAGTTTGTCGTCGAAGTTGTTCGTGGCCGTCTTGAGATCCCTAAAGCTGAACTCCCTTGGAGTTCCTGGGAGACTCTTTAGAGCACCCAGTATATTGGCATCACGCGCAGCCCCATTTTTTTGCACATAATAAACCAACCCTGCAGTCCCTATCACCAACAAAACCAATAAGGGTATAACGATTTCAAAACCCATCTTCACCCATTTGTTATTCCAGTTCCAACCACCGGGCAAATCTTCGACCGTTAGATTCCATCTGAGGACACAGTTGAGTTGTATGGCAATCCCCGTGGAAGCAGCAAAACCAAAATAGGAGTTTTGGTTGACAAGGGTGCTAAGGTCAAGATCCGCAGTCAGGACTGGCATAGGCGGCCTAGAAATGATAAGCCCCTCGCTACCCTCCTTCTGTTCCGCTATATACACCTCCAAAAACTTGTTAGCTCCGTCATACTGCACCCAGACCATATAGTATTTAGCACTAACAGGGGCGATCTGGATGCCAGAGTCAGACAAGGAGACGGTCTTTTTAGAGCGAACGCTATTGATGTCGAGACCTATATGGTTGTCATCAGGATCAAAATCTTGTTTACCAGTGTCGAGCTCAATGGCAACGATGCGGTTGGAGGGGAGACCATCAGTGGTGGAGTTGGTCAAACCAAGGTATTGACCGTGGCTGTTTGGTGGGAGATCAACAGTGGGGGAAATGAGGAAGGCAAAGCCTTCTCCGGGATGTGGAGAACTACTGAGGCGGAAGATGTTGATAAGAAAAGAAGAGTTGAAAGAAGCCAAGTGTGTACCTTGCCAAAGCTTGAAAGAGTCTTTGAAAAATACACGGCCTGACCTGTTGGTAAGGGTAAAATGACCGGCGGAATCAGGAGTGATTTGTAAGGCTCCATTGCTAATAGTAGCGGGCGATATGACTGACAAGCTGTTGTAATAGGAACTGTTGAAAGGCCCGAGTTCATAGTTATGAGTCTTAGCCTCGGATACGGGGATCCAAATCCCGACGACCACAAGAATTACGGTGGCAAGCTTTATCGCAGGAGCAGTGCTCATCGCAATGAATTGCCGGGCCAACTTTCTACAGTACACAGCATTTGTTATATCAGGCTGCTGTCTACGGGAATTATATTAATTTAACATTACATCACATTCACACCATTATATTGGCAAATCTTGAATTTTGGTCGAAAAAAATTAATATTAAGGACTAAACCTTTTATAGTTAGCATTTTGATCTCCATTCCTTATTTTTCAATAAAAATTCTAAAATATTGAGATAGGAGTGTTCAAATAAATATTAATCTCATATTAAAAACTCTTATTTTTAATATAAGAGTCAACCTATAATTATTATTTTTTCAATTCATAAGTTATATTCAAACTCTTATATAAAAAATATAGTAAGAAAGATTGGTAAATCCAAATTTAAGATCATTATATACATGTTTTTTATTTTTATATAATGGATTGTTGTATTATAAGAAAAATAATAAAATTGTATATACTTAGTTATATTTATCTAATTAAATACTATGATAATATATTATCATTTAATTAAATATTTTTTTATTAAAGATAAAGAATAATATTATATGTATCTACTTTAAGTATCTAATTATGTATAAATTTATATGTATCATCACATAATTTAGTGTTATTTTATCTTCAATTCAAAATCACTCAATAATGTAATAACACATATAAATATACACATATTTATATACTTAAAATAAATATATATAATTTTATTAAAAAAGAAAATAATATTCAATCACATATCTTTTATATACCAAATTAATACTTAAAACTAAGTGTTTATAGCATTGTTCTAAGATTTAAGGTAAGATTGTGACATTTCATAAGTTCTAGGTATTTCCTAGAGGTTTAGCATTTACGTTAAACTTTAAATTAGTACACTAAAATTAGATTTATGAGAGCAAATGCAATAATATTCTAAATTATGTGGGGTTTGTAAAAATTTTGTTAGTTTTTTTTTAAGGTTAAATCTATAAAATATAAAAACAAACCATTTTTAAAAGTTAACGAGAACCTTAAATTTTACATTAGAATGTTAAATTTTAAATTAACCCATTAACTTATGTAATTTGCATATTCACCACCAAATTATACTTTCTCCTGCTATCAAAATCACTTAACTCATGTTCTAAAGTTTAATATTTATATTAAATTTTCTTCGTGTTTATCATTAGGCATTAATATAATAAATTTCTTCTTGACCCCCTTATCTTATAAAATTTGCACATAAAATTACAAAAAACCCTAACTTAGAGATAATATTTCCATTGGAGATTGCTGGCTATCAAGCCTGCATTATTTTATATTTGACAGTGTTGCTATAATTAACCGTGGACTTAATACTTCAACATAATCAAAACATCAAATGATGTTTATATATATCCCTTTTAAATATTTAATTAAAAAATTGGATAATATAATATTATATGAATTAATATTATATTTTTAATTTAAAATCATATAATCGTATAATAACATATAAATACCCAATTATATTGTCAAACTAATTACTCATAAATTTTATTGTAAAACATTAATACATGGGGACATAATCAAGACCCAAAAAAAAAAAAAAAGTTGACAAGCTCAACTAATCCAATGCGTTTGTTTTTTAATTCCAGCGAAGAGTGACAAACATCCATCTCTTTACAGATAATTAATAAAATGAAAGCACATGATGAATGCAATGCAATGCAATGCAAGATTCTTTGATAAAAATACTGAAAATTCCATCAATTCTTTCAGATACAATTTGACAAGTTGAGATGGATAAAACTCATGACATGAAATTCTTACTGGGCCAAAGTCCAGTCCAATTATGAAAGCCCCAACTCTACTTGTCCTTTCATTCTTGCTGTAGCTGACCTTAGACATGATCATCTCAGTTCTCTCCATTCAATGATAAGTAGTTGTTTTCCTTAGCCCAGTTTCACAAGGTAAAATTTCTGCTTCCTCTTCGATTTGGTGTCCCGATTTTATGCTTGTATTTAATTTCAGTGGCTGTTAGGGTTCTTCCGTTGAATTGGGCGTGTTGATTTCTGCCGAACTTTGTCTTTCCTTATTCCACATGGAATTCGTTCCATGTTTGTTCTTTTATGAATCATCTATCTGTTTATATGTTTAAACTTTCCTTCCAATGGCCTTGCTGCTGTTTTTGGTATAATATTTTTTTAGAATTGAAATCCAGAGATTTGTTTCTTGGAAAAATTTTAACTTGCTATGCACTTTCTAATTGTGGGTATTACAAGATAAAGTAAGGACTGCAAATTATGCATATGTTTATGCAGTTAAGCCATATATATTAATATTAGAAGCTTTCTTTTTTTTTTTTGGTTTCAAATTTTGTGCTGTTGCCTATTAAAAGAATTTCATCTACATTAACTCCACTAGATATGCAAGACGGGAGCATGCCATCCTCTGATGAAGTTTTAAACCCCAAGCTACGGAAAAAGAAAATGTCATCTCATAAGGAAGAGATTCAAAAAGTGGAGGATCATCTGCCATTAAGAGCAGGGCAGAAGGTCTCCAAAAGAAACTTGAAGAATGAAGTCTCTTCTTCATTTCAACAACCAGAAAGATCCAACTCTGATTCATTGCAGGACTCGTCTACATCTGGAAATGAGTACCGGGTATTAAGAAGGAAATATTTACTGCTAGAAGAAGAAAGCTATGCATTGGGGAGAGAGTTGAAGGATGTTGAAGTTGAAGTGAAGACTCTTGATGATGAGAAGCATGCACTGTTGGACCAACTTGTTGTGTTAGAAGGTCTGATTGATCCTTTAGAAGTGCAGTCCCACCAGGGGCCTCAGTTTCCGTAGATCCTAATTTCTTTACCTAATCAGAGCTTGTTATGATTGTATATTGTTGTGATCACTGATGTTGGAAGATTTTCAAATTATTAGAATAGGAAAGAGGAAATATGTGAGTGTTAACATATTCTTTTTTATAAAAATATTGTTTTTGTATAATGCATGGTTCCTTTGATCTATTAGAAGCGAAGCAAAAACTCCAGCTGAGTTTTTGATGAAATGCTTTCACATAAATGAAGAGCTCCTGGCGATGTGTGTTATATGTATTCAAGATAGCTTAAACTCCTATTTCTTATTTTTCTTATTAAAAGGTTTGCACGTTAGAACTATGTCATCCTGGTTGGTCCTGTGGATTTTGTGTTTGTAGTTTGGTCGTGTTGTAGGCAGGTATATCCTCATATTAAGCTTCGGATAAGTAGGATCAAATGTCCAGAAACCATTTCTAATTGATGCTTACATCTTATGCTCCCCAAATTGTAATTGATTCATGGGAGCTTCATATCAGAGCAGATATGAAATTGATTATCACTTTTATCCGATAATATATATAAAGACTCACGGCTGACAATCACAAAAGTGACATGTGCTGGGTTAAAGCGGCTTGTAGATAAGCCATTGCTTGTATCATCCAACAGATGTACATGCTGGTGCTTCCTTAGGAACCCAACAAAGAGCAGAAAGAAATGATATGATACAACATGTAATGTTTCATTGCTTCTTATATGTCAATCCAAGAAGGTTCCATGCATGTACAAAGAAGAAAAGAAAATAGAAAACCAAAAATTAAAAAACCTCTTTCAAATCATATATCCTATTATATGTTTCTTGTTTGATGGATGAAATTTTACCATAATTCTACTACTTGTTACTTCCAAGCTCAAAGCATAACAGTGTAGGTAAACATGGATCTTGTTTGAACTTCATATCACTCCGCATCTGCATGTATGTATGTTGTATCTATACAGATCTCAAAGTTACTAAGCGGACAGGTACATAGTAAGCATTGTTATCTCATCAAT
Source organism: Mangifera indica (assembly GCF_011075055.1). Taxonomy (NCBI): domain Eukaryota; kingdom Viridiplantae; phylum Streptophyta; class Magnoliopsida; order Sapindales; family Anacardiaceae; genus Mangifera; species Mangifera indica. Next base: position 23,093 of record NC_058152.1, read on the forward strand.
CCCATGCTGGAAGGTGAAACCCGGACAACAAGAGAGCTAGTAACCCTTGTTTTTCTATTCTTCCATGACAAAAACCCAAATTTATAACCCATTGATGGTGAATTCAACTTGAAATGCACAGTGAAATTCATCCTTTGGCCATAGCTGTTGAAGATTAGTCGGTTCGGCACAACTGTAACATTAATTCCAGCAGGTGAAGACACTGTAGCTTTATAAATACTTCTTGGCTTCCCAACATTTGTGACAGTGCGTGTTACTGAGAAATTATCCTTAAGATTGGACAGTGTGATGGATGGATAATTAAGGTCGGATGCCGTTGTGAATGTCTGATCACATGTGCTATTGTCTCTTGTGATCAGACGGAGCAACTTCTCATCATAACCAATTGTGCATAGAAACACTTTATAATCTACTGGCTGCAGTTCATAGATGAGACCAGGATCAAGGGCTCTTCTCGGCTCCACAAAGCCTGCCCCATAGTCAAACGCATTTCCCTTTCTTCCTTCAGGATCTACTGTGATTGGTTTATGGTTCTTATCCAGGACAGTGGCTGCATTTTTCATCCAAAATGGAATGCGTAAATTTAGGGTTTTAGCAAAATGAACAGAGTTGTACCTTCAAGGAAGTGCATATAAGGTGGTTTGGCAACCCAAGAAGGTTTAATAATTTGAAAAGAAGTTATGATTGAGAGTAGGTCATTCAAGAAGCAATTCTAGAAAGAACAGGATGGCCTGCAACATAAAGCGTACCAGTTGTCATGATAGCAGATTTAATAGCTGCCGGGGACCATGATGGATGAACAGCTTTAATCAAGGTGGCAATTCCTGTCACATGGGGGCAAGCCATGGAAGTCCCAGAAAGAATGTTAAAATGTAGTTTTCCAACTGCTGGTGACCAAGCTGCAAGAATGTTCAATCCAGGAGCTGTGACATCAGGCTGCAAAGCTCAACAATCAGATCACTAAAACCACTGAAACAAACCATGAAAAAAAAAATCAAATTAATAATTACATGTTGGAGTCAGCAGAATATATAATTTCCTTAACAATTCAATTATGATTATGGAAATATCATTGAATGAGCTTAAATTCTCACTTAATCATCCATTGGAAAATAGGATATCTAATCAATTAGAACAATGATTTCAAAGTAAAAATTATAACCAGAGGACTTATTGGAGTTCCTGTTTCCTGATTCTAAATGGGAAAATTTACCTTCAAAATTTCTGGGGTCAAGGCATTAGGACCTTTTGAAGAAAACGATGCAATACGAGGTGCAGGTTGAGATCCTAATACAGTCTTTGCAGGGGAAATCTTAGAGATGGGTTTGCTGTTAAATAACAGAACAACCTTCATCAGAGAAACTGAAAGAACTTAAATACTGAATACCAAAATCTCGATCTACAGAAGTTTAGAACAAACCGTGTATGATTAATATAAGATAAAATCTTGTTCCCTATCTCCTTTCCAGTGATAGCCGAAGGGATCAAGAAGGGGATAGCAACATCCTTATCTCCCTCATCAATAAGAATCATCCCAACTCCACCAGCTTCTTTCACTATTACACTCTTTTCCAGCTTTGACTCAGTTGAACTCTCTGCATGTTGACAGACCAAAACTTTCCCTCTGGCCTTGGTACTATTCAAGGAACTCTCCAAACAGTAACTACAGGAACAATAGAAGAGCAAACAAAAAAAAATTAAGGCTTTCAGACATGGAAGTAGCTTTCACTTCAAGTACCTGCTGCTTCACCTGGATTGGTAAGGAGTAAAGTATCCTGCATTTGCTTCAGAAGCAGAGATGATCCTTGCAGAGGCATTCATTCCAAAGAGACTCAGACTTTCTCCCTATTTGATGAAAGAGAACCAATAAGAGGCTTGAAATACTAACAGAATTTCTTATCACGAAGAAAAAATGGCTGTACCGTAAAATTAACACCATTTCCAAGCATGATATCAGATGTAAAATCCCTGTCTGTTGAACTGGCAGCAATAGTGAACATCCATGGGGCAAGATTTGTTGCAGAGCCTTGGTTCCCTTCATTTCCAACTGAAGAAACCACCAAAATTCCACGACTTACAGCATGGAAGGACCCAATGGAGATGGCATCATTAAAATAATCTCCTTGGGGAGCATCAGGACCAAGAGACAATGACAAGATATTAACTCCATCTCTAATTGCATCATCAAATGCCGCTAATAAATCAACATCATAGCAGCCAGAGTCCCAACAAGTCTTGTATGCAGCAATTCTTGCCATAGGTGCACCTCCCCTTGCTCCTCCAGCTGCCAATCCCATATAATTCATGTTTGTCACATACCGACCAGCGGCTATTGAGGCTATATGGCTGCCATGACCAAAACTGTCTCTTGGAGATCTAAATGACACAGTTTCTACTATATCTTCTTCAGCTTCATAACCACTCATGTAGTACCTTGCTCCAATAACTTTCCTAACATTTTACAAACAAGGAGAACCATCATATAAGTAGTAATCCAATAAATGAATAAATGAAAATGAAAGAGGAATGGCTAAAATAAAAACCTGTTGCAAGAGGAAGCATTGAATGCTTCTCCTGACTGGCACTGCCCCTTCCATCTAGGTGGCACTGGAGGCATGTCAGCATCACAGAAACTTGGCGACTCAGGCCAAATTCCTGCATCAGTAGGTAATTATAATTAAACCCATAATTTGTGTTCTATTCAAGAAAAGAGAGCCCAATAAGAAATATTTTCATGTGGTGAGGCATACACATAGGAAAAATCGAGTGTTAAGTCTTAAAGGAACTAATAATTCAGTATATCAGAAAAAACACCTCTCTAGCCTATAAATTGCAACAATAATGTAAGATAAAAGCCTAAAAATCAACTTAACCTTAAGTAAAGTGGACATTATTCAGGAAAAATTGCTTCAAATTCCAACAGAGAGCATCAATTATATTTGCTTAATTATTACTAGAACTCCTAGGTTGTACGAGATAGAGACTGAAAAAAGGGCTTTATGCACATAGGCATTAAATGAAAGGAAGGGGAACTGGTCCAGCGCAAAATAAGTAGTATAGCTGACTCACCAGTATCAATAAACCCAATTATAAGATTGACTTGATTCTTGGTAGAGAACCCAGGAATCTCCATGGTTTCGTCACCCATAAGACCAATGAAATCCCACGAGTGAGTAGTGTGAAGCCTTCTTTTCAAATTGGGAAACACAGAGACCACTCCAGGCATTCCTGTCCATGAATATTATGTTCTTTTTTTTTTGTGTGTAAAACTTTGTCTGGACACAATAAAATAAGCGCGTAATTATAAAAATTTACCAGAAATTAGGGAAGCTTGGTGGTCTGTCAACTTGGCTGCGAACCCTCTGAACCCGTGTTTGTAACTATAAACATGAGATGCTTGTGCTAGCTCCATGCTTTTGTCACAGAGCACATATTTCACTAATAAATAAAAATAAATAAAAAGAGAAGAAGAACCAATAGCGTATAATTAGATGACGAAGAAAGAAAAAACCTTCCACCGTGAACAGCAGCAAGTATTTGGTGATCACTTCTCAGAGTTTCATTTTGGTCCTCGCCACTTCTGCTTCCCATATAAACTACATAAACCTGCAATGGAATGCAATGCAACAGTTAATCATGAGTCACCTAGATACAATATCCTCAAAAACTAAAACAAATTACACACCTTAGCTGAAAAGGAACTGCTAATTTGTGCAAGAATAAAACCCAGAAACAGAATATAGAGGCAACAGCAAGAATTCTTAAAATGAACTCCTCCAACGGAAACCATTTTATTTTTATCCTTTCCAGTGTTTCAGGCGCGGCCCTGATGAAGAAAAGATGTTTTCATAAACAAAAGAAAGAAGGTTGATGGTGGGTGCAGTATGGGGTGTGCCTGATATAAAATTAAAAAAAAAAAAAAGGTCAGATACAGTGCAATACCGCGCTACTAGTACCTAGTGCGGGCTGCAGATGAAAGAGAAAGAACGAGAGTTTTACTTTGCTTTTGAGATAACCAACGAGCAACATTTGACCCTAAATTCCGGAGACCGTTAAAATATTTATTGAAATGGGAAAAATCCCTTTGTCTGTTGAACAGTTTCACAAAAGCATGATTGAAGAGATTAGAGAAATAAATGCATAGAATCTTGTATGTGTTTTACATTCATAGTACATTTAATGCCAAATTCACATTGTTTAAGAGATGAAGGTGGATATGAATATCATAAGAGAATGAATATAATTTGAGATGAACACAGTCCAGTCCAGTCCAGTCCAGTCCAGTCCAGACCTGTCCTGTCCGGTCCAGTGTGATGATAAATGGAATCAAGTGCATCAGTTGAGTACAGGGAGCAATTGCGGTGTAACGGGATGATTAGTTGAGTCTAGGATCATGTGATGGTAATTATTATCAGAATCCATCATCATTCACATCATCATTTCTTTTATCCTCAATCTCATTGCTTGGCTTGTTCCACTTCATCTCAATCATTCTTAGAAGGCAATTCACTTCCTCTATTATTGATGAATAATGATCATTTTGATTGACTACTCACCCAATTCAATCATATTCTTTTCCATCTATCTTTTTATCCTTGTATAAGCAAACAAATGATAATAAAATTAACCTTGAATAAGGATTAAATTAAAATATTTATTAATAATAAAATAAATAATATTATTAAAAAATAAAAAATATTATCAAAAAAATAAATTAATTAAATATAATTAAAACACTAAATAAAATTCAATTTATTCAAATTTAGTATAAATTTAAACTCAAATCGAATCAGTTTGAATCTATTATAGTGCTATAAACCTTAATCAATTGTCTAAAGAATTTGATGAGTAAGGTGTGAATGAAGTATAAGATCAGGGCCCAATTACTGTCGTTTAGTTGAAAGGAGAAAAGAACAAAACCAGGATAATTTCGTAATACGTATATGTGGCTCTAGAGCAACACTCTTTCTCAGTACAGCTGCCTCTGTAATCTCTTTCTCCTTCCTCAGTCCATTGACAGCTTTACAGGTATCGTATTAGCTCTCTCCGTTTCCATTTTTGCTCATTTACCAACTTACGCTCTGTTTTTATTTATTTAACTAACAAGAGAAATTTCTTGGTTGAAAATATGAAATGAATAAAATTTCAATGCACAACTTCTTTCAATTCCCATCTTCAATTCATCGTAGTTAGCTTCCACAGGATGATGATAAGGTTTATTTAACTGGGGTTTAGTTGCGCCATCCAGTATTTGATGAAATTTTATTTTTTTATATATATAATTTAGGTCTCAGAAACTAGAGAAGGAATGATGTCTGCAACCATATGCCATTCTAATATATTCTGCTATTACACAAAGCAAGCTCCAGTACACCCAGCTGTTGGAATACGGATCCAAAATCATCTCTTTTCAAAAACCAACCAAACCCACCCCAAGAAAATTTTATCTCGTAAATTTTTTGTAGTTGCTGTAACGGAAGGTTCAGCTAAAGCAAGTAAGTCTGAAGAAACTATTCCATCTTGGGCTAAACCAGATTCGGATGAGCCCCCTCCTTGGGCTAGGGATGAAGCCAAAGACTACTCATTACAACAGGGCTTTGAGATTCCCTTTTATGTATATTTACTTGCGTCAACAATCACTGCAATTGCTGCTGTAAGCATTCCTCCTCTTAATCTTCACAATCCAAAATCATAAATTAATTGTTTTAAAAATTTTGTGATTTGCAGATAGGTTCAATTTTTGAGTATGTGAACCAGAAGCCTGTTTTTGGAATTCTCAACTCGGACAGCCTTTTTTATACTCCATTGCTGGGATTCTTTGCGATTACTGGCATCCCAACTTCTGTGAGCTCTTTTATTTCATTTCTCTCTTTTGTAGTTGAAAGTCATATATATTGACTTTGTTCCTATGAGAGTCAGGTATTAGACATTTAGTTACTTAATAGACTAGTGTCATGATTCTAACATTTTTGGTGGAGTGAAAATTCTGTATATTATTTTTGGCTAGGAGCGTTGGTCAAGAAAGAAACTCATCAATTCATAAAATGGCTATTAGTCTGCCAAAATCTATAAGAAAAAAAATAATTAGAAGCTTCATATGAATGTATGTTAATTATAATAGAACATTCAACCCTTTAATTCATCCATCTTGACTTTATGGGCAGGCTTTTCTTTGGTTCAAATCTGTTCAAGCTGCTAACAAGGAAGCTGAGGATCAAGACAGGAGAGATGGTTATCTGTAATATTAAATTCTCACTATAAGTTATTTAGGATCATTATCCCTGGGAGATGAATATTTCTCCTTAATTATTTGAAAATTTTTGTTCTTCAATTCAATATTTGCTTTTATAAAAAAGTATAGCAACACTTCATCACAAAGAACAGTCCACCAGTGAAGTTTAGCTCATATTTGGTAATCTTAGAAAGTCACTTCGATGGCTTTGAAAACCAGTCTAATCCAACTCTCAGGTCATTTCATAGAGGTAAAAAATGAAATATATTGGGCCTAAGAGAAAATAAATATTTTTTCTCATGCAAAAGAATACTGTGGCAGGTTATAAGACTATTCTGCTCATTCTGCATTATTGATGTTAGAAGAAATACTTGATTTACTGTGGTTTAAGGTTAATTAACCAAGGCTTTTGTAGCCTGGTACTGGGAGACCAAAAATTACTTTGAACTTCTTCGGCTATGATAGTGGGAAAGATTAAGAATTGCCCCCCCAAAAAAATGATAAGAAAGAAAGAACTAACCACTGATTGCACCACCTGTAGACCATTTTTTATGGCAGTAACTGTGGGATAGCTTTAAGGGCACATAAAAATCATGCAACCTTGTGCATATCTCTGTTAAATAAACTTAGTGAGGTTTACAGGTATCTTCTTCAAATGACTTAGGTTACAACTGGATGTTGATCATATAAACAAGCTTTGACTTGTTATAGATGAAGATATTGTATTATATTGGCAAGATCATCAGGTATAGGTGGTGTCTGTTTTCTGACAATGCTTAGTTATTCTTGTGCTTCTAGTTGATGGATGATTTATGGTATAAAAAAGGTTGGAGATGCAACTTCGTTGGACTATTGTATTCTGCAAAAGAAGACCTTCAAATATATTTGGGTCACAGACTATGTATTTAGGGTGATGAGAAGTACGTTATCCTTTCTGGCCTTACTTAAACTATCGAAGTGTAAAGATCAATTTCCTTCTGAAAGAGATTTTATATTTGGATGGGAATGATCTCTATTATGACTGTCTTAGATCTGATTAACATGGCAGAGAACTGTGGACTGGGAACATTTTTTTGTTTGCCAATATATTGCTCGAAATATTGGAATTTGTACAAGTGTATAATCATACCTAATGCTCACAATTGACAACAAAAGTTGGGGAAGAGAGGAGACAGTATTGGTAATTGTTGTGTATAAAAGATTCGGCAATTATTATCCTTTTCTTATATTGTGGTACTCCCTATTGCAATATTTTGTCTAATTCTTGATATGACATTTTGGTTTTCTTTGCAATCATGAATGGGTATATTGTGGATAGTGGCACTGCAGTGAGTAATTAAGCAATGTTACATATCCAAGTACATTATTATTATTATTATTATTTTTGTTTAATAGCTATCTAGTTTTTGCTTTCATTAGTATATTGATTTGATCAAATAAGTCATTTTATGTTGGAGGTGTTTGGTTGGTGCTGATCATTCCAATTCTTATTTGTTTTCATGGGCCGAACTCTTTTCTCATCAAGTTCATTTTTCATAGATCATATCGAGGTTTATGTTCATATACAATTTCTGAAGAAACAGTGAAGCTTAAATGAGAATCGGGTTCACGAGCAGTGAACAAGGAATGAGAGTGCATGCCTAGTGCTATAGGCATACTTTGGGAAGTTGAAGTGCCTGAAGTGATCAAATTTAAGAAATATAAATGTTTGAATGTAAGCTATTAATCACAAATCATTAGTTGAGGGAAAGTAATGTTATCAAACTGCTAGTAGGTTGAGCTCAATTGCCATAATGGTAGCAAATTTTAATCCAGAAGATTGTTCATAGTATAAGTTGTATGTAAAGGAATCTCTGGGAAGTACCTGAGATACGAACGAGGGTGAGCCTGATGTAGATGTTTAGAAATTGAGAAGAGCAAGTCGGCATAAATGCTTTAGGATATTCATAGTTAATTGTTCACTGATTCTACAGTCAGCTGGTGCCCCTTAGACCTCAACGTTCCTTATTATTCCTGTTTGTCCTGTATGGAACTTTTCACGATAACACCTAAGCATCTCTATATCCTAAGATCCCCAATTCGTTTGGATTGAATGGAATAGAGGGTCTCAGGGTCACTTTCACCCCCTTACACACATTTTTATATATACATCACCACGTGCCATGAGTGTGTCTCGACATCAGAAGCCACACTCCAATCAACCTTTTTTTCCATGGATTTCCCACAAACACTTCAATCTCAGATAGTTGATCATGAAAACTATCAAAGAAAGGAACGAGTGCGACTAGGTCAGTGGATACGAGCAGCTATTTTAGGAGCTAATGATGGGTTACTTTCCACAACAGCACTAATGCTTGGTGTAGGTGCAGCAAAGGAGGACCGGCGCTCCATGGTCGTCTCTGGACTGGCTGGAGCTGTTGCAGGAGCCTGCAGTATGGCTGTTGGGGAGTTTGTTTCCGTTTCAACCCAAAGAGATATTGAGAAGGCATCTGCTGCTCACTGCAGTTCAAAAACCAATACTGGCGGACAAGATGACCATGTAATCAAGCTGGAAATCACTGCCACTCCAACCACCATTAAGGAAACTAAAATAAGTGAGACAGATTTGGGCATCTCAAATGTGCTGACATCCACCAGACATATTTGTTGTCGAAAAATGTCACCAGATATTATTACTGAGTCCAGGTTGCCCCAGATTTTCTCTCCTGGACGATCTCCTATTGTGGAAGTGATCATAGAAGACTCTACTAAGACAAATATAACAAAAGTAACTTCTCCAGCAGTCAAATTGATTTCAAAAGATGCTGCAACAAATACTGTGCAAGTGTGCGAGGTAAATGGAGAGAAAGTGCTGCCTAACCCGTTCAAAGCGGCCATTGCATCAGCTCTAGCATTTTTGTGCGGTTCATTTGTGCCTTTGCTGCCGGCAATACTTTTTGCTCATTATCTCATCCGGTTTGTGGCGATTGCACTACTTAGCTCGATAGCATTGGTTCTTTTTGGGGGTTTTGGAGCTCACCTTGGTGGCTCATCCATCAGAATATCTGCCATGAGAGTTCTGTTTGGAGGATGGATTGCCATGGGAATCACTTACGGTTTGCTTAAGCCTTTTGATGGTGATGACGGCAGTCATGACAAGAATTAACATTATAAGTTGTTGTATTACATGCATTAAAGCGAAGAAGGTTGTCTTATATGGGTATTATATAATTTATCTTTGAAATGAATATTTCCATCAAATAATTTCATGCTTACTCTCTTTCTTTGGATAGATTTATTTATTTATTTAAAATACAATTCATCTGGAGAGGGCGGACTACAAGAATCAGGCCCAATTTTCTGCTTCCCATGAAAAACTGAACCGCAATTCACGGAAGGCCAAAAGACTATTTTCCATCCAAAGTATGCTGTTTTTTCAAATTTTCCTCTACTAATTTTGAAAGTCTTATTTATTCACCTATGAACGGTTAAAATTAATTAAGTTCGTTAGTTATATTATTTCTCTCCCTAACCCTAAAAACTGACAATTTTCTCCCAACCCAAGTTTTCTAAAACATCATTTTGCCCTCTAGGGTTTCCAATTTTCGATTCAATTTTTCGATGACTTTTCTTCCTTTTCGGCAACCTCCAGACCACGTCACTTCCTCTTCAACGCAACCTGTTGGAGAGAAAGAGTCATCTCTTGGACTTCGTCAAAGAGGAAGAAACGTTATTGAAAAATTGAAAACCCTAGGGGGGGAAAATATTGTTTTTGAGAACTTGGGTTAAGGGAAATTGTTAGTTTTTATAGTTTAGGGAAGAAAAATGAATTTAAATTTAAGTTTATTTTTAATATTACAAATAAAATGATGATTTTGTCCTTGAAACCGTTAATTTTAACTGTCCACGGGTGGGTAAATAAGATTTTCAAAGTTAAAGAGGGGAAAACTTGAGAAAATAACATACTTTGGATGAGAAATAGTCCTTTGGCCTTCACAGAACTATATGCATTGTGGTTGTGAACTGGAATGGTTATATGAAGAAAGAAAAAAAAATGTAAATAGTGACAAGGTGAAATTATCATTCTTGGAAGATACAATATCATGGAGCATCAAGAAAAGTCTGGTCTCTCAAGAGTGGATCGCCTTGATGGCTTGGTAGCACATGTTTCTTTAACATTTATTCATGTATTAATCTTATGTAAATCAGATTTGATGTTAGTCATATTGGTGCAGGTGCGGTTGTTGGAAGAAAAGCATTCTTCCAGTCCTGTGATCACAAAGCTGAAGAAGGAAGACGGGTGCTAGAGTTTGTCATATGCACTTGAGGAAGTGAATCATTAAGGCACATTGATGTAGCTACGTGTATGCACAGGTTGGTTTGCGGTTTGAAAGGAACAAGTTGAAAAAAATAGTTTGAAAAATTTTCAAACTAAGTCAAATCATTTTAAATTTTAAATCAAACTGAAAATTATGATTTGATCCAATTTAGATTTCGATTTAAATATATTAAAATTATTTACTTTTTAAATAGATATTATTTAAATAAAATTAATTGAATTATAATTTTCAAAAACATAATATAAACATGTAAAATATATATATAATGACAAAATAAATATGAAAGAAACAAAATATACATTTAATTGTTTATTAAAAAATTCTATCAAATATTGTTATATATATGTAAAATATAATTTACGATTTGATTTAATTTAAAAATTGCTTAAATTGGAAACTGTTTTTTAAAAATTTATTAACTCAAACTAAATCAAACTATGATTTTTAAGCGATTTGATCTAGTTATACGGTTGGAAGCACACCCCTAAATGTAGCGACTAATCATGCTCTGCTACAGGTTACCTACCATCAAAATTCATTGCTTTTACTCTGTAACAACATTTAATCAGTACTGCAGATGGTCATGGTGTTCAAATAAAAAAAAATTTCCCATTCAGTTGAGCCTAGTGATGGAAGCAGGAAATGCATCAAAATCAATTTCTTCTAAAGCTAAGATACGTGAAAAATCTCAACCAAAATAAGTTTTGCATGGTGACAGTCATAAAGAAAGAGCAGTAAACAAAGAAAGAACAGCAGAACTAAGTTAAGTTTACGAGGGATGTTGGTATGAATTGGAAGAAGCCAAAGAACTTACCTTGAATACGATTTGATTATGGGGTTTAAATTGTGAGACCAAGCATCTAAGAGGGCCTCCTAGATTTGTGAAAACTTGTAACCCCATCGTTAAAGCTAACGGTCGTCGTGTAGTATAAAAGGGTAGAAAACATCCTTTTCTCATCGAATTCTTCATTTTTGTTTTTACGCAATAAAACACCCCTCAAATTAAAAATATCCTTTTCTCATTGTCTGCTTAGGAGAGTGATAACGACAGATTCATAAATAAAATTTAAAAAAATCAAACGATAAATAAAAGTAAAATATAAATAAAATTTAAAAAAGTAAAAAATTAGATAAAAATAAAATTTACGAGACTCAAAAAAGTAATAATAAAATCTAGGCCAAAACACTTATTCCCACCCAAGGCATAGTGAAATAACAAACTCATATTTTTTAACTTTCAAAAATTTAAATACTCATTCATAAGGTAATTTCAGTTAAAAATTTCAATTATGATTAAAGGTAAAATTGTTATTTAACAAAAAAAATTAAAAACTAAACTTTTTTCATATTCCCCCCCTTAATTTAAAAACTCATAATTCTCTCCCTATTTTTTCTTAAAATTTTGAAAAGTAACAATTTCTCTCATAAGGTTTTTTCCTCTTTTTTCTGACCTTCGACTCTCTTTTCTCCTGTCTTATCTCTCCCTCCAAGCCTCTCTCTAACTATCAATCAATAGAAATTGTTTGAATTGGTGGTCAAAGAGAGGCTAGAAGGGAGAGATACGATGGAATGGAGGACAATTAACGGTCAAAGACGACAGATCCTTATTAGAGAAAAGAGGAAAAAACTTTAGAAAAAAAATTATTATTTTTTAAACTTTGGATGGAGAAAATTGCAAGTTTTTTAAACCTAGGAGAGAAAAATATAATAAGACTTTAATTTTTTAAAATTTTTTATTAAATAACAATTTTACCCCTAACACTAATTGAAATTTTTAACGGAATTGGTCTCATAGGTGGATATTTAAGTTTTTTAAAATTAAAAGGCATGAATTTTAGATTTTACTATATCTTGGGTGAGAACAAGTCTTTTGACCTAAAATTTAAAGGATTAATGCAGAATTTTAAAAAATATATCCATATTTTGCATGTGTAAAACTAAAATCTGTTCAAAATCTATTACATATATTAAGTGAAAATTTTTCCAAGTGAAGTAGCGCTCCTTGACTGCGCGTCAGTTCACCCTGCAGGGCGTGCCGAGCACATATTTGAAACCGTATTTTTCGTCACAAAGGATTTTAAGCACTAATTTTGATTGTATTTAGAGAGTTTGACACTTTGACCTGCAAGAACTATTTTTTACCGCATAACACGAAAAAGGCAGGAGGATGAAATGTGTTTGGACAAGGATGGCTTGGGATGGGAATGGGATGTTGATGGCAGTTAACTACTATTTCATCTCTTAATTCTAGATTTTTTATAAATGTGCTTATTTGTTCTTTTAATGCTTAATGATTAATGAGTATCCTCATAAAAAATCAAAACTTGTTATCAGGAAAAAAAGAACGATAGAAATTGATGGTGACAACAATGGAAGTTCCAAGTTAGCAGAAGAATCAAAAGATCCAGTCAACACAAACCAATAATACCTAAACAACTTCTACTGGGATTGTGGGCACATGGGTTCATTGAATAACAATCACATGGTGTGAAATCAAATCTCATCAATCAGTAAGTCGAATGAAGAGTGATAAATCTTACTCGTACAAAAGGGGTTAGATGGTGATGAGGTGAACGTGGAGGGTGGAGGAAGACGTAAGAGGAAACGATATGGTGGTCTGGCGTGTCGGTGATGAAGTTCACGTCTATTACTACTACCATTATTATAAATTAAAAACTGGGACCGGAAACCTCAAGAAATGGGCGATGACGATGAGGATTATAAAGGCGTGAAGGAAAAGGGAAAGTGGGTTGGGACTTTCTGAAGAAGAGTAATGAGTTATCAAGAATGTTAGTTGCTGTTGTGAAGTGGGTTTGAGTTTCAGTCCGACATTCAGGTGATGGCGCAGCAGCAAGAGCAACAATATCGGGAAGACCGAGGAGACGAAATATTTCAATCCAATATAATTCATTCCACTTTAGCTTTGGCTTTATGGCTGGGAGCTATCCATTTCAATGTCTTTCTGGTGGTTGTCTCCTTCCTTTTCTTCCCTCTCTCTATATCACTTATGTAGGTCCTCTCTCCCTTCTTATCATAATACTGATTTTAATTGATAATCTAATTTGCTATAATTCTTCTTCATCTTCATTCTTCAGCGTGTTTGGATTGCTATTGGTCTTTATGTTTGTGCCCATTGATCAGCATAGCAAATTTGGCAAACGCTTGTCCAAGTACTTTGAATCCCGTCAATTTCAACTTAATTTTCTGCTTATTTGCTATTTTTTTTCATTTCCATTCCCAGGTACATCTGTAAGCATCCATGCAGTTATTTTCCAGTCATTCTTCATGTTGAGGATTTCAATTACGGTATTCTCTCTTTACTTTAATCGTATAATCAAACTGCCAGGTGTTTCGTGCAAGAAGCATTCCCTCATATAAATTCAATGCTCAATTAATCATGGATTTTCATAAAACATCAAGCTGCTAAAGAGAGTCATACAAGATGTCGTTCAAAATGATATGGCCCAAGAGCTACAACTATCTCTGTACAATATCAAAGTGATACGTATACAACATCTACCATTCCAGCTAGCTTGCCGGATACTTCACAGATTTGGTAGCTGTAGGCTTCATTAACTCAAGGTGTAAACATCAGCAAAGGATTAACACAGGATATACATTAAAATTAGGGAATTATTGTTTGACCCAACTGCATACTTCAGGGTAATCATGGCCTGCGCTTAAACTTACTCAGTTGAGGCGCTTCATTTGAGCTGCTTTGAACTAGCAATTCACTCAAGTTAACTTTTGTTTGTAATAACTTCTTTTAGCAATTGATTGTCTCACTCTTTGCTTCTTGCAGTTTTTGGTTATGAGCCTTGTTCAGTTTGGCCAACAGGGGTCGTTTCACTTGCTGACCATACAGGGTTCATGCCTTTCCCAAAAATAAAGGTCGTTGCTAGTAGCGCTGTAAGATTTCTTTTCCCTATACTCTCTTAGATGTGTATGTTTCATAGAGCATTCTGATAGAACTCCAATTATCAAGACTTATCAGAGGAGGGGCAAAAAGGGAAATTCCACAACACTAGCTATGATAGCAACAATTGAAGATAAACATTATCAAGGTAAGTCTATGAAGCATAGTGAAACTTTTCAGGAAGCTCAAGATAGAGATAACTCAAAGAAGGGAGATAATGATAACTCAAAGAGGGGAGATGAGACTCATCCAGCAGTTTATTCAACTATAAAAAGGGGGCAGAGCAATGCAGAAGATCATCAGGAAATTACACAACAATTGGGTGGGGAAATTGGGGGCCTTCGGCCTAGGGACACTGGTTACTGAGATGGGCAGATCCAGTGTATTGTTTATTCTAATTATCTAGTTTCAGTCAATAAGCTATTGTATTCTGGCACCGCCATATTTAATAAAGCAATTGCATTAGTGTTCGGTCTTTACAATTATATCGTTGCACAAATTACATAACCTTTTCCAATTACACACTAAACTGATACACCTATAACATAACCAGTACACAGAATCCACTCCAGAATCAGCTCGGCAGGTTGCAGCAGTGTATTTCCAATCCAGGTTAGCATCACATTCATCTTCCATCTGTGACTCCTAAAGTGTATGTAAATCACTAGGTATTTTACACACCATTTCTGAGGCATACACGGACATGGTTGGGCCTCACACCAGCAACAAAGAAAAATTTCACTTCTCTGTTGGCTGCCGGTTATAGTTGCATCATAGTGCCTGGTGGAGTACAAGAGGCATTTCACATGGAGCGTGATTCAGAGGTTTCACTCTTTTAGCTTTTCTCTACTTTGACTTCTTTTGTATTATCATTCATTTTTGTGTCAGAACTTAGGATGTAATGCCTCTTGATACTTGGCATTGGCATCTTACCTGGAAAATTCAGGTGTCGTAATTTTACTGGGTTGGCTTAAGTTGTTTTTTTTTTTTATTGCTATTTTTATTAGCCTATTGCTAGTGGAACCTCCAAGGGGCTTACTTAACATGTATATGTTAGGCCACTCCTATTTGATTCTCCACTCATCAGAAATGGATTCTGGTCAAGTCCGGACTACAGGACAAAACCTTCCTCCTGTCGGAAATGTTCCATCTCCCCTGACTTCCCTCTACTCTCCCTCAATTGAATCCCTTACTTTAGCCAAATCCTTCTCTAATATCTCCATTTTTGAATTCCTCCTAGTATTTACCATAAACGTTGAACTCTCTCGTTGCTCTAATGCCACTAATAAGTACCTCTCTGACTTCCTCCAAAAATAGCCTATCAACATCCACCGTAAACCAGCCAACACTCCTTACCTGGAGATACACATTCAACACATACAAAAACCAACTAGCAATATCCCAGCATTTGGAGGAGTCGGTAGCTTCTACTACTCCACAGCAAAAAGATATTACTCACTCTTTTTCCCATCTCTTAACCCCTATATTAATCCTCTATTTCCTTCCTCTAAGTCTTGCTGCCACATTGCTTCAAAACCATTATCATCTTCAGCCGCTTCATTCCTGCCACGTGTGACTCCCTTTCCCTTCCTTCTTCTTGAATATACCCTCAGTGGCCTAACAGTATATCTTCCTCTAGAAGGAAAAACAGTGATTTCTCTTGGAATTACAGCTTTCTCTGTTTCTTTCAAACCACCCCATCAAAAACACTCTCATGGAACTGCAACTCCAAGTAATAGCTCTCGCTGTATTTATTATTTCTTTTTTTTTTTTTTTGGCAGATTGCCTTTCTTAAGACAAGAAGATGGTTTGTTTGCATAGCCATGGAGACGGGCCAAACCCTAGTTCCAGTTTTTTGTTTTGGTCAGGTATTGGTGCTATTTTTTTCTTTTCCTTTTCACTAAGCAGTATTTTTTCTAAGTTCATCTCCCCCGCACTGTTTTTGTGATACCAGCATTATTGTTGTTATGGTTATCTTCATGAATGATCATCCTATTGCCGGTGCTGGTGCAATAAATGTGATCACTTGCTGATTTTACTGGCCCTTTTAATCTATTTCTTACTATTTCTATCTGAAATTTTCTTGTATTTGTTCTATTAATCTTCTGATTAATTATATCTCTCTATCCCTGTTATGTGCTACAGTCATATGTCTATAAGTGGTGGAAGCCAGGTGGGAAGTTGTTCCTCCAGTTTGCTAGACCCATCAAGTTTACCCCGATTTACTTCTGGGGACTTTTCGGGTACATATGAATTCCATATATGTCTATGAATTATAACTATAACAATACCCTCATTTTGCAATTCATCATTTTGTAGTTAGCAAATGTCATCTGTACAAAAAATATTCATTATCATCGTACATCTTCCCTTGGTGAATGTTTTTGTAGTACTCCAAAATATTAATATGATATTGTTTTAATACTGGGTGGACTTTTAACTTTGATATATTGTTGCTTAGAATTTATGATATAGCAGCTGAAAGTCTTTCAAACATGGTGTTGTTTGTATTGCACATATAACACTCCATTATTCCCAGTCTGAATGTTGTTTTAGTCATCTCAAAGGTACATCATTCTAGCCAAAGCTTGTATCAGTCATATTTCCTTTGCATGAAATCTGGGGAGGCACAAGAAAGTTGTCAGTGCATGTGTTTCAATGGAACTTGAGGAACATTTTCACTCCCACTTTACCAAGTTTTGGAAGATTTTTCTTTCTTCAATTGAATATGTTTTCTATCGTTGAAAAGTGTCATTGAATCAAAAGGAAGCTATTGTTCTATCTAATATTATATGTAATTCTGTAGCCAATTAGAAAATATGTTAGGGAATGACTTGACGTTTTGGTTCTACAATCTCCACATTCTGTTCCGAGAGAATGTAGTCATATATTGGAGTTTAGGAGGTTGTCAGTTTCCACACCTGTATTGAATATGTGACTTTTGCAGATCTCCTATACCCTATCAACATCCAATGCATGTAGTAGTGGGCAAGCCAATAGAACTGAAGAAAAATCCACAACCTACCATGGAAGAGGTATTGATGCTACTACTAGTTGTTGGCTTAATGTAGTTTTCTTCCCTGAGAAAACTAACCATCCACCCAAACCAGAAAAGAAAATTAAATCATTATTGGATACTCTCCAATAGTCCCTAAAACAATAGCATGTTATCTACACCCACCCATGAGATGGCTGCTCTATGCCAAAACTAAATATGCCATTTTTTGATAAATTTGCTTCTCTTATGGCATTCTCACGAATCCATATCTAATTGAACACAACATTTGATAGTAACTCTGTATTTTGTTAACATTTCCTTATCACTATTGCAGGTGAATGAAGTACACAAACAATTTGTTGAAGCACTTCAAGATCTATTTGAAAGGCACAAAGCAGGGGTTGGCTATCCTGATCTTAACTTAAAAGTTCTTTGATCAGATTGTAGTTTATTGTATTCAATGAGCCAAGGAAGAAAGTAGAAGTTAAACTGTCCTAAAAAGTAGTTGATTTGATATATCAAATGATGGTGTGTGCCTTCACTGATGCTTTGGAACGAGGTTAGAGTGCACACATAACTTTTCCATAGTTGATCTGATAAGATTGTAAATACTTAGTGTGGATAGTCATCTTTGTCTACCACGTTATAACTAAAGCAGTGAACTTGAATTCCAGAAATATGCTCATCTCTACACAATTTACTATATATTTTTCTGCAACCAATCGAATCCTATACATCTACCAGACACTGCTCATACTCCTCAAAGGTCCTAATTCAAATGCCTTCATGCTGAATGGGTAGATTATGAGTTCTAAACAATGATCTATTAAGAAAAAAATATCAAAAAGGGTCATAAAAAAGGAAGGTCTATAAAGATAAGAAGGAGCATCCAACCCTACTTAACCCATTGCCTAGAAAGCTAGATGAGAAACATGACTAAGCAACACTATTGTTAACTGCAAATAATTGTAGTAGTGATTTACATATCTGGGATTTATGAGCAACAAGTTCTACCTCACTGCCGATGAAGACGGAGAGCATCACTAGATTTCAGTCTTTCATCCCAAGTTTGATGCTTTGAACTTTAACTGACAGCTGCAGTTTCTGCTCCTCAATATCTTTCAAAACTGAAAGCAAGTTAGCTCGATACAATTCACATTTCCTTTGTGCACGCTCAAGCTGTCGGGATAATTTTTGGATTTTCCTATCTTGGTCATCCTACAAAAATAGACATTGGCAATGAGAATTTATAAGAAGGTAGTAGTAAAGACATGTTAGGTCAAGCAGGAATCAAGAAAACAGAAGTAAAAACATTTTAAACTTCCTTAAATCGGTGAAGCAACCAAATCATATGAATAGACTGTTACAAGCTAAAAACTATCTTGCAGGGAATTTCCTAAAGTAATTTTGCCAACAATACAATCTCTTTGAATTCCAACAGTCTCTTCTAACTGTATTAGCTCACAGCTATATTATTACATTGGTTCCTATTTAGTGAGCAACCCTCTTGTCATTTTGTCTACCAACTAGAATGGTGTGGTAATAAAGGCTGCAATAAAAATTGATCATTTCCAGGCTGACTACTGTCTAGATTGAATCTGACAATTAGAAGACAAGACAAAGATGTCTTACTGTGCAGTCACCATTATTGCCTAAAGGATAAAAAAATATGCAGCTGATAAAGTAATGTAGCAGTAAACAACTTACAGCTGAGGCAGGTTGCTGTAGACCCCATTGATGATCACAGCTGGTAATATTTGTTTGACTTCCCTGAAACTGATGGTCTTCTCTGCTAGTTCTATTCGAAACAGCAATTATCCCACCATTCTTCTTAGCAAGTGCAACTTTATCAGAAGCCTCCTGCAGGGCGCCCATTACCACATTGTAAATATCTAGAGATTTAAGTCCATCATCAACTAGCTTAAAGGCCTCATGACGAAGATTATTGTATCTAAGTGTAAGAGATTCTTTTGAACTAATCAACAAATCACTGGTACGATCTTCCAATATCAGACCACTCTTGGCATTCCTTGTCCATCGTTTCATAACATACCGGGAGGGCAGAGTTAGAACATTTGTTACCCTAAAAACTGTCAATATGTGCCTACATAGGAGGCCACAAAATTCAAACAGCTGACAACTGCAAGACACTTTCATTTCTCGAACATTAAAATTAACATTATAAGATTTGTGAATCTCTCCAAATTTAGCAACCTGATATGTTGTGATTTCACCTTCATCCTCAACTTTTGTTGAGAAAGTTAATGTCTCAACCAACTCCTCCTGAAATTTCATGAACAATTTCCTTGTGTAAAGCTCAGCCGCCTGTTTCTCCATGGGGGATGGTGTTTTCAAAACTGGGGCAGTGTTTATGGTATCATAGTCTGCCTTGACTTCTTTCTCATAACGGCTTTCCAGAGCCTTCTCATACTGCTTAACAAACAGCTGAAGGGTTGTTGATGCATTGACATATCCATCAAAATAAGAGTTTATGCTATCACTGTGTTGAGTTATAGATATTTCAGCAAAGAATGTGTCTCTCACATACACCGGAACCCACTGCCGCCTATCAGCATAAATTGCTTGTAACCACTCATTGTCCCTAAGATCATATCTATCTATCATTGACAACCAACAAGACTCAAACTCTTCAACTGACTCCGTAAAATTGACACATTTGTGGAGCTCCGCTTCAAAATTGGGATGCTCTAAAAGCACATGAGAAAACTTCTCTTGGCATTCTTTAAAGATGTGCCACTTGCAGAAGCGGTGACGAGTCTGAGGAAAAACCTGGGTAACAGCCACACGAATCACTCGATCATGGTCAGTAGTAACTGAAACAGGAGGTCTCCCAGACATGGCCTCAAGCCATGTTTTGAACAACCAAACAAAGGATGCTTCCGACTCATTGATTAAGAGGGCACACCCAAACAAAATAGGCTGTCCATGATGGTTAACTCCAGTGAAAGGTGCAAAGGGCAAGCGATAGCGATTTGACCTGTAAGTTGTGTCAAAGGTAACTGTGTCACCAAAAAATGTATAGTTAGTCCTTGCCTTGGGGTCAGCCCAGAAGATATTGCTCATGCACTGGTCTTCATCACCTTGAACAGCATAGAAAAATGCAGGGTCTTCCAATTGTTTATTTCTCAAGTAGTCAAGAAGGAGCTGGGTGTCTCCGCCCAGAGTCCTCTGCCGACTGCTCCTCATGTAGTTCCTACAATCACGTTCAGTGAAGCCAACATTGATAATTCCACCATATTCTTTAATGAGAGCAGACATTATCCCACTTGGTCCAATTCCAGCACCTTGCAAAGTATCAATCAAAGACTTAGCTGAACCAGAGACATGGCGATGAGAACGAAGGCAATGAACCTTATCGGGGGGAACCAATTCATGGTTGTGTTCCTTAACAAAAGAAGAAACGACCCATCTACCAGAATCTTGAATTTTGACAACCAACATAGCCTTACAACCAACACGAGTCTCGGCACGAGGACGCTTCACTCTAGCATCACTTCCAGCTTTGTCTTTATCTTTATCTTTATCGACCCTAAACCCCTCCTTGGCGCAAACAAAGGACCTCTGAATGATGGCACCATCACGGCGGGAACGACGAGACATACTAACGCGAGTGCTGAAACCAACACGCCGAGCGTAAGAGTTGTAGAAGGCCTTGGCAGCCTCTTCAGATTCGAATTGCATACCCTCGAAAGGTTCGAGATTAGAGTCAGGTTGAGGTTGAGGTTGAGGGAGGGAAATAGAGAAGTGGGTTGAATCTTGAGGGATGAGGTTGTCATCATAGATGTTAATGCTCTCATCAAGAGTATGCATCTCCATTTGCATCAACTCCATTGGAATTAATCAATCAAAACCCAGAAATTAAATGAAATTTTAAAAAAAATTACAGAGAAAGAACACAACTGACCCGTAAATCCATAAACGTTAATCCTTCAGCAGTAGCTTCATTCATAATTTTTTATTTAGTAACTAGAGAAGTTGATTTGCTTGGGTCTTGCGTGTTTCAGTGGATATTTGCAGACTGAATCAGGGGACTGTACTGAGAAAAATTAAAGGAAAGAAGGACCAAAGTCTTCATATATGGATTGGAGTCAAACAAATATTAAATCATTCAATATTTTATTAATAACACCAATCCATTCTCATCAAAGGCTTCTTCATAATTTCCTTACTTAATCTGCTTAATTCTCATTAATAAGTTGAATCTAGACAGTCCAACTTAAGCTGGCAAGGGTTTATACAAAAGGGAAGAATAAGGGTTGGCTAAGAATATGAATTCGTTGGCATGTCAAACAAAGTGGAGAAAGTGATGAAAAGTCTTTAAAAAAAAGAAAAAAAGTGAATTTATGGATGAATTTCTGGTTTTGAACTTACTCAATTCAAATTTAAAATAGGGTTATTCCAGTTTAAGTTTGAATTTGTTTAAACAGAGTATGTGTGGATTAAGTTTAAATCAAACCCTAATTTTTAAAAATGTTTTCTTTTTCAATCTTAGGAATTAAAATTATTTAAATAGATAAGTCAAAAAAATGATGAAGTGCAAAGTACAACTTTATTAGCTTGGCAAACAACAATGATGAGCCACTAAAGGTTATCTCCTACCCTAATTCCTCATCTGCCAAGTGTACATCATTTTCTAACAGCCTCTTTCAATGCATTCCATTTTTAGAATGTTACTACACAGAAATACAATGTCTGGTATTGTTGTTTTCATTCATTTTTCTGCCACATGTACAGGATAATTGTTTTATAGTAGGTAGTCTACCAAAACAATTTAACTCAGAAGCCACATGTAGAAGGTTGTCCAAAGCGTAATAGCTAAAGCAGCCACAGCATATGTCCATAACATAATCACAGAGCATTCACTCTTACTACTCTGAAATAACTGGGTCATTGTACCTGCCAAGTTGTGACAGAAACAAAGAAACACTTAGTTCATTATAGAAAACTATTCATCCAGAAAGTAGGCTGTTCTGAGATGACATGCTTTAAACCACAGGGATGCCATATGAATGCAAAGAAACTGGGTCATTTCAACTGAAGCAAACACACAACGCTCCACAACCAAGCTAGTTGTAACATCCCAATCTAATTCATGCCCAACATCTCTTTCATATTTAATCGATGTGAAACTTGCATATGGGTGTTACATCAGCCACTCCAATTGCATCTAACTACAGTATAGTGGTACAAAGCATATTACATATAACTTTGCTATTGAGCAACAAGAAGTCATCGTACCTACATTCATTGCAGGTGGAAGAGTAAACTGAATCAGAAGAACAAATTGATATAATAAATCCGATCCCACCAGCCCAAAATGATGAGCAGCTTTAACTACAGCAACGCCCAAGAGAGGCAAGATTATAAACCGTACTGCTATAATCCCTATAATCACTGAAATACTTATTCCTGATCTTTTTAAACCTGAAAGCATAAATTTAACACCAGTTACTGATATTAAAATTTAAAACTTCTTCTCCCAGAAATCTTCATGGCCATCTAGTCTCAGGAAATGGAATCAAAGTTATAAAAGTACCTCCAAGGAGATTTGCTCCGATTATCAGGGTCATAGATGGAATTGATGCATCCCTGTTGATCAGATTGAATTTCCAGAGTTGAAGAATTTAGTGATCTTAAAGCCAGACACAATACACAAGAATCAAAATGCTAAAATGTTTTACCCCAGCAAAGATGCAGAACTGTAAATCACGCGAAGAGGAGCACTATCACCAACTATTGACTTTCTGATGGGAGACACTGTCCCAATGATAAATCCAACAGCCTTATAGAAAAATTATATCAAAACAACAAATATAGAAAAAACTCATTGACTGATTTTGACTTTTTTACGCAAACAGTTCTTGGCATACCGCTGCAATAGTATTCGGTGCGAGCACCATTTTCAGGTTTATCTTTGCTGCAACATTCTTAATTTGGTGGATAGTAGTATCCAGAAATGGGACCTGCCAACAGAAGTATCAAAATCATCTCATTTCAGAAGCAGCAGCATGTATGGCTAGTGGATATTCCAATATATATATGCGTAGGTTACAGGATTACAATACAAATTATTGGCATATCAATACCCCAAATATAGTGCTAGGCAGTCCATCTTGGTTTGCAGACTCCTCAGAGGCAGAGCCATTCTCTGAAGGTAGTAGTACCTCTGTGCAAGTCTCTGAGAATGTTTCCGAGGTTTCTCCAGAAGATTGTATGCTTGTAGAATCTTTAACATTCTTATTTGCATATATACCCATGATGACATACACGTATGTCCATATATAAATTGCTCCAACCTTATTTACGTACCATAAAAAATGCATGTTACTGCTGCCGTGAGACATATATTACAAGTCATAAAGGCAAGTAGAGAAGCAGAGAGAGATCATACTGCCATAGAAAGTGAAGCATAAGACTCCCCATAAGTGGAGCAGGTAGATGAATCTCCAAATGGGCTGTTTGACTCTTCACACACTGCTGGAACAATTATCAGAAGCAAGTTTCCCAAGTTCCCTGAGCACTCAGTAAATAAATCAGAAATTAAAACAACTTGGCTTATGAGGTGGTTAAGTGTAACCTAACCAATAAATGTAATGTACCAGCAGAACAGCAACCAATAACAAGGCCTTCAAGATGTGGAGGAGTGCGAGTGATTTTAATAAGAATCCAAGCAAGTGCAGACCCAATTAAGAAAGTGAGCAAAATATTCACTGGCATGAACCACCTTCAAACCAATGCAAGTTAACCCAAAAATAATCAATTACAAAAACGAAAAATGATACAGAATAGATACAACAAATGGTAATAGAAACAAGTCGACTCACAGTGTAGCCAAACTTTTCAAAGTAATAGTGTCAGAGAGGTTGGCAATGATCAGTGCGGGACTGAACACATAGAAAACAATCTGATCAAGTAAGAGAGCAACAAGTAGTTATATAGGATGTAAAGAAACAAGTATAAACAATTGTCCTAGTAGATATCCAATTACACGGGAACCCAAAATTCTTCTGTTTTGAGCCACCATAAAAAAGATCAGAGGGCTCATATGAAGCTACTGTGTTTCTAGTGAATTGTTTCTTCAAGAATATTTTTAAGTTATGATCATGTTTAGGATTAGGCAGCAGGCTCAAAGGCTTCTGACAAATATAATTCAGATAGCTAGCAAAGTCTCCGGGAGCTGGCATCTTCCTGAACCTGAATTCCTTATTCTAGAACAAGACAACGACTCTACGATTAAAATAAACTATAATTTACTTACATTATTTAAACTGCTCCTCGCATTTGGTCCCAAGAGATCAATGCGATCAGTTGCAAGCAGCAAGCCAATAGCAGTAATCAAAAGGACCTCGAGAACTGGCACTAATGCCGTAGTCAAAAGATTTAGGAACCCCATCGCTAAGCAAAAGTTCCCTTCCCAGCTGCGAAACTCCAAGCACACACAACCAGTAAGCAGAGTTCACAATATAAAATATGATGTGCAGGTTAAACTGAATACTACAAAACAACAATCATTACATCTATTATCTATAAATGCAGAGAGAACCAAATGGGTTGTAACATGAACATGTGCAAATATTGGTATTGGAGGCCATTCTTAAGCTTACATATGATGTGAGTTTCCAGGGGCGTGCAATTTCGCAATAGGAATATTAGTAGAAGGAAATTTATCCCTAGCTCTTACAAACTCGTGCTGTGCTTCTGTTCATATATATGTGTGACGCCATGAGCAGTTCCATTATGCAACTAACTCTTTGTGCACAAAAGATGAAGAATGGAATGATTGTGAGTTCATTACAATCTGGGAAATATTATTAGCAGCATATATATGCGCTTTCAACTAACAGTCTTCTCAGCTAGTCCAAGTGAAATATTGACTTTTCTGAATTTGATGTACGCCTTCTGTGAGTGGGTAAATGGCTGCAATTGAATTCATCTGTATACATTCAATGTCCGACATAAATATTAGGCAAAGACGTTGCTAGAAGGAGTTATGAATCTAGACGCAACAGACTTAAAGTTTGTTTTGGCCTTCTCGTTGTTAATCCTCTTAAATTATATTTGTCTGCTTCTGGTGGAGTTGGTTTTTGACCCAAAATAGAACCAGCGCAATTGGAGATTTATAGCCATGAATTATTATCATGGATGGAGGGACTATTAGGTAAAACAAATAAATTCCTACGTGCTTCTTATGGAGTAAGAATCAAAAACCACAATTGAATATAGCTTGACTATTTGTTTTTTTGTCCACCACGGCATTGGTATATCAAGGTCACAAACAAGATTAACTGATCAGAGCAGCAAGTTAACGTAAATACAAGTGAAAGCGCTAACTACATATTAAGATATATCTTACATCAATTTAATAGCCTCATATTCATATCCAAAAATGATTTGATTCAAATGAAACAGGTAAAGAAGAGTGTAATTACCAAATTCAACTAATAATGATTGAGAAGGCAGCCACAACATTTATTATATTATATACTGTATAAAACAAATTGATTTGCATAATGTTGTCAGTATAATGAATCCAAATGGTTGGGCGAAAAGTATTTTTTAATATAATTCAACTTTTGTTTATGATATTAATAGCTTTACAAAGATTATAAAAAAGAGCAATACTATGTGTATCTACTTTGGGTAAACAAATATATACACACTCATATGTGTTATTATATGATTGTTTATTGTTTTATTTTTAATTCAAAATCATCAAATCACATGATGACATATATAAATGTGTACATATTTGTATATTCAAAATAGGTAGACATAGTTTTATTGTTATAAAAATAGGTGTCAACCGTTTGGACACTTCATATATCTTTGTCCACTAGTCAAAGCACAAATAACTTCTTCCCTACCCAAAATGGGGTTTACTCAGTTGTTGAAAGTTCACATTGATCATCCTCTTTCCCTACCTCGCGATTGCATCAAAGAATGAAGTATAAACTTGGTTGTGGTCCAACGCTTGTTAATTGAACTGACCAGGCTAGAAGTCCAAAAGTTTTGGCCGAAAAAGTGTATCAATTCGGACCTGAACCAAGTTTGAACGCCAAAAGTATCATGGAAAATGTTATTTAGGCTAGCACTTGAACATATGTTGTTCAAGCTCGAATGACCAGAAACTAATCGCAGCCCAATAATGGTTGCTTTTTCAAAATGCTCAAGCTACCCAGTAAAACAACACCATCTTTTCCACCGGGTAAAAAGAACGCATTAACATTTGGTTCATTGACCACCAAAACCTCCCAATTCAAGCCATTTAAAGGAGCAGTCGCAGCTTTTAGCCCTCCCCCATGATCCTTCTTCCTAGCGTGCTTAACCAACTTATCATCAAGAAATTCATCTTCTTTACGCCAATCTCCCTCAAGATTCCTCCCTTCAACAGTCTCACACTAGGCCCTCAATGTTTCATGAGCTCTTCCCTCATGAACTCAGGAGAAGTATACCCCGTATCACTCCACACAGTCTCATGATGCAAGCTGAGGCGAATTCGTGAACAAGAACGTCACCGCATCACGTTATTACTAATACCGACGACTCCGTTTTAATCTCCAGCTAACTTGGCTTCTTCTCTTCTGCTCCAGATCGGTCTTTTGCGCCAAAACATTCCAGAAGTCAGTTCACTCTGTAACATCTCATGATTTAACCCTTTTACTAAATCCCGAATTGCATCATTCGACATCAATCCAATGCAATCATCCGAGATGAGAATCAAGAAAATGGTGTCGCATTACCAGTTCGAAGAACAAAAATAATGCAGCGGAACGGGAAGCCCCATAGATAGGAGCATAAATGGTGTCATATATCCAGATTTTATTTCGGGTCTGGGTTGAATAAGCTGGGCTCGGTCCATTAGGCCCGATTGAAATGACGTCGTATTGTAAACCGTGTTGAAATACAAAATGAAATGCACGTGTGCGTTATGAAAAGGGAACCGTCGTCCTCTCCTGTCGTTAAGATTCAAAGATTCAAGAGCGGAAAGGAGGATAAGTTAGGGTTTATCTGATCATCAACATCTTGAGGATCTATTTTCACTTCCTCAATCATCTGTCGTAAGTTCGCCAATTCAGCTATTAAATCTCACTGTCGATTTCGCTTCTATTTTTTTTTATTCTTCTTTCGAAATACAACTTAGGGTTTGTTTATTTCTGTAATGTAAACAAATTTTGCTATTATGAAACATTTCTTCAAACAGCTTGCATGCTTTCTCTTACTTTTATTTACGTTTAAATGCTGTTAACTTATGTTATATTATGTCATGCCTTAGTTTTAGACTCCGAGATGACTAGTAATACGTTAGATAAGGAGAACGAAGAACCTGCACAAGGTGTGCCTGTTTCTTCTAATAATGAAGGACAAAATTCCATCAATCCACAAGTTGAAGCTTCTCGCCCTGTGCCCTTGGCTGTCGAAGTGACTAACCCTGTTCTCCCTGAGGATCAGCATCCTCTAAATGGTACCAACACAGCTACTGATGCTAACAACTTTGAAAAAGAGTCCACTTCACATAAAGAATTATCAACCTGTGTTGCTTTAGGAGCCACTGGAGGATCAGACAAGCCTGATATTCAACTGCCTCATGTTGTTGTCAAAGCTGAGTCCAATGAAGCGCCTGGTGATAAACCCCAAGATCAAGTTAATGAAGTTCCTGATATAAAAACTTTAGCTCACGCCAATGAAGTTCCTGATGCTAAAACCGAAGTTGAAACCAATGAAGTTCCTGTTACTGTAACCCTAGTTGAAACTACTGAAATTCCTAATAGTATCAACACCGTTTCCACAAACTCTGAAGCCCCAAACAACGCCTTTCCGACTAGTTCTGAGCCCCCTAAAAACACCATTTCCATTAATTCTGAACTCTCTGTCTACACTGTTTCCTCAAATTCGGAGACCCCTGCAAATCCTGAGGCTGAACGTTCTTCCCAGGCACTGCAAACTAAATTTGAACCTGCTACACCTAAGCCTGATGTGGTTTCTGCTGACATAAAACCTGATAATGCAAATAGCACAGAAATCAAAAGTGAAGTCAAGAAAATAGAGTTGTCTACACCCACAGCAAATGAGAACTCCAACTCAACATATTCATTTCTCTTAGATGATAATTATGAGGGTAGTGAATCAGGGACTGAGGAGGAGCAATCTGCATTCATGAAGGAACTTGAAAAATTTTTTAGGGAGAGGAGCATGGAATTTAAGCCTCCTAAGTTCTATGGAGAGGGATTGAATTGTCTAAAGTAAGTTCCTACCAACTCTTACTTCCATAAATTGTTTTTTTATATATCAATTTCAATATCGCCAATTTAGACATTTCTATTTTGGGGTTAATGTAAATATTTATGGGAATATAGGTTGTGGAGAGCTGTGACTAGATTGGGTGGCTATGACAAGGTATGCACTGTAACTTTTATTTCATTTCACTGGCATTTAGTAATTTGTTGTTGTTTTTGTGTTGGTCAATTTTATAATTTTATGATTTAGGATATTGATTGAAACATTGCAAATGAGTAGTTTAGCCACTGTTTACAACATTAACCTTTAGGCTTACTGGTATTAGATACTTAGATTGTCAATAGGTCTCACTTCAAGTAACCATGTCATGCTATATGTTGATATACAAATAGCAGCTTCCTTGATGTAGTAACAATATTAATCTTTTTTTAAAGAGTCTTTTTTGCATTCATTTTCATGTTATGTGCTCTCTTTTTTAATTATTACATTGGGAAGCAATTAGTTTTTGCACAGAAATCAATTCAAAATTAGAAATCCTAGAACAAGGAAATTAGAAAAACCTGTGTACGACACAATTAAAAATTAAGATAAGGAAATCATCTTTTAGTTGTTTTGCCTTTTTTTTTTTTTTCGCTTTTCCTAGGCTTTATGTTAGATTTTTCACTGTTAATACAAAAACATTATTACTATTAATGGCAGACCCATTTTCTCAGTTTTCATTTCTCAGTTTAAAAAATTGATAATGAATGCATGCTTAAATTTGGAAACAGAATATCAAGTTTCTTATTTCATTTTCAAATTCATTTTTAAGAACAATAACTGTAAAATTAATATTGAACACCACCTAAGTTGTGTGCATCAGAATTATTTTTAAGTATGGCTCAAGCTCATTGATTTTTGGTATTAATTAGTCTGTGTTGAATGCTCATTTGATATTCCAACATGCATATGCACTTTTCAAGATAAAAACTTATATGGATTATGTTGTGTGAAGAATAGGAACTTTAATAATGAATTACATGGTATTATTATGCTTTGTAAGTAAGGTTGTTGGCAATTAAAAATGACCTGTGGCATTTTTATAAATAAGTTTAGATATCTTCTTTCCTCGGTTGAGAATGGAGATTAATTTTACTATGAGGTTTCAAGAATTTAATGATGTATTTACTAGGTTTCATCTTTCATGCTAAAGATAATTTTTATTAAAAACATTGTCTTGTCTGTCACAATGATTAATTGTGTTATTAGTTTCGTTGAATTGCTTGCTGAGGTATGTGATAATATTTGCCCTGACCACTATAGTATATTGTAGGAATTGATTTTCCTCCTTTTAATGCAAATGCATAATTTAGTCAAATTCTGTATAGAATAACTGGCTTCTGATCGTGGATAGGTTACTTCATGTAAATTATGGCGGCAAGTGGGAGAGTCCTTCAAACCCCCAAAGTAAGGAGCTGAATATGGTCTTGCTTTTAAATCTTGTTTTTGGCTTTCGTATGTGGATTCTATTGTGCAAGTAAATACAAGGTCTTGCTTTAAATCTTCATTATTTGGATTTTATACACTGACTCCATTATGTAAACAAATATGGCAAATAGCTCTTCTTATCTTTGTGTCAAGAGCAAGGAGTATTTTTGTAAGAAAATTGATTGATTGTTCGATGTTAAACACATTAGCTGTAAATCATTGATGAATATGAGACTTTTGGCTCAATCAAGTGTACTTTGTATACACTCCATCCACTGGTTGGAGCATGTCTCTATTACTAAAGCACTCAGCCCATCTACTAATCATATTTTTTCCTCCTTTTCTATCGCTGTGCAGGACATGTACAACAGTTTCATGGACATTTCGAGGTTTCTATGAGAAGGTGATCTTAAAGTCATGAATTGTATTGGACTATGTTATAAATGCTTACATTTTTGCATTTTATTGTAATTCTTATATTGCAATTACTTCACATCTTTCTGGGGGTGTTCTGGGGCAAACTATTCTTTACTGCTTGTTTACTTTCTTTTAGCTGCAATATTTTAAAAGCTTTCTTTCAGCTTCATACACTTATTGTTTATATATTACTTTAGGCACTTCTTGATTACGAGAGGCACAAGACATGTGGTGGTGAACTTAGTTTCACCGTAGCTTCTCAATCAGAGCCTATGAATATGAATATTGATAATCAGGTAAAATAAACTAAATTCATGAAGTACTGTGTGATTTTCCTATTTGATTGTAGTTGGCACATATTATGTCTCTCTATCTCATGAAAATATTTAAATTTATGAGAAAAGGTGATTTGTTAATGTTCTGATCCATGGGAAATGGTTCTCATTTTAGTCTAACTATTTCTAGTTCACCAATCTTTGCATAATTTATATTCTCCTGGAAAGGTAATATGTATGAAGACTGAAGAGTTAAATATAATGTTAGAAATTCACAAAAAAGAGCCTATGGTTGGGTTCAGGATATGTCAACGTTTTTGGCTAAAGAACTGTGTGTCTAATGGTCAAGGCTCATTATTTTCCCTTGGCTACATGTAAATCTTCTCATTTTTCTCAGATTTCCGTTGTATAGTCGAGATTTGCAAAATAAATAAAAAGAACTGTTTAATTGGCTGGTGTGAAAATATTTCAAATAGAAAAAATAGTTATGCTGAGGATGAATCCTGGTCGGCTAGTATTCAAACAGGTCCAAAATTATGTAACTGGGAAGCTTCTTGTTAAAGCCATTTTATCTATGAAATAACATAATAATGCCTTGACCTTTTTCAATTCTTACCTTGAGAGCCTGTTGGGGTAAACTGGATTGCAACAGATTCTGCTACTACTGCTCACAACTCTCTCTATTTGACTATTGTTTTCATTATTTGTGCATGCTTGTGGTAATTAGGCTTCAGGATCTGGCAGAGCAAGGAGGGATGCTGCTGCCCGTGCCATGCAGGGATGGCACTCACAACGTGTTCTTGGTAATGGTGAAGTCAGTGACCCTATAATTAAGGTCTGGCAATTTCAACTCTTACAAAAATAACATTCAATATCATTTTTATTTGCATTTGTCTTCTTCTCATCATATTATGTTGATGCTATTAATTTGTAATATGTAGGATAAAAACGCTATGTCCGTGCAAAAGCGTGAAAAGCAGCTTGGTATGGTCTTCCAACAGAATAATCATTATTGAAGTGTTGTGGTTGACAAATTATCTTATCTTGCCTATTGGATCAGGTTTACTTAAACGCAAGAAACCATCATACATTGAACAACCTGTGAAAGCTGCTCGCACCAAACCATCTAAGCCACAGTTGAGGCTCAGTCACATGTTTTTTTGGTTTTACCTATGAATATTTAAGTGTTTGTAGGAGGTGTCAATAGTGATACTTGTTAAAATCTCACTGAATCTGGTGAATTTATTTTCTTTTTGTTCCTCATTTGTCATTGCTAGATTGGACATAGCAATAGTTGATATTGGACAGCCGGCCGATTGGGTGAAAATCAATGTACAGAAGACTGTAAGTTTATATTGCTCTTGATTTAACCCGAAAAAAAAAAAAGGATAATTTCTTTATTTTAAAGTTTCTAATCTTTGGAAGCGAATTTAATGTCACAGAAAGATTGTTTTGAGGTTTATGCATTAGTACCAGGGCTACTCCGTGAAGAGGTTAGTGTTTGTACTCAACCATATGTGTCGTCTTCCCTATTGCTTGATTATATTCTGTTCCACCATGATGCCCTATGGATATAATGTTTTAGAAGCTGTTTTGTAATTATGAGCCAAAAGTTTCTCAAAATTTTTCCTTAAGGTCTGCTGGGTGGTTGTGTAGGTTGGTGATTGCCAATTGCTTACAATTGATGTGTTTAATCGTTATTCAGTATTGGCTTTACTGATGTCTTTAGTGCGTACAACTGATTGCCAGTTGCTTTATTTTTTTTTTCTTGTACCAATTATGAAGTCATGGCCTCCTAATAAGGTGGTGCTATTTATCTTGTTGTCTTTCCTTAATGTTCTTGTGGGCTTCCAGTTTACTCCATTGTAAAATGATACTTGCTTGATAAAATTGTTTGTTTCTTAATAATAAGTTGATATATTATATGTCTTGTTTGGTAAACTCAGGTGCGTGTTCAATCAGATCCTGCTGGACGGCTGGTTATAAGTGGTGAACCTGAGCATCCCGATAACCCTTGGGGTGTCACGCCCTTCAAAAAGGTGTTCATCTGTTTGACAACAATTATTAAATAATGTATTTTGATTATTGAGAATATCTCATGATTTTCAGAGGATAGATTGTGCACACCACATAAAGGGGAATATAAATGAAATAGCTGTTGTGGCCATTCTGGATCTAATTTCTTGATAACATACCCCCAGAGCTATGGCCATCAATGCATTTGGTTTTGACCGTTTTGAGTAAATAGCATTACTATGCCTTCCCACTCCCGATGAGCATTTTGCTGTGAAAGTGAACCCTTACATGGCTTGAAAGTGCAACAAAGTTTTTACTTGTTTTGTTTTGCTTTGTTTTATGTTTAGAATTGTCTGGAGTTATGTTACTAGAATTTGGTTTTTTGATGCCAGGTTGTGAGCTTGCCAGCGAGAATTGACCCTCATCAAACATCAGCAGTTGTCACACTGCACGGGCAATTGTTTGTTCGTGTCCCATTTGAGCCCTCGGACTAGTAGTTTCGGTCAATATCTGGAAGGGCATGAAGCATTTTAGCAGAATCATTAACCCTCGACAAATGTCCAAATTTTCAGTTAACCCGTGTATCCAATTTATACTAGTAGGTTAATGTAGTCTTGTCTGCCAAACTGATGCTAGTTAGTAGAGTCTTTTCTTCAGG
This sequence comes from Mangifera indica, assembly GCF_011075055.1. Lineage (NCBI taxonomy): Eukaryota > Viridiplantae > Streptophyta > Magnoliopsida > Sapindales > Anacardiaceae > Mangifera > Mangifera indica. The sequence continues at coordinate 56,647 of NC_058152.1, forward strand.
TCTTCAATTGCCTTTCGCACGCATTTTATGTTGATGGAGACAGCGAAAGAGGCTGTATGATGTTATATTTTAAATAGTTAGCTTGCGCAAATTACTTGTAACTCTTAATTTGGCTGATGTTCTCACAAGCGTCCTACCTTCATTTATCACACAGTCTGTTAGCTTTGGTGGGTGGAAATGGAATTTGGTTCTTGAATGAGATTGATTTGGGAGACATTGAGGAAGGAATCAACTTAATATATAAATGAATTCAAGATAAATAAGTAATTATATTATTATGTAATTGAGTGATATAATTTTTTATTTTATTTTTGACTTTTAAATCAACCCAAATGTCCTATGCAATCGGAGTTGCACTCCAGATAAGTCAATTTTATTTGTTGTATGACAGTTTATTTCAATTTTACAATCTTACAATGGTAGCATTTCATAAGAAGTTTCATTGAATAACAGTAAATATGTAAGCTAGAAGTAGGGTAGGATTCAATCTAAAATGTTAAAAGTTCAAATCAATATTTGCTCAAAGTAGAACTCTTTCGCCATGATGGTATCACCGCATTGATAATTCTTTTTTCTTTTTTATCTTTAACAATTCTTCTTTGACAATCCTTCAACGATTATTCATCTTCAATAATTTGAACAAATTAAATAAAATCTCAAGCTAATTGTTCTAGATTTCAACCAAGTTTGAATTAATCCTTATTCAAGTTTGATTCAGTTGGAATTTACTCTTACAGCTAGGCGTGTCGAATGTCTATCCTACAGCTAGGTCTGTTGTATGCCATCAAAGAAAGGATTATCATTTCTCTAGGAAAATAATTCAAATGCAAAAACATATGCCAGATGAATAACAAAAAGATATTACACTTTCACCGAACTGTATTTTCCAGCGCAGTACTAGGCACCGAAAACAAGTGAGACAACCTCACAAAAGAAACAAAAATGTGTTTGAACCATGTTTTAAGCACAATTCTATGTTTCAATTGAAAGGAGCAGCTACCAAGGGAAATAAAAAATAAAAGTGCCCCCTTGAAGCAAATATAAATGAATGTACAATTTAGATATCGTTTTTACACATTTCATATCCAATGGAATAAATATTAAAAAACAAATAGAAACTTTATGCAGTGGTCTTCATTGATGCCAAATCCAACTCCTCATCAGAATCAATGACATCTTCAAAATCATAGTATGGTTTCACCTGCAACAGGGGATTACCCAATATTAAATATTAATCACATAAGTTTCTGCAACATCATAACATTCCAATCACTGAGCATATCATGTTAGACTAGTAACTGATAAAATACGTATGGAAAGCTGCCCACTTATAGTCAGGCCACTATCATTGAAATGCAACTAACTACAATCTCGTACCTCTGGTCTCGGAGTGACTGCTTCAAAAATATGGAAATCTGGATCATCAAAGTTAGGAGGACCCAAAACGATATATGCCGCTTTGTTTCTATACCTTTCTTCTGTTGCCTGTATAATAAGACAGATATTGTTATGGAATCTGTGTCAAAGGCAATTAACTAAAGAAATACAAGGATATACGAGAAGGGTGACAGGCTAAAAGAATAGAAGCACGCATGAGACGTATGCATGGAAATCCATTTTCCACTATAAGTTATGCTCTGCTCTTTAATTATTCAACTCAAATAGACACTAGTCAAGAGCTGAAGTCTATTGGTCCCAAGAATATAATAAATAGAAGAATCTCACTACATATACAAACTGATACGCTTTAATGTGATCAGAGAATTTAAATAAATCAGAATAGATGATATGTAAAGCATCTAGGGTTGCCACATCAGTTTGTAGGAAATAGTTTATAATTAGTTTGTATATATAACATTACTCTAAATAGAAATAAGAACTAAAATCTATCAGCACCAACTCTGAGTTCAATTTTGACCAATGATGTATATTTACTGCTGTAAGCACTTATACTTTTCTATATAGTAAGAAGCATCCACATCATTTCAGAATATGATAGAAAACTATACGGGTAAGAAATCATCATGAGATTGACAATGCACACCAAAGTTGCAAATAAAAAACAACATCACAAGTTACAAGTCAAAGGCAAATAGACTCAGCTTTCCTACCACAAGTACATGCACCATTACATATCTCTCTCTGTCAAGCCACCAAATTAAGGTCCTCAAAATATCTCATAGTCTAAGTGGCTTAGTCCAACCACACAATTCGACTCCTACCACAAGTCACAAGTCAAAGGCAAATAGCCTCAGCTTTCCTACCACAAGTACATGCACCATTACATATCTCTCTCTGTCAAGCCACCAAATTAAGGTCCTCAAATTATCTCATAGTCTAAGTGGCTTAGTCCAACCACACAATTTGACTCCTAACACTAGTTTAGATAATTCTTATAAACTGAAGGCTAACCGGAATGCATCCCCTTGTGTATAAGAGTACTCAAGGAGATTGCTTTAACTAGAACACTTCATTGCCCTCCACACAAGGGATCTATAGTCCATTACCATACATGTAAATCAGCCAACCATTAGAATCTCAAGCGAGTTCATTTATTCTTTATCACTATATATTGAAGGAAGCAACACCTATAAGTTAAAGTCCCAACTTTCAATCTGACATGGGATGTCTCAAAATATACATGTGGAAAGCTTCAAATGCTTAAGCCTGGCAATATGCCTTTATAACCATAATGCAAAGATTTTACTCAATACGGAAAGCCCAAACAAGATCTTAAAATCGCTCAACATGCTAAAGCAATTATATGAATTAAAATTCCAAGTGATATGCAAATGATAGTTATGATAGGAAAATGACACAAAAGGATTTAAGATAGAATACAGCAGTATTCATGGCATAAGAATTTTGTGTAGAAACTAAAATACAAATTAGTTTTAGCAGGAATGAAATTTATAATTAGACAATGAAAGTACCTGAAATTGTGGATAGTCTGGAGCACTAAACAGAGTAATCAACTTCCCTGATCCAACTTCATGATCTATGGTGTATCCATTATCCATTCCTGCTAAACCAGGCCTCTTTTCTCTAGCATCTGGACCTTCATGCGATCTGATAATTAACTGATGAAATAAGAATGACCACTGCAATATTAGAACTGCAAGTTTGCAACTCTATGCATCAGCCAGCTTCTTAAAACAGCTTACAGAGATCAGTAAAAATAGCAGAAGAGGAAAAAATATTTACAGTCAAGGGAATACAAAACAAACTATAGAATCCCAAGTTCATTTATCTCTAAGAAAATACATCATATTGCACAAAGCAAGAAAACACAAGAAGCAGCTTGAATGCTATGCAGTTGATAAATTATTGAAGAAGAAGAAAACGTTAGCTTCTGTATCAGGTAAGTCATGAAAGAAGGAAAATAGAAACTTGGACCATTCTAAAAAATTGAAGATACAAGGGCAAGAAGATAAATTTTAATGCAAAATTGTAGACAAAGCCATATATCCATTAAAATATATCAAAGAAACTTGCATCCACACATATGATTCTTAAAAAGTAATCGCCAGGCACTGCGGTTGCTACTAGTACAAAGACGTGATAATTTAATAAAATCCACAGCAGCAAGATCAACAATCCTTACAAACTAATCACTCATCTATATGTTAGCTTTCACCAAATTCATTATAAACAAATTTAGGCAATGTATTCCCCATATCAGGTTTAGGCTCAAATCAATTCTAGATCTAGAGATGTTGTAAAAATACTGACTTTAATTTCTCCAACCATCAAACCGAACTCTCTTTTTCTGATAAGGTCTCTGGCCACCGATAAATTTTGTTTAATATGTATCAATTTATAGAACAAAGGTACTTAGTTTCAGAAATTGGGTAGTAGATATAAATTTTAGGATAGCCACAATTATCACTTCACACTAAATCACCAAATTAATGTGTTACTTAAACAGGTGAGCTTCCTTCTAGAGGAACTTAAAGTAGATTAACAAAAAGGAACATAATCCATATACAGTAAGTATAAAGTTGATAAAACCAGAAGAAGCAAGAGTAAAGAATCAGATCACCAGCTACTTCATTTATAAATGGGAAATTTGGAGGCTCTGTATATGAATAATGATCAAAATATTAAGGTATCCTTATGTAAATAAGTGATGCATGTAGAAAGTTAATAGATCCTACAACATAGACCAAAGCTAATACACTTCACTTCTCCCCCACAGTTTGATTTTGCAAGTTATTGATTATGTTTCTTCAAGTATAACAAAATTGTCAAAAAGCGGTTCTAGAAAACTAGTTAAAATTAAAATTGCATGCCCAAGTTGAGAGATAACAAGTATAACAATATCAGCCTCAAAGATAAAATTTTGGATTTTGTCAATACCTTCAAGTCAAACTTTTTCAAGAAGTCCTCAGTGCAATCGGGTCCCCACAATAGGCCGATGCCTCTCTCCTTATTTGGTGAAAGACCATATTTCATTGAAGGATCTGACCATAGTACATCACCAGGAATCAAGTTCAAACCTTCCCATGGAGGATCAAGAACTGATCTCCGAGCTTTAGATAATTCCTCAAATGAACCAAGAGTTAAAGAATTGTCCTCGGGTCTAAGAGTTATCCGGCGGTTCTTCTTTCCTTTTGATCTCTTCGATGAAGGAATAGAAACACTGCGAAAAAGCCCCCCGTGGGCTGTATAAACATTTCCTGCTATTATAGAGGCCAAAGGAAGCCCTTCAAAGCATCCCAAACATTTCCGGTATACATGTTTTCCTTTATCACCATACTTAGCTAAAACTTCCTTCTCAAAGCCATAGACAGATGTGCAGTATTTAGATTCATGATTTCCTCTAAGTAGATACACTCTATGTGGCAAAAAAACCTTGAAAAAGATACAGTGTCAAAACTTATTTCTTGATAGCAAAAATTGGTTCAATAATTAGACAAAAGAAAAAATAAGAACAATATGTTTCACGGAAATTTAGTATATTCTTGATCATCAATGCATAAATAGTTGTCATCTCATGCACCATGGAAGAAGAATACATGTAAAAATATCTGTTGTATTAACTAAATAAATATGTTAAAGCTTTATATATTAAGTATTTAAATGAAATTTATTGATATGGCAACATATATGCAATGCATATTATATACTAAGATTTTCCCAAAAAATTTTGCTTTGACATTGTGGGCAGTGGCAGTGTGAAAATTATACTAGATATCCGGAGTATTAAAATGAAATATATTGATTTACACACATATTTGCATTGCAAAGAGGATTAGAAATATGAAACACAGAAGGATCTTCAAAATCATACCTTCCAAGCCAACAATAACAAGAAGGTTTCGAGACCCCAAGCGCCTCTGTCCACGTAATCACCGTTGAAGACAAAGACGCGATTTTCACAAGGAAAGTCAGCATCTCTGAGAAGAAAAAGGACGTCATGCAATTGCCCATGAACATCACCCACAACAACAACACTTGATTCGGGTTGAAGAGCGTCGATTCTCACACAATTAGGCTCTTTATGAAGAATCTTGGAAGCAGTGAGGACCAAGGTGTCAAACACATCAACAGGTAAAACGGAGGGAAAATCAGAAGGAGGAAGATTTTTAGACGACCAATCGAAGGTGAACATGAGATGCTCGATCCATTCAATTGATAGCTTTCCATCTTGAGGCCAGGCGAGAGGGATATGGGCTTGCTGGGACGACGGAGAAGTGTTTCCGTTTGTATTAGAGCAATCGACAGTGGCAGCGGTGGATAAATCGAGCGGAGGCGGATTGGAAGAATATTCCCCGAAATCCGACGGCGACTCAGAGGACATAATTTATTAAAAAAAAAAAAAGAAAGAAATTTGTATAAAACCCTGCACTCAAAGTAAAAAGAATGTCTACAATTGACTTAAAATATGAAATGGTTAGCTAGGCGGCGGCGGTGGTGGTGGCGGCGGTGAGTTGTTTCCAATTCCAACTTTTCTTCACACCACTTATCTCAATTCAAGTGTTATCTTTGCTGTTTGGCAATTTGTAACTTGTAAGTTTGCATTTTCTACTTGTATGAAGATTCACAGTAGCTTTTTAATTTAGCAATTGCATTATTAGGTTTTTTTGCTGTAGGCCAACAACCTGTGTCCCACCCAAGGTTTGGTGCAAAATCCTTTCCCGCCCAATAATTTTTAAAAATTCAAATATCCTCCCTTCTGTTAAATTTTGAAAAATCAAAATTCTCCCCCCCCCCCCCCCTTAGGGTTTTTGTAACAACCACCAATTATCGAAGATGATAACGATGGTAGTATTCTCTCTCCCTCTCAGCTTCCCTCTTAGTCATCGTCGATTTTCGATCTTCATCAATTGTCACCGACCAACGCATGGGTCTCTTCATCGAGCGACGAAGAGACCCATATATCTTTGTCGCACAACAATGCAACAATGAAACTAAGATCTATTTGTCGCTTAATGAAGAGACCTAGATCTCCTTGTTGCTCGACAAAGAGACCTAGATCTCTTTGTCGCTCGACAAAGAGACCTAGATTTGGGTCTCTTCATGCACTAGCCAATGATGACTAATGATGGTCGGAAATAGATGATGGTTTAGAGAGAAGCCGAGAGGGAGGGAGATTGCCGCCATTGCTATCATCTTCGGTCACCGGTGGTTGCTGCAAAAACCCTAAGGGAGAATTTTGATTTTTCAACCCCTAAGCAAATGTTAGGTTTTTAAACTTAGTAGGGTAAAATATGATTTATTTATAGTTTTTTAAATCTTTTTATTAAATAACGATTTTAACCGTAATAATAACAATACAATTTAACAAAAAAGTAGATATTTAGATTTTCAAAAATTATCGAGTGAGAAAATAACTTTGCATCAAACCTTGGGTAGAAAATAGTCGTTTGGCCTTTTTTTTTCAAAGTCTTGCACTATTAGTCATTACAAATATTGTTACAAATATTTGTAATATAGTTTAATCAAGGCCAAACGACTATTTCCCACCCAAGGTTTGATATTTTTTCAAATGTCCCCCTTTAACTATGAAAACACCAAACACCCACCCATGACCGGTTAGATTTAATAAAACCCTAACGCTCGAAAATTTTATCTCTTTTTGCCCTCCTAAACTTTAAAAACTAAAATTCTCCCTTAGCCTAAGTTTTAAAAAATAGCAGTTTCACCCTAGGGTTTGGTTTTGAAATCTCTGACAACCGTTTCGGCTCCATTGCCGACGGCCTCTCCCTCCCGAAGCAGCCTCTCCTTCCGGCGAATGCTTTCCTCCCATTTGGAAGCTCGATCGGCTTCGTCTTCCCCTTGGGAGACGAAGAACTTCGTTGGGGAAGACGACGGCTTCGTCTTCCCCGACGAAGTTCTTCGTCTCCCAAAGCGAAGACGAAGCCGATCGAGCCTCCAAATGGGAGGAAAGTATTCGCCGAAAGGAGAGGCTGCTTCAAGAGGGAGAGGCCGTCGGCAATGGAGCCGGAACGGTCGCCAGAGATTTCAAAACCAAACCTTAGGGTGAAACTGCCATTTTTTAAAACTTAAGCTGGGGAAAAATTTTAGTTTTTAAAGTTTAGGGGGGCAAATGTAGATTCTATTTTAGTTTATTTTTAATATTATAACGAAAATGATGATTTTACCCTTACCACCGTTAGGGTTTTATTAAATCTAACCGGTCATGAGTGGGTATTTGGTGTTTCTATAGTTAAAGAGTGAAAACTTGAGAAAACATCAAACCTTGGGTGGGAAATAGTCGTTTGGCCTTTAATCAATGGTTTTAGACTCGTTTTACATTTGCCTAGCTAGTTTGGAGTCTCATTGTTTACCATATGTTTCATTAGTATCTTTTGTATTTTGAGTCATTTTGACATTTTTTTGCCGTTAGACTCTTCTAATTTTGGAGTCTCATAACCACGATGTTGATGAAACACGCGATTATTTTGCTCGTACCCCAAAATTAGCAGACAGAACCAGGAAGACAAGTTTCTTCAAGACATTCTCCAAAATCAAGTGCAAACACATTATTCTAATTATTATGGGTAAAAGGGATCTTGGCATATGCTTCTCTAGTTACTGTATTGTTTCGTAAATTGAGTATGCCAATGCAGGCATCTTATCCTTTATCTTCCATCTTCATCCTTTCAAAATAGTTTCCCAAGATGTATTTTTTGTATCCACCATTTACATTGATTGATTGTAAAGTTAAGGTGATGAGGTTTGTTCTGTTCATGTGAACACAATCTAATTGGTATTAGAAAGGATTAAAAAGTGACTGATAAAATGACAGTCCAGAATTTCAATGCAACCCAAAATCAAGGCAACACTAGAAAATAAAAGTTAGACGGCCTCTGCAACTAACCCTTTTCCCTTGATATAATATATTTTGATGAATGCCACTTGGGAGTTCCTTTCACTCTGCAACATAGCAAGAGAATAGTTACCAGACAAATTTATGAAAATGTAGCTAATCAACCAGACAGAAATCTGATTATACTAGTGAAAATATGTAACTATTCTCAACATTAATGTTCAGCCTCTATACAAATGTTGGGTCTCTTCCATCCCAAAAGTTAGTTCAAAAGGGTGAGGTTTTTTCTCAGACAACTTAGTAATCCTTCTCTTATCAATACCCCACTTAATTCCCACCAATAAGGAATATGAAGTCTCCCCAATATGGGATATTTGCGCCCTACAGGAAGTAAGGGGTATGAAGCCTCCCTAATGTGGGATGCTTAATAATCCTTCCATCAACCTAAGTTTATGCCTCGTCGGGAGTAAGGTATATGAAGTTGCCCCGCAACTGGGCCTCAAAGATGAAAATTTACCAAAACTAGAACTAGAATAGGTTAGACGAATACCTTCTCTTAGACTTTGGACGGAATTATTTTAACTTTGGGTTCTCATACCACTTATTGGGTAAACACAAAGGTGTTATTAGGTCCTCCAACCTTACAAGCTAGATGAGGCTTTCCTCAAAACTTATATTTCCAGTCCCAACTAAATTTCCAAGCAACTTAGGATACTTAACAAAGAAAGTAGTCAGATTATAATAATAATGCAAGCTTGACTGATGGTGGAAACGTTGTAGGAGTGAAAAGATGAGAAATTAGTAGTATGCATCAGTGTGCAGGGAAGGCTGAAGAGTGTGGTCAAAAGTAAACATCTTGTTGTGCATTGTGCATCTGAAACTTCTTCAGGTTTTTCCTGCCTGCAGTGCCTGTTCCTGCCTACCTACTCTACTTTTCTTTCATAAAACAAGTTTGATAACCAACTAGCTATTCCATCTATATTTGACATCTTTTCCTATCCTCTTTCTTTCTAATTTTTCTTCAGGTTTCATCTCTTTCTTATTCAGGAATATGGATTCCAGGGAGCACCCACCAGACCACAAACACATATGAAAAGATTTAAAGCCGTTTCTCAAGTTAGACTTTGTATTATCAAGTGTAGTTTTTAATCATAATTACTCGTTTATCACCACAAAATCATGCTTAGATGCCAATCTAGTCTTTCTTAAATGCCCACTTTATTCACCTAACTTGAAAACAAACACTCAGCAGTTGCTTTTGTCTTGTCCCTTACGGTCCTACCATTACAATTATTGCTTAAACTTCTTAATCACACTCCCATTCCCATTCATTTTCCCATACCATTTAATGGTTAACCTCTCCATCACTATAAACTTCCAAATCCAAAGCCAAAAAGTCCTCCTTCACCCTTATATTTATATTCACGCATATAACAAAGAGAGAGACAGTCGTGCTTTTTTATATTTTCTAGCTTTCCAGAAAAGATGAGACACTTGAGCTACAGCAGGGTTCATGGATCAAGGAGAGGTTTTAAGCTCAACCCCAGAAGATTTTCAGTGCAAGGCCTACGTGCAAGGTTTGTATACTTGTTCAAGCTCTTAAGCAGGTGGAGATTTTCATATGGGCACGCTCTAAAACCGTTGAAGAAAGGCATCAACAGAAGTAACATCAAGAGAAATTACAGCAGCCGGAGAAGTTTAGTGGTGGAGATACCAGAGTCTTCCAGGCTCTCATCTTTTGGAGACACCAATTCTTTCTACTCAGAAGCCATTGCAGATTGTTTGGAGTTTATAAAGAGGACTTCTATTTCTGTGGATGAAACGCCGGATTAGTACCCTCCATACACACACACACACACACATATATCTTTTTCTGTTGTACATACAACAAGCTTCATTTATACATGTTGCAGCGTTTCTTTCTTCTTTCATTTTGATTTGTTTTGCTTTGTCTGGCTCATTCAAGGATGCCTGTAGTAGTGAGACTGCTTCTCCTTGTTCTTAGTTTAACATTTCTGTGAGATAAGAATGACGTAAATGAAAGTGCAATGTCAGATTAGATTTGTTTTTGCACTGAATCAATGAATATTATTTTGCATTGATGATGATGATGAATTGAAGCAAAGCAATGTGGCTGTGGGGGAGGCTGAGTTTTCATACAAAATAATCAAACTGCAATCCTCTGTGAGGCAATCTTGGGATGGTCCATAGACATAGTAGGTAGAAATTAAAGATTCTGAAAAAACTTTGAATTAATTACCACCTAATACATTTGTCATTATTTGACTAATAAAATTTATGTTCAATTGTTAATTGTAGAAGCAAAATGTCATAGAATCGTTTCGGCCAATCCCCTTTATGTAATTTAATTTTAGGTTGGACTATCTTTTTTTTTTTTTTTCCGGTAAATGCGGTTGGACTATCTTTATCATCCTTAATCATGTTGAATACCCACTTTTCAGATTCTCTAATGGACCATTCTTTCAACCCTAAACCCTAACATCTTGGCCCAGAGCCGAACAAAGCTTGCCGACCTTTTCTCTGGAAACCAGATGTTGATTTAGCCCAAGCAAGGCAATCAAATCCAAATTGACTTTCATGCACAATAAGACAATGGTTGATGGACAAAGAAAGCCATTCTTGTGTGGGTCAGCTTACCTCCCAAGACTTAGTCTTAGGTTAGTGTCTAGTCACTTGATTATGAGCACCCAATAGAGTGGCTAGCAGCGAGACTTGTCGCCTTGGCATGCAAAACTCCAAAGAGTGGCTATCCCTAAAATATAATTTTTATGTTTGTTTTCATTGCGATATTGTATGGCATAGACATCGTATGCTTTCAATTTTATTTTATATATATATATATATATATATATATATATATATATATAAAAGAATAATTATGTCATTGTGTTAGTATAATTTTCTGCGTCAACAATGATTATTAAAATACAAGTTAAAAAACGAGGCAAAGAATGCAAGGCTGCCTTGTGTTGTGACGAAAATAGAGAAGAACAAGGATGTGCCATTTCTAATCTTATACAAGGTTCTCTATCATTTTGCATTCCAATCGTTTCACAGGAAGGAACGTAATGAATAACGTAATACAGAGGCATGGAACAATGGGAATCAATCTGCACCATCAAGCTTTGAACGTAATGGAAATGCATTATTAATTCAACTCCCTGGTTCACATTTATTTATTGACCATCGTAGATGTCTAGAGAGGCTGCCTCTGAACCCCGTATATATATCACATAGGAGAAACATATCTTCAGTATGACCTATGCTGCAGAGCCCACCAAACTCAAATCGCTCTTTACTAAAGCTCGTACTTTTCTACGACTCGCAACAACCACCTCTGCCGCCGCCACAGCCGCTGCATCTCTTTCCTCTGCCGCCACCACCTCCTCTGCCATGGACGATCAATCATCAAGCCTCAAGACCAAAGTTTGCATTATTGGTAGTGGCCCTGCCGCCCATACCGCTGCCATTTACGCTGCCAGAGCTGAACTCAAACCCATCCTCTTTGAAGGATGGATGGCCAATAATATTGCGCCAGGTGGACAGCTCACCACCACTACTGACGTTGAAAACTTCCCTGGATTTCCTGATGGCATTCTCGGCATGGAATTAATGGACCGCTGTCGCAATCAGTCTCTCCGTTTTGGTACTGAGGTTTTAACCAAAACCGTCACCAAAGTGGATTTTAAGTCCTTCCCGTTTAAAGTCTTTACAGATTCCCAGTCTGTTTTGGCTGATTCTGTGATTGTTGCTACTGGTGCCGTCGCCAAAAAGTTAAAATTCACCGGTTCAGGAGATGGGCCTGGAGGGTTTTGGAATCGGGGAATTTCAGCGTGTGCGGTTTGTGATGGAGCAGCTCCCATATTTCGAAACAAACCATTGGCCGTGATTGGAGGCGGGGATTCAGCCATGGAAGAAGCAAACTTTTTGACCAAGTATGGATCAAAAGTTTATATAATTCATAGGAGGGATGCTTTTAGGGCTTCTAAGATTATGCAGAACAGGGCGCTTACAAACCCTAAGATTGATGTAATTTGGAATTCTGTGGTGGAGGAGGCTTATGGAGATGGAGAGAAGGGAGTATTGGGGGGATTGAAGTTAAAGAATGTGGTGACTGGACAAGTTTCTGATTTGAAGGTATCTGGTTTGTTCTTTGCCATTGGACATGAACCTGCTACCAAGTTCTTGGACGGCCAATTGGAGCTTGATTCGGATGGCTATGTTGTCACTAAACCAGGAACCACACAGACCAGTATACGTGGGGTTTTTGCTGCAGGAGATGTTCAGGATAAGAAGTACAGGCAGGCTATTACGGCTGCAGGCACTGGTCAGCTATCTCACTTTGTTCTTGCTATGTTTATATCAATCACATCATTTGTCAATGAGTTTTGCTCTAGTATATTTGTGATTGTATGTACAAGAGTTTACTGTTCCGTCTGCATAGGGCAGATGGCATACGTAAGATAGAACATCAGAACTTGTATGATTTGTACTATTCACACTATTGGTATATGCTAAAAGCCTTTATAGGTGATTAATGATGTCAATTTGGAGTGACTGCATTACATTGAGCTTAAATGATGCCCTGCAACCTGAAGTTTTTAAGATAATATTGACTAAGAACTTCTTGTTTTTGTTTATTTCACATTTTAGCTTCTAAGCTAGGGGCATTTGGCATTTTGAATATGCCATTCCATGTAGGCCTGAAGGTGATGAACGTAGTGCAGTGCAGTTTTAACCTTATTTGCTAACTCTCATACACATGATTTTGAGACACAGGTGTTATGTTTCATCTTGTGCTATAACCAATGAAACTGTGTTCCTTGTTAGTGGCATATTTGAATAACCGCTTATTTGTTATGTTGCAACTTTGTTGCAATACTCTGGGTTGACATACCAAACGCAATAGTTTTTGATGATTAGAATAGGCAAAATCATCTTTTCAAATGAATACATTGTGTTTCATCAGCTTGTTGAACACCTTCATTTGTTCTGTTTGACATTGTAGGGTGCATGGCAGCCTTGGAGGCCGAACATTACTTGCAAGAGATAGGATCGCAGAAGGGTAAGAGTGAGCCTTGACTGTAGATGTCCCAGGAGTATGGAAGCTTCTCTACTGACAAGCAAAGTTAAAGCTTTCTCTGGAGATATTAAAGTGTTGGATTTATTAGATGAAATGGACTTTTTTAAGTATTTGGAAAAATGGATTGGCCAATATGTCATGAACGTATGTTTTAGAGTGTAATTCATGGATGGAATCATTATTAGAACTTCATCTTTTGTGTGTTTTTTCCTAGTTGAATGAATTAAGATATTCTCATGAAAAGTTTGGATGAATTGGCTTGGGAAGGTTGTTTAACTCGTACTAGTCATGGGTGGCGAACTTGTAGACTATTAGATATTTTGTATAATATCTTTGGAGTCATATCTAATACGAGTAATACTATATATACAAACAAATCTCATTAACTTATTTTTATAACTTGATGTAATAATATGTGATTGAGTGGCTTTGAAATTAGAGAAAAAAATAAATAATCTCATTTCTTAATCACATATTATTATTTCAGTTTGTATGGTAATACATAGTTTTATTCTTAGTACTAATATAGTGCAGCACCATTAAGAAAAATTAAAATTTTCAACTGTAACATATATTTAGTTGCCGTAAATTAAGATAATGTACAAAATAAAATAGGACAATGAGCTATGGTGGGCTCTGGTAGCACAAAAGGGTGGCCAGCTTCAAGACACCAAAACACAATAGATCAAGATCTGATTACAAGATGCTAAAGAACTCAAACATTTTACAGCAAATTAAATGAACAGGGGAGTCATTAACCTGCATTTTATGATACCGGATATTGGGTTTATGAGCAAGACAGATTGAAATGTGGAAATAAAGACAAGCGAACAAGGTACAGCCAGGCCAACAACTCTCCTCCAAAATATATTGCAGGCTTTTTTCATTTTTTATACATCTTGAACCTCACAATCACATGCCATTGTACTTTAAAAAGCATGGGTAATTTACAGCACCAACTACTCAAATTGAAACAGGCTTTAGATGCTTATTTGGTTGTTTCCTAGCTTCTGTATCACACGTGCCCTTTTTTCTAATGAGCTCTTTTCCACTTACCTAACACAGCTACTACTGCTATTACTACTCTTAAAGTTGGCCATTCAAGTAAACAAGTGGATATGTGGATGTCCTCTCTCCCTAGGATGAAATATTAGTGATATCTTTACTAGATCTGTTGTATTTCATGTGACTCTTCACCAGCTGCCCAGCTGCAATAGCTGACATTAGAGATAGCTCCCCTGCCAGAACTGAACCAGCTACTATGCTCGCCAACACCCTTGAATTTGAACCTGGTTTATCTTTGTTAGCACCCTTTACACCAAGTAGGTTCAGGCAGGCTGACTGAGATGCTAGTTGGGTACCACCTCCAACTGTACCTACCTGATATAATATTATATTCATTCAAATTAAACTCATCTTTCTCATAACATCAGTACCTATTACTCATATTTATCATATAGATAATATATATGCAGAGAATCAGAGATTAATTATTCATAATTTTATGCAAACATGACAGAGTGGGTCAAAGTGTTCAGTGGAATGGACCTGACTGAGAGTTTCAAGGGATCTTGGCTTCAAGTTACTTGCCATTGAAAACAAGGCTTGTATTGTATTTCAATGTAATGGGACAAAATCTACCTGTATTTTTAATATATCCTGTTGGGATGACATCTGATTCTTTCAGTACATTTTATTCAAAAATTTTAGATCTACAGAACTTCTTGTTTTCTAATGAACATTAACATACTTTAACTCAAATGCCAATCTAGCAACTTCCATTTGATCAAATATCTCAATTATAAGCGATGAGATAGGAAGGAAATTAAGTAATTATTACCTCAACTGAAGGCATGGTGACAGAGATATGAAGGTCCTTGCCATCATTTATAGGTTCCATCATGGTGATGCAGTGAGAGCTTTCCACATTCTGAGCAGGATCCTGCCCAGTTGCTATATAGATTGCAGAGACTATATTGCTGGCATGGGCGTTGAACCCACCTAGAGCCCCAGCCACTGCTGATCCTGTTAGGTTTTTAAGCATGTTAAGGTCCACTAAAGCACCCACATTTGTCTTCAGTACTTTCTTCACCACTTCTTCTTTTATAATTGCCTCACATACTACTGACTTTCCTCGCCCTTCTATCCAGTTTACAGCTGCAAGTTTCTTGTCCGAACAAAAGTTTCCTACATAATTCCACACATGAATTAAATTCTAGTCATTATGTATAGTTTGCTAAAACAAGAGACTTGATGAAGTTGATAAATATATGTACATACCAGAGATGCCAATCACATCCATGTCAGGAAAATCATTGTTTAGGAAATGAAGGACATTTTGGACGCTTTTTGAGATCATGTTCATTCCCATGGCATCTCCTGCGCTGCAGCTGAACCTCATATACAGATTCTTTCCTGCTACTGCGCATTGAATCCCTTGTAATTTTGCAAATCTGCTGAATCTGCTTCCACCATTTCCAAAGGTTAAGATAAGATAGAAATCTGCATAAACAGCTATAATATAAAGGAAAATCTTACCAAACTTGTAATTATTCTAACTAAAAATTAAGAATAACCTATCAATATCAACAGAAAGAAATAAGAAATATATGAAATTGAAAGTTGGGCCAATACCCTTGTCAAAACTGAAGTGAGAACAAAATCTAGTTGAAGTGGCTCACCATAACAAACTGTTAGGATCTCAAGTGCAAGATATGGGACTTGGATCCCACATTGGAAAGTATAAGCAATTAATATGGGGTTTATATGGCCTTGGGCTCTCCCATCTCAATAGCTAGCTTTTGAGGTGTGGTTCTCCTAAAGTTCATATCATTCGGTATCAGAGTCATCACCATGTCTCCCAATTACAATTGTGTGGCGTGAGTGGTGATGTCGGCATTGCAGTGTTCCCCCGGGGCTAGTAGGGAGCTAGCGCACCGGGGCTGTGGAGCGTAGTGGTATGTTAAGATCCCAAGTGCAAGGTATGAGACTTGAATCCCACATTGGAAAGTATGAGCAACTAATGTAGGGTTTATATGACCTTGGGCTCTCCCATCTCAATAGCCACCTTTTGAGGTGTGGTTCTCCTAAAGTTCATATCATTTGGTATCAGAGTCATCACCATGTCTCCCAGTTGTAATCATGTGGCGTGGGTGGTGACGTCGGCATTGCAATGTTCGCCCGGGGCTAGCAGGGAGCTAGCGCTAGGGTTTATATGGTCTTGGGCTCTCCCATCTCAATAGCCACTTTTTGAGGTGTGGTTCTTCTAAGGTTCGTATTTTTTAATATCAGAGTCATCACCATATCTCCTAATTGCAATTATGTGACGCAGGTGGTGACGTCGGAATTGCAACGTTCGCCTAGGGCTAGTAGGAAGCTAGCGCACAGCCAGCCTGCGTGGGTGTCAGGTATGGGACTTGGATCCCACATTGGAAAGTATGAGCAACTAATGTGAGATTTATATGGCTTTGGGCTCTCTCATCTCAATAGCTAGCTTTTGAGGTGTGGTTCTCTTAAGGTTTGTATCACAAACTCTTCAGCGGCTAGACTTTAATAAAGTAATAATTTCTTTTTCAAATTCAATAGATTCAACCAGAGTTAAAGACTGGAAAGTGTTGAAAATGGTTTTACAGAGAAAGAAAAATAACAATAACGAAGGCAGTAGAAGCAAAACCTGTTGAAAACAGTAGCAAGAGTGTCAAAATTGAGTGGATCCTCCATGAAGAACTTCAACTCAGCAGCTCTTTTGGCAGAACCAAATCTTACAACAGGAGCTCTGGTCATTCCATCTTTGAGCAACACTGAAGTCGCTCCTCCTGAAGCGTAAATAGCTTTGCATCCTCTGTTCGTACTGGCCACCAAACACCCCTCAGTGGTGGCCATTGGCACAGTATACTCCTTTTCATCCAGCAACAAAGGGCCGGCTACTCCCACTGGGATCTGAACGTACCCAACTGGCATCTCACAACACTGACATAATATCGACTCATAATCAAAACCTTCTAAAGGCATTCCCTCCAAAGACTTCCCTGTCATTTTCTGCAAAGCCTCGCGTCTGATGGCTGCAGCTCTTTTACAATCTCCAAGCTTTGACTCTAGAGAGTATGAAGGAATAGTCCCGGATACTACCGATTTGATAATCTCTTCATCTTCCTCGGATAGGGTTTGCAACTAGAAATTGTAATGGGTGCTATACAGGGGTGATGATGAGGACCCACCTGAGAGGAGTCGAAGGAAGCTGGACAAGGTCCAGGTGGACGACTGTCTTCCTCGAGAACATATTGTTCATCATCAATATTATTAGTTTGATGATCATCAACAAGCCAAGCATGGTCTTCATGTGAAGCGGGGCGGGAAATAAAGGACTGAACGAAATCAATGCCAAAGAAAGCAAGAAGGTAGATGACAGAAGCAACCAAGCAAAACAAGGCAGAGATCTCGGAGAGGGACAAGACATGGAGAGGAGTTGAAGTATGAATCTTGTCACGCCATCTATGGAGAAGAAAGTAAGCAACAGAGAGGAATAGGATGAAGAAGATTCCGTTGGTTAAATAAAGAGGAAGTGGCAATGCGTCGGAGGCACGCTTGAATTTGACGTCCTCAGGTGGGTGGTGGGCATCAGAGGCTGAAGTCTTGGTGTTAGGTGAGCGGGGAAGGTTGATGTCCATGTGGGATAGATTTTAGTTAAAAGAGAGCAAATATTCGGGGTAATGAGAGATGAACAAGAGCTTCAGGAGCACTGTATAAATAGGGAAAAAACATTACAATAGCAAAGCATGGCGCGCTGGAGCTGGAGTTGGAGTTGAAGCTATAGCCAGAGCTGAAGCATGACCAGTGGGCAGTTTCTAACACCTTCTATACGCCATGCTCGCTACTATTAATCTCTGTGAATTCATATAAGAATAGCATTTTGCTCCTGTATGATGTTTATTCAATTTTTGTTATGCATATCATTTTAAATCGATCGGATGACCTTAATTACTTGATAAACATGCATCTATGTGATTCAACAACATTGTAAAAGTTTTTTGTGATGATTTTTCTGATAACAAAAATATTATATATGTAGAATTGTCTAGTGTAATCTCCACAGGTTAGGCGCAGTGTGGTGGTGATGAGTACTAGTTTCAGTAACATGATGAAAGTATTGAATTTGGGAAGAAAGGTTTTGGAATCTACTACCTTCTTAACAATTACTTCAACTATTTGGTCTTCTTGGCTTGGTAAAGTATTTGTCTTGCGATAGACACCATGCATATGGGCTGGTTATCTAAAGCTATCATGACAGCAGAAACAAACGTAGGAAGGAATCAAACAATGGTTATGGAAAAAATTGATTTGATCATAGATATATAAAATATTTTAGAGAGCGGGAGGAAGGACAAAAACAAGGGTGGATGCAATTCATCAAATCCATGACTTAATTTAAACAAGTCAATTTCGAGTTAAAACTTCAACCCAGCAATTTAACTTGTTTGTCTATCTGATATATTATTTATCTGTTTGTCCTCCAATAATATTGTTCACTTCGTTGGCGAGGTGATAGTATACAATAATTCAAACAAACTCAAATAGACATTATGACTTCGATCCAAACATGAGCTGACTTCAAGCTTTCGGTTTAATTCGAATCCACCCCTAAATGAAGATCAGGTATGCATGTAGTAAAGATTATATGCAATGAATGAATGAAATTTGACAAATGGGGTATTCATATCAAGCTCTAACTGCCTTATCACTATGGATTGTATCTATGACATCATCAGCAAAATCCATGAAATTAAATTACTGTTGTGGTTCTAGAACCAACTGTATAAATCATTGCACATTATTAAGCAATCAAACCTTAATTCTAGTTTAAATTGTTGACATTTAAAAATAAAGGAGCAATGTAATAATGCAACAATCATCAACATCATCTTTTATATATCACAGAAATGAAGCACACTGCAACCTCACAACAGACATAGTAATTGGGAACAACCTTTAGAGATGTTAGCTTTTTTATTTTTCTTTCTATGCATGCATATACAAGCATATAATAACGTTTGGTAGTAAAGAGGTTAGTTGTCCCCTATGGACAAAAAAAAATTTCTTACAAGCAGCGACGGAAATATATATCTTCCCACCTTGACGCAAAATGATCCTCCTAGAAATTTACTAAAAAAGCTTTTGCATTTTAAAATATAATTACATGAAAGTCATTCATATGAACTCTAATCATCTTATTTTCTACTCTTGTCTCACCACCGTCCTCTGCTACTCAGAGATCTCGGCGGCTTGCCACCTTCCTCCTTTGCTTAGATCTTTGCTTTTGAATCCAAACATTCAATTGGGAATGAGAATTCTCCGTTATCCTCTAACGAAGTGAAGGCAAGAAGGAAATCAATATTTTCTCCGTGGGGTAGAGATAGGTTTTTTAGCCATCCACGTAACAGTAACACAGAAATATTGGGAATGTTTCTATCTCATGGGGATAGAGATAAGGACGAAAAAAGGGAAATTAGACACTACTTCACCCCGCTGCCATTTCTCATTGGTAGCTAGATATCCTACTGATATATAAATTAAAACATAGTATCATTTTCCTTCTTTAGAAGACCTTGGTCACTAAGCTTTGACCTTGTTTTGGTGATTAACTTTATTATATAACTTTCTTAATCCATCTAATAATTTTGATGCTTGCAATTCTCACCTCATCAATGATCTAATCCCATCAATCGCAGTGATTTTGAAAATTATGAAACAGAAGCATTTGATTATACAAACATTGAACATGAGTCAGTTGACCAGCCTAATGGGTAGCGAGCAATGCCTGAATTTATTAAGAAATTAGTAAAAAAGGAAAATTGAGAGCGACATAATTTGTATGAATATGAATACGAAATAACGATGTTTGCTGACAAGGGAAGTACCCCATTTAGTCTCCTTCACCTACTTTCTTATTATTATTATTTGTATTCTGATTGATAATCTCAGATCATCTTTATCCACTTTCCTTTCATTATTTATTCATTCATTTGACGTTGAAATTAAAGAATTCTATCGAATTTTGGATTAATTAAGTAATATAATGTCTTGTCATGTCTTGATTTTTGATTTACGGAGAGATGAGAGTCCGAGTCTGACTTCTGGCAACTCTGATTGACTACCCAATTACCTTTTACATTATTATTTTTCTTTTTTCTTTCTTTTGAGTGTCGATCGTTCTGTAAATTTTTTTTTTTCATTTTTTTGGGTTTTTCGCTATGTTTTGAAGATGGCCTGTGGTAGTAGTAGTGTTGTTGGTGATGGAAGTGATGTAACTTATAGAAAAATATTCGTGGGAGGACTTGCCTGGGAGACTCAGAGTCCAGCTCTGCGGCGTTACTTCGAGCAGTTTGGCGACATTCTTGAAGCCGTCGTCATCTATGACAAGAACAACGGTCGTTCCAAAGGCTACGGTTTCGTCAGTACTCCTCTATTATTCCCTCACTTTTTAACTTCCAAATGAATTTAAGCTCATCGTTTGTACGGCTATTAGGTTACATTTCGTGATCCAGTCTCTGCTGAGAGAGCTTGCTCTAATCCCAACCCCTTGATTGATGGTCGCAGAATAAACTGCAATCTAGCCTACTATGGCCGAACCCGGCCTCCTCCACCTTTTCCAGGTACTCTTTTTTATCTCCTTGACCTAAATGAAAGTTTGCAAAGTTGGTGTTTCATAATTGGGGAAAGTTTAGTTTATTTAGTGTTTCATTGGTCTCATATGTCAATTTGGGGTCAGGCCGTTTCAGAACTACAACTACAATTCCTGCCATTGAAGGTATTCCCAACACACCGTCCAGCTATGGTGGAGCTTTTGCTCACTATCATCGACCATTTCCCTATACTTACCCATCTGGGTTTGTGTATCCTCATTACGGGTAAGTTCTTTTCAACTTCACAATTTGAGTTGTAGGTTTGGATTATGTATCTGTATTGTGTTCCAGCTTTCAAACCAATCCATTTATAAGTTTAGTATCATTCCATTCACATTTTCATGACGCCTGTTGCTATGTTCCTCCCCAACACTTTAACCCTTAACAGCTGAAACTAGTGATAGAAGTAGAACCCTTCTTTCAAAGTGTTTCAACAATTGCCACAATTTGTAGGGGTGGTTTTGAGGCCAACCAAGCCTGAATAATGGTCTGACCAAATTAACCCGAATGGTGAACAATGATACCAAAAAGAAGTAAAAGAGTCATCGGGAAAGAAGATTCATCAAAGGAGAAGAAGAATTGCTTGAGGAAAAAAAAAAATCTAATGTGATAAACACTGACAAATCATCAAACTGGAGTTTAGCTGTTGATAAAAAATTTTAACTCAAGTTCAACTCATTTAAGTTGAACATGGATTTGAGCCCAAACTGCTTACGCTCAAATTCACCCCCAGACAATGTTTATATACAGATTCAATTCATGATATTATAATTTACAATTTTCTAGTATTGTAAGTCTTTTTTCCTATTCACTTTATAAACATTAAAATCATCATTTAAATGCAGATACCTGCCATATGGCCCAGGCTATGGGTATCCTCAGGTAACTATTTCAAATGAAATATTGTATATTAAGATTTGAATGAGTATGCTTACTAATTTGCCAAATTGTTTCACTGTTTGCAGGATGTGTATAATCGTTATCCAGGTCAACAGTACCTTCAAGGATATGGGGGTCCCTCTGCTACAATCAGCTCTCCATACCCGTATGGACAAATTGGTCTTCCACCTCATCCGTCCACTCATAGTCATCAAAACATACCTCCATATCCAATGCCGGCTCGCAATTTGGTGCCTTATGGTGGCATTCCTACGATGCCATCACCATATTATGCTCATTCCATTCCGAGGTATCAATCATTGTTTCTTACTAACTGACTGTAATTTCTGTTTTTGAAGCTTTATCTGACATGAATTTGCAGTATCTTTACACGTTAAAATACAGTAATATAATAACATGTTAGGAAAGTGATGATGTCTTTGGAAGAGATTTGATTGAAACTAATCATTGTTCATCTTTTCTCTTAAATATGCTTCATTGTTAACATTTAGGAGGTTACTATGTACTTACTACATCTCGAATCTGTTTGTTTATACTTATGTTCATTCTATAAACATCTTCCAAGGCCGAGAGGGTTATTAGCAGGGGCAGATACAATCTGAGCTGCTCAGACTTGGATCGATGTTTGGCTAGGCTTAAATCCTCTTGCCGTGTTGGCATCAGCTCACTGGAAAATTAGCTTGCTGGTGATTCTTTTTCTTCTTTCTCCCAAATAACAACTTCTTTGACAATTTGAAAAAGTCGAGCTTAATCTCAATTTGACCCTTGTTTGGTTTAGCAGTGTTTCCATATTTGTTAGAGAACTAGAGCTAAAAGATATAAGACTTTCAATGGTTGTCTCTATTCCAACAAAAGTTTCACATACAAAACGCATATACATACTAAGAGTAATTTCTGTGTTTGTATTTTGCAGCAGCTCGAGGACACAGCCTATGTAGGATACACGACTTATCATCTAAATTCTTATCAGCTGAGCTTGATTCAAACTTCGTACATTCAGGTATAAATCATCATATTTTCTTTCTTGTGTATGTATTAGATTTTAATACTTTCATGTATAACAGTTAAGTATTAATGAATACAAATAAACTGTTATGTTATCACCTAATTGAATTATTTTAAATTAAAAATAAAATAAAAATTAAATCACCAATAAAACATCACTTTTTATATTCATTAGTATATATTTTTTCTAGGTATAGAATTACTATATATAATTGTTACCCATGGAGATAAATATCATTATAAAATGAAAAATAAAACTAGTATGAAGGGAGAGTTTCTCTTTTTATTTGGGTGTTGCAGGTTCATCAGGAATTACAAGATGTCAAGATGCACAACTTGGGAGATATATAGGAAAGTTGTAAATAATTATGTACTTTTTTCAAAAATTAATATCTTACGCTATTCAATGTAATTATATAGTATCATTATCATTGTAAAGTATAAAAATCAATTATTATCTTCTTTTTTGCCCTTTTTCGAAAGTATAAAATAAATCAATTTATTTCAATATTATTTATAGAAAAATTATTATTGATTAGGGCATGAGTGAAATACTAAATTGTGTTAGGTATAAGTTATAAGGCTTAGATTATAAATTTCAAATCAAATTTTGACATTCATCAAGATGGGTGGATGCAATCTAAGTCTGTATACATTGACATTGCTATTCAATTTAAATAAATTAAACTTAAACTGAAATTTCAATTTATCGATCTTAAGTTTAGCTTGAGGTGATATTTTGTCAATAATTCCTCTTCTTTTTTTTCTCTTTGACAATAATTTTTTTTATTCTTTTATGACTCTTCTTTATTAGCATTATAGAATAGGGTGACTCTTCTTTATTAGCATCATAGAATTGCCAATTAAATCGAGCCAAGTTGATCATTTTTTTTTGTTAAATTGGATTTGAGCGTCAATAGCAAAATCAATAATGGAAAAACAAGTCATTTATTTTAATGTTATGGGCTAAGGGTTATGAGCACGATGAATGGGCTAAATTGGGTGGCCTTACCTGGTCTAGATCTGCAAAATCCTTAAAACGAGTTTCAGGAGAAAGAAGGCGAAAATAAACGGAAATGGAAGATTACCCTGAGGAGTTGCGAACGCCACCAGTGAGTTTGGTGTCACTGGTTGGTTTTGCACAGCATCATCATCTCATCTCAACACACTTGCTCTCTCATCAACCGCCAATTAACACCTTAGCCTTGCCTGATTTATCCAAACTATTACTCTTATTACCCAAATCCAATAAGCCACCTCTTCCTGTTGACTCACAACCCCAAGGACAAGCGGGCATTCTCAAAAGAGACTGGCTCGTCAAGCATCGCACTCGAATTCCTTCCGTCGTTGCCCCTCTTTTTTCTTCCGATCAGCTCTCCGGTGATCCCACCAAGTGGCTTCAGGTCTGCTCCGATCTGGACAATCTCAAAGCCGTTATTCGTCCCAGGAACATCAAGTTCCTTCTTATTATTATCCTCAAAGATGGTGATGATATCAATGAAGATCGTTTTCTTGCTCTCCGTAGGCGTGCTGAATTAGATGCCAAATACATTCTTACCTTCAATCCTGATGATGCTTCTCAATTGCAACATTCTCTTAACAGGCATGCCGCTCTGTATTTATTTTTTTTATTTCAAGTTATTGTTACTAGTATCACACTGAGTTCGAAGCATTTTTCTTTAGGCTGGGGAGCACTTTTGCGGAATTGGCAAACATTTATTACAGGGACGAAGGAAAAAGGATTAAAACGCGAGTCGAAAAGAAGGGCATCAATTCTATTGATTTCAATATTCGTTCTTGCTTCAAAGTATGAATTTTTGCTTTCTTTCAAATCATTTCATTAAACTGCTTAATTTTGTTGGTTGTGTCTTCCTTTAAATGGGTGTTGGAATAAAGGATTACCTGATTGCTTATTTAAATATATTCTGTTGCTAGACTGCAGTATATGCAGAGTTTCGAAGAGATTGGGCTGAAGCTGTGAGGTTATACGAGGATGCCTATCATGCATTGAGGGAGGTATTTTTTCATTCTTGTATATTTCATTGCTGTCTCTTTCACTTATTATGCGATTCATAGCCGTAATAGAGATTTCTAATACTTAGAGTTTTTCTTGATTTTGTATACAGATGATTGGGACATCAACAAGGTTGCCTCCAATTCAACGCTTGGTTGAGATTAAAACTGTGGCAGAGCAATTGCATTTTAAAATATCAAATTTGTTGTTGCATGGTGGAAAGGTTAAAGAAGCTGTTACATGGTTCCGTCAGCACAATACTTCTTACAGAAAGGTTGTTGGAGCACCAGAAGTTATCTTCCTTCACTGGGAATGGATGAGCAGACAATTTTTGGTGTTCGGGGAATTACTGGAGACAAGCTCTGCTTCGATTCAAAACATTTCATCTCTAGTTTCAGGTACTACAGAAAGACCTTTGACTGAGTGGGAACTTCATCCATCTTATTATTATCAGGTCAGTAGCCATCTTTACCTTTCTAGCATCTTAGACTTTTATGTGTATTCTGCTTAAAAATAAAATGTATCTCTCTTTGTGGTGCTTATGCCATGTGTATTTAATTTCTTCTTTACCTCTCCAATTAGAGTAAATGCAAATTGCTTTATGGATCAATTCTTCCTAGGAAAATGTATGTATTTTATTGTTTTTATGCAGTGTCACTATTCAAATGTAAAGGTTCCTACTTTCTTGGCAATTGGGAGATCTTTGTTGGCTTGTGATATCCATCCCTTTGTTTAAGGGCTTTTTGTGCGTGTGTTTGATTAGAATATTACTGGAATTTACCAGGAATTCCAAAGCCTGAATTTGTGATTTTAACCATGGAATCTCTTGCTTACTCTCATTTTACAGACAATGTTATATTCAGTGCAAATGATTCAGCCACATATTATGCCACCCATCTGTCCACATGTATTGTGTTCAGTGATTAATCTAGAAGTTCATTTAACTATTTCGGTTAATTAGGCTATACTTTTTTATGGATCTCAGTCTCAACAATTTATCTTGAAACAGTTAGCTGCAAATTACTTGAAGGAGAAGAGATCATCTTTGGAACTTGCTCTGTCAATGTCAGAAACTTCTACTGAGATTGATGCTAGTGCTGAATCTGTTGTGCCTTCAGTTTATGTGGGTCAATTTGCTCAATTACTTGAGCTAGGGGATTCTGTTACTATGAAACCGTAAGTCTTAGAAGTCAAATATGTTCAATTTACAGTTTTCATTATTTTAAAGCAATATCTTATAATTTTTTTGTCTCCTTGCAGTCTTACAGATGAAGAGTACACTCGCTATGCTATTGCAGAAGGGGAAAGATTTCAAGATTCTTTTGAAATTATTGCTCTGCTCAAAAAATCTTGTGAATCATATGGTAATCTTAAAGCCCGTAGGATGGGTTCCTTTTGTGCATTCCAGATGGCAACCGAGTATTTTACTGTGGGTGATTTCAGCAATGCAAAACAACTTTTTGATGGTGTTGCAAGTCATTATAGACAAGAGGGGTGGGTTACTTTATTGTGGGAGGTATTGGGTTTCCTGCGAGAGTGCTCTAAGAAACAAGGTGTTGTGAGAGATTTTGTTGAATACTCCCTTGAAATGGCTGCACTGCCAGTGTCATCTGGTACTGATGCCAGGCCTTTCAGATTTAAAGAATATAGTCCAGCTGGTCCCCCAAGTTTCTCACAGAGAGAAGTCATACATAAGGAAGTTTTTGGGCTTGTCTGCGGGGAAGCAGGGTCAGCCTCAGTTGAAGACAATAATGCAATCAAAATTGGAGTTACTCCACTTCATATTGAGATTGATCATGTCAGTCCCCTTAGAGTAGTACTTCTTGCTTCAGTTGCTTTTCATGAACAAATAGTTAAGCCTGGTGTATCCACACTAATTACAGTGTCACTTCTATCACAATTGCCCCATACTGTTGAGATCAATCAATTAGAAGTTCAGTTCAATCAATCTGAGTGTAATTTTGTCATCTTGAATGCTCAAAAACCTTCATTTGCTGCAATGACCGATGAGGAACGGGGTCACCAAGTAGAGAGTGCTCCTCTTAGACTTGTCACAAATAAATGGTTGCGGTTGACATATGGCATCAAATCTAGTAAGTTAACTGTTCTGTTTCATCTGCATAAGCATGATTTCCTCTATTTACATGATCTAATTGAGTCTGATCCTGTAGGGGCTTACATTGAAAATTTTAGTAAGGCTTCATGATGTGCTGATATACCACCAGTTCATTTGACCCAGTTCTCAAACTGTATATACAACAAACTATTACCACCTTAGTTGATTTGCAACAGTCATATGGGTTTTGGTTTGGTGGCTGCTAAATATACTTTTATTGCATCAATTATCATCATTTAATGCAAGTAAATGTCTTCTAATTAGGAATTTCAAGTTGTTACGAATGATCCTGCTACAAATACAATGCTCACCATTCTAAAGCTCACTCATTTCACTTATTTTCTCCTTGCACTGCTGGTTGAATCATCAATAATTTTGTTTTTCATCCCTCAGCATCTGATGTTTAAAATGGCTTCTGTATTCATCCAGAGAAAAGTGGAAAGCTTGAATGTGTCTCTGTAATTGCGAAAATGGGACCACACTTCACTATTTGTTGCAGAGCTGAAAGTTCTGCTTCAATGGATGATTTGCCTCTTTGGAAGTATGAAGATCGTGTGGAAACTTATCCAACTAAGGATCCTGCTATAGCATTCTCCGGTCAGAAGGCTATCCAGGTTGAAGAACCAGAGCCCCTGGTAGATTTGTATTTAGGTGCTTCTGGCCCTGCATTTATCGGAGAGAGCTTCATGGCGCCTGTTACAGTGTCCTCCAGAGGCCATGACATCTACTCTGGTGAGTTAAAGATCAACTTGGTGGATGTAAGAGGAGGTGTTTTGTTTAGTCCAAGGGAAACAGAGTCGTCCTCTATGGATAGTCATCATGTTGAGCTTATCGGCATTGTTGGGGAAGATGAATCTCAGTTGGGTTCGGAAAAATTTGAGAAAATTCAGCAATCCTTTGGATTGGTTTCTGTTCCATTTCTGAAGAATGGAGACTCATGGTCATGCAAATTAGAAATCAAGTGGCACAGACCTAAACCAGTTATGCTTTTTGTGTCTTTAGGCTATTCCCCACTTAGCGATGATTTGAATGCACAGAAGGTCAACATCCACAAGAGCTTGCCAATTGAAGGAGTGAGCGCCATTGCGATAAGCCACCACTTTATGCTGCCTTTCCGCAGGGACCCCTTGTTACTGTCAAGGATCAAGCCCGTACATGGTTCTGAGCAATTGGCATCACTGCCCCTGAATGAAACTAGTTTGCTCATTGTTTCTGCCAAGAACTGCACTCAGGTCCCATTGCAGTTAAAATCCATGTCTATAGAGAATGAGGTTAGCGAAAGTGAAAGTTCATGTTCTGTGCAAGATGGTGGCAATGACCTTTTAAGACCAGCCCTTCTGGTGCCAGGTGAAGAGTTCAAGAAGGTATTTACAGTAGTTCCCAAGTCTGTTTCTTCGATGTGCAGGCTGGGAACAGTTTGTCTGAGATGGAGAAGGGACTCTGAGAGTGGTGATCCTTCAAGTTTTAACATAAAAGAAGCATCGGTTTTGAGTAGACATAAATTACCAGATGTAAAAGTAGAGTTATCACCATTAGTTGTAAGTTTGGAGTGTCCTCCTTACGCCATTCTCGGAGATCCCTTCACATATATGGTCAAAATTCAGAACCAGACACAGTTGCTTCAAGAGGTCAAGTTATCTTTGGCAGATTCACAAAGTTTTGTGTTGGCTGGGTCTCACAATGACACGGTTTTCATACTCCCAAAATCTGAGCACATCCTTAGTTACAAAATTGTGCCACTTGCCTCAGGTTCCCAACCACTGCCTAAAGTTACAGTGAGCTCAGGGAGATATTCAGCCGGGTTTCAGCCATCAAACACAGCATCAACAGTGTTTGTCTTTCCTTTGAGGCCTGATTTTAAGATGGATGATGTTGGTGAGAGAAGAATAGAGTCGATCACAAGTGAATAATTCCAGTCCCCGGTGGTGCAGCATGGAAGCCATTAGGGAAGTAATTGGCATGTTGAAGAGGGGAGCTTGAGATCCATTCCTGACAAAAAAGCATTCGGATTAGTGGAGTTACAGTGTTTTGCTTTCATAATAAAGTTTTGGTTCTGTTGGGAAATCATTTAATCAGATTCAAGTGATTGAAATGTTGGAAAGTGTCTGGATAGGAAATTTGTACAAGTAAATAGCTTGATAAACAACTGGTTTTGTTGTATTATTTACCAATTCAAGTTGTTTGGATACCAAATTTAACTTATTTATTTTTCATGAAATAATTTATGAATTAATCGAAAAAGCATTGTTTGAAAACCCAACCGAGACCATGGACCGGCTGGTCTGATCTTGCAAGGGTTGATACCATATCTCAAGGTTTCATCTATTAAGGAATATGCACCGTATGTCACTGGATCACATACCAATTCAAGTGATTTGGATACCAAATTTGATTATTATTATTATTATTATTTTAAATTTGAGAAACAAAGTGACTGAATAACATTTAATAAGCAAATATTTGTTTCAATTTGAATTTGAATCATAAAATTGTTGTTGATTAGTAAAATCATATAATTTATAAATTAACTGATAGATCATTGTTTTAAAATCCAGACCGTCTGTGTTTACAAAGCATGGACATTATATCACGAGACAACAACTTAGTAATTAAATTGATCTAATAAATAAAGAATATGCATCATATATATATATATATATATATATATATATATATATATATATATATATATATATATATTAATGTTAGTTTGGTTATAATTACCATTATACCCTTATTGGATATAATTTTATTGACATCACACATTACCAAACAAAACACAACTCTATTAAATTAAATACTTTCATATATTTATTTAAAGGGAGAAGGACTATTTCCCACCCAACTTTTGATGCATTTTCAAAATGTCACCCACGCCAGATAAAAATCCAGTTTTCCCACCCATGACCAAACCGCCGTCCATTTTTTCAGTTAGGAACAGGGGCAAAATCGTCATTTACTATTTAAAACATTAAAACTTTAAAATTTTACCGTTTCCCCTTTCAGGTTTTAAAAAGTAATAACTAACCCATCCTCAAAGTTTGAAAAGTTTAATTTCACCCCCTAGGGTTTGCTTCCTTCTCCGGCCACCACCGACGGCTGCTGCAATCGATCGATGGGAGATCTCCGACTACAAAGGACGACGAAGGACGACCCTTCGTCGCCCAGATCTAGACGACGAAGCGTCGTCCAGATCTGGAAAAACAGACGAAGGACGACGCTTCATCGTCCTTCGTCGTAGCGTCTGGACGACGCGACGAGCGACGAAGAGTCATCCTTCGTCGTCTGGGTGGAGCGACAAAGAGATCTCCGTCTCTTCGTCGCACCGTGCACCAGGAGAAGGAGATCTCCGTCTCTTCCTTCTTTGGCCACCACCGTCGTCGCACCAGGAGAAGGAGGAGGCAGGTGACTACGCCGGAGACGACGTCGGGAGATGAAGTTAAAGAATGGGGGTGAAACTGCTAGTTTTGAAAGTTGTGGGGGGCGACTGTTTTTTTGAAAAATTTGGAAACCCTAGGTTTGGGGGTGAAAATGTTAATTTTTAAAGTTTAAAAACTTTAGGTAAAGTGAAATGTTAGTTTCTAAAACCTAAGGAGGGTGAAGGAAAACCCTCACATCAATTTTGGGATGAATTTTACAGAGAGATATTTTTGTTATTTCATCTAACAAGGGTAAAATGGATATTTTACCCTTATACAAACAGAAACCATCCACATTAACAGCTCATAGGTGGGAAAACTAGATTTTCATCTGACATGTGTAACATTTTGAAAACGTAGCAAAAGTTGGGTGGGAAATAGTCCTTCTCCCTTATTTAAATCCCCTAACTAGTATGTATGAGGGAGACAGACAGATCCAAAGCGCAGGAGGGCAAAAGAGTAAATAACGATTGGGATGTAGGAGGATACTACAAGTTTTTCAGTTTTTAAATAGGGGCAAGACCACAGCCTCCACGACACACGCACACAAAACAGAAACGGAAAAATTACTGAAGGCTTTGTCGGTCGCACAGAGCCCTTCCTCTCCGCTTCTCTTTCCCTTTGTTTTTCCGACGGTCTCTTCTCTTCTCTTCTCTTCTCGTCTCTTCTCTACTCTGCTCTTTACCTTACTACATTTTTCTTCTCTTCTTTCATGTCAGCATCAACAAAAAATTCAAACCTCTTCTCTTCTCTTTTTGGCGGCATAACTCAACATCACTCCTCTTTTTCAGTTTTCTTTTCCCTTTTTTTCTAAAGTGCACTTTTTTTTTTTAACTCGTGCTTTCTAGGGTTTAGTTTTTCATTCTAGTTGCTTCACGCACGCACGCACGGTCGCTTGCTCGTCTCGCTTCCGAATTTAATGTTTCTTTTGTAAATGTCACAGGTTAAACAATGGGAGATCAGAACCCAAAAATAGGTTTCTTTGCCTTTTTTTTTTTTTTATGAATGTGTTGATTGATGTTAGATATCTGCATTTAAATTTTCATTCCAATTTCCGCAGATGCTTATACCCCTTTTATCATGCTTAGTAAAGATGACAAACCTATATGTCGAGCACAGTGCTTAAACCCTCCTGGAAAACTGTATGTATACTTTCTATGTTTATGATTTTGATCGACCAAAATGGATATTGCTACCTCTGCTATCATTGTAACCTACATAAAAATGGTGTCTTGCATCCAAAGTTATTTGTTTTAAGAGTAATAATACATTCACTAATAATGGCACAAACACGGGTACAAAATTGTTAGTACATGAATTTTTTTTTTTTTTAAATGCAACATGAACTCGCTGATGTGAAATCCTTAACAGGCCTGGAAGATGGCGTTTACAAAAAATTGTTCCAAAAACAGAATTACAATTCCTTGATCACTTGTCATATTTGTTCCTTTGCCCTGCACCTGAGTGCTCTCGGGATCAGAAAGAGTGGGTCAGGTTTTTGAAGTATCTTCAGAAAAACAACATGGTACACTGTTGTTGCTCCATTTTAATGATGTTTGTCATTTGTCTTAGGACTTCTATGTTGTCTCCTCATCATCCTCATTCGATTACCATTCATACAATTTGTTTCCCATTTTGACTGGAAAATTATGCTAACAAAGTTGTTTCCATCGTTTCCTCTTGCCAACCATGTGGGAAATCAAATTCAGGCTGCATTTAATATTTTGATGGATGAAAAAATTAGCTTTCAATTTTTTTCTTATTGGAAATTATAGTTTTTATAAGAATGCAATCGGCATAATATGTGGGTAATGTTGTGGTGGTGGTTCACTAGTTTGTTTATTTTACCTTTAGAAATACATACAATTGATCTTTTATTCAAAATGATCATGGTTGGTTTTAGCTGCCTCTTTTTTCTTTTGAATTTCTTTCTTTTTTCTGAAAAAAAAATTTAATATATCTTGTTGTGGAATTAAGACAAACCACTTGCAGAATATCATATATTGGTAAGAGAAAAATGTGATACTGTGTTTATTGTTTTTATGGAGAATAATTTATGAAGTTTTGAAATCATACTGTTAAGGTGGCTATTGCAAAATTGGAGTTCTGGACATTCTACATACTTCCACCCAATGAAGACTCTCATACTAGCCATGTTAGAGTTGCATATCAGATGGAGAAAATATGCCATAACTCTAATGTTCAAAGGCATAAGCAATCAGGTGACCCTTTGTATTCTTTTAAGATTTGTTGCATCCTTCAATGTTACATTGGTTCACTTGTCCTATAAGTTCTACCTTTATAATTGTTTGAGGAGTGAATACTTTTAAGTTTCAATGGTCATGGTGTGTTTATTCATAATCTCAATTTTAGACTGTCATGGATGGTTTTATCTTACAATATTTTGATCTGTGTTTCACAGTTGTGGATATTATGATTGACACTGGTGAGGCAGGTATTGTGCAACCACTTGCAAACAAGACTTTCATTACTGGTAGTCTTGGTTCACCGGATCAGATGGTCAAGGAGTCTACTTGCAGAAAAGAAGCATCTATTCCTATGAGAGCTTCAGAAGATAATTTTACTTTTGATCTCAAGTTGTCACCAGCAGTTGGAGATCACCTTGCTTGTGAGTCATCAATTGAAACTTGCAGCAGGACTAAGCCCTCTGTTTTGAAAAAGGATGGACTCTTGGAGAAAAATTATGTTAAGACAGACCCAAGTTATCTCCAAACTCTTGGTCAGGCACATTCTGGATGGATTTTTGGTGCCATAGCTGAGCTTGTTGATAATTCCATGGATGCAAAATCATCTAAGTAGGCACAATTTTTCTTGTCTTTATTTTTTTAATTTTCTGTTCATGCTTCTTTTTGTCCTTAACCTTGTGCACTATTTATATCAGAATTCAATTTGGTGATTGGAATTTTTCATTCAATAGGCTGGTTATTTTTGTGTGTTATGACAGATTGGAGATCTCTATTGAGGTCATATTTTTTAAACAAGCTGGAAGAAATATCCCAATGTTGTCAGTTATAGATGATGGCCATGGAATGACTCATCAAGATGTAGTGAGAATGACATACTTTGGGCACAAGCAACCTAATGCAGATGATCCAGGTTGTATTGGAAGATTTGGAGTTGGATTTAAGGTAGACATTATTATTTTGTTATCAGGATGTCAACCACAATTTTTTTATTTGCAAAATAATAACTGATGGTGTGTTTAATATTTTAACTCGAGTTTTCTCGAAGGTGGTAGGCCTAGCTTGGCATTATTGTGATAAATTTGGAATGCTTGCTTGTGTTTTATGTAAATTGTGGGGAATAATAACAACCTGGCTTTTTCTACTGATAATGGTTTTTTTTCACTTTATTGGTCATTGTATTTTTCCACTTAAACCTAGTCTTTTCATAGTTAGTTCAGTATGCTGATAAGTGAAGGTCAAGAAATGAAAAGGAAAAAGAAAATGATAGAATTGGAATTAATTTTCTCTTTTCATGTTTGATCTTAGTTAATCATAGATGATGGTAGGAGAGAGAATTATGAGAAAACTCATCACTGTTTTTGGCATTAGGTTTTACCTATATCTGTAATAGAAAACATTGTAAGCTTTTCATCAACAAATAAGAGTCAAACTCCTTCCATTTTATCAGGCTTGGAAATCTATTCTTCTCATGTCTTTTTTTTTTGGTCAGTTATTCTTCTCATGTTTGTTCCTCCTTGATTTGCAAAACCATTTTTGGACTAAAATTTAATGTAACTAAGTTATTTTCTTTTAGAATTATCGGTTTTAAATGCTTGTATGATTTTAATTGACATCTTCTAAATACATTGGATGATTGTGTGGTGCCTTATACTTATCTGGATATTCATTTTTAGACTGGAGCAATGAGGCTTGGTAGGGATGCTCTGGTTCTTACACAGACTGCTGAATCCCGATCTATTGCTTTTCTTTCACAATCTTTAAATCAAGGGAAAGATGTAAGCTACAATCTATTTTTATAAAATCTGTTCTTCTATTTCAAGTTGCTTTGATCATGACTATGAAGTTTGAATACATTTACATTATAATCATTTGATAAATTGATGCTGCAGAATCTTGAGATTCCCATAGTAAGCTACTACAGGAAAGGACAGTTCATGGAACTGGATACAAGTGTCCAGTCCGAAGCTACTGCAAAGTACAATTTGAAAGCTATTAAGGAGTTTTCACCATTTAACAAGTATTTGATTGGAGAAAAAGCTGGTTTCTTTCGTGATAAGCAGACAGGAACACAAATATATATATGGAATTTAGATGAATGGGGTTCAAACTATTGTTTGGAGTGGCAAAATGGTTTGAATGGTGGTAGTTCTTTCCACCAAGGTGACATATACATCCGTTCTAGGAGAATAAGGTCTCGCCCTGGCCAGATTAGTCAAAAGGTTGGCATAGCCTAGTTTCTACAGAATTTGAAATTAATATCTAGCTTACAATATCTCTTCTTTGATTTAAGGTTCCATTAGATTATTCACTTCGTTCTTATCTGGAAGTCATGTTCTTGGTTCCAAGAATGAAGATTTATGTTCAAGGGTCGCTGGTAATGCCTTTTACCTAGATCTCTTTTTGTGGTTTTTGGGTTTTTAGTTGCCATATGAGCTTACTGAAACCAGTTTTATTATTTTGGCCAAATACTTAACTTCAACAGGTTAGAAGTCGACCATTAGCAAAATCACTGAACAAAACAATTGTAAAAACTGGTACCATTATGGGAAAACCTGTTCATCTAACTCTGGGTCGCTGTCAGTTAGAATGGGAACAGATAAACTGCGGAATATTCTTGTATTGGCACGGCCGCTTAATTGAGGTGGGTTTAGGATTTTTTATTTGATTTTATAGTTAAGTGTTTGTTAGCACATGCTTTAGTTTGACTTTGAAGATTCCTCTTTACACCTGAATCCTCTCTAATCATATTGTGGCTGTTTATTGATCTGATTTACTCTGAAATTGTTCCCTGTAGCTTTTCCATTAACGTTGATTGATTAGTTTGCGTAGTTTCTCATTTCTCACTTTTTATCTTGCAGCCTTGTTTTTGGATCTCAAATATTATCCAACTGTGGCATCACTTCCTTCTTCAATTAAGCTCTAGCTTTATATTATTTCAGCTTGTCTTATTTGAAAAAGTGTCTGCTTTTGAACAGTTAACCTTCTTTATTAAGATATTGTTTATTGTACCTTGTTAGGCTTACAAGAGAGTTGGCAGCATGATACATAATGGAGATGTGGGTCGAGGCGTGATTGGTGTCATAGATGTTACTGACTTAATGGTTGGCTCTCTCCTCTGAACTTGTATTGGGCTCTTTTAGCATTTTTTATTTATCATATTGAATATTTGAACTTATCAATGTTACTGGCAGTAAGGGACGTTGGACCCTATTGTTTTGACATACTTGTTGAAAGATATTTACTGAGCAGAATTAGATTGCTTTGACATATGTTTATAGTTTGGATTTAGGTTTTTAGTTTGTTGCTTTCCAAACACATTATGAAATATCTCTTCTACATTTTATTTCTATATTCTTCATCTGTAACATTTCTTTTCTTTTTTGGAACAGGATGATGGGAATGGACGTGTTTGGGTGCATAATAACAAGCAGGGATTCCAAGATTGTGAACCTTATGCTCGACTGGAGGAGTGGCTGGGGAAAGTAGCAGATGAATATTGGGACACCTATTTTGATTCACTACAGTTGGTAAGTAGTTCTATCCTTGATTGCTCAGGTTTTCTTTTTCTTTTTCTTCTTGTGAAAGGAACACTTCAATGGTTGCATTTGATTAATATAAAAGCTTTCGGTTCCAATCATTACCTGTGGTAATGATTGCACTGTTGCTGATAATTTAAACATAAATGCCCATGAATTCCATTAATGGGGAATTACTTAGTACCTACGTTGTCAATCAGTCACCTCTCCTATGAGACTGTGGCACCTGATTATTGAACTTCAACGCTTCTCTGGATCTAAGTGTTCTTCTTCTTCTAATGTCATTTTAATTTCTGAAATGATTTATTGAGATTTAGGGAAAAGGATTTCGTTTTTGCTTAGAACTGCAGAGTTATCATTGTTTTTGTTTCAAGTCCTTTATCTGATAAATATGCCTTGGAGGATGTTTTTAAAGCAAGTGTACCTTTTTTTCTTGACATGATATAGGTTATTTTTCTTCCAGGGCAAGGGTACTGTTGTCTGCAAACCTGATCAAGAATGGGTACAATGTAACAAGTGTAGGAAGTGGAGAATGTTGGATTCTGATTTTAACACCAAGAGTTTGCCACTCGACTGGTATTCATGTTCATGTCAAAATAAGTTTACTTAGCATTATTTTGCTTGGATCCTTCTACCTCTTAGTTGCATTTGACATAGATTTGATGTCTATACTTGCCTGTCTTCTGAATATAACGCTACCAGTAGCAAAATCAATGGAAGTTGAAATCATCTGCCCCATTTTTATGGAAGGGTAGCATTGGCATGATAATGAGCATTATAGAAGGAAAGAATTGCATTGTGAAGGATATAATATAGTTTGCAATTTGTAATATATGAGTGTTTTGAATTTGATGAGGATAGGTTCTGTTATATGGAGCCCTTCAATGGAAAATGTGAAACACCAGAGGCAAAGGTTGACAGGGGAGTGATTACGGTGTCAACAAAGCGGAGTGGATATGATGAATTGAAAGATGATAAGTACGTCAAAATGGAAGGTATTACTGCTATGATAAATTAGTAAATATCAATACTTCATAAACAGAATGATTGGATACTATCGAATATAAATAAACTAACGTATTATCATATGATTAAATGAAATATAATTATTCAATCATATAATAATACATTGGTTTATTTGCACTTGTTAGTAGTCATCATTAATACATATAGTATTCCTTACTAGTAAAAGTTGGTGGTATTGAAACAGAAGATGTGATAGTGTTGGGTTACGTATGATATTTTGAATGTGGGGAATGCAGGGAAGGATGAGAAAGAGAAAGAGGAAGAGGCAGAGAAGCGTCCTTTGAAAAGAATCAAAAAGGGACTTCCAAGAGCCTGCAAGAAGGTTTGATTGTATATGTACAATATGAACCATTAAGTCCATATTATGTTAGTGTAATGAATATGATGTAGTCTGTTTATAGGATATGAAATTGCTCCACACCCACCTGGTTCTTTCTTGCAAATGGAGCTTAATTTATAATCTATATATATATATATATATATATATATATATATATATATATAACCTCCCAGATTAACTTGTGTGATTGTTATAAGGATAATGTGGCTATATTATCCTTACATAAAATAATCACTTCTTGAGGGTCTATAAAATAACTAGCAACATTAACTTAATTAAATATGATTTTGAGCTTGTATATTTTATCCAAACGTTAAACTAAACTTTTAGCTCTGTCAATCTTTTAACTCTCATTCTCATTAGTTTGGAATGTCATATTCTTGTTCTTACTCTTCACGCTATCAAAATCTTGGACAGACCGAATTCCCTAATTCATCTTCATTACCATCACTTTCCCAGAACAAAATCTAATTTCTTTTATTGAATTTGTAACATCTTTCCAGATTTCATATGTATACCCAACTATTTGTTTTTATTGTATCACTACTCTTTCTTCACTTTTCTTTTATCTATGCATAAAAAATTAATCAAATTCTACGAAAGAAACTTAAATTAATTTAACAGTATATTTATTATTACGTGATTAAATCTTTTTTAAATTAAAAATAAAATAAATTATTCAATTATATAATAATTCATTAATTTATTTATATTTATTATTGTATAATATTATCTATATATAAATAAATTTTATTAATTTATTTATATAAATTGATATAATAATATATAATTAAATAATTTTAAACCAATTGAAAAATAAAATAATTATATCATCTACTCATGTACTATCATGTTATTTTATATAAATAAAATTTATTTATTTAATAAAATTTATTATCTAGTTACATGACATATACTCGTTAATATTCCCCGATCATATCTATAATCTTGCTGGCATGATAATTGTGGGCTGATGTGAACAAAGTCTCGTAGGGGCAGAGAAGTCATAATACCAATATTTCCCTTTTTGGTCCCCTTCTGCTTCCCATTTCCCGATTTCCCATATTTTACAAAATAAGGAAATAAATTATAACCTTTTATTATTATTATTATTATTATTATTATTATTATTATAGACTTTTATTATTAAAAATTTTCTGCAAAAAAAAATTCTCACCGGCCAATTCATCCACTTCTTCTTCAAACTAACCCTAATCAATCTTCCTTCATGTTCTCAGGTAACCCTAAATTTCTTCATTTCCTCTATTTTCCTTCTTTTTCTTTTTCATTTCGCCGAACATGGTATCGAATTCAATAAATTAGGGTTTCAAATATTTCTATAATTTATAATGCAGATAGAGAAGAAGGTGAAGATATGAACATGGCGGCGAGCATGCGGTTAGCGTTCAGTGGTGACGGTGCTGTTGTTTACAAGCCAGTCATGCCAACTGATACTTTTCAACAATCACCACAACAAACTCCAATTGGAGACATCTCTTTCCTTCATCAACATCATCATCAAGAGCATCACCAGCCACCAGTTAATAGTCTTAGTGTTAGCGGTTCTGTTGAGTCGGCGAAGAGGAAACGCGGTCGGCCTAGAAAGTACGGTCCTGATGCTACTAACAGTAACACCACCACCACCAATAACAATAATAATAATAATAATAATAATAATAATGGTATCGGTGGCCTCAACTTGGCATCTCCTCCGTCTTCAGCCATGGCACTTGCGGTTACAACAGTAGCATCCTCTTCTTCAAATTCCAACAAGAAACCCAGAGGACGGCCACCTGGTTCTACTTCACGCAAACAGTCTGTTGCCTTTGGTAACTACCTAACCTAACTTTCTATTTTATCTCTTTTATTTTATTTTATTTTATCCTTTCTTTTTCATCAACACAATAATATAGAATAATATATTATTATTATAATATTTGTTTATGTTTATGGTTTTGTTTATCCATATTCCATCTACCTGGTGTCTCTTTCTCTTCCTCTTTCTCTTTCTCTCTGTTGCACTTACTTTTATGCCCCTGCTGTTTATTTCTCCTTTTTTTTTTTCCTGTTGATTTTTTAATTTCATTGTTCAAGAGGAATTTCTGTTATTGCAGCCTTTTTTTATTTCAAAGAAGAAAAATATATTTTGTTTATACTTTTTTTATTAAGCTTCGCAAAAGAGGGTTTATCCTTTCCCTTTCTTTTTTGTGGGTTAAAAACTTCATAAATTTTGTCTATTTGTACCAACTACTGCCCAGATACAAAGAACAAATCCGGATAAATAAAAGGGGATCTAAGTTATGTTTGATTCTCTCTTAATTTATCAAGTGCAGGAAAGTTTTTTAACTACTGAATTGTTCTCCATCTTATTGACCTGTAAATGAAACCACAGGTTCAAATGTGGATTCTGTTCTTAACTTTATACTCTAATTTTTTTAAT
Organism: Mangifera indica; assembly: GCF_011075055.1. NCBI lineage: Eukaryota > Viridiplantae > Streptophyta > Magnoliopsida > Sapindales > Anacardiaceae > Mangifera > Mangifera indica. The sequence continues at coordinate 96,708 of NC_058152.1, forward strand.
ATGTATTTTGCAGGCTCAACTGGTGTTGGATTTACACCTCATGTTATCACTGTGCAAGTTGGAGAGGTATGTTCGCAGTTTCCAATTTCCCCATCTATAAATGTGATTCCTGATGAGATTATTCTTTTGTTGTAGAACTATTCATACGGAAATTCAAGTAGAATATGAAAGATTGTCCTCCAGATAGTTAATTGGCACAAATGTGTGTATCTATTCGAGCTTTTTTTGTTTATGCATGCAGAGGGTGATACTATTTGATTAAGTAAATAATAAGGACAGTTTTAATTTAATTTAATACCTGGTTTAGAGGGAGGTTTACTTTTGGCTACATACTTAAAAACATAGTTATCAAAAGCGAAAAGCGCCAAAAGCCGATGAAGGGTCCTATTACCTAGGCAAAAAAAAAAATGAGACGAGGGTGTCCCTTTTTTACCTAAAGCTATTAAAAATTTCTATTAAAAAATTTTCCTATTTCTATTAAATTTAATAATTTTTTTATAATATACCGGCAATAAAAAATTGATTGACAATTTCATCAATAGTTTCAAATCAAACCAGCAACATATTATCATGTTTTGATCTCTCTGACAACTATATAAGGGTTTAGTGACAAGTAACCTATCTGACAACCTTAAATCTCTCTAACAATTTTAAAACTCGTTGACAATCTCTTCGACGACCTTAGAACTTATTATCGACCTCTCGACAACTTAAAACTCGTCAGTAATATCTTTGATGACTTCAAACCTTATCGAAGATCTCAAAAATTGCTAATAACCCTAATTTCCCTAATATCTAGTTGAAAATTACCCAAAACCTATCAGAAAATCTACAACTATGCCTAAAATTGTCCAGAAATTGTTGATAGCCCTCAAGTCTAGTCACAGAGAACCAAGGTGATAAAAAAGCTTGTTTTTCCAACGCTTAAAGTTTCTTCAAAAATGTCAAAAAAGCACTAAAAGCAATCGTCTTTAAACTTTTAGTTGCCTTGACCATACTCAAGGAGATGGCAACATTGCCTTGAGTAAAGCGCGCCTTAGGCATGCCCTTGATAACTATGCTTAAAAGTATGATGTAGATGGTAAGTACTTATTTGTTTAGCCTGTGTATGGTAACTAGTGTAATTGGTGTGATATGTGTCCTAGCTATCTCACTTTCTTCCTTTTGGGGAGTTGTAATCTTTGCAGTTCAAATGCTTAGCCAATCTTTTATTTTGCCAGAAAGATCATATTTATTTTTTGTCCAACTTACTTTTCAGGATGTATTGGCGAAAGTGATGTCATTTTCTCAAAATGGCCCACGAGCTGTCTGCATTTTGTCAGCAAACGGTGCTATATCTAATGTAACACTTCGTCAAGCAATGACATCCGGTGGAACCGTAACTTATGAGGTTAGTTAAATTGCTATATGTTCTATATTTTTGTCCCTTGAGCCTCAGCGCAGACAAGGGAAAGGTGGTAGAGAAAGGCCTTATGTCCAGAATGTATCAATTTGAAAAGGAAAAAAATAAAGTCATAAATTTAATAATTTCAAATGGGACCAATAGAGGCAAATCTTAAAGATCCTTGTTAGTTAGAAATTCTCATGACAGCCGTCACACAGTGACTATTGTGATAACGACAGATCACGTAGTACACCAGTTCTAATAAAGATCATCTCATTATAAAGATTCAAACAATTATCAATAAGATCCTGAATTTTTCTCATTGATCAATTGTATCACGGTCTCATAAATCCTCCTGCATATAGTATTTTCTTATTGTTCTAAGTTTTGATGAGCACCAGGCAGTTCTTTCCAATAAATGCTCTAGGTTAAATTGTTTCAGATATGCATATGAACTATGATTTTGACTGCAGTCTTGGATTTTTAAGATTAGTCTTTCAGTCTTGAACAACATGAAATCATGCTCATTACTTGGCAATCTAAGTTCCAATCTTTAAAGCTGATAAATAATTGCAAATTTATGAATTGAATTTTATCATTGAACATTTTTTTATCACACAACGCTGTCCAATACTCTTTATCGTGCAGGGACGATTTGAGATCTTGTCTCTATCTGGTTCAATTCTTCTATCTGAGAGTGGTGGTCAACGAAGCAGAACAGGTGGTTTGAGTGTGTCCCTTGCTGGGCCAGATGGTCGTGTTCTTGGAGGTGGTGTGGCAGGGCTTCTAACTGCAGCCTCACCTGTTCAGGTTTCTTTTTTGCTTCTAGATCACATGGATCCTTCCAACATGAAATACGATCTTCTGTATTTGTTATCTTCAGGGTTTTCTTTATCAATTGAGAGGCTGGGACTTTTTTTTTTTTTTTTTTGGAGTCTAAAGAGTAACTGACAAATCTGTTGTAAGCAAAAGAATATTAAAGAATGTTTATAAGAGTGTTACAGACTAACCTTGATCCTCTAAAATAGATTGATTCAAGTGCACACTAACAGTAGAGTATATGAAACTGATTTTAAGTGTTGCATGTGGTGCTACCATGGCAGGTTATTGTTGGTAGTTTCTTGGAAGAAGGTTGGAAGGATTCAAAGTCAGGAATACAAGCAGAACCATTGTCTTCTGCACCCAAACATGTGGGAGGAGTACCAGGAGTTGGAAGCTCACCATCACGTGGGAACCTTAGTGAATCATCAGGTGGGGGTGGAAGCCCTCTTAACCAGAGCACTGGAGGTTGCAGCAACAATAATCCAGCAGGAATGCTAAATGTGCCTTGGAAATAAAGACAAGACTTCAGGGCTGTTGGTTTTGCATGATTGACACATGTTTTCAATTTCTGAAAGTAGGGTAATTATATATAATGTTATTAATGACTTAATGCTGAGTTTAGTTGGAGATTGTAGTGATAAGCCAGATCAAACAGTATGACTGGAGTGCAAAAACTAGGTAGAAATTAGTAGTGATGGTGGTGGTGGTAGTAGTAGTAGTAGTAGTTGTTGTATTAGTGGTGGTGGCTTCTTCTGAAGGTAGGTTATTTTATAGAAAGGGATTTAAAAAAAAAGAGTTAGGCAGCTTGTGTTTCAGGTGGTTTTAGAATTGAGTTTAATGTTCATCTAGTCTGTCCATTTTTGTTTATTGTGTTTTTAGGATCATTTTCTAACCTACTACCTACATGTTTGTTTATTTTGGTTTGAATTACTTTGTTTTTGCATATATTGTTGTGATGATGTTATTATTTATTATATATATATTGGTAATATGTTTATTTACATGGGAACTTCCTTTGCCATATTCAAATAGCGTTGTCTGCGTTGGTAGATGGCTATTAGGATTGGATTTGGGTTCATCGACAATTCTCTTTCTTTTCGCTTGACTACTCTTCTTCTTCTTCTTCAATGTTTCAGTTTACTTATCTGCTGACTATTTTGAATTCAAATAAAGCTAGCTTAAACCAACTATTGTTTGGATCAAATCAAATTGAATCCACCCCTCACATAGCATGGCATGGCATGGCATGCTAGTAATTCACAATTCCTAACCTCATCAAATATGTAAATACAATAATGGTTTTGACAAGTTGAAAATATCAATATCAATACCAATGTCAATCTCTACTTCCCAACATAAAAATAGTTGATGACTCAGCCACATTGTCCAAATTGCCTTCATTTATTTTAATGGCTATAAAACAGTATAGAAACAACCTTAGCAACTGTCATTGAATCAAATAAAAATAACAATAAAATTATATATATAAATAATATCTGTATGTAAATAATGATATATTATTTTATGATTGAATATTTTAAAAATAATAACAGTAAGATTATTAATAATTCCTAATGAATGCACACGTAAACTACTATATAACATTTTCATTCATTGATAATATAGAATTCTGGGCTTGAACTAATTGATGCACCTTCCCTACCTAGTAGTGAACAAATTATCAACTTTTTAATTATTTACAACAAACTTGAATATTTAACTAAGGATATTATAAGACGATCAAAACCATGGGGGGCAAATGCCCCCTCTCATTTCAAATGCTATACCATACCCCACAGTGCACTGGAGCATAAAAAAAATAATAGGTTACTCCTCTCGTTAGTACCAGGAGCATTGAAGCCTCTATTTCACCACCAAACCAACACAATTCTTGGGTGTTATGGACATTTTGCTTAATGCATTATAGTCAAATTCACCGTCTTCGTCAGGATCCTCCTCATCCTCATTGCCCCTTCCCATTCCATCGTCCATAACATCATCACCGTTTGCATCCACAAAATCTTCATCACCGCTATCCACTTCGTCATTGTCATGATATGTAGTTCTAACCATTGACCAGTACACAAAGTTCGGACGGATATAACTTTGGACAAAGAAAAAAAAAAAACATAAGGAAAATAAATGCGTATCTCAACAAATACAGTACCAGGAATACTTACTAACATCACTTTTTTTAGTCTATATATCAAAACTTACACTTCAAATGTTCAAATGTTCTATTGCTATTTTTATAACAATTATAATTTTACTATTTTAGAAGACTGTTTTTATAGCATTCTACAAGAGGCCGTGGCAACTTTGACTCCCGCTTTTAGAATCTCAAAAGCATACAATTTCTTTGTCCCCCAGACCCATTTACCAAAGCAGTCACTCAAAAAAATAAAGAAAGAAAACTTGTGCTCATGCAATATTTGACATCAATTATACGCATGTATTCATACCTGTAACATTTCTTCAGCAAACATGGATCAAATGGGAAGAAAGTGTCCAGCCTTTCTGGGCCACCAAATGCCCGGGAAAGTTCTGACTCCAGAAGATCATTAAAGCTGAAGGTTTTAGAGACAGTGAACAGATGAGCAGCTTTAGATTGCTTGAGAAACTCAGACACTACCGATGGTAGGCATACCTGTGAACAAAAAGTAATTAACAATAGTATAAAAATGATATAATAAGTAGTGAATTTTTTCAATTATTCTTGAGATTGTGGCCCAAAAAAATACTGACCTTAAATGGGTTCAATTCATGCTTCATAATTGTCTCTAGGGGCATGAGAAGAAGCTGAGATTTAAGCCGAGGAATATCCATTATTGTTCTCATTCGAAAGCAGAGCACATACATAATAGCCTGTTGACAGATTCAACCATCGACACTCAGGTTCAGCTGTAGATTCAAATTAGATAAATGGTAACACAAACTGAAGGACAGACTAAACAAACTATTCTATAACAATGCAGAATGATCAGAAAAAGGAATTAAGGTATTTTAAAACAGCATGAACATTTTCACGTGAATCAGTTATCACAGCAATATTTATTTCCAATGAAATTATTAAATCTAAAAGTTGATCTCACAACTTGCTACCAAAAAGCACTTACCTGGCATCCTGAATAAAATACTCTGTGATTTTGGGTCACCACCATGGATATTCCAATATTCCAAACACCAATCCACCAACCTGAAAATACATATTTAATCTAAAAGCAACATGTATTCTTTAAGCAATTTCAAAGCACACATTTCTTAGTTCAAAATATTCTGAATTAAGAGAGATGATTGTGATTCTCACTCTTATGTGAAGAGGCTATGAGTTTAACATAAAATGTTTTTACTTCATGATGAAAAAATAAATTAACCTTTTTTCCTCTTCCAAATGGTGACAGAAAACCAAAGATAAATTATATTTTGAAATAATCAGTCCAAAAATATTTCTAAATCTTTAAAAAAGCACAGCACATCAAACCTTATACACTCTCATACCTTTTTAACACACTAATGACAAGAGACGCTGACAAAAACTTTGTGCGAGACAAGAAACTAGCAAGATAAGACACCGCACTCATCCTGCAAGCAAATATAGATTCAGTTAAAGCAAGCCAAAACAATATCATAAACTATGACACAACATTACAATGAATTTCTATTTTATCAGCTGTACATAATAGATGATTGTAAATGTAATTTTGTTTTATGACATTTGCGTCATGACATTGTTTCAAATATTTGTGATGTGGTTCGTGCTAGGAGCATTGACTTGGAGCCGAGGTATGAAATCTCACCTCAATTTCAAGCTATTTGGCAGCTATTTAGTTAGTTTCTATGGAGCCTATGTGTTCATCTTGTCTTTTTCTTTTAAGTTTTTGTTATGACATTTTCTTAGTTTGTTTTCTAGAGTTTGCGTGCTCATTTTTTGTTTGTGAGTTTTTTGTGAATTTTGCTTAGGGTATGTCCCTCGTATTTTTGTACCATTTTTTTCTTTTATAAAATTTCTTAAATTTTCTATAAAAAAAAAAGTAAATGTAAGTTTGTGATACATACAAGAGCAATTTATCTTATAGTAAAACTCGTAAGCGTAAAAACTCTACATTCGCTATGGACCTGATCCATCTAGTTTTAGTTTCTTGGGAAAGCTAGATAAGTGAGTTGATAGTCAAATAGAAAAAAAAAGGCAGAACATGTTTTTGATAGACTAAGCAATAGACTGCCATTCTAGGAAAAGCAAAATTAGAAAACTAGTAACAGAAAATAATCAACAACTAAAGTTCATATTTGACATGGAGATCAAAACCAAATAGAACAATAATGGGGAAACTTAAGAACATGGTGTACAAGATTCTTCACCAAGTACAGTCCAGAGGCCCAAAGGATATAAATACAATGTCTGATGAGATATAGAGAACATGATGTTGCAAATAAATTTTAAGAGAAAAATAGTTCCAACTTTATCAAGTAGCCAAAACATCTGACCTGATCCATCTAGTTTTAGTTTCTTGGGAAAGCTAGATAAGTGAGTTGATAGTCGAATAGAAAAAAAAAGGCAGAACATGTTTTTGATAGACTAAGCAACAGACTGCCATTCTAGGAAAAGCAAAATTAGAAAACTAGTAACAGAAAATAATCAACAACTAAAGTTCATATTTGACATGGAGATCAAAACCAAATAGAATAATAATGGAGAAACATAAGAATATGGCGTACAAGATTCTTCACCAAGTACAGTCCAGAGGCCCAAAGGATATAAATACAATGTCTGATGAGATATAGAGAACATGATGTTGCAAATAAATTTTAAGAGAAAAATAGTTCCAACTTTATCAAGTAGCCAAAACATCTGAGTTAACAAATCAATGACACATCAACTAAGGGGGCGTTTGGTTTGGGTTTCTTAAGATTACCTTGGTAATCTATCTTTTATTCCCTTGTTTGGTTTGTCAGTAATAAAAGATTACAGTAATCTTCTATTACTAATGCTGACGTGGCAGGTAATATAGGTAGTAATCTGATTACCACCTTCGCCTTAGGTATTTAAAAATTACCAAGGTAATCTTGATTTTATTATAATTATATTATTATTTATTAATTTTTTGAGACAAAAATAAATTTATTTTTAATTAATATGACAAATAATATAAAAAATATTTAAAAATAATTATATTCAAGGGTATTTAAGTAAAATAATTTACTAGTAATCTTTTATTACCTTTAACCAAACACAATAATTATTTATACCTACCAAATTTTATCAAACATAGTAATCATTTATATCCAGTAATCTTTTAAATAATCTATCTTCAAGGTAATCTTTCCATTTTGATAATAAAATATTACCCAAACCAAACGCCCCCTAAGAGTTATTCATTTTCAACAAAATAAGAATTAAGGTTACCTGGTGAGTTGAGAGTGGACACCACTAACAAATATATCTGCCAATATAGTGCTAAATCTCACACCACAATTTTCAGGATCTAGTGCACATGCATAAAACATCACAAACTGCAATCATGAAGTAACAAAGCCTCAAGAGCCAAATAAGCAAAGAATCCATGTTTTTAAACCAATAATGGAAAAAAAATGCTCATAAAATTGATACAATTAAACGGTGGAAAACATTAGAAATAAATCACCAAATGAATGTTTCTTATAGACAATAAGAAAAATATGGGAACTCATACATCACCAGAGCAAATTTTGACTTGTGTGCATTCAGAACTGTTATCTGAAATGACTGCAGAAGAATATCAAATACCTAACAGAACAAAAATGATTATTCAGATAATGTGAGCCATATACTGCAATTTAAGCAAGTTAATATAAATAAAAACATCACAATATACCTCAATCAAACGACCGTCACTTTCACATGATTTGAAATGCTCAAAAGTTAGCACCATCAAGCTATCTAATAATTCAGCAGCTATTTGTTCTTTTGCACTCTTCCAAGTCAAAATTCCTTTTGTAAGCTGTAAAATGTTTCACATTAGTTTAAGAAAAGGTTATTTCCACATCAATTAGAAACATAAACCAACTTCTTATCCACTTATTTTCCATCAAGGAAGAGATTTGGAAATGGATGAGCCTCTATGCACACAACAAACTGCTCTCCCATCCACTTTCTAAGCACACATGCCAAAAATATTGTTGAGAAATGAAGAGAAATATCATTACAAAATTTTTAACAAAGCATGTACTTAACAAAATTGGAGTGTAGAGCACTTCTATGGGTTCACAAAACCCATAGAAACCCAATTTGTTTCAAGAACATTACATACATCTTCATTTACATTTACTATACTTTACAAAGGCTTTTATGTTTCTTATCCTTTAGAATACACATTTCAGCATAATGCAATTAAATATTTACTATAACCTGCTACTATTTGTAACTCTTTCTATTTGAAATGGTGACAGGCAAATCAGGAACCATGCAAAAAAGGACAATTCACAGATTGTACCTCATCTCTGTCTTGTTCAGCATGATCAGCCTCTTCCACATCTTCCAGGTCTATTTCAAAAATGCCTTTACCAGAGTCATCATGTGAATTGTCATCCCATCCAATCTCCACCTGTGAGAAGCCTCACTGTATCAGAATTTACATATAACTGCAGAAGGTATGTTCAAGCACCAGTTTACGAGGTAATCTCATCTGACTTACATCCAAATCTATCAGCCTATCCACCAGAGCCATTAGCATTGGGCATCTAACAAGTTCCCCTAGTTTACCCTTTTCCAACTCTAGCATGTTCTCCACATATATTACAATCATCTTCAACTGAAAAAGGAGAAAAATAGATGACATTTGAGACATAATATCCATTACCAAATTTCTGATAAGCACTTCTTGTGGCAACATGTAATGATTACTGACAACATTAACAGACTCGAGCATAGCTATTTACTCAGGAAAAAGTTCGAACTAGCCCACTAGAAGCTAGTCAATATGTCACTCGGAAAGACGTGCACATAACACAACCCCAAAAATAGTTTAAGGAAAATAAGATAATGCAAGAATTATCAAATGCAAACATATATGAACATAAAGCATGCCATATGAACACAGCACCGCTTGTCAATGGACTCTGTCAGGGAGACTGCTCAAGGAAACTCATACAAACATGTATGACACCATCTTGAAAATTTTTTAGTTGTGTTTTGATCTCTCCAAATGAAAAACCAACATGTTAAACACCTGGAAACACATAAATAGCAAGACATGTAGCAGCAAGGAAACACAAAGACAAAAAAATTCAAAACCAACTGCTCACCAGAACAAAAGAAGTTTCATCACAAATGAAGAGCAAAGAAAGATTTGAGAAAGAAAACATAAACAATGTAACTAATCCCGTGGCAATCATCTGTAGTGCAACAAGAGAAACATACAACAGATATTCTACAGCATGGACATAATCCAAAATATTAATTACAGCAGACACCAACATCCTTATTTGACACAAAAATTGAAAATTGAAAAGTTATATTAAACTTACAGAATCATGCTTACTATGGACTGTTGGCATTCCCTGTAAAATGATTGGCGATAATCTCAATGGGGCAAGGGGTACCAAATCAGTTATTTTTTTCAAGGCTGCATGCACCCGAGGAATGACTTGGTTCTTTTTTCCCATACTATATGATTTATCATTTTTAGTACATGGGGGGCATGAAATTAGCGACAAGCATGGTTAAACATGAATCAACAAATTTTCCATTTGAAGCAGCCTGTCAAATCATAAAACTAGAAATAGTCTCAAAATTTTTTATGGATCTCTGAAAATTTGAAGAAAGGGATTTGAAAACTGACATACCAAGGATATAATCAGAGATATCAAAGCATCCATCTCGTAAGGTTGATAGACCCACATGTTCGTATGAAAAATCTGAAGAACACTTTATCAAAAAATAATAATAACAACTATGATAATACCTAATAAACAAGAGAAAATACAGAAATTCATATAACAACTTACAGAAGTGAGAAGAGCCTCATGGTGAACAATGTCTAAATAAGAAGCTGCGGAAGATAGTGCCCTCAAACTTGGCTGCAATTAGTGAAAAAGTGGAAACTTAACGCTTCCATGCAGAGAAAAACATAGTCATTAAACTAAAGGGTTACCACAAGCCAAGCCCTCTCATCAGGGTCAAGAGACAGTACCTAAAGCACATCCCTATCCCTCTCAAGGTGCATGACACCAACAAGCAATTCGTAATTGTGACAACCACCCTATTCCAATAAAATTAAGCTTAATGTAAGAGCAACTCATATTGCAAAAAGATGAATATGGGCCAAAAGTTACCAGAAGGATATCATTCATTAAAAAAATTCTAAAGGACCAGGCTAGAACGCTTACCGAGGGTACAGCTTTAAGAGTTTCCTTTACATGGTAGACTAGTTCAGAATCACTAATAATCCCCATCTCAAGAGATTCTATTTTGTGATTTTGCAACTCCATTCCCATGGTCCCAAAGTCAGACCCTACAAAATCCCCAAACAAAAATATTCTTCTATAAATCTTACAAAAAAACCACAAAACAAATTCATAAACGAAATAAAAAAGTCAAACCCACTATATATGATAATTATTAATGGAATCAATACATAGTCGTCTACAATCATGGTAATCAAATCAATTGAATTCAAGATATATTAACTAAAAACAAGAATTTTTTTTTTTTAAAGTCAGCATCATGAATTGAACCTTTAGCTTTCGGACCCTCTTGACGTCAGAGACTGGTTTGGCGGCTTTGCTTCTTCTTCCTGTAGACGGGAAACAGAGTGGAAACATAGTCGTTTATATTCAATTGAATTCAAGATATATTCACTAAAAAGAAGAAGAAAAATAACAGCAAAAAAGCTTCATGAATTAAACCTTCAGCTTTTGGGGCCTCTTAGGAACGTCAGAGGAGACTTGTCAGCGGCTTTGCTTCTTCCCGACGGCGGGAAACAGAATGACGGTTCTCTTCCTTTCCCTTTTATACCGACCACTGGACTTGGCATAATTGTTTTATAATGGCTCTATCACCTGTTTCTTATTGACCATTTATTTTTTTAAATAAACCACGCAAACAGAAACCCGCGCCCCCCCAAAGCTTTCAAAACATCTTTTTTCACCCCTAAAAGGTCAGATGTTTTTATTCCATACTCCCTCTGATATTGCAACAAAATTAGAAAAGAACTACCCAATATGGGCATAAAAGTTATTTTAGCTTTTCTTAACCCTAAAATAAAAATTTTAAATAAATAAAAGGCCAACGACTATTTCCCACCCAAGGTATGTTGTAATGACAAATTTCCACCCTTTAACTATGGAAACACCAAATACCCACTCATGGCCAGTTAAAAATAACGGTGGTAAGGGTAAAATTGTCATTTTCTCTATAATATTAAAAAATAAACTAAAATATAATCTATTTTTACCCCCCTAAACTTTGAAAACTAAAATTTTCCCTAGTCTAAGTTTTAAAGAATTTTTCGTCTCCCAAGGTGTCTCCAACGCCGATCGGCCCTCCAAATGGGAGGAAAAAGATCGCCGGAAGGAGAGGATGTCTCGAGAGAGAGAGGCCGTCGGCAATGAAGCCTGAGAGGTCGCCGGAGATTTCAAAATCAAACCCTAGGGTGAAACTGCCATTTTTTAAAACTTAGTCTGAGGAAAAATTTTAATTTTTAAAGTTTTGAGGGGCAAAAAGAGATAAAATTTTCAGACGTTAACGTTCTGTTAAATTTAATCGGCTATGGGTGGGTATTTGATATTTTTATAGTTAAAGGGTAAAAACTTGTTATTACAGCATACCTTGAGTGGGAAATAGTTGTTTGGCCCAAAACTAATTTAATTCATGACTTTTTTCTAAATAAAAATAATTTTATAGCATAATATCTTATTATTTTTCCCAAAATAGACCCAAAAAATAATTAAACATAATCACGTCTTATAAATAATAATCCATAATTACAATATTCATAAATAATAAAATCTAAACATTAAGACTCTTTAACCTCTCAACTCATATTGAGTTCATTTTATTCAACTCTTTTGAGTTAATTTAGAAAACTTATTCTGCAAAAATAAAAGAGACGAGGAGTGAGCCGTCAACTCGGTAAATAAAAACAAACATAATACATAACTTTTTAATAAATAAACATTGTATTATAAAAACTTCTTTATTTTCAAAATTATTAGTCATAAAGAACCAAAAAAAAAAAAAAAACGCTTGATATTCTTTAACCGTAATAAAAATAAAATATTTCCATAAATTATAAGAAAAACAATGTAAACAAGTTCAAATTCATTATCATAAGAAAAAAACAAACTTAAATATTTTATATTCACCAATTCTAAGGACAAACAAAATTATCATTTGTCATAAGATAATCTTACAATAATTCGTAAACATAACTCATAAATAGAAAACATAAAATTTATACTTAGCTTGTATCATATAGTGTCACATATATCCATGGTGACTTGGTCTGATTCTTATTCATATTCATCATAAGTTCACAAACTTTTCATTATTCATATTTTTATTTGTGTTGGTCCGTAGACTCTTCATCGCATTTATATTCGTAACAGGTTTGCAAACCCTTCATGTTTATTTTCATATTTATATACATAATTGGTCTGCAAACCCTTTATTATGTTCATATTCATAATTAGTTCGTAAACCTTTCATCATTCAATATATGTCCTCGAATGTTTTATGATCCGGTCATATTTATTGGTTTATAAATCTATCAATTCTTTATCTTAGTATGGTATTGACAAAAATAATCTTATAAAACTTTTTTGCTAACAAATCTTTATCTTTGAAAAATATTCAAAAATATTTATTCAAGAAATTCATTAAAATACTTTTGTCTTAGCAACAATATAATATAATATAAGTTTTCCTTCTAATAGAAAATATCAAAACACTTTTCAAAAGTATTTTAGATTAAAAGAAAAAGATTATATCATTCTAACATATAGTCATAAAATAAAATCATAATATAATTTATCAATCTTAATAAAAAGAATTTTATAACATAAATAATCATATAAATATTTTTCATATAGAATAAAAATCATTACATATTATGTAAGTTTTTACTTACCTCAATAATTTCTAACTACGTCTTTAATCACCCAACAAGATATCAATATCTTCATGTTGTCCAAGCAATCATAATTCAAATTTAATACTATCAAATCTTAATCTTAGTAGTATCCATTAATAGCTTATAAACCTTACAAATCATCATCCTAGTGTTAAATCATACTAAACTCCATTAAAACCAACCGTGCATATACAAACTCTTCATTGGATAGTTATGGTTACATGATTTTTAATAAATTAATCACTTATCATAAATTCACAAAATTTGGACAAATTAAAGTAGACAGGTAGTAAAATAGTCATAAAAAGTTTCAAATGAAACAAAGTTAAATTTTATTTTCAAAAAGTTCAATAAAGAGAGGGCATCAATACTGTCAAGGAAACCAAATCTTTATGGGACAACTCTTTTTACTCGATTTTTAAAATTTTTTATAGACATTGAAAATTTATGAAATTTGGGCATAAATGACTAGACATATAATACAATTTACAGAAAAATCCTCAAATAAAATTGAGTTCAAATACTTTATTAAAACGTTCAAGAAATTCAGATAATTAAATTGCCTTGAATACAGATTTTTTTGTTGTTGAACAGTCATTGCTCTAAGATTTTTAATAAATTCTATAATCATAAAAAAAATTATGAAAATTTGATATAATTAAAAATACATGTTATAAAATTTCCAAAAAAAATTTCAATTACAAATTAAATAAAAATCCTCATCAAAATATTTAATAAAGATAGAATAACAAACTCTTCAGAATTTTCAGTTTTTAATATGCACAAACACAATTATTGACTTAAATATGATGCTAACACAATCTAAACAATCAATTCTCTAATCATTGAAATTAAAACTCAAAATTTAACTGAGCTAAATAAAATGAAATTAAAATATTAAACTTACTTGAATCTCTAGCTCTTTTAATAATCCAAATAACTCTACACCTCCCCCTTTTTTCAATTGCCAAATGTAGAAATAAAAAACTAATATTATTATTTTTCTTATGAATTTAAAACTCTTTTAAAAACAATTTTATAGGTTGTAAGGATCCAAGACTCTTTTAATTATAATCAATTAATATCTTCTTATTTTTAAATCAAATTCAGTTGTATTTATTGTTTCCATTTAAAAATCTATCAAGTCATAAATTTTTTTTTTTGTCAAAAATAATAATTTCTCTAATATATAATTCTCTTAATTTTGCTTCACAATCATAACTATTTAATCCTAATATATCCTCGTATTTTCTTTATCAAATAGTGTATTTATTTCATTTTGCCTTTTATACAAAAAAACTGTATATTTCAATATGACAATAGCAGTAACAGTTATGGTCAGCATTGTGCCAAGGCTAAGGGACAACTAACATCACAGCACGTGAGAAGCCCTCAATCATCAGACCTCCCTACTTCCGATCCATCTCCATCTCTCCATTTAAAAGTTCAAATTAGCTGTTGCTACCAAAAACGGTTATGCCGTGACCTGCCAGCTGGTTACAGTTGGACGGAGTTTCTGTACATCTACCAACACGTGTCCTCCTTTTCGCATCTAAAACTTTCTCCAGTTATTGCCCTATCTTTTCCTTTTTTACTTTAGTACCCCCATTGCACAACAAAACACCTTTCATCCTCCTTTCCCACTTTGCCTAAAAAACCATCACTGGCAATTCTGTTATATTTCTGAACCATCAGGGAGATATCCATAAATTGAATCTTCTTCTGGTACACAAGAATTAGCTGATAACCGACCAGTCGTAATCAATTTCACGCTATTTCCATCGAATTATCGTAAATATGGTGATTTAAAAACGGATAAATATATTCACATACACATACATACATACATACATATATTTACATATACATGTCCTTATTGTATATACGTAATATAATAATCAGAATCAGCCAAAGCAGAAGAAGCTTTCAGAGACATAGCATGGGAATTAGCTGGATTTGTGATATAGAATAGAATACAGGAGAAGGAGCTCATTGATTTGTTTGAATTTTGTTTGAATTTGGTCAAAAATGGCGAGTGCTGTGGGCTCAGTGGACGAAGCAGTCGAAGAGATTATGAAAATTCACAAATCGTTGCCAGCGAGACCTGGAATCGATGAAATAGAGGCTGCGAAAGAGCTGATCCGGAATGTGGAGAAGGAGGACCAGGCGAGACTTGAAGCCATTGGCAGATTGACCAAGAGTCCAGATGTTCCAGAAGAGTTGTTCATGGTGTTACAAGAGATGCGGAAGAACTTGGTGTACCATCACAGCAAAGAACAGAAACGTGAGGCCTTGAAATTACTCGATCTTGAACATGTCCATGCGCTGTTTGATGAATTTATTCAGAGAGCTTCTAATTGTCTCCCTTCATCTTCTTCTACTTCAAATTCTAAGTCCACATCCCTTCCTGACGCTAAAACCAAGTCAACTTCCGCTGTAACTTCGAACTTCACTTCCGCCGCCAGTTTGTATTACTCTGAGAAAGCAGCGCCCGTCAAGACTTCAGAATTGATTACTAGGGATGATAGTTATGTGAAGAAGGCCAAATCTTCCTTCTATTCGGATGGAATTGGAACGATCGTTTCATCAACCCCTCATATATTGGATTCCACTCTAAAACCAGGTGAGCTTCATAACCCTTTTTTTTTTTTTTTTATAAGAATTAAGTGTATTTACTTGTTAGGGAAGTTTTTTTATGTAGGTCAGGATGGTGATAAATTGAGTTTGATCAAGTTGGCTAGTCTGATTGAAGCTTCAAAGAAGAAAGGTACTCGGGATCTCAATCTCCAAAACAAGTTGATGGATAATGTTGAATGGCTACCGGAATCAATTGGAAAGTTATCCAGTTTGATTTCTCTAGATTTGTCTGAGAATCGAATCGTGGCCTTACCGCCCACTATTGGGGGGCTTTCATCATTGATGAAGTTGGATTTGCATGCAAACAGAATTCTTCAACTCCCTGATACCATTGGAGATCTCCTTAGTTTGGTTTTTCTAGACCTGAGGGGAAACCAGTTATCAACTCTGCCTGCTACCTTTGGCAGATTGGTACGCCTTGAAGACCTTGACTTGAGCTCAAATCACCTACCTTCACTCCCTGACACAATAGGTTCACTTGTTAGCCTCAAGAAATTGAATGTGGAAACCAATGACCTTGAAGAACTTCCACATACTATTGGCCAATGTTCTTCACTTAGGGAGCTTCGTGTGGATTATAACAGGCTTAAAGCCCTTCCGGAAGCCGTAGGGAAGATTCAAACTCTAGAGGTTCTCTCTGTACGCTATAATAATATCAAACAGTTACCTACAACTATGTCATCTCTGTCAAACCTGAGGGAGCTTGATGTTAGTTTCAATGAGCTTGAGTCTGTACCTGAGAGCTTATGTTTTGCAACAACACTTGTCAAGATGAACATAGGAAACAATTTTGCTGATATGCGTTACCTGCCAAGATCTATTGGAAACCTGGAGATGCTTGAAGAGTTGGATATTAGCAATAACCAGATCAGGGTCCTTCCAGACTCATTTAGGATGCTAACACGACTACGTGTACTTCTTGTGGATCAAAATCCTTTGGAAGTGCCTCCTAGACATATAGCTGAAAAGGGTGCACAGGTAAATGTCTCTTTCTTCTTGAATATGTAACTCCATTTTTATTTTCTATTTAAGGTGTAATTCTTGTTTATTTGTTTTGGACAGGCTGTGGTTCAGTATATGGCTGATCTTGTTGAAAAGAGAGATGTTAAGGCACAACCAGTTAAGCTAAAAAAGAGTTGGACTCAGATTTGCTGCTTCTCAAAGTCTAACAAGAGGAAGCGCAATAGTATGGATTATGTGAAAGCTTGAGCTGTGCGGATAAAAATGCCGATTTGATCTCCTAAAAAAGTAAGTTCTTAAAATTATCTTTGAGTTTATTCTGTTCATGGGTTTTCTGAAATTCGGATCATGTTTATATTAGGACTGACTGGGAACTCAGTTCACTTGATTGTAATCAAAAAATGGAATTTTCTATCCAGGTTAGGCTGGAGAGTGTAGAGGATGTGCTATTATTTTGAACACAAACACTGAAAACATACATGGATTATATTAGCTTATGATGGTGAGTAATGACTTCATTATTCATCTTCCAGGGATTTATTCAGAGTCAGTCTGATGAAAAGCAAAGATCAATGTGCAGCTGATCCCATGCACTAACGAACGACAGGTGTGGGTTTATAAAACATGGCCACTGACTTCTGTATCTGCAATTGTAGATTTCCTTGTTCCTCTTTACGGTTTTTATTTTTTGTATTTTTTTAATTATATTTTATTCCATCTGTATCTCTGGTGTTCTGAAACTATAATGAGGTGTACAATTCAGCCGGCAAACAGGAGGGAAAGGAATTGATGATCTTTATATCCTTTCTTGTAAAATGAAGTTTGAGTTTACACTTTTCATCATTTCTAATAGAAATTTGTTTATTTTTAAAACAGAATCCATAATCTCCTCTGTTTCTCCACTCTATCGTTGTGAATTTAATCTGAAATAAAGTTCAATATACTTGCATTGAAATAGCATTTGTTCTTACATCTGGTGTTAAGCTTTCAGACTTATGCTAGATGTAGCAATAATGTCTTATTAGGCAATGCCATTAGCTATGATGATTTGGACATGCTGCACATATTCTGTGGCTAAGTCATATTTTTATGATTGCATGATTGTTATGTTGTTGGATTTATTATGCAAAGCTGAGTGATTAGTGCACTAATTAATATCATCCATTTGTCTTTTTTTGTCTGAGATATACTTGGCATATTTGTATGGATAATATGGGGTTGAACACAAAAGCATAATTTTCCTCATGATTAGGGTTGCAAATGAGCTGAATTAAGTATTGTTTGATTTGAGTTTGACTTGATAAAGTTTATTTAGAGCTTGAGTTTGAGCTCAAGAGTGAAAGTGAGGACTCCACATCGGTTTAAAATTACAATTAAATTACAATTATATTATGTATTCTCTTATTTAAAGTCAAAAATAAAATTTTTAAACGTGTAAATGTAATATTAAACTTTTAGAGCTTTTAACAAAGATATGAGTAACTCACGAGCGAGCGGTTTAACTTATTTGGAATCCTACTCTTGATATGATATTGCATGATAATTTATATGATTCATATTTATATATAATGATATATTATCTATATACTAAAATTATGTATTAAAAATGTGAATATACAGTAAGAGAAAAATCTTATGCCAATAGACAAAAAGTAGAAATGAGTTGAAAATTTTAATTGTTGCTGGCATTTATTGATAAGGCAGTTGATGACATGATTCAGCAATTACTCTTGGTCCGCTATGTCATGTATACATTCGACATGACACCGAAGGCTGGGAATTGCCTACCATAACATGATATGATGTGCTAGAATCAACCACTAATTTTTATTGCTTTTTATGTAGGGTTTTAATAACATGGTTTTGAGTGTAGGATGATTGGTGGAACTCAAAAACAAGAAGTAAAACTAAGCCATCTTCAACAAGGGAAAATAAAAAGTGGGTTCATCTTGAAGAAGGTAAAATGATTGGTGTTTGTGAAAGGAGTGTGGTTACCAAATCTGTGTGGATTTTAACAAGAATGAGCAACCAATTAGAAAGATGTTAAGAGAATAACACCCAACTAGGCTACTTGATTTTATAAATTAGCTATACTTTTTGACCCTAAATTGGTGGATCTGGAGAGGTACCATAAGAAAACTTTGGTTGGGTCCTCTTGTTTTCTTTCAAAAAGATGAAGCTGATAATGGAAAAGAAGAAAAGCTAAAGAATCCCTTCATTGCTTTGTTTGGTAACTGTCAATTCTTTAATACTATACTTGATTTCTTTTTTATTCTTCTTACAGCAAATGCTTAATCATTGTTCTTCAACCCAATAATAATTCATTTTCACAATCAATTTATAAGCAGATCATGTGCTGTGCTCAGGTTACGGTACTTCATTTTGAGGCTAAGCATCGTTAGCATTTTTCCTTTCCAATATATAAAAAATTGAAATGCATGTGTTGGCTCGGTGTCCGGCTTGAACAAGCCAAACATGAGGATAGTCTCAATTTGAGATTGAGTCGAGCTTGTTGGAAAGTCACTATCAAATCCATCTTTTTTGATAACTTTTCATCTTCTCGTGATAGTTTTTACGGTTTTTTTTTCATCTATGACAACTCTTTTTTTTCTTTTAAATAGTTTTTTGGCAAGTAAATGGCCAATTGAGCAAGTCAAGCCCGGGTTGGCCATTCTAGATTCATGTTTAAATTTGGGTCGCCTCTATTCTACCCCTGATTCAAACCCGAAACCTTTATTTATCAGTTACTAATTCAGAAAATTTGTGATGGAGAATGAGTAACGATGTTTTTAAAATGATAGATAGAATGCAGCCAAAAACCAATTCTAGTAATGTTCCAAGATGAAATACCGATAATATTTCACTTTGGATTCTTCATCAAGGCTAGAATTTCCATATATTATGTTCCGGAATGAACAGCAATTCTCCTGCTGCACTGCAACTTAATTATTACGTGAATAGTTGCGTCAAAAACTTGAAACTTGTAAGGCGAAGGAATTAACAGTTGCGATCTGAAGAAGGTATAGATGATTAAAAGAAAAGTTGTGCTTTGGGATTGTGAAAGTGGAGATTGAGTATCAGGGGTTCAATTCAACTACTTCAAAGCTGCTTTAGAAACAGGAAGGAGCTCAAAGTGAGGATCATAGGCATCTGATAAGCTTAAGAGGAACCCAGATGGAAGAAGAAGATGTGAAGCAGAAGAAGTTATAAATGTGACATTTCAAGCTACGCAAAGAATTTTCATCATGGGACATGGCAGCAGGAAGAGGAGCTTGATTTCCGCAATTATAGATCATTTTAGTTACAGATTGGTGCATCTGCAAGAGCAAGACCCTATTTTGGAACTGGAGGGCTGGATTTGATTTTGGTTGTGGCCAAATAAAACCCAATTTGAAATCCAAAAGATACGGTTCGAGTTTGGCTCAAAATCGATAAATTAAGATTTAAACTTTGAATGTTTATATTGGTTACCTTGTTTAATTTCAACTTAAATTTGAGTTCAACCAAATAAGTTAAAATTTCATAAATATGATAGAGATTTCAATTCAGAGTTTTTCTTTAAAAGTTTTAATATTTTATCAGTTTTATAAACATCTGAGTTTCTATGTTACAATATTTAAAAAGTTGATGAAATAATACACTTATCAATAGGGTTTGACTCAATCTAAATTATTCTAACTTAAATCGAACAAGTTAATTTAAGTTAAAATATTAAATCCATTTTTGTAAAATGAATTAAGTTCAAATCATTTAGGATTTTAAAGTCTGAATTAATTCAAATAAAATCTAAATTTAAATTATTTTCAATTGAGTTTGAATTCTAGTTCGGTGCTATCAAGACAGTATCAAATTGACTCCTTCCCAAAAGATCTCAAATTAAACCCAACTCCGGCTCCAACTACATCTAATCCAGCCTTAGATGTCAAAATGACATTACCTAAAAAACCCACTTCGTAATTAGTGTGGCCAAATGCAATAAATGAAGAGATAATAATGTAATAATGGATGGGACCTTAAATTTTTGGTTGATTGTGATGACGATGAATGCAGAATTGAAAAGCAATGGTCCCAATTTCATGTTCAATTCGACACAATTAGCCAAGTCTTTGGCCTTTGGAAAAATACAAAATTCCCCATTTGGAGTATGCTTCACTTCACATGCACCCTTAACAACCAATGCCAATCAATATATCACATGAAGAGTAAATAACAATGTCCACCCAAGGTTTGGGAAAATCACAGAGTCCACTCTTTAAAATTTTAAACTCTAAATTCTTGTCCAAAACCTAACTCTATTAATGAAAAAAAGCTTTCATATAATATCAAAAATAAAAACAATCATATTATCTCTAATTACTTAACTATTCATCTTTTTTAAAATTATAGTAAAATCGCATAAGGAAAAAGTGCAACCAATGACAGCGTTGACATATCTTTTTCTTTTTTAATGTTATTTTCAAATTTTTGATAGGACAGATGAATTTATAGTTTGAAAATTCAGTGGGTCAAATTTAGTTTCATCAAACATAGGGTGGCAAATAATGATTGCTCTAAAAATTTTTAGCATTAACTTATATGAACCTAGATTTTACATTCACAAAACTATATACTCAAAATCAAATACATTGTGTTAAACAACACATTTTGTCTCAAGGGTTGCCAATAAAACCTCCTCCTCTTCTACGACGTCGTACTACCAATCTCCTTCCAAGTTCAACACGGTCCGCAGCCGCTTCAAAGTTTGTTCCTTTTCTTAATTAATTTGGCTGCCTCATACTTATTGTTCAAAACCCTAATCCAGGTAATCTTCTCTTTCTTTGTCGATTTTATTTGATTTTCTTAACTTGGGCTGTTATTTGTCTTCTCACATGGTTATATGTTATGATGATTGCAGACCTTTTGTTCATCTCTTCAGCTTGAATTAGTCCGTAATCATGGCTACTAGTGAGTTTGATTTCAGATGCTTATAAATTTTCAATATTTTTTTCTATTTAGCAGCTGTCAAAATAACGTCTTTCGTTGGTCTGGATGTACAACAGGACTTATGTTTGAGAACTCTTGTGAGGTCGGTGTATTTTCCAAACTCACTAACGCTTATTGTTTGGTCGCAATTGGAGGTTCTGAAAGCTTCTACAGGTTTCTTTTCTTCATTATTCTGCTTTTAAATTATTTGTCTGGTTATGAAATTTTAATGAGTCTTTTGTGTACATAGCACATTTGAGGCTGAGTTAGCAGATGTTATTCCTGTGGTTAAAGCCTCAATTGGGGGCACTAGAATTGTTGGGCGACTTTGTGCTGGTAAGTTTTTTCCATATCGAATATGTGGGATGGTTGCATGACTTGGAGGTCATTGCAGATTTGAGATTCTCAGTATTTTTATAAATTATAGCTTTCTTATTATTGTCTCTATTTTTATTTTATTTGCAGGAAATAAAAACGGGCTTCTGTTGCCGCATACTACCACTGATCAAGGTGATTGTTCTTTGACTTACTTTCACGATGAGTAATTTTCTTAAGGTTTTTGTCCTTATAAGATGGGGACAAGCATCTTGTAAAATTGTTTGCTCTCTTATTTGATTAAAACGTTATTATGAATAGTATCATAGTTTCTTTTTAAGGTTATTAGACTTTGTGTCATACCAGACTTGTTATTAAAAAGACATTTGGACTGCTGATTGCTTATAATTCGCTCTTATTTAGGCAAAGCATTTTTGGCTTAAAAGCTTTGACAATATACCAGTAGACATCATGGGCTGTTGAAGAAGATTAAAAAACTCTAAATGTTAGTTCAATACTATGCAATTGATACCCAAACTGACTGAGAAGTAAATTTTATTGCCTCTTCCTCTTTCACTTTCTATGTTCCTTAGAATTTTGCTATTCTGTGTACTCACAACATGATATCATGTTTTGTAATAAGTAAATAGAAGTGAAATTGAACCGGAGAAAGTAGGAGAATGGCACAAAGGTTTTTGAATGTTCAATTTTTCATGTACAAGGCAATAGTATGTGTAGTGTCCAGTCACATATTTGATCAAATAATTTGTTCACAACTTGATATGACACCCTATGCTTTATCAATTTGTATTTCTCAGCATGAGATTAAGTTTATTTTGGTTGGTTACGTTGCCATTAACAATTAAATATAGTTGGAATGTCATCATATGTAGGTGCAGGAGTTGTTTTGGCTTTCATTGGTGAGTGGTTTTTTGTGAAACATTGTAATGTGAATGTTTGTCTTCTTTTTCTTGTGAATCTAAGGTGTCATTTTTCTTAGTTATAAAATATTGTTATTGTTTTCAAGTTACTAGCTTGGTTTTTTGGAAGGAGAGATCAATCTTTTGGAGTTTTACTTTCTTTTCATTTGTCAAGAAAAAAAAATAAAGGACAATCATCCTTATTATGAAGTTGGGTATTATGTGTTTGACCATACAATTGTGAGACAACAATTGAGCAGTCTAGAAAATCATAACTCTTCCGGTTTTTCTGGTCCATTAATTGATTGTTCATTGTCTCTATGAAGCTTAGGTATACCTTTAAGCCACAATTTGTAGTTCCTAATGGAAGCATGGAACTTGTTTGGCAGTAGGAAGTAGGAACTTCATAATGGCCCATTCTTGTCTTTTGTTGAGTTTGATATTGTGAATGATAAAGCTCTCAGTGTTTGTGTGCATAAATGAATGAATAGTGAATGATAAGCATTACTAGAAGTGCAGTTGATTGCTTTAATTATTCTACTGCAAGCATCAGTTTGGATCTGATACAGACATAATGAACTAATGAACTTCTCTTATTTATCGTATGAACTCTTTATTGCTGGTGTAGAACTTCAACACTTGAGAAACAGTCTACCTGATCAAGTTGTTGTTCAGCGTATTGAAGAGAGGCTATCTGCCCTCGGGAATTGCATAGCTTGCAATGATCATGTTGCCCTGACACACACAGATCTTGACAGGGTAAGACTGTCTTATTTTTTTTTAGTTTTAATGTTTTCTCTATTCATAATTTTTTGGAAAATGTTCTTTGGATTTGCATTGAATTTGGAATAGAAATTTCATTGTCACACATGCGGTATTGAGATGTTTTTCTTTTGTACTCTTTTCCCCTACTTCCTTCCTCCTCAAAAAGTATGACTTTCATTTGCTACTGTCTCAGGGAAAAAAGATCACAAATGCAGTATTCAGGGCTAAGAACGATCTGGAATAAAAATAGGACTATCACCTTTTAAATTCTAAATTTGATCACCTAATCTCTTGGTGAATATCCTTGTAGATAATGATTTTATTAACTTAAAAGTATAATTGAAAATGCAAGGAAATGGGTGCATTACAAAGTCCACTGCAGGAACATATACTGAAACTTTTTATTGTAGATGATGTAGTTATCTGTTCTGTTTAAGTTGGACGAAATGACCTGTTGAAAAATCCATTTCCCTTGAATAGATATTGGAATGGCCTTGGAAAAGCAACTCATTACCGCTCTTGACAAATCCTCATGACTTTTAGGTCCCACGCATAGTTGAATATTAGGGATGAGAAGAAATTTAGTTGCTAATGAAGTTGGTTTACTTGTTTGAGAAGTTTAAAATTTTTCACTTCTATATTTGTTTGCAACCAAAGCTGATTCAAGCTTTATAGAGCCCATCTATGGTTGTTGACAAGTATTTCTTCTTTGTGCATTTGTATTAATGCAGTGTTTTTTTAACAGGAAACTGAGGAAATGATTGCAGATGTTCTTGGAGTGGAAGTTTTCAGGCAGACAATTGCTGGTAACATCCTTGTGGGTAGTTACTGCACCTTCTCTAATAGAGGTGGCTTGGTGAGAAATGAATACATTCTGTACTTAGACATATAGTAAACCACATTTTATCTTTGTGTTTCCAACCATTAACTTTCCGCTATTACCGGAGTAGGTTCACCCACATACATCCATCGAAGATTTAGATGAACTTTCAACACTCCTTCAAGTGCCTTTGGTGGCTGGGACAGTGAACCGTGGAAGTGAAGTGATTGCTGCTGGGTTGACTGTTAATGACTGGACAGCATTCTGTGGGTCAGACACCACAGCAACTGAACTCTCAGTAATCGAGAGTGTTTTCAAGTTGAGGGAAGCTCAACCTAGTGCCATTGTGGATGAGATGAGGAAATCATTAATTGATACCTATGTCTAAGGCTTATAATTTACTTGTCATCACAGTCGTCTTTGAGTCTTTATCTGATTTACAAAGTTGAACGACGTATAGACTTTATTTTTTTGATGATAATATTGTTTTTAAATTTAAGAATGTTGTAATTCAGAAAGAATGATCCAATTTATAAAATTGGGCTGTCTACTTTCACACATGAGATGTATATTTGCCTTTTGTTATGCCTGTTACTGATGAAGATTTTTGAAGTTGGTTTATTTGTTGTGTTGGTTATAACCTCATCTTCCTTGTTGGCATTGGACAAAGCCAAAAGATCCTTTGTAACTTATAACTGATTGAACAAAGCCAAAAGATCAAGCAGCCATTAACACCTGTTGTCTATCATAAATCCAAAGACCCTTTCTGTTTCTGATGCATAAATCTTAGGAAAGCCATCAGCCAAACCCTTGGCAAAATGGGATGGGACGGAGCTTTAACCTGGACTTTTAATGGCTTCAAACGGCTGAGAGCAACATTGGCAATCACTTCAGCAGATGCATTACTAACAAAGAAAACAAAACTCCCATTGCAATCCCCCGAAACATTAGAATAGAGTCTTGAAATACTCATATAAACCAAATTATCAACTACCTTGAAGACCATAACCAAAGAACTTGCCAGCCCGATCTCTCCAAAAGGCAGAAGGGCCTTGCTCCTTCAACAATGTAGTGGAACAGGAAGCAATACTGTTATATTTAATGGGATGAACCTACAGAAATAGCAAGGATCTTTATATCATGAAAGAATGTAGAAATTACAATAAAAAGCCATTGAAGAAAAGAAAATCCTGTGTCTACTAGCAATGGAGTTGATAAAAGGTGAGGTGTGATGGATGCATACTAGTACTTTGGCGTCCATGCTGCTCTCCTTTTCTGATTACAACTACTTGATGTCTTGCTCCCGCAGCCCTTCTTCCTCTTCTTCTTCTTAGCCCTATTCTGTGAGACTAGAGCAGAACCATATACAGACAATGATATTTTACCTGCCTCATTAATTATCTCAACATTATCTTCAACACATACTTCATAATGCTTTTCAAATTCTACCAGCACTTTCATTGCCATGTCTTCTAATGATGGGTTAGGCTGCTTGTTTTCAAAGCAAATGAAACTTAGTATAATCAGATAGATTTGATCAAGTCTCCATTGGTGATGACAATTGAAAATGAAGGAAAATTTATAGTATATTCGTCTCCTACAATAGAAAGCACAAGTTCATGGTTGCTCTTGCCATGGTATGGCAATGGCAACTCATCTACTTATAAAATTAGTCCTTGAGTAAACTGGTGTCTACCCTCATGGCTGGACTTCCAAGAAATTCAATGCTTATTATTTGTACAAAATGACAATAAAAATATATTGCAATTCAGTTTGTAATGAAATTATGACCCTTTTATTGATGTTGAACAACTGTCTTATGCAAATATAGCAAATTATTGATTGAAAACAGCAGAGGAGGAACAGCATGTCATTCTTGAACTGCAAATATATGGGATTTAGACTTTCGATGGAGACTAATGAAATACTTCTGAGCATGGCTTGCAACTTGTGATGGAGTTCTTGTCACAACACAGTACCTGGAGATGCTTTTCCAATCTCCCTTTCCATACTTTTCCGGACCCTCCAAGAATAACCTGCTCATAACAAATTCAAACAAACAGACAATATCAATTCGAAAGATAGCAAGATTAATATATATATATATATATATATATATGTGTGTGTGTGTGTGTGTGTCTGTGTGTGTGTAAGCAAGCTTCTCTTATGACATATTTATATATATATATATATATATATATATATACACTACTTGTGTTCTTCTGAGTTCCATGGAACTCTTCTTTTTCTTGGGTGTCCAATGGTCTTGTTGCCACAAGTCTTGTAGTTTGGTAATGGTACAGCATTGGACTCGATCAGATGAAGATCTTCTACTAAAATGAAGAAATGTTGTTTGATTTCCGAAAGAGTTTTTCTGGGCATTTTCCAAGCAATGTGTTGAAATAAATGATCAAGGGATAGAAAATTGAGTTGAGCAATGGCAGTCTCGAAAAGCTCGTCCTCCTCCCTACTCCACTTGCTCATTTGTTGTGGATAGCCATGGTATACTGGTTGAGATGAGAAAATAATTGATTGAGAAGAAGGGTTTCATGCCTCCATAGTCAACTAAAATTGCAGAATCAGATGGACTTTGAATAGTGTAAATTAAGTTGTTGGCTAAACTTGCCAAAATTTGAAGATCGCATATATACACACAGAATGGTTAAAGATGCTATTGTTATTTGCTTGCCATAATTGAAGATTACAAATGCATGAATTAGGCTCTATTCCAAACTTTCGAATAATAGAACATGCATGCCACGTTTCATAGGGTTGGATTACATTTTGGCTGAGTTAAAACAAAACTTAATTCGAAATTGGCTAGAATAAAAAGGAATTGACTTAAGATTAACTAGATATTGAATATCTTAAACTCAAACTCAAATTAAACACAAATATTTTTTTATATTCAATATGAGTTATCACAAACTTGAATGTTCGAAATCGATTCGAACTTGAGTCAGTTTATAAAAATGAGTACAATTTTTAGACCGACATCAACTTGTTTGATTAGAACTTGATTCAAGCTCAAACAATGCAAATCCAACTCTTAACACTCATCTTCTTGTAACTTATCATACCTCACCTCCGTTGAAAACATTAACAATCATGCACATTAACTTCATTTTCATCTTCAGTGGTTACTCTTAAGCATACTTAGCCATCAAAATACGATTTCTATGATTTTCGATCAGTTTTATCTACAATTTTTTGGGATTATTAATAAGGTTATCAATCTTTACTTATTAGAGGGTGGATAAGGTAAAAAATGTCTCAAAAACTATTTAGCATTATCCACATTCGAGGTTCATGTGTTATAACCCTTGGACAAAAAATACCTTAGTTTTGGCTATTTTTGTGGGCTATAACACACGAGCACCCTCTCACTAATTAAGGTAGATGAACTCACTAATGATCCTTGAAATCTATGACCAAAACCTACCAAAATTCATGTTTTTCCAATAACCCCAGTTTTGACTTTTTTTATACACTATAACACACAGCCCTGAGAGTGGAGAACACCTGACGATTTTTGAGACATGTTTACACCATCTACTTTCTCACAAATCAAAATAGATGATCTTACTAAAGATTCCTAAAACCCATGCCCAAAACCCATCAAAATTCATATTTTTTTAATTAACCCCAATTTTAACCATTTTTATGAGCTATAACACACGAGTCTTGAAGGTGAGGGAATGCTTATTGATTTTTGGGCGTATTTCACACAATCCACCATCTCAAGAGTCAAGATAGATGACCTCATTGAAAATCTCCAAAACCTGTGCCTAAAACCTACTAAAATCCATACTTTTTCAAAAAACCTCTAATTTTGGCTATTTTTGTAGCTATAACACATAGACTTTATGGGTGGGGGAACGTCTGGTGGTTTTCAGAGCCTTTTTTGTGCCATCCAACCTCTCACTAGTCAAGATAGATGTCACAATTATAATTTTCAAAACCTGTCAATATTCATGCTTTTAAAAAACCTCCCAATATTGGTCAATTCATGGGCTATAACAAATGAGCCCTGAGGGTAGGGAAACGTCGAATGGTCTTTTGGTCTTTTTTTGCACCATTTACCCTTTCATGAGTCAAGATAGATAACCTTAATAAGGATTCCCAAAACTTGATGATATTCACCTGTTTCCAAAAACCTCAAGTTTTGACCATTTTTGTGAGCTAATAGCATATTGGGGTGAATGCCAATCGATTTTTGGAGTATTTTCACACCATCTACCCTCTCATAAGTCAAAGTAGATGATCTTAGTTAGGATCCCTAAAACATGCACCGAAAGCCTATCGAATCTATCTTTTTTTAAAACCTCTAGTTTTGGCTATTTTGTGTGGGCTACAAGCTTTATGGGTGGGGGAACACCTGACGATTTTGAGGTGTTTTTTTTTTTGCAACCTACGTCCTTTCATGAGTCCAAACAAATGACCTTATTGTGGATTCCCAAAACTTACACCCAAGACTTGTTGAAATTCAAGCTTTCCAATAACTACCAATTTTGGCCATTTTTGTTGGCTATGACACATGAGCCTTGAGAGTGGGAAGATGCCTAACTATTTTTGGGGCCTTTATCACACGATCTTCCCTCTTATAAGTTAAGGTAAATGACTTCACTAAAAAACCTTGAAACCTTTGTTCAAACTCAGTGAATTTCACACTTTTCCAAAAACCCTCATTAGTGACCATTTTTATGAGCTAGTGCATGGGCCTTAAGGGTAGGGGAACATCCAATGTTTTTATTGGAATTTTGCACACTATTTGCCCTTTCACGAGTTAAGGTAAATGACCTCATTAAGAATTCTAAAAACTTGTACCCAAAATCCATCAAAATTTATGTTTTTCCAAAAACCAATAATTTTGCGCTTTTTTCTTTGGGTTTTAGCACATGGGGCCTAAAATAGAGTAGGATTTAAATTGAGTTTATTCGAGCTCATGTTTGGTTTGAACGTGCCCCAAATGAGCTCAACTTAAGCTTAAAAGTTCAATATTTTCGAGTTTGAGCTTTGGAGTGCTTAACTCGTCAAGGTCACGAGCTTAAAAATTTTGATATAAAATAACGTCGTTTTGATCAATATATATTAAAATGACGTCATTTTAATAACAAACTAAACGAAAAACTCGATTCAAACTAGAACTAGAACTCGAACTCGAACTCGTCTCTTTTGAAACGAGCCAAGTTCGAGCTCATTTGAAGTGACCTCGACAAGCCTGAGCTCGAGCTTAGTTCCAGGCAAATCGAATTGAACTTAAACTTGATTCGATTTCAATCAGCCTTAGCCTAAGGATAAAAACCAGTTTTTATATCAATTTTCACACTATTCATCTTATCACAACTCAAGATAGATGATCTCAATGAAGATCATTGAGAATTGTGTCTAAAATTAGTCAAAATTCATGCTTCTCTAAAACACGTCCAATTTTGATTATTTTTGTAAGTTATAACACAAATTCTAAGAATAGGAAAACGCCTGACAATTTTTGAAACACTTTTTACATTATCAATTCTCTCGTAAGTCAAGTTAAAATGATCTCACTTAGACTTGGCCACGGTTTATGAACCGACGGTTTTGGTTCGGAACCACTGGTTTATGGTTCAAAAAAAATAAAAACTCTGAACCGAAACCGTTACAGGAAAGTTCATAATTGGTTTGGAACCGATGGTTCTAGTTCATGGCCCTGGTTCGAAACTGACATTAAATCGTCGGTTCTGATTCATGACCCCGATTTATTTTTTAATTAATAATTATAATAATTAAGAATAAAAAAATTAAAGAAAAGCTTAGACTTAATTTTCAATTAAACTTTTTACGTATTCTTTTGAGATTTGAATGAATCAAAGTCTACGTAGTTCTATTTACTATTTTTTGATAATAAATAAAATAAATTATATAATTAATTATAAAAGATAATAGAAAAAAATAATAATAGATAATAAATAAAATTAATTATAGAGATAAATTCTATAATTAATTATGAAATTGTATAATAGAAAAATAATAATAATTAAATTATAGAAATTAAAATTAGAATTGATAAAAATAAAGAGAGAATTTAATTAAATTTGAGATAATTTGATTAAAAAATTAAGAGAATATTAAGAATTGAGAGAATGAGAAATGAGAGAGATGAAAGATTGAATAATATTTATAAGTAAAATTTTATATTAAAAAATAAATAAAAAACCCCTGCAAATGTTTTAAAACATTTGCATTTGCCAGTTCATGTAAATTTTTAAAATTTAAAAAATAAAAAACCAGTTTATGAATTTTTGAATTATCGGTTCATGAACTGACAATAAATCGATGGTTCTATGGTTCAAAAATATTAAAACAAAAATCGAACTGTTAAAATTTGGTTTTGATTCCGGTTATACAGGTTTCAATTTTGACGATTTTGATTCCGATTTTTTATGAGACCAGTTTTGGTCTGGTTCACAGCCCAAACCGGCCCGCGGCCAGGATTAATCTCACTAAGTGCTTCTGAAACGTGTACCAACAAATCCATATTTTTTCACAAATCTCTCATTTTATTTATTTATTTATTTATTTGTGAGATATAATGCACCAACCTCCAGAATAGAGGAATGCCCACGGTTTTTGAATCTATCCATGCTCTTATCCTATTCGTATAGAATAACGAAAGTAGCCAAATTTCACTTAACCGGGCTTTGTAACACTGAGCCCGGCTGCGAGATCTCTGACTGGTCGATACGACCTCGTTTAGTATAACTGGAATCTGGCATGCGAAATCTGATTATGAAGGACACGGCTTTTTGCCAGGAGAAAGCCCTTGCAGCGAAGTCAAGAAATGGATACCACAGATCGGATCCCTCTCGAGACGAGACCCGGCATCTTGATACTCGGAGCCTCCAACGTTGGAAAACGCTCTCTTATCTCCCGTAATATTCTTTTTTCTTTCATTGATTCGTTTGGGTTACAGTAATTATACAATTTTAGCTTAATTATGTTGTTTAATGTAGGATTGCTTTCAGTTGATCTTGAAGATGGCTCTGATTCTTCGTCTGAACTAGTTGTTCATGGGTATTTGTTCTCGGTTTTCAATTTGAACTATCCTTGTGGAATTTTTATGAACACGTCGTATGCATTGAGTGTAATGGGTTTTTACTTGCAGGTGGACTATAAACACCAAGTATTATACTGCTGAAGTTTCAGTATGGATGGCTCATCTTCACGAGGACTTCTCTTTTGGTTCTCTTCCTTTTCTCGAGCAGTTGGCCGCATTAGTCATGGTTTTTGACCTCAGTGATGTAAGCCTCTACCACCCAACTTATCTTTAATGTCTGTGTGACAACTTATAATTATTGAATTATAATTATGAATTATAATAATGGATTACGTGACACTGAATTCTTTTTATGTTTTAGTATTACTTATAATCATAATCCAATTGTGACTGTTTGACATATTATTTATGTTAAATTGTTCAATATATTTAATACTTTAGCTCTAAAAATTCATTAAATCCAATAATCCAATAATTCAAAAGAGCTAATCCTAGTATTTTCTGGATTATGGCTTAAATAATCTAAAAATGTGATTATAATCCACATTAAGATTATTCACATTTGTTATTCTAAAAATGTCATAATTAATTATTTAATCCAATAATTTTGATTGCGAATTCTTAGAGCTATCTATGATGTTGCTGTAATGTGTTAATTAATGTCTTTTTCTTGTACGGTTATGTGCAGCTATCAACTTTAGTCTCGCTTAAGGATTGGGTGTCACGTATTGATCTTCAGAGGTTTGAAATACTGTTGTGCATTGGGAACAAAGTGGATTGTCTTCCAGGTCATCCGGTTCATACTGAATACAGAAGGCGGTTGCTGAAGCATGGGGAATCTTCTGCTGATCTTTGTCCGGATTTCAGTCAATATGGAATTTCTGAAACTGAAGGAACTAGTTTGTTGGGTGATGAAGAACCATCATGGGAGATCAGGAGGTCATGTTTGGAATGGTGTGCAGAGCAAAACATTGAATATGTTGAAGCTTGTGCTTCTAATGTTGATTTTGACAAATGTAAGGCTCTCCTTTGCTTTCAATGTGAATAATTTGCTTATGGTGAATAAGAACTAGGATCAGTCAGATTTCTACAGTTCTTTTGAAATTAGGCAGCATATATACTCACAAAAATGATAAAGAAAATTGTTCTAGACAGGTTTATCAGTGAATGGCGATTCACAAGGAGTTGAACGTCTCTATGGTGCTCTTTCTGCTCACATGTGGCCTGGAATGATTTTAAAATCTGGTGATAAGATATCTGGGCCATCATTACCTGAGAGAGAAGGTATATACCACTTCCATTCACTTTTAACTTATTAATTGTTAATTACATTGCTTACTGGTCTCTTCCTTTCTGCCCAGAGTTGTCTGAAGAAGAATCTGATTTTGAATTCGACTATGAAGTGCTATCTGCGGGTTCAGCTGAGCCGTGGGATGACAAAGATGAAGTGTGGGTTTCAGCCAATGGAACTAGCAAAGTCCTGAACACTGGGCAATCGATTACTCTGAATAATTCTGTCACAGAACATGTCCCAGAGAATGTAACTAATTTTGAGAATGCGGAGTTGCAACCTTCAACTTCAACAGGTGCTGTGGTGGATGAGATTGACAATGAAGTGTTGCAAAATGCACGAGATCCTGATTTAGCCTTGGAATTGGATAAGGGCACACATTTTGACTTCGAGGATTTGGAACAGCTGATGTCTGAGATAGGGAACATTCGTAACAACTTAAGGTTGATGCCTGATTTTCAAAGGAGGGAAATGGCTGCAAAGCTTGCTATGAAAATGGCTACTATGTTTGGAGGCAGCAGTGATGATGAAGAGGGTCTTGATTGATCAAATGTGCTAGTACTATGTGTTTTCCCTTGTCACTGTTGGGCCTCGAGAAGAGCTGATTTTCTGTAAGTAACAATGACATCAATATGCAGAGCATAATAGATGTGCTTCCACTTGTGGGATATATATTTTGTCATGTTTGTTATCTGCTACCTTGTTCATCAGAGATTTGCATTCATTTTTTTTGGCAAAACTCGCATTTCTGTTGTGACACTGAAAGTAGTAGGTTTGCTTATAATCTTAATGGTTGACAAGAGGGAAAACTTGTTGAATTTATGGGAGATCTTAGTTTAATTCAGGTGGCAAGTGTATAAGAATATTTTGATAATAGATTCTGCCTTGAGTTCATCAAATTGCCTCTGAAATCCTTGAATATTTCATAACAATGGTATGCAGTTCCGCAAATACAAAGCTTTTGTGGAACAAATATTCCATTTTGATTTCTGAACTGAAGTTATATTGTTAATCTTTTAGTTACAAATATAGTTGAAAGATTGGTTTTCATATAGCCAACCATAGAAGGCAAGATTCTAGCAGAAAAGCTCGACTATTGACAAACCCTCATCTTCTAATTGGAGAGGAGGATAGTGGTTCGAGTATGAAGATATGGTTTTTTGGTGGATGGTCAGTAGGGTGGGTGGATTTGAGTTGAACTAAACTCATTTAAAGTCAGCTTATTTGTTTTTCCGGAGGCTTTGTTCACCACCCTGCAAACAATACTGTTCATCTTATCAATAACCTTTTAGCAATATGATACCACAGTTTGAATGAACTTGAGTTCAAATCAACCCTGTCTTGGCTTGGTTAGAATGTTTAGAAAAGTTGGTAGAAAACCAGAAAACAAAGTGACGTCTAATTAGATATTTAACTTAGAGAGAGTATATGGCTGAGAAAAAAGTGTCCTGTATATATGAGACTCTTGCATTTTTTATTTGAAATGTGTGATCAGTTACAGGCTGATGATATGAATTATTATGGTGACTACTTGTTCTCTCTGAGAGGACTATAAGTTTATATGATCCAAAGTGTTACCTTGTATTTGTCTGATTCATGTCAACATTGTTATTAGTATTATAATTATTATCATTGTTAGCATTGTAAGCGCTATCTTCGCTAGCCTTCACTTGAGCCTCAATAACAGATGCTCCTCCACCACCACCGCCAGCAGCAGCGGCAGGGAACTGACCACAGTTATGGCGCCTTGCAACCACCAAAATCGGACGGCATGAAGGACAAGAGAAGTATGAAGAGAGCCACTTGTCTATGCAAACAACATGGAAGCCATGGCCACACTGGCAGCATCCTCATCTCATCACCTTTAACAAATTCACCTAAACAAATGGCACATTCTGAGGAGGACAATGCTGCCATCTTTGTGGTTGTGGTGTGGCTTTAGGTGGGGACAGACTGTAGCACCATCTTTTTAACCCTTCGTTTTCTGCTAAGGAGGTTCGGTTAGTGTTGCAGAGGAAGCAACGCCAGGCACAGCGGGCTGCAACTTCTAGACCCACCACAAATATCAAAGCACAAAGAAGAGCAGCTAGAGCCAGCACAAAATATGACTTTTATGAGGTGACAGGCTCTGGCGGTGGAGCTGAAGATGAAAGGGGTTCTGGTGGGATAATAGAGCTCTTGAGAAACGGCTCATTGTTGCTCGAGTTGATGATGAAAACTGAAGGTTATATATATAGATGTAGGCAGCAAAAGTGAGGCTTGAGTTGTGAGTTTCTCTCTGGTAATGAAGGATTAAGGAAAAGACGATTTTGGTCTGCATAATCAAGTGTTTAGTTCGGTAACACGGGGATAGTTTTGGAATTAATGTCACCGAGATCCGGTAGACATTTGAAAACATTGACTTAGGAGGTTGGAATTTGTGTGCAGAGCAAGTGACATGCAAACTACGACAGCAAAGGTTCAAATCCTATCAACAATATTTCAATAATAAATACCAGTGAGACATAAGACAAGCCTACTAATTGCTTCTTTATAACCAAGGGTAACGAACCCACCATTGTGTGGTGCTTGAAGCCTCTTTTATAAGTGCTCAAACCATATCAAAAGTCCACAGTAGCACAACCTTTTTTCATTATCCGGAAGGAAGTTCATACTTGTTGCAAAACCTCTGCCTAATTTGCTGTTGAAAGCAATCTGATCATTAATATTCTATTATCATATTATTCATCCATGCTGTCAGATGATTTGGATGGCTGGCAACATTACTCATTTTCACCTACTCTTATCATTAAGCAAAATTCGGGCTTAAAACAAAGCCAAATCTATAATTTTCCTTTCAAAGTTAATAAACAAGCATGTGAATATCAAACTCTTCCTGATAACAAATGTACAACAGCATACATTCAAGCCAATGCTGAAAGTATATCATGGTTCTTTTGCCAGAGCAGGCTTCGCAAATGAGAAGTCACCTTCATTGCTGCCATTTTCCCCATGATGGGGCTCATTTCTTTCAGTTGCTCCATAGTAGTTTTTATCCACATTTATAACAAAGTTGTCTTCTGGTGATCTGGGTGATAATGGATTGGTTTCATTATCAGATGTCTCATTGTCATCATAGGTGTAGGAGCGCGTAGAGTGACCAGTAGTTTTGAAACGTTGTAGTTTGTGTCCTCCTTGAGAGTGCACTGTAGAAGGGCTTGGACTTACACTTTCCACTAGCGTTCGAGCTGGTGACTTTCCTCCCTTCTGCTTCTTCACTTCATTGTGCCATTTCTTGAGGGCCTTAGATGTATGTTCATCAAAGATTGATCTCTTCATGCTTGAACCCATCTACAATATCCACACCAGGGATAATTTTATTTAGTTCAATAATGCATAACACGTAGAATATCGAACATGAAATGAAAAAGGAAAACAAATAATGTGACCTGTTCTAACAAATTGGTCAAGGATTTATGTACAGTACACATCATTGCTATTATCCACATTTATAATAGAAAAATAAATGTACCTGAGTGACAAGGGCATATAGAGGAAGTGTGATGTAGCTGCATAGAACTAAGACTACAACCCTGCAAAACCCAACATATATTCAGCCATGAATTCAAGACAACCCAAAAATTTACAAGATCAATTTAAGTTTGATTTCAAAAGCTTCAGTAATATTATGATACATTGTAAGAATGCTACAAGGGTTATTGGATGGGTAATTGTCAAAAAATAATGTCCACACTGAACTTAAAAGTTTGTAGTCAGCATTTGATTGAAAGTGTTTCTGTTGCTGAGGAGATAAATATGGCATACCCTAAAACAACTTTTGCTATTGCAAGCCTGAAAGTAGAATGGAAGCAAGAATGCAATCCAAAAGAGTACTGCACAGAAAGAAAAAACTTTGTTATAATGAAACAGTAATACTTGCATTAATTAAGAACCTAAGAGAAGTTGAGGAGCCAGGATTGTTATTGAATTGCTTAATTTGCAGAGAAGGATTCTTTACCCATATCCAAAAGAAATATGTAATCTGGAAAGCATTCTGCAAGCAACCAAAAAGCACAAAAAAATTAGATGGTCACTGAAACAGGTTTAAACTTCACAGGTAAACAATAAACTGGAGAAGTATTTGTTGTGGCTGATTACTGCAGAGAAAGAAACCACATCTTCCTAGCTGTGAGCTATATTACTAAAGAGTCACAGCATTGATCTACAAATCAGGATCATGCCTCCTATAGAAAGATAATTCAATAAAATAGTATGAAATTCATAGATGAGGTCAAGACTTCTTTCAAATATTAAAGAACAAAACAAATTTCTTTCAAATGTTCTTTAAGTTATAAAATGAAGCCATATCTATCATAATCTAGATACAGCATGCATAGAAGTTGCAGCAAGTTATTTAGTTTGCCTTTTTGGTCTTAGTTTACTGCAAGTTTCACTCTAACCATAAATACCAAAGATCTTGTATCAGCAAAAGAGGAGGTCATTCGATACCTGAAACAAAGCAAAGTGAATGAGGTGAAGCACTAAATGAGGCCGACCAAACCAAAAGTATTTGTTGGAGCCTTGTACAAGAGGCATCCCTTGCACCACCACATGTCTTTCTGTAATTTCAAGAGCCATCTTCGTCAAAACAGATTGAAGCTCCATTCCAATAGCTAAGATTATCTGCAACCAATTAACATTACTCAGAATTTCAACTCTTCCGGTAAGTCAACAAGATAGGTTAAAGAGAATAAATTTCTTACAAGCAAAGGGATCAAGGATGCCCAAAACAACGCTTGCCATCCTGAAAAGGCAGAAGAATATTTTAATTAACTATACCAACTTCTAAGTCCATTCAAAGTGCTGAATCATCTAGAGCAAATGGTATGTTCCAGGAGAAGATGGCTCACCATTAACATTTACAAGCAAGTAAATCACAAATGATGCCCACAAGATAGGACTGCCAATAACAAAAACAAATGTCAGGACACAAACATATTCTGTATCAATTTGATTAGGCATTATTGGTACAAGAAAACTGCAGAAGATAGCATGACAAGAAACACATTGAATAAAAAGAGCATTACCTTACTCCCACCACTACCTTGAAGTCATCCTCTAATGATCGTTTAATATATTTTTGGAAGTTAAATTTGCATCCAGGAGCCAAATGAACCTATCATTAATACAGAATTGTTAGAATAGAGCAACAAACTGAATTTACCAAACTTTAAGAACTGTGAATTGTTTAACTGAAAACTTACACTGATAAATCCATTGCGCAACGTCAAATAGTCAGACCTACTAACAGACCTAAAAAATTGTCGAAAAAAGCATCCCTGCAATTGAGAGACAGATTTTCAGATATCTAAAAATTTTATCTAAAATATTGAATGGCAATGTCTTCTGGAGCCAACTTTAAAATAATTGCATTACCACATGGAACTCATAAGAGCCTTATTTTCTCCAGAAACAGAAGAAAGATGAGCATGAGACTTACGATATAAAAGATGATAGGAAGCTTAGTCCAGAAACTGGTGTGTGCTCTAACAAATGATGTCTGATGAGTAAGTCTGAACCTTGAAGGATCTGCGAATTAACACAGATCTGACTTAGCTTTAAAGATGAGCATAAATGCAGGTATTAAGATATAACTTAGGATAAATCATGTTCGAGGCCACAAATACCAATGTTCAAGCCACAACATTTATTAATGAAGAGAAAGAAAATATCTTCAGTTTCTGACGGATAATATACCATTTGAGAACTCATAGTCATGGGTTGAAGTCTCCTGCTCCCACTTCTTCCAGCTGCGAATCTGTCTAACATAACTATTGGTTAGTAACTAAATCCACTAGTTACCACAGGGAAAAGACGACATCATAATTATTTATCGTGGCAAGGTTTTGTTGGCAGATTACAAACCTTTAGCCTCCCAAGAAACATGGTAACAGCACTGTATACCACATGAAAGACTGCTAAAAAGAATATGAGGATGTGTAATTGGTGTAATGCTTCTGATGATATAAGTGGTTCATACCCCTGTAAGACAGAAAACGGATTAGCTATTGCATGAATTATGGATTTTGATTAGTATATAAAAGGTATCAACCATCAACTTTTGGATGGTAAAAGTACTACAGCTCTTGCATATTAAGCAGGATAGTATGTCCATGTAACATATGCCTTGCATGAGATACTATTAAATTTTCAGATAAGCTTCATATTGAACATAACAGGAGATAAAGCTTGGTTCATATTGCATTATCTAGGATATCTTTCATCGGTTGAAACAATTTTATAGTCCAAACTTTGTACATATATGTTAAATTCTATACAACTATACGAGACATTCAACAAAAAGGAAAATGCTTCTGGAATGTCATAGGCATTGTGAACTAATTAGAATTTAGAAACACACAGGTTAGATTCATATGCATTGGCAGTAAAAAAACATCCAAAGATTGCTAATGCATGGAAGATGTTTATGCGTGATAAGTTTTTAAGTTTTCTTTGGCTTGTAGCACCAAGGTCAACCTCAGGCACCCATCCAACTCCCAAAACAAAATTACCGGAAAAGAAAATTAACCATTGGTCATGTTGGCTGCAAAATACTGCATTTAAGGCTGGCAACATAATATTTCAAACCACAAAAAGTCGTGGCTCATACATTGCAAGTCATAAAATACAATACATGCCAATCACAAGATAAATCTCGGTCATACCATTTACCCACTACCACTTTAGGAAAATGTAGAAAGTTGAGCTTCATATGCACTCACCGACTTGCATGCAGGCTCAGTTGTACCTGAAGAAGCTAAGTATCTATGTTCATACCACAAGAGTCTTCTACGATTTTCTGATCCGCCGCTTGACTCTCCATCATTCATATTATCTGCTTTGCAAGGCAGCATAGAGTCTGCAACCTTGTAAGGAATACATATCTTAACAATGTACTTCTGCCCAAAAGTGAGTATGAGTGAAATGAATCCCATTACCATCAACTCTGCAAAAATTATATATTAAATGTCAATTAAGCACTCAATTTTTGTCTCCACCCAAAACACTACCAGAAATATAGAATAAAATTTATCTTCTTACCAGCTTTGACCTTATCAAGGGCTTCAAACAGAGCCACCTTGCGCTTCTCTGTAAGAACCTGAATTGTATTCCAGAAAATTAGCCACACAGTCAATCAAAGAGCCGAATTACAACAACATTCTAATATTAGCAAACACTAATTGAACTACATTGACAATTGAAAAATCCAATCTTGAATCATGACTAAATTTAATAAAAACTCAGCAGCAAGTAGCCAAATGAGGGATTAAAATCAAAGAATCTCAAACACAAAACATATAAACCAAAAATTTAATGTTTATTGAGCCTCAGAAAGGGGGAAAAGAAGAAAAAAGAACTGAAATGACAACTTAAGAAGATAATTAGAAGGGTCACGGCAGTCACAGAACAAACATGAAGAAACTCTTGGCAGTGGAGAATTTCTAAAAGCATAATAAAGGTAAAAACAAACTTACTGTTCCAAGTTTGTGAAGAACTTTTTCCAGGCAATAAGAAATGATGATGATAACAGCGCAAACAATAGCAACAGCCCATGTCGGTGTCTGACTAATCTGCCTCTCCGTGCTTGAAGATGATGCTGCCATGGCTACATCTCCACACACCAACGAAAGAGAAAGACAGAAAAGCAGCAACATGTCGGAAGGTTTCATGCTGAATTCAACGAACCCAGAAGAATTAAAAAAAAAAGAGTTACAAAAAGAATCAGAAGCTCTGTTTGTTGTTTCTGATACTCCCCTGGTTATAAATGAGGGAATATATTGAAGAGGACGTGAATTAATTGAGCAAAGTTACAACTTTGGATCTAGTAAGAAAGAAAGCTGCCAGGAAACTGCCTCAGAGAAGCTGTTATCAGATCAAGTAAAACGCGTTTGTACTTGCAACAAATTGCTGCTTATGGTAACTGTTGAACATGCTCATCAATCAGCCATTTATGACCCGGGAAATCTTCATATATTTCCAAAAAGGTTTGGCCAAAAAACATTGTCTGAAAGTCACTATTCAAAATTACTTTTTTACCCTAAATTGACAAAATTTCACTCTTTACATATCATTATCAATATGAACACTCCCTTCTTTAATTTTTCTACTTTTCACCTTCTTCTTCCATTCATATTTGATCAATTTGAAGCTTATGAAACCAGTGTTAAAGTTTTGGTGGTTTGGGTTTAAATGGGTGAAGGTTGTGATGATTAGGTTTTCAAACTTGATTTATAGAGATTGAATTACAAATTTTCATACAATCAAAATGTTAAAATGAGATTTGTAAAATCACCATTTTTAAAATTTTTTGTATGATAAAA
The DNA here is from genome assembly GCF_011075055.1 of Mangifera indica. NCBI lineage: Eukaryota > Viridiplantae > Streptophyta > Magnoliopsida > Sapindales > Anacardiaceae > Mangifera > Mangifera indica. Next base: position 138,088 of record NC_058152.1, read on the forward strand.
TTATTATTTTATTTTTTATATAGTAAATTTTCTTAACCATATTAGGTTTTTATTGAAAAATATAGTTTTATACATTAATTTATTTATGAAGGTGTTTTAATCCAAACCTAAACCTAAGTGGGAACATGTGAATCACTCCTTACATAAAGGAAAGCACATCCATTTTTTTTTTTTTTTCCACTTGTTTACCTATTTTATTATTTGGCATATTTTGACACTTTTGTATGGCTGTATGGGTTGGGTTGGGTTGGGTTGGGTTGGTGGAGCAAGAGGAGTCAACATCTATTCTTGTTCTTGAGTGCACATGAAGAATATAATTTAATATCAATATTTTGTGCCATAAATCAAGGGAACTTTGTTTCCAATTCCAAATATCCACAAATAATCAGGTGTTGCTGTGGACCTTCTCAGTCCCAAGTTTCAAACTTGCATGTCTTTCTTCAATATGTCTACAGTGTGTGAAAATACTGACCTCACCCAGAAGATATGTTAAATATGAGCTTGCTTTCACATTTGAATCAGATCATCTGCAGATCAGCTCTTAATAGAGTCAACGCTCTATTCTTGTATTTGTTTTTAAGGTCTAGGACTAGACTCTAATGACTCATTCAAAAGAAGCGGTTCCATTTCCACTTCCACCTCCACTTATATTTAATTTCAAGTTTCAGATCCCATGGCAGAAGATACAAAAATAGTCTTATCTCGATTGAGGAGGCAGCCATGAGATGACAAATGAGCCAGTCATCATAATATATAAAATTATATTCTTCATGTGCCCATTCATTTACCAAATGAATAATTAATTTATAAAGCCCCCTAGCCTAGCCTAATTCTCCACTAAGTTTTCCTCTGTTATAATCTTAAAAAAGTCCTCATTGATTGACTGTCTCATAATGGGAATTCTAGAACGCTTCGAGTTCAATAAATACGTGTAGATGGTGGTGAGAAGACCCGACTTGTGTCTGATATGGGAGGGATTATTGTATATATTAAGTAAAAGAGGAACTGCATCTGCATACATGCATGCATGCATCTCCATTGCTGCATGCAGCTGCTGGTAGAGATGGTGGATATGAATTACGTATAGATGTGATGTGGGGTTATATTGTTTGAATATATATTTATGGAAAAAGTAAGGCTGAGGCGCGTTTCCGTTTCAAGGGACGGTATGGTATAGGTATGAATTGATTGAATATTACTATTATTATTATTAATTAATTAATTAATTAATAGTCAAGTGTAATTAGTATATGTGTTTACACTCTGTCAACCATTAAACAATTAAACATTTTCCTCTCATCCATTGATTTCACTCTCTCTACTCTCGCCTCTGGTTTTCTTTATTTATGTCTCCACCCTGGATCCAATAAACCCCATGACGAAGCTCTTCGATTTTTCAGGTCAGATCTCAATCGATTGACGTTTCAAAAGAGAAAAGAGAGACGGTCGGAGTATGGTGGTGTCTCTGAAAAGTTTCGTCATCGGCGATAATGTTGGATTTGACGCCGGGGATTGAAAGCTAAATCCTAAGGAGAGAATGCTACTTTTTAAAACTTGGTTTAGGAGAAAATGGTTAGTTTTTAGGGGTTAAAGGAGAAAAAAGATAAAATTTTAAAAGATTAAGGTTCTGTTAATTTTAACCCTTCATAGATAGATAAATGAGATTTTTAAATTAACAGAGAAAATTTCGAAATAATAGTATACTTGGGGTGGGAAATAGTCCTTTGGCCAATAATAAATTAATAACCAAAAAACATGATTGTATACTCGTTTTCATGGAAAATGAAAGTATGAAGATTGAAGATAGGTCAAAAAGTTGATTTCATGGACAAAACCTATTACCTAATTATCTAACCAATCATCCAAGACTTGAAGTTGATGTGAACACGACTAAGTAAGGACTTTCTACATCGCTCCAAACTATCAGTCAGTCAAATCTGTTAGTCTTGTTGTTTGTTAACACTAACACATGCTGGATCCAAGCAGGCCCATGCATTGTTTTGGGTTTCAAGAAGCCTACACAGCATCATGTGAATTGTGAGGAGATATACGAAAGATGAGCTAGAACAACAGCACAATCAAGAGGTATATGAAAGATGAGCTTGAACATTATTCCAACAAAACATTTACTCTTGACAATGGAGCCTAATCAGATGCCTTTGTAGCAAAAAGCATGATTATGGAACTTGTTCATGTGATAACTGTTACGTTTATATCTTTTACAAGAAAAAAAAATTGTAGCAACAATTTCTGAACAATAATCTTATCCATCAAGGCTTAACAAACGAGAAATCCCCACTGTCCGTTTCCTCAAACTTTTGCAGATTGCTATGCCTTCTTGGTTCATGATGATCATCACTGGAAACTGGTGGTGCCGGCCCTTCTCTTTCCGATAACTCAGTCTCAGAATTATAATTGTAAGCACTCCTTGGAGAACTCAGAGTACTTTCCAGGTCCATCATGGCATTCTTGGGATTGTATTTGTGGAGCAAATGTGAAGGTGATAAGCTATGGCTTGGAGTACTATTTTCATCTCTTATGAAACTAGATGGGATGCCTGTGCCTGTGCCTGTGGCCTTTCTCAACCTCTTCCTTTCCCTGGCAGCCTTTTGCCATTTCTTTAGAGCCATGGTTGTCTGCTCTTCAAAGATTGCCTTCTTCATGTGAGACCCCATCTGCAACTTTTCATAATGCATTATGATGTGTTGTCACTATTTTTTGCGGACTTTGATTCAGAATTTGTGTATGAGTAAAAGAAGTTACCTGAGTTACAAGGGCGTAGAGAGGGAAGGTGATATAGCTGCATAAAATCTGAAGAGCTACACCCAGGGCCACCCTTATCCATAGTAACACCAGATTTTCATGGAAGCACGATTTCAATCCAAACTCATACTGAATTCATGAATAAAAATTAAATAAATCAAATTCTTTACAAGCAAATTAAATTTATGGTACTGAGGATTGTGATTAAGCTATTAATTTACCCATGTCCATAGAAAGTAAGCCATCTGGAATGCATTCTGTAAATTGAAAACAGGATCATCAGCTCATAAAGTGCAAGATGCATACAAAATTGATGCCGTCATATGCAAGTCTGTGGTCCCTAGAGCTTGTCTGCTCCTAAACTGTGAAAAGGGTTTCCGGTTGCAAAAACCAAAAACAACTATTACTGATAGAATGTTTAGAGGGGATAATATATCCATAAGGGTTGGAGCATTGAACAAGGATGTTATAAATAGTATCAAAGTCTTTCATATTCTCTAAAATTTACTAAAATAATAATAGGATAAATCTTAATATAATGAGTCTTATAATAGGATAAATATAATATTTCTAATCAAATTTCCTCTCGACAACCTATGGAAAATATGTTTTTAAATTGTTAAAAACATTTTCAATTGTAAAACTCAAAAACAAAATAGACAATATCTTATCAATCAGGTTATTAAATCAAGATAATATAAATAATAATAAAATCACTCTATGTGTCTTTTTGAATGATAGTGAAATAAAATTAGCGAAGATATTTAATACCATTAAAAGGGTGAATGTAACACTCTTATTTGAATCTTAGATTAACAATAAAAAAGATGTTAGGTATATATTTGTATTTTACATCAATTTGAGTTACAAAACCCAAAAGTAAAATTATGAAAAAATACAATAAGGTAAGGTAAGAAAAGTACCTGGAACAAGGTGAAGTGTAACAAGTAAAGAATCAAATCAGGGCGATTGAACCAGAAGAAGCTGTTACTAGGCTCTACAATAGGAGCTCCTTTTACAACAGTGGCTCGATCTTGAATCTGCTGAGCCATTTCCATGATTATAATTTCAAGCTTGGCACCAACTATAAGAAATATCTGTCGCATGTACAATAGAACCCAGTTAGATACAGAAATAATATCCCGGGACGAACAATTTAAAACCAGAAAGTTCAGAATTTCTTACAACTAGTGTGTTAGGATTAAGACACTTCTCATCAATCCAGTGATCCATTTTTATTATAAATGTAATTGTTAGATTTAAAAAATGAGAAGAGAAGAAAATATTAGGGTTTGGGGTTTGAGGGCAGCCACCTTTGGCTGATTTAGGGAGGTCTCCGGCGTCTCGAATGGCCGGAAAATGGGAGGTTCCGAATTCCTCGAACTATTCGGTTTATCTTGTAATATTTTTAGTAATGAAATATTTTAGTTATTATGTATTTTGTGTTTTGATTTTGTGTTTTGATTGAATAAATGCTGGGTTCCTAACAAATGGTATCAGAGCGCGTTCGATCCAACGGAGAAAATAGATGGTCGGAAAAGTAAAAAGTCGCCGAAAAATATTTACGGAGGAGGCTGTGAGTCGGTGACTACATGCTGGAAAAGTGTCAAAAAAAGAGAGAAGAAGAAGAAAATGAAGATAGAGGAATAAGGAAGATGAAAAGGGAACGTCGGCAAGGTCTGAAAAAAAAAAAAAACATATTCAAACCAGAGAACGCAGAAGGAAGAAGAAAGAAGGACGAAGGAGATGGAGAAGAAAGAAGAAAGGAAAAAGACAAGGAGAAGAAAGAGAAAGGAGAGAGAAAAATAAAGAAAAAAATAAAAATAAAAAGAGGGTGAAGGGCAGTTGCGGTGGCTTGTTGGAATGAGAGATGTGATGTGGTGTGGCTGCTGGGAAGGAAAAAAAAGAGGAGATGGCAGAACTTTATTGGGAAGAGAAAAAGAAGATGTGGGGTGTTGGGATTGAAAAAAAAAAAAAAAAAAAAGAGCAGAAACAGTGGTGTGGAGAAATATTTCAGTTTATTAAAATATAAAAAAAAAAAAAACAGAAAACTCATCTTGAGGATAAGATGATTTTGAAGGGGAGGGAAATATTAGGATTGAGACACTTGTCATCAATCCAGTGATCCATTTTTATTATAAATGTAATTGTTAGATTTAAAAAATGAGAAGAGAAGAAAATATTAGGGTTTGGGGTTTGAGGGCAGCCACCTTTGGCTGATTTAGGGAGGTCTCCGGCGCTTCGAATGGCCGAAAAATGGGAGGTTCCGAATTCCTCGAACTATTCGGTTTATCTTGTAATATTTTTAGTAATGAAATATTTTAGTTATTATGTATTTTGTGTTTTGATTTTGTGTTTTGATTGAATAAATGCTGGGTTCCTAACATAGTGGTACAAATGATATCCATGAAAGTGTATACCATCCTGCAGAAGATGTGAAGCAACTGTGTTAATGTCAATATGAACTTTCACAATCAAAATGAACACATGGTAAGAAAAGCAAAGAAAAGCAACCCCACCATACACATTGAGAAGCTGGAAAACAATGGCGCATGTCCATAACGGTATGCTGTAGACAAACATTCATGGTTAATTAGAAGGTAGAAATTAATCAGAAATTCAGAGTCAGAGAGAAAGAGAAGGATGGATAGAGCACAACCTGATAACAACTACCACCTTGAAATCATCTTCCATTGATCTTTTGATATACTTGTGGAAATTAAATTTGCTGTTGGGAGCAAAATGAGCCTGCAACATATATTTACATATTAGACTTGCAGTTGTGTTTAAAACTGTTACATCTTATTCTGATAGCCCTGTAATGGTTCATTACGATTTTGCTTTTATGTTTTACACTTTGAAAAAAGTCTTGGGGATGTTACAAGAACAAAGCAAACTTAAATGAGGGGTAACTTACCTTTATGAATCCATGCCTCATGGTCAAATAATCCACCTTAGTTACAGAATAACACAACTGTCTGAAAAAAGCCACCTGTGACAATGCATTTCATTCCAAATAGGCTCAAACCATGGAAGTGCAATATATTTGAGCTTGAGTCATGAGATGTTCGACTCAACATCCTCTTGAGTGGCTCAATTTTGCTTTGTTTTTGAAAAACGTTACGTTATGTAAGCATGTCTAGTCAACATCTTTTTGAGCCTATGTTATTGTATTATATAAAAATATCAAAACAACTTCATTTATCTATATAACTCATAGGCAAAACAACATTGTTTCGAGCTCGATTCTACAATATTAAGCCCAGTTAACCTGAGCTCAAGCTTCACTTTCAATGTTAAGCTCGAGTTTGAACTCCTCATCTTCAAAGCTCATTGAGATCAGGCAGATTCAAGTTTGTGTTTAACTCTATTAAAATCCACCCCACTCTCAATAGACAGGAATTAATGGCTAAATTACCCTGTTTCAACATTTTGGAATCCTACTAAAGAGAGTTTTAGATTGCATCTTATTATCCATCTCAGTCCAGGAGCTGTAGCAAATCCAGTATGGCGTCGGACAAAGGAAGTTTGATGAGCCAATCTGAACCTTGAAGGATCTATAACAATAAACATCATCAGTGTAACCACAAAATAAAATCCTAAACATTTCTTAATTATGAAAAAAATTTGGAAAATACTAATTACCATTAGTGAAGTGATATTCCAAGGATGATGTCTCCAGCTCCCATCCTTTCCATTTCTTCATCTGTGTGCATTGAAAATTGGCTTTCCCTGATTATCATCATTCAAACTTTCCCAGAAAAAAAATTAGAAAATTATTCATAACAGTGCATGACTTACTTGCCTTTGCTAGATAAATGGTGAGTACACTGTAAAGAATATGGAAGACAGCCAGCACAAATATGAAAATGTGCAATTGGTGAATCGCTGACTGGGAAACCAATGGTACTTTCCCCTGAAATCAACAATTACCATCAAAACAACTGGATTAATATATTCACATGATGTATCGAATTACCACATTTTTTCTATTCAACACTCCACACAAAATATGCAGTCTTGTGAATTGATAGTACTATATATTTACATTCTTGGAACAATAATCCTCGGCTCCTCCCACAGCAAGGGCTCGACGCCATATCACATCCCCAGTGTGCCACAGTAACTTTCTCCCACTATTACCCCCATTGTTTTTGTAATCCTTGGGCTGCCCCTTACATGGAAGCATGGTGCTTCCAGCTTCGGCAGAAATACATATTTTTGACACAGGTTTTGTGCCCACTGTAATGAGTAGAGATATGAAGCCTAGTAGCATCAATTCTGCATTACAAAACGAAAAACTGACTTCAGTTTCCTTATCAATGCATAGATTGCACATGTTTCACAAGCTTTAAATTGAAAAAACATAATGTACGATATGAATGAAAGAGACCAGCTTTAATTTTCTCTAGTGCCTCAGTCATTGCCTTCTTTTGCCTTTTCCGGAACCACTGCCTTTAGAAAATGAAGCTAAATGATCAGCCATAATCATCAATGCTCGAGATCCATAAATGAAATCATCAGTGGCGTTACCTTTCCGAGAGAATAAATGGCTTGCTCAATGAGAACAGAAATTATAACGAAAATTGCAGAAACAAGAGCAACTGCCCATGTGGGTGTCTCCTTCAAGGACCTATCTCCTGCTGCAGTAGCCATGAGTGCTACTCCAAAACCAAGAATGTTTCAAATCTGCTGGACTTGGCGACATCACAAGAACCTTCTTTAGCTATTTAAAAGCTGACGCCGGCATCACTAGTAAATCCAACTGTAAAGAGAGACCACAGACGACATAAGAGTAATGTCAAATATTTACATCATACAAACAAACATTACTGTTACCTTAACACCAAATTTAATGATGCTGACTCTCTTGTCTCGCACAAGGGAACTATTTTCCTCCTATCTTCTTTAAATAAATAAACAAATTATATATATATCTTTAGAGAAAACACAGTGGAGTGGCAGGATGGATGCCTATATTACAACCCAAAACAGATTTTGACAAATTAAGAGTTCACAATCTACCTAATCACTTCTGCTTTAGCATCATCAAGTAATATAGATATTTATACATCTATTTTTTCGACTTAAGAATTATTTAAAAGTGTTATGTTTTTCTTATAATCTCTATACTACAATAAAAACCATAATATGTTCATCTCTCTTTACTCGTATTTATTCTATATCATCTTTATCGATATTATAATTCATTCACGTATTTTCAATGTCTTTATTGTAACTTATTTAACACAAAATTCTAAATTACATATATTAATTGATGATGAAAAATCTCATCAATAATATCCCAAGCAAAATTCGGACATCAAGAGAAACAAGTCATTCTACTATACTTGAATTTGTTTTCTTCTTGTTTAATTAGCTCATGCATGACATATATGAAAACTTCAACATACCCTTGTCTTGTAATGAGGATTATCATCAGTTTCGGAATCTTTGACATGGCCCTTGTTTTTACAAAACAAACAAATATTAATTCACAACAATTTCATATCATATATGAAGGATTTGGAGCTTTGCACTTTGGAGGACGTTTGTATTGCTTTTTTTCACGCAAGAACAAGTCATAGACTGAGCCAGGCCATGGGGGTTAGAAGGGTCTCTGAAATTTTCTTTTAAATACATTCAAGCTAAATACAATATTTTAATCCTTTGCAATTTTATAATTCTTTTTTAAAATGTGCTAGTCAAATTTAAGTAAAACTAATTGGTCTTTGCATCTTGATTTTTCTTAAACAATATTATCTGCACAAATAACAAAATATTATTATGTGATTGAATAATTAAAAATTAAAAATAAAATAATACATAACTTTATAGTTGATTTTTCTTATTCAAAATACCTGCCTGAATTTCAGCCTTGTTAAGTGCATGCTGTAAGTTGGCCAACCACATAGTAATAGTGGGCCTTCAAGGCCCAAATTGGTTACTTGGACCCAGACCAGCCATAGTGGAATTCTCTGATTTGTCTTTGTAACACCATGATTGTCAAATTATCGTTGCTTAAATTGCGTGATTCACAATGCCTTTTGAACAGCTAAAATTTCAAAGGAACTGGAAAAATGTCAATTCCATGGGATGATGGGAAGATAATGTTTTTCATGATATTATAAGTGGACCTGTAGACAAATTAAGTTTATGATTCAGGGTGAAAAAGGGAATAAATTGAATTGTCCAGTGAGTGGACCAAATGAAACATGCATGGATCACTTTGAAATCAGAAATAGAAATATCAACTTGTGATCCTGCATGCCAAGAGCCACAGATGAATGATGACCCAAAAAATGTCTCAACTTTAATCAAATAATATTTGGTTGTGGGTGTCGATTCTCCATCTTTTAATTTGGATTCAGCATGTTTTTGCTGATTCCAACTTGGAGACTTGATTATTTTATATTATATTTATAATCAAACTTGACATGGAATCCTGTATTTATCTAAAATCAGTCACGTTGATTGGTTGCATCAGATGCAATGTATGTTTGAGGTGAGAAGGAAGACGATATTTACATGCTGCATGCATAGGTTGGAACCGAGGAAGGCATTAGCTACGTAATAATTTCCAATTAATGTCTCTGGCTGTTTTGTCTACTTGTATATTATTGGGCCCTGTCTACTCCAACTTGTCCCTTTATTATTATTTTGAATGCCATTGCCAGTAGTCATCACCTCACATGGTTTTAGACGCAAAGTTGAATTGTCTCACTTCACTTGCGTCTGTAATTTATTATATATATAATTAAGAAATGAATGGGGCATGTGTATAATATGCCCTATTCCATTCAAACTGCCCACCTGATTGAATAATTCAGAAATGAATGGGGCATGTGTAATAATATGCGGTGTCATGTATTACATAAATGTTAATTAAGATGGTCCAAACTGCCACCTGATCGAATATCCCAATTTGATCCAGTCAATTATGTCTCCTTGCATCGTACTCATGTTACAATAGCCAGACATTGCTGAATCATCAAGCTGCCAAGTTGGCCAGGATGACCCTGACCTGATCATGATAAACACAATTTTCATTTTCAACTATAAAAAATGCCCATTAATAGAGGATTTATTTAGATTAACCAAATTAAGCTGAGGCGTATAAATATAGGAAGCCCATAACCCACCATAAGCTGTAAGGTGCAAGTAAAATTCAAAATGCTCTTCAACTCTTTCTCTGTCAATTTCTACGCTGTCTTCATCTTCTATCTACAATTAGAAATCATAATTCTGGTATAAAAAAAAAAGCGACCCCATCACCTTACACAAATATAAATTGCCAACCCAATACACCCCTCCACCACCAACTTCATCTTCTCTGTCTCTCAATATACAAAGATAAGATCTTCTTCCAGGTTTGTCGTCCTTCTTCTTCTGCTTCATTATTTTTTTTCCCTTGTACAGTAATATATACATATAATGTAAGTTGAATTCTTCCTCTTGTCTGCGTTCATCATCCGGCACTGCACTGCAAATACTGTATCTTATTTCTTTCTTAAATTTGGTAGACTTGGTTATCACATTCTTTTCTTTCCGGTAAAAGATCCTGATCATATGTCTTTTCTATTCCCCTTGCACTTCCCAAATGCAAAACCAAGAATAAGTAATTGTTTGAAACTTTTCTTCGTGGAAATTTCTCAATTCTCATAATTTATATCAGACACATATATATGGATCAAAACTAACAGAACACAGCTTTATCTAAGCTATCAACCACTTTGATCCAACCAGTCGAACCCAGATCAGTTATTAAAACATTGATTTTAACTGCTTTAATGAGCTCTGAAATAACATTTTGTTTTTCAACTTTTTTTAATCTTGTTGATGATCTTCTCTTCGTTCAGAATCTACCGATATATATACAAACCTTGTTGTTAAAGTAGCAGTTTACAAAATCAGAAGAAAGAGATGGGGTTCTGGACACTGTTTGAAGTGGCAACAATGCCAATTTTGCAAGTGCTTATAATAGGCTTATTGGGAGCTTTCATGGCTACTGAATTCTGCAATCTTCTTCCAACAGAAGCCCGAAAATCCTTAAACAAGGTACGCCATGCACGCAACCTACAATTTTTATTACTACTTAAATAATCTACAAATATATTCAACTTCCAGTGTTGAATTAATGCAGATTGTGTTCATGGTGTTCACTCCTGCTCTCATCTTTGCATCTTTGGCCAAAACTGTGACGTTTCAAGACATAATCTCATGGTAAATTCAGCTGCCAATCTATTGAACGAGTAACATAATCTTTGGCCAATCTATTCAAGACATTACCTGCATAAATGGTAGACTAATGGATACAAACAAATTGACATGTCATCTAGTTGTTAGTACCTAACTTGGGGTTGGATTCGAGTGAACTGATTTTGTGTGAATGAGCCAAACTCAAGCTAGAGCTCCAGTCCGTTTGTCTCTCATGCAACACTATTCACCCCTTTGATTACACTGTTCACTCTCCAGACAACACTGTTTATCATGTTAACAACTTTCCAACAATACTATATATTAATTCAAACGAGTTCAAACTTAAACTGGATATCATGAATTTGACCCCAACCTACGCAGACCCTAGGCTCGATTTGAATCCACCCTTATACCCATCTGTTTGTACCTGAATTAGTGAATGTTCTTAAACTCTGCTGATTGGTTTCTCAGAATCAGACAAAATGATTAGAAGGGGTGTTGTATCTTGTTTGATTCAGGTGGTTTATGCCGGTTAACATTGGACTCACATTTCTATTTGGAGGCATTCTTGGGTGGATAGTTGTCAAAATTCTAAGACCAAAGCCCTATCTTGAAGGCCTCATCATTGCCACATGTGCTTCAGGTAGTTACTAATATGTCATTTATGCATTGACATATTCTATTTTCCATTGAGGAGATATGACATTGATTTGATTTGAATACAGGGAACTTGGGAAATCTTCTGCTTATAATTGTCCCTGCAATCTGTAATGAGGAAGGAAGTCCATTTGGGAATCGTAATGTTTGTAGCTCTGTTGGACTCTCTTACGCGTCTTTCTCCATGGCGGTAATGATTTATAACGCAATTTTTTTTTCGTATAATTCAATGTTTTCGTATCTAAACCGGACATTGACTAGTCTTGTGTCTCATATCAATATAATTTTAATGGCCTCTTCGTGTATGGCAGCTTGGCGGTATCTACATATGGACTTACAGTTACCAACTAATAAAAAGCTCATCAGTTAAATTCAAAGCACTTCAAACTGCTGAGGACATAACAAAGTCAAAGGCTGCCAACCAGGATTTTGATGCCACCCCACAAACCCAACTTCTCAAGCCAGAAGAAAATGAACAAAATGCATCTGTAAATCTGTCATTACCAAAGTCTACTTGTGCAGATCCTGAAAGCCAAACTGTAACCTACAAATCAACTACAGCTAGTCCTCATCAGGATAAATCATCCTGGAAAAAGATACTTGAATTCTTTCACAACATCTTGGAGGAGCTGATGGCTCCTCCTACAATTGCCGCGGTGAGTTCTTTGTTTTTTTGTTTTGGACATATCATTTACACATATATGCTAAAGTAATGAATTGAGCACTGACCTATCCCTCGACAGATTATTGGATTCATCTTTGGAGCGATTACTTGGCTGAGAAACCTTATAATTGGTGATGGTGCACCCTTGAGGGTGATCCAAGACTCAATTAAAATACTTGGGTACGACATATGATTGTGATTTATTCTCTCACCCAACATCTCTTTATTTTATGAATGAATACTCAAAAAGGGGAAAAAAAACCTTTGTAGGGATGGAACAATTCCATGCATCATTCTTATACTTGGAGGCAATCTCATTCAAGGTAACTAAATTTCCATATCTTCATTATAAAAAATAATAATAATAATAATAATAATAATATTACATGTACTAATAGATAGATACTATCGGGTGCTCATGACTAATATATTATCATTTATTTTTCAAAATCACTCAATTACATAATAACAAGTCAACTAGTTAATGATCATCCATTAGTACATAAAGTATTATTAAAAAATGAGGGATAGTTTACAAATATATGTTAAAATTTTACAGGTTTAAGGTCTTCAACACTAAGGCCGATGGTGATCATAGCTGTGGTTTGTGTTAGATACATTATCCTTCCTGTGATTGGTATATGGATTGTTAAAGGAGCCTCCACTCTTGGTTTCCTTCCATCGGACCCTCTATACCACTTTGTGCTCATGATTCAATTTACTGTTCCACCCGCCATGAATATCGGTAAGTAGTTGTTCTATTACTGTGGTTAAAAAAAAAAAATCATTACTTGTTTTACTTGTCCTTAATCTTGCAATTTTTAAGAAGTGGAAAATAATGAATTTGATAATTTAAATACTAATGTAAACTCGAAACCCAACCTTGTGAGAATAATTGTTAGGATCCTAAATGTAAAAAATATGACTTATATCCCATATCAAAAAGTATAAACTTCTAGTATAAGGTTTATATGATTTCAAACTCTACAATTTCAACAACTAGTTTTTTAAGATGTGATTCTGCTAAAATTTATATCATGTGGTATCCGAATCACCGTCATATTTCCTTTACAATTGTGTGACACGGGGGGCTAGTAGAGAGCTAACTCACAACTAACCCCTCTGAACAACAACGCCATAAAGTGTGATAATATGTCAAGATTTCAAGTACAAAATATGGTGTTTAAGTCTCCCATTGGAAACTATACATTTCTAGTATGAAGTTTATATAACTTTAGACTTTTTAATCACAACCACTAGTTTTACCAAAATTTGTATCAACAATCCACAGATCTAACCATTTCTATTTTTGGTTAATGCATGGATACAAACAGGTACAATGACCCAGTTGTTTGAAGTGGCTCAAGAGGAATGTTCAGTCCTCTATTTATGGACATACTTGGTTGCAGCACTAGCACTCACATCTTGGTCGACAGTCTACATGTGGATCTTGACCTAAACACGTATTATAGCATTGGAAAGTCAAGACAAAAGACATTGAACACCAACTTGTATCTCCAAATCCTATTTCTAAAACCTTCTGTCCTTTGGCTTTGGAGAATGAACCAGGCCACTTTGAACACAATTTGGAAAGTGTCATTCAATATACAGATCCCTATAATTGGATTTTTTTTTTTTTAATATCTTTTGGGTTTACAATATGAAGCTGAGATTTCAATGAGTGGGTTTTGAAGATGATCCAGGTAGCTAGTAGGAACATATTGTGGGTTTTGAGGATCTAGGTAGCTAATAGGAATGTATTGTGGGTTTTGAAGATGATCTCAGCTTGGTGTTTTTTTTTTTTTTTAAAATAGATTGATTTTTATGATCATGAACATTAGAAAAAAAAATTATGATACGAGCATTCTTGCAACTGTGGTTAGATTTGATTCGGACAGAACTCAAACAAGATCCAATTTGAGATCAATAAACTGAGGCTCAGTTAAAAAGCAATTTAACTCTGGATTCAACCCAAACCAATTCAAACTCAAATGTTCAAATTTGCTCAATCTTGGCTCATTTGATCCGAGCTCAAGCAAATTGGATCAAATCCAACCTTGCTTGCACCATCTCTTCCTATTAAACAACATGGCAATAAAACACAGCCTAGCTTCATAAAATTGATTGACACAAACATAAATTTAGTATTTCTACTTAAGCCAAAAATGTAGGGGCAGAAGTTACCAGACTTTTAAATGAGTGTAAGCTGGAGTTTCGGCCGGTTAGGCTGGGGCTCCACAACCTCCATGTGAATCATCACCAGTTGTAGAACAGTGTAAGAGAGGCTACTATGCATCTTTATAATCTTCTGCTGCTGCTCATCTACGCACCATTCCCCGCCTCCATTTTTGCCTCTTGATGTCAAGTACACAGGTCCTTCTATGCCAAACCTGCAAAAACACCTTGTCAATTACACACACACAAACAACAAACTTCCTCGATCCGTCAAAACATTTTGTCAGACAAAACACATGCAACAATTTTTCCAGTTAAAAAAAAACAAAACAAAAGATGAAAACAAATGTAAAATCAAGTTTCTGGATAGATAAGCCCCGGCAAAGTACTTGTTTTCTTCAAGATTAGCAAAGTAAAGGCGCCATAATTCCAGTTGAAAGTCAACAAATAAACATCTGAGGTTAGAGTACATACTTGGGAACAAACACAATAAAACCATTGGATCTTATCTTCACTATCCTAGCCTCTGTATCTGTGGGCCTGCAAGAGAAAAGAAAAATTAGCACGTGCGTGAGAGTGAGAAAGAGAGAGAGAGAGAGAATATATCAGTTACATACCATTTTCTGAAGTAGATGAGAGTATGGAGCTCCACTGAGGCCCGACTAGCCATCTGTGCATTCCTATGCCGATAATTCAAATCTGAAGAAAGGAATCATCACGCAACAACCTTTAGATGGCTGAGAGCACATCATGTAATCATCCAAAAATACGTGGGACTTCAGAAATAAAAGGTAAGTAATCTTTTTCATGGTTACAAGTAACAGAGTTGGCTTTAATGGAGCGTATATGTGAAATTTTAGGCAATACATTTGAATCCCAGAGGACTGAAGATGTGAGATGCCAAAGAGAGCAACTAAATTAGAACTTCCACAAGAGCAAAATCTGTGAGACATGATTGTAGGGTTTTAGTTTTATTGCTCTAGGTTGGAGATGATTTTCAATCATGGAAATTTGAAGTACACACCAGTTCCAAACAAAAATTTTTCTATTGTGCAAAGATGAGAATAATGGCTTCCAGGCATAAAATGACAGTCTCATATAGCATGGCAGCAGAATTTCAAGAGGGATGAAAACTTACTATCAGCAACACTAGTAAGCTGGGGTCTATCTTGGCAGACTTGTGGGAGTTTGTATATCCCTAAAGATGCAGCAAGCAACCTGTGTACAACAACATCTGCAAGAAAACAAAGTTTCAAATTCAAATTACAAAATCTCATCCTCCAAACAGAACATTACAGAATTAACAGTCTAACTAACCAGCATATCTCCTTATAGGAGAGGTGAAATGAGTATATAGAGGTGCTGCAAGCCCATAATGATGAAATTCCGGAGGTGTGAGATCCCCACTACAGAAATACACTGCCTGATTTGTTATTCAAGTCAAAAGTATTAGAGTTTAGATGCTTCATTGTCATATTTTAAGGATTCACTTATTCAATCGAGTAAATTACCTGTATCATGCATCTAGTTGCCAGTATTCGAATCAACTTATTGAAATATGGATCATCACCCTGACAAAAGTTTACAATAAGAAACCAAACAGCAGCCATATAGAGCATCCAAATGGGTTTGCAAGTCAGGTAAACAGTCAAAACCCGCAAGGTTTCACATAAAACAAACTAGTGTACATGCAAGAGAAGCCTTGAAACAATCAACATACAACCTCATTGGCTGAAAAGAACATTGAAGGAAAAAAGCTCAAAAATACCCGACAAGTCAATAATACACTGGTCAGTCAGCATCTCAACTATGTGAGTAGCACATTATGTTTGCTATAAAAAATTTAAAATTATCTAAATCTTAGAAGGTTGAACATGCATATCCAGCACAATATCTGTTTATGACAAAGTTTATAACTGATACAAGTATATAGCCCAAAAGTGGCAGTATCCACTGTACCAGTAAACAGAGATGCAGTAACGTAATAGTCTTACCACAGCATGATCAAGTGAATCAGCCAGGGCTTTTGATGATGAAACATCTAAGTTGAGACCAACAGCAGCAGTAGTACGCAGTAAAGGTTCAAGCATCTCTTTTGTTGGAGAAGGATGACGCCTACACAAAAAACCCATGTCTATATGAGTCCACTACCCACAAAACCACATAATTTTGAAAAAAAAATTGTCTTCATCTAGCATGCATATCTGATCCTTTAGTTAACAAAGATACATTAAATTCGATAATATCATTTGAGGAAAATTTATCATGCCAAGTTATGGTAAAATCAAATTGCAATCACTTTTTCAACTGCCACACCAGTATACTTCCTTAGAAACCTATTAAAGTCTAGCTCCTAGAACTTGGGTTTAAAATGAAGAAATCACAAGATGACAGAAACCAGCCATTCACTGGTCCTCATCCAGATGGTTCTAAGGTCACTAACTAGGGACAGACCCAGGCATTAACTCTAAAAGGGGAAATTTAAAATAATATAATATAAACTACAAGAAAAACAAATGATTGGAGACAAAAATAAAAATATTAATATAAATATAGGTTGGTCAAAGTTAAAAAAAAAAAAACAGCAAATTAATGAAAGATTATTTTAGAGTGGGATCACCAGCCCCCACTCAGTATGTAGGTCTGCCCATGTCACTAACATGCAAGTATTTTTCCAGAGAGAAACAGGTTAAATTAGCCACTCATATGGTCACAATATCTTTGCGATTGCTCAGAAATGTCAACAAGCTATCATGCAATCATGAAGGATGTCTGCCAACAGTGGACCATTGATGAGAAAGCAGGGAAAAGTACACTGTTTGCACTGTAGAGCCTTATTAGAAAACAAAAGGAAAGTTAGGGTCTCAAAAACAAGCAAAAAGAAAAAAGATGTGACACCAGACAAACAGAAAATCCATCAATTTTACCTTAACAGTGAGCACAGAGGAAAATTTTTAAGGATTTGTTCAGCAACTGAAACATTAGCTGCAAGCATAAACTCCTCAACCATTTGATTTGCTTCTCGAATCTGGTACATACCTGCAAAACAATTCATCCAAAAAAAATCAAAAGAAATCAAAAACAATATGATTAGTTGAATAAATTATATAGAAAACAAAAGCTAGTAGATGCAACAGCAAAAGAAGACCTGATGGTGTAAGAATTCAAGTTAAACTACATGATGTTGCAACTTTTCTAAATAAAACAAAATGATTCCACTAAAAGGTAACTACAAGGAAACATGTCATCATGATGTTTGCAAGAATATTTAAAATATTTAACAATATAGACACCTCCATGACTTAAAGAAAGACATGTTAGAATGAATGTTGGAGATGAAGCTATCTGTAAGATGCCATGATTTAAGACATGCCACAAGAACATATTCCATATATAAGAGGCACACAACTTTTACCAAAATACAAAGAGTTCATACATATGAAACCTGTGCTCAGAACATAATATTATGTTATTAAAACAGCCTTATATAACTATCATGAATTTGATGTGTATGTCTGTATATTCCACTCATTTTACAGACTTAGTCATGTTCAACCAAAGGCTACCAGTTCTAATATGTAGATCCAACATCCATGTTAATGTCAAACCAAAGCATCTTTATTTTTTCAACACAACATAGAATAACAACCATTTTCAAGCACATTACAGCATCTCAAGGAAATTTCATTGACACGAAATTCAAGTCTATAGGATTGAAAAGAATTGAGCATAAAAAAAATATCTGTGGAATAGAACAAGTTTTTAAAGCCAAAATGTTAACACCAAGAAAGTTTACATAGTCTGACAAAAATGCATGCTATGTAGAAGCAAAAAAATTTAAAGGACAAAAAGGAAAGGAATATATGGATTTTGATGGTTAACAGAGAGCAAGATACCAATTCTTAGTGGTACAAAGTTCAACTTTTAGCCTCCCTTTAGTGTCAATTACGAACTCTTTTCAATATTATTTTTCTTATTCATTCATTAAAATTAGGAGTGACTTCTTGGCTATTCATGGTGTTTATCATTGGAAAATTTTAAATGGCTTTAGGTTCTTTTTTAAATAGTTCTCTATTTTGATTTTTCTAGTATACATTATGTATCGTTTTTCTTGTGTTCTCAAGCTAGTCCAGTAGTAGATAACTTGCCCACTTTTGTATCGTGTTTTTCTTTAACCAATACTGCTTCATAACTTATCAACAAGAAAAAAAAAATCATACCTATGAAGCAGCCATGGGCCCAGGGACATAAATATATATTCACAGTTTTATGGAGTTAACAGAAAGGACCTGCCATTCAGACAACATACCAATATCAAGAGGATCATGAGTTTCTGTATCAATTTGAAATTTGACTTCAGCAGAGGCAAGAGTTAAGGCTCCTCTTTCGATACGTCTCTGCCTCATCACCTGCAGAATCATAAGAAGCTACTTTGTAGGAGGAACCCAGTAAAATCCCATGAATTAAGTAAAGACAGCTCCAGGTTAGCATACCTTTGCCAGAGAATTCATATTTCTCAAATCTGTAGTTACTGGATCCTTCATTCGACTGTACATACAATAAAAGCAGTTAAGTTGTTCAATAAAAATGACACTCATAAAAGGAAACAAAAACCACTAAGATATATATGCACAAAAGAGACAACCCATTCACGATATATGCAAGCTCTTGTCACCAGAAACAAATTAAATAAAGGAAATATATTGGTGGCACATAGATTTTCCATAGTCAATGCTTAGATTATCATAAACAATTATCCATGAGCGCTATTTAAATTTTCATCAACAAGAGAAAAAGGCTTTCTACTACTCAGACATTTGAGCTGTTTAGGAATTTTGACACAAGCATACATCAGCTATGGGCTTGCTTTCACTTTTCAAGGCTAAACAATGTCTCATATAAGAAACTTGCCTCCACATAGTAAAACTTTTGGTCAGTTGAATTCATGTATTAACTTCAGGTGGCATGGTTGATTTGCTAGAGGAAGACGGAAAGGTATCACTTAAATTGGTTGAGGATTGCATAGGTTATGTTTTAAACAATGTATTTATAGAATTTACATTGGAAAAAATTCAAGATAATATAAAATTTTGGACTTTTAAGATAACTTTGCATATTTTCAATACTACATAGATACATGTACTAGTTTTCTGAAATTATGTCTCTCTCTTTTCCCAATGTATATACACCTTGGATTTAACATACTCTATGAATGAATTATATTAACATAGTGCATACTTTGTCTCTATACCACTTGCAATAAGGATAACTAAGTCAGAATAAGATTATTTTTGTGACTACACCTCTATTAATTTATAACCTTCTCAGAATGAGATGAGCACATCAATGGATTAGAAATCCACAAAGAGATCAAAATGATGAATGGGGAAGAATCCTAAACAATGTCTCATAAATGGACACAATGTTTTTAAGAAACGAAAGTAAAAACTCAGGTTCTAAACTTTATACAAGATAAATATCTTGACAGCAACCTCAGTCAGTTTAGGAAAGCCATTCTGCAACATCAACACCACAAGACAGCAACAATAATTCTATTCCATCTTCTAGTGACCATGACTCTGTCTTCAGTAACAGCAGAAACTTCAAAAGACAGTCGACTAGAACTGACTTACATCCTCTCAAGTGCACATTTAGTGATCCTTTAATTGTTCAATTACTTCAGTTTCTAATTATACTGAAATTTGACAATTACTCACCAAGATCTTATGGATGCTGTATGTGTCATATCAGCATACAACATTCCAGAAAAAGCAACAGTTGCTTTGTTCCATTTTATAAGAAGCTAATAGCATTTGACAATTAATATAAATAAAAATGGAAAAGTCAACAGTAAAAAAGTATGTAACAAGATACATTAAAAGAATTTGACAGGAGTAATGAAAGTGTAAATAAAGAGACATTTAAAGAAAATAACTGAAGTATCCACATATTAGAGGATGGAAAAGTAAGAAAAAGCACCTATCATCCATCCTAGCCTGAGCTTCAACATAAGATAATGCTGCACAGGATTTAATGACACTTTTTGTGTATCTTGTGGAAATAATCTCTGCTTCAGGTGTCATTTCCTGATATCAAAGGACATTTGAAGTAAGTATCCATATGTATGCCCAAAAATAGTTTACTCCAAACAACATGCAAGTTTGTGATTGTTAGATGGAGGAGCAAGTGTATCTAAAATATACAATTTTCACATTAATCATATTGCTAAAGAAAATATCTCCAAATTAGAAGAGCAAAGTATAACAAAAAGGAAAAGAATCAAGTTAAAAGCAGTATTTATGCAGCATGAAAGTAGCACTTCAAACTTTAACTCTTTTAAAGAGCTTCATAATCAGTAATTTATAGCGTAATGACAGTTAAGGATCTACATATAACAATGCCAACTTGCATATCAAATAACTAGACCTCTGTTGATATTTTACTCATTTAAAATTAGTACATTGGATTAGAATCCACTCAACCACTATGTTGGACTCTAGGAAGTTGGAACAAAGTTGGCTATTTAGAAATGTTTAATCATGCTATACACACACCATCTAGAGTCTCACACATACTTGACAGCACAAAAAGAGCAAGAGAGAGAGAATCCACAAAAATATCATATGAGTTAAGCATGTGATCTAAAGCTAAAGAATCACATACCCAAATAACAGAGAATGCTAGTCTTTCCACATCAGCTCGAAGTGAACATATATCTACAAGCAAAATTAGCTATTGAGAGTGCTATAAAGCATGAAAGAAAAATGAAAAGTCAACCATAAAACCTAAAATTACTTTATATAGCATACATGCACTGAAATGAAGAACAAGAAACGCATTGGCAAACACATGAATGCATACCTTCGGTCAGAGGTTTGGGCAGCATGTCAATTCGGCGCTCAACAAGGTAAACAGATGTACCCCTTTTCAAGGCCTCATCATCAAGTGGCGTGCCAGGATGAACAAAATTTGTTACATCAGCTATATCTAATTGTTTTTGTTAAAGAAGAACATTTAAGTGTCTGGTTTATGTTTGAAATAAGACATCAGTAAAATTGGAAGCCAGGGCTAACAGTACACTGTGAACCACTATATAACTCATAAATTTCTACCGTTGATATTTTTGATGAATGAGAAGAAACATGTTGGTGTAGCAGATTAAAACAAAGGAGGCATTGTGACTCAGCCACTTTCCAGGTATGATGCTGCAGAACATTAAATTTAGGGAACAATATAAATGAGGGCGCCTCCGAGTGCTTTACAGTAGCTCTCCAAATGGAAGAAGTATCAAACCAATATGTACATTACAGTGACTCCATTACTGTTAAAGTCTGGTGGGGTGTGAGAGAGAGAGAGATACATGTACTGAAAAGATTAAAGTTATGTTCATACTGTCATAAACTTTCAGGGGAAAAAAACATAATGTACATGCCAAATTTAAACTTCAGTGACATCAACATTGAAATTTTCACCATGAATGGAAGTCAAAAATCTAGAGGATACGAACTCCAACTTCAAAATTTCCATTCGGAAGGGATTTACAATGTAGTGCATCATCAATATCCTTGCACCCTGGAAAAAAGGCAAAAACATTTCACAATCTTCAATATATCTCCATCATTCATCAGATATCAAGAATGTAGTATGGACAAGAGAATCAAGAATAAGCAAGAATTATAGCCCTATGAGTTTCTCACCTGGAGGATCCACACTAAAGACATGCAGATGTCGCAAATCAAGCCTGACAGGACTGGCCAAATCTTCAGAGGACACCGACCATGGCAATGGAGGCAAACATGCCAAAACTTGAGCAGAAAATGGCCTTGCATCTATGTCATTCTCTATCAGGAGCATCTGCAGCAGACAAAAAATTAACTCCCCAAGCTCAGGGATCCTACCCTCCCCCCCTTCCCCCCCCCCCCCCCCCCCCCCCCCCCCCCCCCCATGCTTACAAAGAAGAACTCATTTTTGCATACCTCACTTTCAGTATCTCTGTCACCTATATCTCCTATAACCCGCACATAATGACCAGAAGGGTACCGAGATTGACGGTCCCAGGAATCAACTGCCACAATTATCCTCTTATCCAGAAGATTTACAAGCTGCCGAGTTTGAATTCGAATCTTTGGAAATCTGCGATCTTTGGAAACAAATAAGGCATGGGCAATACTACCACTACCAGCAGGCATAGGCATTGGCTCCAAAGATCCACAATAGCTGCATCATATCCTTACAATTATCAGACAACTGAATAAGGAAAAACTTGCATTAACCTAGTTCGAAGTGATGGCATGTAATACGCAAGGGACAGAAGAACTATGGCCAAACACAATCAAACAAACAAGCACATTATGCAATCAACTTACGAATGCCAGTTCCGCTTTATGATTCCTACCACACGACCTGAGGGACGACTAGGAACAGTGTTTTCATTACCAGTGGTCACAAGATTTGAAGTTCTAGGAGCATCATCAGCACTGCTTGGAGCCAGATGAACATCATCCTCATTTTCATCCTCTGTAAGAGAGTAAGATTAAATATAAAATAGGATAACATGCTTAGAGAGTGAGTATAAAGATTATCTTCTAGACAGAAAAAAAGAAGGCAAGTTCAATTCTGCAGGTGTGCAATTAACTGTCACAAGAAATTTCAATGAAAGAATGATAATATGATGTCAATGTTTACTTATTGACACTTTGAAAGCATAAGTAGCAATGGCAATGAAGTCAAAACAATGGTGGCTTGGTCATTAAACATGCATGCTACATGATGGTAACTTGCCTTCATCTGCTAACGATAAGGATTTCTCCTCATGCCACTGCTCTTGAGGTAGAAGTTCCACAGCCACTATATCACCATCGAAAGCTCTGTTCATATTTGTACGTCCATAGATGATTATTTCATCACCAATGCTCTCACTTCCAACATATGCTTCAAATGGATTGTAACGGTTAACACGAAGTTTTCCTTGATGGTATATTCCATGACGCAACCCAGCAGTAATCTCAGACATGGGTTTATGCTGAACAAACAACAAGATTGATAAACTTTACAAAAAGACAGTCCTCCACCAAAGACTGTAATCAAACAAACCAACAACTTAGAAAGGTAATAAGTCTAGCTACCTCTGGGTAAATGTCTTTCCTCTTTGATGACCTCAAATCTTCAACGTCTTCCATGTTCATATCTTCAGATGCAGGTTGGACCAGAAGATCAAGCAAATTCGGCTGACCCAATGATTTCACAAATGACTCAACTGAAATAAAGCCAAAATTTCAGCTTTGAGCTTCATGGATATAGTTTTTCGATGATAAATAACAGAAACAGTGAAAAAAAGACCTAAAAGCCAACAAGGGAGCAGCTCTGACAGTAGACAGAAAGATAATATACATACTTGTCTCAGCAAAAATGCCTTCTTCAGTGGCCTTCCTCTTATTTTCTCTGTCATTAGTTATAAGTAAAACCCGTGTGCCATCTCCAAGATGCTTCTGATACCATTGAGTGGCCACACGAATAGCTGAATCACAAGAAATGCATGGCCACAGAGTAAGACAAACGTTACAGCAACCACAATGTTAAGAACTACAAATCACAGTCTACCAGGAAAAAGAAACACCAAAATCAATTTCCTTACAAAGAACACACCTCTATCATTTAAATCATTTGAACTTTCTTTATCCATTTTCTCAACATGTGTATCCCTGCATAAAGAATATCAAATTACACCCAAAAAATCACAAAAACAGTAAAAACGCAGTACGTAACACAATCTACTGACCAAAACAAAAACCTTACTTGTGAAATTTATTAGCAAAAACATAGAACCTCCTCAGAGGATTACTGCAAAGAGCTCTAATTCTATTGTAAACAGATACGTTCTTGTTCTTAACTTCATCCAACACCACCGATAGCACCACCACGTCATCAATCGCCGCATTCTCCAGCAAATCAATCTAAAACCAGTCATAAGTAAAGAAATGAAAAAAAAGGAGCAACTTCAATAACCGTATTCAAAGAAAACGAAGAAGTGAAATGAAGAGAAGAGATATCAATTGAACCTGGTTGAGAACAACATTGGTATCGATAACGAGAATTGTGGAAGCAGTGCCTAAACGAGCAACGGAAGAGTCGCATGTTTTGCAAGACGAAGCTCCGCACCATATGTCGTCTCGTAGATACACTTCTCGAACTTCCTTTTTTATTCTGTTGTTTCTCGTTTTCTTGTTGAATACATTGCTCTTTAACATCTTTGTATTCTTTCTTCTTCAATTTTGTTCAGTCTTGATGATGCTCTGTTGTTGCTGTCCAGAGCTTTGCTTGACAGTAGAAAAAGTCGAGGGAATCGAATTACGATTTTCTCTCTACGATAGACATTTACCCGGATGAACGGGCCCATGGTTTTGCCCAATTAATGGCCCGTTTTGCTTCGTATTCCAGTACAAAATTACTTGAGTCACATGATCACTTTAAAAATTTGATATGAAAATATTAAACAGGTGAAATATCTAATTTAATAATCAGTTATATAATTATTATATTAAATAAATTAAAATTTTGATTTTTTTTATATTTATATTTTCTTATTTTATCATTTATATTATCTCTTATGGGTAACGTTAATCATTTTTTATATTATTTTTAATAGTCAATACTAATTTTATCTTGATATGTGATGTCGGACTGGTTAATCAAGCTGATAATCAGGTCCTTCTTTAAAGGGAGGAAGGAGCAATGATTTCAGAAATTGGATGACAACCAAACTAACACCTTGTTTTGACAATAAAAAAAAAAAAAAAAAAAGAATATATCTAATTATAATTGTGTTTATTTATTCTATAAAGTGTTATTTTGATGCCTCTAATCTAACTCATGTTAGTGGATAAAAACTCATTCCTTTATGACCCAACAGGCAGGGCGAAGGAGACACTATCCTAAGTTCACATTTAAAATTCGAAATATGACTTTGTTTACATTAGAGACTGTAATATAGATATTAAAAATCTGTTAAGTGTAATATATATACAGTTATTTGTATTCAATTTCCGTCAATATATATATATATATATATATATATATATATATATATATATATATATATATATATTATTAATAAATACATTCATGGTATGTTAGACTGTATAAGATCTGGTCTCCTCTCCATTCCATACAATTGGATTTGTATCAAGTATGCATCAATTCTCTGATTGAAGACTAGTGTTTCTAGACCAATCGATGTGCCTTGTGTTGGAGTTGGAACTACTCAATTCATCATCGTTTCTGCTTCTCTCTATATTTCTTCTCTTTGACCGGTTTTTTACATCTTCTTCCTTATCTTTGACAAATGAAAGAAATGTCTGAATGCGGGAAGATCGTGAACTCGTACCAGTCGACTCCATATCCTGCTCATGATAGTACCGACTGAACTGGCGGGCCATCTGCAGGAAATATATGAACAGAGCAAACAGAGAAGCCAATCCGCATACTAAGTAAAGTCCCAAGAAGCTTTTAAGCTGCAGCCTATCAACTTCTAGTTTTGACCCCTGGGAACTACAAGCCCTTCTCAAGAGCCATTTGTTATGAATCCTCTCAAGATCCCCGTTCTCTGACAATTTCAGAATTGCAGTCGACATGTCTTCTGCTAAAGGCGAGTCCCGAGGAAAGGCCTGATCAAAACACAATCAAAATTGCACAGTAAGCAAACACTGAATCAAGTGACTCACCTATCTCACCAACTTTGACTTCGCCTTGGTTTTCAAAATGAGTTAATCCTCATGATTTGAATTCAACTCAAATACTAAAGTAAATTCAAACTGATACTTACAAATCCCCAGCCATTTTTAGTGAATTCTTGACCAACTATACTGAATTCACATCTGGATGAGAGGAAGAGTTCTGCATAAGCACGATCGTCGACAACTGCAGCAACTCCGCCCTTACGAGGACCATCTATCAATGCTTTAGCGTATTCTTCTGGAGAGTTAAGAGGTACAAGTCTTGACTCATCGAAGCCCAGATCATCAACTAGATAGTTTCTGGCAAATGAACCCTGTTGATACCCGATGGGATCTTTACTTGCTCTTAAACTGCCAATGCCTTCGATGTGAGAAGAAAGCTGTTGCACTGTAAGGATTGAGGTCAGGCTGGCAGTGTAGCTTGAGTTTATTATAAGAACCACGAATAGCCATATGAGCAGCACTATGCGCCCAAGGGTGCTGACTATGTTTTCTCCTGCATTAATACACAAGAAGAAGTAAGCTTCACAAGCCCAATAGTAGGGTGGTTGTTGAAAACCAATTAACTGAACTTACTAGTTCTTTATCTTTCTAACTAAATGGAATTTTTGAGTGAAAAATGTTTTTAAGTCAAACCTTAGTAAAAAAATTGTAATTTATTGAATACTACACTTACTGTGGGCAAAGAACATCGTTGAAAAGCTAAACCTGCAAATCGAAATAGAATTGAGATCAAGAAAGCACAATTTGGCACATAATAAACTAACGAATGAGAGGAAGAGATGCATAAAATTTGTAACATCTACTATTTGCAGGTTGCAAATTCTACATTGACAAAACATAACAAAGACGTTTAATAATATTAAAACAAGATTGGTTTTTAGGCAAAACCGTGATAAATTTTATTTAAAATGGATAATATCATAACCATGATAATTCTATTTAAAATGGATAATATCATAACCGTGAATCAGACTATTAAACCAATGACAGTGTGGGTCGGTGATGTATCTAAGGGAAAGCAACCATAAAATTGTGGGCTCACCAGAAAACAGTGACAACTTGCCTCCTTGGAGGTCCTCGAAAATCATCATTGTGTCTATGCTCTGAAATCCAAACGACTGCACCTACAGCTAGGAAAAAGATTGACGTGACACCCCACATTCTTGGAGAAAATGGCCTTAAAAATGCCCAAGCATTAGAGTCCAACTTCTTAACTGGGGCAACCACAACTAGTCCTGACTCAATATATGGCTGAGTGAAGTCCACCATCCTAGTCCGGTTAGTGATGATTGCTATGTCACCCACTGCAGCATCATAAACCTGTATGGAACAAAGAACCCACATGATAAATAAAGCATCAAGTTTCATGGAGCTTGTTCATAGTACTCATCGCTCACCCCTGCTGTGATCAATCTCACAAGCTCAGTACCACTTGGATTGTTATGGCCATCCCCAAATGGAAGCAATTTATACGGGACGGCATATGGCAACAAGTTAATAGCAGCAGTGAATACATCAATGCAGAATCCTGAAATCATATCAGTGCCTTCTACTGAGACAAACTCCTGAAAACTAACCCGGTTTGGCACTCCAATTTTCAGGTGTCTTCCATTGTTAGGAAACACCCATCCTCGCGGCTTCCCTTTTGCTTCTCCTGGCCAAATGACACTGTATAGAAACTGATTCAGCCTGGAGCGATTAGGCAAACCTCCATAAAGTGTTTCTGGTGGCTCAACTGATAA
This sequence comes from Mangifera indica, assembly GCF_011075055.1. Classification (NCBI taxonomy): domain Eukaryota; kingdom Viridiplantae; phylum Streptophyta; class Magnoliopsida; order Sapindales; family Anacardiaceae; genus Mangifera; species Mangifera indica. The sequence goes on from NC_058152.1 coordinate 166,023, forward strand.
GCCTGAATAATTTGACCAATAACCAATCCTTCTGTATCCTGTTCCAGCCACATTGATGATTTCGTATGCAGGATTTATGAGATCCTTTGAGATGAACTTAATAGTGCCTGATATACCAGTCAGATTGGCCTGTAAAATGTTCTGAAGCAACAAGTCCCCCCTGTCAAAGATCTTCATTGCATCAAGATGCAAATCTCCTGGTACATCTACTAATTTGGGATTCTTTGAAAATGAAATATTGCCACCCTGCTTGAAAAATGAATCAATTGCATGAGCAAGCAGCCAAACAGTGTCATATGCATAAAGACCGTAAGTACTCAAGCCAATAGGTGCATTAGATGCACTTCCCCTGGTTAAGTTTCCCCATCTAGAAACAAACTTCCTTTTGAGTTTTGAATCTGGAGTGTGCATACGCAATGTAAGAACTCCCTGCAAGTCACTCATCACATCTGGAGGAAGAGGAGAATCAGTATCTAAGGAAGTAGAAAGCCAGTTAGTAGCAATCCAAGCATACTCAGGTCCCATCATCCCGAGGTATTGAGCCACATGAAACACCTCAGGACCCCAACTGGCAGAGGTATGAACAATAAGAATCCGAGACTGGGCTAAAGCCACTGTAATCAGTAAATCAGTGATTTCAGTCCGGGTTGCTTGAGGGCTCAAAGGCGCTTTGAATGATATCTTGCGACGTTTCTCAGCAAGCTTATCTCCTAATGCAGCAATCCCATTTCTTCCATAGTCATCATCTCCATAGATTGCTATTACTTCCCCCCAATCATAGTAGTTCACAATTTCAGCTATTGCAGCCATCTGGTACAAATCACTCTGGGTAGTCCTAACAAAAAAAGGGAACTGGAGTGAAGACAAGGTAGGGTCTGCTGCTGAGAATGACAATAGAGGGACTTTAAGCTCATTTGCAACTTGAGAGACCACATGAGCGGTCACAGAATCCTGTGGACCAATTATGGCCACTGTTTCACCCCCCAAGAACTGTAAGGCTGTATACATTTACAGAACCAAACAATGAAGAATCAAAAGCACCAAAATGAATCTGTGCAATTCATCTATTAAAATTAAATAACATGCTTTATATGAACAACAAACAATTAGTAAAGGATATACCCTCAGCGATGCCCAGAATTCCGCTGTGATTTGTGTCGTGCATTTTAATATTAAGCTTAGCTCCACCAAGAACAGTTGGATCTGAATTCACATCTTCAACCGCAGCTTCTATTGCCAATTTTGCAACTTTCCCAACGGTAGATGTGTATGCGAGAATTGCCCCAGTGTTCACAACATTGGGTGCTCCAGAAGCATATGTTCTACTAATCCCATATGGAAATAACTCACCGCAAAAGATCATTAAAACCAGAAGCCAAAGTCTTCTCATGGTGACTTTCCTGTCAACAGATAAAGCAGCCCAGATTTAATTATTATTTCAAAGACCCTATCCAGAATTGGAAGAAAGTCCAATATGAAGATAGTGATAGTTATATAGGTTGAAGCAAGGATTATAATCTGCACACAGAGTAGAAACATATGGTCGGAAAGGAATAGTAAATAAGAACATCCAGATCTAAACCTGAAATTAAACTGTGATAAAATAGTCAGAAACAAGGTATGCTGCTTCAATTTCAATTACCAATGACTTAGAAGCCCCTGCAAAGAAAAGGGGGAGATGAAGCGAAATCCAAGCACAGGTAAAACATGGCAATAAAGAAGAAAATAATCACAACCCATCAAAAGTAAACAGCCACAGACAAAGTTGAGAATCAAATCAAAAGGAACTAGAAATGGCAACAAGGAAACAAAACCATGGAAACTTGATTGACACGTGAAGAAAGATATAACTCACAGAGTACCTGTAGCTGAAGAGCCTTGGCAGTCACAAAACCTGACCCTTTGAGAAACAGAGCTTGGAGGGATAACAAAGGAATCAAAATCATGGAAGAAAGTTGATGTATGTGCCTATGTGCCTATGTGGTGAGATTTTCACTTTCTTTGTGAATTCGGATAAGTGTCAGAGTCTTTGTTTACCGGTAAGCCATAGGATCTGCAGAATTTCTAGGCGGTGGGCCTACTAAATCCACCATTGCCAAAGCACAAAACTATCATGCGTACAAAACAGAGTGTGTTTAAGTGATACACTTGTCTTGTCTTGTTGAACATATTGCAAGTGGGAGCATTTGAGTCACCATTCAAGTAACTCTGAATATGATTTTTTAGTTGGAAAGCTTGGTGTCCAGTTAAATTTGCTATAGGCATGAAATTCTGAGTAAAAATTGTAGAAAAATACAAAAAGAACAGGACCCAGATCTCTTGTTGGCATCTTACAAAAGCAGACAACTTTTCTCCAAGCTCAATCACCAACAAGATCTTAACCATTTATCTTGTCCAAGAAAAAGACTTTTCCTAAGGTTTTATGTTAACATTTAGAAATCCAAATATAATTATTTGATTAAAAATACACTCTTAGACTCCAATACAAAGCAAAATACTGTTACTGGTAGTGCAGAGAGTGGAAATCTCCAGAAGGAACCGACTGATTCGGCTTCAATAACCAGAGAGCACTGATGTTTGAGTCTCCAAACAGAGATTCATGCTCATATATATTATGTGGAAATCGGGAAACAAACAATTATAGCAATTAATAAAGCAACGTAAGAGCAAAAGAGCACAAAGAATTTACAGGGAAATCCAAAAATAGACAAAAAAAATTTCTAATACTGAAATGCTATCTATACTTTCAAGATGAAGCCAGGCTACTTGTCTTTTGCCTAGTGAACTGCAAGCACTTTTAAGCCATATTTCATGAACTCCTTGAAGATCTCCATTCCCTGATAGCTGTAGAAAGTGGTCTGTAATCTCAGAGCTGATGGGTTCTCCCACTTTAATACTACCAGTCACAGAATCTTGACAAAACCACCAAGTTATTCTCATTTAGAGTCCAGGGCCAATTCACAAAGCTTTACAGTGGATAAATCGGCACTTACTGTAATATTATAAATAGAATTCTTAGACTCACATGAAAGTAAACTTGTACTTCTATTATAATAAACCCGGTACCGTATATGGGTTAAAACTTTACTTTCACTCGAATGATTCTTGATATAGCCTTATCAGGCAATGTAGTGAAGCACTCTACATCAAATTGGTTGGCAGTACTTGGAGTGCTTAATTACTGCTTGACGCTAGCCGCCATCATTATCTCCTTTTTGTAGCTAGAATAATCTCCAGTACTGTGTTTATCACTTTAGTCTTCTCATCCACCAACCATAAAGCATAATTATTTAACCAAATAATACACTTTAAGTCACAACTGGTGAGCGAACTAGACAGCGTGGAATCAATTAAAGTAAATACATGCACTCGAATCAATGGAAACAGTAAAAATATTCCATTTCTAAAGTTTCTTTTCATAAATTAAGCTCTAACGGTTTATAGACTCGGGGTGTTGCCCCTGTTTGCAGACCCCACTCACTGACCAGACAACAATATGTTATAGATGAAGTGGTGACAATTCTATAAAGGGCTTAGGTCAGACTTGCAGTATAGCTTGGAGTCAGAGCTAACACAAAAAAATACCCAGATAATCAGCATGAACCGACCTAATGCAGCTCACTGTTTTTTATTCTATATATGTCACAACAAGAAGCAATATGCTTAATTCAACCGGACTGGCGCCGCCTGTGTACACAAAACTCAACCATAATTACATATTCACTCACTGTGTGAAAAAAACAATGTGGAAAAGTTAAACCTGCAGAGTAAAGCACAGATCTTAGCCTTCTGGAGCTTTATAAAGATGAGGTGAATATGCAAGTAATGAGTCTGATATAAACATTTTATATAATTTGGAATTTTGACTTTAACATTACTATTAAACTATATGCACTTTTAATGTGTCCATAAAGCAAACTTTGTGTAATTTTTTTTTTATAGTATAAGAAGCTAAATTCTTCCGTCCTACCAACAAGTCTTTATTCTTTACCAGATCTCTAATTAATTTATATTTCTTTTTTACCTACCCTCTAAAGGCCTGATAATTCGGTCTGATCAATCATTTTCAACATGTGCAGCACGTGCAACAATTTTTCTATGGTATCATGAAGAGAAGGTTAGATTGGGAAGCATATGATCAAACAATAGTGAGGCTACCCCACCACCAGTGCTAATTGTTAATCTTCCATCAAATGTATTCTCCGCATAGACCTGGCAATTATGGTGATCGATCGTATTGTGTCATTTTGGATTTTTGATGGATCTGACTTAATTTATCTTAATATGAAACGACATAATTCAAACATGATTTATATTTGGATTGTGTTCAAGTTATGAAATATCAACTCAAACATGATTTGATTTATAAATAAGTTAATCCAAATATAATTCAAACAAAAATACAAATAGGAAAACTTAATCTAAATCCAATTTTATATGTGTCATATAAATAATATTATAATTATCTAATTTTTAATTATTTAAATAAAATAATCATATAATATAATATTATTTTATTATTAACTTAAAATCATTTAATAATATATTCTTTTATATACCAAATTTGATCCTCAATTGGGTTCTATTAATTTAATGGTGTCATATTGGGCATTGGATTGAATGGAGAGTTGACAACTCAACCTCTGCACAGGATATATATATATATATATATAATAATAATATATAATAAAATTATATTCATCTGTTTTTTTGTACATAATTTATATACATAGATAAAGTGTTATCATATGATTAAATATTTTTTTATCATATGATAATACATATTTTAAAATTATCTAATTATATGATAATATATTATTATGTATATAAATTATGTATCAAAAATAGATAAACATAGTATTGCTTATAATAATATACACCTAAAAAGAGACAAACAGTTACCAGACCAACCAATTAAACTGTAAAATCCAGAGAAGAGAAGAGATCCATGAGATCTTAAAGCCAAGCCACGTGTCAGTACCCCATCTGACATACTCTGCATCTCAGGTTTACCGGGAAACCTGGAATCTCCAGTGGCTTAACTTTAACTACTTTTTTCTCCCCCTTCCCTTCCCCTACTACCGTGCTTTGCCTTTACCTTCTTCTTTCTTTCTTTCTTCTTCTTCTCCTTTGAATTTCCAAACTTATGATTGATTTCTATTTCTTTCAGATTTCGGGGTCAAGTAATTTATTTTACAGTTGGTAAAAATTTTTTTTTTGTGGGGTTGTCTAAAATGGTTTCTTTTTAAGCTTTTTCCAAGGTTCCAGCTAACTGCATTTGTATTGTTGAAACAAAAAAAGGCTGGCTTTTCTGGTTTTATTAAATTGAAAGTGGCCTAGGAGGAGTTGTTGGTTTTTTTTCTTTTCAATTTGTGGGACTTGTGGAGGGGGGATGGCTGCTTCACCACAACACATAGCTAGATTGGATGCCGAATTGTGTAATGGGAATGTTTCTGCTAATTCAATAGAGGAAAACGATGAGATTTGGGACAATTCCAATCAAATCTCTTGTGGGAAACCTCCCAGGAATCTCTCTGCTGTCAGGCACTGCAGTAGCTCTGCTTTTTTAGCTGAACCGGTTAGTAAAAACTCTTTTTTCTATCAATTGGGATGATGCAATTTTTATGATTTGGGTTCAAGAGTTCATTTAAGAGGTGTGTTTGGATTTGTGTAAAGGATGAGTTATGAGAATTTTAGGGAAAATTTTGTGAAGATCCTCTTCTACTGATCTTGCATCTGACAGCATTTTTGCCATAGATTCAGGAGAAGGATTTTGTTTTATCTGATTTCACTTTATGCCAAAAGTAATTTTGGAAAATGTTTTTCCATAACCAAGAAAGATCAGTTCCTGAATTTCTCTAAATCTTGTTACAAGTAATGCACCACATTAAAGAGTTGAGACAAAACTAAGCTTGAACTCATGGCAAAATCTGAAAAATCCCACAGCAAATTGCATTGCTGGAAGAAGTGGTATAACATTTTCTTCTGAAGCTGTTGCCATAATGCCCCATGACTGATTTGAGCCCAAACGGCCACATCTGTAATCAGTTTGCGCTTCCAATAATACTTCATGCACTAACAATACAAACATGATTGTGTTTGTATCCATTGTTAGTGCATATAGTACTGTTCTTCTGCTCAGTCTGGTTTGATTTTGTGTGCTCAAGTTTGTGTGGAGGATGTGTATGCGTTAGCTAAGGTATAAGGCATATTTCTCAGTAGTTTCTAGACAAAGTCTTTGCTTGAGAATGAGAAACTGATTAGCTATATTCATAGCTTGTACAATTTGATATAGATTATATATCTAAATATTTTCATTCTTTCTTCATGCAGGAACTAGAAATAGGAATTACAGGCTTAAAGCCACCGGCAGCTGATAATTCCGTGTTTTCACCTGTATTTCGTTCAGGAAGCTATTCTGAGAAAGGACCAAAACAGTACATGGAAGATGAGTTCATCTGTGTTGACAATCTTCTTGAACATCTTCCTTCATCTTCGAACTTCCCTTCTCCCGCATCATTTTATGGGGTACTTAGTTCCTTTTCGGTTGAAATGCTTGGATATTATGGATGAAATCTCTGTTAACTTTCTTATGGCAGTTTTCAGTGCATGAGCCAAACCGAGTCTCTAACACTAAAATGATAAATTACCTTGTAAATCATGAGTTCAATATGGTTGTGCATTGAGATATTTCTCATTACTGCAGGTGTTTGATGGACACGGTGGCATCGATGCAGCAACTTTTACCAAAACTAACATCCTCAAGTTCATAGTCGAAGACGACCACTTCCCAGCTTGCATAAAAAAGGCTGTTAAGAGCGCTTTCGCCAAGGCTGATCATGCTCTTGCAGATGCCAAGTCTCTTGATAGATCCTCCGGCACCACTGCTGTGACTGCTTTAATGTCGGACAGGTATGGTTCCTTACTAGGTATAATCGACACCAATCTATAACTTCTGAATGTTGATTTGACACTCCCTCTTACAGAATAATGCTGATCGCCAATGCTGGAGATTCTCGAGCAGTATTAGGCAAACGTGGAAGAGCAATTGAATTGTCGAAAGATCACAAACCCAATGTAACCTCTGAAAGGCTAAGAATCGAAAAATTAGGAGGTGTTATAATTGATGGCTATTTGAATGGCCAACTATCAGTAGCTCGCGCTCTTGGAGACTGGCACATTAAGGGCACAAAGGGCTCAAATTGTCCTTTAAGTTCAGAGCCAGAGTTGGAGGAAATAATCCTGACAGAAGAAGATGAGTTCCTGATATTGGGGTGTGATGGACTTTGGGATGTAATGAGCAGTCAATGTGCAGTGACAATGGTTAGGAGAGCACTTATGCAACATAATGATCCTGAAAAGTGCTCAAAAGCACTTGTGAAAGAAGCACTTCAACGCAACACATGTGACAACCTTACTGTTGTAGTAATCTGTTTTTCTGCAAATCCACCTCCTAAGATTGAAATTCCTAAATATCATAGAAGAAGAAGTATATCAGCTGAAGGCCTGGATCATCTCAAGGGTGCCTTGAATAGCTTATGAGCACTTAGGCTTTGTTTTATGTAATTTTTCTTTATTATTTTTGGTTGGCAGTATGAATTCCAATATGACTTGATGTAAGTCTTTAAGAGTTTTGGTAGTTTCTTGTATTTTTCAGTTAACGGTTGATATTCAAACATATTATCAAATTAGAAATAATTTCTAAAACATGGGTTGAGACTGAGTTGAAAAAACTATAGAAAAGGATTGGGTTCAATCTTAACATAGTTCAAACAAGGTCCAAATCAAGATTAATAAGTTTAGATTCGAATTTGATTTAAAATAATTTAATTTCAAATTTTATTAGGGGTAATTCAACTCAAATGTTTAAATTTATTCGAACTTAATTCGTTTATAAAAATAAGTCTACTCTTGATTTAAACTTGATTTGTTTGATGTGAGCATGAGTAAGCTGATCAAACCTAGCCTTGCTTTAGAATTAATTGCTCTATTTAAAAGTGTGTAGACTACTTCTCACAAGTGGATCTAATATAAGCTAGCTTTGATCAAATCTTTCTCTCAATTTGAAAGAGTTGATTTTGAGTTGATGCTCAAAAGCTTGATTCGAAATCAACTCGTTTGTTTATCCAATAATATTTTCATCTTATAAACAATCACTTCTCCAACGATATCGTATACCATGTTAATACCCCTCTAGTGTTATTGTATATTAGCTTAAACAAATTCGAACTGGATATTATAGTTTTAATTAGAACTCAAATAGACTCTAGGTTCAATTTGGTTAAGATTGGATCCACCTTTGCTATTTTCGGCCTAAATATTTGTAATGGGCTGGGTCTGAGATTCTCAAGCCCAACCCAAGCATGAGAAATTGTAAATAAGCCCATTTTATCTCAAACAACTTCATTGCTCGATTCACCCTCCGATATCCTCAGGCTCCAACTCCATGTCAACTCTAAAAGAGATACTCACTCGCCGTCCGGTTGCCGCCACAATCAGGCTGACGGTCCTAGCCGGTGGCGCAAGGCCGGCTCCTCCGGTGGGTCCAGCTCTGGGTCAGTATCGACTCAATCTGATGGCTTTCTGCAAGGATTTCAATGCCCGAACACAAAAGTACAAGCCAGACACGCCGATGGCGGTGACGATTACTGCGTTCAAAGAAAACACGTTCGAGTTCACTGTTAAGTCTCCTTCAGTTACGTGGTACCTTAAAAAAGCGGCAGGGATCGAGTCCGGTAGCAGCCGGCCGGGGCACGTGGTGGCCTCGACGTTGACGTTTAAACATATTTATGAGATAGCGAAAGTTAAGCAGTCAGACCCGTATTGCCAGTACATGCCATTGGAGAGTATTTGTAAGTCCATTATTGGGACTGCTAACACTATGGGTATTAAAGTTGTTAAGGAATTGGATTAAATCAGATCATGGTTTAGGCTTTTTTCTAAACATAAATTTTGAAATGTTTGTACTTGTTTGATTGGTCGATAAGATTTGTGTTTGTTTTCTGAAGCATTGATTTATATGGGTTGGACTTCCCATTGCATATTTTGTTACTATAAATTGATATACTGTACATTGCATATTTTATTATTCTGTTAGTCATTTGTGTTATGGAAATAATATTGTGGTTCCCTTTGATTTTGTAGCATTCTCATTCATAATCTTAGTGTGGCATGTTAAGACATGGCTATTGCCTTCTATTCAGTTTTTCAACTGTTCACGGCAAATGGTCAATTTAATATCATATGATTGATTTGATTTGAGGTTAAATTAACAAAGAGCTATTTTGTGTATTGTGTATGGTGCCATTTTGATGAATATGTTGTAGTTATTCGAGGGTTAATATTTCATCTTGTGGTGAATTAGTTGTGTTTGTATTTGTTTTCTTTGAGTTTTGGCTTGCTTTAATGGATGTGCATCTCATTTGTGTAATTCCAATGCCTATTATGAACAGACCACACGTCTTAGGTTGCAGTGATTTTATTTACTATTGATATTTCATTACTCCTTTAAACATTGTGATGTTTGGAAATTTGCATTGTAGTTTATGGCACCCTATTTATTTGATAGCACTATTTTGCATTTTGTAAAGTCACAAAATTAGGCACTGTCAGTGAGTTCATTTGCCCTTTAAATAGACAGATGGTGAATTTCTAGGGTCATTGTTGCTTTGGTGTTCATTGAAAGATTGGGTTCAGGGCAAAGGTTATTTTGATATGAAAATTTAATGGAGATACAATGTAGAGCAGTACTCCCCATCAAGCTTGCTAACATTTATCAATCACCAATTTTATTTCACTAAAATGATGATTTGTACATTTATTTTGTTACTTTGTTAATTATTGTGTTGCTAAATGACATTTTGGTTACTATAATCTGCCGATTTTGTGTCATTCTCATGCTGGTCTTAATGTGGTAAGATTAGGTGGTGGGCACTGACTTCATTCCATAATTCATAGGTAGTTGTTACTTTAGTGTTCATTGACTTGGTGGGTTTTGGAAGCTGGTTGTTTCCATATCATGATTGTATACGATTTTCATGTTGAAATAATGAAGATCTATTTTGTGTCTTGTGCCAATTTGCTGAATATGTTGTCAAATTTTGAGGGAAAAAATCATCCTTGGGTTGTGTTATCTAGCTATTTCAATGATTTTTAGCATGTCATGAGGTTGCTGAAAAATAACTTGTGAGTTGTGGTTTAAACACCTGAACTAGATTGGCTGATTTAAAGTGGTTATGGCTGAAGGTGGGGATACTAGTAGCTTGTTCTTCAAACATTGTTTGCTTAATTTACATGGAAATTGTGCAGCTCTAATGCTAGATGTTGCCAGATGCTAAATATTTTTCTTAGTTTAGAGCTTTGAAGAATTATCATTTGGGTTATGATTCTTAAGTTTCCAGGACTTCAATTCCTGACTTGCATTCCGATTCCAAGCTCCTTGAGTCATTACAGATAGCCTCTTTTTTCAAGCATTTTTGATATCTCCTTATGCATTTAGTGTAATTTGTGTAATAAATTTTCATTGATTAAGCATTTGTGAGGTTGGATTTGTTCTTGATTATCTGGGTTTAGCAGCAAATGTTGATATTTTATTTAATATACAGTCTAGTGGCCTATGCCTGGATGATAAACCTAGTTGATTATTGCTGCTTGTCTAAGACAAGAATTTGAATTTGATGAAAGTTCAAACTAATTAAGGAGAATATCGACTTCATCAGGCTTATTGTGTTTGTTAAATTATTCATGCCCATATTTTGGCTGTGATCACTTCATATCTTATTGAGTTACTATCAGGCAAGCAACAGCAAGCACCAGTTATGGTAAACGTCTTGTTTTTGTCACCTATTAAGAGGATCCGAACGGGGCCTTGAGCACCTTGTCAATGGGCCCATCTGAGTCTTCTTAAATCTAATTGGTTAAACTAATAAATTGTTTAAACAAATGTTAAAATAATTTTATCTATTTATCCATTGACGGGTGAATCCCATAGTTAAATTATGATATAGAACGATTCGACCAAAAGTCATTCTGGTCAATTGCGAAATGAGTTTTTAACTTGACGTCGATCGAGCTGCTACTGGATCTCAAACGCTAGGTAATATTCACTATTCACCACCTATAAATTAAGTAGTCGGTGTGCAAAATCCACCAGCCAGCAGCTTCCACACAGCTGAGTTTGCTGAAAGCTATTGGTGATAACAATAGCAAGAGTTCCATTTTGATGAAAGGGTTTTTCTGTAACCTAGTTTCATGATGTCCCTCAAACATACATGACAGAGTGACTTTTTTCTTCATTTTTCTGTTTTTAATGGACTGAACTGAAGTCCATTTGTTTTAAGTTGAAGTGACAAGAAGAAGTTTCAGAACTCCCTCATCAATGCTCAAAATCTCAAACCCTTCAAAGCTTACGCTAACAAAAGCCACTACTTGTCTGAACCTACTGCTCAGTTGGCAATCAAAACCCATTTCTACATCATCCTTTCCAGTCCTAACTCACGAACATATAGCCCGTCTCATTTTAGACCAAAAATCAGCTTCCCAAGCTCTTCAAACCTTCAAATGGGCCGCAAAACTCCCAAACTTCACCCATTCGCAATCCACTTACCGGGCTTTAATCTATAAATTATGTGCATTTCGTCGCTTTGACACTGTCAAGGAACTGCTTGACGAAATGCCCCACTCAATTCAATCACCCCCTGATGAGTCTATTTTCATCACAATTGTTCGTGGCCTTGGCAGGGCACGTATGATTAAAGAAGTTACGAGAGTTGTTGATTTGTTTTCGAGGTTTAACCAAACCCCATCTCTGAAACTTTTCAATGCTGTTCTTGATGTTCTTGTTAAGGAAGATATTGATTTGGCAAGAGCATTTTATAGGAAGAAGATGATGGCAACTGGGATTCAAGGTGATGAATACACATATGGTATTTTGATGAAGGGTCTTTGCTTGACTAATAAGATTGGTGATGGTTTTAAGCTCTTGCAAATTATGAAATCTCGAGGGTAAAGCCGAGTAGTGTGATTTATAACACATTGCTTCATGCACTTTGCAAAAATGGAAAAGTTGGGAGGGCAAGGAGTTTGATGAATGAAATGGAAGAACCCAATGATGTTACTTTTAACGTTTTGATATCTGCTTATTGCAAAGAAGAGAATTTAGTTAATGCTCTTGTGTTGTTGGAGAAGAGCTTTAATTTTGGCTTTTTACCTGATATCGTTACTATTACAAAGGTTGTGGAACTTCTATGCAACACAGGCCGTGTAGCAGAAGCTGTTGAAATTTTTGAGAGAGTAGAGAGCAAGGGAAGTGTAATTGATGTCACTGCTTATAACACCTTGATAAAGGGTTTTTGTAGATTAGGGAAGGCAAAAGTTGGGTATCGGTTTTTGAAAGAGATGGAGAGGAAGGGCTGCCTTCCGAATGTAGACACATATAATATATTGATTTCTGGGTTTTGTGAAACTAAGATGTTGGATTTAGCTCTTGATATGTTTAATGACATGAAAACAGATGGGATCAATTGGAACTTTGTTACTTATGATACATTAATTAAGGGTTTGTGCTCAGGAGGGAGGATGAAAGACGGTTTAAAGATCTTAGAGTTGATGGAAGATAGCAAAGAGGGTTCTAAACTACACATTAGTCCGTATAACAGTGTGTTATATGGTTTGTACAAGGAGAACCAACGGAATCAAGCACTAGAGTTTCTTACAAACATGGAGAAATTATTCCCAAAAGCTGTTGATAGGAGTGTAAGGATATTAGGCTTTTGTGAGGACGGTGGTATAGATAATGCCAAAAAGGTCTTTGATCAGATGACTGAAGAAGGGTTAGTTCCAAGTATTCTTGTTTATGACTGCCTAATCCGTGGTTTTTGCCAAGAAGAACGTGTGCGAGAGGCGTTTGAACTAATGAATGGGATGGTTGAACATGGCTATTTTCCAGTTGCATCAACATTCAATGCTCTAATTGTTGAGTTTTGCAGTCAGGGAAAAGTTATGACAGCTTTGAAACTCATGGAGGATATGGTTAGGAGAGGCTCTTCACCTGATGCAGGAAGTTATAATCCTTTGATTGATGGTTTCTGCAAAAAGGGAGATTTCCAGAATGCTCTGAGACTCTTCTCACAGATGGTTGAGAAAGTCATCCTTCCTGATTATTTAACATGGAACTCTTTGATTTTCGGTCTTAGTCAACAAACAATATGGTCACAACACAGGAACATATCCAATTTAAACAAATTATTGCAATGGATTACAGAGACTTGAACTTTCAGGTAATTGCTGTTGCTCTTACAGATGATATGCAGTGATGATTGGTCAAATAGGATTCAGGTTTTAGCTGGTCATAAGTGAGCAAAATAGAAGGTATAGTATCCCGGGAATTCTTGTTTGATTATCAAATTTTTATTGTAACACATACACATACAATCAATCAAAATATTTGTATGTCATCCTTGTGACTTGATATCGCAAACCCAAATTGAATTGATTTAAATTGGTTAACCAAATTTTAGAGGGTTATCCAATTTTATTATGTTTTGACCAATTTTTGTAAAGCTGGTTTGGTATTTTATTATTATTTTGTTCAATTTATTAAAAGATAGTCATTTCAGTTAATTTATTTTTTATTTAATATTCAATTTGAATATTAATTCGATTCGATTTATTGTATGATTTTGAACACCTGTGCCAAAAAAGGGGAAAAAAAAAGTGTAATAGATGCACATACATATAATCAACAAACAAAAATTTGGGTGTATATACTATACGTATTGGTATAATACATTCCTATTAAATCCTATACATACATTCCTAATAATTGATTATACTTTTTTAAGAAAACCATTATAGAAAAAGAGTGATTTAATTTTTAAACTTGAATTAATTATAAGACTAAAATTACAAGTCTTTGAAATTTCCACGTTCGAAACGTTAGCGTCTTTACGGTTTCAACGTTTTTGGTAACCGGTTTTGGATTCAAAGGTGGCGTCGTGTCGGTACAAGAGAGAACAAAGCGAATTGAGTTACGTAATACAACTGATAAGACTCTACACAACAAAATAATACAAAAGAAAAATCAAAACCAACCAGCCAGCCAGTGCCAGCTCCGTCACTGTCGTATAGGATAGTACAATTTATGTGCATACCGACACTTTCATTAACACATTCGGAATTTTTTGGGTTCAAAAATGTCCCATCAAGGTTTAGCCAAATTATTTCCCACCTATTTATTGAATTTTTCAACTATACAAATTCACCCAAGACTCAACTTCGTTAAGAAAGAAATTAAGGTCCTAAATTTTCAAAAGAATAAAAAATAATAATTAGATGATTCAACATTATTAGTCAAATTAATTTTGTAATAGTTGAAACCTATCCGCATTGAACTGTTGGAGATATTTTTTGAACTCTAGGGATCACAAAAAATAAAGCCAAAATACAGGGATATGATTTGAAACTTACCAAATAAAAATGGATCCATCCATGTTACTTTTTTTAACCAGAGGGAGGACAAGGTCCTTCTCCCTGAACTCCTATTATTATTATAAATAATAAAAACAAAACATTTGTGCACGTAACACTTTGTAAAAACGTCTCCGCACGGATTCGCTCACGCTCTTACAAAGATTTTTCTTCATCTTGGTCTTCATTCTCCATCTTTCATCTCCACAAAGCAACAATCTTTCGATCTCGAAACCCATTTGCACGTCAACACATCTCTCTCAAAACTTCACAAGAACGCGATCAAAATAAGTGCTAATTGATTCAAGCCATGGGGTTTGATAAAGAGGCAAGTTCATCTTCACATGGGTTGCCGCCTTTTCCCAGAGAAGATACTCCACTTTTAGCCAAGGCAACTCCCCTTTCTTCACGATCCAAGACCTTTGCGAACGTTTTTATAGCCATTGTTGGTGCTGGAGTTTTAGGCCTCCCGTACACTTTCAAAAAAACAGGATGGATCATGGGCTCACTCATGCTCTTTTCTGTTGCAGCTTTGACCTATTACTGCATGATGCTCTTGGTTTTCACACGCCGGAAGCTTGATACTGTCCATGGCTTCTCTAAAATTTCATCTTTTGGTGATCTCGGGTTTGTTGTGTGTGGTCCAATTGGTCGTTTTGCTGTTGATGCCATGATTGTCCTTGCACAAGCTGGGTTTTGTGTTAGTTACCTCATATTTATTGCTAATACTTTGGCTCATTTATTTAATAATTCATATGATGATGGTAATAGTTCTGGTAAAATTCTCGGTTTTTTTACCCCGAAAGCTTTATATATATGGGGTTGTTTTCCTTTTCAACTGGGGTTAAATTCAATTCCAACGTTGACCCATTTGGCTCCACTGAGTATCTTTGCTGATGTGGTTGATCTCGGAGCTATGGGGGTTGTGATGGTAGAGGATGTCATGATTTTTCTCAAAAAGATGCCTGCTTTAAAGGCTTTTGGCGATTTTTCTGTGTTTGCATATGGTATTGGTGTGGCAGTTTATGCTTTTGAAGGTATTGGCATGATAATGCCACTGGAATCCGAGACTAGAAACAAAGCAAGATTTGGGAAAATCCTAGGCTTATGTATGGCTTTCATTTCACTGTTATATGGAGCATTTGGTGCTTTGGGTTACTTTGCTTTTGGAGAAGACACCAAAGATATAATCACCACCAATCTTGGAGCAGGATTAGTAAGCACTTTAGTGCAGCTGGGACTCTGCATCAACCTGTTCTTCACATTTCCCCTGATGATGAACCCAGTTTATGAGGTGTTCGAGAGGCGGTTTTGTGATTACAGATACTGCATGTGGCTGAGATGGTTGCTAGTATTGGTGGTGAGCCTGGTGGGTCTTCTGGTGCCAAATTTTGCAGACTTTTTATCACTGGTGGGGAGCAGTGTGTGCTGTGTGCTGGGCTTTGTGTTGCCCGCTTTGTTCCATTGGGTGGTGTTCAAGGAAGAATTGGGGTGGGGTGGCAAGGCTTTGGATGCTGCCATTGTGGGATTTGGAGTGATGATTGGCATCTCAGGAACCTACTCTTCACTAATGGAGATTTTTGCATCCAAGGCTTGAGAGTTAGAAGTTGAGTTGAGTTGAGTTGAGGGTTCAGGAAATAAATTAAGTTTTGTTAGTATTTGATTAAATTTGTTGTTTTTTGAATTGTGTTGGTGTATTATTATTGTATGCATAGCTGAGGTGTTCTGTTGATTATTATTATCAAAAACTAATCAATCAATTACAGACCTCTTTCATTTTATCCTATTTTTATCTCAAACTCGAAAGTTTTGAATGCTTTATCTCTAGCTCAGTTGTCTGTCCGTCCAACTGCGTACCCACTGCCTGCCATTTAGAAATATTGTTTATTAAGAATTAGTATTTAAACTAAATAATCATTCTAATTAAGATTACATTAATTATATTTAAATAATAAGGTTTTGAAAGGATTAGGAAAAACATTTTTTTGAGAATCTAATATCATCTTAACCCACAGATTTTATTCCCTTAATTCAAATCCTTATATTTTCTTTCAATTAAAATCCAGAATTCTAATTGCACAATCCCTGCTTCACATCACTATGTCTGAATGATTTTATATTTGATAAAATAATGCTCTTTTTTACTTTTCCCTCTTTTATAATGTTAACCCTGTGTCAGTCAATTCAACAACTCGTTAGAAATGTATCACCTTCACAATAGCCTCACTATAATAAATTGAGAACCCAAAAAACACATTTCCCAAATAGAGTGAATTCAAACTCAATCGACCGACCAACTCAAGTTTGACTTCAATCTAAAAAGTCTAACTCAAATTGGTAATGAGATTACTGAAAAAACTGTTAAAAAACACCAAAAAAAAAAAAATAGTGCCCACAACTTTCTGATTAGACTTAATCTGGTTCAACTCGAACTTAAACAAAAGTTCAACTCATTTAAGTCAAGCATTAAGTCAAGACCAAGATAATTCAACTTGGATTCAACCCTATTTACAAATACCAGACATGGCAAACTTGGGCCTCAGGTTATAAATTTTCATATTTGCACTGTGCAACATTCAATTAAGGGATGAAAATGGACCAACAAAAGAGAAAGAAAATCTAGTCGAGGAACAAAAAGATGCAGATCATAAATATCACAAATAATGATCAACAGCTGATATTTGAAAGAAAATTACATGTATATCAAGGCTATCCTGATGATGAACAAGAAGAAGATATTACAAAAGAATACAACACAAAGGTAATTCAATTGTCAAAAAAAAAAAAATTAAAGAACAAAATTAACCTTATGACACAACCACTCAATTGTCACATTATATACTCTCGTCAAAGAACCAAAGCCGCCACACCTAAAATCCAATATAATAATAATAATAAATCTTACCAGAAATGGAAGGCTTCAACTTGCAAAGAAAGACGAACAAGTAATGTAACAAGACCGGATTTTCTTACCTCCAACTAAAATGCACTCCATTCTGGGGTTTTCTTTTGAGTTTGACTCCCTACTGATGTGCTAAATGGCCCTGTTGAACTGAATGGATCTGAATACTCGGAACTTTTCTTTCGAACTTCTACCGATGCACTAAATGGTTCTGTTGACCCGAATGGATCGATGAAGTCAGAACTACTCTTTGGAGTTTGACCGTCTATTGATGTCTTAAATGGTCCAGTTGATCGAAATGGATCTGTGTCATCAAATGTGGGGAACCCATGACTGTGATCTGAGTCTCTGGTGCTGCGGATGGAATCAAACCTTGCAAGGGAACTCTGTGATGACTGGAAGAATCCGCTATCATGTGCATTAAATGAATCAAACCTCATTGAGAGATCATGACTCTGATCGGAATCTGTGGTGCTACGGAAAGAATCAAATCTGGCAAGAGAATGGTGTGGAGACTGTAAGAAACCACTATCACGCGTGTTGAACGAATCAAACCTAGAAAAGCTGTCGAATGAAGGCTCCTCCATTCCCATACTAAACCTTCGTGGGGAGCTTCCAAAATTATAGGCAGGAGTGCTTGGAACAGAATCTGCAAATACACTTTTTCCCTTGTTGAAAGAATAATCATCTGGCCCAGAATTAAATTGCCGTGGAGAGTTTCCATAAGTACTGTAAGCAGGAGTGCTTGGAACAGAATCTGCAAAAATTGATGAGCTCTTTCCCAGAAACATAATATTGCTGCGAGAGGAATCTGTTTTTATGGGTTTCAGACCAAAGTCATCAAGACCAAATAGAGAACTTTCACGTCTGTCATGATCCATGTCCTGCATTAGAAAAGAGAGAAAAATCATTGAACCAATGTATGTGCAAAATTAAGAACTCATTATATGACAAATCTTTTCATACAACAAGTTCACCAAAGAGCTGTCACAAATTTCTCAACAAGCATTCAAACAGCTAATTGTTCCACAGCTTTATCAAAAAGATACCTGTTTCAAATTACAATTTTTAAAGCAACATCTCTCTCATTAGATAGAAAAAATCATGTTTTAGCACAAAGCAGAAGAATAAATTATTTAGGTTTTAATGCATGAGTTAATCTGAACAATTTCTCCCCAGATAACTGAGCCAGTTCACATGTCTAGAATGGAGTAAAAAACAAACAGGCTACCACCAAAAGACTTGTAAATATAAAAATATTAACAATACATAAAGTTCTCTGCTTCTATCTCATCTATCAGTGTAAAACCCTGATAAAACAGATTTCAGCCTCCTCCTGCTTCAACTTCAAACGAATTACAGAATGCCAAAATAGGATTTATGTAGCCTACAAAACTATATTAGAGAAAATAAATGATCACATGATAAGATAAATAAAAATGAAATTCCACTGCACTAGGTGGCGCTTTTCAGTTTTGCAGCATGGCAAGACTGTAGTACATGGAATGCAATGCACAACAATAAAATGGTTCACAAACCTTGGTACTCTCTGTGTCAAAGCCCCAAACTGATTCTGTATCATAATGAGTGTCAAATGTTCCCCAACTAGGTTCATCAAATACTTTGTCCCCAGAAAAAACAGATTCAGTACCGTCCTGATCACTGAACAAATAAATCACCAAAAGTTTCAGTCTAATGAAGCATAAGTAAAGAAAATAGAGAAGTAATGAAACAGAATCCCAACTGCTGCAAGCATGCTTTGCATGATATTGGCTTCATGTAGACCATTTCCAAAGATTAAAAATGAAACAAAATCAATCAAATTAAAAATAACAAAGGAATCACAAACCTTCGTGTTTCTTTAGCATGGGGTGAGCCATCAGCACCAATGTTCTTCATGATTTGGGAATCTTGGACTTCTTGAGATTTGTTCTCTGCTGCAGCACTTCCATCTGGAGTGTCAGGAAGACTTCTTGCCAAGCCATTCTCATTTTGATCATGAGTCAATTCATTTTCAGTGCTCTCTTCACCTTTACTCGTGATCTCTAATTTAGCTTCAGTATCTGTGGATGATGTATTTAAACCATTGTTCATGGAAGTCTCATCTTTTCTAACCGGTGAAGATTTTGGTTTTCGGGGGGCTACGACATTTTGGACATCAAGTGTGAGTTCCTTGACCAAAGTGAATCCTGAAACGCATTGACAACAACAATTCATGCAAATAATATTGCAATTCAATTTATGACAAGTAAACCAAACAAAACATCAAAAGAAATACAATTCTATGATACCAAATAAGTTCCAAGTTAGAAATTGTCATGCCAAACAAATAATAATGATAATAACATAACAAATCCCAAAGGCAACTCTTTGACAGACCTTCATCTTCAAACTTGTCCCAATCTTCATCCCAATCAGCTGCTCCTTCTTGGATTCCAGGTTGCCAACCTTAAGGAATACCATCAAAAATATTTAAGAAAAGTTAAAGCATGATCTCCTATAAATTAATAATAAGTAATCAATAGCACAGCTAGATAAAAAGGAAAATTAGAAGGATGAGAGATAATATAGAACTCGAAAAAAAAAAATTATAACACACTAAAACCCACTATAATTTTTTTTTTTTAAACCATACAACTAAATCAAGGTAACCCATTTTATCAAATTAAAGACATTTTCATTTCAAAAAACAATAGCACAATTTATAATGTAAAAACACATGATATTCAAGATGGGACTCTCCATTCAAAGATCCAAACAACACATATACAAAAGATTTGTCAACATACAAAAATGGTGATTCTCATATACTAAAAGTAATTGCAGACAATAGATATTTTGATTTTAAAGATATTCCTCATCGTAGTCAAATAAATAAAAGCCTCCAATAGGGCATGGATTAAGCAGGCCATAGTAAGACAGTAGAAAATTACCAAAGGGAAGCTCAACCAGTGAAGTTGGTTTAGCACGCAATCCATATTGTTTGCAGCGTTCATTCAAAATTTTCACTAGTTCCTCCAGGCCTACTTGGATAGTATCAGCACGTTGCTGCAAAGCCCAATATTGACTTAAATACATGTTCTCATAAAATCTCCAGCTAAATATTCACAGTGAAAAGTATACCTGAAGGGAACCATCACCACTGTCTCCTTCCATTTTGACAATTGCCTGATATAAATCCATTTTTTTCTCCTGCAAGTAAAACCAATTGCAAAATAATATATTTAGAAAAACGGAGGTGAACTGTACAGCAATCACAGAAGCTAAAAATAATAGCAAACTGACTTCAACTGACTCCATAGAAGAAAAAACATTCATGCCCATCACTGAACCAAAATTACCTGAATATCACGAAATGTGGACTCTTCCAGAGTTAGTTTGGAGGCTACATCTCCAGACTGCTTGTATTTCTCCTCATACTTCTTTGCCAGCAACTCAACCTGAAATACAAGTCACTCCGATTGGTCCAATAAGAAGCAAAATAATAGAACCAAAAAAAAAAAAATTAAAGCAAATAACAAAAGGAGATACCTCACGTCTGTCTCCAGCCACCCTTTCTGTGATCTCATTCAGTCGATTGTCACATCTGCTTTTGTATAAAATCTGAAATCAGGTAAAAAATAAAAACAGTAAAGAAAAGGAAATATCAGCACTTCATCTTGACATTTCCATCACAAAAATGATAAATATAACAATTTTCCCCTAAATACATTTGATGAATTTTAAAAAAATTACAAGAAACAAAAAATTTTAAAAATATACAAAAGAGATATTTCCAACTACTTGCATCAAATGTACAGATAAGGCAGCTAAAAGAATGTTATACAGAAGGTAAAGTTAATTATGTAATGTCAATTTTTTTGTTTATAGCATAACTATTTTTAATTCTCAAAACTCACACAACATGTAAGCATCAAAGCATAAAATCAATTGAAGCCTAAGTTTATCTATGATTATCATGACTGTTTTGCATAATTCAAATCAAAATGACTACTTTTGAAAATTATACAGTTGTCAAAAGGGAAAAACTTCAAGGGTGCATACTCACAAGTTCCTGCATCTTGGCACGATAGAACTGTATCTTCTCTCTGGATGTCAATATCTCCTTTTCCAATTCTTCAACCTTAAATAATAATGATGAAACAAATCAGATTTAAATTTTCCAAAATGACCTACAATGAGCACTACCATTCAAAATATAGCTCTAAGAACAGCAGTTAGTGTAACTTAAACCATGCCACATCTCAAAATAATTGATTGGTTTCACTTAAATGCAAAAAATATACATAAATATATGTATATATTTAATACTAGGACACTCTAATAGGAAATAAGACTGAGAATGCCAGTAAAATTCTACTGATTTGGATGCACCCAGAAATAAAAAAATTCTGGAATACAACCATAATTTAGAGAATAAACAAACATGTCACGTTTGTTTTAACTGAATAAATCAGCATCCACTCAATGGTTCAAGAATAAACAAACTGCTCAGATGATTTGGAAGAAATTTCCTTCACTAGTTAGAAAAATGTGAACACCAATTGAAATTATTCCCAAGACATATCTAGAAATGACATCAACATAAAGACTATTATATTAAAAGAAATTCAACGTATGAGCCATAACAGGTTATGCATGCTTTAAACAAGACATAATTGCATAGTCAGTACCTTTTTATCTGCCTCAGTTGCCTCTTTGAGCTTAGCATTCAATGATTCCTGTTCTTCTTTGCTCAGTTGATCCACAAGAAGCTTTTCCAGAGCAGGAACTTTGGGCTTTTGTTGAGCCGGCTGTACAGTTCTATCAGGATGAACTGGAGGAACCGGCCTTGGTGGCTTTCCTGCAGGAGGTCTAACACCATGTGGTGGTTGTGAACCTGTTCAAAAATTTCCTTTTTAACTTGCAAATACATCAATAAAAGGGAGACAATGTTGCAACTACAAAATAATTGTGACACAGTAAGAAAAACAATACCTCCAACATGGCCCCATGCTGCACTCCCATGTGGAACTGTAGGCTGGCCCGGAAGAGAAAATAGAGCATCTTCAGGCATGATAGTGCTTGGAAGCATCGTAGGAAGAGGACGCCCTTCTCTGAAACGTTCCATCAGATAGAGAGCAATGCAAAACTCCTTCAATGAGAGCATACTGTCATTATCTTGGTCAGATAGATCCCACACCTGTTTTAAGACCTCTGAAAAACCAACAAGAATAACATAGTTATCATATGGTAAGCGAAAGATGATATTAACCAACCCCCAAGGACAAAATTTTAGTTCACACCAACAACCAACCTATTCAGGAATTTTTCTAATCCAAATTTACTATAATGTCATATCAAATGTTCAGCCAAATCTGGCAAAGCATATTGCGAAGAATAGCTAAAAAATTTATCCCTTTTTCACCAAAAATTAATAAAGCTTATCTTTACATAACTAGCAAGTCTTAAAACCAAAAAATAGCTAACAATCAATATAGAGCTACAAGTTAGACCAGAAAAAAATTGAACTCACACTTAAACAACAGAAGGATACTAGCAGGAAAAAAGAAAAAAGAGCAACATCTAAAATACTACCTCTTGGAAGCCTCCAACTCAAGAACAGGTTACGTGCCTGTTCACCAGTGATTTTCCCATCTCTATCTGTATCTACTTGCACAAAAACTTTAGTATACTTTTGAACCTCAGACTGAGTCATTTTTGGCCATGGAATATTGGGCTGTGAAGAAGCTGGATTTGCAGCTCCAAGAGGAAACCCAGTTGAAGTAGGAGCAGTGATACTCTGAACTGGAAATTGATTATTTGGTTTCACTGCTGACTGAACTTGCTGATACTGAACACCCAAAGGTGGTTGAGGAATTGAACTCTGTTTGGATTCAACTGGACTTGGTTCCACTGATGGTACAGGTCTGGAGGATGCTGGAATAATTGCACTTGAGACAGGTAAGCTAGCTGCAGAAGATGTCACAGCAGGTTGCTTTGGTTGAACTGGAGTTGCAGAAAATACATCTCCAAAAAGTGAGTCAGAGGGAAACCCATTGCTTGAAACAACCAAGGCTTTAGAATCTGAAACTTGAGGCACTGGTGCAGTAGCTGGGGTCTGCCCTGATGTTGCTGGTGGTCTAGGTTGAACAGAGGAAGTCAAACTTGAAGCTGTCAAACCAAATCCATCTTGAGCTGAGGAAGCACTGATCCCTTTGGCAGGAACTTGTGAAGTTGCAGGCCCTAAAGGACCACCTGTAGCTCCACCAAGATAGTTAGTTGATACATTTGAAGTTGGAGGGCGAGCTACTAGCATAGTACTTCCACTTTGCATACCCCGGCTTGCAATCACTTGTTGGGGATGAGGTCCAGCACCAGAAGACACTGATTGGGGTGGCATAAAGTGGTTTGGTTGAGATGGGAAAAACTGTTGGTTTGTGCTTGCATTTCCAAGGCCTTGTGGTCCTCTAACACCAATGTTTTGAGGTGATGGTGGTCGGTTAACACTCAGCTGTGGAGCATTTCCAGCAGTGCTTGCATTACCAAAGCCATATGGTCCTCTAACACCAATGTTTTGAGGTAACGGAGGTTGATTTGCACTCAACTGTGAAGCAGGTGCTCCTGGCCTAGACTGAGAACTTGGTGTAGCTGCAAGGTTTATTTGGGGAGCAGGAATTTTAGCAGAAGCAGGACCATATAATGCTGCCTTCACTATGTCTGGAGTCAATTCTCGCTTACTTTGTGCCACAGTAACGAGTTTAAGAGCATTGTAAAATTCTGCTCGATTAAGAAAGCCAGCTTTTCTCTGATCAGCATGTGTCCATACCTGCACAAGACAGAACCATGCATACAGTTCCAAGAGATCAAGTTCCCAACAAAAAATACGTCTAAAAAGCTAACACAATATGTGTTAAAAAATTGCTAAAACATTAAAGTAAATCACTCAATCCTGACACACAATGAACGGTTATCCTTCTCCTAACACTGCCTCTGGACTGAAAAACGAAACTAAAACTATTACTAGCATCTCAACAAAACCAAAAAGTCATTACAAATGTAAAATTCCAAACATCCAATCAAAACAAAGCCAAATCGAATTCAACATAGCCATTCTATTCAATTTCAGACAAACTCTGAAGCTTAGCCCTAACTAACTGTACCACAAACTGAATCTAACTCTCCAACTCAAAATTCGCTACAAATTCAACGAAGAAGCAACTCTTAGAAACGAAAAAATGGATGAAGGAAACCAAAAAGGGTACGGATTGGATTGAATTAGACGATGAATACCTGCGCGAGGACTTGTTTGGGCAAATTTGAGCCTTGGAAGAATGCGACAGCCTCTGCTCCACTGATCTGACCGTCGCCGTCCAAATCTGCTCGTCTGAAATACGCATCAAATAGATCGGTGCTGGTCGCGTTTTGCCCCGCCATTTCTGATCAATCGAGAGATGAAAATCTCGCCGGATCGGGACGAGATAATTAAATAAATCGATGTTGCAAGAGAGTGTCGAAAAAAAATAATTGTGTGTGGCGAAGCCCAAAAATGTCCTTGGAGATGCCGATAGTTGGCTTGATGTCATTCGCCACGCGCAGGAAGGTATGGTCTGCCCAGAACGTTGTCGTTTGGTGGGTGAGAACAAACAGTAACAACAAAATTACGTATCCAAATGATTTAATTATTTGTTTACCTACGGTAATGAATAGATGATTTTCAACTATAGATAAAATAAAATTTTTATCACGTGTGATACATTATTTTTAATAATCAAATTACTATATAGTATTAGTGTCCTTTTTTTTAAATTTATTTTTCCATCCAAACCATTGAAATTCAAAAGTTAGTTTTACCACCATTTTTAGGTATTTTCATTGATTTACAAAACTATGTTATGAGTTAATATTATTTATATCACTTTAATGCAAACTTATATCTTTGAAAATTAATTTGAAACAATAACGGATACCATTAGAGTTAGACCCAAATTAATTTAGTTTAGTTTTAAAATCTCAATCAGTTTGATTTAACTTGACTCAACTTCATTTAGATTTTATTTGAGTTGAGTTCAAATAAAAAAGATACATTTTTTCGAGTTTGATTTTGTTTGACTCGTAAGTAAGAAAAATGACTCTATTTAATTCGAGTTTAACTCATTATTCGATTTAAGTCATATTAAGTAATTATCAAAACGATTTTATTTTATTTATTATTAAATAAAATAACATCATTTTATTAATGTGTAATAAACTAAAGTTACAAAAGTTGAATCATGAACTCAAATAAGGTTTTAAACTTCAAACTTAAGGATTGCGTTGATCCTAAATTATTTTTAAATTTGGTTTGACAAATCTAAGTAAAATAATTTTTTTATTTGAATTAAACTTAAGTGAGTAGATATTATTCTAAATGGTCATGATAGTACTTCCAAGTGTGACATTGACCATAGCAGACCGAAATAATGCGGTCTAGTTATAATCACAAAAAATACAAAATGAATTGCAACCTTAATTATAAATATTTTCATTTATAATTACAAATATTAAGTATTCATATAGATGATAAGTTCGCTACAAAATCGTTTGACTTATTCTGATTGTCATTAAAGAAAGAAAATATAAGAAATTTGAAACCCATCATCTGGTATAGTTTAAGGGTAATATTATATTATTTTTATTTCAAAATAATATAATCACATGTTTAAATTGGTGTGTGTGTATGTGTATATATATATATATATATATATATATATATATATATATATATATGTATTAATTCTATATTATTTATCATTTGGGAAATAAATGGTAAGTCCATGAATTTATTATTAACCAGCCAGGTCTAAACAGGGCTCTTTTGTGTCTTTTACAAATTTTTTTATTGCCCCACCAATTTTTTTTTTTTTCAAGAATTAAAGTGGGTTGTTGTATATATAATATATCCAGGAGATTCTTGATATAAATTTGTATACATAAAATTAAAAGTATAATTTTACATATGAAATAAAATTGTTAGAATCGATAATATGATTGTGTATAAATAACCAAAAAAAAAAAGTTTTAAAAATAATTTAATTCATTACTCAAAATTTCGAATAAAGAGATAATTTAGCACTTTTAATAGGAGTCAATAAAATTAAATTATCAAATATTTTGGCACGTGTTTCTAAAAGCTAAATACCATATATACCCTCAAAACCATAATGCAAATGAATTTATTAATCATGAAAGCAGTTGGCTTGCAAGCATCACCCATCAGACCAATCTTGCGCAAGATATTTGATGACAAGTCACAACAGCCTACCTAATGGAAAGGCAAAATGACTATGTCCCACCTAAACTTTGATGAATGGCTTTTCTTAATATTAAGTTTGACAATCCTAATTTTTTTAAAATCAATTTATCAAAGTTATATGATAGGTTTTTACCGCTTAAAAGCTATTTTAGTTATTTTATATGATATCTAATAAGGTTGATATAACATACATCATTAATAATATAAACAAATTATATTTTCAGTTTAAATACTTGATTTTTTTATATTTTTCTTTTTTGTTTAATATTTCTTCTTTCTCTTTTTTATCATTGAAAAACATTTATAGAGTAGTTTGTGGATTTGGACACTTATAATTTGTCTAGTTAATAAGACATTTTAAAATTGGTGAAAATGATAAAATCTAACTAAAATGAAGCTAATACTAAAGATGAGCGATAATGTCAATAAGTGCACAATATTAAAAACACAACAACAACCAGATTATATAGTTACGAGAAATTGAATGGTTAATTGTGATATTACAAAGGTGATACTAATAAGAAAGAATCAATCAAATTGAAAACACTTTATAACTTTTAGTTTTTATTATTAATAACTAGACGTTAATGAAAAATATATAAATTTTTGAAGAGAAATTGTTATATAACTTAGACATAAAAGTATTTTTGACTTAAAAAAACTGACCAATTTCGTTAACAAATTTAATGCAGGATAAAAATAGATTTTTAAAATTTAAAGATGAAAAATGTCATTCCATCTAAGTTCATGTGGGAATAGGATTTGCGCAATAAAAATACGTAACATTGCCACGTAACCAAGCAACCAACCCTACACTTGGCAATGAGGGTCAAAATAGGAAGCCGAAAAATTCAACTTAAAAAAAGGGCAAATACGAAAGTTAAAAAAAGAAAGAAAAGAGTGATGCACTATTGAATCCCACGCCAAACCACAGAGCTCGCAAAAAAGCAGGAAAACCAAAAGCAGAGCATAAACTCGAAACTGCTCTCCCAATCATATTTCTCGTTTTTGTCCTTTTAAATCTTCAAAATCATAACAAACGAAATTCATTCGAACAAATTTTAAACTGATAATCAAATTACACGGTTGATTTATACACGATGTCGTGTTCGTCGTCATCAGGTTCGGAGGAAGACGATGAGGGAATCGATTCCTATCGGAAAGGAGGTTACCATGCCGTTAGAATCGGCGATCCGTTTGCTTCCGGTCGTTATATAGCTCAGAGGAAGCTCGGTTGGGGACAATTCTCTACTGTCTGGCTCGCTTACGATACTCAAACCTCAGTACGTTTTGTGTTTGATTTAATTCATTTCTTGTTTTGTTTTTGGATTTATTTATTTGTTGCGACTGTGATATGATTTGGGAAGATGATGCGTGATCCCGGTACTTTAACCAGAATATACGAACATTTTGTTAAAGTTAATTGTTAGTTAACGGTATTGTTACCGCAGCTGCATCATAATGCTCTTTTGATTATACCACGTCGTGAAAATCATTTCAGTTTTTTTATTAGTGGTGGATTCGTTTCTTGTTTTGCTTTTAGATTTTATGTGTTACGTTATGATATGATTTATGAAGATGATGCGTGACCTCGGTTCCGTTACCGGAATTTACAATAATTTTGTTAAGATAATTGTTAGTTATAAGTAATATTACTTCGGTTTTATCATAATGCTCTCTTCTTTATATGTTGTCCCTCTATGAACTGCGTGAAAATCATTTCAGTGTTTTGATTAATGTTGGATTCGTTTCTTGTTTTGTTGTTGGATTTTATTTGTTATGATTATGATATGATTTAGGAAGATGATGCATGATTCCGTACTGTTACCGGAATTTACAGTCATTTTGTTAAGATAATTGTTAGTTAGCGGTAACGTCACTGTGGCTGTATCATAATGCTCTTTGAAATCATTTCATTTTTGTAATTCAAGATGGATTTGATAAGTTTGGATATATTTTTGTTGAGTGTATATAGATTCTGATGCATAGATCTTCATTATTAAAATTTTAATAATTATTAAATAATTTTGTATGTAGTTTAGGTTTATTAATTGTAGATGACGAGATCAATGCTAATGTTAAATGATGATCTGACTGATATCCCTATGGACAAAAATGATATACTTGGTTTTATACTTAACAAGTATTTTTATGTTTTGTGTATCTATTTTGTGACATGTTTGATAACGGGCAAGTGAATATTTAAACTTCTATGCGTTTCATAATGCGATTCCCATCTTAGTTTTGTTGATTAAATATGAAGCAACTCTATGGGTATTTACAATAATCTTTGTCTGCAACTTCCTAGAGATGTCGTGATTAATGAAAATAAGTCAAAACACAGAGTAAACAATGTTGCTTAATGCAAAATTATGTTGTATATCAGTGTAGATTGTAGGGCATCGAATATTTGGCCACGGTGTCTTCTTTTAAAGCATTAAAATTTTCATTTCTTCATATTGGTAATTTATATAGTTCATCACAGATAGAATATGGTGAATTTTTAATTAATGGCATAACCATAAATAAGACACTTGCTTGAAATTATTCCTTTATTGGAATTCAGAGCATATTATTATTCAAAAAGGTGACAGCAAATAAATTTAGGAATCCAGTCATTGCATTTTTTACTTGGCTTTTACATCTATGTAATAAATATGGTGTTCCCAAGTGATCACTAACAGAAGCCCCTAGCTAAAATACTTAAGGATCACCCTATTATTTTATTGCTTCCATTTTCTTCGTACATTAATGTAAAATTAGAAAGTATTATGGAAAATATATTATTTATGCTTGCATTCTTCTCCATTTTTTCATAAGAACATTCTTCTTCATTTCCCAGCAAGGGAGTAAAATTTTGTATATCTGGTTCCTTATTTTTGTATTTTGCTTTTTTCAGAGTTATGTTGCTGTTAAGATACAAAAAAGTGCTGCAGAATTTGCTCAGGCTGCTCTGCATGAGATTGGAATCCTTTCAGTTATTGCTGATGGTGACCCCTCTCATTCCAAGTTTGTTGTGCGACTGATTGACCACTTCAAGCTTTCAGGGCCAAACGGGCAGCATCTTTGCATGGTCCTTGAATTTTTAGGTGATAGCTTACTTCGGTTGATCAAGTACAACCACTACAAAGGTCTTGAATTGAATAAAGTTAGGGAGATTTGCAAATGCATTTTGACAGGCCTGGATTACTTGCATAGAGAACTAGGTATATTACACACCGACCTAAAACCGGAAAATATTCTTCTCTGTTCAACCATTGATCCTTCCAAGGACCCAATTAGGTCTGGACACAGTCCAATTCTTGAAAAGCCAGAGGGAAGCCTAAACGGTGGAGCTACCATGAATCTTATTGAGAAAAGGTTGAAGAGGAGGGCTAGGAGAGCAGTTGCCAAAATTTCAAGAAGAACTTCAGTGGGAGGGGTGCAAGCAACAAAGCCTGAGCGATCTATGGATGGGATTGATGTTAGGTGCAAGGTTGTGGACTTTGGAAATGCATGTTGGGCAGACAAGCCATTTGCAGAAGAAATTCAAACAAGGCAGTATAGAGCTCCTGAAGTCGTACTTGGTTCAGGATATTCCTTTCCTTCTGATATGTGGTCATTTGCTTGCACAGCTTTTGAACTTGCTACTGGGGACATGTTATTTGCTCCCAGGAGTGGACAAGGCTATAGTGAAGATGAGGTAAGAAGGCATTCTATTAATTAATTGATATTTTTGCTGGGCTATAAGTTTCTCTTTAAATGCCGTGTTCCCTGGTAAAAGTCTTCATCTGGATATTGTATTATAGCACACTGATTTCTGTTTATGCTGTGGCTAACCTTTGGTTATCAAATGAGAGAAATCCTAATCGTTAAACCACGTGATCTACCATAAAAATCACTTGGTATTTATTTAAATCTGCAAAAAAAGGTCGTTTGTTATTAATATGTCAAATTTTTTGTTGATTAGTCTGGTAAATTTTAAAGCATCTTTCCTGTAAATCTGTTTTACGTTGTTTACATTATGATGAACACACCCTCTTTGCTGCCCTGGGTGAAAGAGAAAACAACAAAGAAACTGTCTGTATTAGATGCTGAAGAAGTGTTCTTGGGTTGATTTTAGGATCACCTTGCTCTCATGATGGAACTCCTTGGAAAGATGCCTCGAAAGGTAAGCAGATTATAGCCACAGTATTTTCCATTATTATTTGTGTACCTTAATGCCATTTCTCCTCTCATGCGAATATGAGCAGATAGCTATAGGAGGAACCCGATCAAAGGATTATTTTGATCGGCATGGGGATCTTAAGAGGATTCGGAGGCTGAAGTTCTGGCCACTTGATCGATTGCTTATTGAAAAGTATAAATTCTCTGAGACTGATGCTCGTGAGTTGTCTGAGTTTCTGTGTCCCATTCTTGATTTTACACCGGAGAAGAGACCAACAGCACAGCAGTGTCTACAGCATCCGTGGCTCATTCCCACGAATACTAATCAAAACGAAAAGAAAAATGAGCCTAACATGGAGAAGGAGAAGCTGGACAAGGAGACGGTGAACGTTGGAATGAGCAAACTTCAGATTAGTGTGGGTAAATGAAGAAAGTTTTGCAGTGCTGACACACCACTACCACTACCACTACCGCTACCAGAGTCAAGCTCATCTCATTCCTCCTGTATGAGTATATTTGTGATTGTCATTTTTTTGTTTGTTATATTTTTAATAAGATCATTTTTTGACTAATGATTTACTAAAATGTAAAATAGTAATGTACGTTGTGAGGAAATGACACGAGAGAAAAGTTTAACTGCAATGACGAACACTAGTGCATCTTGAATGGTACCGATAACATCTGCTCACTTCTTAATCGAATATCAACCTTTGTTATGTGATCAATCTTGAGAAGTGCATGAGAATTCAATATGCTTGCTTAGAGTATTTTGCCCAGAGTTGAATGTGTAACGAAAAGGTTGAAGATTTGCTCGGAGTTGATTTAATAATAGTTCTCTTCATTATACAGGTGATGAATGAGAATTTTCACTTCAGGATGTTCTGGGTAGTGGGTACTATACAGTCATGAAGAGTCTTTGGTTTTGCCAATGTTCCTCTTGTCTATTTTCGTTCACTGCAGTGTCATGTCATGCTGTCAACATGAAAAAGAACATACATTCATATTTGAAATGAGTTTATTCAGCAAGTATTTAAATGACACGAATGACACATTTAGCGTTTTTATCATCATTATCATGTATTCAATGATTTGAGGATGAGTACATAGATACCTATAATTTTCACAGTGATCCCAAAAGTTATAGTTGAATTTAATCCAGATTGAGTTTGAGTAAGGCCTAATTCGAGATTAATTTAAATGAAAAAATATCAGTTTGAAACCAAAGACTTGAGGTTATAATTTTATTTTAATTTTGATATGAATTAACTTGAGCTTGAATATTTAATTTGAGTTCGAGTATGAGTTCAACTGAACTAAATTCAACCCTACCACATTGGTGATTTGTGGGGAGGACCCATCAGCGGCATCTTTGCCACAATGGGGTCATTATTAAGCGTGTTAGATGATGGTGATGAAAGTGGAAGGCAGGGAGTGGCTCAACAGAGCCTTATGGTGGCCTCTCTTCTTTCTTATCTGTTTTATCCCCACAACATGCTACACCATTATAATTTCAGCACGCTTGTGTTCCATTTGGAAAATTAAGCCTAATATAAAAGTCATCCTCTTCCAAATCAGAGAATTAACAAACCCTAATTTTGTGTAAGTTCTGTTCTCCTCTTCAAAAATAGAAGCATTTTGCATGTGAAAAAAGGATCACATCTATTGTTTTGTGGACCCTGATCTGATTTCTGGGCTTGCTCTAAGATTTTTTTCCACTTTTATGTTTCAATCATCATCGATATGCATTATTTTGGCTGACTTGTGACAAGGTAAGTTGAGTTCATAGCCAATTGGATTGGTTTCTGACATTACTTTTAACATAGAAAAGACAAATTCGACTAATGAGCTAATAACCCCTAAAAGATTTAGTCTAATAACTTATTCTTAGAGTCTCTTACTAGTATATACATTCAACTCTAGTCTTTTTACAAGAGTATAGAGTCAAATATATATACTTGAAATTAGAGTTGAATTCGAGATGAACTTTTTTAGACTTGAAATGAGTTTAGCTTAAACGAGTCCGAAACGAGTATAAATACAAATACGAACCTAAACAAAAATCAGGAAACGAATACGAGTCCAAATCTAAACAGGATAATACTCAGTTCGATCGACTCAACGAGCCGCGTTGAGCTCACTAGTTTATAAGTTGGCCTTCTCTTCTATTGTGCAGAGTTGGCCTTCTATTGTCCAATTGTTGTTCAAAAGCTTGTTTTATTGGCCTTCTATTGCATGAAAAAATATCACCGTTTGGGAGCATTTAAAGTTTAAATGAAACCCAAAAAATAACCATAATAAGTTTTTGATTATCTTCTTACCGTTTTTTCTCTATTGAAACTAAACTAAGCTACCGTCGGACTCCTCCATTTGCTCACAGTTGAAATATCGTTTAACCACCAAGACTGCAACGCTGTTCAACTGTCGACGAGATTTATCTCTCCAAAACCTTTCAAAATATTGGTGATGTCAATGACTACTTCAAGCCCCTGTAGCTAAGCTTCACAGCGACGAAAAATGTCCCCCTAGAGCTATCTCCCGAAGCTTATCTCATTGTTTTAGTAAGCATATCAATAGAGTTGTTTATTGAGATTTTTATTAGAAATATTTTAGGAAAGGAAAAAAAAGCACATTTAACAATCTTCTCTTTTTCAGGAACTTGGAAATGTGTGCTTGAGAATTTTAAATGGTGTTGAAACAGGGTTGCAAGATTTAAACCTTATTGAGGGAATTTTGAACTCAAGCTTGAACCAGAGCTAGTATATATGAACTCGAGTTTGGTGTGAGTCAAGCATGAACATTTAAATTATAAAACGAATCGAATACGAATATGTGTTTCAATAAGCTCGAACCAAGCTTAAACGAAAACAAACTAAACCATGTTCTAGTTTGGCTCAACATGTATCTACCCCTACTTGAAATTTCATAACTTAACCTTTTATTTTAGTCGTGGTGGGTAATTAATTACAAGTATATTTTTTACACAAAATTATTTATCATACATATTATCTTTTGTTATTATAATAACTTAACTTGGAACATCTAAATCTAAAATTAATTGATCATACTATCTATAAATAAAAACCTTTTTATTTTACAAAAACTAATGTTTTTAGACTTAGATTTAGCATTACTCTGATTGAATGAGCAGTTTAATCAAACATGACATAATTTAGTAATTTACACGTTTAATTATGTTGAAACCAACATAATGCTCTGGATAATCTAACGTAACAATTAAACCACATTCCAATACAATTCATCCGATTTAGCTAAAACAAATCTTGGCAATGACTCATAGCTGATTCGTCACCGTTTTCTATCGGCCCGATTGAGGTTTTAAAACTATGAACAAGCGTACAGGACAACCATAACACAGATGATAATAAAACACAAGAGCAAAACAAATTTCAGGTGAGGCAATTATATCAAATAAGTCCCCATACAACTCTACTATTTTATGTGCATCACATGCCCAACCTTTTGTTGATCTCATTTACTGGTTTGTTTCTTCTTCACTATTAAATTATTTATTTTTCGATTTTATATACAATTAAAACAAACAAACTCTTATTTAAGAACGTTCTTCCATAAGCATAACCTGGAACCACGAGATTTTTGTCAATTTCATAATTTTACCCTTCTGAATCAAGCATTATTCAATATCAAATAATATTTTTAGATTCAAACTGAATATTAATATGATAAAAATAATTATATTATAGATTAATATTAAATTAAATATTAATATATTATTATATAATTGAATGAGTTTAAATTTAAGTTAAATAATATTCCACCGTATTATAAAAAAATTTTGCAAGTTGTAAATTTATAGGTGAAGAATGCCCAGAAAAAACATAATATTGAAACTTACGAAAAATTACAACAATGAGACTCCATGGCCCAATGGATAAGGCGCTGGTCTACGGAACCAGAGATTCTGGGTTCGATCCCCAGTGGAGTCGTTTTCCAAAAAAGTAAAGAACATATTTTTACTCCACAAGAAGAAAAAAAAAATCAGTGAAATTCTTGCTTACCTATGGTCTTTACTTTAGAAGAAAATTATCACAGAATCTCAATATATTTTCTTTGCCAAAAGGAATTTAAAAAATAATAATAATAAATAAACAATATTGTTATCAATAATATTTTATGACCTTTTGACAAATTATACACCAAGTCGATTGAATTTGAGTTAGATAATAGACTTGGCTATGCTCGAAGCTATAATAGCCCTATTATTCAAAGCCATTATTGTCAATATAGCCAATTAAGACTAATTAATAATACTTCATATATAAACAATTATATGATAAGATGATTTTAAATTAAAGAGAATAACACAATTAGTTTATCAAATCATATGATGACATATTAATTTATTAGTATCCACTGTTTGTGCATGCATTATTACTCCAAACCATTCCTTCTAAGTTTATAACAAAGGTCAATCACATTCCTAAAAGGTGAAACTCCCCTAACATTCATCATTCTGAATAAGGTTAAATTTTTTGACTTGATTATGAAATCATGCATTAAACTGAAGTAGTAGTCATGCAAGGTAGTAAGAAGAGGATTGTCAAAAATAACATAAAGTTGATTGACAAGGAACAAATTGGCTTTATTCAATTCTCTCAAACATAATCTGGTCATTACATAAACATGTGGACTACAAAATGATCTCAAATATAATTCTTGAGAAAACTGCAAAATAGGACTACTTAAGGATCTCAAATATCATTCTTGTATGGAATAAGACTTCAACATAAAGCAAGCAACAAGAAAGAATGACTTGCTATGTGTACTAACAGAAGAAATTAACTCTAAAGGTTCAAAAGATGCAAAAAAAGACCAATATAGTGCTATCTACTATTGCATCCCTCTCTTATCCCAACTCCAAGCTTTGTTGTCATGTAAAGCAGCTGGCACTATATGATATGTAGAAGGTAAAAGCAAGCATTTAAACATTAAACATATACAGGGCAATTCAACTTCCTTACAAAGCTAGAGACGAGCGAAAAGATAAAATTAAAAGAAGCCGTTTCTATAAAAGAAAGAGCATCGCAAATCCTACCTCAGCTAGCGAATTCTATCTTGGTAGTCATCTGTCTCCACAACAAGATTTTAACATTATGATTGCACGACTTTGTTTTGTTTGACACATTCGGGTGCCTTGAACTCCTGGCATTTCCATGTTGGTGTCGGTTCGATTGGCATCACACCGTCTGAAGAAGGCTCAAGAGAAAACACAGCCATGTTACCAGGAGGTGGATTGTCCATGTTCTTATCAGCTAGAGGAGAGGCCCTACTAATCAGTTCCTCCTTAGGATTTACTCTGTCCTTGTAGTTGCAAATGCTTAAGGGCAACTTTTTTAGCTTGAGCCTTCCCCTCTTTTTGCCAGGAGAATTGGTATCATCCGATGTTTTCTCCTTTAAGTGATCTGATTCTGCTACACTACTGTCCTTCTCTACGCAAGATTTTTCATATTTAGATGCCTTTTCATCTGCTCTAACTGTGTTTGCTTCCTGAGGGAAGACCTGATGTTCAGAGTCCACCTGTCCTTCTACTGCATGTCCACTGGATGTACAAGTTGGATTTCCCCTCAAGATCAGAAGCCCATTTGGAACCCTAACTTTCTCAGAGGTGTGCAAGTTTTTAGGCTTCTTATGTCTGTTACCTTTCAAATCAGAACTCGAAAAGTTCTTTGAGATTCTGGGTGAGCTGTTCATAACTCGATGCAACCTTCGGGCTAGCTCTTCATCACTCTTATTATTCTCAATTGATTGATGCTTTTTGTACAAAAGCTGAACAGGAACATGTTTCTTCAACTTATTTTTTCTCAATCCTCTGTCCTTGGAAGCCATCTCTTCATTGAAAGAAGCAACCAAGTCTAAAGCATTCTTAGCAGCAGTTTTCGCTTTTGTGGCAATAGCAGCCTTCTTCTCGGCGGCAGCTCTTGCATCCTTTGCTGCCTTAATTGCAGCAATAGCTTCAGATTGAGCCAACTCTGCAATCTCCTCGTGTGAAAGAGTTGAATTATTCATTGTCAAATTCAATAAATTGTTAAGACGGGCATTAAATTCAATTGAATAAGGACTATAAGGAGGAGATGAAGAAGAAGCCACAGCTGGTGGAGGTGAAACACCATCACCATCACCATTTCCATTGGCATCAGAACTTTGTTTCTTGAATCCAGCTAGAAGGCGCTTTCGGGGAGGCAAAAGGACGTCAGCATCCAAGTGGTTGATGTCACAAATATTAGCCTCCATTATTCCCTGGCAATCAAACCCTAGACACCCAAATGATGGAAAATTCTCTTAACTGATGATATGATCACCCCTACTATATTACCACTAAAAAGATGAACCAATACTAAGTTAGAATAAAGCCTATAGCCAAACCCTAAACAAAATCTAAATCACTCAAAAAACCACAGACTTTATAAAAAAAAAAAAAATTTATTCAGAATCAGCATAGATTTGACCAAACTAGGCAACTGAATCAGATTTCATCAATGCTCAATTTTTACAAACAGAATCCATCAAACCAAAAGTAAATGAATAAAATTTTTGGAACCCTACACTTCATTTCCATTCAAGATTTAAAATAAAAATCCAACTTTAACTAAATCCCACATTCATTTATCAGATTTGAAGATTATATTCTTCTCTTATCTTAAAAACCATGTAATCCACAATGCAAAACGCAAGTTTGATTCTGTCCCACCTCCATTACCAATCAACCAAACCACCATTAATTTCCAAAACTCATCAACAAAACAAGGAAAGATCAAAACACAAAAGAATTCCCACAAACAAACACCATGCAGACAACACAATCAATCAAACACTTCTAAAAAAAAAAAAGAGAATTCCCATATTCCCATCTGAATTACAATCCAACCCACCAAATTACAAAACAATCCGGAACAACAGAAGCTTGATTCAATAGAATTACGTGAATCAGTTCAAATTCAGGGCCATTTTACGTGAAATTAAATGGTTAACAGCTGAATTTTAAAAACAACATAGGCAAGCGAACCTGAAGATATATCAAATGATGTCTTGACGTTAGGTTCTGTAAAGATATAGAAGAAGGAAAAGAAAGAAACGGCTGAGGAAATTAGGGTTTTTGGTAAAGGGTGAAGAAGAAATCCAGGGAGTTGAAGAAAAATATAAAAGAGAAGAGAAGAGATGGAAGATCTTGTGTTGTGTGTTTATATATGTGGTAAAATTTAATTTAATATAATTTATTTGATTGGTTCTTATTCTAGAAACCCATGAAAGCACATTCATCATCATCATCATCACCACTGCCATGATTTTGATCTTAGTTCTTTCCTTACAACTCCCCTCCCTCTTGCTCCTTAATTACATCAACACCACATTCTGTCTCATCTCACAAATCCAAGCTTTGGATTAGCTTCAAACTTGAATGCAAATCAAGTTCATATCCTCTTACTTGAGTTTGAACTCATTTAAATTTGTATAAAATATTATTAGAGGTATAGTTTTAAATAGATGAACAATATCATTGATAAGATAAATAATATCATTAAATAGTTAAATAAATTATTTTTAAATTGAAATGTCAAGTTTGAGGTATAGCACGAGACCCTCTCGTTCAAATTGAGTTAACTCGAAATCATCTCTATCTTTAAGGTTGAATTCGATCTGAATTACTTGAATTTGAATTGTAGCTTGAATCAAACACGTTGATTTCAAGCCAATAATTAGATTGTTTTCATAAATAAGTTGATTTTGAATCGATTCAAACATTAGACTTTGAATTTAGCACAAATCAAATCCAAAGTTCAATTACTTTAAAATTGAATTCACGCTTCAACTTATCAATCTCAAATTGTACTTTTTGAACTTGACTCAATCTCAAATTGTCCTTTGTTCAAGCTCAATGAAAATCAAATCTAGCCATAATTACATTTAGAAAAAATCTATTTTTGAATATACAAATGAGTATATATTATATATTATCATGTAATTAAATGTTATTTAATATTTAATTTAAAATTATTTAATTATTTAATAAAATATATTAAATATATATTTATTTGTATACATAAAATAGGTATATATAATTTTATTAATGAGAGTTATGAATATTTTCAATATATTTTCTTTTTTATGTACTTGTTTAGTTAGCAAAAGAGGTTAAGGGTGTTTTGGTGATTACACCTACAATAGGGTTTTGAACAAATAACCCTTGCGGTAATCTCAAAATTTAATCTATCTCATTCCTAAATATAAATAAACAATATCTGCTCAAACCCTTTTTTTTAAATCACTTTTAATCATAGTACTGTATTCAAACTCCACCAAACACCCTTAACGTAATGCTTTCAAACCAACTGAATTTGATTTATGTAAATTGGAATTAAAGTTTTAGTTTAGTAATTTAATTTAAAATTTTTTTAATAATACTATTTATTTTATCAATAATATTATTTATTTTATCAATAATTTAGACAATATCCTAGTTAGTTTGGGCGTATTTAATCAATATAATTTTAAGTATTTTTGTAATTACTTTATTAAAAAGATCAAAAGGATTAAGGGTATTTCAGTAATTACATTCTTTGTTTACCCGGGAGAGCATCAATTTCGGTGGACACGTGTTGATTGATGAGACATGACAACTAACACTCTCGCCTGTGATTTCATCGACACACCTCACCCCCCCAAAAAAAAAAAAAAAAGATACGCCCACGGAGCACTTTAGCAATGTTCGTTACGTCTAGTTACATAAACCGCCTTTTTATGCTCTTTGAGGTTTCATTTGAAAACGGCCCGCACTAAAAAAGATCGAAACTTTATGGTCAATGGGAACTATCAAAAGATTACCAGAGGCTCTTCGCAATACGATGCGTTCTGGGGTTCTCTTGTTTGACTTAACTAGAGTTGTGGAGGAGCTTGTTTTTAATAGCATTGATGCTAGTGCAACCAAGGTAATCACTTTGTGCTGAGAAATTGTTCCAATCTTTGAGTTACAACTGGGTTTTTGAAAATTTTCTGTAAATGTCTACTTTCCCTTTTTGTTTTGCCCTAAAGCTGGGTTTTTGCTCCTTTTTTTTTTCAGGTGTCAGTTTTTGTGGGTGTTGGGACTTCTTATGTGAAAGTAGTGGATAATGGTAAGTATTTTAGTAAAACTTTTGTGGGAAGTTGAAAATTGATTGAGTTGATTCTGCTTTTCGTGTTTCCAGGTTCGGGTATTTCTCGAGATGGGTTGACGCTGGTGGGAGAAAGATATGGTAGTTGAATGATCCTTTTTTCATCATTTAAGAGGTTTTGCTAGTTTTCATACAGTCTAGAAATAATGGTTGCTTGTTGTGTTTATAATTTGTTGATAGCGACATCAAAGCTTCAGCATTTGGCTGATATGGACGCTGCAAGTGTGACATTTGGTTATCGGGGTGAAGCATTGGCTTCTATGTCGGATGTTTCATTGTTAGAAATTATGACAAAAGCTTATGGGATGCCAAATGGATATCGCAAGGTCGTGAAGGTAGGAAAATTTTTGTGAATGCTGCTAATTTGGCTAGATTAATTGTTGTTGAAGCATTTCACCAACTCTTCAGGGGTCCAAATGTTTGTATCTTGGAATTGATGATGATAGGAAAGAAGTAGGCACAACAGGTAAATATTGTTACGGTGTTACTTGGAACTACCATTTCATGATATAGATTTTTTTTTTCTCTCTGGTGCTTAACCATCAGAAAATAAACATCTTTAAACTAATGACTTAGCTTCTTTCAGTTGTGGCTCGTGATTTATTTTACAACCAACCAGTTCGGAGGAAATATATGCAATCCAGGTTTACTTTTCTTGTTTTCTTCCTTTTTAGTTCACAGTGATGGTTCTCAAATTTTTCTAGTCATTTTTTCTTTGCTACCAATGCTCTTAACTGACTTGACGTGCATGTGATTTACATTACTACATTGGAAGCCCAAAGAAGGTCTTGCACTCAGTCAAAAAATGTCTATACCGTATTGCTCTTGTGCATTCCCAGGTTTCATTCAAAGTTGTTGACATTGAAAGGTTTTTTTCCTGGCACAATTCAAATGTAGAGCTTGCATCTGTTGTTTTTTTTTAGTTTGTTGACATTTTATTTCTTTGTTTAGTGAGGATGAGCTCCTCAGCACACATTTTGGTTCTTCGACTTTGTCACTGTTGATGAGTGGCTTTGGGATTGAAGATTCCAGCTTTCTTCATGAAATAAGTGCTAAGGATGGTGTATTAAGAATTTCTGGCTATATATCCAGTCCTTATGATAGTTTCTCTGTAAAGGTATAGTAGTTTCTATCAGCTGACTGAGCAACTGTATTAATTAATAATTGTACTATGTTTTGTTTTTCCTTTTTCTCATGATAGGATATTGTTTTTTTGCAGACCTTTCAATATGTCTGTATCCATGTCTGTGTGAATTCACTATTGATATTCAGTTTTGTTTGCTATATTGGGGTATAAGAGGATTTGGTACGTCGTATTTGGTTGTGGGCCTTCATAATTGCAGATATCAACTCACAATCCGTATGCAAAGGTCCTATTCACAAATTGTTGAATCACTTGGCCTCTAACTTCGACTGTTTGGATTCATGGAAGGCGAATAGTGGATCTCAAAAAGGAAAAAAAGTAGGTCTCAAGCATGTCCAACCTACATTGTGGATCTACGTTGCCCACGTTCTTTGTATGATTTAACCTTTGAACCATCAAAGACATATGTTGTATTCAAGGTAATAATTTTCATGTCTGATTGTAAATTATAAAAGCTTCAAGAACCTAACCCTAAACTCAAAGCCCTAAGGCTTAAAATTTCTTTGTTTGCCACTGAATTTTTTGTCTCTTTCCACTTTGCCAGGATTGGGAACCTGTACTTACCTTTATTGAGAGGGCCATTCAGACTGTGTGGATGGAAAGTGTAGTCTATGGTATATTCAATCACCTGTAATTTTCTTGTTATGGTTATAGCCTTCTTTAATTAATTTTTACAATGACTATTATTATTACTATTTTATGTTTCCAGGACAGTCCTTTAGTTATGCAGCTAATAAACTAGGAAAAGATGAACTGTGGAAGAGACAGGACAACATCATTTCAGTGGGAGGTACCATTCATAGTCTTGTATGTCAACTTATTCACAATTTCTTTGAGCTATTTAGATTAGGATTGTTTCATAAAATGG
Source organism: Mangifera indica (assembly GCF_011075055.1). Classification (NCBI taxonomy): domain Eukaryota; kingdom Viridiplantae; phylum Streptophyta; class Magnoliopsida; order Sapindales; family Anacardiaceae; genus Mangifera; species Mangifera indica. Next base: position 208,008 of record NC_058152.1, read on the forward strand.
GAAAATTATATTGCTATTGCTATCAGGGTAGCCAGCTCCATGGTTAACTTTGGAATTAATTTAGATTAATTATTTTTTACTTTTCATATCTGAGGATCTTTTAACCCTTTTGTTACTAGAGTTTTTTGATACGGATGGGGATGCTGAATTTGCATTAGAGACTAGCAGGTTTCACATTGATCATGCTTCTCCTCACCTTCCCTCCTCTTTGGAGAAGCTTACCAAAAAGGACAGCCATTTGTATCATGGGGAATGTGAAGGAATCATATTTCAGGAGTTTCATATAGATACTGCAAAAGTTGAAGAGAAGAATGCAGAGACAGAATTTGTTTGTCAGACTGACTATTCTTTTCTAACTTCTGATGGTTCAAACACTGAATGGTTTAATGCAGTTCCCCAGAGGGAGGTTGAGATAGATACTGCAGAGCGTGAAGAGAACACCATGGAGATGGAATTTGTTTGTCAAACTGACTATTCTTCTCAATCTTCAGATGGTTCGTTTGCTAGATGCTTAACCACAGTTCCCCAGAACACTGAACAGCATCCTTGGACAGCTGATATTAAATCTTCGTCAAAAGAAGATTATTTGTTGGATAATAGCCTCTCAGCTTTAAGAAAATCCAGCTCTTGTGTGAAGGATGAGTTGTCGAGTTTTCAATTTGGGAAAGAGTACCTTAAAATTGAATCTGTTGTGTGCAGTGGAACGTCAGAAAATGCATTAAATTTTGATAGGGATGAATTTAGCCATGAATTAGAGATAAACATGAATATAAAAAAACCTTATCAGTTGGGTTACTCCTCAGAGGACAGCCTGTCATTTGGTGGGGCTTCGTTTGCTGGTGAGGAAAGATTTGAATCACTGATTGATAGATTCAAGTACAAACGCAGGAGGGTTTTGTCTGATGAAAGAGACGATATCTTGGAAGTTGATGCAAGTGACACAGGTTCTGATTTATATTCAAAGAGTCTATGGCAGGATGAGGCATCTTGTGCTCAGCATGTCCCCAAATTCATGAGAAAAGGAGACATACCAACTCGTTTTGATCTTCTGTCAAGAGCTTCTCCAAAGACATTTCCATCTTATGGTGAGTCTTGTAATGAAGAGACTGGCCTCCTATCAGATTTAATAATACAGCTGGGGGACTCTAGCACTGGCCATCAGTCTATAAATTCTGAATGGTGCTATGGAATCTCAGATCCCTTCTATCGAGCTGCTTCTTGGGAAGTTGGACATTTCTACAATAAAAATTGTCTTGATGGAAGCTCCAAATTCGATAAAGAGGCTAATTATGGGCAAATAAAAGATGCTGTAGAGAAATGCAATTCTGGCTCTGACATAAGGTTGAAGCACACCAACCAAGAAAACTGCAATTCAATTTGCACAAGCACTGAATTGGATTTTGATGATTATCATCATTCTAGCAAATACTTATTCAAATTACTTCAGGAACAAAATCTTCCTAGAAGATTCTCCCTAGATCGTTCTGGTATGTCAGTTGATGAGACAGAGTTATGCCTTCTCTCATATGGTCGAGACTTTGGTAAAAGTGAAAACTTAAGGCATCAGTTTAGATATTATACTTGTGAACCAAATTCTTTTTTTAGAGCAAGGTCAAGAAGAAGCCATTCTGCTCCACCTTTTCACAGACATAAGAGGAGGTTTATCTCCTTAAGTCATTGTTCAAAAATGCAAGCTGGAGAATCAAATATTAACTCCTTCCGTTGTGTGCAAACTTCTCCAGGTGGTTGTCCTGATATGTATTGTTCTTATGAGACTTGACACAATTATGCCAGACTAAATATTATGTCTGCTATTTTTGCAGAAGCTGGCCTGATGAAGAATCTCCATCAATCTTCTGGTGAATGTCATCCAAACTTAAACTCAAGTCCTGAGGAAGATTTAGAATTTGGCATCAGGTACTACAATTTTATAGTGCCCAAATAAGTTGTTTTTGAAGTTGCAGAATTATATTTGTTTCTAACCCTGGCATATCACAGACCAACTATTTTTAAGAAGCAAGATAATATGATGAACATGAAGAAGACTCAAAAGGTTGAACATTTTAAGCAATTGCAATGTTCACAGGCTCACCAAGCAGCTCATATTGAAGGTAATTATGTTTTTTCAGCTGAAGTTATGCTTGGTTTGATAGCATTTGTCTATATAGAGCTAGTATAAATGTGAAGTTATAGCAGGAACTGTCCATGTCGCAAATCATAAACTTAAAGAGGAGCTTGTTTATTATTCTCATCTTATTTCAAAGAACTCTATTGAGCATTAAAGGACATTTTAATTGACAACCGTAACGATTCAAACCATGCCTTTTGTTTTCGGAAAATTCCCCAATTATTAAATTGTGGCTTATACTCCTGGAAAACATATATTTTTGTCTCCATTAATATATTAACAAGCAATTATCTCATTTTTCAGATTTTATCTCTAAGGAAATTCTGGATTCAGTAGATTCCGGGACCAAATGGAAGAACAGCTGTCCACAGACAACAGTTGAGGTTCTTTTATTATTTGATAGTTTTTATGGTTTTTTTTTTTCCAGTGCAGATAGGTTTTACATGATTGTAAATTAGGCATAAAAAATTTTTATCCACTTTGTTCAGAATAACAACAGATCAAGTGATATTGACAATCAAGATAATATACTTGACATCTCTTCGGGACTCCTGCATCTTGTTGGTGATTCGTTGGTTCCTGAATCTATTAGTAAGAATTGCCTTGAATATGCCAAAGTTCTCCAACAGGTTGATAAGAAATTCATCCCAGTAGTGGCTGGTGGAACACTTGCTCTTATTGATCAGGTTCATCCAACATATCTATTTTCATTTTTATTCCTGTTGTCTTAGGATGCAGTTTGTGCATTCTGTTTCTTAGAAAGTGTGTGTGGAAATCATATATTCTGTACAATAAATTTGAATGGATATGATTTTGTTTTGACTGTTATGTAAAACACATATATGCTTCTTAACGGAATTGGGGAACTAATGTTTGATATGTTGTCTATTGGTATGAATAATTCGGTGCCTTTTTTGGATGAAAACATGGTTGCTGCAGGAATGATTCAAAGCAAATTTCCATGTGCAAAAAATACTTGTACACCCAAACATGTGCGAGTTGATATTCAGTTTTTGCTCATTGTTAAGATACTTATTCACACAACCATGCACAAGTAAATATTAAGTTTTTTGCCTGATGCATTTATAACTGTTCCACTCTTGATATTATCACTTTCAAATGCACAATAAGAGGAACCCTCAGTAAGAATTTCTCAGTGTTAGTGACTTTGATTATGCTTTTCTTCTACAGCATGCTGCAGATGAAAGAATTCGACTAGAAGAACTTCGTAGAAAGGTGAAAATTATTTTTTAACTTAAATTTGCAAAATTTGCATCTATTTCAACTTATAGGACTTAGTTGAATGTTTAGGTATTATCTGGGGAAGGGAAGACAGTTACCTATCTAGATGCCGAACAAGAACTGGTATGTTTTAACGCTATATAAGGTTTGATGCACGCCTGCGGAGATTTATTTTACATGGTCTATGATTCTTAAGGTAATATATAATAACAGGTCCTTCCAGAGATTGGGTATCAGCTACTGCATAACTATGCTGAACAGATGAAAGATTGGGGATGGATCTGCAACATTCACACTCAAGGTTCAAGGTCCTTCAAAAAGTAAATCTCTATCTGTCTAACACTGCTTTCATACTTGAATAGCATCTGCCTGAAAAACATAAAATTAGTGCCAGTCTCCTGTGTGACACCCTATGACAGAAATTGATGTTATTGGTTGGAATGAATTGAAATGTTTCCCTGGTTCTGAGCGTGGCTGATTTACATGTTCTATTACTTCATATAATTCCTTCTCTTATTATTCATTGCTTATTACTTATTTTTTGAGTGGGGTTTGTGATTTGAAACATGCGTTTAGGAATTTGAATCTCCTTCATCAGCAGCCAACAGTTGTGACACTTCTTGCAGTAAGCACTGTCACTTCCTATTTCACTTTATTTATTCTCTCTTTCTGCTAGTTGAATTCTGGTCAGGGGAGAAATTTATTATCTATTTCTAACGTTGTGGATCTATGGTTGGAAATTGATTCTTCGAAACTTGTAGCTGATCTGTTGTTCACTTTTAATGGTGCAAATAGTCTTCTTCTCTTGAGCTGTTCATTTCATATTTAATATAATCATTTATGTAACATGGCATGCAGGTACCTTGCATTCTAGGTGTAAATTTATCTGATATAGACCTTTTAGAATTTCTTCAGCAGGTAATCTAGAAACTGCATCTCATATCTTACCATTCCTCTTTTGTTTTTGTTTTTGTTTTTTTTGTTTCTTTTCATACTGACTGTTTCTGATTCTAAATTGTTTTGCACTTCTAGCTTGCTGATACAGATGGATCATCAACCATACCTCCCGCTGTTCTTCGGGTCCTCAATTCCAAAGCATGCAGAGGTACATGCTTAGTCTTGGTAGACATGCTTCCCATGTAGCTGATTAAATGTAAAACTTGTCTGTCTGTGAAAACTGGCATACAACATATATGTGGTTGTAATTTTTTTAGCGAAAATACTTCTATATGGACCAGTATTACTCTGGAGATGCCATACAGCACATTTAGGACTTCTTTTTCCTCATGCTACATTTCACCAATTCCACTGTATTAACCAAATGTGCACATTTTTATGTCTTTTAACTCTTTTTTCTTTTCTAAGTTATGCTGTTACAATGTGTTGGATTGTTAAGGAGCAATCATGTTTGGAGATTCTTTGCTTCCTTCAGAATGCTCACTAATTGTTGAAGAACTAAAGCATACCTCTCTGTGTTTCCAAGTAAGTTGAGCTTAAATGGAATTTTCCTAGAGGCGATATCATGGTCTTTTGGATAATTAGAAAATATTTTTTTTGCAGTGTGCTCATGGGCGACCAACAACAGTCCCACTTGTCAACTTGGAGGCATTGCATAAACAGATCGCTCAGCTCAGAGTATTGAATGATAATTCAAGTGAGTCATGGCATGGGTTGCATCGACATGAAATGAGTCTTGCACACACAAGTCAGCGTTTACGTGCAGCTAGATGAGAGTGTTCATGAGAAACCATAATTACTATAATAGCTTTGGAGGCCCTGTATATGTAATTGAGAATTCATCATTGTAAATTCATTGTTATTCCAGTTTATAGCTTATCCTGGAACATTGATTCATTCTTTAGTAACAGATTTTTCACATAATGAAGCATGATTTTCTCTCTTTCCTGTTTCTGGTTAACTTTTTTCTGCATTATGGGTTTGCATCACCTTGAATAGCCCATCTTGAATACAAAATTTGGTTCTGCTTAACTTAAAGGTCTCATTTCATCTGCATGTAGGGCTCCAATTGAGCTGAACTGATTTGAGTAATGTTAGGTTCTAGTTTGGCTTGATTGTGCAATAAGATCTTAGAAATGTTGGAGTTAAACTAGTTCAAGCTATATCCTGTCGAGCTAAGGATATAAATTGTTGGTTCAAATTCTACTAGAAAATTATAATTAAATCTCTTAGCTTATATATGTTTATCAATTTCATATTTCAAATTTTGATATAAGATTTCCAAAGTGTAAATCAAAATTATAAACTTTAACGGTCTATCGACATTATACTTGAATCAAACTGCAACCTTGCTAGCTTACCAAGCTGAGAAACAGCGGTCTATAATTAAATCTCACTTGTTTGCAGCCCTCGTTGCATGTATGTTGAGGTCAACAGATTCTTGCATTTACGTATTAACCTTCTGTGCAAACCGACAACAACAATATAATAGAGAGACGACATCAAAACTTTTTGAGCTTTCTATTGAACTAAAAGATACTATTAAGAGAGAAAGTATCATGAAAAATCCAAGTAAAGCCTCCTGAACTATCTCTAGCAGCACCATAAGGGAGTTGCACATTGATTGTAAAGCAAATGTACATGCCAGCAGTCAGTGTACAATGTTATGAAACTCATTGAAGTTTGTTAAGTCTGCGGATGCATTTCACCTTGATCAGAACTCAAGCCTGCAAGTTCATCTTCACTGAAAAGTTTGATTTATGCTGCAGGTTCAACAAACAGATTTGCTCCAACAGTCTCAAACAAGAGGTCATGATATAGTGGAGTAGCTGAATTGACAACAGTAAGTTGGTCAAACTCGACGACGATACCTCCAATTATATCCTGATGAGTATTGCGCACAAGTGTTTCTTCATTATATCACATTGCTGATATACACTTCTAAGATTATGAACCATCATCTGTATCTGGTCCTTTTTTATCATCAACGGTAGCACATAGAGCCTTCCAGATGGGAACTAACATCTTCACTGGTGGACGTAGTTCCTGAGTAATAAATTAAACTTTTTACAAACCAATAAAAAACCCTAGGCAAATGCAGAATTACATTAAACTGGTCAATATTCCCTCAGCTAATATAATATAATATATATGTCCTAAATTGCCTACATGCTGTACTGCTAAATCTTAATCCACGTGCATTTTCATAGCCATCCTGTCTAGTAGAAGTTTATTTTGAAATACAGGTGAATTTACCTTGAACACAAGTGTCAACTCTCCTTCATCACGTACAACTAATGATAGGCTCCAGTAACATGTGATTGGAGTCACACATTCTAGCAATACAGGTCTCAAAATCTTTCCAAGGGGGAAAAACCGGCGTATTATTCTTCCACTGTAAGTAAAAAAACAATAGATGAACAATGACAGCGAGGGACACATCCTACTTCTGGCAGAATCAAAATTGAAAATCACAAAGAACTGCTTCACAAATGAAATAGTTTAAAATACTGAGCTGTCTCTACTACATTAGTTTCAAAGGTCAAGGCAAGATTAATCATATTTGCGTGTGGCAGAACACCACAGAATCACTTTCAGGTCCAAGGGAGAAACTGTATAGGAGAAATTTGGTCCAAGAGAATCAAGGTGCATTCCTCTAAGACTTGAAATAAGAAGCAAGTTCTGAGCCAATTAATCACAAGAGAAAGTCCAGATGAGAAATTTGGCTTCAAAATTCAAAAATGGACCAGACTAAAGCTCGTAAAAAAAAAAAAAAAAGCCAGTTTCTACCCAATTTATTGCCAGACCTTAACATATGTTATTAGCAACAGTGGAGACTCACCTCTTCCATTATAATTTTTTATTCGCCTGTTTTGGAAAGGAACTAAATGTCTAATTTATTTTGAAACAAAGGACATCTAAAATCTATTGCAAACATGTCTGTGCAAGAAAGTTAAAACAACAAACAGGATGAAACAGATAATAAACCCAGAGAATATATGGGTAATGTGCATCAGACTAACTAATTAGAGACAAAACATAAACTCACTCCTCCAATTAATTGAATATTTCTTATATCCAACTAGAAAGAAAACTAGAAAAGAGTGAAATAGTTACCTTAAATAGTGAGTTTCAAGTTGAACTCCCAAAGCCGGCATAATTATAACAGATTCTGAAATCACTCCACCATTAAAACAAAGTTAAACGATGCCATTGCCAATATTTTTCTCAAGCAGAAAAGATAAATAACTCATCTTTTGTTATTTCTCTTCAGAATTTTAACAACAAAAGTTCATCAAGTTCTAACCTTTTTCAACAGGTTTCCAAAGTGACAGCTTAACAAAGAAGCCACTTAAAACAAAGCTCCACAAAAGCATAGAAATTGATTCGCTCTGTTGTTAAAACAATATTTACATCAGATGCTAACTCAAACAGCTCTACTGTAATATTAAATTTTGCAAAATTCATTCAATATTCAGCACTAAATTACCAAAAAAAACCCACATTCATTTTCAATAACCAAAACAAAATTCACAATATAATGTGCATTAGCCAACAATAGTCAGCATAAAATTTGCGGGTACTTCGTCTAAACCCTAACAAACAAAAATTTAGGATAACACCCAGAAGCTAAGATTCACGAGAAGGCTGATCTGGGAAACGAAATTGAAGCAAAAGGGTATCGAAAAATACAATGAAGATGAGAAATTGATACCTTGTATAGAAAAATAAACAATGAATTTGATAAAACAAAGACGACAGAGAGATAAAGGAAGAAGCGCTTTGCCCTGCTTCTTCTCACAAAAATATGGTGTATGTCAATGGCTTCAATGGGCCATTTGCATTCACGCGCGTAAGCATATCTTCCATTAACAATTGAATTTTCATCCACCATTTTAATACTTTAAGCATTCCTTGTTTATAACAGGGAAATTGTTGGCTCCTGCTTAACAAGACGTAAACAAACCCATGTACTTGGGGGGATAGTGATCGAACTTATAAAGGAAACGACAGCGTTTTACAGTAAAAAGGTTATCTTTTAAAATATTTTAGAACCATTTTCCTAATTAATTATCAAAAGTTTCATGGGGCATGTTAGTATGTAGTAGGGGTGGATTCGAAGTGAGCTTGTTCAAGCTCGAAACGAGTTTTGCTCGAATGAGCTCGAGCCCGAACACGAGCCTAAATTTTAAGCAAAAAATGAATACGAGTCCGAATCCGAACACTGGTTAAGTGAGCCGAGCACTCAAATAAAAAAATATTTAACTTAGAATAAACGACACCGTTTGTTTTTTGAAATACGAGACCAAAGCGAACTCGAGCCCGAATACTAAAATTATGAAATGAGCCAAACACGAACATGTGTTTAACAAGCTCGACGAGCCTGAGCCCGAGCCTGAGCTTGGGCTCACTGAAAACGAGTTGGGCCCTGTTTGGGCTCGGCTTGGCTCGTATCCAACCCTAATATGTAGTATGAAAATAAAATGAAAGAAGGCCAAAGGACTATTTCCCACCCAAGTTTAGTGTGTTCTCAAAGTCACACTTATAGGGTTAAAAAAATCTAAAGTCTCACTTATGACGTAACTGTCATTAAAATTTTTAGTTAAAAATAAAGGTAAAATCATCTTTTTATTAATAATTTTAAAAAATATAAAATTTATTAAATTTTCCTCCCTAAGTTTTAAACACTAAAACTTCACCACTAACTAAAGTTTCTAACTTTGAAAAGTCACATTTTCACTCTAAATTTTTTCTTCACCTCTTCGGCCACCGTCTCTGATGTCGATGACCTCCATTATTCACCTTAAACTATTGGTCGACGCACATAGACAAATCTAGAATGAATCTTTTTATCAGAAGCGAAGAGATCGATGAGATCTGGGCGAAGAGATGACAAAGCATCCAGATCTCCTCGTTGACGAAAAGATCTAGAATCTCTTTGCCTAGATCTCTTCATCGGCGAACAAGCTTTATTGTCATCCTTTCCAGATTGTTAGAGAAAGTGGCTGGAGGGGAAGAAAAAAATTCAAAGGTTTTGGGGGGGGGGGGGAATGTGATTTTTCAAAGTTTAGAAACTTTTGAAGGGGTGAAATGTTAGTTTTTAAAACTTAGGAGAGAAAAATGTAATAAATTTTAAATTTTTTTAATGTTATTAGAAAATGACTATTTTAACCTTATATTTAACTGAAAATTTTAACTCCAATTGATCAATAAGTTGGATTTCAGATTTTTCAAACCTTATAGATATGACTTTAGAATTGCACGTAAACTTGGGTGGGAAACAGTCCTTTAGCCATAAAAGAATGGTCAAAAGACATATCCCACCCAAGGTTTAATACCAACCAAATGCCCCATCTGTTGATTATAAAAAAAAGACAAACTCTTATCTCTAGACTATTAAAATTAATAGATTTAATTAACCTTAAAGATAAAATCGTTATTTAATTAATAATATCTTAAAAATCATAAAACATTATCCATTTTTTTCCTAAATTTAAAAAACTAACAATTTCCCTTAAAATTTAACTTTGAAATCTTACATTTTCTCCCCTAGGGTTTGAGGTTCTTCTCTCTTCCTCTTTTCGGAGTTGAAACCAGCTAGTTTCTCTTTCCATCCCCTTTCCAGTGCTTTATTCGGTAATGATTGCAATTCATAGTGGGGAAAGACGTCAGAGAAGAGCCAAAAAAGGAGAGAGAGGGTGAAACTGATTGGTCCCAATGCCAAAAAAGGGAAGGAGAAACTCTGGGGGGAAACTGTAAGATTTTAAAGTTTAATTTTAGAGAAAATTATTAATTTTCTATACTTATGAGAGAAATGGATGATGTTTTATTATATTTAATATATTACTAGTTAAATATCGATTTTACTCTTAAAGTTAACTATTTCTGTTAATTTTAATAGCTCATAAGTAAGAGTTTAGATTTTTAATAGTTAACAAATAGAATGTTGGGTTTGTATCAAACCATGGGTGGGTAATAGCCATTTGGCCTAAAATAAAATTATATAAGGTAACATTTTATACATGTGTATATGTGTGTGGTGGGTGGATTCAAAGTGGGCCTAACAAGGATAAGCTTGAGAAGAAGAAAAATGTTTAAAAGCTGTAGATAAAAAAAAATTACTATAGTAAATGAACCATCAAAAGAAGTAAAATATCACCAAAGAAGAAGAATTTTAATGAAAAATCATCTATAAGTCCTCAAATTTAAACTGAGCTATTAAACTAGAGTTTCAGTTTAAATTCAACTCATTTGGACTTAACATAAATTCAAGCCCGAGCCAACTTGACTTGAAACCACCCCTATTCATTGTGTATTTATATTTGTTAATGTCATTTTGATATAAGAGTATTGAATTGTTGCATCCTATAAAGTGAAATATGTGACCTTATTGAGTTATTTGAGCAAAGAAAGTAATTAAATGATAAACACATCCAATAAAAACAAAGAATCATCAAATGCATATTTGAAAACCATCAGGCTTTAAAACTCAAAAAGTAATACAAAAATATAATTCCATACATACTGGAAAAATACTTCATTCTGCAAATTACATAACCAATACTTTTGGAAACAGTATCAAACCAGAAGAAGATGAGACTTTGGCACATCAGGCATGCATGGTAATTAAGTTTCAACAATCAGACCCAACCCAAATGAACTACTCCCTCATGACTTCTACTCATTACATAAAATTTGTCAGAGAAATTAATCCATAGCTAACAAAATAATAATGAGTGTCAACCGGCCATGCTGTAGTCTTCTGAATGCTCATAAAGACTGTAGCTCCCTCCCATTCCCATTTTTCCAGATAGGTGTTCTTCTCCTGCAATGCATCAAGTAATTTTGTTGGTAACTATTAGAAATGTCATTTTGGAATCAAATTGCAGAAAGAACACCAATGGCTTCTAAACTTGAAAGTGGAAAAGTTTCACAAGTTATAGAAGTATGCATGTATCTAAGTCGAATGTTATATAGATCAATCTGCTGAATGGGCAATAAATCTCACTATGCTGAAAAGACTACATCACAATCAGAGCCAGCTACTTCTTCACAAATGTAAGTAAAAGAAGTGAACTCTATTCAATCCTACCAGGAAATATGCACCATTACTTGATTGACACCTACTGATGTCTTTCAGAGGACACCAAAGCTATTCTGAAGTCACTGATATATTCAGGTTTTATTAGCCTTTTTGTAATTTGATTTGTGCAAGCTGTTTATGATTCTATGTTTTGGTTTGACATCAAAAGAAAACTAAACAAGTTATGTGCTTACTTGTATTTGGCAATACACTCAAAAAATGCAGTTCAGAGGATATCTCAGGGCTCTGAAAACAAAGATCTGTTGGAGCTGTGTTCTGTTGGGAGCTAAAGGTCTCTGGTTTAGCTTTCTGTTCAATCAATGAATCAACCTCAGTCTCCACTTCTGATTCAGCATTAGCCGATGAAGCTACCATTTGCTTCCTCTTCGATCTAGCACGTCTATTTTGGAACCAATTGTAGACATTTGTCTCAGAGATTTGGCCATGCTGGCTGAGCTCAGAGGTTATCTCTTTAATCTTTTGTTTGCTTGGAGTTCCATTTCCTTGATCAAAGATGTTTTCCAGAATCTGAAGCTGCACAGGTGTCGGAGTCCACCTCTGTCTAGCCGTAATCTTGTGCCCGGTAGATGACATCAACGGATCACAGTACAGATTCCCTAACCGGACTCCTGCAAGAACGAGTCTATATAACTTAACAAAATCTCACATACCAAGCCTTAACATGTACTTCACGGCCTGAAAGCCAGATAAACTCTAGCCAAATTTTGCCTGAGTTGACAATTTAACAACCAAGCCTCATCCAAATCTAATGTAATATCTAAAACTTTCATAGAATTTCCCAATTGCCTCCCATATGAAACTCCAAGTTTAAAAAGGTCTGAAAATCAAAGAGACAAAACTGTACACTAGATCAAGCAACATTTACAGTACCATAAACAGCATCAAAGAGACAATTGGCAAGTAATTCAACATCAAAATGAAATTTCAAGCTTAAACAAAGAGAGATTCAAATCATACAAATCATAAAAAGATAATAACTTTCAAATTCAACAAAAGAAGTAAAAGAATCCCAGAAAAGAGAAAGAGAAAAAACCTGCAAGATCTTGCTGGGCTGAAAGGGATTTATGCATTTCAACGAGCTGTTCACAAATAGTAGCATAAACAGCAATCTGTTTCCTGAGAGTTTCGAGCTGTTCATCAGTCATCACCTTCACATACATTGCTCCATTGACACCACCTCCATTCTGATCACCTCTCTGGTTACAATTATTATTATTGTTGTTACTGTTATTGTTATTATTGCTATTGTTCTGATGGGTCTCCAGCGATTCCTGATTATCCCATTCCATCATCTTCTTGTTCTCCTCACTTCACACACATTACAATTACATCAAGCTCAAGCAAAGCCCTTTTTTTTTCTTCTCTGGGAGCTTCCAATCAATTCCCTGTCAAAGCCAGAAGAAAAGTCAGTGCTTTGAGTGGGAAAAAGAAAGAAAACGGACAAGAAGACAACAAAGAGTAGGCGTGGAAGAAAGTGAGGCGATGATGGATGGTGGTAATGTCCCCTCCGGCGTACTTTAGCACCAACTTCTGCTTTTCAAAGCCATCGTTTTGTCTTCTTTCTTTCACTTTCTTTTTCATGGGTCAGTGAAGATTAAGAAAAAAGTTTTTATTTATAATATAATTTTAAATGTGAAAGTTGAAAATTCAACCGTTTTTTGAATAATATCTTTTATATTTTTAAAATATCAAATAATTTTCTTCTAAAAATAATTATTAGTTGAGGTAACTTAGAAAAAACTAACCATTAAATTTGAATGAATTTTTGATTTTATATTTTGTTAGTTTTTATTATATATATTAAATAAGATAGATCGAAAAATAAAATATAAGTTGGGATAGCTAGAAAAGACTAGCCGTTATGTTTAAATAGTTTTTCATGTTTATATTTATGATAAAAGATTTCACGGATCACCAAAGATTAAGAAAAATATTTAGCTTCTAAGTTCGAATAGTTTTTCATTTTTATATTTCGATAGTTTTGTATTATATATTTAAATAAAGACAGAAAAAGAAACTAAATATGAGATGGGATACATTAAAAAAACTAGTCATTAAATTTAATTAGTTTTTCATACTTTTACTTAAGTAGAAAGATTTCTTAAATAATTGAAGATAAAAAAGTTTTCATTTATAAAATAATTTTAAACATGCAAGTTGAAAATTCAATCGTTTTAGGATAATAGTTTTTATATTTTTAAAGTATCAAGCAATTTACTTCCAAAAATAATTAATAGTTGAGGTGGCTTAAGAAAAAATTAGCCGTTAAGTTTGAATAGTTTTCATTTTTATAGTTTTGTTAGTCTTTATTATGTATTTAAATAAATATGGATTGAAAAATAAAATCCGAATTAGAACACCTAGGAAAAACTAATTTTTCATATTTCATGTTTATATTTAAGAAAAAGGAATTCATGAGTCACTAAAGCTTAGAAAAATTATTTCAGTTATGATATAATTTTAAATGTAAAAATTGAAAATTCGATTGAATAATATTTTCTATATTATTAAAAAATCCAATAATTTGTTTTCAACAATAATTATTAGTCGGGGTAACTTAGAAAAAAATGTAAAAGTTGAAAATTCGACTGTCTTTTGAAAAAAGTGTTTTCTATATTTTTAAGAACATCAAGTAATTTATTTTCAAAAATAATTATTAATTGGGGTAACTTAGAAAAACTAATTGTTAAGTTAGAATAGGTTTTTTTTTTTTATATATTATTAGTTTTTTATTATACATTTAAAAGATTGATTTTAACCGATTTAAATGAAAACAGTAATGTTTGTGAAGACAATAAATCATTAAAGAAGAAAAAATATATTTAAAAAAGAATAATTATTAGAGAATAAGTAAAAAAAGAAGAAGAATAATAGAAGAAAAGAGGTTTACTGAGGAATTGTTAGTAAGCTTTCAAATTCAAAATGAGTTAGTTATAAAACTAAAATTTTTATTTAAATTTAACTTATTGAATTCATCATTAAGATTTAGGACCGGGGAGGAATTAATGAAAAATTTAAGGGCTGTGTGTGTTTATGACACAAAGCCCAAACCGCCCGAACCTCTAAAAGTGACATTCCTATTTAATAAATTTATTATTATTAATTATTAATTTAATAATATTTGATGATTGGCCAAAGGAGAGGCATTGGGAAAGCGTGCCGCCTCTGCCACTTCTCACTGACACTTGATTTTGTATTAGAATTTAAGGAAGTTAGAATCAAATTTTGTCACTGTCTTATTGGCTATTCAATTTTTAGGTCGGTACCAATTACCAGTACCGATAACTACACCCTAACGACTTATTAAATGTGTATTTGAAAAATTTTTGTATTGGGGACTACATTGGAGCTAAATTGGCTCGAGACCATTTATCCTCTAGGCTTCAATGAGTTTAGTTTATATGTGTTTAAATTCGAACTTCGATTAAATCTAAAAATTTTATATTATTGAGTTTAAATTTGAGAGTATTCATTAAACATTCAAATATATTAAAATATTATCGTTTTGATTAATACAAATCAAAACAATATCGTTTTGTTTAATTTTGATTTAACCACAATACTAAGCTAAGTTTGAGTTGAACTCAAACTCAATACCTCTTAAGTTGAGCTAAATTCGATCTAGTTTAGGAAAAACTTGTTGAGTTTAAGCTTAGACTTGAGCTTTATTTTTTCAAGCTGATCCAAACTCAAACTGAGTCAAGCTTGAGTTCTATATGATTCGAATACAATCCTAATTGTATTAAGGATGGTGAAAAAACAGTGAAATTAAACACCTTTTAGGGCTTATTCAATTTCACACTAATTTAATATTATAAGATCGGAGGTTGATTCAAACCAAATCGAATTCGAACAAAAACCATCTCAATTTTGATTTAAATTTATAATATTTAGTTTAAACTAACTCAAACTAATGAACAATAATGACAGAGAATAGTAAATAATAATATTTAAGAAGGAGAAAAATTGTAAAAAAAAAAAAATTACCAGTGATACAAACGTGGACATTATTGTCAATTTCAAAATTGAGTTGGATAAATTAAAATTAGTTAAATTAAAATTAAAGTAAACAAGTAATTCATTCCACTAGGCATATCAACTTTTAGTGTTAACCTATCGGTACATAAAATATTCCTCAATTTTTAAGTTATCGTACAAGATGGGAAATTAAAGGTTAAGTTGATGACGACGTTATTGTCCTTGGTGCATGTGATGCTTGGCTTGTTGCTTGTTGCTTGTTGCTTGTTGAAGGGCATGTTATGAGATTTGGTGAAATGTATTTGGAGCATGATCCATGGTGATGGTTAATTTGGCCATTTCCTTATCCTGAAATTTGTGGGTATTCCAATTTGATCTACTCATTATTGTTAATTAGATTAATATTAATACTAAGAATAATATTATATATACGAATAATTTTTATTAATTTATTCATATAAATTAATGTGATATTATGTGATTGAGTGACTTTATAGTTAAAAAAAAAATCACAACTCACGGTTCGGCTCATCTCGATTGAAACTTGAGTTTGATGTTGATTAGTTTTTTGAGCTTCTAATCTTTAGACTCTATATGAGTAAATATTAATAAGTTTTTAAAATTTTCATTTATTACTTTTTTTTTTTTCGGTTGAATTTGAACCAATCTTTTATGTTTGAATCGAGATTTTAATAATTCAACAAGTTAAGGTTTTATATATATATATATATATATATTCAAATTAAACTTGAATTAGACACCACTTAACTATTATTAAACTTGCTTGAACCCCTAGTTTTATTATAATGTTATTATGACTAACAAACAAACCACTTACTTGAGATTATTGATTATTGAGTGTATTTTATGTGTAAATTATTAAATTAAAATTATAATAAGGATTATTATTGTAATATTGGCAAGCATGTGAGCCTCCACCGTCAATTCCGGGTCAAAAGTTGAGAATGAGAGGACCCACCCACCCACACTATCAAATCAAATACCCACTTGTCTTTTTACGGTTGTTTAAATATTAATTTCGCAAATAAAATTCATACAAAAATTAGCCAAACTTTTTCTACAGAAAATTAGGTATTCATCCACAATGATTTTAGGGGTTGTTTAATTTACGTATAATAAAAATCATTTTGATAATTTATTTTTTATTATTTATATTATTTTATTAATAATAAAAATTATAATAATTATTTATTATCAATAGTGATATGATAAATAATATAGGTGATAATCTAATTATCACATGTACTTTAAATATTAAAAAACTATTCATATAATCTTGATTTTATTATAATTATATTAATTTTTTAAACAAAAATAATTTTATTTTTAATTAATATAACAAGTAGAATAAAAAACATTTTAGAATAATTATACTCAAGGATATTTAAGTAAAATAATTTACTACTATTCTTTTATTATCTTTAACCAAATACAATAATTATGTATACCTATTAAATTTTATCAAATATAGTAATTATTTATACTCAGTAATCTATCTTCATGGTAATATTTAAATTTTAGTAATAAAACATTTTCTTAACCAAATATCTCTTTAAAGTCACAATGAGTGTTGACTTGATCAAAAGATTAGTCTAAATCTTGATCAGTTTGATCATCGATCGGATTAATAACATTATCAACATATTAGAGACATATATATATATATATATATATATATATATATATATATATATATATATTAAAATGAATCAATCTAATATAGAATGACTTCACCACATACACATACTCGAACTCAAGTTTCACTATTAACATTTTATTTCGAATGTCTAACTCAATTAAAAAATATACAATCAATTATTATATAAGTCTAAACATCAACACCAATAACAAAGTTAGAACAATATATAATCAATTGCTCTCGATCTAATTGATTATTGAATCTTGATTAAAGAGATTCAACCAACTAATGATTACCCTTATTCCATTCCTCCATTGCCAATACAATGTGGGTGGGATTGGGACAATCTAAATGCTACAAAATAGTGACTTTTTGGTAGAAAGTAAAACTCAAATCGAATTTGATGAATTTGATTGGCTCACTTGGTTAAGTTAAGACATACTTCCATAATCACAACAATCTCTTGGATTCTTTCCTCTTCTCTTTCAATCTTTCTTGGATTCTTCAAGTCTTTTCACCATTTGGTCTACCAAACTAAATCACCCAGAAAAACCCCACTTCTCATTGCATATCTATGAGCATGAATATAAGTCGTTTGCACCTCAGTTTGATAATCATTTAGCCAGGTTTGACTTTGTTATTAGCTAGTTGCAAACTCACCACAATAATAATAATAATAAAAAAAAATCTCTAAAAGTTTTGAATCTTAAAATGTTACTCATTGACTTTGAGTATAAAAAGTAATCAATTAAAAGATTTAAACTAAAGTCAACTATCCAATTTGAACTTGACTTTGTTACTCTCGTATGCACATTTACATAAAAAAAAAAGAATTCATAATTTATGTATCAATATTCAACAAAAATATACAAAAAACGTGATACATTTTTCTATCAACTCTTTTTTGTGAGTAAAGTCTTATGCTCGTGTATTTAATTCTTTTTTTAATATATATATTTTTAGTATTTATTGCGAGGTTTTCTACCTAGTATTTGTTTCTTTATTCCTTTTTCTTTCCCTTTCTTTGACTAGTGGCAAAAGTACTCGTTTGCTATGTTGGACTCACTGTAATTTGATTGAAAGTTGGGAAATTTCTAGTCTCAGAAAAGTAGAATTGGAATATTGCTTGAGTAATAATAGCTTTTCTTGTACACTATTGAGTTACAATATATCAATAATAATGTTTTATTATGTTATTTGATATTATTATATTTTTAATTTAAAATTATATAATAATATATTAATATCGATATTTATATATATATACACACACACACATTGATATTTAAATATATATTCATTATAAATATATGTAATTTTATTATTTTGTCACCCCAAGTTTTTGGTAATGTACCAAAACCCATTTGGAAATCAATTATAGCTGAGTCCCAAAGCTTTTCCAAAGTCCATTCAAATGAAATTGTCACAATAATACACTTCAACTATTGTATGTCAGGTTTATAAGTAGAAGTCGATTTAAACTGATTTGAATTCAAATAAGAATCAGATCGAATTTAGTTTGAATCCAAAATAATCAATTCAAAATTAAGTTCAACTCTTTCCTAATCGTTGAAAAAGAAAAATAATCATTCAAATCTAAAAGAATCGTTAGAAAAAGAAAAAAAAATACTTAATAAAGTGAACTTAGATTAAAGCTAAGTCAAACAAAACTCAGATCAAATCCACCTCTATTTATGAGAATGAACAGAATCTTTTTGATTGAATATGTAACAAAGTGCACATCATTTGCTTGTTCAATACGAAAAGATTCTTGGCATTTGCTTCAAGTCCGGGACACATAACACAAGAATCATAAGCATAGGTGAAGGGGTATCTCCCTGAAGGGGATTCAAACTGTTATATTTACAAATGACCTTAAAACATTCAACAGTTAGAGCAAGATCAGAAAATCATATCCAATAAATTTGCAATTGAACATCAGATATAAAAGAAAAATAACCTAAAGATACATGCAATCATTTACGGTACGTATAACTTCGATCAATTAACTCACTCGTAGTTGTCGTATGGTAAAACTCCCCCAAACAATATATGTACAAGCACCCGCATTCTCCCATCAAAAACTCTTCTGTGTCAAGAAAATAGGAAAGGACCCAGTTTAGGATTTAACCATGTAATCGTGTATAAATCTTGCCTCCATGTACAAGTCACTCCTCAGCAGCCTTCAAGGCTGGTTTGGTTTCTCTACTAAAGTGTCATCACCACCTGAACAAGAGAATGAATGTCAAAACCTCAATAATGTAAGCATTTATAACAGCACATCCTTGAGAATCTCTTCAACTATATCTCCAATAATGTGACATTCCAACTCTCTTCCCAAACCATTTATTTCTTCATCCATCAAGCCAGACCAAGGGGTGGATCCTAAATCATGTGCCACCATGTTATCAAGTGAAAAATAAGATCTGTCAGTAGGAGGGTATAAATATACACGAATGATTTCCCACACGGATTCCAACAATTTCCTTCCGTGTGGAGGTGGCAACAATGAAGAACCAATAATCTTTCTCCTGAATTTGGATTTGTTCAAAGGTGGTCCTAGTAAAATCGAAAGTGCTTCGTTCAGTAAGTCAAGTAACATTTTGCGATCACACTTCTTCTCGATATGATCCTTTATTAAAACTTCATTTTCTTCTGCTGATTTTCTGTAAGAATCTTCCACTTTTTCAAAGACTGAGTTACTTATAGGCTTCGCAAGTGGATCCCACCTCGATAAAGATTTATTGGATGAGCCATCATAAAAACCTGATGCAACAAGCAGGTCTCTTATGTAAGCTTCTGCCTGATCATCTAAGTCAATTATTTCAGACTCGGTTGGATCCTGTTCAGTATATATGTCCTCTGGCCGGTTGTCAAGTTGATTCAATTGCCTGCGCAGCTCTGTGTAGTCAAAAAATTAAAAAAGGCAATCAGAAAAGAGTTTCATAAATCAGCTTTCCTTTGTATTGGTTCATATTTCAGTTTTAGTAGACATTTTAATTTTTTGTGTTCACGAAACCATGAGCATCATACTAATGGGTACGTTCATACAAATGTATCAGCATATTATTACAGAAACTCAGTGAAACATAAACATCAGATACATCTCTCTTTGTATTAAGGAAATAACATTTACATGAATATGCACACACATGTATATGTTATTATGTTGCGAATGTCTGTTCTTTCCCCCACTTTTTCATGCACAACACCCATTACCAAACTGTTAGCTCAGATGCCAATCTGAATAAATCTGTGCTCACAAAAGCAAGTCAAAACATACAGTTCAAGGAATTCTTGGTTCTTGAAAAATCATCTTTCAGAATGTCAAATATTTCAACCAGGCAGTAACCGTATCATCATAAGGCCTAAACAGAAGTAAATAATAATTAAATAATCAAACTTTTTGCATAATTTCTGTGGTCGATACTGAGTGTAGATAAAAGAGGAACAGTAAATCTTGTTAATTGAAAATTCACTCCATTGTCTTCAAGTGTTTTAATTAGAAAATTCATCTGTTTATCTATAATTTAAAAAATCCATGACATCAACAAAGGGTTACATATGGCACCTTGGAAATATTAGCCATGAAATCAAGTCTTAGGCAAATATCATCACTGACTTCATGCATGCAGCACATTTGCAGCATCAAAACCCTAATATGTAATTTGTATAAAAGCTTTAGAAATAACGTTTCCATACCATTCAGATTAGAACTGATCTCTTTAAAAACCTGTGGTAAAGAATTGTCTTCTCCCAGAGTCACATCTGGTGTTGATATTGGACCGAGGAAATCGACTGGCCTCCAAAACTCTTCTTGGGAACTACTGCACACAGATGCAGGGCTTGGAGGCACCTCAGTGGAGTTTTCCTAAGACCACATGACAGGCAATTTGTTAATTAGATACAAGCAGAGATGCTTAAGCAAATCCATACCACAGTTAAGAAAGAAAAGGAAAGAAAAATGTTGTACTCTTACATGCCTCTCGCCCAAGTTCATGATCACTGTTGGTCCACTCAGGATATCTTTTACAGGGCTATATTCAGCACCATGAAGTTCTGTCATTGACTGAATCTTCCGGCCAAACAGCCTTCGCCGAAGAGTGAAAGTGTATCTGAGATTGGAAACTCTTTCTCTGAAATTAAACCTCTCTTTCTTCCTTTTTCTCGCATCCACTAACACATTGTCAATGGCTTCATGTTTCCTCCTGATTTGAGCACCAGTTAAAATATGACGGTCCTCTAGAAGAAGCTGCCCAAATGATGTCCCTGATACAGGGGCTGACAAAGACCTGATGAGATTTCTAGGAGACAATTCCCTGTCAAGCACTGCATTGTCATCTCCATGTCTGAATGATCTCATTTGCATATCTCGCTCATTTCTCTCAATTTCCCAGTGATTCCACTCATTTCTAGCCATTGAGGTGTCTCGTGATTGCTTTAGCTCAACCCTTCCATTATCTAATAAGGAAGATCTTGATCTGCCACTAACAACTTGGGCAACATCCAAATGTGTTTCTCTCTTCAGAACATTCCTTAGTCTTTCTGAGAGAAATCTCCTGGTATCCCTGTTGATGAACTCTGGGGAACTTGGACCATTAAACTGAATTTCACTTCTATATGATCTTGTTGATTCTGATCTGAGCAGATTCATTCCAAGGTCTCTGGTAACACTCTCTCGGACATGCTTTGCTATATGCTGAGCAATTTGTTTTGGAATTGATGGCTTTTCACTGAAAGGGGTTTCAATTCCACTTCCTCTGGCCACTGAACCTTTTTTAAGAGTTTTACCCTGCAGTTCACATTTTAGTCGATCCTTCACCTCCTCTAGAAAATCTTCTATGCTACTTCTCTCCTCTAAAGTGCCCACGGAATTAGTCCAGGACTCCTCATGGTCACAAATCTTATCAGGACCGGGCTTCAAGATCACTATCTTTGCCAGAGTAGTGTCTAGTTTCTCTTCATAATTCAACAGGGAGGATTGCTCAAAGTCTACACTTTTGCTTCTGCTTCTTAAAGGCGTAGATTCCTTTTGCTCTATTGGGAAGGCTTCTGCATTAAGTCTGTGATGTTGTAAACCATACCTGTCATATGATGTTGATTTTAATGTTCTACTCTTAGATTCTACAAGCTTCTCACTTGCATTTGCCTGAGAATTGGAATAAATTGCCATCTTTTCCCTGTTGAGATTCTCTTGTGCAAGCCACTGTCTAGGCATGCTGTCAAAATCAACAATCTTTGAACATTCCCTAAACCTGGCTGCCTGCCATACCTCAAATTCTCTCTTGAACTTCTGTAATTCCTCCTCTTGTGGATGTTCTCGAGGCCTAGGCCTTCCAAAATTTTCATCATTGCTCCATCTATCAGCATCTCTGTCTTTACTAGGGTAAATGGACTCAAGTTCCATATGCCTGGAAGAATCTGTGTTGAAAGAGAAATGATCAATTGAGCTCTTTCCATTCTTTTTCGAAACCTTGCTTCCTGCATGCTCATTCTTCTTTTTAATTGGCTGAATTACAGGTTTTGTATCAACTGGAATTACATCCATCCCCATCAGTCTAGCCACAATGTTAGGAGCACTTTGTCTGGTATTAGATTTTTTTGATACTTCCTCATTAATCAATTTCTTCATTGAAGCTGCAGTTGGATAAGAGCTCTTTTCAGACCAGTCTTCTTCCAATGGGCAGGAATACTGAATTCATGGAAAAGACATTTGAATTTGTGAGCAGAGAGGGAATGCAAAAAGAATAATTTATTCATAAAATTTAGTCTGCCTCAAAATAGCAAAAGAATGCAAAGTATAAGGACAACTTAGTATAAAGGAACAGAATGCTTTGTACGAGACTGAACTTGGATTAAAAACCAGAAAATGGAACTGAATATGAGTGAAACCATTAGGAACCTACTTTCATCAACATAGGTTAAAATTATTATGCATTATTGCAAAAGAAGTCACAATATCAGGGACCCGCAAGCACTGTTCAACAAAATAAGAGCAACATAAAGAGAATCTTACTGGCACATCTCCTACTGCAGGATAGGTGTCAGAATTCTCTACTTGCAGTTCCAAGCTATTACGAGGAGCTTCCAAGCCTGCAAAGTGGTTGAATCGACAACATTAATTTTCTAAGCCAAGCAGGGGAGATTTTTTTTTTTTTTTAAAGAGAGAAGATGACACAAATTGAAGTTATTTTCTCCAATTTTTCAGCCTACAGAAAAACGTTGACCCTTTCAAAGTTGCAAAGAACCTGGAGCATCTCTGATGTCTAAAGAGTTTAGATAAGTCTTGATAGAGCAAAAGCCTTGACTATGAAACTTCACTTTAAGAGATTAGACAACCAATTTTATATCACCATAAAAATTTAAAGCTGTTGTTAGGGTTGGTCATCATATGGCCACAGAATCAACAAGCTGTGCCAATGTGGCTTTTTACCATTAAAAACGGAGACTTAATCAAATGAAGCTCAAAACGCAGGTGTTTGAGGACCCTCTACCAAGCCATTCTTGAACCAAGATTTTTATATTATCAACACTTTTCCATTATGAGTACCAGAGAACAATATTACTTACCATCAGCATGTTTCTTATGTGCAAGAATTTTCCTCGCCATACTGCTCTGATTGAAATCAAAAAATTGCAACAAGCCTCCCATGCGGCCAGCAGTTCTACCAAATTGTGTTCATTTCCTTGTTACTGCTGTATCATCTAACTCTACCCCATCAAAATCGAGAAAAACTTCTTTCTTTCTTTCACCAAATGTGGTCACAAATTTTTCTACTCTGCAAAGAATCAAATCAACTTCATATCACCTAAAGAGTACAAAAAAATTGCAAAAAACTCACTTGCAGAAACTTTGATTCATTGATTATCATATTAAATTGATAAAGGAATTCAGTTGACGGCAGCAAATTTTAATTACATAACATAAGCATACTCATTGTAACACCCCTTGGCAAACAAACCACGTGAGAGATGATAAATATATATGTGCATCCTAAATCACTTGAGATGATAACAGAAAATTTGTTATGATGAATAATAAAACCACGATGGATTGTATACCCAGAGATACAATAGTGGCCTAACTATAGGACCGGGATGTTATACACATGGTCCACTAATCAAAACTGAGAATAAATGCGTCTGATGAAGAGGCTTGACATTGTGTTTTAAGCCTCTTAATTACGTCATTTTCCCATTCTTTGTTTGGTTACTTCTTCTGGGTTCTTGATTTTATACGAAAATAAAAACTGATAATTACAGTAACATGTCTGTAATCCAGAAAATAAAAAATAAAAAAAAAGTTGCCGCTTTTAATGGGGTAAAGCTGGAATTGAAAATAATGCAGCGTCAGATCACATCTTATTCTCCAGTTCGTATGCAACAAAACAATAACAGAGAAAAAGAATATGAATTCAATGTACTACGAATCAAGCACCACGAAAAAAATCATCACAAATTTAAAAAGAAAATTATTTCTCATCACCCAGCAATCAAATTAAGAAATTCAAAGAACCATACACATGGTTCCAATGAACAGAACCGTATCTATGAACATTTTTGAATCATTTAATCTTCATTCAGAAGTCAGAAGCCTCCAGTAAACTAACAAATCAACCCAAAAAAAAAAAAAAAAAACAAGTTGAATCAGACCACCATCAAAAGGACAAAAACTTTACTCAGAGTCTCAAAAACTTACCCAAAAAAACAGAAAGAAAACAATATAACTTGATCGCAATGGAGAACATAACACCAGGAAAGAAAATAGTTGCAGACAGACACTTTCTGGATCGTTTCACAAACAATGCAAAGCACTCCCTTTAAAACTTAAAAGCCCTGAAAACTGAAACACCCATCAAACTTATCGCCTAGACCAAATCAATAAGAAACATGAAGGGTGGGAAGTGAAGTTGAAGATTAAACAGAGGATCTTCTTGGATGAAGCAACAACAACAGTGGAAACTTGAAAAAGCAGAAGAATCGTAACAGTAGAACGTAAAAAAGCTCAGAAGCTAGTAATAATTATAAGAATGATGATGAAAGTGGTGATGATAAATTTAATAATAGAGAAGAAAAAGGTAAGCTTTTTGTAGGGAAGTTCATGGTTGAATTGAATAAGCTAGAAGCCACCCAGCAGAAAGCGAATGTTCCGCTTTCTATGTTTTCGATTTTTTTAAAATAATAAAAGAATATTGAAATGAAAAATTCTCAATTTTTTTTTTCAAATAGCCCTGTTTACAATAAAAACCTTAAGAAATAAAATATATCTATTTTAACTCTATTTCAAAATATTTTAATCACACTTAACTTATTTGTAAACATTTAGGGTTTTTGATTTTCAAATTTATAAATTTCCACACAAAACCTACTTTTGCTAACATATTATAAAAAAATAAAAAATAAATAAGCATATTATCTTTATAAAATTATCATATTATTTTTTATCATCATTACCAATACATATGGTCGGATACAATACTAAAATTGCATCAAAAAATTTTAAATCAAATACTAAAATTACAACGGATGTAGAGTCTAATTGCTAAAATTAAATCATATTACTTATGAAAACATGACTTCGTGTTCACAACATGCACTCATAAAGGGTTGTATACCCATAAAAAGGTATTATGAGAGAATTCGTAAATGATATTCATAAAAAAATTTTGAAACTAGTTTAGATCAATAAGACAATATTATATCTCTTTGTGTACAATTAAAATAAAATCATATCTCGATGAAACACAATTTAAAAAAAAATTACATCAAAGAAGTGTAATTTTATTGGATCATATTATACGGTTACACCTTTTTTAATACAATCCAATCATCAAGACAAATTTTCTTTTAATTTGAGAGAGAAATGAGGTGTATAAGCTTTTGCTATCAGTTTTTTTTTACATAATTAAATTAAAATTTAGATAAATATTTATAGTTTAGGATTTCATCAAGTGAGAATGGCTTCCCGAACCTTGTGGTGGAAAATAATAATCTATTTTAAAATTAATCATTAATATGAATGATGATAAGAGTCAAAACAAAAGAAAAAACAATTGCAAAGAGAATAATTAAGTAATTAATAATAATAATAATAATATAATTGCGAAACGAACAGCACATGGAGAGTTGATTGTGCGCACAACACTTCCATTTGGCGCCATTGAGCATTATTCTTATTCATCTGCATATCCAACTCATTACCCACCATACAACCTCCCGAATCAGAGCCGTCGGATTGAATTTTTTTAATTGGAGGGAATGTATCAAGTACGTTTACTTATTAGATTTTATTGGCCGCTTTTTTGACCATCACGTTTCGCTGTTTGACATACACGGTTTGTTGTCTTCGAATCTTACATAACCTAAATCATTCATTTATATTTGTTAAATTATGAGTAGAATATCATCTCTCATAATAACAACTTCTAGTAATCCAATAATTCCATTGAATTTCTCTTGTGTGAGTTTAGAGTTCAAAATTGAAATTTTGTTTTCATTGAAGCATAAACCAATGATAAATATGATCCAACTAATGGTTAAAATTAATTTTAACGATGAAACTGGATTGATTTAAGATTAAATTGAAGAAATTATGTTGCATCATAATTTAACTATTAGAAAAACTAGTATGACTATCATAGTAGTTAAAAGCCATTTTAAAAATTTTAATTGATTTATATTGATATTATTGGTCTGCCAAATTGGTCAATAAGGGTACACCATGATTTCTAGACAATAGGGTCAAAAGATATACTATAAAATATACACCAATTTTCTATATATTAATATACATATTTTAGTATGGTATAATTCATAACACTTATTAGTAATCTGTCTAACCGATCAAGAGTGTAATTAGAATTTTTAATTAATAGATAAAATATATACTTATATTCTCTCTACCAATAACTTTCCAATGACATTATGCATCAATTCAAATAAATTGAAGCTTGATTTGGATATTATAAATTTGATCTAGGTTTGGTTTGACTCAGATCGAATCCACTACTAATTTACTGTAAGAAGCATGGAAAAGTGAGGTTGGGAAAATGAGTAGAATAGATGGAAGAACTAAAACAAAGAGGGGAAGAGTGTTGAAAGAATGATATGGCAAATGAGTGCAAAGAGAAAGAGAGAGGGAGATTCCCAAGGAAAAGGCAAGAATATAACAACTCATGGACATGATGAAGTTAGTCATGGTGGAGGCTTAGAGAGCTTAGTTGTAAAGG
Source organism: Mangifera indica (assembly GCF_011075055.1). Lineage (NCBI taxonomy): Eukaryota > Viridiplantae > Streptophyta > Magnoliopsida > Sapindales > Anacardiaceae > Mangifera > Mangifera indica. The sequence continues at coordinate 235,307 of NC_058152.1, forward strand.
AGAAAAGTAGGGACAAGGGAAGAAAAGAAGCCTCCTCATCTCATGATGGTAAAGAGCGTTTGTCATGTGGGTGAGTTTAGGGTAATGTGTGATTGACCTATTGCATTATTGGGGTCTTATGGCTTTTAACAGATGAAATGGAGCAATGCTAACTTTTAATTGAGAACAAGAAGTCTAGGGCAGGTAATTGAGGACAAAAGTTTTTCGACTATAAAGTTGTATATTCCTCCATTATTTACAAAGGCAGCTTTTTCTATTGATAGGGAGCTTTAGTATCAATGCAATTAGGGGCAGATTCCATCTGGATTATTCAAACTCAGATTGATATTTGACTCAATTTGAACTCTTTCATTATGCTAACATTATTCAATCAAAGCTCGCATCGTTAGTAAAAATTCTTTTTTGATGAGTCATCTTTTTCTTGTCTAACGATTTGAACAAGTTCAATCACAAACTAGCTTTTGTGTATTTGAGTTAAGTGAAAATTTACTCTTGCTTGAATTTGACTTAGCTCAACTCATCTTTTTCTTGTCTAACGATTTGAACGAGTTCAATCACAAACTAGCTTTTGTGTATTTGAGTTAAGTGAAAATTTACTCTTGCTTGAATTTGACTTAGCTCAACTCAATCCCTAAATGCAATAAGGGTTTTCTCCTATTGTTGGGTTGCTCAAGTGCTTTCACTTTGCTTCAAATTTCTTCTGGGCTGATACTAAGAATTGGGCTTTCTTTCTGATTCTGAATACAATTATTCTATAATTTTAAAAATCTATTTAAAGCTAATTATAAAATCGCTTAATGGGACATAGTAAAGAAAGACTCATGCATAACCAAAATTTTCTATATTTGAGGGAGGGAATCAGCATGAGAACTACAAAAATGCAAGACACAGCTAGATTATTGTTTTGTAAAGTGTGTTTTCTTTCTTTCTTTCTTTCAATTGCCATAGACGATCTCTGTCTAAAGCAAATAAAAAGTATGAATTTTCTTTCATTTCTTTCCCTATTTCAGAAGCATTGAGGAAAGAAAATAAATTCCACTTTCAAAACAACCAATCCACACATTGAAGAGAGAAAAGGAGGTATTCAAGAACAAAACACATCTTAATGCCATCAATTCCGAGCAAATAAGTAGATCTGCTGCTCAGGGGACTTCTCACAACATAATATATGTATTTAAAAAAAAAAAAAAAGAAGATACAATGCACAAGGGCATACCCAATACAAGGTCAAAAGACCGTGTACAAAGGACCATATACAAAAAGAGGTGCAGGAACAATCCCCCCTTTCAATTTCAACCCCATTACAGGAAAGGGTTGAGATAAAAAAAGAGGGAGCCCATCAAGAAACAACAATCTAAACAAGATGCAAAATGACTAACCATGCAACTGAAAAATGGAACACTCAGTTGTTTCATTCATACCATAAGAAAAGAAAAACCATGAAACACTCCATTAATACCCACTGAGAAGTCATACATGTTGTAATCCATTAGACCATACGTTCAAGAATGCTAATAGTCCGTAGCCCCAATAAGATGAAGTTCAACTCATTGCATCAAAAAGTTAACAAATGTCGACCTTAAAGATGCATACAGGTGGTGAGCCCTCAAGATGAGAATTGCATAAAAGCTCCTAAGAATAAAAGATGTTATCAGAAATCCATCACTTTGAGATGAAGGCTGACTAGGAAACTCCAACAACATCAAAAAAGACAGTTGTAAACCAATTTACAATTATCTTAGAGATACAATTATATAACACAATACAACATGAGATCAGTTGAACTGGAATATTGCGTGTTGTTTATGGAAGGCAATTTTTTTTGCCCAACTGGAATATTGTGCTTGCGGGGGGGATATTTTGTGCTTGTGACTGGGAATTGCAACAGGAGGGTTGGGATTTTACTTTACACATTCGGCAGCATGGTGATGGATTTATCCTTAAAAAACTGAATTGGATTTTTAGCAACACCTCACGGTTTTCTAAGTGGTCAAACATTGTCTCAAACTTTTTGCCTTGAACCATAGTGCCGTGGTGAATCGTTTTAGACCCCCATAGATCAAGGTGACCGGTTTTTTTAAATTTCTGAACTTCTGAGTCAAGCACACAAATTTCATTGATATTTTCCAAAGGGTTTGAAACGAACCTTTGACTGGTAATCCTATGATTACAAGGAAGCTAAGTGATTTGAAGTAAGCTCTCAAGTCCTTTCATAAAATCACTAGTCCATAGGAAAGCCCAGAACATGATCTGATAGATGAGAAAGGGAATTGCACTAACAACAAGCACAATATAGAAGTCTGGGCGTTAGATATATTAATGCACTTCTCTCTGCCCCAACATAGCCTCCATCGATAATGCTTCCAAATTAATTCGGATAAAGTTTCTAAGAATATACTAAGTACTCACTCCTATGATTGCCCTCATTGCTAATGAAGATATTAAGAAAACCATTTTTTCTCAATTCAAGATGATAAAGCCTCCAACCCTGATGCATATAACTTTCTTTTTTTTTTTAAAAAAAGCTTGAAACATTATTGGTGCTGACTTTGAGCTACAATGAGATATTTCTTTGATGCCAACAACATGCTTAGATGTGTTAATGCCACCGATATTGCTTTTGCTCCCAAGGTTAAGAATTCGATAAACATGGGTGACTTTCAATCAATCTCATGCTATAATGTGTTATAAGAGTGCACCTCTAAAGTAATTGTATATCAGTTCAAAGTTATCCTCCCTGATGTTAGTAGAATTTCCTAATCAACCTTCATCCCTAGGGGATAGACCGCAAATAACATTGTTTGCCTTAGGAGCTTTTACGTAATTACCCCATTTTGAGCACCCTACAAAGATGTGCCCTTACAAGCATCCCTTGCAATTACAAAAGCTAGACAACACAGTACTGAAAAAGGAAAAATAGGAAAGAGGCGAGGGATCCGATAGCTTGTGGGTCAATCAGAGCTCTTCAATTACCTAGTTTGACAAACAACATAATTGTATAAAATATACCAATGAATTGGAAACAAGAATGACCTTTGACCAAAAAAAAACCTTCAGAACAGTGAAAGGCGAGTGTATATCAAGATTACACACTTTTTAGGGATATAGCTGTGACGAAAGTGTACCAGTAGGTATATCACAACTAGATTTTGGAATTGGAATGGAAGCCAAAAGTGGTAAATTGGGTTTCAAAACTTTTTGAACAATGATGAATCAAACAATTCCATTTTACCAACTTCATCAATGACAAAGTGGTCAATATCTTCCCTAACCAAATAACAAAATGCAAGCCTTTAGACCTTCAAACAATAGCTTCAAAATATTCATTGAAAATATAACCATTCAACCAACAAATGTAGTCCTAGTAGAAGAGTAGCAAAAATGACCTCAGCAAGAGTAATTTGTCGATCACAAATTATATCCACACATATTTAACAAACAAAACAAACCAACCTGCGATTCCTGCAATGCCAATGACTCAAATGATGCTACATTGACTTTGCATTTCCTAACAATAGGCCATTTGGGTGATTTTGAGCTGCCACTGAAAAAAAAGTGCTTCAGTAGAAAATGAAAAATATGGCATGAGAAAAAACTCAATAGGATGGGAATGACAATAACTAAGAAACGAAATTTCAAAGCAATTACAAATCATTATGCACCTTCCAAAAAAGAACAAAACATGATTTCGTGACTTTGGATATAGAATCCTGCTCAGGAAAATTTTTATCTTTGAAAACAAAAAATTTTTAAAAAGTAATGATAATAATTTTGCAAACTTATAGCAATCTCAGTTAAGACCCAACAAACCCACATGATTAAAAAACGACTAGAAGCAATAAATCAAAGAGAGGGACAAAAACATGAAATAATGGTGGAGGCAAGTGGGCTTGTATGACCATCTAATGTAAGAACATTGAATCCAACTCCTTATTAATAGTAATTTCGAAACCAAATCACCAATTTTATATTATCAGCGAAATGAACAGAAATAAATGGAGCATTACTAAGGTTGAGAAGCCCTGAACCTTAAAGTTTGCGCTTGAGACTCTTGACAGTCAAAGTGATGTTGCCAACTCCCTACACAAAGTGAGAGAATTTAGATTTTAATTCAATAAAACTAATGATTGACCAGGGTTAGAGATATACTCGCTAGAGAGGCCATCACTAGGTAGCATTTTCCAAGGTGTGCTATTTTTATTTCTGAGGGAAGGCGAATGAGAGTGAGCTGTTGAAAGAGAACTTTAATCTATCTTTTAATTTGTATATAACACGTTTGAATAGAATTCCTCTAAAATACAACATTAAATTAGCCTTAAAAAAATTAGGAAATGTTTATCTGTTTGATATGTGATAAAATCTATTTTAGCTTGAAAAGGAATATGAAAAGTAGTTGGAAACAATTATGTTATTGACTTACAATGAATTCATAGTTAAAAATTTTAGGCCATAAGACTTATCCCCGTAAAAACCAAAACTCCTATATTTTAATTTTTAAAATTTTAAAAATCTATTTATAAACAAATTTTTGTTAAAAATTTTAGTTAAAGATAAAAACAAAATCATCATTTATTAAAAACTAAAATTTTATCATATTTTTCTCACCAAATTAAAAAATCTCATCATTTTTCTCCAATCCAAAATTTAGAGAATGACAAATAACTCCCTAAGGTTTGTTTTTCTTTTCTCTACTAACCATTCATCGTCTCCAGCCATCCTCCCTCCCACCTTATCTCTCTCTTATCCATTTCCTACCGAGATAAAGACAAAATAGTCTTTGTCGCAGACAAAGATACGTCATTTTTATCTCTCAAATGAAAACTCGTCATCTTTATCTGAGAGATGAAAACCAATCGTTTTTGTCTGAGACGAAAACAATTTCATCGTAATTTTAACCGAAGACAACTAAAGAGGAAAGGGAGAGATAAGACAGAAGAGAGAACAACCAACAACCAAAGACGACAAATAGGGCTGGACTCGAGCCAAGCCAGCTCGAGCTCGGCTCAGTTCGAGCCCGAAACGAGCTGGACTCTACTCGGCTCGAGCTAACTCGGTAGATTTTTTTTTTAATTTTTTATACAAAACGACGTCGTTTTGATCTATATATATATACAAAACGATATCGTTTTGATATAAAAAACGAGCCGAGTCAAGCTGTAAACGAACCGAGCCGAACTCGAACCGGCCATAAATAAACCGAGCCGAGCCCAAGCTGGCTGCGAGCCGAACCCGGCTCTGCTCGAATCTAGCCCTAACGACAAATTGATGTTGGAGAGAAGTGAAAAACCTAAGAGTATTTATCACTTTTCAAATTTTAGGTTAGAGAGAAATGTGAAGTTTTTTAAACCCAGCAAAAAAAATGTAATAAAACTTTCATTTTTTTAAATTTAAAAAAAAAAAACAGTTTTATCTTTAACCCTAACTAAAATTTTTAAAAGAAACTTACTTATAGGTAAGTGTTTGGATTTTTGAAAATTGAAGAGTAAGAGTTGATTTTTCCCTATACATTGGGTAGGAATAAGTGTTTTGGCCAAAATTTTATACAGCCAATCGGTACCTTGTCATAAAATTAGAAGACAAGATCAGACAACTCTGAAACATTCACAATGACGATTGTCTTCCCAGAAGAAGAAGAGGGTCTGGGAAGACGATCGTCTTCTAATTTTATCTGCCTCAGATCAATCATTCCGCCTTCTGCACACAGTGAGATAAGCGTCATGCATTATAAAATTTAGAAGAATACATACACTACGTACCAGAAAGCTCAATTGTATGAAAGTCAACCAAATTAAATTTTTGCAAGACACCAAAACCATAAATGGCCAATCAATTTAAACTTCATATATAACAGATGCACCCAAGTCCACGCACAAAATGTTGAATCAAACCTGCACAATACCAAGACTTTCTAAAATGTTAACAATTGAGAGCCTGGGTGGACTATATTGAACCAAAAAAGATCCCAAAATCATACCTTGTTCATAAAATATGTAATAAACGACAGTTATTGTTGTTTACACAAAATCAAGAACTCCAATCTCAATAATTTCCATGCAATTGCCAGCTCGAAAACAAATAAGAGAACAATTTATTCATAAATCAAATATTAGTCACTCAACATCAACCTGCCACACATATTGTGCAAAGAATATGCTTACCTACATACTCTAGTATTATTATCAAGAAAGAACCAAATTATCAGCATTGTCAGAGGAACCATAAACATAAACCAGATAGAAAGGAATTGATATATTAGGAGTTGTTTCCTAATTAGCTATCGAGCATATTGTTAGCAATCCACATACAGTGATAGCCAACCTATTTTGCAATATTAAAAATCAAACTTACTAAAAAATAAGTAACGCAAGTGACAGTCTTCCAAGATACAAAGATAAGACACTAGTCCTAAAACCAATATATTTTTCAAGAGTAATTGTATAAACATTATATACTAACGGGTACAATAAATTGTTGTGTCATAATTTTAATGAATGATACTTTTTCTTTAAATTAAAATTATTTAATCATATGATAACATATTAATTTGTATATACACTAATCAATAATCATATAATAACATATCAAATTTTATGCACCTGATAACACCCAAGGAAGTATAATCATTTACAGAATTATTCAATCTATACACAGCAACTAAGGATCTCAACGATAAATCAGAGATAATAAATCAGAAGTAATAACAAATAATATATGTAATGAAAGACTGAAACTAGATCATTGAGAATTAACAAATTAAGTAGATAACCATATGTGCTCTCTAAATTCCTGAAAGGTTGAACAGGAACAAGTCCTTTCTCTGTTCTTCCTTTGTAGCTATTTCAATCAATCTAATCTAAAGCACTAATTAGGGGTTATCATGTTATCAGCAATTCTACAAAACTACACAAGTCCCACATTGATCTTCCTCTGCCTTTCTCTAATCATCATGTTCATCCTCCTACAAAACCAAACAGCGGAGTTACTTAAGTTAAAACCGATGCTATTTTTCCAGTGTATTTATTCAATTAAGTGACTAATTGAAGCACGAAAGAAAAACCTGTTCAGTGCCATCTTCATCCTCATCTTTCACTTCAGACTTTGACTTGTCGGATTCATTCTCCTCAACTCCATTGTCTCCCTCCGCCTATTAGAAATAAATAAAAAAAAATTAATCGCCATAATTTTAATATTTCAAAGTTAACCTGAAATTTTTTTGAAGATTTATTCACCAATTTCTTGTTGTAAGCTTTCATGCTGTTGCTGTAATCATTCTTTCTTGACTCAGCTCTAGCTACATATGGAGCTTTCTCCTGATATTGCAGCCAAAAAAGATTAAACAAATTTAATTATGAAAAATCCATTTAAAATTTCATTACTACGTGGGACGATGACACTCACAGCGTCACTCATAGACTTCCATTTCTCTCCAGCAGCTTTGCCAACCTGATCCATAAAAATAATATGAAAATACAAAATCAATTTCCCCAGCAATAAAAGTGCACCGTGCTTATAAGTAATTATGTCATTACTTACAGCAGCCACAGACTTGTTGTTAGGATTTTCTCTTTTGAATAGCTGCCTAAACTCCTCCCTTCATTTCATAACATATAAATAATATATAAATAAAACTCACGACAAAAAAAAAAAAAATACTATTAAAAAATAGAACTCATACATGAAAACGAAGAAAGCACTAGGAGGTCTCTTCGGCTTATTCGGATCCTTAGCAGCCTTTGCCTTCCGCTTTCCCGCTCCAGCGCCTCTGCTCTTCAGCCTATAAAACGAAGCGTGTAACATAAAAAAATCGTAAACTCAAGCACAATAACAACTACACTTAGGCGAAACAGATCTACAGAAACAAAGAACAGGAAATAAACAACGAATACTTCGTATCCCTGTCGTTCTCATGAGCTCTTGATCTTTTTCCCTTCATGGCGAAAACTGCAGGAAAAATACAAAATCGAAAATCGGTAAGGATCACAAGGAAATCGGTGCGAATCGGACTGAGTCAGCACCGCAGAGACTCTCCAAGTTACCTGAGAGCGTTTAGGGCTGTTGTGAGAGACAGAGAGAGGCCAAATGGTGTGCTGGTTTGGAACTTGAGTCTGTGCGTGCAAGGGGGCCTTTTTTCGGTTAAAGAGAGTAGCGAGAATAACGAAAGAATAATGCGGAAACTTAAGAAAGATACAAAAATTATATTTATGAAAAAAATTCAAGTCCGGGTTTTGGCGGGATTTTGAATCAATCTGCCACGTCATCTATTCTGGTGCTTTGATGTCATTGACCTCGTTTTCTCTGGTCACTCTGTTTAATGTGAATTGGAATCAAATTAATTTAAATTTAATTATTAATTTAATTCAAATTAAACTATAAAAGAGCAATTAAATCTTGGTAATAGATGAATTCGAATCCGACTTAAATCCATACTAAAAGATGCTTGATTGTTAGAATGATGAAAAACAATATATAAAAATAAATTTAGCTCAGACATGAAAAACCCATAACACTATGATAAGACTTGTTAATATATTTGTATTTATTATAATATATCACTCAATATATGTTAATATGTTTTGTCATTTGTATTTGTTAATATACTATTAATTGTATATTAAGTATTATTAAAACTTATTAATATATTGCACATAAAGTAAGTATTGTTGATACTGCTATTATGTTGATTGAGGTTTCAATCTAACCACCAGGTAATTATTTGTTGAAACTGCTGTTATGTTGATTGAGGATGGGATCTAACCAAGTAATTATTCATGCTTTCCATTTTAATTATTTGTGAATTGCATATACATGTACATGCATCCCCATGTAATCAAGAAAGATTTATGATTCCCTTAGCCACTCAATAATTATATATTGTGTATAATTTTAAATAAATTTGGTTGTACAGGATTAATGTAATGCCCTTAGGTATATTCCAGGGGTATTTATGTCTTTTGACTCTATTTAGAGATATTTCCCATTTTAAGTACATATATTTGTTTTACATGTATATGTGTGTTTATATATATATATATATATATATATATATATATATATATATATATATATATATATATATATATATATATATATATATATATATATAAAGAAAAAGAAAAGAAAAGGAAAAAGACAAAAGAGAAAAAGACAAAGAGATAAGGCTTAGATATAAAGAGAAAGAGAAGACTTTTCCATCATTTTTACATCTTCTCCCGTAAAGCTCCAGCAGCCAGCCTCCCTTCATGTTCTTTTCTTTTGTTTTGTGAAGCCAAAGGAAGAAATTGAAGAGATATTGGAAGATAAAATAAAAAGAAAAAAAGAGAAGCACCTTGGAAGCTTTGGTAACCAAAGATCTCCTTCCTTCTCCTTTCATCTATGTTTATATGCATGTTATATAAATATGTTAGTGTGTTTTGGTATTGATTTAAAGTGATCTTGATGATAAAGGAAGCAAAACAAAGAAGAGGAAGCTAACTTACAAAGATTTGGCTTGAAACAAGGTAAGGGAATCATCCTTGATATGTTACATGTTTTAGGCTTTTGATTCCTTAGATCTATGTTATAAATGATGATTTTGAAGTTGAGAGATGTGGTTTTGCCATTTGGGATGTCTATGTGTATGATTTTGTGCATAACAGAAAGTTGCATAATATTTACAGTTTTTGCCACTGAGTTCGTCCCATGTTTTGGCTACCTTATATATGGAATTATGAGTTCTATTATATCTCGTTGGAAATATCTTTGAATCCTCTTTCCAATGATATATAGCTTGTATGAATTAGAGATCATTTGGACTGTTACAGATTGTATAAACCAAAAGGACTGTTTTACTAAATAAACAGAGGAGGCAGTTTTGTCACTGAGTTTATCTCACGTTTTGACTGCCCTATCTATGGAATTATGAGTGCTATTATATCTTGTTGGAAAGCTCTTTTAATTATCTTTTCAGTGATATATAGCTTGTATGAATTGGGGATCATGTGAATTTTTAAATATTGTATGAAACACAAGGACTGCTTTATCAAATAAACAGGGGAGGCAGTTTTTGCCACTGAATTTATCTGCTGTTTTGACTGCCTGATTGAATTAATTATGAGTGCTATTATAGCTTGTTAGAAAGCTATTTGAATCCTCTTTTCAACGATATATAGCTTGTATGAATTAGGAACCGTTTGGACTGTGAAATTGTATGAAAAAAAAGGCTGCCCTGTCAAATGAACAGGGCTGTGAACAGTATTTCACAGTTTGGAAAGGAAAAGAAAAGAAAAGAAAGGAAAGGAAAGGAAAGGAAAGGAAAGGAAAAAAAAGAAAGAAGAGAAAAAGAAAAGAAATAAAAGTAAGAAAAGGTTGAGACTCAAGATTCAAGGGTCGTCCCAAGAGTAATGTCTGGTGAGTTATGAATAAATTTAGATGGAAGCGAAATTAGTAAGATATAAGACTTGCATGCATGCTATAAACTATGAGGGGGCACTTTACACTACACCGCCCGTAGTAGGGCACGTCTGCATAGGAAACGTCCGTAATAAGACATAGACCCCTAGTAGGGTCTGCTCGCAGTAGAGCATGCTCGCAGCAGAGCTCAATTCAGATTCAGAAATAATGTAGTGAAAGAAAAAAGAGTTTGAGCTTAGAAAAGTGTCAAATCCCTATAGTTAGCTTCCAGAAAGTATTAAATAGACACTAGATGGGACAAAATATGACCCAAATAGTAAAGAGTGAACTAAATTACCCTCTCAATCTCTTATAGAGGTTAGGATGTGAGGTTGAGTCTCAAAAGTGAGTTAGAACAGGAAAAAAGGATAGTTTACTTAATTTTTCCCCTTACTGAGTGTTCTTATCACTCACTCCCTTTTCTTTCCTGATTGCAGGTACAGGTGATCGAGGTAGCTGCGAGGCAGGGTCAGGTTAGCATAGGTAGATCCGGCTGGAGCAGGTTATCTTTGGTTTATATTACATGCATACAGTAGCATGTTCTTATCGACTTTTGACTTTTTGAGACTATGGTACAGTTACATATGATTACTCTCTATTTTCATATACTTTCAGATGAGTCTTCATATGAGTATATACATCTTTTGTTCGCTTCCAGATTTTCAGTTTTCTTGAAATACTTCCTAAACACTTTTAATGAGACGTTTATTTTAAAGTATTTTTAAAAAAGAAAAAAAATAGACGCTATGAATATTAATTCGTAACATTTCTCCTTCGATGGATAGTACTTCTAGGGAGGGATGTTACAATTAACTTGTAAACCTAAATAAAACATGATCAAATACATGATTAAAACATAATTAATTACATCAATAATCACACAACGACTATGTTTGGTGTGATTTCAGGTTAATAGCATATTTTTTGATAAAACTGCAATCAAGTTAAGTTAAACTAAATATTATTTGACTTAAACTTGATTTAATTGTATGTATGCAAAACTTAAACTCACTAATTACAATTTTGAGTTTGAACTAAAAATAAAAATAACTGGTTTAAATTTAACTAATAACACACATGCACACACACGCGTGCGAGCGCGCTCGCGCGCGCGCACACACACACACACACACACACACACACACACACATATATATATATATATATATATATATATATATATATATATATATATATATATATATATATATATATATATATATATATTAAATTTTTGGGTTTATTGATACTATATTTATACTAAGTCTTAAATTTGTGAGTTTATGAATTAAATAACCACGAATTCAAACTGAAATTTAAGTTGACAAAAATCGAGCTAATCTATAAGCAACTTGAGCATTTTAACTTGTTTACAAACCAATTTTTAGATGCAATCTTACAATTTCAATTTTTTTAATTTTTACAAAATTTTAGGAGGATATAATAACATTAACAATAAAACTATATATACCCATTTTTTGTACATAATTTATGCATATATATGAGGTGTCATCATGTGATTAGATATTTTTTTATCATATGGTGACACATATTTTAAAATCCCCTAATTATATGATGACACATCATTGTGTATATGAATTATGTATCAAAAAAGGATACACATAACATTGCTATAACATTAATACCTTTTGACCATTGATTTTTTTTTTTTAACAAAAGATTTTGGATAAAAATTTGAAGTTTAGGATTTTAGTAGATGGAAACGCGGTCTAACCAAGCATTGGGTGAGAAATAATTTTTACTCATAAATAAATAAATAAAATAGCCTTCAATTCATCATTCATTCATGGTCATGAGGTGTCTCTAATCTGACGGTCCAATCCAACATGACCCGACCCGGAGCATATATTAAAAAAAAAAAGAATTCCCAACGAAGAAGAAGAAACAGCGGAGCAAGTGTTTATCAATTCTTCGTCAAAATAATAATAATAATAAAAATAAAAAACCTTGAACACGGACGATCATGAGAGAGGAAGAAATCATAGAAAAACAGGGAGGCTCTATAGCTGCGCCGCTTATTTTACTTATCGTCTTCGCATTTCAGTACGGTTCACGATGGCTCCAAAGATTGAAGAAGGTAGCAAATTAGTACGTTTCATTGCTTTCTTTTTATTCATAATTTAATTTATCAGTGATCGATTGATATCTAGATTTGCTAATACGTTCGTTTTTTAATACGGTGGCGTTTTCTCAGAAAGCATGCTTGAGTGATAGAGAAACGCAACTGCGGATAGAAATAAAACAAACCTTGAAAGAGGCCAGCTCTTTGTCTCAGTGAGTGGTTGACTTTTGATGTAGAAGAAGTTTTTTTCACACAATAGAATTGTAGGCATAGATTAATTTTGATGTAATGAGCATCACAATGGAGAGAATAATCATAAGTTATACATACAAATTGATGTGAAATATGGGATAAGTGATTTTGAAGTAAGAGAAAAAACGAATAATCATATTATTTAATCACATGTTGTCACGATTGTTTGTATAAATAAGTTAGTAAGGAATGTTTGTATATGTATTTTATTCCATGATTGTTATTATTCATGTAATATTGTTTGTAATCAAGTTTTGAAAGGAATGGACTTGCTTGTATAAACATTTATTGAATTTAAAGTTGTTTATACTTGATAACAATGATTTGGTAGTTGTCTACATGTAATAATGAATAGTTACTACTCAGTATTAATGACTGACATGTTACCATGTGATTAGGTAATTGTTTAATTTATCTCTAAATTTAAAATATCCTAATCACATGATGATATATCATCCCATTAGCACCCGTTCATACCCATACATCAGTACATGAATTTTTATTGTTGGTTAAAACCTGTACTTATCATTTATGGTGGCACTTACAAACATCAGGTTTTGAACAAAAGTTGTAGATTGATGCTCATATGATTTTGAATGGTTACAACTGTGTGATTGGGCATCTTATTGATTATAGGCCATCAACGTTTGCACAAGCTACGAAGCTTAGGAGGTTGGCGGCTGCTAAGGAGAAGGAACTTGCAAATTGTGAGGCCGTTTTCAGTTTTTAGTGTGTTCGTTTATCGGATGTTTCTTTGATATATTGATTGCATTAGTTTATGTGATATTTTTTGGGATAATATTGGATAGCATAATACATCCTAGGTTGCTAGATACTAAAAGTTGTCTTTATAGTATTGAGAAGTGAACATGATATGACTGAATCTCACTCAAATTAGGGTAGAGACCATTTGGTTTAAATTTCTAGGTTAATAGAAAAACAGACATGTGATTGAAGGGTGGACTTGATAGGTTAATAGTGCAAGAATAAATCCCAACAAGGAAGTTTCTATTTTTGGGTGCTGGAGTTAAATTTTAAATAGGTGAGGTGCTGCTTTTATTTAACTGGAATTTTCCAGTACGAGTTCTTAAAGGTTGATTTAAAAAAAAAAAATGGAAAAGATAAATAGGAAAAAGAAAAGAAGTACCCTCACTGCATAAACTATGTCTCTCTTCCTTTCTATATATAATGTTTGTCTTCATGAGGATCAATTATGAAGAAATCCTTAGTTTTGGTTTATATTGCTTAAAAAGTTACTTAGAGTTGCATAAATTTACCAATTTGATACTGATTTTCCTGTGTTGATTTGATATATTAGCTTTCATTCATTACACTCATCTAGGCCCTAAAATTATATGTTTTTGCTGTTTATGCCCATAGTTTAGAATTTTTGTCTTTACATTTTGATTACAATATTTGGATAGGCCCATTTGAGCACTAACTGATTGGGGGTAAAGCTATTCCAGAGGAGAGAAACTAATACATTCTTGGCGAAGTTTGATGAATTGTGATTCCCAGGGAGAAGTTTGTCATATGGGCGGCAAGTAAATCTGCACAAACTATTGGCTTCTCTGTGAACATGTCCCAAACTTAACTCGATTATCTTGCCATGATCTCTCCCTACTTCCATAACCAAGACTTCTGTTATTATTTATTTTTTACTTAACTCCATATTAGGAATTTTTTAGGAATTATAATAACCTAAAATATGAAGTTTCAAGTTCTCTTATCATGATAATGAATAAAAAATTGGATTGAATCTTAGAGTCTCTTCAGTTGTGCTTTTGCTATTTTTCTCAATGTTTTACCCTAGACATACCTTTGTAATACATATTTCCTATTCTTTGATAGCAGTTTCTAATGCTGTTACTTGTTATGCAGATCAAGAATTACAGGGCAAGGAGATGAAGTTGTCTTATGATCTTTGTGCGAAAGCTCTGTTAGTTTCAAAGGTGTTCTGGTCATATTAAATTGTTAGAAGTTTATTCCCTTTTCACCATTGAGGTCCTAAGATGTCTTTCCTTTTGGTTTTATAGGTTTTCATATATTTTGTGCTGGTTTGTTGGTTTTGGAGGACTCCTGTTGCTGTTGTTTCCCAGCAACTCATGCAACCTTTTGGTAATTAATATCTATCTCTCAGGAATCCCTTTAATCTCTTATTTCTTGTTTAGCTGTGTATAGCATCAATTTTATGTGAGTCCAGCACTCACAGTAGCGTTGTGCTCTTAATTTGATGGTAAGATTTACAACATACTTTGCAAATTGATGGTTGCCTCACCATAAAAAAAGAAGCTTGAAAATGAATGGAAGGAGTTGAGGAGCAGCAGGTGGATATTTATTCATTGAGAAGGACCCATCATATTTAGTTGGTATCTGCTGTAGCTTGATTCAGTTATTCTACATTTTTGCAGGGAGGTTTTTATCTTGGAAGACTGGAGGTGTTTCACATAACAATGTTCTGGTAAATATGATTGAGACATTCTCACTTTATGTTTTTATATTATACATGACTGTGCTTTTACTGTGGTGGGTTATTTTTTCTCTCGCATGTGTTTGCTTAAAAAAATGTTATACTTGCTTTAACTTTATCAAACAGTGGTCAATTTGGTACCTGATGCCTTGTTCTACTAATTGGGTCTTGTTTAAATATAAAACAGAGGATTATGATTAAGATACCTGATAGTTTCTTTGGCATAACTATGTTTGCAGTATTTTTCTGTATATTATGTAATTACCTGAAATTTTAGAGTCACCCAGCAAATCAACAACTTTCTAATGAGGCAATTAGCCATAAACAATCTGAGATTGCGTGGATGCTAGCACAATTGCACTCACAGTTAAGCAGAGGGCCTGAGCACTAATTTTTCTTTGTAACCTGCAGGTTGTTTTTTTAAAAATAAAAAAAAGTGAAAATCATGAAGATGGATGGCTGTGAATTTTCTACTGATTCCTCTTATTTAACTGCAGGTTGGGATTATACCTTGGCTGATATTGTCTACCAGGGTTAGCAAATATATTTGCCAACTTTTGAAGTGGAGGAAGAACTAGTAATCTGCATTTCTTTCTCATAGACTAATTCTGCAACGAGTAATTTTTCCGGACATTACCTTTTTCTGTATTGCTCTACACTCTTTTCTTTTGCTATTTCAGTCTGTATGTAAATTCAATTTTGGAGTAATGAGTGGAAAATGCCTAGTGTTAATTAAACAGAAGAAGCACTACGTTGGACACTGGATTACACAAACAATAAAATTATGTGCATTTACAATGAGTTCTAATTAGTATACTAACGATGATATTTTATTATGTGATTGAGTGATTTTGAATCAGAGATAAAACAATACTCAAGCCAAGCAATACTTAGTTTAGTTCGGTTCGAATACAATCCTAGTCTCATCAAATTCTTTTTTTAAATTTTCAAAGAACTTCTATATAGCTTCATCCTCACAGGAGCAGAGAATTTGTGTCACTATTCATTGAATAATTTTAGTGCCTGTAAGTTGGAATAGAAGAGCATTCCAATTTCCAACAATAATGTTTGTAACACTGGTGAAACCGGTGCATATTGGCTTGTATTGTCTCCATTAATCTTCTTATATCTCGAAATCTGTAACTTGGACCTCCAAAGGATGATGCAAGCACAACACTGCCTCCTCTCAGAAGCAGCTCGACTTCTCATAGCAATTGGAAAATGAAGGTTCAACCGTCGGCTGAAAAGACTAGAGTTTTTGCGGGATATGCCATTTAATTAGAGCAATAAAACTATATTTATACATTTTTGACATATAATTTGAGTATATATATGATATATCATTATATAATTAGATGATTTTTAATTAAAAATAAAATAATTCTTAATTATATAATGATATATTATTTATGTATTTAGATTATATATAAAAGATGTATGCGTATAATATTTCTCCTAATTTCTCTTAATTAAAGAGTAAAAAAAGAATAATAATTAAAATTAAGAGGCAAGAAACACAAACCATTTGTCCGGGTCAATATGTAAATGGTTCAAGCATTGAGGTGATTCAATCCAACCGTCACAGTATGATAATGCAGGCCAATTTTTTTTTGATAAATTTTCACAATTGTTGTGATTGAAATATTATACACATAGTTAAAAAAAATGATGTTGTCACATTGGCGTTCAAAGTTGATATCAGAAAAGTTTTTTTTCCATAATAAGAAAGAATAATGCTTTGGTGTATTTTATTCCTAATCTAAAATTATTTAGTTAAATATTGTTGGCACTAAATATTGAAAGCCTGTAATACTATTTTAACTAAAAAATCTATTTCCTGAACCACCCTCGAACTGGTCGCCGTCTTGGCTCTTTCTAATGATGAAACACAAGGCTATTCGGGTAAACTATACACACATCCAAGATTTAGTAAAAAATATTAACTGACAATTTATAGCCCGAAACGCGAAAAATAGAACAGACAAGTTTGCGTTTTATTCAGCTAGGGTTCTTCTCTCAATCAGACATTGAGCTTTTGTTAGAGAATTTTTTTTTAAAAATTTCATCGGAGAATCGAAAAGCGCGAAGACGAGCTATCAAGTTGCAGGAGCCATGTACGGATCAAGGGGGTAAGTCGTAAATTTATGATTAATCCTTTTGTGTCAATTTGGTTGTTCTGTTTGTGAGTTTCTTGATTGATTATATTATATTTTTTTATTGTTTTCTGATTATATTAGGTTATAAATACAATTAATTGACGGCAACAGGAGAAATATAATCGCTTTTATTGAATTTTTGGTTTTTTTTTTTTTTTAAAGCAGATAATTGAACTAGACCTAGAAAGCTAAATCTGATTGCTAAAACAACTTGTTCAATAATGTTAATATTTGGAAAACAATCCCAGTGTGGAAGAGCTACGTTGTGTAGAAACTTGAACATAAAATTTATCTGTTTTCTGTTGAAAGTGTGTGCAAGGTGGCCTTTGTTTACAGAATTAATGCTAGATATATGAACAATACGTAAATTTAAATGATGAATTGGATTTTATTAAGAATGTAGGTACTAAGTCTTCACTGCGAGAAGATTTTAGTGAAATTTGTATATATAGCTATGGATACAATAGCTGTTATGAGTATTTAAAAGTTTAAGCTAAATTTTCTATGTCAAACACTTTAACCTATTATGGATTTTTTTTAAATGGTAGTGTCAAGTCCGTCCAAAAGACTCGCTGAAGACCATGAACCTATGTCACTTAGCTTGGTAAATATATGATAATGCTTACATGTTTTGTTGAATAAAACTAAAGAAAGGGACCAGATAACTGAACATTGCTTTTTAAACAAATTAAGTTTAGCATGAAATTACAACAACCCATTTATAAGAATTGGGAAAGTAATATGCAACAAGGGTGGAAAGAAGTGATGTAGTTTGATATTGGTCACAGTGTTATGCAAAATGGTCTTTTTCTATCCCCCATTGGAGCATACTAAGTTTAAATTATGTAGTCGCTCTTTGTCTTGCCAATAACTACGATCTAAGGATACAACAAAGCTGTTAATAGCTGAAATTAAAGGTGAACCATGAAGACTGATTCTATATGTCCTGGCTATATATGCACCATTTGTTTGCTATGTTGCATAGATTTGCTTGGTATGCCTTCTCGTCCATTCATGTCATATCTTGTCGATTTATTGCTTTCTTTTTGTATTAAGCAAATGACAAGGGTACTGTTATTTGATTTTGGTTTATTTGTGGTATATCCAATATACATTATCTATTTGTCCATTCTACTACTATCCCTTGGTTTAGACTTTGTTACTGCCCATTGTGGTCACTTGTGTTGCTGCTCTGCTTTGCTTTGCATGTTGGGTGTGTTTGTATATATTTTACATTTATATATTTATTTTTTGGGGAGGGTTTATCATGATAATGCTTTGAAATTATTAAAAGTAGGATTGGAAATTAGGTGTCAGGGAAAAATGGGTTGGGTTTGGTTTATTAACAGGTTGAGTGGGGGATTTTTTCTTTTTGGGTATGGATAATTGAAGGGCAATGTTGGGAAGCGGGGGGGTTTCGGACGGGTACGAGGTCGGCTCAAAGAGACAAAGAATGATGGAATCAAATCCCTACTTCGCAGTGAGCAGCAGCTCAAGTGGCTTTCAACCGTATGGCTATGGTGGTGGCTTTCAGCCTCCTTCCTTTCCGGTGGTTCGTCTAAGAGGCTTACCTTTCAATTGCACGGATATTGATATCTTCAAGTTCTTTGCTGGACTAGACATAGTGGATGTGTTGTTGGTTAACAAGAATGGACGGTTCTCGGGAGAGGCTTTTGTTGTTTTTGCTGGGTCAATGCAGGTTGATTTTGCTTTACAGAGAGACAGGCAAAACATGGGGCGCAGGTATGTGGAAGTTTTCAGGTGCAAGAGACAAGATTACTACAATGCTGTGGCTGCAGAGGTGAATTATGAAGGAATTTATGATAATGATTACCATGGAAGCCCTCCACCATCTCGTGCAAAGAGATTCAATGACAAAGATCAAATGGAATACACTGAGATTTTAAAGATGCGTGGTCTCCCTTTCTCTGTTAAGAAACCTGATATAGTTGAATTCTTTAAAGACTTCAAACTTATTGAAGATAAGATACACATTGCATGCCGCCCTGATGGGAAAGCTACCGGTGAGGCATTTGTGGAGTTTGCTTCGGCGGAGGAGGCTAAGAGAGCAATGTTCAAGGATAAGATGACAATAGGTACGAGGTATGTCGAGCTATTCCCTTCAACAAAAGATGAAGCTAGACGTGCCGAGTCAAGATCAAGGCAGTGAATAGGCTTTGAAGCTGGGAATTTTGATGGCTGACCTTTTTTGTTATCTTTGTAGTTCTTTCAGCTAGCTGTGCAATTATGCATATGCACCTTCTTGTTCTGTGTGAAACATACAGCACATTGTGCCTCAATATCACTTATTTTTGGTTTATATTCATAGAATATTCATCAATATATGTTATCCTTTGAAAATTAGATGGAGATATTGAACTTCAAGATTGTAAATTAAAAACTCTGCCCTATCGATTGCTTACATTTTTTCGGTTCTGGCTTTAATTCTATCCTGGTTCATCTGAAAATTTCAAATGAACTGTTTCAAGTATCTTTAGTTGAATTATATTTACCACCTTTTTCTTTCAGTTTTTCATAAGCTGGTAAGTGCCATCAATTTATGCCCCTCCCGAGCTTGATTCAAGGATAAATGAGTTGGCTTTGAGTTGGGTTTTGTTTGGTTTGAATCAGCTCATTAATTCAATTTAAGTATTTTTAATTTGAGTTACGGGTCAACTTAGATTGTTTTTTGAAACAATTATAAGTGGATTATTGTTTTCAATTTGTTACTTAAAAGAAATACTTGAATCAAGACAATCTAGAGCTACTGCTAACTGGAATCTTTTTCTTCTCCTGGGATAATTTTTTTGGATAAGTACAATTCATTTTTGTCATCGATTTTTCTTATTTTGTTAAATAATTCAATTCAATTCAAGTAATTTTTATTTGAGTTGTGAGTCAAGTTCTAGTCAACTTAAAATATTTTTTGTTAACAATTATGATTGGATTATTGTTTTGAATTTTTTTCTTCATCGCATATTTGAATCAAGACAATCTTGAGTTAAATATTCTTCTTTTTCAACAATTTTTTTAAAAAAAATTAAACTAAACTCAAACTAACCATTGATGGCACCTGGTTCTTCTTGAATCCACCCTTCAAATAACCAGAAAAATAGCCATACCTATAGCCAAACTTCATTGTAAGAACATTCTTCACAGTTAACGAATCGGGTTAAATCGGGCCAAAATCTCATGTGAGATTAATTTGGACTAAACCCGGCCCAGCCCATAAGCTTCCTTCCTTACCCGCCTTTTCTTCTTTACTCCATCCACGACTCCATTTCAATCTCACTGTTTACTTCTTTTGACGAAATCGACTTCGCGGTAACGCAGTTTCAGGTACTAAATTTCGAAATTTAATATCTCATGGAAAGCTATGTTGAGTTCCTTCTTATTATTTGGTTCAGCAAATTTCCGTTTCAACTCGTCAATTTCAAATAGAAATATAAAAGTTTGCAAATACAGCAGAAAAATTTTATGTTTCTGAAGATGGAATTTGTTATTTTCATTTAATTCGTTATATTTTTTAAACACTAACCCAGTTTACAAATCCATTCCAATGTTTAGGTTCTGCCCTGTACTCAGATTTTTGTGTTGCTGGAAATGAAATTTTATTAAGAGTAATAAGAAGACATCTGAGTCTTGCTAGTGAAACCCAAGAAAAATTGAAGTTGCTTCTTACAGTTGGCAGCTAGGTAACTCTAGAATTAATACAATGAGTGACCTCCCACCATATCCTCCGATCGAGCCCGCTACCTTTGACCTCATTATAATTGGAACTGGCTTACCGGAATCTGTAATTTCTGCGGCAGCATCTGCAGTTGGGAAATCTGTCCTTCACCTAGACCCTAACCCTTTCTATGGATCTCACTTTGCCTCCCTTACCATCCCAGATATTACTTCCTTCCTAAATTCCCATTCTACCGTTTCCTCTGATGACCATGATCTCACCACCCGCCCACTCTACTCTGAAGTAGAGATTTCTAATTCAGCTCCTGAACTTCTCAATAAACACTCTAGAAAATTTTATTTAGATTTATTAGGACCTAGGGCTTTATTTTGTGCCGACCTATCAGTGGATTTGTTGTTAAAGTCAGGGGCAAGTCAGTATGTTGAGTTCAAAAGTATTGATGCAAGTTTTGTGGGGGATGGTGATGGGAAGTTATGGAGCGTGCCAGATTCGCGTGCAGCAATATTTAAGGACAAAAGTTTGGGGTTGATGGAGAAGAATCAGTTGATGAGATTCTTTAAACTTGTTCAGGGACACTTGAGCGAAAGTGAGCATGAAGACAATAACATGAAAATCTCAGAGGAGGATTTGGAGATACCTTTTGTTGAATTTTTGACGGCAATGAAGTTGCCACAGAAGATTAAATTGTACGGTCATCTCCTGCTTGTGAGAATTTCCTTTTTCTATTCCAGTTGTTTCCATTTGTAAGTTGTTGATTGTTTTCATGTTTCTGGCTTTGTAGGATGATTCTATATGCAATTGCAATGGCAGATTATGATCAAGAAAATACAGAGGTTAGTAAAGACGTACTAAAGACAAAAGATGGAATAAATCGATTAGCTCTCTACAATTCATCTGTTGGCAGGTTAGTCGTAGAGTTAAAGCTATGCCTTGTTTGTTATTGTAGTTTTGGCTATCTGCAGCTCATCTGTTACTGCCTTGTTTAGGTTTCAAAATTCACTTGGGGCTTTGATATATCCTATTTATGGGCAAGGGGAGCTACCACAAGCATTTTGTCGCCGTGCAGCTGTCAAAGGTTGTATTTATGTAAGTATGAAAAATGCCTTTTTCTTTATCTTTTATGCAGCCTTTGTTGTTTTTTATTTTATTGGGTTGCCATGATTAAGTAAATTTTTTCAGTTACATATCATGCCTATATTTGGGAATAACATGTTAACAATTAATGGTGTAATAGTTGCAGTAATGGGGGTGGTAACTTAGGGAAGATCTTTGGATATCAAGTTGAAAGTACTAGAACATTGGATTTGAAACATGAAGCAGCTAATTGAGGTCTATGTGTGTTTCTTTTTCTGATATCACTTTTAGTTAATGCGTCTGATCATTTTGTGAAATTACTAAGCAATTGATACCTTGCAAAGGAAAAAATTGAATTGATGTTCATTTATTAGGCAATATTAATTTGTTTTGAAGTGGAACTACTCTGTTTCACAACTGTACCTTTGCTGAGTTAATATGTTTATCTTCCTCTGAAACTCTATGATACAGGTTTTGCGTATGCCAGTGATTTCTCTGCTTAAGGACGAGGTACAAAGTTTACTTAGGATTTATTTCTTCATTCTTTTGCCAGGGAAAATTTGTTAGGGATTTGTTACTTGAAATAAACTCAGTGTGACTACTTTTCATAAGAAAATGAGTTGTAAATTCTTCTTTGGAAACATTGTAGGAAAGTGGGTCCTATAAAGGTGTTAAATTAGCTTCAGGCCAAGATATATTCAGCAACAAGCTGGTCCTAGATCCATCCTTTACAGTTCCAGGAACATTAGCAACTCCTCCATCTGAGCAATTGCCAGAATATTTACTTGCTTATAATCCCACAGATGTTAATAGGAAGGTGGCTAGGGGAATATGCATCACCAAGTGTTCTTTGAAACCAAATATATCAAATATTATGGTGGTGTATCCTCCTAAATGTAAGATCATTTTTAATTCTTTTTTTGTTCTGCTATTCATAAGACTTAAAATTGACACAAAAAGTTGACTTAAATATTTATTTTTTCTGTCTTGTTTTAGCTTTGTTTCCAGAGCAGGTTGCTGCAATCCGAGTTCTTCAGCTGGGTAGCAATTTAGCTGTTTGTCCTTCGGGCATGTAAGTTTCTCTTTGCTTTCAAACAGATAAAAATGGTTTTAATGCTTTTCTAATTCCTATTTTTACAATGGATTATAACTCTTCCTGCTTTTGGGAAATTTTGTGATACTTGGGTTCACATTTTTAGCTTTTTCTTCTTGCTCAGGTTTGTGCTGTATTTTTCAGCTTTGTGTGCTGATGCTGATCAAGGAAAGAAGTTGCTACACGCAACCTTGAATGCACTTGAGAAACTTCTTGATTCTGAAAATGCTGAAAGTAGCTCTACAATTCAAGGCAAGGATCCAGAAGAAGTAAAACCCTCTATACTGTGGAGTGCATTGTATGTTCAGGATCTTGTAATGGTATATTTCTCATCTTTGCTTTTTCTTGCAACTTCTTTCTTGCTATAATGTTGTGCTAATATCATCTGTTTTTATGCTTTGTTATCTTTTTTTTTTCTCTCTGTTGTTTTTGTGAAAAAATATCTAGGTTAGATGGTGATTTTGGAGATCCAGACATTTGCTTTCAAAGCTGAGTCAGTTTAGGGGGACTTCGTTTGTCGATAATGTTAATGTTTGATAAGGTTTTTATGTTCATTTTCAGGGTCAATATGCATCTATTAGCTCAACTATAATGCCAGATGGAAATCTGAACTACACTGATCTTTTGAATGCTACTGAGAAGGTACTTTGTAAACTAAGAATATTTTACTTGTAAATTCTGGATCATTCTTGTTTGCAAAGTCTCTGTTTTTCTTTCAGTGGGTTCTCATCTTGTGGATTTTATTAACTAGGATTCTAAAACCCTCTACATTTTATGATACTGAGTGACATTTGGTCTTATAATTGATAGCTATTCCACAAGATATATCCAAATGAAGAATTCTTTCCAGAGACTACTTCACCTGATAATTCTGTGGATGATGCTGGCCTTACTCTAGAGACATGAAAGTACTTTTCTGCTCAAAATTATGGCTTACGAAATGCAGCTGCTCTTTCCGGTACTGTTTCCTGTGATCAACACTGTTTGTTTTGTTTTCATGATTTTGAAGGCATTCGCACAGAATTTGGGCACTTCTATATATGATTCCAGAACTT
Organism: Mangifera indica; assembly: GCF_011075055.1. Lineage (NCBI taxonomy): Eukaryota > Viridiplantae > Streptophyta > Magnoliopsida > Sapindales > Anacardiaceae > Mangifera > Mangifera indica. The sequence continues at coordinate 259,609 of NC_058152.1, forward strand.
AGCGAGGAGATGGAACTATGATTCTTTCCTGTGAGTTACTGATAGTGCTGCCTTTCTTTCTGTTGCAGAACATTGGAACACTGATCCGGGTGACATCTCTTGTGTTGTATTTGTGCCTTATTGCTTTGATAACTTAATACTCTTTTATCACTCTGTACATGAACACAATTTTCTTTTTTCTCTAAGGAGAAATTGGAAGGACAGTTATTGGCATATTGTAGTTTCTAGCCATTAGAGTTACTTTGAAGAGCAAGTTTCGATAAGAAACCATACATAAAATAAATAGTCCACAGAATCTTGACTACTATCAAGATTGAAACTGTTTAGTGATAGTTCTAAGATGAAAATTTGTTAGTAAGATTACCTGTGCATAAACTTTTGGAGGGTTGAAGCATAGAATTGTGGTTTGTATTTGCTTGAAAAGTATGAGTGGATTTAAGTTAAGCCGAGTCTAAATAAAGATTAGTTTGAGTTTGGTTTGAATATAAAAAGTCTAGTTCAAATTGATAATGAGTTATCAGATGAACTATTAGAGATGAAGAATAAAGATTATTAAATATTAAAAAGAGAAATTGTCAGATAAGATAAATTTATGATTATTATTTGAGTTGGTTTAATTCGAACTTGGGATGTTTGCTGTACAGTGACAAAATAGCAGTTCCAAATATTTATGATTAAAGTCGTCAAAAAAAGTTAAGACATGTTGATGACTTTTCAACCATTTGATCATTCGAATTGGTTTAACTTGTTACTAAGGGATAAAAAAAGGAGTCCATTAGCCCAATGGCATATTCGTTATTTCAGGTAAATTAGATGTCAAATACGGTAATAGGTTTAACTTCCCTGCCCCTGAGGTAGTTGGTACGGCTTTCTTGAACAGATTGTTTTGCATGTAGACGAAACTACCCCTGTGACTAAGCGAATAAAAGAATTTAATTTTAAAGAAGTCCTGAAGGGGCAATCTAGTAAGTGAGTGAGTTGTCCTTGGCATAACAGCAGTTAAGTTGATGATAGTGTTTAATGGCTCTTATTGGAATTTGAAACGCCTGAAAGAGACCAATGGAAAAAAAGTGTTAGTTTTTTTTTAGTACAAGACAATATTTAATCCTCGGATTCCTGTTTTTTCACATTTTATCTCACAAAATAATCTTTTTTGTCTTTATGTCCTTTCCTACCTACGATTTATTTATCGTAGTAACACCTTTATTTTATTGAATTGAGATGGTTATTACCAACTCATATATTAAGTTTTTTTTTTTTTTAGAATTCATAAGCAAATATTTAAAATATGTTAAATTTTTTCATAAAAGGCTTTTGAGAATTTTACGAGCATTTTTGATAATTTTAACAATTTGTTCATCATGTGATTTTATCAAATGACAATTTTTTTAAAAAATTAAAAAATAATAAAAATTCAATATGGTATTAAATCTTATTGTTTATAAATGGATAAATAGTAATATAAGCGTTACTTAAGAGTTATATAATATATCTATAATAATATAATATATCTATGGTAATATATTTATATTTGTTAATATCTATTTGCAACGACACTATTATTATAATTTTTGTTAATTGTTTAAATTTTAAAGAATCATTTTTAGTAATTTATTAAAAAATTTAACAATATAATGTAAAATAATGAAAATAAAAAAAAAATTCATGTTTCGCCAAATTAATCCCATTGACATTGACTAATTCAACACAAGAAAAATAAATAAATAACAAATCAGCCTATTTATTTTATTGCTTGGCTATGGAACTGAAACTAGCTTGAAGACAGAAATCATGCACACTTGTTCTTCTTCTTCTTTTAAACTCTGTATTTTCTTCTTCACCCCATTGTTTTTCATTTCAAAGCTTACTATTTGATCATAATGATCCCTTCTTTCTCATGGATTCTGCTCAGCAATCTTCTATATCTGCTCTCTTTGTCTTTGAAAACACCATTAACAAAGGTAACCCAAAAACAGTGAAAACACTTTTGTTTGTTGTTCAGAGTTGTTATTTTTCTGATCAGAAACTAGGATTTTTGTTGTTTGTTTATGAAAGTTTTGGTTTTTATTGTGTTTCCTTGGTGGGGTTGTGCTTTGTTTGCAGAGTTGATCAGGAGCTTGCATGTCTACCGATTGGAAAATGGAAAGGAGAGACAAGTTGAGAGAGAGTTTTTGTTCAGAAAAAAAGGTTCTTATGTTGAAATGGCTGCCACCCCACTTCTTAGATTGCGAGGATTTCAAGTTTCTGAGCTTTTTGAAGGCCGAGTCATTGGTTTGTGGTTCTGTCTTTTCGCTTTTCACGCTGATTCTTCTCCTAGTTCCACCAACATTCCTCCTGTGCTCTTAATTTCAAGGTATTATTTTTCTCTTTTGATGTTTTGCTGATGATACCAATGTGTTTTAAAGACATTAGACATGCAAGTGCTTCTACTTGTTAATCATATTTGGGAAGTTGGAAGTTCAGTCGCAGAGAGTTTATGTTTAAATATTATACCATAAATGGGTCTGCTTTGAACCTGTATTTCAATTAAAACCATTTTGGTGTCTAGCCATCTTTCATACCAGAAACAAGTGATGCTTAAATTTATATTTGTCTCTCTGGAGGCGTTGCTTAGATACATTCCGTCTCTCTGGGCTGATGTTTGATGTTTTCTTGCAATTTCTTTGTGAAATTGCCTCCTTGTAGATATATTTGCAAATATTTTTCTCATGTAAACAATAGAATGATGCATTTTATGACTGTATCAGTTCATAACATTGATGTGGTGACATGGGTTTCAAGGCTCAGTTTTTGTGGTTATGATTGTACTTTTATCTACATTGGGATGTGATTCTGCATTGAACTTACTGTGTCTTTTTAGTGTCATTTCAAATAATCTATACAAAACTTGTTTAAAATGGTGGTATTTTATATATTTTCATTAGATTTTTTTCTGGTGTAAACAATAGAGTGATTCATTTATGAGTGTATCAGTTCATAATACTGATTTGGCGAAATGGGTTTCAAGGCTCAGTTTTGCTGTTATGATTGTACTTTTATCTACACTGGGATGTGATTCTGCATTGAACTTACTGTATCTTTTTGTGGCAATGGCATTTCAAAGAATCTATGCAAACCCTGTTTAAAATGATGGTATTTTTATATATTTTCAAATATTTTTTCTGGTGTAAAAATAGAGTGATGCATTTATGAGTGTTTCAGTTCATAACATTGATGTGGTGAAATGGGTTTCAAGGCTCAGTATTTGTGGTTAAGACTGTACTATTATCTACATTGGGATGTGATTCTGCATTGAACTTACTGTGTCTTTCTGTGGCAATGGCATGTCAAGGAATCTATGCAAACCCTATTTGAAATGATGGGATTCTACATTGGGTTGGGCTCATTTGTGCGAATTGTATTGCTGACTTGTGTTTGCAAAGTGGTAAATTTTTCTACTTCTTTTCAGAAATCCAAAGCTCAAGTCAATTCCAGAGCTGTCCAGTGATCTCCAAATAATATATGAATTGAGCATCAAATCAGGAGACCAGGAATTGTCACATTTTAAGTGGCAGGCAATGGATGAAACAAACCAAGAGCATTGCCATCTGTCTCGAAGAAGTCCCCATGAGTTTGATCAGGATCTTAATTCTCTTCCTAATTCAGTTACTACCAGTGAACATTCTGGGATTCAAGAAACTGAAGAATGTGCATCAGGTCTTTCCAAAAGCCTTATTTTTTGCCAACTGCTTTTTCTCTATTATTATATCAATTACTTTTTTTTTTCCTGTTTGATGAATAAACTAGCTGCTCTTTTCAAGTTTTTATGCTATAAGTATGATGTTGTACGAATGTGGTAAAAAGTTCCAGGTATTGTGGGGAAGAAGAAAAGAGCAGCCTCTGAGGATATTGCTAGAATTGCTTTGGAAGATCTCGCTAAATACTTTGATCTTCCAATTCTTGAAGCTTCGAGAAACTTGAAAGTTGGTCTCACAGTTCTAAAGAAGAAATGCAGAGAATTTGGTATTCCTCGCTGGCCACACAGGAAAATCAAATCCCTTGATGGTCTAATCCATGAGCTGCAGGTCTTTTCTGTTCTTTGCTTAAATTATCCTTCATATGATATCTTTTTGACTTGACCCAATTGATACGCCTCTTGCACTTTTGCATATTGAGAAAGCGATTTTAATGGACTTTTAATTGTGATACATGCCCAACCATCAACTAAACCACCTTTAGATTGACTATTGTAACCATATCTAAGTTTCAGCGTAGCAAATTGAAATAGCTGATTTGAATTTAATGATTAAGCAAAGACTATATTCCAGCTGCTGAAACTAAATTTGAGACCTTTAAACCATTGAATGCTATGCACTGCAGTATGCAAATTGATAGCATATGACATATGTATACAAATCTAATTCAGAAATGGCTTCTTAAAGACAATTTCATACCGGTGGCATAGTGTAAACATGCTTGTTTATTTGGAAATGTATGCAGGAGGTGGGGCAACAGCAGCAGGAGGATGAGGCTGCAGCCACGGCAGTTGCAAAGAGGCGGCAAATGTTGGAGGAAGAAAAGGAAACCATAGAGAGGAAACCCTTCATGGAGATACAGACTGAAACCAAGAAATTCAGGCAAGACATTTTCAAGAGAAGGCACAAAGCTAGAGTTCTAAAAAAGCAGGACTAGTCAGTCTCTCACAGTCAACTTTAACTGTGAGAGGATGTAGATTAGAGGATGAAGATCTTGTCATTTTTAGGACATGTATGATTATCAAGATTTCCCATATATACAAATCTGCAGTGCACCTATTGCTAAATTATATGGCTTGTATTGGGCTTCTAGCCAGATTTTCGAAGTTGTTCTCTGAGTTAATTTCATATCAATGAGATTATATGTTCTAGATTCCCATGTTTCTCCAATTTAGTCATCAATGGTGGTTTAATCTGCCAGGTACATATTCAGGGTTGACCAGCAGCTGGGTTGAGCTTGGTCAAGTATTACTCTCTAGCTAAAACTAGGGTTGGATTCAAAGCAAGTTGAGTCTAAACACGGGTTGGGTTGAGCTTTGCTCAAATAAATAACGGTTAGTTTGCCTTGAGTTCGTTTGATTTGGCTGGAAATGTTGTTAGAAGGTCATCAGTGGGATAAATAGGATCGTTGGTGAGATAAATATCACTGGTGAGATATATAGTGTTGTCTAAGAGAGATTCGAGCCAAACTTTAACTGAGTTGTTGAGCTTAAGTTCCAGCTTAAATTTGGCTTGAATAACATGGATTACATTCATGTGCATGAAGTATGTCAATTAATATATCAAGCTAATTTAAAAAAAAGCATGTTACATCATGAAAACTGCATGTATATTTACAGAATTTCTGCCCACTCATAGGGAAGAAAACTTTCTCTTCCAAGTGTGAATGCTTCTTTCGTTTTCTGCTGGTCTTCATTTATCTCATCATGGTGACTTGGGACCTCAATACTGTTTTTGAGACTCTTTTTGCTCTTTTCTTGAAGTCAAATAAGTAGGTAAGACTCCCATAGATTGGTGCTTTTTTTGACAAAATGGAAGGAGCACCATTATGCATTACACATCATAAGTCAACTTGAGGTAAATGATTTGATTTGATTTCATTGCGGCATTGAATTTTTTTATTAAGATGTTTATGGATAAATTTACATGTATAAACAAATTTACTAACTTATGTATATGTGACAATATATAATTGGATGATGTGATGATTTATCTTTTCTTGTACTTCAAAATAATTCAATCATATATTACTTATCAGGTTGTATATATAAATTAATAAGATTTATTTGTACACAACGCATCACTTGTTGATAGCCCATGTTTAATAAACCATGGTGGATAGAAAGGTCAATGTCTTTATAATTACACAATCCACCCAAATTAGCAATACTGTTTTGGTTAACGAGGAGGAACAAGGCAGGGTTTGCTCATATGATATAGTTGAGAAATTGGGCATGGATTCAAGCCGAATTGGCTTAGGTTTAGCTTGTTGTTTTGTTCGAATGAGCCAAACTTAGTTGAAAAATAATCAATTTGTCAAGATCGACGCTTTGTTGATATCATTGTAATAGAGATCGCCTTGTTGATAATTTTTTTTTTTTTTTTTGGTGACTTCTTTTCATAAGTGATATTACTCAACAAGATGTGCGAACTGAGTTAGAGTTAGAACTAGCCATTTTGGATTCAAACTTAAGCTGCCTTTTGTTTATTTTCATTTCAATTCGAATCCACCCAAGTTGAGATCTTCAATATTTTTGCATCAAAATATTGCTCTTAACTCTGGTTAAAGTTGTGGGTTGTCAAGTCCTTATGTCAAAACTAGTCCCTTAATGTGGGCACTTAAAGATTCCAAAAAATCTCCAGTCAACCCGGTAGCTGTCGAGAAATTTATTCAATCGGGCCTTATTGATTATAGAATGTAATTTAAACCAAAAGGATACAAAAATGATCTCAATTGATTCCACTTAGATTTGAAGTGACTTAGAAGGTGTTTGGTTTCCCCAAAAATTAGAAACCGTGTGGCAGAATGTGAGAAAGTAGAAAGAGATTGAGAGCAACTTTCAAAAGTTTGTCCTCTTAATTGATGATATGTATCTTTTGTATAACTAGGAGGACTTTTATTATTAGAGCTTGCAAGATTAACGGTATCATGATGAATAATATTATTAAAGGAAAATTCTTGCCAAACTTGAGCTAACATGTTAAGTTAAAGTTTTAAATCAAATTCAACTTAAATTAAATATTGATATATCATTATATGATTGAATATTTCGTATTTGTATGCATGATTAGTGCATGAAATATTATTTGAAAATAAAATATTTTTCCTTATTCTTTTAGTTCAATGTTCCTATACTTTTTAATTTCTAATAACACACCTATATCAATGGATAAGTTAAGGGTAGATTTTAATTTAACCAAATCAAGCCTAAACATAAGTTGGTTTGAATTTGACTTAAAACCATTATGACCAATTCGACCTTGAATCTCATTCGAATTGATCAAAAATATCGTCAAAAAATCATTAACGGATAAATAATGTTATTTATATGAATATCGGTGTTACCAAAGAGGAATTTGAGCCAAACTTAATCTTAGGCGTACAATTTTAATGCCAACCCATCACTAGTTTTCTTCTAAAACAAAAGGGAGAATAGAAGAAGTTTGCTTGTTGCTAATGATTATTGATTAAACTAAGACTTGTGAGTTCTGACTATGCGATTCTAAACCCTGAAAAATTTTGACATTGATTCATGGTAAGCTTGAAGTTGCCATGTAATTGCTTAATTTAGGCTCAGAGTCTTCAACATTTTGCACTTGCAAATCACGTTTCCACTTGACTTGTAAAGGAGCCACAGTTATTTGACTTTCTTCAATTTAGTAGACCCCATTACCCTCTTTGCCTCATTAAACTATACAAAGAAATTCTTTTATTTGTTTATTGCCAAGAACCCATCACCAAGAGTTGTCAGGCCTCTAATTTTGAAATGGCCAGCTTCGCCTGCTATGCTGTTTGACAAAATTGAAACTGTGAAATGAAATAAACTAATGGATTCCATTTTATAATTTATAAATATTAGTTACGAACGACCTCGTGTTATCCATACAAAGTTAAACGATCAAATTTATAGATATGATAAATTATGAGTGTGATTAATGACTAACGAACAAATGTTACACCGATTTGAGAGTAGAAAAGATTCAAATAAGACATCATCTTACCTAAAAGCTATATATAAGAAACATGGATTTGTATTTGTCATAACTTCCATAAGGTGTTTAACATTAAATTACAATTTCTTATTGTATTATAATCATTTCACATAATTTCAACAATCACAATTGAATAATTTCTCATGCCACAAACTAAGACACGTTAGAAAATCAATCATATATGTAACTCTAAACTCTGTTAGTATAAATTCTTAGTATGTAAAGACGAAGTGAAAGACACTTCAAGTACTCAATTAGCATTCTTGCATTGTAAATTTGTAATACAATTTTCCACTTTCATTACTTGTATAATATTACAATCGTGTTGTGAACCTAAGTTTTTTCATATTCCTAATTGAATTATATTAAAATTTTGTTTGTTTTTATTGTATCTTTTTATATTCTTGTCATAAAAATCCAAAATGGTATAACGTAATTCTTGTTGGTGTAATCTCATTAGCAGAATGACTGAAATCTTATAAACTGTGATATGTTTTTTATCGAAGAAATGAATAAATAAATAATGAAATATTTGATTAACATTCAAGGCTCTAGGCATAATGTTCACAAGGTGACAAGGACACATTAAAAGCTCCGGAAAGACACGGCAGTTGATTGTTACAGGTAAATTGTTGGTCTTCAAAGGCAATAGGTTGAACGCTTGTAGCAGATCACATCTTGAAGGTTAAAAGGATAAAAAGACAAGGGAACAGAAGACAGGACAAATTATGAAACAAGAAAGTGGGTTCATGGTAAACTCAAGGAAATGAAGTGTTGTGTCAATTGTCCAACAAGAAAAGGCTTTCAAATCCACTTAAGTCATTTTTCTACTTTATTTCTTAGCCTCATTGGCTGATCTTTCCAAGCTTTGACCTCAACCTTATATTAAGCCACAAAACAACAGAGACCCTCCCTAAATTATGCAGCTTTTGTTCTTCAAACATCTTTCAAAAGCAGCTCTATTTGATATGGGTAATTGCTGGGTATCTTTTCCCAATGAGGCTAATCCTACAACTACCAGCAACACCTCCATCAACAATCCTACAACCCCAGGTGCTGATTTTCTGCTTGAATATCTTTAAGTTTTAGTCTTGTTTCGTTAGAACGGTTTGAGTTTTCATTTATGGAAAGATTTTTGAACTGAGTCTTTTTGAAATTTTGTTAGGGGTGTCAAATTATAGCCATACTACAGTGATATCAGCCACTAGTAGTAGTGCAGGCAAAAGTCAATTTTCTGTGGATGCTAGTGAAGGTGGAGGAGAGGAGGTAAATGCAAATGGGCAAAATTTGGAGACACCAAACTTGAAAGAGTTCAGTTTTGCAGATTTGAAGCTTGCAACTAAGAACTTCAAGTCAGATACTTTGTTAGGGGAGGGTGGTTTTGGGAAAGTTTACAAAGGTTGGATAGATGAGAAGACATTTGCTCCTTCTAAAAGTGGTATTGGAATGGTGGTTGCCATCAAGAAATTGAACCCAGAAAGTATGCAAGGGCTTCAAGAATGGCAGGTCTTCATCTTAACTTTTTAATCTTTATCTTTTTTAAATTTTTTTATCACCCACATTTAGGAAGTTGAAGAATTTCAGAAAGAATTCAAAGAAAAGAAAAGCAAAAGAAGAAAGAAAAAGAAGTGCTGGTATTGTTGGCAACAACCTTCAATCATTTCCCACTTTGATTGGGCCTTAGATAAAGGTTGTTGGTCCCACAAAGCATGACTTCCCTGCATTGCTAGAATTCCAATGCTGACATTTGTGAAATGTGTTTTCATAAGGTTAATTACTTTTAAGAATATTTTCTGCCTTCAATTGATCTGTATTATGCAAGGCCAGTGACACTCTCCAAACTTGATCAAACATAAAATTGCTTCTAAAAAGCTTTGAATAACATGTTCTAAATATGCTTCTTAACTTGATGATAATGTAATTTATTGCTTTTTATGCAGTCAGAGGTTAACTTTCTGGGAAGTCTTTCTCATCCCAACCTGGTCAAGTTATTGGGATACTGTTGGGAGGATAAAGAGCTGCTCCTTGTTTATGAATTCATGCAGAGAGGAAGTTTAGAGAATCATCTTTTCAGAAGTAAGAAATCAAGCAAATTAAACACAAAGATAAAAAAGGAAACAAGGGAAAAACATGCATGTTTTTTTATGGATTTTGTTATTGATTGCTGGATTGCTTTGTTGCATAGGAAATCCTTCCATTGAACCATTGTCTTGGGATATTCGGCTTAAAATTGCAGTTGGAGCAGCTCAAGGACTAGCTTTTCTACATACTTCAGAGAAGAAAGTTATTTATCGAGACTTCAAAGCCTCGAATATATTGCTTGATGGGGTTGGTTTTGATCTGATTCTTACCCATTTATCTAAGTCTCTTTTAGTGTTAAAAGTAAAAACATAGAATTATTGAAATCTAATTTGACATATGGTAGATATTTTAGAATGAAATAGCAGTTACAATTATATTAGCTCAGAAATAGAGTTTGATTGAAATGCAGACTATATTTCCCCTATTCTACCATATTCTGAATCAGGAGTAGCTTGAAATCTTGTTGTTGACAAATTTTGTGGCATCTTCCTTTCAGTTTTACGACAGGAGGAAAAGAATCAATGATCTGCTGCTTTATGGAATATATGCATGCATACATTAATTAGATACCTTACCTTAGGTAAGTATTCTAACAACATAAAGTGTTATTTCCTTGTGTTGTTTCCTTCTACAGTACTTCAATGCGAAAATATCGGATTTTGGCTTGGCAAAATTGGGGCCTGCTGGTGGAGAATCCCATGTCACAACCAGGGTTATGGGCACATATGGTTATGCTGCTCCGGAATATATTGCAACAGGTAGTTATCTCTATAGAATTTGGAAATATTATACACTGTTTAAGCTATATGTTTAAGAATTTTGGATATTTATGTTTGTTTCGGCTGTTTAAGTGCCCTTAGGGTTAAATAAATTGATTGACTTAGCATTTCATCATTGTACTACAGGTCATTTGTATGTGAAGAGTGATGTTTATGGCTTTGGAGTTGTGTTATTGGAACTGTTGACGGGTCTGAGGGCACTTGATACAAAACGCCCCAACGGAGAGCAAAATTTGGTTGATTGGATGAAGCCAATGCTCTCTCAGAAGAAGAAGCTGAAAAACATTATGGATGCTCGGATAGAGGGCCAATATTCAACTAAGGCTGCACAACAGGCAGCACAGCTTGCTCTAAAATGTATAGAGCAAGAACCTAAAAACCGCCCATCCATGAAAGAAGTCGTGGAGATTTTGGAACACATAGAAGCAATTAAGGAAAAACCAAAGAAGTCAGTGTTTAGCTCTTCACGTCCTACTCAACGCAATGCTCAACAGTCTTCTCATCGTCGCTCCCCACTTTACTCAAAGCACCCTGTCAAAACATAGAGCTGGAAATTGAATCACACACAAAGGTAACAAGACAGAGCCCAGCATCTTACATCGGCACAAAAGCATGTGTGGCTTTTCTCTTGAAGTTGTAACTTGATAAACCTTCATTCTTTTCGCTGTCTATTTGGATTGCACCAAATATACATTGACACAAAAGCATGTCTGCTCTGTGGGATTACATAGTAAGACAAGAAATCTCAATTGGTCATTTACCTGCTTTACTTATTTTTGCAGTGTGCAGGCAGAAAAATTAAGTAATCCATGTGTGTATATATATATATACTTTACATCAAAGGTTTGAATGTCATTTTAAAATTTTGGCCATTCATAAACTTAATAGTCCCAGAGCTCTCCTTTGCTGATGTTATTGATATTATAACTAGTCTATGTCAAATTTGATTTAGATGTTCTTTTCGTAAATCCACATTATTGCCCAAAGTTGTTACACTTGGTAACCTCTTCTGTATCAATGGATGAAAATTAGTACTTGTGATCTCGAAAGGTAACTTGAGTGATATTACTTGTGGTTCTGTTCTTAAATCATTTAATGACAAATTTATTTGTGATTCTATCATTGAGAAAGACATTGAAATGATTTTACATATTGAGATTTTGACTATTATGTTTATTGTTGAGATTAACTAAAACATAGATGAATGTATATATAAAATGAGTTTAATGTTCATTATTGTGTAACGTAGATCTAAACAAATAAATTTCGAGTCTTTAAAGATAAGAATAGACTTGGATTCTATCTCTAAATGTAAAGTTTAGATAGGATTGTGGTTTGAGTCCTATGCGGCGGCCTAATAGGTTATGCCTTTAGGTTTATTTATTTTTTAATATTTTATTATTATATTATATTTATACAAAATATATATTTAAAAAATACTATTGGGGCAAATTTATAGTTTTATATTTTATAATTTATCTTACTGCTGGGTCCAATCCTTGGGATAAAGCCCAAGGCCTGTTCTCCATGGGTTTGGGTTTGAGCTTGGGTTTGAACCTTGCACACTTGACTCTGGCCTCTCCCTAGGCTCAGAGCCCACGGCTTTTGTTAGGTCTAGTTGAATGTATTATTATTCTACTCGGTTTCAATATTGACGACTTCTTATCATATTGTGTGATTCCTGATTTGATATATTGTTACACTAATAATGTTCTTATGTACTAATGGATACAATTTGTATAAGAAAGGCTAAAACACTATTTTTCACCTGTGTTTGATGAAATGATAGAATTTTCTTTTTTAAGTTTAAAAAAAACTATTTTTCCATTCGTTTGTCAAATCAATTGTTAACTTTAATAGTTAGACAATAATTATGTCATTTCGATATTGTGATTTTGATAGTGTAACTTTATACTCGTATTTATACTAATTGTTAATGCTATATTTGTAAATGTAACCTTTTTTAATCATAAAGTATTATATACTATTCACAAAAGGCTTTCATTTGCGGTTTTAATTAAGACATTTAAACACTCTTGTAAAAGTAATGACTGTGAAAAACTGAACTGATTATTTGAGGGGTTAAGTGTAATAATCATATTTATAAATCAATAAAATTATATATATAATTTTATATACAAATAATAATATGTTATTATATGATTGAGTGTTATTTTTTCTTTAATTTTTAATTATCCAATCACATGATGATATATCGTTATTTATACTCGTATTACCACTCTTTATTAATATTTTTCCAACTTTACAGAATGGCAACTTCATAATAAGCTGTTGTCCAATTGTGGAAGGAAAATAAATGAAAAAAAATATTCATGAATCTAACAAATTACCAAAAATATTTCCTACCAATTTACTAAAATTCTTTATCCTACCAAATTACCAAATATTATTTCTTAACAAATTACCATTATTCATAATATTACCAAATTCCCAATAATTATTTCCTAACAAATTTTCAATATTCATAATCCTACCAAATTCCCAATAATTATTTCCTAACAAATTACCAATATTCATAATCCTACCAAATTACCTATACTTATTTCCTAACAAATTACCAATATTTATATTCCTACCAAATTCCCAATAAATATTTCCTAACAAATTACCACTATTCATATTCTACCAAATTCCCAATAGTTATTTCCTAAAAAATTACCAGTATTCATATTCCTACCAAATTACCAATAGGTATTTACAAATAGTTATTTCCTAAAAAATTACCAATATTCGTATTCCTACCAAATTACAAATAGTTTTTTCCTAAAAATTACCAATATTCATAATCCTACCAAATTACCAATAATTATTTCCTAAAAAATTACCAATATTCATATTCCTACCAAATTACGAATACTTATTTCCTAACAAATTACCAATAATTATTTCCATAATTAAAATAAATTAAAATGAAATAATTTCCCAAAAAACAAAAGAAACTATTAGTATAAGGAACAATAATTAGGCTGTCAATAGACCTACTAAATCAGGCTTGGCTTGTTCAAATCCGAGCCGTAAAATAATTTTGGGTATAGTCTTCAGGTCTAATTTTTTTGTTCAGGTTTGATTCATTAAAAAATCTTGGGCTTGGGGCTTGTTTCGGGCCTATTTCGGGTCTTGTTCATTGTAATGTTTTGGGCTTTGGGCATGTTTCTGGTCTGTTTCGAATTTATCTTTATAACTATAAAAACCTACTAAAATACCGTATAACCCCTGTAGGTTTGAAAACCTGACAAATACACCTCGCTCACAATGAATTTCTAACCTTATTTGGCCTTGAGCTTGAACAACCTCTGTTCAAGTCCAAATCTGATTACTTAATGGATAATTTTATTTTTTCATCTAAGCTCGCTCAATGTCCAAATTATACTCGATTAGAAATTAAATTTTTTAAGTCAAACAATTAGGTTTCAAACTTGTCTGACCTAATTAATAAGTCTAACAATAATATAATATTTCATGTTTCAATAGTCAGATTTAATGAGAACAAACAAATTAACACATTATTATGTGATTTTACATTAAAGACAAACTAATCAATTTGATCATCAAATCATATAATAATACATTAATTTATTTGTATTCATTAATAATTACCATTTGTCATATAGTTTTACTCTATGGGAAGATGTACTTAATCTTATACAACCTTTCAATCTTGGGTGCCACTTCAGCTTAAGTGCTACTCACACCTCAGGTGATTGGATAGTTATATCATTGAGCAACATTTTCAAAGCTATAACATCTACCAACAAATTATAACATAATACAAACTTTGGTATTAATGGGGATATATTATTATATAATTAAGTGATTATGAATTAAAAATAAGATATAATTTAATTATATGATAACACATAATCATTAATACATAAATTTGTATCATTGTTAGTAAACATAGATTTACTCATTATAATATTGTTTATTTAAATATTAATTGTATTTTTATGGCACTTAAATAGTGAAAAAAAGTTTAATAATTAGAGTTTGATTTTATTTAAGTTGAGTTTAGACCTGACTGAAGTTTGAATTAAAGTAAAAAATGCTAAAATCAACTATTTAGAGCTAGAGGTAAACAATATTATTGACTAGATGAAGAAACAAGTCAATCTTGAATTGAGTTTTCAAGTGAGAGTTCAAAGTCAAAATTAACTCATTTGAGTTAAACTATAAATCCGATTTTAATTAGCTCGCATTAGACCCATCCATATTAATAAAAAGCCTAAACTGAAAAGTGGGCTAACCTATAAAGTTAGAATGGCCCGTGGAATAAAGCTTTCTTTCCCGGCACACCACCACAGCAGCCGGTGGGAAGTTGGTTGCTCATAAAGCACATGTTTAAACGTTTAGTCTGCACCAGCTACTCTATTATTAGCAACTGTTCTGCCTTTATCTTATATTGTTTATGCTTTTGTGTTCAGTTTATTCTTTAGAGGCCTGCAATTCCTTCTTTATTGAACTCTGTCACCCCAGAATCCAGATTTAGCCTGATTCAGAAGCTCGTCATCACCTGATCTTCATTTGAATCTAAGAATCAACGGTCATAGATATTTTATGTTCGTCTGTGAGCTTGTGATCATACCAATCATGACCCACAACAGCCCTTGACCCGGTCAATGCCCAGTTTGTGTTTAAAAACATTGTTCATCTTTGGTACACTTGTACTTAGATCTTAAATTATGATGAAAAATGTAGGATAAAGTACTTGAATCAAGCATGGCCATTTTCTCACGTAGACATTTGCAGTTTTCATGAGTATACTTCCAGTTATTGAGGAAATTATGAAAGTCTCGTTAATGGTTCAAAAAAATTATGTTCAATTACAAGGGAATTCGACACTTCCAAAGAGGAGATTCTTTATAATTTATAACAATGAAAAGCATTTCTGTATTATCAAACTTCTATAGGAGACTATTAAAATATGGACTACAAAAATGTGGAATCAAAGAAATAAATAATAGTCAGCCACCTGATAGCTTAACAATTTAATCAGCTTCGGGGCTTGTGGAGACGAGGCCGATTGCAGAATATCCTACCATTTGCCTTGACAAGTGCTGCAATACCAACACTTATCCCTGCCCACATAAGTGAAAAAAATAGATGCCGAAAATCATATTGAACTGCCAAGAAAACATAGGAAGTATCAGATATCCGTTGAGTAAGACTCAGTATGCTAAAAATGAGTACTAATTTGTGTATCAACGATAATGTGTCACAATGTAATTCACTGTTACTTTACCTCGCCGCAATGATAAGGTCGCAAAAAATAACCCAGTCACCACCAACGATAGAGCCAATGGAAAAGACTGTAAAAGCACATAATATAAGGTTACAACAAGAGAGCAGAAATTGGAAGTAAATATTGGAACTTTGTTTAACAAGTTGTGTACTCACAGCTATAGCCTCAAGGCCTCCTCTTTGGGATGAAGGAGCCACCTCTCGACTCATCGATACAATGTAGTGTCCTTGCAGGAGATCGATTGAGTCCTTCAATAGTTCAAGTATGTAAAAGAAAACAAAGAGTTGTTATCAGATGTCTGCAGATGATTAACTCTTTACAAAAGTGAAAGCATGAACATTTGAGAAAAAGCATAAAAATGAAATTGCAAGAAACATTAATTAAGTCCTCCAGAAAATTTAAAGAATCTAACATAATGAACACTCTATGAACTGTGAACAAGTCTTTCAAAGTACAATAAAACTATATACACTAACAACAAATTCTAATTTATGTATTAACAATGATATGTTATCATGTGATTGAGTGATTTTAAATAAGGGAAAATTACATGGTAACATATTATCCTTAGTACACAAATTAGAACTCATTATTAGTACATATAGTAACAATTAGTACAAATTAGTACTCTTTAAAGAATAATGAAATTCTACACAAACAGAAAGACTTATAAATTGTTCATGGGTGATCTTAACTTGTGCCTTTGAACACATCGACCTACTGAAAAAATGTTTGTTTGTCTCTAATAAACAATTTAGATCAGTAAAATCAGATATTTTGTTTTTCAGAGTTGTTATGGACATGTCCAAGATAAAAAGTTCTAATAGTAGAGACTGTATTTATAAGGAAACAGTTAGGAAATTGTATAGCTTCTAAAATGTTAAAGGTCCTCAACATTAATGAAGAAATGAAGTATGCAGACCTGTCTTGTTCCATCACAGAAGTTATTGAAATAATAACGCGCAAGGGCATTCCATCCATCTTTCGCGATCCCTTGCACTGTCCTTTGACCAAATCTAAAATCCAATCATAAAAAGATCAGTAGGATGTTAAAAGTCAGATTTCACACCATATATCGATGCTTATATTGTATCACCATAAAATATAGCCATCGATAGTACAGAGCAGTTATTCAACCTCTTATTATGACATTACTTCAGCTACGCAAGATACCCTTTTGACACTACATTTAAGAAATTTACTACACTAACTGACATTTATGATCTTAAGAATAGGTATTAATCTTTACATCGCGAGGCCCGGGTATAATTGCATATCAGCAATCCATTAGTGTACACCTATTTACTTCATTGAAAACTCCAAAAGTAAAAATATCTAGAAAATAGAGAAATTGCAGATAAATCAATCCATAAAAATAAATGTTTCTGAAATCCGTAAAAGCTCTTATCAGTCCACCTTGCAGCATTAGGCTTTGCAGTCTAAAAATATGTATAAAAAATTTAATAGAATTGCAAGGTTATTAGAAGGAAAAATATAAGAACCAGACTGCAGTAAACAACTAAAAGAGGAAGCCAATAAGAGATTCAAAAGAATAAACTGTTTGGGCAAGCTCTACAGAGACACTGATCCCTGATATAAAATGTCAGGATGCTTCGAATAAATGCCATGTCAAAAACTATTCAAAAAGCTTTTTACCCTTGTTCTTCAAACAAGGTGACAATTTGTATTCTAAGGAGACAAATAAATCAGATTAGGAAAAGCACCTGACAAAATCTCCTTTTAGAGCTGGTGTACCAGAATATTGGAGGCTACTATCATCCCCATGATTAGCCCACACTAAAGATAAACAGTTAAAAAAACAAATATTAAAATATAGGAAAACCACGTCAATAGCACAAGGAAAACATAACAAATATAGAACGACTGCCAATAGCATGGCAAGTAAACCAAATCTCTAGTGAAAACAACTAATTTGAATAAAAATAAATGAATACACTAACATATTTTATAGCTTTCATCAAAATTTGGATGTGAGCTAATCGTTTCTTCAGCACCAAAAATGCCGATCCTTCTAAGTTGGATTTCCAGCATTCTTCGAGCTATCATGCTCTGCAGCCATAACTTAAAGTGGTTATAAAAAGGAGAGAGCCAGAAATCTATATGACAAAAGCAATTACACAACAGCAAGCAAAATGCCCCAGAACTAAGACAAAAGCAATCAAATGAAAGCTTCTAACACGTGCCTGCATATTTGGTAAAACAACACATAGTAGAAGCATTACATGCTCTAAGACTAATGATTATCATAAACAGAAAAAGATATCTATCTGAAGTTAGCCTACCTGGGTAACATTGGTACGGTCTAAACAATCAATACAGTTTGTTCTCACAACTCCAAGTTGCTCCTTCATTTTTTCACCTTTCTCATTCAACAAAAGATACCTAGAAATTTTATACAATGTCATAAAGCAACACAAATGCCCACTGGCAAATTACTGTTATTCAAGTACAAGCATCATATTGTCGTTTGAAATCCATGATGAATCGAAGAAAATCCTTACCCATTTTTTTCAAGGAAATCCTCAATTTTCTCATAGAGGATAGAGAGACGCTCAAAATGAACGTGCCCACAGATTTGGTGAAAATCAAAGTGCAGATATCTACAATGATAGTACATCGTCACATAAAATAGAAGCAACATTTGTTAAGATTAAAATGTAAAAAAAAGTAGTGAAGGAAACGATACCTGACATCATCACTCATGATATGCTGCATTGCTTTTGAAAAATTTTCACATAGGCGTCCCTCTCCTCCATGCTGATAAGAGATAAAGGGCACAATAATGAACAGAAGAATATAGAACAGGAAATCAATACTTCCACACATCTCTGTGCTGACCCACATCCATTCACATGCAACACATGCATGTGTGTGGGCAGCACATAGTATATTTACCATAAGCTTTTAGCAAGATATCTAATCACAAGTTAAAAGCTCATCAAGCAATTAGGTTTCCGACTATCATCAGTAGTGAATTTACTTAAAAATCAAATAATCCACCAAAAATAACTACATCAAGAAAAAAAGTTATGCACCGTGTTAATGAGATCAACAGCTAACACACTTCCATATTTTTTTCTTAAATCAAGAAAATGTCGCTCCACTACTCGAGCCTGCAGAATAAGCAGTAAATTAGGAATCATTTATAAGGTGGAGAAAGTTTTAGTATATAATAAAATAATCCGTGAAGGAAATTTCTACTGTGCTGGAAAGGTATGATAATAGGGAAGGTGTGACCAGTGAATGAGGATTCATTTATCCTCATTCAAAACTTGCCATCCTTATCCAGTGCTCTCAATTCCCTAATATGATGCCTTCCCACCACGGTAAAATTACCCGCCATGCAATGAACTTTTAAGTACTCACAGCTTCCTCCGGTCTCACAATCTCACATTTAGGCTTATAAGTCAAATCAACAATTTGCTCCCAAAGAAGAGGTATTGACCCCCGAACCTGCAGAATCCAATAAAATAAAAAACTTGTTATGAGACAATTAAGATGTAAATCCATGTGAATATCATAACTGCTAAAACATTTTTTATGGCTAATTGTCAAAATTTTATAATAAAAAATCTCAAAACATAAGTACCGAAACTCACACTTATTCTAAATTTTCACATACTTATATGCAGTTTTTCTGGACAGTTTAGCTTCTTTCTAGCACTAACATTCAATTTCTGCAAAATGGAAGAAAAACCCATTTGTGCAATAATTGCAAGACTTTTTTTAGTATAAATTGATGAATTCTACTAGAAAATTAACCATTATAGCTACATCAATAAAATATACGGTGGTATTGATAGAGGGTAATTTCACTTTGACACCATATAAGAGAACTTGAGTCCCCACTACATTTGTCTCCCGAAACCCGGTTCAAAATAATTAATGAAAAATATGTTTGGGATATCTAAATTCTTTATTTACTTTCTCCTTTTAGGGTTTAGATTTATGTATCCATGTATAGTACTTTTGTAAAGAAATTATACTGTAAATCCATTCATTATGTAAATAAAGAGTATATCAACATTACCTGAACAAATGAAGCAATAAAGCCATTCATTTGTACAATTTGTTCAGTCTCCACAAAATTTGCTACATACCCATCAGAATCAGCTCCTCTTCTCCACATCCGAGTTCCTATTAAGCATGAATATTAAACTATGTTAGTATGACAAAGTAAGCATAACATCAAGCACTCAAGTGAACCAAACACCAAACAATTAAAAATCAACTGATTTGTCAACAAGGCAACATAAGGCTAGATACTTAGAATTGGTTAATTCCTCCACCATAAAATAAGTTATTAAACTAAATTACACAAAATCATAGCTAAGGTAAAGCTTTTAGTACCATTTCTCCTAGTGCATCTCCTTGCAATCAGAGTAACATCAACAATGTCCCTTCCAATGGCAGTTTGGAAGTTATGAAAGCTTGAAAATCAGTTAAGGAAACACTTCAAACAGAAAGACAATTAGAGGGGCAATAAAACCAAATCAGCTATGCAATAGTAAAAGTCAAAATCTCCTGATGTCACAGCAGAAAAAGCCAAAGTTAGCAATGTGATAAAGGATATTCCCTTGGATTATAGGAAGTAAGAATGGATCAAGCTGCATGAGACCAAAAAAGCCATCAGCAATGAGTGACATAAAATTGTAGAAGAAATGAAAGTGATTAAACATGTAACATTCACAAAAAAGTTAGGAAACAATCTGACCTTGTTGTCTATGAGCACTTCTAACATATAGTTGTTCCAGAGAAATCTGGGTTCTGCCTGCCACAATCAATTGCAACATCAACAAATTTACTTTTTTATTGCATTGTAAATGTAAAAGGAAATATTCAAAATACTTGAAAGTAAGTAACACAAAGATTTCATATCATTGTTCATACATAATGAAGGTGGAACCAGTGTAGAAAAGGATATTTCACTTTAATAGCATGACTATCATTTAAAAGATTACCTGTCTCCACAAAGGAAGCAATTTAGATTCATCACCCAAGTCATTCAATCGCTGTGCACTGCAACATACCATAACTACACAATTATGCTTCTAAATTGAACCATGAATGTAAAGTTTAAGTGAATAAGAGAGTCACAAAAGTTATTTAGTTACAAAAAAATAAATCACAATTGATGCTCTGTTACTACTTGGGTATTAACCTATTCCTCAAAACTAAAGCAACAGCACTAGAAACTTCAAAAGAAGTAATACTTTTCACTAAGTTGTGGAACAATAACCGACATAATGGATAAAGGTCATTTATGGAAACACAATTCACCTCAGCGTTAAATTGGTGTCATATGAGAAATACAGACCCGAAGTCTTCTCAGCAACTTTAAGAAGCCGGGAAAACTCAGCCTCCACTTTTTTCTGCCAAATCAGAACACAATAATTTTAGATTCTGAATTAACTAACACTCATAAATGCAGCAACAGACCATGAAGATTTATCAGGAGCATAACGTTCACCTGTTCTGCTGATGAATTATTCAGAGCATGATCGCAGGGAAGAGTGTTCAAAGATATAACTTTGTAAATAGGATGCCCCAAGTACGATCCCACACATTCACGCTCCGTTATTACTATCATATACGAACCTAATCATGCAATCAAAATTACATTAGCACATCAAGTTCCCATCTCATTTTTCTTCTCTTCACATTTAGTAACAAGTCACTGAGGATTTTTTAAAAATACAGTTTTGATATCCTAAATCCAAACAAAATACTTGGTTCCTTGAACAAAAACAAAGAATTTCTGAAAACATTACACATATATTTACCCGCCACGAGCTTTAACATTCCGACGACGCCAAAAATGGATCGAATTTTCGGAACACGAAGAGACGAGCATTCTGGAACTCCATCGATCAGATTCATCGCACCATCGGCTCGATTAATCGCCAACGACGAACCACTGGAACCGTCCGTGGGCTCCACCACATACTGATCTGGAAATTCCCAAAGACGCATACGTGTATAAAGTTTTTTACCAGACTCGGCTCGCTCCATCATTATTTCAAATCAAATTCCCTACATCAGACATGAAAAATAAAATTCCGACATTCAATTTCAATTTTCTCGGGAAACAAACAGATTCAAAGAGGCGCGAAGTTAGTAAGTTACCTGTTGGGACGAGCAAATACGAGATCTGAAGTGAAAGTTTTGAAACAGATTTTTTTTCTTTTTTAGGCGGAATATTGTTTAACGGATTCGCCAAAACTCTTTAAGGACGACGTTGCCCGCGTCTTGGGTGTATACGTGCTAACCATTTATTGGTTGGCGGCAAACTAGAGCGAGCCCTAGCTTTTTGTTAGCTAGTCCCACTTTCACAAGCGTCACTCTTTTAACTACTTGGCCCGGTACATAAATTGTGTTGTAATAAAAGCCAAAAATGTTTGAGCTTGGACCAAGGATAAGAGGCTTTTATGTAAATTGAATGCAAAATTCAAGTGACATCAACCAAACATAAATAAGATATTATAAGAAAATTCATAAATAAAATTCTGTAGACATGTGAATTATGCTCATAAATTTACAAAGAAATCACTCAAATTCCAATGAAATAAGTTGAAATGAACCAGATTTATCTACATATACATAAACATTCCACATCAAAACCAATAAACTTCCAAATAGGCAAGTGGGCTTCTTACCAACAAATGCACATGAATACATAACTACAATTAAGCAAAGAAAAATGAATTTTATGATTTTTACAAATCAGCATAGATTTCATAAGAAGTCATCCAAATAACAAAATTATGGTCAAGTATGATTAATTCGGTAATGTCATTGAAAAAAATCTAATAATTAAAACTTAATTTAGTAATGTTATGCATAGATTTTACATGTTTACAAACTTTATCAAAGGTCTTAAGGTTCAATTTAATATGATCTATGAAAATAAAAATAATTAAATCTTTTTTAAAATTTTAAAATATATATAATACAATGGATTAATCTATTAAAGGTGAAGAGAGACACGACCCACAGGGCTATAAGAAGAATAATGCTTTAAAATGATTTACCCTTCGAACCAGCATCGCTTGGGGGACCTGTAATATTAACATCTAGACCATTCACCCAGCAATATCAGCCATGAATAACTTGTATCAAGCATGAACACAACTCTCCTAGGTAGACTAGAAATATTACAAGGTCGTTTAACAACAGCAAAGTTTAGGCTTTTGGATCAAAAACACATACAATATAGGTGCTTCATTGAAAGTATCCTATACAGCCAATATGATATGGAGTATTTCTCTTCATGTTGTTGCCAGGCCAAGACAGAAAGATACATTGTAAAATGCTGCCTTTGTCTGTCTTATGGCTTATTAATTTAGCTTAAGCACTAGATCCAGTTTCATGCTGTAAACAATGGTGGAAATTTTATTGAATTATAACATCCTTTTTCATTGTCTCCTTCAATTGATTAATGATAAGAAATTAAATCCTGCAATTAAGATTCATTAAACCAAACCATACATTATATATAGTTCATCTTATTTGGGGGCATAAACTAGAAAGACAAATACAGGAATGGCCACGTTCTCCTGGATACAGGAATAAACTAGAAAATACAAACAGAGAAGTAGACATGACAACATTCTCCTTCATACAGGAAACACAAACAGCTCAATAAACTCATAAAGACATGCATGCAAACTTATAATATGCTAGTCTGATTCAAAAATTAATCATTGAATAAGGATACATGAGTCTTTTTGTATAGGTTGAAAGAGTCGATAAGTGCTATGTGTATGTGTGTTTATGGTTCTTAATAAGTTAACTTGCTATTATGTAGGACATGTAACGTGCAGTAGAAAAAATAGGATAGTTGGTTTTGTGTAAGCCTATCATTTCATTATTTCTTAGTGTTTGCATTTATTTGTTTTTCATCTTTCTCCTCAAATTACAACAAAAAAGATCCATAAATACGTACGAAGGTAAAACAATAAGATCGGTCCTTATTAAAAAAACAACCAAACGTAGGCCAACAACTCATCAAATAGAACTAGCACCACCGTCACCATTGCCACCCTCCGAATGGGGTAGCTTGTTCAGGTCGAGCTTTGTACCACCACCTTTCTTAGGAGAAGATGGCGAAGAAGTCGAGAAACTTTCACTTTGTGGTGGCTGCTCGTTTAGATCAATGTTAAGACCTTTGGGACCAACAAGAACCCCTCCATGAGGTCCTTGTAAAACCTCTTGAGCAACGTTCAGGAGATCCGGAGCCGGTTGCTCCACAAAACTGTCTGGTTCCTCCCTTTGAGGAGAAGAACAGGGGTATAGATTGGCTGAGGAAACGCCTCCAGGACGGGCTCGTCTCCAATTTTATGAGCTTGCTTATGTCCAAACATAACCTTCCAAGATTGAAATTCCCTCCCACACAGACAACAAGCTGGAGATCCACTTGGAATCTCAAGCGGAGAAAATGTGCCCTAGACACGCCCCTCCCCAATTTTAAGATAACGCAGGTTGGGTTTATCGTATAACAACATTTGATAAAAGAAAAAGGATAGCATCGAATGAGTTTCCTCACCTCCAATATAACCAAAATTGGAAGCATATAATATGCACCTAACAACTACATTTCTTTTTTGAAAATTAATCTAAATGTTGAAGTATGCTATCTAACAGTTGGATCCTTGATAAACTTTCTCCATTTACAAGAGGAATAACTATTAATAAGGCTATCTTCTTAAATACTGTATACTAATTTGATGATGTACCAATAGTATAGGATGAGCATTCCCGAGTTGTTGCATTATTCATAGCTCGGGCTTACGTTTTAAAATCTTATCATCTCCTCCAAATGCATATCTAACTTTTCGAGATACTCATAAACTTTCCATAATATAATGACTATGTGCTTGAGCTTACCTAGTTTGTGTGAACATTGGCTTGTTTTTATTTTTGTTGTGTTGAATATTGGCAGGTTTCGCATCAAACCTACAAAACCCTATGGAAGTATATATATATATACTTAAATCCTAAATTTTAAGACTCTAAATCCTAAACTCTATATATATAATAATATCTATTGAAAACTATGATGTTGATGTAATATGTGATACTTCTGCTCACATCTCAAAAAGAAAACCATGAAAGTAATATATGAGAACTACGATAGTGATGTAACCATACATTTTTTTATTTACAAGGTGATTGGCTGAAAAAACTATATTAATCTTAGTTGATATTATATAATAATTTTATAATTTATATTGAAATCCAAAATTAATATTTCAGAGTTGTGGCAGGATTTTCCTTGGGGGTTACTATTTATGAAAATATGGCAACTTTTTGAATTATATGTCTAACTTTTAAATGAAATGCAACAACTTTCTATGTTTATAAGAAATTAGTTTTGAATAAAATTAGAATATTTTTCTCAGGGTGTTGTATTTTTTATAAATTAAATTCTATAAAGTTTTTGAAGTATATATCTAAATATAAAATTTATAATAATACCACATATTATTCATATTACATCCAAATTCTAGTAGGTTTTTAGTCAGAGCTAAAAATAATTTATAAATAATATAATAATTCATTAACAAATACTTTAATTCTAACTAAAGATACCAGAAGATATTATAGGTAACCTTAATTTAGGTGAATTAAAATAAATGGTACATAAATTCTCTAATTTGATAAAATTGTTTTCACATAATCCCTAGTTTGGTCAAACATAACATTGCTTTGCTAATTTCTATTGTCCCTGAAAAAAAAAATTGTTTTAACAATTATTAATTTTCTAGAATAAGAAAACCACCCTTATGAAAATCACGTTTTGCTCAAAGGCTGAATTGATTTACCAAATATGTTTCAAGGTTTCTATGTATTAACTAAATGTGCTTATTAGGTCATTACTTTCCATATAAATTCTTAAATCCTAATCCTCTATTTCTCATCTAACAGCTGAAATTGTCCCTGCTAGAAATGGAAGAGTTGTACAATTGTCTTCATCTGCACTGCTCCACGCAAGAAACCCTATTAAATAAGCCCACCCCCTTTGCAACAATCATCATCAGCAACAAGTAAGGCTAAAGGTTGTTCTAGTGCATTAACAGGTACAGCCTTTCACTCTCCACATATTTTGTTGTGCTTTAATCTTCATAAGTTAGGGTTAAACATCTAGGGTTGTATTCTTTTTATATAAAACTGGTTCTATATTGTAGAGCCAAGGGATTATCTTTCAATCCTGCAACATACAGTTTCAAAATCTAACAGTCTTTGTTTCAAAATCTACAGAAACCTTAATCCTAGCAAACAATGGCCAACAGTGGAGACAAGAACGTTCAGAAAAACGGACAAGATGGTGACAAAAAGGAATCACCTCAACAAGAGAGGAGGAATATCACTCCTTCCCCTCAAGTTCCTCGCCAGGGAGATGGTGAAAGGGAGGTGCCCGCAAGGAGAGAGAGAGCTGCTACACCCGCAGGTGAAGGATCTGGTGAAAAAAAGAGATGGAGAAGGGATGATCCCGGTGCTTCTAGTAGTGGGGTCGACAAGAGGTCGAAGAGTGGAGGTGTGCTTGAGATTCCAAGCAGATCTCACACTTGCTGCCTCTGTGGAAAGAAATTTCAATCCTTGAAGGCTGTGTTTGGACACATGCGCAGTCATAAAATTGAAGATGTGCTGGTTCAGGGGGCGCTTCCTCTGCCAGTCTATATCCCAGACGAACCGCATCATCTTAAGGAGCAACTGGCTCCGGCTCTCCTCAACGCTGCTCAAGGGGTTCTACAAGGACCTCATGGACGGGCTCCTGCCGCCCCCAGAGGTCTTAACATAGATTTAAACGAGCAGACGCCACAAAGTGAAGGTCCCACGACTTTTTCGCCATCTTCTCCGAAGAAAGGTGGTCGCATGAAGCTGGACCTGAACAAGCCACCCCCTCCGGAGGATGACGACGGTGACGACGGTGGTGGTGGTAGTCCTATTTGATAAATTGATGGCCTGTGTTTGCTTTTTTTTTTTTTTAAATAAAGACTGACTGTATTTTTCTACCTTCATGCTTATGGATTTTTTTGTTGTAATTTGGGTAGAAACATGAATAAACAAATAAATACAACTGAATTTTTTTATTAATGAAATGACATGATTTTATAGGCTTACACAATTATCCACCATCCTATTATTTTGCAGTTAACTGCAGCAAGTTAACTTAAAATAAGGAACCATAAACACACGTACACAACGTGGCCATGTCTGCTTTTCTGTTTGTGTTTCTGGTTTAATCTTTGTATCAAGGAGAATGCGGTGATTCCTGTATTTGTCTTTCAAGTTTATACCCCCAAATAAGATGAACTATATTTAATGTATGGTTTGGTTTATTGAATCTTAATAGCAGGATTTTTATTTCTTATCATTCAACCTTTGATTTCTTGCATATATACGAAGATCAATTGAATGTTATGGTTCAATAAAATTTCCACCATTGTTTATAACACGAAACTGGATCTAGCGCTTAAGCTACATAAGCCATAAGACAAACAAAGGGCAACCACCTAGATTGTATTTGTGTTGTTGATCCGAAAGCCTAAACAGTGCTGTTGTTAAGTGAACTTGTAATATTTCTAGTCTATACCCAGGAGTGTTGTGTTAATGATTGATACAGGTTATCCATGTCGGAGGTTGCCGAATGATTGGACTAGATGTTTGTATGCTCAAGTTTGAAGTTGAATCATGTTTAAGCATTATCTTTGAATCAACATCACGTTAATTTAGTTTAATGGTAAAAACACATTTAATCATGATTCAGATTAATTTGACATTGATTCTTAATCGAACCGGTCAATCCAATCTATGTTTTAAAACAGTGTCAAGAACCTCAATCTTTGGTTTAAATGCACTTTCACCTTTCACATCTTAGGTTTTAGCCACTACCAAAATCCTACAAATCCTACATGCATGGTTCCATGATGGATGAAATAAATTATGAATGATAATTTATTATAAAAGTTAATAAACTACTTTTATTCTTTAATTATATGTAGTGAGATTACTAATTAATTTCTTAACGGTTTTTGAAAATTAAATAACGGTTCGTATGGTAGAATGTTTGGCTTAAAATAAGCAAAATTCAAGTTGGGGTAACCGTAGTTCAAGTTCGAGTTGTGCCACCAATAAATTCATATTCTCCAACTATTTGTTGCCTTCTCTTATAACTTTTTTTCTTCTCAAACTTTTTCTTTGTAAATTCTTCTTCTCTATCATCTTTTCCAACAAAGACATAGACACTTGATTGCTCGCTAGAGTTTCTAAGTAAATTTGAGAAATCATCTTTGTTGTGTAAGTAAACTATCCCATTTTCCAAGCAAGTCCTAGATTATGAGAGAAGACCATCTAAACAGAAAGGGACAATTTGGCTTAGAATTTAAGAATTAATATGGAAAGTAATGACCTAATAACCAAATTGTACCTGTTCGAAATTGTGCACAATTTCTTTTTAAACGGCACCATTTCGAACAGGCACAATTTAGTTATTAGGTCATTACTTGTCATATTAAGAGAGAAAGCCCATTGGAAAAAGATAAAGAAGAAAGATAACTCATCATAAAAGAAGGAAAAAAATAGCAACTCTCTTTATGGGTTTTATCCTTTGTTATTCTCTTTAGTATAATTCATGCCTGCAGTTGAAGAAAAGGTTAATTTTAATGGAGTTTTCTTTTCTTATCTTTCCTAATGGGGAAACTAGTTGATGAAGTGTTGTGATTCTGTCACCAAGTTTCTCCTTTCTCACCTGACTTATCACCGCAGGAATATTTATCCAAGAGAGCAAGCAACTTAAGGTTGTGAAAGAAAAAAAGTTCAAAGATTCAGAAAATCTGAAACTAGAATGGAAAAACAAACATGCATGATGCTTGGCGATACGCCTACGAGCAACCGGCCCTCTGCTTTTGCTGCTTCTTAGGCGCTTGGTTTGAATTTTTAGAAACTCTAATGAGTGAGTGGCTGAGATATACAGGGAAATCGAGTCTATAGTTACTGAAATTGATTCTTTATGACTTGAGCTAAATCTTTCTCTAGACTTACTCGAAGCCCGAATTTGTTCAATTCAAAACATTTTTTGATTGAATAATTGGCTTGGGTTTGTCTGGTTCAATTGATAGATCTATTCAAAATTGATATAATATTTTCTAAAAGTGAAATGGTTAAGGATAATAAGATAGTTTATTTAGGAGGTTTTGCCCAATGTGCATGTTTTTGTGTAATGTATATATATTTACTTACCAAAAGAAAAAAAATATATAATAGTTCACCTTCTTAACATTGTGTGAAGGCTATTTTCTATTAACATAGTTAAGTTTTAGATGAAAATTTGTAATATATGAATTCTAGGAATTGAAACTTATGATTTGGGTGAAAATTAATAAGTCCATAGCTTCAACCAAATGGGTATGAATTGAGTGATTGTGGTATAAATATAGGTTGAATCTAAACCGAACTAATTTGAATTTAAAAGCTAATTTATTTTGATTTGGCTTGACCCGAGTTTATTTAGGTCAACCTCAAATCAAGCTTGAGTCCAAAAGGTTAACTTGTTTATGAAATTAAGCCAAACATCAATTGAAGAGAGTTTGATTTAGTTCAATTTATGTGACAAACATATAAGTCCAATCAGTTCTAGCTTGACTTATGGTTTAATCAAGTCATGTTAATCAATTGCCAATGAGTTGTCAAATTTGAATTATCTTTAAATTTGGGTTGATGAACTTAAGCTAATCCATTTTTCATTTGAGTCGAACTCAAGCTAATGGGTGTTTAGGTTTGACTCGATTTTTATCTAGACCAGTATAGATAAAATGGATACAAGTCCAAATCCAAGTAACTCTATGCTAATTGCTAATTTCAGCTAAACAATTCAAAGAAATACATCCAGTCTGATTGATCAAAATTGATGCAATCACCAGACATACGGAAAATCTTTCAGCAAAGTCATAACAATGTTATAATAGAAAAACAACCTCACAGAAAAGGTACGTAAAAGATCAATAATAAAGTTGCTACCATGGTGAGAGTCACATACCTTTTGGTCGATTATGAAGCCTCCACTTGGATTGATCAAAGTCCATCTAATCTCCTAGCATGATGAAAATTTTGGAGCAAATTAATAACAATATTAACAGAAAAATATCTTCATAAAAATGGTAAAAGAATAAAGTCCATGCAATCACATAGCATGCATTCATTGGATTTTTATAAAGTGTACACAAAGTGCATCATTTTTCAATATAAAGATTCTTTCAATTAAAAGAATACACTCATCATGTAAACATGTTCAAAAAAGTCACTATAGAGAATGTTTTTTAAATCAGATTAGTGATCAAACCAGTTATCTTATTGGTTCATAATTTGATCAATTTAACCAAACAACCAACTAGTTCAATAACTTATTGTCAAATTATTATATATTTTTTGAATAATATGAAACATTTCTCTTTTTTTTAAACATAAAATATAATTTTAAATATGTTAATTAAATAGTTGATTCTCTATTACATATCTTAAGAAAAAATCAATTACATATTTTATTATTAATTCAATTAAGATCTTACAAATTGTAATTCTTTTAAGTTTTAATAAAATGAAAATTGTATAATATCATATAAACTTGGTTTTAAATAGTTTTTCAGGTTCAATGAGGTTACCAAATTTGGTCAAATTTTAAATAAATCAGTATTTATATATAGACTAAATTGGACTGTGAAACCAAATCGGATTGTAGAATGATTATGGTTTATTGAGTCAAACCGACTTATCCAGTCTGGTTTTAAAAATACTGAGTATGAGGGCAAAGTTGTAGCCTGACATTACTCACCTCATTTGCTACTAGAGAAGTCTGATCATCATGTGGAGGATTTATCAATCTAAGGCAATATCTGAAACAAAAGAAAAAAGATATATTAATGTTTAGTGAAAACGATCGGAGACAATATTGTTAAAAGACAATTAAACAAAGAAGTAAACTAACCTTGAAAAGCTTAGATCGATTCCAACTCATTCTCAAGTTGCAAGTTATTTTCCTTAATCCGATCTTGTGCACATATCAATGCTTTAATGGTTGAAGGGAGAAAAAACTAGCAAACTTATAAATTACCAACATTTGCTAAAATGTTAAAATTTTCTATTTCATCTTTATAGTCGTTTACATTACAACGAAGTTTTTTCTTCTAAATACAAATAAAACTCCGTTTTACGAGAAATAGAAATTTTATTTTGAAGAGGCATTTATGAAATTGAATGCAAAATTCGGGTGGCATGACACCAACATAAATAAGATATTATAAGAAATAAAGTTCATAAATAAAATTCTGAAGACATGTGGATATGCTAATAAATTTACCAAGAAATCACTCAAATTCAAACGAAATCAGTTGAAATGAACCAAAACATTTCACATCAAAACCAATAAACTTCCAAAGATTCAAAGGGGTCACTAAAGAAACAGGTAAAAAAAGCAATATTTCGGGCTGATATCTTTAAAATACATGTATTCCTAAGTAACAAATGCACATGAATACAGAACTACCACTAAGAAAAGAAAAATGAATGAATGATTTTCACAATCCTAACATAGGTTTTTATAGGCCATCCAAGCAACCAAATTATGGTCATTTACGATGAATTTGGTAATGTTATTAAAAAGATATATTAGTTAAAATTTAATTTGGTAATGTCGTACATATACTTGGTGAATTGTATAGGTCGTACTGGGGTTTTTAGAGTCTACCTCAACCCGCAATAAAATACAAAATAATTAAATATATTTAAAAATATAATTGTAAAAATTTTAAAATATATATAATATGATATGTCGGTCTACTAAAGACCCACGGAGGCATGACTGAGAGGGCTCTCGATCGTGCCCCTAACCTTGTCATGCCTTGGATTGACAGAACCCGAAAGGAGCACTAGCGGGCATGGTCCGATACGACTTGTGAACAATCAAATTATGGTCATATATGATGAATTTGGTAATGTTATTATTAAAAAAAATCTATTAATGGAAACTTAATTTGGAAAAGTCGTACACAGATTTTGTAGGTTGTCGTACATAGATTTTGTGGGTTTTGCAGGTCGTATTGGAGGCCTTATGGTTCAACCCAACATGATTGTGATAAAATAAAAATAATTAAATATTTAAAAAATAATTAAAAATTTTAAAATATATATAGTTTGGCAAGTTGGCCTACTAAAGGCACTCGGAGGCATGACCTAGGAGCCTTACGTCATGCCCCTGACCTTGCCATGTGTTGGGTGGACACAACTTGAAAGGCCCAATAGCAAGCCATGGCCATGTACTACCCATAAGCAACCAAATTATGGCATACATGATGAATTTGGTAATGTCATTATAAAAAAAATCTATTAATGGAAACTTAATTTGAAAATGTCGTACATAAATTTTACGGGTTGTCGTACATAGATTTTGGGGGTTGTGCAGATCATATTGGGGACCTTAAGGTTCGACTCAACATGACTGTGGTAAAATGAAAATAATTAAATATTTTTTAAAAATAATTTAAAATTTTTAAATATATATAATATGATAGGTCGACTTGTTAAAGATATTCGGAAGAATGACCTAATAGGTCTTAGATCATGCCCCCAACCTTGCCATGTCTTGGGTCGACACAGCTTGAAAGGCCCACCAGCAAGCCATGGCCCGCTACTATCCATGAGCAACCAAATTATGCTCATACATAATGAATTTGGTAATGTTACTATAAAAAAAAATTTATTAATTGAAAAACTTAATTTGGTAATGTCATACATAGATTTATAGGTTGTGTTAGTCATATTGAGAGCTTTAGGGTCCAACCCAACATGACTCATAAGAAAGTAAAAATAATTAAATATTTTTTAAAAATAATTTTAAAATTTTAAAATATATATAATATGACAGATCAGCCCGTTGAAAGCCCACAAAGGCATGACTTAGAGGCCTTGGATCATACCCTCGATCTTGCCATGCCTTGGGTCAACACAACCCAAAAGGCTTACCAATGGGTCATGGCTCGATATAACCTGTGAGCAACCAAATTATGGTTATACATGATAAATTTGGTAATGTCATTATAAAAAAAATCTATTAATTGAAACTTTATTTGGTAATGTTGTACATAGATATTGTGAGTCATACTAAGGGCTTTAAAGTCTGATCTAATATGACCCATGATAAAATAAAGATAATTAAATATTTTTAAAAATTAATTTAAAGTTATATGTGTGTGTGTGTGTGTGTAAATGCGCGCGCCTTGGGTCGACATAGCTCTAAGTGTTTACCAATGGGCCATGGCTTGATATGACCCATGAGCATGACATCCTACATTGAATAAAGTCCAATATGATCCATTGTTTTGTCTGAAGTTAACAATTAATTTTAACAGTAAGATGATATTTATGTTATTTTGTTCAAATATTATGAACGATTAGCACAAATATATAATGTATTTAGCAAAAGTATATAATGTATCTAGCTTAAACCTAAAAACTGAAGCTTGAATAGGCAAGGCCTAAGTCCAAGCTTGAAAAAGATTGGCCGTAAGTTCGAACACACTGGGTCTAGTTCGATAGGCTCAATTGACAAACTTACTCTTGAAAGTGAAACCTAATAATTTATCTAGATTCAGTGTCCGAAGTCACATTAGAAATGTGTGGTCTTGTCAAGTCCATCAACCAATGGGTGATCATATCGAATTATATCTTTGGTGTAGTTTTGGTTAGATCACACCCAATAAGGTTTGATTCCAACCAAATTGCATCTTTATATGACGATTTAATCTAAATTATTGCTAAAAAGATATGATTCTGGTTTGAATTGTATCAAATAAGTGTAACGTTGTTGAATAGTGTAATCCTATGATTCAACATCAACAATTTTGTTTCATTTTTTATTTTATTTTCAAAATTAGTGATCAGAAATCATGTTTATACCCATCTATCATTAGTTTTTTTCTAACATAGTTAAATTATAGATGTGAATTTGTAGTTTAGGAATTCTAAGGGAGGGGAATTGTGACTTACCCAAACCTTGGGTGAGAGAAGGTAATTTAATCATCTTAAATTTTTTTTTTTTTACCCTCCCTAGGTTTTGAAGTTAACACTTAAGTCACCGTAAGTGTATCTTCCTAGTGATCTTGCCCAGGCCCAACATTCATTGAACCTAAATGTTAAATAACATACCATTTTTTCTCTAGAACATTAAAGATGTTATAATTTCAGCTTTAATACTCTAATTAAATATAAATAATATATATGGTTATATACAGGTGAAAAGGAGGAGCCTATTTGAAGCGTTTATCAAAATGAGGCATGGATGGCAATGAAAGAATATATACAGCATATCTCTTCTGTTAACACACACAAAATTTAACATACATTAATATTAGTGGTAACCAACAAATAAACAGCTCACTTGTCTATAGAAGAATTATGAATAGAAATTACATTTGTATTTTATAAAGAATTATCAAAATTAACATTTCAGTTATATTTTGTTGAATGAGATCATTAAAAGCTCTCTATAGTATCCCATTTTCAATTATATATCATACTAAATCAATTGCAGAAATATTGTAGATTTACTGAATAGACCTGATAAGTGAAGATTAAAGTTGAAGCAAAAGCTATAGTGAATTTAGGCAACCATTAATTTACTTAACCCTTAGGACAAGAGACAACCATTAATGAACTCATTAAGGATAAATTCAAATAAAATGGAGTCCGAATATAAACTAGTTTAAGTTCAATTCAAATCCATAAAATTTAACTTGAGTTTGAACTTTCTCGAGCTAATGATGAAGCCGTTGAAAACGTTAAAGAAAAAGAAGAAGGGTGGACGAAGAAGATGGAGTAGAAGAAAAGTCATTAGAGAATAAGTCAAATGTTGGAGAATATGATCTTACTAGTGACACAATTCGAACTTGAGCTATGACTATCCCAATTTGAATTCTGCTCATTTTAAGCCCAATATTCTAAAATACGACCGTTATTAACTTTCAAAAATTGTTAAAATTCTAGTTATTCTTACTAATTTTGCTACTTTTTTTCAAGTATAAAAGTAGCCTATTAACTTTTATTAATTATTTATTTCTTACACGTAAACATGCATAGCTAAAACCTAAGATGTGGATGGAGAAACTTCATTTTAAAACGAAGATTGATTTCTTGACATTGATTTAAAACAAAGATTGGATTGACCAGTTAGTACAGATCATGACTAAACAATTGCTTTTATCATAAGACCAAATTAACCTGATGTTGAATGAGGAGAATAATGCTTAAACATGATTCACCCATTGAATCCGAATGACTTGAATTACCTGTAATATAAACATATAGATTGTTCACCCAGCGATATCAACCATGGATAACCTGTATCATCGCTCATGCATAGTATGGCGTTAACCATCCAGTTTCATGTTGTAAACAATGGTGGAAATTTTATTGAATCATAAAATCATTTTTCATCTTCTTCAACCTATCTTCAAATATATGCATGAAATCAAAGGGTGTAATGATAATAAGAATCCTGCCATTAAGATTGAATAAACAAAACCATAAACTTGAAAGATAAATACAGGAATGGCTCCGTTTTCCTTCATACGGCAAGCACACACAATTGAATAAACCCATAAAGACATGCAAGCAAACTTTAAAAAGATCCATTAATATGAAAATAAAACAGTACAGTTGGTCTTTGTTAAAAAAAAAAAAAAAACTAAGCACAGGCCAGCAACTCATGAAACAGAACTAGCACCGTCATCACCATTGCCACCTTCCGGAGATGGTGGCTTGTTCAAGTCTAGCTTTGTATCACCACCTTTATCTGGAGAAGATGGTGAAGAAGCAGAGGAACTTTCACTTTGTGCAGGTGGCTGCTCGTTCAGATCAATATTAAGACCTCTTGGGCCAGCGCCATGAGATCTTTGTAAAATCTCTTGAGCAATGTTGAGGAGAACCGGAGCCAGTTGCTTCTGAAGACTGTCTGTTTCCTCCCTCTGAGGAGAAGCAGGAGGGGTAAAGACTGGCGGAGGAAACGCGCCCCGGACTCGCTCTTCTCCAATCTTATGTGCTCGCATATGTCCAAACACACCCTTCCAAGATTGAAATTCCCTCCCACACAGATAACAAACTGGAGATCCGTTTGGAATCTCAAGCAACTCTCCTTTCTTCCGCTTCTTATCGGCCCCACTACTAGAAGCACTGGCACCATCATTTCCCCCCCTCTTGGCTTCAGCAGATCCTTCACCAGGCATCTCCTTTGCAGCGTCGCCTTCACCAGGAACTTGAGGGGTAGGAGTGATATCCCTCCTCTCTCGTCCAGGTGATTCATTTTCGCCACCATCTTGACCCTTCTCCTGAACGTTCTTGTCTTGAGATGAATCTTCATGGTTGGCCATCGTTTAGTAGGGTTAGATCAAAAGGGTTTCTGTGGTTTTTGAAAGAAAGACCGTGGATTTCGAAACTGCGTATTGCAGGGTTGAAATATAATCGCCAGGCTCTATTATACAGATGTTAAAAGGATGGTTATCACCAGTTTTATATGCCTAACTTATGAGCATCAAAGCACAATTGTAAAGAAGGTGGAGAATGAAAGGCTGCACCTGTTCATGCACTAGAACAACCTTTAATCTTACTTGTTGATGATGAATGTTTGTAAAGAAGGTGGGTTTATTTAAGGAGGTGCAATGCAGATGAAGACAATTGTAAACAGTACCATTTCGAAGAGTCACAACTTCAGCTGTTGGATGAAAAAATGGACGATTAGGATTTAAGTATTTACACGGTAAGTAATTTCCCAATAAGTCAACTTAGTCAATACAGAGCAACTTCATTTATCAAATAAAAATTTTTAAAATTCTTTTGCAAAATAAAGCATTTGAGCACTGCAAAGCATGACTTTTAGGATGATTTTCTTATTATTCTAATCAAACTAGAGATTCTGTGTAAATAATGTTCGAAATAATATTTCGTTTGAACAAACTAGAGATTGCGTAAAATTAATTTCGGATTTTGACAAAATTAGTCTATAATATCAAGATTAATATAGTTTTAACAACTAGTCATCTTGCAAATAAGAAATTTTATGCATTTAATTACGTTCTTTGTCGTGGTTTACTTTTTGTGGTGTGATCGAAACAATCGTGTGTAACATCAATATTACTACATATATTTGTAACTTAGTTGAAGCAAGTGTTTTGAACTTAGAGGCTAATTTTGACATTTTATCTTAGTTTTGTGCTATTTGACACTTGCATAATTAGTTTGGAGTATGCATGCTATGCTTCCGTAGGGTTTTGTAGGTTCAATGCGAAAGCAGCCGATATTCAACACAACTAAAATAAGAACAAGCCAATGTTCACACAAGCTAGGAAAGCTCAAGCACATAGACATGGTAATGGAAATGAAGAAAAAGGAAATTGTTACTAGTATTGTTTTAATTCAAATTTCCATCCGAAAATATTACAGCACATCCTCACAAAATACCCATTTACTGAGCAAGAAGAAAAATATAGGTGAACCCTCACCAGGTTCTGGTTTTCGAACGGCCAAAATTTTTCTCTAATTTGTCTGATGATCCAGAGGCTTATATTCATACCTTTGGATTTGAGTTATTTTTACATGTCTTGGCTATGACTCTCGTATCTTGTATTTTAACCTTTTTTTCCTTTATTGTAAAATCTAATGCACAAATATTAAATAAAGTTATTATATTATGGAAAGTTCATGCATACATCTAAAAGTTAGATATGTATTTGGAGGAGAAGATAAGTTTTTAAAACGCAAGTCCGAGCTATGAATGAGGCAACAACTCGGGAATGATCATTCTATAGTGTTGGTATATGATGAAATTAATATAGTACTCAGGAAGAAAATGATCTATCATTGATATTTCTTCTATCATTTGCCCACCATGGATATCAATAACTATCTATGATGTTATTTTATTTATATAATATCTAATGAATTAAGAAGTTAATTTTTTTCTTAAATTTGAAACGTAGCAAAGAAGTTTGTAATGAGTCCTTTCATCCTATAAATATAAAGGATCGTTCAAAGAATTTAAGGATGAAAACAGAGAGAAAAAAGATAAATTAAATAGCATATAAGAGGTACAACTTTACATAACTAATATCCGATACATAAGATTAAATTCGCATTATTTTAAGTTAAGAGACGCTCTCATTTTAAGTACTTTTTAGAATTAAGTCCTTCTCATGACACCAATCTTGTAATATTTGCTTAAACTTCATCGAAATACTTTTCCAGAGTAATTAATAACATAATCGTGGATATAAGTTTCTGAGAAATGAGTCGAATTATATTAAAAACTTTTTTATGTTTTATCCTTTTTACATTTTATTTATTTCACTTTAGTGAATAATAGAATTAATTAACCAATACTCATAATCATATATTTTGTATAAAACTCTAAATTGCGTACATTAATTAAGATGAAAAATCTCATCAACACATGTTATCAATAAATATCATCTAATATATTTTTTATTCACCGATACTACATACAAACTCTTCCATATAAATTGATACGACAAAATCCTATTATTGCATCCATCGCAAGTAGAGCAGCTAGTCAAGTTATGGAATGTCAAACTTGGACCTAGAAAATTTAGGTTCGATTCCATACTTTCGCAAATAGATTTAAATGCATATATTAACATTTTTTGATATGTTTATACTAATATTTGACGGTGGGTTGTTGGGCTATTTTGATGGGATTTACTAACTTCGTGCTCGAACTCAATTAAGTGGAATTTCTTATTAAAAAAAATCTTTTATTATCAAATCACTTGTCTCTATAATTAATATTTATTAAATTGAATTTGCATACAAATTCTTCCATTCACGTAAAAAAAAGTTTACTTGACAAGTTTATATATATTATTTTCTACAATCCATTTCACCTAGCCGTTACTTACGAACCTTGAGATTTCAAAATTACACAAGAAATCTTCATGATTTAACTCTTCCATATTCAATCTTATAAAAAGGAATTTTCCAGAAAAAAATTAACAAGGTATAATAATTGTCTTATGATATATTTTCAATACAATAGTGATTGTATGAGCAAATTTAGTGATTAAACTTACCATATTATTATTATTAATGATGCCACCTAAAGATTTTGGTAAATTTTTAAATTTTTAAAGGAATGTTATTTATTAAAAACGAGTTAGTTTCGACAAATTGGTTAATTAATAAAAACATCAGTTAAGGGGGAAATTGATGAAGAAAATGTAATGCTACTCAGTAGTAATCTCATAAAAGATGGGGGGTCTTATGGTAATATGCTAAAAATGATAAAGATAACAGTAACACGTGTCAATCGTGCATTCCAAACACTTCGTTGAAACGCTTTAATAAAAAGAGCAATGCTATGTACCCATTTTTGGTACACAATCTATGTACATAGTGATGTGTCATCATATAATTAGGTAATTTTAAAACATGTGTCATCATATAATAAAGAAATATCCAATCACATGATAATATCTCATTTATGTACCTAAATTGTGTATCCAAATTATATACAAAAAATGGGTATATATAGTTTTATTGTAATAAAAAAATGTGGAAGTGGGCTCATAAACCTAATCTTTGTCAATTGAACTGTGTAAGCCCTAAAATTCGACCCAAACGAAAGTTTATCAAGTTATTCAATATTTGGGCTTAAATATTACAACTGTCCAAAATTTTTTTCGTTTAATCTAAAAGCCCAAATGGGTGCAAATTTTTTTCCGTCCACTTGACAATGTTGGATCACTTAGGCCGACTTTCATCCCTGCTCATACATTTCACTTTAACTTCAACACATTCCTTTCATTCAACCTCCACTTCCCCGGCTGTCCTCTCCCCGCCACCCTGCTTCGTCCCAGTCATGCCATCACTCCCAGCTGCATCTGGTGGAGGCCAACAAGCAGCTTTCGTTGGCAACACCACTACTGTCGTTTACAGCTCAATCGTTACCGTGTTGCTGGCTTCACAGGCTGTCGAAGCATGACCATATCTTCACCTTCATTAGCCACCAAGATTACTTTGATTCCAAAATTGCTCTGAATAATTCTTGGGCTACATCTAAAGATAGACTTTCCCGTCGTTTAGGTCAATCTAATAAATCTGAAACCAAAAATAGAAATTTGCCGACTTTGCTTACGCAAAATGCTAATAAATGATATTACAGATTAGTTTTGTTTCATTGTCTTGAACATATATTGTCACGATGTAGTAATTTTAAAATGTTTAAAGATTGTGTGAGGATTAGTAACGGGTGCTTTTTAAATCCTGGTTTATACCCAAAATAAAATTGGAAACCTGAACTTTTAAATGATCCGAGTAAGAACATCACAAATAAACCCTAAATGAGCCTGTTGACACAAACAGAAGGTAAATTTTGGTCATGCAAAATTCAATTCCTGTAATACTAAATCAAGAACATATCTCAAGCACTGCAACCTTTTTATTTCCTCTCCATTGAGATTAGATGTGCCAACAAAACGGTAACGTTGAACTGGTCTCAAGCATAAAATAAAACCATGCAGTTAGTGACTGGCTTGTCAAAAAGAAATTTTCGCACATTCCAATCCCAGAGGGTAATAAATTTTGCAAACAATTCATATGACAAGTCTTAATACCGAGTATGTACACGACACTCCAGCCTGATTGATTCAATGAAGTTTGATGCCCTTTCTATATAGTAAATATATATTCGACAGAAAAGGCGCTTGAATAATTCCGCTCCAATTGAACTATTCCAGCACTCCATTTGACGGCCAACAACCGTATGGTATTCAACATTGATAATAATCTACTGACCTGAATTCCCTAAAAGACGTTCCACAGCAGCATGGACATTTCCTGCAGTGGCAATTAACGCTCGTATGTTTTCTTGAGTATCAAAGAAACCCATTTCTTGAAGTTGTGACAATTGAGTGGCATATAATTGTTCCGGGGGCACTGAAAAAATTAATTAAGATGAGTACAATATAGACAAATATTAGTCACACAAAACAGTAAAGAGGTTGGAGTGTAACCATCAGATCTGGGTGCAGCCAGGCTGCCAGCTCCAAGTCCACCAAACATGTTCATCAGCATCTCCAACCCACCCATATTAGGTGCTCCTAGAAATACAAATTTCACATTAATGTAACAAGATAAATGAGCAAAAAAATTAAAGAAAAGCACAAAGTATAACTTTTAGCACATACACATACAAGACAACATGGGAAACACAAACAAAATATAGAAAACTGACAGAACATCAATAGGGATCTATGGGGTAACTAAGCAAAACACCATTGTCAGGAACAATTTTCCGTACAAAGAACATATACCAGACGGCAATCTGAGCAGAATACAGAAAATGGTCAGACACTCAACATGAGGGATCTTTCTAATGGCCTTACTAACCAATCTCACTAAGAATATGTTTGCTGATGAAAGAAGAATTCTTATTTTAAAAAAAAAAATCTTTCATTAGGTAAGAGGGATCTCATATCTATGACAAAACACCATTCGCATTTAAAGCTTGCTAACTGCAGCAATGATAATTTTGTAGGGTATGCAGTAAAGTAATAATGTTCCTCAAAATCACCAAAGATGATTGTAGAAATAATAATTCTAGAAAAAGAGAAACTCAGGAAAAAGAAAGGATGTACAGTCAACTGGATACCTGCCCCTAAACCAGTCTGGCCTGGTTCCCTGCAAGAGAGCACCAAATTTAGGGAGTACATTAAGTTAAGCTAATTAATATAATAATAGTACTTCAAATATATATAATTACAATTAATCTACTTCAAAAAATGAACACACACTAGCCTGATCACTGAAATGAAAAATGTGCCACTAAAATAACCTTAGAAGTTGAACCTTTTGAAAAAATCTACACCACCAAAGGTTTTAGTGTGCTCATGACACCAGAAAGGAAAACAATTTAATTCCACCCCTTCTCATTTCTTTCTTACTTGTTACATGCTAATATTCTAAACTGGAAGGAACCTGAAAATAGATAAATAATATTTTAAACTGGAAGGAACCTGAAAATAGATAAATCCTGATGCTAACTATGACAAAGGCTTTTTATCAGGCTAAGTCCGTTTCTGTTATTACCCCAAGGTCAAAAAAAACATTGTATGCCAACCCCCTGATTAAAAGTTTAAAACAATGGCTCACAACCCAATTTCTAGAATGAGTTCTCTAAAGCAACAAGCTCAAACCAAAAGAGTTATCCAGATAACAGAACTAAATCTAATGTAAAGCACTATATTTTGACAAAAAAAGGCTTTCCAAAAAAAAGATAAGATTCCATTCAAGATTCCTTATCAAATAAAACCCAATCCAACAAAAAAATGGACTTAATCCTGACAAACTGCATCTGGCTACATCAAGTCTTCCAGAAAAAAATAAGAAAATCAAGCTACTGCTTACTGGGTAGACTGTGCCCGGCCAAGCTGAGCCAATAGGGACTGCTGCAAAGTCAACATTTGCTGCAAGAGAGAAGAAAAAGTGAAAAACAATAAGCAGCTCACATGCCAACCTTACCAGCACAACATTACACCCACTACAATTCCAAAATTATTCCTACACAAAAAGCCTTCAAACTTCAAATAATATCATTATAGGTTTGGATGAAAAAAAATTCACACACAAAGCTCAGTAGCTTATAAAGGAAAACAAAATCACAGTATGCAATTCCAACCCAGCACGCCATATGTACTTTTGCCACTGTGAAGGTATTAGATGGCAGATGGATGGAGAAACAAATGTGTGCCTTAACATCAACTTTGTTTCATGAGCAATAACGAGGATCAAGGGTTCCGAGAGAGGAGGACGAGGAGATAAGATATACATTGAGCAAAAGCATGGCTGAACAGCTGCAATAAACATACCTGCATTGTCTCAGGAGAAGTCAACTGACGAAGAAATTCAGGATTTTGCATCATTTCTCTGAGTTGAGAATTGGAATCAAGTATGCTACGCATCTGGGGATTAAGCCCAAGAATCTGAAACCTCATAATGTTAG
This sequence comes from Mangifera indica, assembly GCF_011075055.1. Lineage (NCBI taxonomy): Eukaryota > Viridiplantae > Streptophyta > Magnoliopsida > Sapindales > Anacardiaceae > Mangifera > Mangifera indica. The sequence continues at coordinate 302,536 of NC_058152.1, forward strand.
ATAACATGATTCATCAACCTGAATCATACCTTTGGAAAGAGATGGTAAAACTTTATACCTGGTTCATGTACTGTGGGTTGGAGAGAAGACTTTGCATCATTTGTGAAATAGCTGGATTCTGCATCATCTGATTCAGTGAATTAGAATCCTGCATGGCACCCAACAAGCTTTCAAACCCTGGGAGACCAAGTCCACCTAAGCCAGCAGGTGTCGGTGTCCTAGTATCCCCAACTATATTAGACCTTGTGGTGTTAGTTGGGGCACCTCCAGCTGCTAAATTTAAACTTAGTCAAGAACTGGTTAGCAGGAAGTAATGAACATATATTAAACAGAGCTTTTAAACACAACTGATAAATTTGAAAAAAGAAAAAGGAAGAAAAATTGTCTGCCCGAAATAATATAAAAATATAGAAAAATAACTTAAAAAATGTAGTTGCAACCATTCAAACACTAGAGTATAGCATACAAACTGTTTCCTCCAAGTTCCACAAGATCTCACAAAAAAGGGTTAAGTCAGCCTAGGAATCTGTTGAAACAATTAAAAGAAAAAAAGATCCCGTTTGTCAGATGCAAAATTTATGCTAAACCCATCATATTTCACACATAGCTAAATGTAGATGTCTTAATGAATTCCTTATCTACTGAAATCCAGAAAATGATAAAACAATGATGGACAAATAAATTACTTAAGAACCAAACATCATTAATAAAAAAACCAAAGGCATAAACTGCTTAGAACTTTGAATATCTTGAATTAAACAAGAATTAAGACAGTGTGAAAGCTTACTGCCACCAGATGCCCAAGGATTAGGAAGTGGGTTAGTATTGGGAGCAGGAGAACCAGTAGTATCAGAATTAGTGGTTGATGGGTTAGTTGATCCATCTCTAGCTTGATTCCCAGCTTGATTGCCCAAGAGAGCAGCAAAAGGATTTGCAGTCTCATTTCCAGCATTTCCAGTCATTGAGGTTGCATTAAGAAATGGTTCCTGAACAGTTTCATACATACGCCGAAGCATATTGAATCCTTCAGGAGAGGATTCAATGTTGCTCATTGCTCTATCAGTATTCCGCATCATTTCACGCATGAGCTCAGGGTTTCTAGCTGCTTCAAGCGTCTGGCGTAGTGTACCTGGATCATTAAGTACATGTGCTAGTTCAGGGTTTCGATCAATGATTTCACGCATTTGAGGATTGTTCATGATCAAGTTTCGCATTATCTCTGGGTTATTCATGAGGTTCTGCACGACAGGCATGTTCATTATTTCTCTCATAATGTTAGGGTTTCGAGTCAACTGTTGCTGCACTTGCTCAAACTCAGGAAGTCCAGCTCCAAACAATCCACCAGGAGCACCAGTGCCAGCTAAGCCATTCATGCCAAGACCAGGAAACAGAGAAGCTCCAAAGCCAGATCCTCCCATAGCATCACCTTCATTTGTTCCCACCACTCTAGCAGTATTTTGAGTTGGAGTTGAACCTCCAGTATTGGTTGCTCCTGAAGGGTTTGCTGCTGCTGCTGCAAAACCACGAACCAAGTGCACAGTGTGATCTGCCTCCAGACCTAACCATCAAAGAAAAAGAACGGTCACATTAATCATAGTACATAACATTGCAAAAATCTTTACTTCTCACAAATTCAATCTAGTATGTTTCCATCATATAAAAAAATTTACACTGGTTAACTGTTTGCCCCAATAAAGTGCACAATGTGATTCTAGGCCAAATATTATTTCCAGTGGATGCCATTGACAATGTCACGGCACAATTCCTAGCTAAAATGCTCAGGCAAGCAGCAAAGAAGAGTTGATTAATTATAATAACAATTACAGAAATTGTACTACAGGATAAGGGACAGGTGTTGCCTAAAAATGATTTTAAAAACTCTTTGAGATGCTATCCTCTGAATTCTACTCTGTACCATGTTCCACGGAAACACAGGAAACTCCTTCCCAGTTTTAACGTAACTGAGGACTTACAAATTTAAATTAACTGACTACAAATACAACACCACTTATTTATAATAAATAATTTCGTTCACCATGCTTTTAAACATTACAAAAGACAAAGCACTGGTAACTCAATAAGATAATTCCCTTCCTTCTATAAACCTTGATTTTCTGTCCAGCTTCCTTGGTATAATTACAATTTGTAAATCAGATGTTTTGTGTTATATTTCCCCCTTGCTTCCCATCTATCATCCAATTCCCCATGTGACCTTTTTTACTTTCCTCCCTCCTTCTTTCACGCTTATCTTAATTCTACCGAACACCCTAAAGAAAAATCATATAAATAAACCCAAATGAAGTGTAAAAATCACTGTTAATCGAAGAGGTGTTAGATGGTGGCATCTTTTAAGAAGTAAAACAGACTGTCACAACAATATAAAACCCAAAATTGTATCCTAATCCCTAAAACAAGCCCATTTCTCTTTATATCATCCACATCAATCACTCAACAAATCAAACAGAAGATTCCACAACATCAATAAAAAAAAAAAAGGTTAAAAAATTAATATTATTAAAAAAAATGAATTGGAGTACCATAGCTTTTTAGGGTTTGATCGTCCTTCAAGATCCGACCCTTGTAAATCAAGCGCTGTTGCTCCGGTGGAATTTCGCACTTCTCTGAGAGAACAGCTTTGAAAGTTTCAACGGAGGATTCGAGATCGATATCCACAGAGAATTTCGAGCCGTTGGAACATCTGACATTGACCTTAACCGCATCTCCACCGTTCGCTTCGCCAAACTCCTCCACTGCTCCGTCTACTCCACCCCCCATCCTCGGGAGGCCCCTTCTATAATATTAAAAGGTAAAAAAAAAAACTAAACAAAAACAAAAACAAACACAAACCGATCTATCAAATTAAAATTATACCAAACCCTAACCCTAAAATAACGAAAAAAATAAAAATCGATTCGATAAAAAGAAAAAAAAAACCCAAAACGAAACAAAGCGTCGGTGCGCGTGTGTTGTTTTGTGGCATGATATGATGAAAATGGCGAATCGCGTGAGAGTCAGTTGCGGTTAACTCACCTACGACAGAAGCCGAGAACAACAAAAGTACGATAATTAAATAACGAAGAGGACGAACGAGAGAAAGGAGAGTTATTTGTTGGCTGTGGAGCTTTGTTGAAGAAAAGGATCCGTGTGATGTTCACGAGCTGATAGCGCGAGTATGTGTTTCACTCGAGAGAGGAAGAGGTGGGCTGTCTGTATAGGATAATTGCCCAATGGCCAATGGATTTTCTGCAAAGCTTGACGGGAAATTCGCTCCAACTCGACGCTACGACACGCGTTACTAGAATATTCTAATTGTGTTATCAGGCTCGTTTAATGGGCCAAAGTGTGGGCTCCTTTGGGGCTAATGAGCAGATGACGATTTGGTGCCCCAATCGTTAATGAAGATGTCAGGTTTTTTGAATGAAGAAAGGTGTTAGTTTTTGCTGTGGACAAACTTGAGTTTGGTCCAGAGAGTTCAGTTCGAACAAATCAAGCTTAAACAGAGTTAGTTCTGGTTAGAGGTAATGAGCTAAGCTACTAATTTTTGGTTCAAGCTTAGCTCAATGACATTTAGACAAAATATATTTTCCCAAGTAAAGAAGTTTTTAGTTCGAGTTCGAATTTAAGATAATAATAGCTAAGTGGAATTCAACTCAAAAATTATGTTTTAACTCTATAACTTATATATTTATCAATTATTCTTAATATTTAAAGTTCGAGGGTTATATTTTAAGAATGTCAACGTAAAATTTGACATTTTTAGTGGTAGTTGATATTTTAATTGAATTGAGTTGGAAGCTTACGAGCTTATCAAGCCAACCAATAAAAAGATTGAGATCAACTGGATTTGAATCAATTCATGACTAACTTATTAATAACTCTAACACAATTACACCCCTAATTTGGTAAACTCAATCAAATCACATAGAAAGTCAATAATAAATTCATCTTTTTTGTTGACTTTTCATCATCTTTATTGAGTTTTTTTCTTCTTCATTGGTTCTTTTTCTTCGTCATTTTCAATAACCCTTTTTCTTCTTCAATGATTTCTTTAGAGATTCATTACTAACTTGAACAAGTTAAGTTCGAGTTCAAACTCAAACTAACTGTTTTTAATTTTAGCCAAACTCAAACAAACCTTTGACCAGATTTAACTAAACTAAAATTTACTGGTATTTGGTTTGGGTAATGTTTTATTATCAAAATAAAGAAATTACTTTAAAGATAAATTATTAAGAAAATTATTGGGTATAAATAATTATTATGTTTGATAAAATTTGGTAGGAATAAATAATTATTGTGTTTAGTTAAACATAATAAAATAATATTAGTAAATTATATTACTTAAATGTTCTTAAATATAATTATTTTTAAATATTTCGATATTATTTATTATATTAATTATAAATAAATTTTATTTTTGTCTAAAAAAATTAATAAATAATAATATAATTATACTAAAATTAAAATTAACTTAGTAATTTTTTAATATTTAAAGTAAAAATGATAATCAGATTATTATCTATACTAAAATTTAAAACATGATTGTAAAAACCCAATTCAATAATCTCCTCCTTAATTTAAAAATTGACTCAGTCCATACTAACTATTAAGTTTCAATCAAGTTGGTTTCATTCACTTATGCAAGTTTTAAAACACAAATATCACATAGATCGATCATAGATCACATGGTAGTGAAAAATTAAAAAAAAAAAAAAGTTTTATTAGTTAAAAAACTTGTTTTCACTCTTAAGAAGTGTAAAATAACAATCATACCCTTAAATCATTCAGTATATATATTTTTAAATTAAGCTGCAAAATTCTAACTGTGACTTTCTTTATTGTTTATGATTATACTGGAGTATAATGTACGGCTTGCAAATATTAGGGATGGAAATGTAATTAACTGCAATAAATTCGTCTCTGTCAGCGGTTAAAAGCTAGAAGCTCACACATACTGTGCTCCATCGCCGAAGAGCGCGCCATGAAGTAGTTGTTCTGATGGCAACAATCTTTAAAGCTAAAGATGGTCTATTATCTCGTTTCAAATCTTTAACTTGGAGTCAGGTGCCTCTCTATCTTTCTTTACACAATTTGCTTTTATATTTTCTTCATCCGCCTGAGGCATTTCTTCGAACACTTTGTAATCGTTTAAGTACTTGTGATTTTCGGACAGAGATTCAGCCATTCTTTGCAGCCTCAATTCTCCCGTGAAATGAGTTCTAGTTCTTTGAATTACAAAGGTTTGCATTGTGTGAAAGTTTGTTTCTGTGTTTTGAATTGCCATAATTCTTAGTGCAATCATGTGATTGAGTAATTTTGAATTAGAGATAAAAGTACCGCACAATCACATGATTAAACTTGTTAGTGGATGCAGTATTACTCTTTGAATTATATTTGTGCAGCCATTGTAATAGTTTCATGCAGTTTTATGTTCAAGAGACTTAATTTTGGTGGTTGTTTTGGTGTGTAGTTGACGTGTCAAAATGGAGAAAAGTAAATGCGAAGACTCTTGGGATAAATAGTTCTGTGATTCCATTACCCTCCTGGATTGTCTTGAAAATTCTGAGAAATAAAGGTGCATGACTTCTGTTTACTTTCTGTTTTAAGTTTAAATTATGTGGTCAGTCATGTTTAATGAAGTTTATGTGACCAGAAGAGATCATAATTTGGAAAGCCGATTTAAAGGCAAAGGGTCATTTGTGCAATTAGGTTGGCCTATTGGCTAAGCATGCCTACTAAAAAGCTGGATGTGTTAAGCTAAAGTGTATTTCATTCTGCCAAATATTGAATCACTGCTTGTTTCATTTTATTGCAGTTATAGGTTATATAATGCATTCTATCTTATTCTACATGAATTTGGATTTTCTTATTTGTTCATGTTTGTTTATACCTTTTACTCATATGATGCAGGTTTCCAGTCTTATTTAGTTGGTGGATGTGTAAGAGATTTAGTCCTGAATAAAATACCCAAAGATTATGATGTGATCACTACAGCTAACCTTAAACAGGTTCTGTAGCGCTGCTTTACTTTTCTCATCTTGAATTCCTGTTTGTAATTTATGAAAATTGCTTGTGAATGAAAGGTTCAATTGTCGGTTTTGCAATATCCTTCTGCAGGTTCGGAGGCAATTTCATCGTTGTGAGATTGTTGGACGGCGGTTTCCAATATGCCGGGTGCATATTAAAGATTCTGTGATTGAGGTCAGCTCTATTGGTACAAATGCTTGTGTGTTTTTCCCCATTGGGCTATACTCTTCCTGGTATAATATTGTTTGGCTTTTAATCAAGTTTCCTATCTAAATTTTTATTCAGGTTTCAAGTTTTGAAACAGTGGCAAAGCATGCTGAAGGAAAAGAAGAAATTCTTTTATCTCAAGCTCCCCATGGCTGTGATGAAAAAGACTTAATTCGCTGGAGAAACAGCATGCACCGGGACTTCACAATTAACAGGTATGATTTGTTCTTTCATTCATTTGTTTATGTTTTCTCTTGGGAAATGATCTTTGTAATTAATGTAGTCGAAGTTGGCTTGTGACTTGAATCTGATTTCTTAATAGCAATTGTTTTGAACTCATGAAAACAGTTTATTTTACGACCCTTTTCTGAATATAATCTATGATTACACCAATGGAATGACAGATTTGAGGTCCTTGAAGGTAATTCTTTACTTTCATTAATAAAATCTACATACATTTTGCAAATTTGATTTCAATTTTTGCTGTATGAAGTTTCTTGATATTGGTTTTTACTCATTTTATTTTATGGTCTTATGGAATCAGCTACGAACATTAATTCCTGCCTACTTGTCATTCAAAGAGGACTGTGGTGGGTACATCTATCTTTTGTAACTACTGCCTTTCAGCACTTTGAAATTTTGATTGAGATGTTGATTATGGTGTTGAAGTATCACCGACTGGAAATCTGTTTGCAATCCCTTTCTACAGCTAGGATATTGAGGGGCTTAAGAATTGCAGCTCGTCTGGGCATGTCATTTTCAAAGGATACTGAGACTGCTATACGAGACCTTTCATCATCTGTTGAGAAACTGGACAAGGTATTTGGGATGAGTTGGAGAAGGTCATCATCCTACTTGAATTTCTTGTTTTAGATCATTAGGCTTTTCATGGTGTCGTATCTTCCCATTTATTTTTTTTGTACATGAAAGAGTTCTTACATACTTCCCATCCTCATTTCCATTCACCAAGTCTAGTTTTTGAGGTATTATTCATGGATCTGTTGTCATTGCTTGTCCAATAAATGTCAGTATATGTTACACAACTTTTTCACTTTGTTTGTTCAGTCCAGGAAAATGATGGAATTGAACTACATGATGTCTTATGGGGCAGCTGAGACTTCTGTTTGTTTGCTTCGAAGATACAAACTTTTGAAGTTTTTTCTTCCATTCCATGTTCGTATTTTCTTGATTTTATATATGCCATGTTACATCACAGGTGTTCGGTTGGATTCAACTTTATGTCTGACATGGATTCTATTGCAGGAAGCATATCTTGATGAACAGGCTAGTGAAACAACTGTTCATAATTCCATGATGCTAATGGTAAGCTTTATGTCATGGAAAAGCAAGTTCCTCACTATGTCATAACTGTATAAATGATGAAGACCCTCCCATCAAATGAAATATAGGGATCGACACCAAGCCATATTTTGTGTTGTGGAATAGTGATGCTTGACATTGATTTATTTGGAACCACAGAATAAGATGGGAATGTATTGAAATACTTGGGAGTATATTTTGTGATGCAGAATAGTAATGATTGTTCATAAAAATTTCTGGATTTGTTGTTGTTGAGCAATAATTGGTTTATTCTAGAAATTGCTAGCAATTTGGGATTGACGATATCTATTCGGATAAAAATATTATTTTTGAAATATCAAGCTTGAATTAAATGTGATAGTCTGCTCAAAACTGAAATTGATATATTTGGTCGTAATTTGAGAAGTTTGGTTGTCATAACAGTACGATGTTCAGTGAGAAATATGGAATGAGATCTCTTAGTTGTTTCTAATATGATCTCATTCCCATGTTACTAATATGACATTATTTGTATTGGAATATATATGTGTTCCTTTCGATTGTTTAACTCTAGCTTGTTTTGAGCTGAATCCAATGTTTAGTCTCTAAGACAGCAGTTTACTGATGGTTTTACTTCTGCCCTTATTTTTATTATTATTGTTATTATTTTTTGTGCAGAAAATGTTATTTAATTTGGATAAGCTGGTTTCTTGTGATCGGCCGGCTGATTGCATTTTGTGGTGAGCCAACTGTTTACTTTTCTTATTATTAATAATCATGATATGATACTGATCACAATTGTGGTTAGAAACTTGGTATCATAATCTGGGATTGAAGTTTTTTTTTTAGTTTACAGAGGTTTCATGATTCTCCCGTTAAACTTTGACTTCATGATTATAATCTATTCTGTAGTAACTCACTACAGATGATGGAACAACCACTGTTGTTAAGGTGTCAGAACCAGTAGCATTGTAAAAAGCATATTGATCATCCTAACTTATACAATTGTTGTGCAGTTTATATCCTGAATTAAACTGGGATTTGTTAATCTATTTGGTCATTCGGTATTTTCTTTTTTTTTTCATTTTTGCAATCAGGATTCTGTGTTTGGGATGCAATTGGTGATCTTATTTTGTGTTTTGTGTAGGGTAGGACTGTTGGCATTTCACCAGGCATTAGTCAGTAACCCACAAGATGCTTTTGTGATCTGGGTTTTTGCTTCTGTTCTGTATAATGGAAAATGGGAGGAAGGAGTTAAATTTGCAAGAGAACATGCGAAAGATCAAGTAAATTTTGTACCTGAGATCTCAGGGTTTTCTGAAATTGAATCAGATGAAGAACTTGCAGCAAAAGTTACTGAGTTAGCATCTTTAGTTCAAGATTGTGTCAATGGTTTTTCGAATGAGACAAACTCTTACATGGTAAGTGCATTTAAATTTGGTGTATTTTATATTGCTAATAACTTTTTCGAGTTCACATTATGTAACAATGTTCTAATAAATAGTACTTTGTCCAGCATATTTGTGATAATCTGGAATTTAGTATCGGACGATGCCTCCTATCACTTTTGAAATAATAGTCACTGTTGAGCAGAATATCTGATTTCCAGCTAATTAACCCAGTGTGCCTAAGATTTTTCTTTAGTAGTATAGTAAGACAATCAACAAGCATATGTGTGCATCTTTCTCTTCCATATTACATGGTAATGTGTTAGGATCTCAAGTATAAGGTATGAGAGTTGGATCTCACATTGGAAAATATAGACTTCTAATGTGGGGTTTATATGGTCTTGGGCTCTCTAATCTCAATAGCTAGTTTTTGCGGTGTGGTTCTTCTAAAGTTCATATTATTTGTTATTAGAGCCACTATCACATCTCTCAGCCAAAATTGTGTGGCACGGGGGGTGACGCTAACATTGCAGTGTTCGTTCGGGGATAGTAAGGAGCGAGTGTACAACTAGTTCGTGTGAGTGTCGGGGTTGTAGAGTGTGGTGATATATTATGATTCTAAGTGTAAAGTATGAGACTTGAATCTCATATTAGAAAATATGGGTTACAATGCTAGCACACAGCTAGCCTGCATAGGCACCGGGGCTATGAAACGTGGTAGAATGTTAGACTCTCAAGTGCAAGGTATGAGATTTGAATTCTACATTGGAAAGTATAATGTGAGGTTTATATGATCTTGAGCTTTCCAATTTCAATAGTTAGTTTTTGAGGTATGGTTCTCTCAAAATTTATATCATAATGCCTTTACATAGGCAGACATGTTGTGTTAGGAATTGCACAAGTATACCAGTTTAAGGCAAAATGACTACTTGGTGTACTATAGTGCAGACCTTACCTAAGTTTATTCTAAGTTCTCTCACCTCAAATTTGAGTTTAAACTTTTTCTATACATTATTCTGCAATCTGGCTTAGGTGATCCTGCTGATAACTATGACTTAGGCCTACTTAAGTAGTTCTTTTTTTTGGCAGCTAACATGATAAAAAGATTAGCATTGCAGCCCTGTTTGTAATTCTGGGAAAACCAATTGATTATGTCTCTATGTACTATATACATTTTTTCTTTATTTCTGTTTTTTGGAACAAATACCCATATATTATTTGGAAGTTTTAGATATTTGTATGTGAATTAAAACATGTGGTTATCCAGGTGTTTATTTCAAAGAAAATAGGGGCAGATGTTTGCCAAATTTTTGATGTACTGGTGAATTCTATTGAAATCTACGACAAACGAAGAAAGAGTTTCATGATTGATTATTACTTGCTTGGAAAGGGACATATACCTGAGACGAGATTTGTTCTTGGCAAAATTATTTTGAAAACCATCAGTGGTGGGCATGCTGGAGGAGAGAGGGAGGTTGATGAGGAGAAGAATGGTAAGTGGTTGTTGGACTCAGTTGAGAAAAGTTGCCACCCGAGACCCTCTGATTTGGCAAAGAATGAATTTTTGAGCAAGAAGAATAGAAAGCATAGTCTAGCAAATTCTGACATGGAAGCAAATCTAGAAAGAACCAAAAAGAAGAAGTTAGCGGGGAAGAACCACAGCCTTTCTGAGCTGGAGCCAAATATGAACAATCAGGACGAGGTTCCAAAAGAGGAGAGCAACCAGAAAGGTAAGGAGCACCAGAATGTGGCTGAGAGTTTCCAATTAGCCAAAGAAGATACAAGGATAACACAAGAAAACATACCAGAGAAGAAAGATTGTCATTCATCATTAGAGGAGGTGATCTCTAAGAAGATTAATAAACTCAAGGACGTAGTTAATGAGAAGAAAAGCAGTCCACGGCCACTATCTAGTCTCTTCAGATAGAAGTAACTGCATTTATTTGCTGTACAACATATATTAAAACTCCTCAACTCAGTTTTACCTTATAATTGACAACCGGCTGGTAAAATACCCCTCTCCCTTAATCCTGCTTTTATGAGTAATGCCTGTCTCATCCATTCAATTATTCAACTTAATCTTCTCTATTTTTGCTTCCAATATGCAGACTCTTCAGGTGTAGTAATTTAAAGGCAGTGAATGAGTGAAGGCTACAAGTTTTGGGTTGATCATGATGTCTCCATTTCTGGGCTGCTGCTTTTTGTGTTTGCAATGAATGTGTAAAAGAGCCATTCACCAAAGTTTTTGTAGAGAGTTTCCATCATTAGCAGTTGTTTTCCTTCTGGAACTAACAATCTGTCAGATATATATTAGGCGGCAATTTTGACTTCACAATGGTTCAGTTGAGGTAGCAAAGGGGAGCATCAGGGGTTGCTGATCTACCATTTATGTACACAAAATTCTCAGTCCAGGTAAATGAACAGAAACATAACAGAAGAGTGTAGTTTATTTGAGATATTGAGTTGTTGATGTTGGTTATGTTTGGTAGTAGAATGGTGTGAAATAAGTTGTGTGGATATTATAGATTTGTGGTTATTAGTATTATTTCTGTGAACATTCTTAATAGCTTATTTATTATATTACTTTAAAGACAAAGTACCTCTACGTTTTGAATGTAATGAAATGACAAAATCTCTCGGAAAATGATTGACCTTTTATGTTAAAGATCTCCATTATCTTTGTTAAGTGGTTTAGGGGTGGATGCGATCCAAGTTAGCTTAGGATAGGATTGTTTGGCTCTACTGAGTCGAATCTGAGCTTAAGTTTTGTTTTTTCGAATCCAGTTTGAGATTGTTGTCTCATGGGTGTCACCACACTAAGACTCATTTCATTTTTGAGGTTTTTTTAATTATTTTTTTCTTTTTTACTGACATCATTAAATTTAAACTGAATTTGAGTTGGCTATATTGAATTCAATTTAAGTTCTAAGTTAGCCTTTGTTTCGGCTTCCTTTGAGTCCATGCTCAAAGATGATGTGAACATTCGTTCGGCTGATGTTGTCCTTCCAAAGTGTTTTTTTTTTTTTTCAAATAATTCAGGCACCGGTCTATAACCCTAAGCCACTTTTGTGCTCTGTATAATGGAACAATAAGGAATTGCACAAGTACACAATTGGACATGGGACATGTCTAATTGGCCATATTTGAAAGTGTTGGTAATTTTTTTCTTTTTGTTAATTTTATGAAACGACATTTAATAGAAGTTATCTATAATAAAGCAACACGCTGACAGCGAATAAATATATTCTATACACATGGATCAAACTAGTGTAAAAACCCTCTTGCCCAAGAACCACAGAAAGAGTGATTTTTCAGTATGATTAACTCAATTTTCTCTATTAACAAAAATTCCTTGGAAAAAAAATTATCTCTTTCTCTTGGTTTAACTTTAATATAACTCAATTTTTTTTCAAATGATAATATCCTATGAGTGATATTATTTATTTCATTAATAATATTATTTATTTTATTAATGATATTTTAATAACTCAAAATTTTTTATAATAAATTTGAATAAAATACGAATTAATCTATATTTATACTTAGATTGGACTCAAATGTAACTCTCATAGACCATACAAGGAGCAGACGAACCGAACCGAAACCAAAGGTGTCGCACCAATCATTTGTTCACACAAACTCACTTTTATGTTAATTTTGAAATCTGATGCGGCACGCCACATGCAGAAAATGACCGTTGTGCTCAAAGTCATCCCTTCAAATCCAACGGTCACATTTCACTAGCCGTTAACAAAAAAAACTCAAAGCCAGACAAGCGCCCATTGTTTTTCTCCCTTTTATTCCCCTACTGAGTCGCAGCCCTTTTAGGTAGCTTCATTTGTCTTGAGCTCTTTTTAAATGCTCTTAGTGTAGATAGATTTTAGGGCATTTTTCATTTTTAAAGGTGGGATTTAGGGTTGACTTCGCTGTGGGTTGTGGGGTTTTCTGATTGTTTTCTAAGAAATAAAGAATGAACAAAATGGTTACGTCTGGTGAGAACAATCTTGAAATTACTAAACCCACTAATGTTCAAGGTAAATCTATGGATTTTATAGCAAGTGATGTCGATGGTAGATTCCACGATCGTCTAACATAGGTTTTTTTTTTTTTTTTTAAATTTTATGAAGGCGGATTGGAGATGGGTGGAAGAAAGCTTGGGCAGGAGATTAAGAACAACAGAAGAGCTTTGAGAGTTATCAATCAGAATTTAGTGGGAGCTCAAGCTTACCCCTGTGTTGTTAACAAGAGAGGCTTAACAGGGTAATTAATTTTCTTAATATATCATTTAAGATGAACTGGTTTTGCTATGTTCGTTGATTCAATTTCTGTTCACTTGGAATTGGAAGTTAAGTTTAGTTGGTGCTTGTTTTTTTGTCTCAGAAAGCTTGTCTGTGAAAAGAAGGAGCTTGTTCCAGTACATCGACCCATTACAAGGTTAGATTTTGTCTCTTTGGTTTTCCATTTGCCTTTTCGCTGGTGACAAGAGGTAGGAAAAGGTAAGAAATTTGAAATTCGAAACTTGGATCTTGTTTTGCTCACTGAAGAACAAACAAAAACATAACCCTTTTTTAGAATTGATTCATTGATGCTCACAACTGAATGAATTAAGGATTTTATCTTTGATTCTTTCCTGTTCACTACTCAGATTGCTCATTGTTTGACTTTTTGGTTTTTTTTTCAATTGCTACCATTCAGAAAGTTTGCTGCCCAGATCGCATGCCCCCCAGAGTTAAAGCAAGAACCTAAGAAGGCAAAAACTTTAGGTGAAAACACAAATGAATTTGGAGACTGTATATTCATAGATGTGGAGGAGAGCAAGACAACTTTAGATCAACCAGAACCAATGTTTTTAGAAGAAACAGAAGAAGCAAGCCTGAATGAAATGGATCAGATGGTATTTTTCTAAATCATTTGGAAAACTCTTAATTTATTGAAATGTGCAATTAACCCATATTTTTGTTGTTTTGAAATCTTGTAGGAGGAGGTTGAAATGGAGGATATAGATGAAGAGCCTCTTGTGGACATTGATGGTTGTGATGCAAAGAACCCATTAGCAGTTGTTGAATATGTTGAAGATTTGTATTCCTACTATAGAAAAATCGAGGTCTGTGGCTAAATTCCTGCTTGCTCTTTATACTCAAATTTTAAAATTTGAAGTTTGATAATTTGATATGCATTCTATAATACATTATATGTGTAAATTCAAATTCTTGTTTTTATTGGTAAATTAGCTTCTAAGGATCCCGGTTTGTGACTACTGATTCTCAATCGATCGAATCCGATATTTGACTGACTATTTTATAACTAATTATTAAAACTTCATTAATGTATGCCTTAATTAAGCAAAGTTTCTATTTAACCTGTATTTATTCATATATGTCATGCATTTATGTCTAATGCCCTGATTAGTACATACCTGTCAAATTTAACTTTTATCCTATGTAAGCAACATAATTTTGATTTGCAAATGTCATACCTAACAAGGACTGTGGATTTTACTCAAATTACGCAGTGTCTTAGCTGCGTCTCGCCGAACTACATGGCGCAGCAAATTGACATTAATGAGAGGATGAGGGCTATACTGATTGACTGGCTTATTGAGGTATTGAGTCACTCTCAACTTAAACAATACCTAGATGGTAATTGGGAAGTTTTATTCAAACATCTGAAGAAATGCTGTTCAAATTCATCAACCATGAATAATTGTATCTCCCTTGTTTAAATCTGCAGGTGCATGACAAGTTCGATCTAATGCACGAGACACTGTTTCTTGCGGTTAATATCATTGACCGATTTCTATCCCAGCAAACAGTAGTTAGAAAGAAACTTCAGTTAGTTGGTTTAGTTGCTATGCTTTTAGCCTGTAAGTATGAGGAGGTTTCTGTCCCTGCCGTTGGGGATTTAATTCTTATATCAGATAAAGCTTACAATAGAAAAGAAGTTCTTGAAATGGTAATTTTCTTTTTTTCAGTCACCATTGACAACTCCTCAATCCACACAGCAAATTATTTTACACGATTTTTCTTCGCAAACATGCAGGAATCCTTGATGCTTAACACATTACAATTTAACATGTCAGTCCCGACACCATATGTTTTCATCCAAAGGTTCCTCAAGGCTGCTCAGTCCGACAAGAAGGTTAATATTAGTACAAATATTTCTTCAAAATACTTGCAAATCTTCAATGTTTTTACAGTAACTAACTAAACAACCACCTGAAAACAGCTGGAGCTGCTCTCCTTCTACTTAATCGAGCTTTCACTTGTGGAATACGATATGCTCAAGTTCCCACCATCCTTGTTGGCAGCTGCTGCTATCTATGCAGCTCAATGTACTGTTTTCGGCTTCAAGCAGTGGAGTAAGACATGTCAGTGGCATAGTGGCTACTCAGAAGATCAACTCTTGTGAGTCATTTATTTTCTTCAATCTACCATCATTCATTCACTACAAATTCAGTAAAATGTAAAATCGAAACTCATTCGTTGCTTCCTTTTCCGTAACAGAGAATGTTCAAGACTTATGATTGGGTTCCACCAGAGAGCAGCAACGGGCAAACTCACTGGGGTACACAGGAAGTACCGCACATCTAAGTTTAGGTACACAGCAAAAGCAGAACCAGCACATTTTGTAATGGGGACTCAGCTATAACATGAAACAATGTATAGCTACTAACTTTACTTAATTGGGTTGGGGTTGAAAGGACACAGAAAAAATAACAGAGCAACTAGAGTTGCACCTGGGAAAATTTTTACTGTTGAATTTTTTAGGCCTGCAGCCCCAGTTGGTCCATAGCTATTACTTATTATTTCACATGATGTAATTGAACACATTTTCTCTTTGTAACATTTTACTTAAGTTTAAACAATAATTTTCATGATACCATAATTTTTTATTTTATTTCTTTGAAAATGGATCTTCTCTACTATATATGCTGGAGAAGCAACAACAAATTGTTTTTTCCTTTTTCCAATGATCTCCAATTCAACTGAGATCTCAGCGTCGTGCTCGAATTCATAAAGGTTATCTGTGTTAGATTTTCTTAAGAGTAATAACATGTTTATTCTATTAAAGTAATCCAACTTTATTTTTTTATTAAAAAGATTAAACTTTATAAAAATTACTTGTGTTAAATTCTTTTAAAAGTAACAACATATTTATTCTATTAAAAAGATCTGAACTTTTCATTTTTATGGAAGAGATTAAACTCTAATATTTTTTTATAAATTAAACCAAACTTATTTTCTATTAAATGTGCCAATTAGCTGGATACTGCTCTATTTGATTAATATGGTATCCACCTGGAATGGCGGCAACAAAAGTTTGAAACGGCAGCGCTTTGTCCTGTCAGCGTCTCACCAAACCTAAAAAGTCCATCTCCCTAACTATAAAGGCCACCAAGATTCAGATCTCAGCGCCCCCTAGTACAGCTTGGTTTCTTCATCTCTTCTCAAATTCCAACTTACAGAGGAAGACGCAGCGCCGACATGTCGTCCATCACTTCATCACCAAACTCTCTCTTCCTCAAGAACCCTAATCTCAAAACCAACACCAACAACTTCACACAATCTCCATACCTCAAACTCGCCTTCCCCACCAAAGCCAGACCCGTTTCTATCACCTGCTCTTCTTCAGCCGCGCAAATTCAAACCCAGCCCTCCACTCAGATCCATGCTCAGCAACCCGACCGGGTCTACAACTTCGCCGCTGGACCCGCCACGTTGCCTGAAAAAGTCTTGCTGAGGGCGCAATCAGAGCTCTACAACTGGCGTGGCTGCGGCATGAGCGTGATGGAAATGAGTCACAGAGGTAAGGAGTTTAAATCAATTATTGAAAAAGCTGAGTCGGATCTAAGAATACTTTTAAATGTCCCGGAAGAATATTCCGTTCTGTTCTTACAAGGCGGTGCCACGACGCAGTTCGCGGCGGTGCCCTTGAATTTGTGTTCACCAGATGACTCGGTGGACTATTTGGTTACCGGGTCCTGGGGTGATAAAGCTCTCAAAGAAGCACAAAAGTATTGTAAGACTAATGTTATTTGGTCTGGGAAAGCTGAGAAATATACAAAGATTCCAGCTTTTGATGGTTTGGAACAGAACCCAGATGCCAAATATTTGCATATTTGTGCTAATGAAACAATTCATGGAGTTGAGTTTAAGGATTATCCAATACCAAAGAATAAAACCGGGATTCTGGTTGCTGATATGTCTTCAAATTTTTGTTCTAAGACTGTTGATGTTTCAAAGTTTGGTGTTATATATGCTGGAGCCCAGAAAAATGTAGGCCCATCTGGGGTTACAATTGTGATTATCAGGAAGGATTTGATCGGCAATGCACAGAAAACGACACCAATAATGTTGGATTATAAGATTCATGATGAAAACAGGTCGCTGTATAATACACCTCCTTGTTATTGCATTTACATGTGTGGGTTGGTGTTCGAGTACTTGTTGGAATTGGGCGGGCTAGAGGAAGTGGAGAAGATGAACGAGACGAAGGCGAAGTTATTGTATAATGCCATTGATGGGAGCAATGGGTTTTACAGGTGCCCAGTTGAGAAGTCAGTGAGGTCACTGATGAATGTGCCCTTTACTTTGGAGAAATCTGAGTTGGAAGGTGAGTTTGTGAAGGAAGCTGCCAAGGAAAACATGGTGCAGTTGAAGGGGCATAGATCAGTTGGTGGGATGAGAGCTTCCATTTACAATGCTATGCCTTTGGCTGGAGTTGAGAAATTGGTTGCTTTCATGAAGGATTTCCAGGCAAAGCATGCTTGATTCAGTCATTGCAATGACATGAAGATTGAAGAGAGTCTTTTATCTTAGTGGAAATAATAATAATAAAAATAATATGTAGGATGTTGGTTTTTCATGGTTTGGTTTTCTGATCTCATGTTTCTTCATGGTTGTTGTTTTTGCATGGGTTTGGTGGGTAGTTAAGAATTTTGCTTATAATGTAATTTTCAGAGAGAAAATGAGAAGGAATTTTGAATGCATATGTGATGTTACTGTTAGGGTTGGATCCAAGCCAAACTGGCTCGGCTTGATTCAAATTGGAACTTCAATTCAGTTCAATTCAAATAGAAGTTTCAATTCAGTTTGAATACGTCTTTGATGACATTATTTATTTCGTTAGTGATACAATTTATCTTATTGATAATATTATTTATTTGATTAAAAATCTTATAATAATATATCCTAATCTCGAGATTAAGTTAGTTATATTTAGGTTTGCATTCGAAATTTAAGTTGAGTTTAATCACTTTATATTTAGGTTTGGATTAGTTTGATTTCACTCTCAGTTGTAGAGCCCCAATGCACTCCAATGGCGTGAGTATCTTGTGTTGTTTTGTCTCAAGCTTCTAATTATTCTTTTATTATAATAATGAAAATTGTATAATAATAGCACCTGACTTGTTTGTGTATATATGCATTTTTATCTGACAAATCTTACTGATTTTGGACTGGTTTCAGTAATAAAATTGGACAGCATAGACAGTCTTGCCCACCACCCACCAGCTCATACCAACTTCAACTTGCAAATCCTTTTCATTTTGAAAATGGTGCCACTTTGTGTTTCTCTCTCTCCAAATAAATCAGAAAATTTAATGCTGCATGTGAAGAAATATTAACATACGCAAAACTCGAGTCATATGAGGTCTTGACTAATGTTTTTACATCTGGATCGGGTTAATGCCCAGATTAAAGCTTGACTTGATTAAAGAACTGATCCACAAGTCGATCAATCCTGTTTAAAATTTTATATATATTAAATAGGCCAAACGACTATTTCCCACCCAAGGTTTGATATTTTCTCAAAAGTCCCTCCTTTAACTATAGAAACATCAAACACCCACACATGACCGGTTAGATTTAACCAAACCCTAACGCCTGTAAATTTTATCTCCTTTTACCCCCTAAACTTTAAAAACTAAAATTTTTTCCTAGCTTAAGTTTTAAAAAATAGCAGTTTCACCCTAGGGTTTGGTTTTGAAATCTCCGGCGACCGTTCCGGCTCCATTGCCGACGGCCTCTCCCTCCCGAAGCAACCTCTCCTTCCGGCGAATGTTTTCCTCCCATTTGGAGGATCGATCGACGTCGGCTTGGCCTTGGGAGACGAAGAACTTCGTCGGGGAAGACGAAGTTCTTCATCTCCCAAGGCCAAGCCGACGCCGATCGATCCTCCAAATGGGAGGAAAACATTCGCCGGAAGGAGAGGTTGCTTCGGGAGGGAGAGGCCGTCGGCAATGGAGCCGGAACGGTCGCCGGAGATTTCAAAACCAAACCCTAGGGTGAAACTGCTATTTTTTAAAACTTAGGCTGAGGGAAAATTTTAGTTTTTAAAGTTTAGGGGGACAAAATTAGATTCTATTTTAGTTTATTTTTAATATTATAGCAAAAATGACGATTTTACCCCTACAACCGTTAGGATTTGGTTAAATCTAACCGGCCATGGGTGGATGTTTGGTGTTTTCATAGTTAAAGGGGAGACTTTTGAGAAAACATCAAACCTTGGGTGGGAAATAGTCGTTTGGCCTATTAAATATGCTTACCAGACAATGTTTACTAATAAATATATATTTTTTTTGGTGGCATATATGTCTACTGACTCATGCGAGTCCCTTCATCCTTGATAATTGGTTTGGTTTTAGTCCTACTAATTGATAGACCTGGTTCAAAATAAGCTTACGATCAGCTAACATCGTTTGCACCTAGAAAGAATGGATCTAAAGAAATTACCTATAACACAGAAATATGCCTGGGAACCAACTCATAACAGTGTACTTAAAATATTACATCTAAAGGGATCAAAAGGTAAACTTTAAGCTAAGGGGATGAAAATTTCAAAAAAAAAAAAAGATTTTTGAAGCCAGCAACGCCATGCGTGCACTTACCCCCCAGGCAGGTTTGCCACTCATTTACATGATACCTACAGTTTGTTGAACGTATAATATATATATATATATATATGTTTAGAGGGGTGGATTTAAACAGAGTTAAAATAAAACAATGGTCAACTCAAGTTTCGCAAAGAGCCAAAATGACCAACTCAAGATTGAGTTAGGCTAAGAAAAATAATCATTGATGAGACTAGTCAGATGCGGATCCAAACTCAACTTGATAAAATCCAACCCTATACACATCCATTATAAGTTCTTTTTATGCTTCTGAATTACTATGAGCAGCGTCATATAAGATCACATTAATGTTATTAAATGCACAGGGTACTATACAAAAAATTATTAAAAACGCGAAAAAAAATCCGCCTAACTCAATGTTTAATTCCAGATTTACTTGATGAATTTTTGTTTCTGCATAATTTTGATTTTTGCATATGGTTCTCTGAGCATAATTTTTTCATACTCTACAGAGACTTGAGAGAAAGAAAAACAACTTCAATATTTCTTCCTGATAGCGTCGCTGAACATGGCCGGAACCTTCATACTCTCATAATCGTTGTATATCCATGTCACTCGTAACTGTTCTGTTGTCTATATTATCTGAAGAATTGACAAAGTAATGTTACACAACAATACAAGATTTACTGACCACACACCTCTGATTTTGAATCTGCAGCCAGGCAGCCGACATCTGCAGCAAGTTGCGATGATTGTGGATGATTCTCATGTGATAAAAGAATTCTCATTTGGTCATTTGGTCATTCTACTATGAAAATGAGAATCTTGAGAAAAGTGATAGACTGGATCCTGAAGCATCACTTGGCGGAGTGGGCGGGACATCCGTGGAGCTGCGGTCGGCTTGTTGACACTTCTGCATCTGCATTTGCATAGCCGATGTAGCAATAAGCACATGATCAGAGAAACACCTAAGGGGATCATTTCATACTAAGAACTTCCCCCAACAAGGAGCTGACCAGAAAGAAATCGACTGCATGACATGTTGTTCTACTTTGCATATCAAGTTTACAATTAACCACGAATTTGGAGCTCTTAAGTGTGAGAGATTATGAAATCTAAATATTTCATCATAATGATATAGCATTGTAACAGATATTTCAATTTTATAGGAAAAAAGGTCGATTGGATTACAACCAACAGAAGATACAGAAAAGGGCAAGCTAACCACACAAAGGTGTAGCCATCCATAGACCTGAAACAGGTCATTCGCTTCTCATAGAATCACAATGATTCGCATAGAATCACAATGACCTACATCGAAAATAATTCACATGTCATTAACACATAATATGCCACAAAAGATTAAGATTTTGGACCGGTAATTATTGTCAGAATCGCTGACTGATGCATCATACAAGCAATAACATCAGAAAAAATGGCAATAAATGGACAATCTTATATCATGAGCTTCTGATTCTTAGATTAACAGTTATGGGCATCTATGTAGTTTCACACTTTCATTAGGTACCTGTTGTTCCCTTTCTTTTCAGGATGATTCTTAGGGCATCAGTATAGTACAAACTAAATTATGGACCAACTAACATATTTTTAAGTAAAAATCAGAATCTGACCTCTTCAGGACTGAATTGAAGAAGCATTGCTATTACAGGTAGCAAGGCCTCAACTTCACCTGCAAAGCAGAAATTTATTGGAAATTAATATCATTAGATAGGAGAAATTAGAAGATGTTTTACTAATGTGATCATTACGGGCACCTGTTTCAAGAAGCTTTACGACAACATTTTTCAGATATGTCATATCAACCCCTTCTCGCTTCAGCTTTCTTTCCATGTTGCGAAGCTCTTCCTTCAACATCGCTTCCTGCATTATGAGATCAAAATTAGTGCCAACAGGAAAGAGAAAAAACCAATAATTCACAAAGCAGACACCCCCAACTCCATATTTGTAAATACAGTATGGTTCACTCCTCAATTAGATCATGAACATAAAAAGAAAAATGAATGAGATATTGAATTGAAAGAAAATGAGTAATTGCAAGACCAAAGACAAAATACAATATATTGATACCCATTGTACTAATGTTCTACCTTGAATATATGGATGCCCATTCAAGAAGGTCTTTTTTGGAATATGGGCAGAAAGTCACATGTAATTTTTATTAATTTTGTCCTTAATTGGTATTACCCTAAACTTTTCTTTGAGGCAGTACTGTCTTCTACCGAGTCAGTTCTTATATTGAATGCTAATCCCTGTACTCTACATGCCTCTACAACTGACTCAATTTCCAGTATTAATACCTGTTGGGTATGGAGACGATTTTCATGCTCAAGCTCCTCAATTTCCTCCTGAAGTGGAAGCAAATATAAGAAACTGAACTGTGAAGGAGTAACTGAGCAACAGATTGGAATGACATACTTGAAGTGCCAAAATGTGCCGCTGGGTCTGTGCTAGTTCTTCCTCTCTCTGAGCTTGTTGCCTGGCCAAAAGCTGAAATTTGACACATAAAAATACACAAGAATGTCTTAGAGAAGTAATATATATGTAAAATAAACAAACCACAGGTGTGCAACAAATGAATCTTATATACATAAGCCTAAAATTGCATTACCTAAAAACCTCAAATTGGATTATAAATACTCAGTATATTCTAATATCCAATGATATTTAGATTAAATGTGCTATGGACATCTCACAAATTTTAAATGTTTGAAAAGATTTCACTGGAGAGACTATGTTTGTACCAGAATCTGCTGCTCTGCTACCGAGGTGCCAGAATTCATAGCATCCTGTTTTTGTGAAGCTGATCATAACAGTTTGAAAGGACATTAAAAGCCAGACAGCCACTCCATATAAATCAGTAGTGAAAAAACCCCATACCTGCACTGTAATTATCACTGTGGTTGGCCTGGTATTATTTATCACATTGTCAGCCCATATTACAGAAGGGGAAGACCACCTTATTAACATATTAAGTATCAAGCCAATGTTTAAAAATAAATGAGAAGAAAGGAAGAAAAATACTGTTGGTCTTGACTCCAGAGATCTTTGAAGATTCTTATTCTCATCCAGAATTCTAGAAATTTCACTGTCTCTCTCCTCAATCATTCTATCAGCCAGATCACGGAATGAATCATGTTCTCCCTACAGGTTATGAATCCAATAGCAGGAGATATAAAATGATGTTTAACATTATACAAGCCAATAAAACAACAACATGCAAAGATACCTTCAGTCGTTTATACTGTAGTCTAAGTTCTTCTAATTCCTTTTGTACATCTAGACCAGAGGATGCTTCATTTTGAGATTTCAATAATTCACATCTGACTGTAAAATCACAATTGTAAGTTTAACTGCATTTTATAATACAATCAACATGGAATTATACCAAACATAATTAGACTTTTTTTTTTTTTTGGGTAAGTAATTCAAATTAAGGTTTTACAAGTGTGGTAGAGGTCTGAAACCAGACATTTTCCTTGAAGGTTCTAATGTTTTATCAGTTTTGCTAACCCCAGATGTTAACAGCATCACATCAGACTTAGCATGGACATGTTACCTTGCCATGATTCTTCCACATTTTGAAGGGTTTTCCCCCATGTTTCTTTCTCTAATAGGTGTTGAGCATTCAGAGAATCAAGCTTTATCTCCAAGTTCTTTATCTGCTGCCTGGCATTGTCTAGGGCTGCGTCTCTGATGTAAAATGGTGAAAATAAGAATTCTTAGGACAGTGCAAAAAAAATATCTGAGTTATGGCTTTTCATGCATAGTGCGATCCTCAGACACAATAACACATGCAGATGCAAAAGTACTTATTCTCGAACTCCTACAGGACAAAAGTTCAAAAGCATGATGTATAATTAACAAAAAGACAAGATTTGCCTTTCTGCAAGCTCTTTATCATGATTTGCCAAAGCATCGTGAAGATCTTGAAGGGCCTTATCCCTTTCTTCAGATACCAGTGACACTTCTTTTTCAGCCTCCTGCACGACCAATACCCCAAATGAATAATTGTAATATACTTATACTAAATGTTTTTCTTAACAATATATGAGAAAGGAACCAAACTTTCATACTTTCAATGCTTCCTCGAGAGCTTTGAGCTGCTCAGAGTCGTTAGCAGCAGCTAGTTCTGCGTCTTTTTTTTGGAGAAGTGAATGAGCACGAACCTTGTAAGAAGAGAATTCACTTTCAATGCGGCTGATCTGCAAGGCATAAGTTAGAGAAGGAAATAAGAGTGCAGACCGTAAATAAGGAAACAATTAAAAATTCAGAACTTCACATTTAAGTGCACAGACTACAAGATGCAGTCTGTATGTTCTAATCCATTAATTAAACTCCATACTCGGTGATTTTTTTTTTTAAATATAGTTTATCAAGCAACAAGATGTACTTGTCTAAACATTCTTATGGACATTTATATACCTCCTTTTTAAGAGCCATAAGTTCAGCATCTCTACTACTTAGCATCTGGGTTTGCACAGACATTTCAGATTCCAGCTGACCTGCCCGAAGAATGCATAAGTGTTCATCTCAGCATGTCAATGTCAGCGGGAAAACATTTTATGAGAAATGCAATGTATACTTCTCAACTTAGCTGCTTCAATTTCAGCTCGTATGCAGTTACTCTCAGCAATTTCAAGTTTCTTTTTCAGTGCCTGAGAGGCAGCTTCCCAGCTCTCCTTTTCGTTCTCCTGCATTCACAGCATAGCTCATAAAGCAAGAACTAGAAATAATACACATTTGAACTAGTAATATAAATAAGGTAATGATTATATGGTGTTATTAATCAATTAAACTATCCCAACAGAAAATGTGAAAAGTACAAGGCTTTTCACCTACAAATTACCCAATTTGATGCTTCACCTTCTAAGAACATACTGAAAAGCATACTGCTCATTTTTCTTAACCTAAGAATGAGGTTTACGGTATCTTAGGCAAGATAAGCAGGGTCTATATGTCAAAAATCCTGGGTGCAATAATTTCAGTGATCACTTTATTAAGTAAAATTTGTAGGTTTCCAGTGAAAATAATTTCAAAGTGGATAATATTGAGGTCAAAACATTTGATCAGAACTAACAAAGCATATTCTTAATGAAATATTCCAAATAGGATATAACAAAAGTAAGCAAAAAAGAGGAGAGAGGTAATAAAGACTCCAGAATTAACAATGACAAACATTGATTCTTGTGATGACATAGATGATATTCTCTAGGTCAATAAGATTCACTGAAGTTTATAAAAGCTGAATCAGCATATGAGAGATTTACCTGACACATAAGGGTTAAGCACCTCAAAAAGCAACTGAACATTTATCATTTATGTAAACACCCACATAATCACAGCCCTTACATGTAAATGAAGAAGAAAAAAGATATCATTTTACTCTTTTTTGTGCATGCTAAAGTTTGATTCATTGTGGTTCAACTTTAGGTGATGACACAAATGGTGTCCCTCTAAATCTATAAAACTTCACCAAACCTAATAAGGTTAACTCAATGTTTAGGTGCTTAATAGCCCATCACATAATGGTTAAGGATAGCATAAGCAATTAAGACATTTACAACTAAAAAATAAGTAACATTGTTAAAACTCGCTAGAACTTTGACTCATACATGCTCATTTTTCAGGTGGGCAATCTCTCCTTTAACAGTTTCCACAGCAGCTCTAAGCCTTGCTGCTTTACCTGTAGAAGCTGCTTCCATCTCAGCAATCTTAGACTCTTTCTCTGCAATTAGTACCTGAGAAAATATTAAAGCTTAGAGTAATGCAATTAGGATAATCCAGAGACAAGCACCAGCAGAATGATTCAGGTGGTAAAACATGCCTAAAAAGTAA
Source organism: Mangifera indica (assembly GCF_011075055.1). Classification (NCBI taxonomy): domain Eukaryota; kingdom Viridiplantae; phylum Streptophyta; class Magnoliopsida; order Sapindales; family Anacardiaceae; genus Mangifera; species Mangifera indica. Next base: position 328,165 of record NC_058152.1, read on the forward strand.
AGATATGAAAGGGAACTAACTGTAGTTCAGCCCTTTTTACATTCTTTCTCAAGAAAATCAATGTTACATAGATTGCATTACCACTTCCATTTTTACAGGTGTGATAGCTATGTAACTCATTCAATCACTTTTCTCTTTTAATTTCAAAATTTTATAGAATGTTCTCACCTGTAAAGATGAAATTGTTTCGGTTGCTTTGCTTCTGTCAGATAAAGCATCAGCAAGCTGGGCTTCCAAGCTCTCTAAATTCTGAGGAAAACAAGAAATAAGCATCATTAGATAATCAACAGGAAGGAAAGAAAATAAAATTAACATCTAAGGAAAGAAACATCTGATGCATTAAAATGTGAATTCACCTTTTGATGTTTAGCAGAAAGTTCAGCTATAGAAGCTTGCCTTTTCTCTTCTGCAGCTTGTATTGAGGCTCTCATGTCTTCCAAAATCTAAATGAACAAGCTATCAAACTTAAATTCTTGATTTAAACTGTGCAGACATAAAATATCAGAGAAATTAAGCAGAGGAACAAAAAAGAGCCTTAAAACAGTCAGCTCCCGAAGTTGGACAAGATAGGCACTTTCCATGGGTTGTAGCTTATAAATGCACATGCAAAATCAACTCAAAGAGACATAATTATCAATATGGATGATTGATTATGATTCAAACAACATCTAGCAGCTTGAAACAAAATCCAAGGGGAATTGCACCTTTGTTGATCAAATATATGAAATAAACTAAGAAATTCTTCAATAGCAAGGTGATACAAAGCAATTGCAGTTGCAAAAAATAATGAGGCAAAATATTGTTATATAGGATACATTGTTAATTTTTTCGTTCTTCTAAAGAAATAGGAAACAAAGAATACATCTGACTAGGGACAAACAAAGAAGAAAATTGATAGGCTTATTTGTAAGCATAAACACATTGTCAGAGAATATAAAAGTGTCAACTCTACTTCAGAAATTGTAATATATACTACGAGAAAAAGAACCTATTCTCTTCAAAAAAAGAGTGACCATAATCACCTGCTCTTTCTCCAGAAGTGACTGTTGCAATGCCTCAAGAGCATTTTCTTTAGGTTGCAATGAACAGCGCAACTCCTCAATGTTGTCTCGGAGTCTGGATATCAATGGCAGATTATAAATACAAAAGAAATACAGTCAAAAATGAAAAGTATTATGTAAGGAAATCCCATTTTAAGAACACAATTTTGAAATTGTTTCACCAAACCTTGGCAACATGCTAAGTGAACATGTTAATGTTTGAAAAATGAAAAATTTCTAATAATTATACAACTAAAGACTTTTCACACAACCAATCCAGAGTGCTCAAAAAAATAAATACTTTGTATTAGTCAAGAAAAAGGAACAATCTGTTCAAAGAATTTCTGATCCTATAGTGACAGACTAGACCATAAACTCTACTAATGAAAGCTTTAACTCCACCTACTCATGAAAATTGGATAAGCACAAAAACACGCACAGATTCTTCACCAGGCAGAAACTGTAAAAAAGTTAATAGGGACTTCTTAAACTTATGCTTTATTCAAAATTAGCATAAATAAGATCATTCACACAAAATTTCCCTTTTCCAGAAATTATACATATGGCTCCCTACATATCACATATACACATGCAAAGATTCACACTCAGGTATAAAGTTTCTCAAATTATGTAAAACACTTGTCTCAATAAGCAATTGATTAGGGAATTACTTATTATTAGCACTCCTCAATTGTTGCCTCTCGGCATCCATTGCTTTCAATGCATCATTTGCTTGTTGCCTAGTGCGCTCCAACTCTTGTTGCAATGCTGAGTGTTGGGATGATGCTCGTTCAGCTGTTTCTGTCACTTCACGGAATCGAGCGTCAAGATCATCCTTCTCCTGAAGTGGAGATCTCCAAACACCAATTTAATTTTCTCCAACATACAAATGTAGCAACATAAATAAATAAAAGGAATTCAAACTTCAAATGAGAACATCCAAACATCCTGTATCCTCTTTTCTTTTAACACTAGTTCATCATTCTCACTTGACAAAGAGAACAGTAAATAGCCTTAGGCATAATTAAATGTAATATCATAGTAGATTATAAGAAAGTAATTATAAATAAACCGTTAAGAAAGCTGGAGCCACAACTAAACCCCCTCTCATCCCTAAAGGAGAGAAAATATGAAATGTTTTTTCACCAGAGCAACAGAGAAACTGAAAAGCTAAATGCACAGACTCACAAAGGAAAGAAAGGATGACAAAGATGCAGAGTTTATAGGCCTTTCAAGAGAAAGCACAATTATTATAAAGGTCCCTTTGACCAGATATCAGCCTGATACAGAATCAACCACAATTCTTTATAAACATGCAGATATCTCAAATAATAACCAAGGAATTGAAGACCACATGACTGAAATTTTTCATGACTGCTAAAATTGTAAGCATTACATCCATTTGATCTTATGCAGAGCTGGATATAGCAAATGGATGATGCAGCAGTCTTATAAAGTGACAAACTAAAGGGAACAGAATCCAGCTAAAGAAATCACCTAAGACCACATGACTGAAATTTTTCATGACTGCTAAAATTGTAAGCATTACATCCATTTGATCTTATGCAGAGCTGGATATAGCATATGGATGATGCAGCAGTCTTATAAAGTGACAAACTAAAGGGAACAGAATCCAGCTAAAGAAATCACCTTCTGAACCTCTTGAATACGCTGCTTTGCTCGTTTATGGAGCCTGCTAAATTTGGAGTCAAGTTCAGTGTACTTCTCCTCACGCTCTTTAATTTCTTGATCCAACTTCTGCTGAGCTACAAATTGAAACAAATTCTACATATTCAGGTTAAAAGAGAAATAAATGCTTCAAGCAAACAAGTAAGCCACCATAATCTCCATATGTCAAGAAAAGAAGAATTTGGAATGTGACAACAAATGTTAAATACATGTGTGTTCCATCACTAATTCACATATACCAATACATAGGCATAAATATACAGTATCTGACCTTCAGCAAGCTTGGTAGAGAATTCTTGAGCCTTTGCATCTGCCTCTGAATATGCCACTCGTAGATGCTCCAAAGCTTTCTCTGCAGCACCACGAGTTTCTTTCTCTTCATGGAGTTCTTTACTCAAAGACTCAATTCTTTCATACAGCTCTTTGACATCCACAGATTTCCTACTCTCCTGCACAACTTCTTTTTGTTGGCACGACCCATCATCCTCTGATCTAAGAGTTTTCAATCCCTCAAACTGAGACTTCAAGATTTCATTCTGAAATTTCAGTTCTATGACCATTTCCAAAAGCTGATCATGGTCAACATTTGCATAATCGTCTCTGTCATCATCAGTCACATTTTCCTTCACAAGACTCCCATTAATTCCACCATTGGCATCAGACAACTGTTTCTCAGTCTTTAAAGAATCTTCCATGCCACTTTCAGATACTACACTAATGCTCTCTCCCTCTTCTGACATTATCACATAAACCTAATACTGAACTGCAGTAATCCATTTCCAAAGTATCATAATTAATGAAATTTTATGAAAAAAATATAAAAAAAATCTAATCACGAATACTACTACAGTACTAATAACAGACTAATCAAATAAACCAACAACTTAAATTTGAAGCCACTGTATACAAATTCAAGCCAGAATTTGTAATTCTCACAGTTCTAATTATAGAATTAAACAAGAATTGACAATTAACACCAAAATTCAAACAAATAAATTTGACAGGATTTCCTTCAAAACTAACATCGTCTCCCTCTTCTGACATTATCACATCATCCTAATGTTGAACCATAAATTAACATTACCAAGGTATCGACATTATTAACATTCATTAAAAAAATACTGCAAGCTCTATTATCACTAATAATAACTACTACGATACTATTGACAGAAATCAGACGAACCAACCAAAGTGAGTTTGATTACAAATGAGTACAAATCCAAGCCAATTTTTTAAATTGTAACAGTTCTAATTATAGAATTAAACAACAATACAATAAAATTCAAATAATCAAATTCGCCTGGATCTCATTCAAAGTTTAGAATAACATCAGATCCAATTAATCGAAATTATTGAGAGCAATTATCTAAAATCACACAGAATGAGCGTTACCTTGATATCGTACTTATGAACAAAAAACCGAGGAGACCTTCCTCAATCAGAAACTCTGAATTTTCAAACTTGATATCAGCTGAAATGAGAAGATCTCAAGCTACCATGCACGAAACGCAGGAGGCAGAAGAGGAAACGTTGTCGTTTCGGTAGAGTTCACGTTGCTTCTGTTCTGCTTATTTGGGCCGACTCGTTGTGGACTTCCATCGCTTTTTCAGTTTTTTAAAAAATACAGTTGTTGTAGAGTAGATGTAGGGGTGCAATCAGCCCCCCTGAGCTGAGTAATGATTGGTTTTTATATGCACACACGCTTAAATCGAGTTTGAGAGGAAAATGATTTATTTGATTTTGGTTAAAAAAATAATTTTGTGTTACTAAATGGATATTGCAATCAAACTACGTTAATTTATTTTAATTATATTAATATATACATATTTATATATATTATTATATGATTAAATAATTTTAAATTAATAATAAAATAACACTTAATTATTTAATAACATATATAAATATATATATATTTATATATCCGAAATAAATATATATAATATTACTTGATCATTATTACACATAAACATTATTACAGATAAAATATTTATATTTATCTAATTTTTATTATAGATTGGTGTAACATAAAATAAAATATAGATTAATAATAAAGTAATATTTCCACATAAAAAAGATATATAAATTTACTAATATCAATTTGTAAAAAAATTGCAAGTTGCAATCTTTGTTTACTGGATGAATGGATGTAGAGTTCCATTAAATCTGAAATGTTTGAAATTAAATTTGAGTTTGAAATGAATAAGTTGAATTTGAGTCTCACTGACTTATTGAGCTAAAATTAGATTTTATTTGAATTTGATTATCATAAAATTTAACTCTAATGTGATATAATCATAAATAAAGACGGATTGAAACTGAGTTAAACTCGGATAAAAATTAACGCAAAAAAGCCCTGTAAACAAGAGAGGAAAAGTTAGCAAAGATAAATAATAAGAAGAACTCCCTACAGATATGCCCAAAGGATTGGCTGCACCTTATAGCCCAGCCCAATCTGTTCTAGAAAGGCATAGCCCACATTTTTTGTGGGTCATGTTAAAGCCTAAGCGTTCAACCCCCAAAAAAAAACAACGATCCTAGGTCTTGAGTTTTGGCGGGTTAACCTACCAAGGAGTCATGAGGCACGATCCTTGGTCCTGAGTCTCAAGCCTCATAAGCACAACAAACCATACTGAATTAGACCCGACACGGATCACCACCATGTTTAATCGACGAAGCCAGAAAAGAAAAAAGGTCCAAAAAAAAACAAAAAGCTAAATAATTTCATCCAGCTCAATTCAAACTTAAGCTTATGCTTCTTTACTAGAGTTTCACTTATTTCGATTTGAACACAGAGCCGAGCACTGCTAGGATCCGGCGCTGGTCGTCTTAGTTTTCTTTCTCTGAGACTGAACGGTAGTAATTCCCCGTTCTGGCGCTCTTATATGTTTCAGTTCTCTAGATATCAGTTGTTCCGTGAGTTATTTGCATTCGCTTTGCATTGCAAAATACATTAATATTCATTGCATTCTTCAATCAGTTAGTTAAAAAACCGTAAATCTCTGTGCACATAAATCCCTGTTCACATACCACGTCAAGAAAATGCAGCCTAAAATAGAAAAACCGGACGTCGTAGTTGAAATCGCCAGTAGCGACGACGATGAAGACGGTCCTCACGTCAACCCAACTTCTAATAAGACGACACCTCAAACTCAATGCGTACCCCTAATACAGCAGCTACAGAAACCGCAAGGCGTTTCATCAATTACATGCACACCACCGCTTCCGGTAAGAGATGCGTTCGAGTCCAGAAGTTTTTGGAAAGCCGGGGCTTTTGCTGTGGGACCCACCACTCTACTGGCTCCTTCTGCTGAAGGTTTTTATTTTATTTTTTAGTTCGATTTTCGGTTTCTGTTAAAATTTTGTTAAGTTTTTGAAGATGAATTATTAGGGTTGTGCTGTTTTTGGCGTGAGTTACAGGTTCATTGGAGCATGCTCGTGTACACCCTAAATTTCTGCATTCAAATGCTACTTCTCATAAATGGGCGTTTGGAGGTAACTTGATTGAGCTGCTGAATTTGACTTCATTTTGCTGCAAATTTGAATTTCTCCCGGCGTAAGTAGTCAAATTTTCTTGAATTTAGGGTGAACCCAGGAATATGCATGCAATTATGTGCCTGTAAAATTGGGTTAACTAGTTGCACTTCCGAATAAAATATTTTTATCATTGTAGTGGATATTAACTATTTGTTTAGCCTCATTGTTCATTGTTTGAATTGCCTTGCGTTCATGGCATATGTACACATGTATGTCCTGTTAGAGGGCTTTAGAGATCACAGATAAAACTTGCATGAAACCTTTATGTTTATTTTTTAATCTTTTTTCTTTCTTGGTAGCAATTGCTGAGCTGTTGGATAATGCCATCGATGAGGTATGGTTGAAATTTGTTGTTCTCTATTTTTTAGCTGTATTGCCAAAGTAATATATTCCATTGATTTTAATAATGTACTGTTGTAATTCAATTACATTGAGCTATGTTCTTAACAAGTTATTTGTGCACAAACTTTGCTTCATGTCATTGTGTTTTAAGGTACAAAATGGTGCGACCTTTGTGAAGGTTGACAAAATTGATATCATGAAGGATGGCTCTCCAGCTTTACTTTTCCAAGGTATTTTCTGTCTTAATGCAAGTAGAGTAGCTTCCACACAGAGATGAAACATTTGATGTTTTGTGCAGATGATGGCGGTGGAATGAATCCTGAATGTCTGCGAAAATGCATGAGCTTGGGCTATTCGACAAAGAAGGGAAGCTCGACAATTGGACAATGTAAATGTTATGACTATTCATCTTTTTCCTTGGCATGATTCACCTCAATTTTGTAGCTACTGCTGGTTTGGGTTCACCATTGTTGTTCTTGCCCTCGATTCTGGTTGAAGTAATTTCTTCTTCTTTTTAAAATCAAGTACAATATGATGCTATTTGCTAGACAACTAACCTTTCCAAGCAAATCATGTGGTCTTATTCCTTCCTTAATTTAGAAGGAACTTGTTGGAAGAAAATATATTTCTTGGATTTTTGAACCATGTTGTGGATTCAAGCTTTTGTGGCCAATAAAATGGTTGGACCCTATATTTTTGTGTTTGGTTTAGTTTATGAATCGCTTGCAGGGCCTATCTGATCATATGTTTTGTCGAGCTTGCTTGTTTGGATGAATGTTAAGACATCCAATGTTGGTATGAGTGTTTGATATGGCTGCCGTTGTATTATGACTGAGGTGTATGCTTTGATTGCTTAAACTTTTTGGTTGAATTTGTCTAATACAAGTTATCACCTTGATCATGCTGAGGTTCAAAAAAAAAAAAAAGACAACTTTGTTACAAACCCTCCTTTTTCCAGAATTCTTGTAGTCCAGTTATTTGAGTTCAACTCTTTGGAATCTGCTTGTTTTGTTAATCTTGATAGGGCATCTATGTTTTCAGATGGTAATGGATTCAAGACAAGTACCATGCGACTTGGTGCTGATGTTATTGTATTTAGTCGTGCAACTGATGCAAGGTATTGTCTGTTTCTGTTTCTGTGCAATATGTTTTTTTCCCTTGATGTTGATTACAGATTTGCAGAAAATTTTTCAGTGGCTTTATTATTTACTGTTTGCAGAATTAGTTCAGTTTAACATTTTAGTATATGAGGGATGTGTACTCAGAACTTCTTCTTTCACCGGTTTATTTTGGATCCTTGTCAATGTCTTTATTTTGAGCTCTACATGAAGCTTTGTATGCACACATGATTTAACGTAGAACATGCGCACATACTTGTTGAGAGATTTTCAGTGTGATCTTGAGTTTATAATGGTAAAATTGTTATTTAAAACACAAAGCTGGGTCTTTATTATGTGATTGGAGCATATTCAAAAAATTAGAGTTGGTCTTTTACTTTTTGAGTGGCGGTCTCATTTGCTGTAATCCTTCACTCTCTGATTTTATTTTGGGTTGAATCATCGTCCAAGTTCATTCATTCAGCCTTGGTGTAGGAAATGAAATTATATTGAGTTTTTGAATTCCAATTTCAATCCATTATGATAAATTTTTACTTTTGGTGGCATGTGTCCTTTTAGGAAAGCTACCCAGAGTGTTGGTCTTCTATCTTATACCTTTTTGCGGAAAACTCAGCAGAATGATGTGTTTGTTCCAATGGTGATTTTTTTTAAACGAATTTAAGGTTTGAATTATTTATAACTATTATTAAGGTGGTGACTAATTCCTATGTCTAGACTGAGCTTTCTTTCTAACCTTCAAATGCAGATTGATTTTGATATTTCTAGTCATGTGGCAGACCCAATAACATATGGTTCACAGGATGATTGGTCTTCTAACTTGAAAACCATCCTTGAATGGTCACCTTTTGCATCAAAGACTGAGCTCATGGAACAGGTATTTCAATTAGATTTTATTTAGTAAAGCTTAGAATATTCATAGTGAGGAGGATTTCTTTGGTGAAAACGAATTAAAGTTTTTCTCCAATTGACATTTGGTCAATGACTAAAACCCTCTCCTTTTTTTGGATACATATGCTTTCTCTACCAAAAAGAATTTTGTAAAACCTGGTAAATCTTTTTTCATGTATAAGTTGGAAGGATGAATTTTAAATTCTTTCTGTGTTGTTAGAGTTTAAATCATGCTCTTGGGTTTATCTTTTAAAACTTAGATTTTGTTAAATAAAATTAGTATGTGCCATCTCCCTTTCTGGCATTCAATGACTTCATTCTTGCTTGAATATAAGTCTTCGTACAAGTTACTGCTATTTAGATGTATATAAACAATCACATTAAGCCTTGTGGATTATTTTCTTGTGGAGGGAGGTATTATTTTTTAACTTAAAACTTTTCAAGGCTTGCTGTAAAGGCATGTCCTTTGCTGTGGCAATTTTCTCCTGTCCAACACCATGGTAATGTCACCTGTACATTTCTACCTTACAACTGAACCATAAATATTTCCAGCACAGTGGCTTCTACTATTAAAAAAGTTTATATTTGTCTTGTAAGAGTTACATTGATTTTGGTTCTAATTTTGGCTTACAGATTAGCCTGTATATTCTTTGATGATCTTATCTTATATTTTCCAGTTTGAGGAAATTGGACCACATGGAACAAAAGTGATTATTTATAACTTGTGGCTGAATGATGAGGGCATATATGAACTGAATTTTGATGACGATGATGAGGTATGGTTAACGAGATTTTTCTTTATGCATACTTTTTTTTCTAATATCTTTTCTGGAAGTGTCAGTTAGTACGAAATAAAACTAACAGAAAACTCTAAATGTGCACTAACTTTTATTATTCTTGTCATGTTTGGATAGGTATATTTATTTGCATATTTGTCTGAGCAACTATTATTTTTTTGGATTTAATGTATTTTTAATCAGTTGGCTCTGATGGCAAAGACTCAAGATTTCTCAAAATTTTTATTAACATTAAATTGAAACTTATTCTATCTCTTATATTTGTGTTTCTAGCACTGTCAAGCACAGAAACCTGCAAACTTAGTGCATCATTGTGATATGTTCTATCTTGAGAGAAACTTCACATGTTTTTCTATAGTAGTGGTAGGTTAGAGGTAATACGAAATTCTAGGTTACTTTCTTTCGTTTAAATTCTGATTTCACTCCAAAGCATAGCTTTGGTGATCTATTACTTTGTTTGAAATTATGAATTGTGTTACTCTTATCGCTACACAAAAGTCGAAAGTTCATGGATAATAGTTAGTTAGACTGGCATTATGTTTGTGTGCTGATTAATTTATGTTGTATAGATGAAAAAAGTTGGTCTTTTAAGAATTTATTAATTTTCTTTTACATCTGACGTAGGATATACGTTTGAGGGATGAAGCTAACCATGGACATTTGAAAAAATTGTCCAAACGAGCACTTGAACTTCAATCCCATATCTCTTACCGCATTCGTTACTCATTAAGGGTATTCTTTCAAATATGAACTTTCTATATTTGGTTTGTTTGTACAGAACACTTGCTTAACTTGGAAATTTATTTTCTTCATTCCTTTTTAATTAATTGATTAACTCTTTAATATTTTTTAGGCATATGCTTCTGTTTTGTATCTGAGAAAGTTCGAGAACTTCAAAATTATATTAAGGGGAATACCAGTAGTGCAGTTTCACATTACAGATGAGTTGATATGTAAGAAGGTGATACCATATAGGCCTCAACTAGGTACATCAACGAAAGAGGTAAGATACATGGTGTGAAGAAATGCTTTGTTCCTTTGGTATTTAGACTTGGACCCGAACCTAGCTGGCTCGGCTGGAATTTATTTAGCTCAAATTCCAGCTGAATTTGAGCCAGGAGGGTTAGCTCATTTTTTAAATTGAGCCGAATTCAAGTTAGAGGGATTTTGGCTTAGTTTGACTCGTGAGTTAGGGGATAGTTTTATTTGGTTCAAACTTGGCTTACGTCTCATTTGGGTTATGTTAGCCAATTGTCAAAACGATGTAATTTTTTCAATAAACTGCAAATCGAGCTACGAATCCGAGCCATGGATTCGAGTTATGAACTCGAGCTGAATTCGAATTGGACTAAGTTGAACCCTTTTTCATTCGAACTGAACTCAAGGTAAGGGGTGTTTAGGTTCGGTTTGTATTCACCCCTTGCTATATTCCCATTTTCGTTCCAACACATTATTTTACTGTATGGGCCTATATTTTGTTGACTATTCATGGTTAGTTCATTTAGAGTGCCAAAACCATCCTTTAAAAAAAAATGCATACTATGCTAGATGTTGGCATTGTAGGGATTTCTATAACTTGATGGTTATCTGAGCTGTTGCTTGTTTCATTTTTTTTACTGTTTTTTTTTTTTTTTTTTTTGTGATTTAGGTTTGTGTGGAAACTACTATTGGAGTTTTTAAGGATGCACCTGCTCTTACTGTTTGTGGATTGAATGTGTACCATAAAAATCGCCTCATCAGGGTATATTTTGATAATTCTCAAGTAAACTTTTCATAGATATTAATATATTGTTCTCATGGTGTGAATGAGGTTTTGGATAGATGTTAGTGGTATCCTTGAACTTTTACTCCAGCAACTCATTTTGTTCCAATATAGTATCTCTAGTTATCTGCATTGCATCTTGATAGAAAACTACAGAATTTGTACTCGAATAGGGAACTGCAGAATGTGTAAACACACGAATGCAAAGAATTTTATTGATAAAACTCACACTACAACTGTTTATTCTCTTACAGAAATAGTAATGAGAACTATAAGAAATATATTGGCAGTAGAGGTGCCAGTCCCCTCCTTCTTTTGGCTGTAAACCCCCCTCAAAGAATTACTGAATTCTCGCCTGCCTCATCTTCTTCTGTTCTTCTCTCTTTATGGTCTTTTTTGGCTTTTTTGTCTTGGTTCTGTCAATCTTGGTCTGGTTGTTTGGCCTTGATTTCGGCAGTTGTTATCTGTCATGATGCCTTGATTTCAGCTGCCATTATCTGCCTTGATTTCAGCTGTCATTATCTGCCCTGATTATATTTCTTTGCTGTTTTCTGAATTGTCTCCTGATTATGTGCTGTTTTCTCCTGATAATGAGCCTGAGATCTTCCTGTGTTTTATTCCTTTGCTTTTCCTTTTGTATACGTGCATGTTTGGAGGCCACAGATCTCTTCCTCATTTTGTTGTATTAGCTGACTGGAGTATAAAGCCTCTCATTTTGTAGCTTATTTTCACTTTGATGGCATTCAGTTCGAATCAAAGTCGCCTTTCAACCCAAAATATCTGTTTGATTAAGGAAGAGTCTTTTTTTTAAACATACTATGGTCACTTAGAAACTAAAAGTAGCTTACCAAACAACACAGTGATTGTGTGATAAGATTGTTCTGCACTTGATATCTTAACTTATTGAAATATGAATTTTGTTAACTGATGTGGTGAGATTATCGGCATTGTTGCAGCCCTTCTGGAAGGTCAATGGTGAAGGTTCTATAAGAGGGAGTGGTGTTGTTGGTATTTGTGCTTCATTGATTTTTTTTTTTCAAAAATGATTTTCTTCCATTTTCAGTTATATATCAGTTGCTTGCTCTACCTTCTAGGAGTTCTGGAAGCAAATTTCATGGAACCAACACATGATAAGCAGGATTTTGAGAGGTCTGCACTGTTTGTTCGGATGGAATCGAGGCTGAAGCAGATGATAATTGAATACTGGTTTGTTTCTTATATGTACATTTTTTGCAATAATTCTTGTCAGAGTTTTGTGGTTTCTATAACCTTATTAATGATTTTGTGTATTTAGTCTGTATAATGTTTATTCCTTAGTGATGATTATGTTATATTATCTGTAATAATCATGAATGTGGGATTGTAGTTGAGCCTCTGAATTCCACAAAAAACACTGTGGTAGAGTTTTACTTTCATGGGTTTTCAAATGACTCCTTAATTGTTTTGCTTTTATGTTACATCATATTTTTAGAAATGGTTGAAAAAGGTTCTTAGAGCTCTTGGTCAATATTTTGTTTTAACATTATGGCTGCTATATGGCACAAATAAACTTTGTAGGCATTTAATAGGTACTTAGCATGACCTTTTGAATTCTTATCTAATATTAAATATCTACTCTTAGAAGACAACAATTTCCTTGCGATTTAATTCATGAACACTTCTTTCTGAAACTAGTGGGAGGAAAGCAATCAAATGCTTTCATCAACAAAAAGAGTGGATTATCTAAGTTAATTTCAGTGCTGCTTATTCAGCCAAGCAATTGATCTGTTTCTGTTGATTGTTAAAGGGTGATCATCTTACCTTTTTCTTTTTGAACCATGGTAACTAATTGAGAAAAGGAAAGAGCAATGTATCTATCTATACGTGCCAATGCTATTGCTATTACTATTAGTCAAAGTTCTATCTCACCCTATCAACTGCAAGAAAAGATATTTCTTTTTATTGTTCATTACTAGGTTGATGATCCATTTTATTGTTATGACTTGGTGAAATTTGTTCTGTACAAGACAGGAAAGACAACTATCATATAATTGCACTTCAGCTTCCTAATTCCAGGGCACATAATATGCTAAAGAGAAACCCTGGCCAACCTCCTGATAGACATGCAGTTGACAGTCAGAAGCAAATGCTTTCTGACCAGCAAAATGTCAAATTTTCATCTAATGTGAATGAAGGGATGCATCTAGATCAACCTATTGTTGGTCATCAGGCAAACATGAGGGAGGGCATGATAAATGAGCATCCTGCAATACAAACTAGTATTGGACACACTGATGTAAGTGGTAATTTTAGTAATATCTAATGCATTTCTGCATCATATATTCCTCTTGCAAGACAGAGATAAGAAAAGAAAGGGAGAGAAGATAAGAGATATAAGTTGATAGACAATAACAGGGAGAGAAAGAAGAGGGGATTAAGAGGAAAATGAGATGAGAGGACACAAATTAGAATAGAGAACTTGAAGGAAAAGGAACTATGAGGAAGGAATAGAATTGGAGAGATAAACAATATAAATGAAGTAAAGATGCGAGAATACATGTTAAAAAGGAATACTTTTGGCCCCAAAGCTCTGTGAGCATTTGATATTATAAGCCTTACAGATCTCTCCGCAGGTCCCTGAGAGACAAATACTGAGCCATGGACATGCTGGTACTGAGAGAAACACAAATGCTGAAGGTGGATAGGAATAAATAGATAGCTGACTGCCGATCTATAATTATCCAGTTGCTGGGGATAAAGGTGTCTGGCATCTTATAATAATGGTTGTCATAACCTTCTGTGAATTCAGGGGATACTGAGATGTGATGATGGAAACAACCAAGATATCCTAGCTTATAGTTAAATCATCATTCTGCTCTTTAGTTGGTGATAAAATATGCGTGGACCTGCAATGGTTCATCTTTATATTGTTAGTTGGTGAGTGTAAAGCAACTTACTGATTTGTCTGATTGCTTCTTACATTTTCGTTTTCGATTGAATGCTGTAAATTGCAGGGGTGTAACAATGAAGTCATGTATGAAGATCGTCTAATGTCAATGTCAGTTGATCAGTTATGTGAAGAGAACATAAACCTTTTCATGAAGTAAGTATTTTATATTCAATCAAGGTGTTTAAAATCATGCCTTATCATGGACGATGTGAAGTTCTATCACAGTTCTGCCTGTCGGGGTAAATTCTGTTTTGGCAGTGCTTACTTTGTGAAGTATAAATTATAATGCCTGTTTACATACAAGTTGGATATTTTCAATAATAAAGACACACAGACTTGCACAGACTTATACATAAAGAGAGTCACACACACTAAGTGAAAGTTGTCAAGTGCCAGTGTCCTGAAGTTTTTAATGTGTAAACCAATGGTTGTTGTTGTTGGCTTCATTTGGTATCTTGTTAAGCTAGCAACTAGTTGTTGACTCTTGGTTCAACCGCTATGAACTTCAGGATGTCTATATGTGTACATCTTTGTAATGTGTCGATCCATGCTTTTATTCTTGAATTTATTTTGCAGGTGTGAGGAGGCCAGGCAGAAGGAGGCTGAATTGAATAAAATGGTGAGTATGCTTTGCAAAACAAGATTGTGATTTGTGATTCTAAGTTAGAAGGTTCAAATGGTTAAAGTATGTGCCAATTTTTCTTCTGCTGCTGAACTGGGAGTAGATTGGGGAATTAGAGAAGCGGGTGGAGCAAGCGAAAAGGAGGAATGTACAAATGTCATTGCACTTGGAGGCCAGGAAGAAGATTTTGGAACAAGCAAAAAAGCTTCCATAGAAGTAATTTTGAAGTTGTTGCCTTGTTTGAGGGACAACCATGACGACCTAATGATCTTTCCTGGGAAATAGCATTTGAAGTTCTACTTTTTCTCTGTTTAATGAAAGATCTTCATGATCAATTTGGAATGGGTTAGGCTTATTTGTATAGTTCAGTTTTGTCTTCTGGTTCTTTGGGATTTCCTCTAAATTGGATGTCTTGCTAGTTGGCTTTGAGTACACTGATAGCCACATTGGAAACAGCTCGTGAATGGTTCAACTCGATTATCAGATTAATTGTAAACCTTGAAAACAAGATGTAACATGAAATGAAACAACTCTTTGTGAAATATTCTTACCATAATTTTAAACATAAATGGTTCATTGTTGGAGGAAGGACAATTAATTTGATTGCTCCGACTGAAATTCGTCTCCAAAAGCTAAGATGATGTTTGAATTCTTCAAGAATTCTATTTTATTTTAAGCATAGAAACAAACTGGGATAATCTGATCTTTTGAGTTTAAATTTAGGTTTAGGTTTATTAAATTGAGTCTGAATCGATTATAAACATTTAAATGTGAGTAGATTCAAATGGAATATAAAATTAAATTGTTTTTCATTTTAGTTTAAACTTTATTTAATCAAATTAATTGGACCTCGTTCTGTTTTGGACCAGATCGATTCCAACCAAGCGACAACAGGCTGCATTATGAAATCCAGTTTGAATTTTTTCGTGCGGGCCGGGCTTAATTTTGGGCGAGAAAACGGGTCTTGGCGGTCGCCTTACTCACCTAGTCTGCCCGAAATCAGCCGAGGTGACTCAATAGGAGTTAGCCTTTCTCTGTGTGTATGCTGAATGTACTGCGAGTCAGCCATTGATCGATCAATCTGAAATTGAAGCACTCACCCAAAGCCAAATATGAGGAAACGAGATTTGGCCATTCTCATGCTCTCTGCCTTTGCCATTTTCTTCTCTCTTCATGTTTGTCATCTTTAATTCTCTTCACTCAATCAACTTGTTATAAACCTTGAAACCCTAACTTTTTCATTTTATTCATTTATTTTTTCTACTTTTTATTGCTTTTACAGCACGAAGGTGACTTCTCATTTAGAGAAGCTTGGTTTCACTTATCCGAAGAATATCCAATTAAATACGAAGCCGATCGTCTTCCTCCACCTATTGTAGCCGATCTTAATGTTGACGGCAAAAAAGAAGTCCTTGTTGCCACTCACGATGCCAAAATTCAGGTTTAATTTAATATAATTTTGACTGCGAATTATTTTTTCTTTTTTGTTGTATTGAACGTTCTCTCTTACCTTGAGTTGTGATTAAGATGGCTAATTTCGTTTCTGTCTCTTGGAAATTTTGTTAAATTATGGTATGCTAGATACTGGAGCCCCACGCAAGGCGCGTGGATGAAGGTTTTAGTGAAGCACGTGTGTTGGCCGAGGTGAGCCTGCTGCCAGATAAGATCCGGGTTACGTCTGGAAGACGTGCTGTGGCAATGGCTAGTGGGTTTATTGAAAAACCTAGACCAGATAGACCGACAAAGCAGGTTTTGGTTGTTGTTACATCTGGTTGGCAAGTGATGTGTTTTGATCATAACCTTAAAAAGCTATGGGAAACCAGTTTGCAGGTCTATATACATATACACTGGATTAATTCTTGGTTTTGGTTCTGTCTACTTGGCACCCATTAATGCTCATTTGTTTTTAACAGGGGGATTTTCCACCTAATTCTCATCATAGGGAGATTGCAATTTCAATTACCAATTACACTCTGAGGCATGGGGATACAGGATTGGTGATCGTTGGAGGGAGGATGGAAATGCAGCCTCATGTATGTTTCCTTTTTCTTTTCATCGTCACTATTATTTCTATTTTTACAGCTTGTTATTTATATTTCATTGTGAGTCTGCCAATTTCGTAGGTTGTTAATTCTATATTTATATTGAAGTAATAATTCATTTGTTTTCTGAGAAAATAAAAGTTGCAGCTTGGATTTGAGGAACAAGAATAAATCCACACCTGTTAATATATTGGACAAGTTGAAATTACTAGAAGAAAACCATGGGGTGCTGATAAAGAAATAAAGGTCTATGAACTAATCAATATACCCAATTCTGAAGCCTGCTTGCATACCAGATATATTGCTGCTTAGTGTTCATCATTTTATAAAACAGCAATAAAGTGTGCTATTCTTAAAAAGCCTAGAAATTGATGTCATAGAGAAGTTTTGGATTTTAAAGTCTGTTTGTGCTGCATCTTCTGAAAATTCCTGTTTTGGACTATTAATGTTGGAAACACCTTAAAACGACAGGCTCAATCTGTTAGTTCCTTAGTGGCATAATTGTTAGTCCACACTCTAATTGTTGCTTCATCAATTTGCATAGATAATTTCCTTTTATTATGTAGCAAATGTATGCCATGCTAATCTGATTTTAGATTCAGCTTTCTTTACTCCAATGTTTGAAGATCCTATATGTTGGCTGATGGAAACCTAGCATCTATATAGTTTAATTATGTTTTTGACACCAGAAATTATCTTGCACAGATGCACTCTAATGATACATGAGCCACAGATTCTCTGTAGGATTTTCTTTGATGTACTTGAAATAATTGTTGTTAGGATTTGCAGGCTTACATAGATCCTTTTGAAGAAATTGGGATCGCAGAGAAAAATGCTGAGCAGCATAGAAGAAGTGCTAATGAGGAGGTATAGAATCATAGATATGTTTTGATAATGTATGTTAAAATATTAGGAGATCTTATCTGTACTAGTCATGGGATTGGTTTATTTTTGCAACTCAATATCATGTTGGTATGCTTGGAGCTGCTAAAACTTGTATTTCAGTTTTGAAAATTCCCAAGTTGGCTTTTGATTTAAACTTATTATTTACGCTATATGACACTTTTCATTCTTCTTTCTTTTTTAACAGTTGTTTGTAATGCCTCAAAATATTGATAGACCATTTAGCATTATTTAGTTTAACTGGAATGTAGCTTTGTAGCCTTTTATTTGTTCCTTTTTTCAAATTGGAATGTTCATATGATATCACAATACTGCACATATGTAGGCTTCTGAGAACTCTGGAAATGTGAATTTACGCCATTTTGCCTTTTATGCATTTGCTGGTCAAAATGGTGAGCTTCGGTGGAGTAAAAAGAATGAGGTGACTATTTTCATATGTTTTCTAAATGCTTATATGTATATATACATCTTAACTAATTATATTATTATTCTGCTTGTGTAGAATATTGAAGCTCAGTCTTCTGATGCATCGCAGTTGATTCCACAGCATAACTACAAGCTTGACGTGCAAGCACTGAATAGCCATCATCCTGTAGAAGTATGAACTGAAGTATTTTATGGTTTTTATCTTTTCTGCGTTGTGATAATCAATGCTGATGCATTCTGCCTTTACTTATCATTAAAAAGTTGTTATATTGTCATCAATTATTTTTAAGGCCATGAGTCGGATGAAGTGGAAGAAGAATGTAGCTGAACCTACTTATTTGGCATTGTGACTTGGTTAAGTTATTCTTTTTAGTGGGTTAATAGAAAATTAGAAAAAATGGTTGGTGTTCTCTTATTTTCTAATTTGGCTTGATTTTTCAATGTCATCTTTACACAGTTTAAATCACCACTATAAGCTTCTACGAAATTTTAGGCACATGTACCCAGATGCTGCTTAAATGTAAATTGTATCTGGTTTCTAATTGAAAGATTACTGACATTGCTGTGAGGAAGTTGCATTTTGTTCAATCTCTAATATAAGGGCGTCTGCTGCTTATGTAGAGATCCTTTTTTTTTTTTTTTTTTTTTTGCATTTGCAAGCTGCATAATTTGTTTGGATGGAATTGCTACTTCTTTAAGATTAGTAAATATTTCATAAAGATAAGCTCCCTGAGACATTTAAGCTGAAGTTTGAATGCAGGGAATTCAGAGAATCGATCCTTGGAGTCATGCCCCATCATTGGGTAAGTTATTGTCTTCCTCTGTTTCTTTTTAATTAAAACAATTCTTTCTGTATCTTTTTTTCCTTAAATGGTGAGGATAATGATATGCATTTTATCAGGATAGGAGAGAAGATACTTTGTTGCAGCTGGCACACTTCAGGCGACACAAAAGGAAAACATTGAAAAAAGTATCTGGAAGGACTACAGGATACCCATTTCACAAACCTGAAGAAAATAATCCCCCTGGAAAGGACTCTACAAAAAAAATTTCAAACATAATTGGGAATGCCGCTAAATATGCTGGCTCAGGGAAACATAAGAAGGTAAGTTTTGCCAACCATATGTGATAGTGTTAAAACATACCTCTTGAGGCTGGGATAACACCATTAACATTATATTTTAAAAATTTGTCAGTGTAAGATCCCAGAATTCCTTAACATTACATCATGAAAGATTTATCAAGTGTAATAGCATCAGCTCTCAACTTTTGCCTCCAGCTTAAATTTAGTTGCTTGAATTAATATTGAATTGGTGAAAGCGATAGTAGGTTTATACATCAATGACCAAATTATTGTTCAGGGAAGGTGATCTTAAATGTTTCATTTTGAATTGTTTTACTTTGTTTTTGTAGCCATTAAATTATATACCAACCATAACAAACTACACTCAGCTTTGGTGGCTTCCTAATGTTGTTGTGGCTCATCTAAAGGAAGGGATAGAAGTCATTCATTTGGCATCTGGTCGGACACTTTGCAAGGTAAATATCGATCTGAAGTTGAACTTATTATGTGCTAGTTTTACATGATGCACATTACACTGTTGGAGCACTTTAGTTTTATGATTATCAAACCCAGTACATAATAGAGTGCCTCCTAGTCTCAAGGGTGCTCTTTAGATATTTGTATGGGCAGTTTGGTTATTTGTACGTCTCCTTTAACAACTTTGATTTTACTTTTCAATAGCTTCACCTTCAAGAAGGTGGCCTTCATGCGGATATCAATGGAGATGGAGTCCTAGATCATGTTCAGGTTCATGTTCTTTTACCTTTGTATCTTGAGGTTCTTGCTTAACTTCATTCCCCTTTTTTGTGATATGATGTGAAAATGAACTGGATTCTTAGTGGGAGGTGGGATTTAACATCCCTTGAAACATGTTGTATATTAATGCTTGATTTTCATTTTGTATTTCAAATACTTAATTTTCTCTGGAGTTATGGCACTTTTTTATTATAAAGTGTCACTATGCTTCATGTTTCTTTTTTCTTGGATTAGGTTTAGTCAAGTAATTACATATCTACGTGAGTAATGATATCATGTGCTGTTAATTGGTTACTATAACAGTCTCAGAAATGTTGAAAAGTTTTACTATATTTGCCACCTATTTGCAGACTTCTACACTTACCTCTGAGCCTGAAACAATTGTTTTGAACCTCAAAGAAAAAAGGAAAGGAAAAAAGTAGGAAATTTTCACTTTATGTATGAGAATATATGTAAACAAAAATATCTTTCCTTCTCTTTAGGCTGTGGGAGGAAATGGTGCAGAACAGACTGTTGTTAGTGGATCTATGGAAGTGCTCCGCCCCTGTTGGGCTGTTGCAACCTCTGGTGTACCTGTTCGTGAGCAACTCTTCAATGCTTCTATCTGTCATCATTCCCATTTCAACTTATTCCAGCATGGAGAGTTCTCAAGAAGTTTTGGACGAAGTCCAGATGTAGCATCTTTAGAGGTGGCAACACCAATTCTCATTCCAAGGAGTGATGGCCACAGGCATCGTAAAGGGAGTCATGGTGATGTTATCTTCTTAACAAATCGAGGAGAGGTATGCATGTGATTGGTGTATAGAAATACGAGTTAATAGTATATATTGGGAAGAGAAGGAATGTCGCCATATTCGGTTGCTTTTCCATGCATAGCTGTTTTTTTTTTTTCAATTAATTCAAATCATAAACTGCCTGTAGGTTTATGTTGCCGCCTGATTTATTTTTTTCCATTTTTTTTTTTTGAAACTTAGCTAACTCATAAATGTGCCATTTCCTTCAGATAACAGCATACTCCCCTGCTTCACATGGGCACGATGCCATTTGGCAGTGGCAGCTCCTGACAGATGCAACATGGTCAAATTTACCATCCCCATCAGGGATGATGGAAGCTAGCATGGTGGTCCCCACATTGAAGGCATTCTCATTGCGTGTGCATGACAACCAACAGATGATCCTTGCAGCGGGAGACCAAGAGGCTGTAGTGTTATCACCTGGAGGAAGTATATTAACAACAGTTGATCTTCCTGCACCACCAACCCACGCACTTGTTTGTGAGGACTTCTCAAATGATGGGCTCACTGATCTCATTCTCATGACCTCTAATGGGGTCTACGGCTTTGTCCAGACCAGGCAGCCAGGTGCCCTCTTCTTCAGCACGCTCGTTGGATGCCTTATAGTTTTGATGGGAATCATCTTCATTACTCAGCACTTGAACTCCATAAAAGGAAAACCCCGTGCTCCATCTGGTCTACGGTAAAAATAATAGACTTATACTGTAATGGTATCATGGTTAAAATATAACAACATAGAAGCAAGGTCTGAAGGTAGCGTTGTAAGAAGTCTGGAAATGCCCGCCGAACAGCATGCATCATGTCAGAGTTTCCTATCGTGGGGTATTAATGGATTTGGTCAACTTGCGAATTGCTATACCAGTTCCTGTTTGGCAATTTCAACACTTGCTTCTGTAAGATCTTTTGCTTATAAAATTGCTGTTGCAGAGTACCTTAATTGCAGTTTTTAGCGGATAACTTGATAGGACAGTATTTAGTTTAATCCTCAGACGACTGTTTTATGTTGCCTGTCCAACTTGTGTTGTTGCCGGTTCATAACCAAAATTTGAGAATCCTTTGATTTACCGATTTTTAAATGCTTTTCCTTGTAACAAGGGGGGTAATGGAGCTGAGCTGAGCCAAGTAGTCTTGGGCTCGAGCCCAGCTCTATTATCTAAAGAGAAAGATTAAGCTTAAGCTTACTGGGCTAATAAAGCTAGTAAGATCTCAATTCGAGTTTAAGATAAAAATGGTTGATTTAAGTTTGACTTAACAAATTATTTTTGAACCCTGTAATTTTCAAAAAATGGTTTAAACTCTATAACCTGTTCATTTATCCCGATGTATTTGTAAGTAGGAAGTATGATTTAGGGAAACAGATGTAGGATTTAAAATTTTTAAAAGTTTACTAATATTATACTTGAATCAAATTGTGAGTTTACAAGCTCACCAAGCCAATTAACAATATGCTTAAACTTGAGTTTGAGTTTGACTTTTGTAATCTAATTGAGCTCAATTAGTTTACACCTATGGTTGTAACAATGTAATGTGCATTTGAGTGCTGCACTGGTGCTTTTACACTGTCAATCCATAGATGAGAGAAAGTCACGCTTAGGTGTGGATTTGATGCAGGGTAGTTAAGCTAGAATTGTAGTTTGAATCGAACAACTTGAGTTTGAGTCTAGAATTGAGCCTTTTTTCTTTTAAATGGGATGAGTTTAACTTGATTTGAATATTCAAGTTTAAGTCAATTTAGATTAAATTTAAAGTTAAATTATTTTCAAACTGAGTTTGAATTCTAACTTATCAATCTCGTATCGGGTATTGTTTGAGTATCATGTGCATGGTCCTATTCCTTTCCTGATTCAATATACTATTCCTTGGTTGGGCTATGAAAGAGACGTGGCCCATCCTTATTAGAAAACTAGGAAAGTTGGCATAACTGTAGCTGATCATGAGCACAACATGCCGGCCATGTGAAATCTCTATTCACTTTAACCAGTCTTAGTCTATGATATATCTTGTCACAGACCATTTGTTGGCACTTCAACCGGGTCCATTCTTCTTTGTTCTAGCAACACCAAGATAAGTGCGTGTGACCTAATATGTTGTTCGGATCGATTTAACCTTATGGTTGAATCGTGACCTATAATTATCCACTCAATTCAATTCTAAATCCATTTAATTAGATAGCTAAAATAGGTTTTAACTATAACTCTAATTGGATTTATCATCAATTCCCGGTTGAACCAGATTGTTCTGGTCTTAAAACACTGGCACAAACTATGGGTAAAAATTAAGTTGGGTTTGTGAGTTTACATCAATTAGATAATGGGTTTTGATAGTTGGCAATATATGGTTTTATTATTATATAAAAGTAATATAAAGGAAGCATGATGTAGCCATTTTTGGGCGGTGCCTTACTTTCAACAAAAGGGAATTTTGGATGGTACCAAGTCCATTCCAGTCCAATCGAGGCAACTTCAAAATGATGAAAATTTTGAAGTGACATTTCCACCATTTTAATGCTAATATTCACTTTTCTCAATATATTATTTTAATTATACTTCAAATTTGTCAAGAATGAAACAATGGAGTCCAAGGTGGACTCAAAATAAAAATTGGTTCAAATTTGGTTCAAATTCTTGTTGAATAATTGAATGACCAACTAGCAATTGAACTCAATATAACATATAGATATAGGTCAACAAGAGACAAGTCATCTGATCCTTGCGCAAAATTTATCTAAATGTAAACCCTACTTGTCAACATCAATATTAACATTTCTCCATTATGGCTGTTGTAATTAAAATTATTAGGCACATGGTTGGGCAAGTCAATGAGCCTATTCCATTATTTAGGTTTGATTTCTAGGGTAGGGTTCCATTGATGAAATTAACAACCTCTTATTAAGTTTAAGATACAATGAATTATCTATCTTTAGTCTCACGCAATCAATGTACTATTATTATTTGAACAAAAAAATGATCCAAACTTCTTTTTGATCAGATTTATTGATTTGACATCTAAAAAGAATCTATCTTATCAATTAGCCACAAATTATTTAATCAACAGATAAATAACATTATCTATATGCAGATTGATTTAATGAGTAGATATTATTCATTTCACCTAGAAGCAATGCAAAGAAGAAAAATTGACAATTATCATAATTTATGCAAAATTATCGAAATGAAAAAACAATTTCGTATTATTAGAGAACTCTTTTCATGACTTAGTAATTATTCTCTTATCATATCAAGAATGCAAGTTCATCCAATAACAAGACCATCAAGAGTCATGAGCCAAAAAGGTGTTAAGAACTTTTTAATTCAAACTATAGATTCGAACAAACAAATTCACGTATTATAATATCATTAAATAATTTTAAATTAAGAATAATTTAATCTAATCATACATCAATATATGCGTTATATAAATACTCCTATACGGTTCAAATATAAGTAAACATGTCTGTCGCCTGTCTTAAAACCAGAACTTTGATTAACAGTTAGGTGGTTAGCCTGTCGAGTGTTCATTATTTAATACAAGCACCGCCATGTTGCTCCAATTAGCCGAAAGATTGAAGAGGGAAGAAGAAAAAAAGTAAGTAATGGAAAATATTAAGTATAGAATTGACAAATGCGCGTATTTCCTCGCAGAAAATGACCAAAGAAGCATCTTTCCAAAATAGTACCCAAACGTCACGGGACATTTCATTATAATATGGACAACAAGAAGGGCCAATAATCTTCTACTTCTTCTACACATGCTAATTCATAATAAACAATTTGTTATTTGGGAAATGGGATAGTCCAATCTTTTGGGAGAATTCAAATTTATATAAACCTTGTGTCAAAAATCTATATTTGAAATCACAACATATTATCAGACTTTGCAGTCTCAATGACATCACTATCTACACCATATGAATATAACTAAGAGACTTGTTAATGATTGTAATATCAAATGATACAAATCTTAAAACAATTATATTTCAAAAATTAGTAAATGAGATTAGAAAGTTTAAAGTTATATAAACTTTATACTAAAAACGTATATTTTTTAAAATAAGATCCAAGTTTAAAAACTATGATACTACGATTATAACTGAGAAAAATGATAATACATATAATATTAAATGATATGAACTTTGATATAACTATTATATAAAAGTTAGATGTTATGATTGAAGAATTTAAAGTCATAGAAATTTCACGCTAGAAACTTATATTATTTTATACAAGGTCGAAGTCTGTATCTTAAATTTTGGATCTTTTGGATGTGGGATCCTAATTTTATACCTTTCATTTGGAATTGTAACAACTATGTAAATGTAATGGGTAAGGAAAGCATGTAAGGTTATGGACCAGGTAACATTGTACTCCTATGTAATTTGCGCAACAGGGTATATTTCGAAACTCACACATTTACATATATTTTATCTGTCTTATATAGACCCAATAGAGCATTGAGTAATTAGGCAGCAAAAATGGTGGTCCTTAACTACAAATACATTGCAGCTTTGAGCGTGATAATAGAGTAGTGTGGGGATTTATCAAAACCTAACTTGAGAAGTTTGTAAATGCAAAAGCAATGGAAAGCCACAAATATTTGTAAATTTTTGAGTATTGGTACACTATTTGATATGTCAACGTAAATGATTCTGGAGAGTCTAAAGATATATAAACCCAACTCAAAATTTGTATCTTTATGATGTGGAATCTGAATCTCATCTACAGCCCTAGTATTCATGTGCAAGTTGTACACTAGCACCCAACAAACACTACAATATCGATATAATTACTTGCATCACATTACAACTGGAAGACATGAGAGAATTATATCTGAAAAACTAATTGTGAATGTTACAAAATTTAAACTATTATATAAACTTTACACTTAAAGACCAACTTTCCAATATGAAATTAAAGTATTATACCTTACATTTGACATAATGCCCCATTATTCTCATTTAATGGTATCATTTATTTGAGAACAAGTAATATTTCAATTGGGATGACAGTAATATCATCAAGGGATCAACATATACATATATAAATTTCGATTGGAAACCTAAATAACAGTAAAGTTCCAAATCTCTAAAACTTTTTTAACAAGCCGGGTACGTTTTCAGGAATTTGCTGTCCTTAGAGCTTTTGTTTTTGCACATAAATTGGTCCAAGTTTCTGATGAATAGCATAAAGGCAATCGTATATATTGTCCCTCTTCAAATGCCAATAATGAACGTGTACCTATATATTATCTACTTCATTCATATATGCAGGAGGCTGGGGCAGACCTCTTGGAAATGTACCAACCAAAATGAGACTTGAACTTATAATGTGATAAAAGGCTTGGAGGGTTAGATTTTATTATCCCCATCAATGGCGACAAAATTATGCTGAAGCATTAAAAGAGAAAATAATAGAAGGAAAATTAACTATATATTGAGCAGTTTTCCCCCCCTCAAAAGAACATAACAAGTGCAGATTAAATTGGTCCTATTTGTTACTGTTAGACTAGCTTATATGTATTCATCTAGAGTAAATTACTATTTTTACCACTGGTTTGGCCAAACCACAATTCTTATCCATCCAATTCTGAAACTACAAATGTCGTCAAAAACCTAATTTTGATAGAAAAATAACAGATGGTAGGACATAAACATTATTTACCTTCACTAAAAAATTAAAAAACAAAGAGTGAAAAAAAAAATAAAATAAAAACTGTCGACTTAGATCACTGGATGGTGCATACAAGGAAAAGTGCCATCCAGTTTTTTTTTTTCTTACTTACAAAAAAAAAGTAATATCTAATTTTTACAAAATAGGTGTTAGTTCAACCACCAACTCGCATCTTTTTGTATAAGATTTGGCTTAATTTGACAAAATTATATCTTTCTAGTGTGATTTTGGATGCTAAATCCAAGGGGACTGTTGATGATCCTATAATGGATAATTTGATAATTTTAAAAAAGTAAAATAATCAGAGATAATATGATAATTTATTTGTTTGACATTGTGTTAAGATTCTTTTATATTAATAGAGTTAGATTTTGTTTTGAAATTTGTAGTTTAGACATTTAATGGGTGAAAACCCTAACTAAAAGGAGGTCCAACCAAAATTTTAATAGAAGATTAAATGAGGAATGGTGGTACCAGTTCATAGAATCCAATTCCAATTCCAAATCAATAAAAAGGAATGAATATTAGTACAAGGATTTTGGGATCAAGTAATACCATATCATATGTACTCATGGACGAGTATTAATTAATATTAATGGTTAACGTATCTTTATATTATTAATTAATATAAAATTTATTTTATTTTTACTTTAAAATATTCAATCATATATAAATATAAATTTGAGTTAAATTTAATTAATGATCAATTTAAACTCAATTTGAATTAAAAATGATCGGCTTGAGTTGATAAATAGTAATACCAAAAAGATTAAAAGAATTGTCAAAAAAAGAAAAGATTATAAAAGAAAAAGAATTTCTAACGAAATATGCTTGGACATTATCATCAATCTTTGAACTGAACTCAAATTTAATGAGTTAAAAATTAAAATTACTTCTACTTTAAGTTGATTGGTTCAAATTAAACAAATACTGAGACATGAGTTAGATTATCTCAAATCTATCTCTAATAATTGGAAATGCGCATTCATTAATACACATAAGTATTTCTCATTGGGTTTCGGGTTGAAGGAAGCAACCAAATCTTTGGTGCATATTTTTGACCTGCTTATCATATGATGCACCATATATAATTCACATGCCACATTAATCCCAACAGTAATCCCTTGATATTGACTTCAATCTCTCACTCTCTCTGTGGAACCTGGTTAATAAATATGTGTATGACTCCGGTATTATTTACATTTCTTTGTTATTAGTATATTAAATATGTTTAAAAAAATTTTAAATTTAAAACATATTAAACATATATTTTATATTTTTTCTGTATTAAATGTGAATTATATATTATATTTTATGTGTACTATATTTTTTAATTTTTGATTAAATTTAAAGTATAAAATTGTCCATTATATTTTTAATTATTTATGAAAATGTCATTGTCATTTAAAAAAAAAACTAATAATATTTTTTTCTTAATTCTTAGTTTTAATTTTATGTTTTTCTCCTCTATGACCTACATAAAGATTCACTCAGATCTAAGTTTAAAATATAAACTGATTAATTTATTTTTTTTTTCAATTGACTAGTACGTTAATTATTGTACAAAGAATTTTGATTATATATTATTTTATATTAGATTTAATAATTAATTAATATTTTATATTTGAATTGTTATATTAATTTTTAATAAAAATTTTATAAAAAATATTAAAATTATTATGATATTGTTGTTTTTTTATAAATATATTATTGATAATATATTATAGTAAACTTATATATATGTTCTATATTTTTTCTAAATACAAATTTTAAAAGATTTTTTATAAACATATTTTCTATTATTTATTATATTATATCTATATAATTTAGATGTCATTTTTTATTCTCGCATTTACTATATTGATTTTAACGTAAACCAAAACCATATATTACTTACCCAACACACAACCTGATTGTATTTGACTGAAATTAATACTAAACCACAGAAGGAAACAAACCAGAAGATCATTAGTGCTTGGCAGTTAGTTATCTTCGGGATTTGTGGGTTTTGGGAAGTATAGTTTCCCCTAATTATAGTCTGGTCAAGCCCAAGAAAATGTTATGCATGTTACGTTACTGTTAGAAAAGAAAGGATAATAATAATATTTTAGCATGAGGGAGATGAAATAGTAATAAAAGTTAACGCGTTTTGGAAGGTATGGTAGTCAACCACGGGAACAATCACAGGGCTCGAGAATTGGCCAGAATCTGACACACAGAAGAAAGATAGATAGAGAGAGGAAAAAAACAAATATCGGGACTCCCACGCCAATATCATTCATGTGCATTTAGGGTTTCATTTGATCAAAAGTTTGGAGACAGTCTGAGGTGGGATTTGAATTTGAGTCGCCTTGGATGGGTAAATCATAGCACCCTAAGTTTGTTGACATAGTAAATAAAATTGTTTAAAAAGTAAACAGTATTATTGTTAAGGTAAATAATATTATTAAATTAATAAACATATTAATCTCAAACAAAAATATTAAATCAGAATTTTAATTCAAAATTTATTTATTCCAATAGAACTATAAATTTAATGGATTCAATTTAGGTCAGATCTGCTCCCTTTGCTCGTTTTCCTTAGATCCCGTGGCAGAGAACCTTTAACAACTGCCATGCTCCTCCAGAGACATCTCATCCCATCCATCACCTGTCTCATTTCTAATGTCATTTTTCTTTACTTCAAATCTTCACCGCTGTTTACCACATTCCTTCCTGCCTCTCTCTCTCTCTCTCTCTTTTTTTTAATTTTTATTCAATTCATATCATAAGCATAAAGTATGGTATGAGCTCTCCATATGTTTCATACAACGTTAATGGTCAGTCATTTTGTCAAATTGACATAAAACAATATTAATAAATATATATTATGTACTCATATTTTAAATCTAATCTGTGCCATTATCTATGAATTCATGCTAGTATAATCCATATGAATATGATGTTAATGCGAAGAGCTTCCTTGTAGATTTCCAATCTGTAATAAAGTTAAAACACAACCTCTATATAGCTACATATTCTCAACAAATTTGGTCAGTTGGTCGTCTTTCTTTTGAAATTCTTGAAACTTTGTCCAACTAACTAGATTTGTTGAATTAATAAAAAAAAGTATAAGAAAGAAGCTTCTTGAAGTGAAAATGTCGATATCTTGATTAGGGTTCTAAAACCAAACTTTGTTAGGAGACAATTTTATCGAGAAAAAACTAAAAATCAAGATTACGTACACAGAACAAAGATAAATTTACATAGTTCGATTGATAATATCTATGTTTATAGTCGTATTAGGATTATAAATTACCAGAGCTATAATCCCCTTAACCTCGACCAACTGTTGGAAAATGTTCTTTAGGCATTATCACTCCACACTTCAACAAAAGTCTCTCCTCTACTTATATCAACACTTCTGATGAATCAAATTATTAAATTTATTCATGTGGAAGCTGAGATCAGTAAAGTAGGTGAGCAAATAAGAAGAAGATTATGAAGCTAAATTTTGCAAAAACAGTATTAAATCATCATAATAAAAGCTCTTGTTCCATACCATTACAAACCAACCCGTATATAACTTCTTCAAAAAAAGTGAAGGGAAACTAAGAGTAAATTCGGAAAGTTGAACAGTAAAAGAACCTTGCTCTTACCTTTAACCTTACTCAAAGTAATTATTGAATATTGAATTTTTACGATCAAGGTACATTTTTTTTTTAGCACAGTATGAAAAATCATTGCTCACCCGGATACTTATTTTACTAGCTACCTACTACTACTGCTATAATTTCTTTCAATGAAAATACTGTTTCTCATAACCCATTTCTCTTTCTTTTATAAATATTATGGAATTTTTCGGGAGGAGGAACCTTACTTGATAACCTAATTAGTTGTAAGTAAAATCTTTAAGTGATCAGTCTTACAACGGTAATTTAACTTTGAAATCTCCAATGAATTTCAAACACATGTATCTCATTTTTTACCACTTAACTATATTAAAGAGACTACAAATGCTATTCCATTTAATAAAAATGGGAAGTCTAATAAATCCATGACATATTAGACACAGTCCATATTACTAAATTCACTCTTCATTTTAGTTTTTTTAACCCTTTCCCTTAAATGTCGTCCACTTCCAGGTGAGAAGATTGGAGGTTCTACTTTAAACTTGATTTAGATAGTACTGCATGTATATATTAATTTGAAATTCATTATCTAACGTAACAATAAACCACATATGCACCTATTCGATTTAGGGTAGCTATCAGAGGATTGCTGACTTTGAATCTCGATTGATGAATCCTGCTTTATTGAGATTTATGACTGTAGTTTGTGTAAAGAGGAAGCACCTTGTTTAATAAGCTACTCTTTGTGACCCTCTACTCTCTACATTTTCCCCACTCGGGAAATGGATGTCTAGCATCGAGCCATTAATTTATTACAAAAATTTGAATGTTGCGAAGAAATGGACAAATCATGGGCACTTCACCCCTTCAACTTTAACTCTGATGATGTGAAAGAAAT
Source organism: Mangifera indica (assembly GCF_011075055.1). Classification (NCBI taxonomy): domain Eukaryota; kingdom Viridiplantae; phylum Streptophyta; class Magnoliopsida; order Sapindales; family Anacardiaceae; genus Mangifera; species Mangifera indica. The sequence continues at coordinate 359,048 of NC_058152.1, forward strand.
CAATCAGAACTGCACAGCTTGGTTCAGTTAATAAATCATTGAATATAGGGTTTCATGTAAATTGTTCAACATAATCAGGGTATCGATCAATGAGACTGATTAAAAGACTAGAAAGGTTCAAAAGTGATCTCTCTTCCTTCTCCTGATAGCAAAATCTTGGACAGAATCGAAGTGATCTCTCTTTCTTCTCCCGACGAGACTACCTAAAACACCCCTACCTTCGCCTTCTTGGCTATGCTTGCAGTCTCCTCCGTGCATATTAAATAGCTTCACTTCCCGACTGCTGCTGCCTATCAATTGTTTCCTCAGGGGGAAAATAGATTCTCGAAGCGACCTAAAAGCCTGTGCTGTGACAATTATTTTGAAGAGAATATATACAAATATATTGCTTTGGTATGATGATTATTGACGCCAGAACAAAAATTATCCGATCGTTTCGTTTGCCAAAAACGTCTAATCGTGGTGTTTATGATAGTTTCTTGTTACATTAATTTATGATACCTCGAGTAAAGAAGGCAAGATTCAAGCTTTTGGTTATTCGTGCGTTAAAAAAAAAAAAGATATAATAAAAAAAAGGAGTGATCAATCTTTTTTAAAGTGGCTCAGTTGGTTTATTATCTGATCACACAATCAAAATTTTAATATTTTATTAGTTTTTTTTTACTTTCTTTTTTTATCATCATTTTTTTACTGCATATAATTTATAGTAATTAAAGTTACATAAATAATTCCTTAGATTAATGTAATAGTTAATTATTTGATAGATGTTGTCATGGTCAATAGTATGTAGGAGAGTAGTTAAACGTTGATTGTGATTATCTAAATTGAAGATAATTTTCTGATTATAAGAAATAATTATTTAATATTTGATAAATTGTGATACAGTGATAGTTATAAAAAAATTGGCATATGGTCTTTATTTCGTGACTTCTAAAAAAAAAATGCTTTGTTTGAGATTTATCCTACAAACTTGTGAGTGAAACAATGTTTGTTCGTTAGTTTTTAATCATTGTTAGAAGTCACATTTTTAAGTTAGATTGAGAAAGAACTTCGAAGTATAATTTAAGCCAAAATCTATCTGTTTGACATGTCATTTTTATGTCAAATGAGATAATCAAAACGTTCTATATCATCAAATGTAACCAATATTATCTGCACAATTTTCATTGTAAATTTGGTCAAAAACAAAAGATTCATTATATATAGCAAATAATAGTACTGCTTGTTCATGACATAAAGAAGTGGGACCTCAAGTACCCTTTGGGAATATTGCCGCATCGCTGCCATCGAACCCACAAATTGGAGACAAGGCTTAGGGTCATTGTCCTCCACTCCCATTGAACCCTATTTACATTCTATAGTTATTGTGACCTCTGTATTTATTTTCTGATTCAAAACCTAGAAATATTGATTTTCTCTTTATACATTTGAAAATAATAAGAAACTGAAAGTTTAAAAGAGAGCTCCTTCAATTCGTTTTAAACATGGTGAGTTAAATTATGAAAATTATGGAAGGGTACTAAAGAACAAAAGGTACAAGGAGGTGGCGCCGTGTTCCTCCATACAGCCACAATATATACACGAGACATAATTATTTTTTTATGAATTCGATAAATAATAAGCCTCTTTTTCACTGCCCAAATCTCTCTAATTATTAATTAATTAACGAAATTGCAAGATGACAAAAGCCACACCATCGTCAATCAAATGCAGTCTAAAAAGAATCAACACATTTTGATTAGACACTTTCGTCATTGTCAATGCGTATTCCTATCAAAATGTTCTAATATATCAAATAATCAGAGATGTAATTCTATAAAGTAAAAAAGGAAAGGATAACATTTTTGAAGTGGTTAAGTTAGTAATATTTCTAGAGAGAACTTGGTAGAATATCGATGTGAGATGTCATTTCTTTATTTTTGCATAATCACGTATTTATAGGATAATAAAAAGGGTAATTATGTAATTATTTAATGAAATATGTGATTACAAAGATAATTGCTATCCAGAAAGGAGAGGAGAGAAATGAGATTGGATAGAATAAATCTTGGAATTGCTAAGATTCATCATTTAATCATTTCTGTAGATGACATATTCAATTACTACATGTTGCTTATATGGTATGTCATTTCTTTTGATATAACTTAAAATACTTTTTTTCTAAAAAGAAATCCGACCGCACAACACTTATCTAATAGAATTTCAATAGATCTTACATATCACATGGCAATATATAGCTCTAAATTGGGTTTATATGTAGGTGGGAGTGATAGAATATGCTTTACAGCTAGAAGTTGGAGTAGTAAATAAGTCATGTTTGATGAATTATAGAAATAATATAATCCAAAGGTGAGGAAATATAATTAGTAAATAAAGGGAAAGGTCACAAAATAAAAGTAGCGGTTTTTCCGGTGCAAAGGGACATAATAGGAAAAAAGCATATGGTGAAGACGTGGCAAGACATTGACCGTTTGATGAGGATGATGATGGCATGGTATTTGAGATGAGAGGTGACATAGTCACATACTGAGATGGAGGAGAGACAGTTAACTAGTTGAACGAAAGAGTTTACAGGTTGAAGGAAAAAAATAAAAGAGAAAAGAAAAAATCAGAACCTGCAATAAGCCAGAGAGAGAGAGATGGAGATGGGGTGATTGAAGAAAGAGAGAAAGAGCATGGCGGCTGTTGCAGATATTGAGCTGTAATCCTAAGCCATGAGTAGGTACAAACGCCAATACATACATACGCATACACCAAAACCAGCACTTTGATGAGAAAGAAGATCCAAGCTGAAGAAAAGGAGGTGAAGACTGTCTAAATTTTCAACTATGGAGGTTTTGATTGAACTAGTGAGAGGTTCTGAGATAGATTGAATGTTAGAATTGGGGTGTGTTTCAGTCATAAAGCAAAAACAATGGCCGGGTTTTTCTCATTAGGAGGTGGCGGTGGAGGAGGCGGAGGTGGAGGAAGAGTAGGCAGCAACATTTATCAAGACATTCACCAAAATATGAACCCACCAAACGCAATTCCAATTGATGCTTGGTACTGGTACAGAAACAACGATAATCCTTACCAGGGTTTAGAGCTATTTCAACATCAAGCTCAACAACAGCAAGATCTTTACTCAAGAGCAGCTGGTTTAGGCGTGGTTAACGGTTCACCGTCAAGATCGACGACGATGAGAGGCGGTAGAGTAGAGAGCTCTAGCTGTCAAGACTGTGGCAACCAAGCGAAGAAAGATTGTCCTCACATGCGATGCAGAACTTGCTGTAAAGCCCGAGGTTTCGATTGTTTGACCCATGTTAAAAGCACTTGGGTTCCTGCTACAAAACGCAGGGAGAGGCAGCAACAAGTTGCTGAAATGCAAAAACAAAGGCTAGAAGAACGGCTGCAGCAAGAAGACCAAGCTTGTGGAGGCAATTCAAAGAGACAGAGAGAGAATCCGAGCTCTTCTTCTTTTGCCTCAGGTATTGTTTTGTTTGGTTTCTGTAATATATATATTTTTTGTTTTGTTGAAACACTCACAGTTTTAAAGATTGACTCTTTCTAGGAATTTAGAGACGCATCTACAGAAAAAATTAAAAAGATGGGCCATTTGTAGCTATTCTCAATGGAAAGAAATGGACTCCCATAATGAACACCATCAGCTTTTCTTTCTCTTTTCCGTAGGAATACTGTTTTTTAGTAGTTCTTACGAGTGAATTGACAGGGAAGGAACTATTTTTGCTTTGTGTCTAGCTCGATCCGTTGTTCATATATGTGTGTAGAAAGGCCTTTATTTTTTTTCTACATAGAAAGACCTTTAAGTTTATCTTGAAGCTTAAATTTTTTATTAGCATATTCCTCTGGTTTTGGGTTTTTAGGGTTAGAAGATGGAGATTTTCCTGAAGAAGTAAGCCTTCAAGTGGTATTCAGGTGCGTCCGAGTGACAAGCCTTGACGATGACGACGACCAATATGCTTATAAAACGTCAGTGAACATAGGAGGTCATCTCTTCAAGGGTATTCTCTACGATCAAGGCCCTGATAATAACTACACCACTGGTGAGAGCTCTACTGGTTGTGGTGGTGGTGTTGGATTTCTGGCCCCCGGGCACTGAATTTCATTCCTGCTGACCCCATCTCCACCACTTCAGCCACCGTCTCCGCCACTGTAACTGGTGGTCCTGTTACAGTTCCTTCTTCTTCCGCATTTCTTGACCCTTCTACTTTATACCCGACTCCACTCAACTCTTTCATGGCTGGTACGCAATTCTTCCCCAGCCCAAAGTCCCCTTAAAGCTCCCTAGTCATCTTTTGGTTACTATATGTCTCCCACGCTTGTATGTCACCTTTAGATTAATATATATGTGCTTATTTCTATGTTAAGTTTTAAGTATATATGGTATGATAAAATTTTATCAAGTATATTAAGTCTCAATTAAGGGCACAAACTTGGGAAGGATGTGAGAAAATCACTGATAATGTTCAGTTCTGAAGTCCAAATTTCAAAGTCCTAGTTCCCCCCCACCCCATATATCTTGTTATATATATATTGAAATCTATTGTGCCATTGTGTGGAATTGGCAGGCATCAACATGCAGTCTACAAATATGTCTTTGTGGGTTGGCCTTTTCTTTTTTTTAAAGGAGGAATCCTTCTCTAACAGAATCGTTTATTTGAAGTTGAACTAATTGCACCAAGTTTTGAATCCAAACCTTTCATTTTAAAGATTCCACTTGCTTAAATTGGGCTTATACTGGGTTGAATTTTGCTTCTCATTCTTGTTAGTTTTGAGATTGGATGGTTGCCTTTTTCCGGTTAACCCATATCTTTGCCGGATCCATCTAGCCATGGAAGAGCTAATAGCGTTTTTCAACTTAGAAATCTGAAAAAAAAAATATAATATTAATAATAATTCTCTTTTCTCTAGATTATAAATTCTGGTGTGATCATTATTCTGAGTTTGATAAAGAGAATAGACTTGCATTGCTTAGATGTGACTTTGATGATAAAATGGGAAACATTACCTATCATCTGCAGCTCTTAGTTTCATGCACTGCACTGCACTGCCTGCAAAAATTTGAAAAACTGTTGTACGTCTAATTACATAAAGATGGCTGCATACGTTACAGAATCACCATTACAACAAGACTGGCGTTTACTATTAAGAGAAATTTTAGAATGTGCTAACTAAACACAAACATTCACAACATTCCCTTAATCTGCTAACTTCTGCCTCTGCGCCATTTTTTTCTGTTCTCTTTGCCACAGTAGAGAAATTAATCTGTTTCTATCCTCACGTAGATAAAAGGGTTTGTTTGTCACAGAATAATAAAATGAAATGATCTGATTCTTTATTGTTTTTCATTTATACTTTTTTGCATGTTTATTAATACTTTCATATGATCACTAATCATTATTTAGTATGAGATTGACTTGCTTATTAGTAGCGCTTTATTTCTCTAACGACATTGTTTATCACATCAACAAATCTCTACTAATAATGAGCACTAAGTTGAATTAACATAAATTAGATATTATGATATAAATTCGACCTCAAACGTAGTTCGGCTCAAATCAAATCTAACTTATAGGTTCGTGCCTTTTTCTATTTATTATTACAACTAAAATTGAAAATAAACAAGCTTGTTCTCTTTTGGGACAGGGTGAGGTTTTGAGTCTGCGCAGGTTGTATAAAAGGTTCAACATTATCCCAGATGATTTTCAAAGGGTTCTCTAAAGTTTTATTTTTCAGTATTTCCTTGTTAAATTTGTGAATTTTACAAATACTTCCTGAATAGATTAGACAGCGAAGTAGTACTGATCCAATTTATTCACACTTTATTTGACTTTGACTTCACTAAATCTAATAGAAACAACTTGGGAAATGATTTTTGGGACTTACAGAGGCTATTTTTGAGCAAGCCAGAATCAAGAAGAATTCATATATACTTTATACACTCAAGCTAGTAGTAGAGCTTTTATCCATTTTGTACATCTTTCCATAAAATGACTAAATAATTTTAAATATATCTGATATAAGTATGCATAGATGAATGCCTATGCTTTGTCTTTTTTCTTTTTAAAACATACCCATAAAAAGAATAGTATTTCATACACGAACAAAATGAATACTAACATGTCATCATTTAATGAGATAATTTAAATTAAAAAATAAAGTAAACAATTAACTTATCTAATCATAAGATGACACATCAGTGTTAATACATGTTAATACCTATTTTCTTATTATGGTTCAAACTATTATATATACTTAATTACATAATCAATCACAAGTATTGTACACTGAACACAAGAAAAAAAGAAAATAGTGTTGTAATGGCTCAAAAATAACTTTAATTGCAATAATAATTAGTGTGGTGTGGCTGGAAAAACAATACTGCTTGTGATTTCGGTGACCCTTAATATTAGGAGCCTAAAGTGTGCTTGGTTTTCCCCCTCTCACAGTTTTTGAAAAAGCTATTCAAACATCTATATAACCAATTCTTCTGGAAACAATTCTGAAATTTTTTTTGGTAGATGACAAAACATCAAATGGCAATTATAATTTAAATTTCTATTTACTATTAAAGGACAATCCATCACGATTATTATAATCTTTATAACCGAGGAAGAATGGGCAATTGAAGTGAATAGAGCATATAAAAGACCAATGAAGAGTTAGTTCTGGACTGTATATGTGTGTGCTTTCTTTTGGGGGAAGGGATGCATGTGGGTGGAGGTTTCCCAAGAGAGCATATTGTCCAAAACCAGAATTCAGAGACAACAATGGTTTACATAATCCATCACTATAAGCAATTAAGTTTAATGGCTATGTCTTAAGTGTCTTGAGAATTAATTTGTGTCCTAAGATATAAGAGTGGATTTGATTTGAGTCGAAGATTGGTTAGAGCTGGTTCAAATTGGTATACAATATTACTAAACAGTTATTAACCAGATGAATAATATCATCAAATAGGTGAACAATATTAACAAATAAATAAACAAGTCAATCTTGAAATAAGTTGTTGAGACGCTAAATTAAAGCTCTACTTCAACATTGATTCATTTGAATCAAATTATAAATTAGAGTTCAGCTAACTTAGATTGGATCCATTTCTACCTAAATGGACAGAGACACTAATATCATATATTTATCAATAAATATGAATTTTATTTATTGAGCAATATCTCTCTCTCTTTCTCTCTCTCTCTCTATATATATATATATAGGGTAATTAATGAGAAAAATAATAATCCTAAAAATTGACAAACATAAGGTTTTTGGTTTCAGAATCACCTATCCGTTCGAAAAAAAAGACTTTATCTTAGTGGTTCTAGAAAAAAATATAAGTAAAAGTAGATTTAAATAAAATTGAATCAGAATAAGAAAACTCCAGCTTACTTGAGTTCACAATAAGGGCATTAGAGAAACTGTCAAAAAACATGGAAAAAGAAGAAGAAGGGTTGTTAAAGAACTAGAAGAATAATCATCAGAGAAAGTTGCCGAAAAAGATAAAATCGCCAAAAAAGATTAATTGGCTGATCCAACAACTTGCTAGTTTAGTTCACTTAAGCCGAACACTAAACTAATTAATTAGCTCGAATCTAACCCTAAATATGAGGTGGTTAATTATGCCATTGATTTTCTTAGCAAAGAAGGCATACAGCTCCTAATTAATCTAGCATGTTCATATTAGGACTGCAATATTATTGGTTTCACTGTTTCTGTAATGCCTCAACCTTTTAGGCAACTCATGAAACTCTACCATTCCATAATTAAAACATGGATATTGCAGTACATACGATCAATCAATCCCTTAAAATCTAACTTATTGGAACACTACTGACAGAAAGTTTAACATCACTCCACGCACTTTAAACATTTAACTCACCAATTCATATAAAGGTAAAGATCATTTCCAAATAAGCAAGGCTTACACTTAATCTATGTCTGTCTATCTTTCTAAATGGAAGGCCTCTAATTCTTTAAGGTTCTGAATGCATGGAACACGATTAAGGTTTTTCAGTAATTCAAATTAACACAAGTTAATTAGCAATATATATAATCTGATGTAATGTTTGCCAGAAAAGGATGCTCGAATGAAATTAGAATTATGGGGGGCCATATAATTTTCCCAAATGGAAAAAAGTATTGACATGACTTCACTACAGATGATTTTGAGATCATGGATCGTCCCCATATTTCCTTGTCCAAAAACTTTCACTTTTTACGGAACCTCATGTATCAACACAAGAAGGAAAAATTTCCTTAAAACAAAAGAACAAGAAGCACACTTTGGTTTCAGATTCCACTCACTCTTTTATTTATTTTTTGTCTCTTTTCTTCTTAGACCTTTACACTCCATTATATCATGGTAATTACATCTAGCCAGATTCATCATGCAGGTAGTTCTAATTAGGGTTGGATGCAATTCAATCAAACTTGGATTGAATAAACCGAATTCAAATTAAGGATTAAGTTCATTTATAAAAACAGGTCGAGTTCGAATATTAATTCGATAGAATCCAACCCTAGTTCTAACTAGCTAAACTTTATATCCAGTGTAAGTAGTGTTAAAAAAAGAAAAGAAAAGGTTAAAAAAACAAAGTTAAAGATTCAATAGAAGAAAATGTTTATTCTTCTTTCAAAAGAACTAATAGGATAGAAGAAAGTTACCCACATCGATCAACATTTATTCAGCTCAAGTGTATGCATCCTCAATCAATATTATGCTTCCAAGTTCCAACAAGACTTTAGCCATGTCCCTTATCCTCAGAAGTAAAAAGACGCCACAAACAAATATTGGATAGTGATATATGGTAGCCCTGGCAGTTACTACTTGGAACTATGCATCTTTTAAAGAACTAAATGAATATAATGGTGAATTAAATTCAATAATACACACCTATAGAGAGAGACAGAAGAGAAAATTTTAATAGATTTATTGCAATGATTAAGCATCAACATCAACTAAAATTCCTTGCTTGCCATGAAAAGGCCAAAGACAAATTCAAAACAATGGGTAGGGTTTGTAATTGTAATGGAATTAGGGCAGTATTATAGGGTGAGTAGTAGTAATGCTGTGGTCCCATTAAGCCTTTAGATTAATTAGTCTCGGCTCTGCTCCCAAAGGATTCATTGTTCAACTTATGTGAAGATGGAGCTCTATAGACTTTGCTTGCCAATAGCTGGAGACAGCCCGTGTAAAATTGTACTCCATAGCTTAGAAAAACTAGAGAAGGAAAATATAGGAAGAAAGACTGTATGAGAATGAAGAAAGAAGGCTCCATGTATTGTTTACGCAGGTGCTGAAGCAAAAAGCTTGCTATATATCTTGACCCTTCTGTGCAATATATATAGTTGTTTTTGTTGAGAGTAGTACTATATATATATATATATATAACTTTTGTGTATAACTTTATGCACAAACAACGATATTTCATCATATGATTAGATAATTAAAAATTAAAAATAAAATAATATTTAATTACATAGTGATACATGATTTATGCATAAAAATTGTACATATAGTTTTATTGTTTTATTGAAGGGAACTCTTCTGTTTGACCTAAATTATGTACAAACATGATACATGATTGATGAAAAATTCCTCAAGGAAAAATCCAAGTCTAGCAGTGACAAGCTACTTGACTGACAGTGGGGATAAAATCTTTTATAAATCAATACTTGTTTCAGAAAACATGGAAGATATCATCTGTTACTTTCTGCTTACAGGGAATTGTGCTATGTCTTTACTGAAATTAAGTTGCTCCGTTTTTAGCTCTACCTACCACTTATCATTTTGTTACACAATGGTGTGGAGGGAGACATGAGAGCTCTAATACCAATCGATACGAAATTTTTGAAATAATTACACTTCAAAGTTAAATTTAAAAAATGGTGAATCTAAAACTATACAAACCTCACATCAAATGTTTGTTTTTGTGGAATTCAAGTTTCATAACTTGCACATGAATAGTGAAAATCAATAACATTATTAGCACATTTATCATATGTTTGAATAAATTTTAAAATTAATACTACTTGACTATATGAAACACAAATTTTTGGTGTTAGAAAAATTATTGTTACTTTCCTTAATTCGGTGTTTAAGAATGATTTAGAGCAGAGTTGCACCCGATTAAGGGTTTGTTTAAGCTTGACTTGAATTTAAAACAGTTAATGAGTTCGAGCTTCTTAAATTAATAAATAATAATTGGAGGAGAAAAAGAGAATCTAGAAAAGATAAACAATCATCATTGATAAGATGAGTTCTGATACAACAACATTAATAAGGCATCAATTTCAAGCCGAAGTCAATCTCAACTAGTTGATCTTTCTTCAGCCTGAGTTTCGCAGCTCTAGCTCAAATCCATCCTTATTTGTGTCAACAGGCTGTACCCCAACTAAAATTCCATGCATTATTGTCTTTCTTTACAATTTAAACTGACATTTATTGGAGAAACCATTTGAAATTTGCCCTTTCAAATCGCCAACTTGGCATCGATTAATTCAATTATATGAACAGCTTGTTTTGCATAGCGACAGACACATCAATAGAAATTGAATCCAAGAAAAAGAAAGAAAAAGGGATTTGTACATAAGAAATGTCCCATCGATGTCAATGGCTATCACATTTACATGCCATCATATAAATTTGGAGCCATGGATCTTCCTAGAGCTGCATAAATTTTTATAATCTAAATACAGAAATACTTTATGTGTTTTGAGTCCATGTACATCAAAAATATGTCGGATAGGTTCTGCGCATGCTAACGTATCATGTTCCTCTTTTATTTTCTTGTCGAAATCATTGTCTTTGAAATTACACGAGTCTTACCATGTCACGCCTTTACCCTTTTTCATCTCTTTAATCTTTATGCTATAAAGGAATTAAAGTAATATCATCATTTGTCATAATAACAAGAAAAAAAATATTAAATTTTGGTAATATCAATTCTTAATCATCAAGTTAAGCTTGAGACCAAATCAAAAACTTGAATTGAATCCATAATGTTTATCTCAAACTATAGTTTATTTTGAACTAGTGTATGATATTACTAAAATGCTACAATCAGGGTAAATAATATCATCGGATAAGTAAAATTAAATGAAACTTTGATTGAATTTATAATTTTTAACTCAAATTGTAGTTCTTTCAAGTTAATGTACAGTATCACTAAAAAAAAATTATCAAGGTGAATAATATTATCAAATAAGTGAACAATATTATTGATAAGGTGAACATTGTGATGAAATAAATTAAACTAATTTAGTATATATAAAATATCATATTTTACCAATATGTCTCTTGATTTTATTATTATTCTACCTTTACCTCCTTTACATTTAGTTTTCATTCTAATCTTTCCCTACATTTCTTTCCTAGCTAGTTAAGCTTATGGAGAATGGTAATAAAAATAGGAGTTAGACATATTATTACTGTATGTGAAATCCTTTTTCTTTTAGGTTGTTATGTGTGGGGTAAGGATGAATTCGAAACTGGTTAAGTACCAAAAAATGATAGTTCAAACTCAACTAAAATCTAGAATAGTCAATTTGAGTTAGTGACTAGTAACTTTAGAGAGGGTAAAGAGTCACTAAAGAAAAAAAAAAGAGTTGTTAATAAGTTAAACTCTAAGATCGATGTCAAACTCGAGTCAAGTTTGATGAGTTCAATTTGTTTGAGCAAAAAACCAAACCGAGTTCAAGTTGGCTTGACTTAACCCTTAGGCATGGGATGAATTAGGCCCAACTTGAGATCAACTAAAATTCAAAAGAGCCAACTCAAGATAGACTCGAGAATAATATGTTAAGACTTGACTAAAATTTTTTAATTTTGAATTTGTTTAAACTTAAATGCTCGAACTCAATTCAAACTCGGTTCATCTATAAAAATAAGTCCAACAATTAACTTTGACTCAATTTATTTTGAATTCAAACTCAAATAACTCAGATTAATTTTAACGTCAGGGGATGAATTAGGACTTACGACAGCCTATTTCAATCTTGACGACTGGGCTAACCTGAGGCCTATTAGGATTAAATAGGACATGTAAAGGCTTATGTATATGGCCCAATTCCAAACGAGTTTGTCGCAAATTCCCGTCTCCGAGTCTCTTGGATCCTTTCGCATTCAAACTTGTTTCCATCTTTTCCCACAAACAAAGCTTACACCATTCCTTCTCCTTCCTTCCTTCTACTCTCTGAACGTGGTAAATCTTCCTTAGAATTTCCTCCACAAAAAACAAAACTCAAAAATACTCTTTTCCTTCTCATCTTATCTCCTCTTCTTCTCTCTCTCTTTTTCAAATGCAAAAATGGTTCTGGGCAATAAGCGTGGTCCTAGGCGTTCATCTTCTTCAACAGCTTCAACTGTATCAACCATTGTGTTCATAGTATTATGTGTTTTAGGCGTATGGCTGCTGTCCTCCAAATCCTTTGCACCGCCGCAAAAAACCACCAGCACTGCCACTGACGACACCAATGCCAAAACTTTCTCAAACGATGATAGAAAAGACCAAACTGTTTTCGAGGATAATCCTGGTCTTCTACCCAACGACGCCATTCAGTCAGATGATCAAAATGGTCGTGAAAGAGATGAAGAAGCCAAGCCTGATGAAGACCAGAGGAAGAAGATTATTAAAAATATTGCAAAAGGCGAGGAAGATAAGCAGGAACAAGGGCAGACTCAGATATCTGAAGAGAGTGCTTTGACACTGAACCAACAACAAGAACAATCAATGGCAAACCATGGTGACGAGAAAGAAACACAGTCAACTGAAGAAATGATGAAGCAACAGCAGCAAGAAGATGCTGGAAATGGAAACCAGACTGTAAATTCACAGGATTTGCATAATCAGTTATCGGATGAAGATAATAAGAGGAGAATGAAAAAGCATCAAGATCAACATGAACAGAAGAAACAAGAAACTCCTAAAAATTTCACCACCTTCAACGATACAACAAACCCAGTAAAAGAAAAACCAAATGATAACTTACAGACGCGTCAACAAACAACGGAGGAGTCTCAAAGAACGAAGGAACAGAAGCCGACTAACTCCAACTCGGGCGATGCCCACCACGGGATTCCCCAAGAATCATCCGAGTCAAAGAAGTCATGGTCAACTCAGGCGGTTCAGTCTGAAACTCAAAAAGAAAGACGTACAGACGAGCACAACAGTAATCACACATGGCTACTTTGTAACGAAACTGCGGGTCCTGATTTTATACCTTGTTTGGATAATGAAAAGGCCATCAAACAGTTACGTTCGACTATACATTACGAGCATCGTGAGAGGCATTGCCCTGAGAAAGGGCCGACTTGTTTGGTCCCAATTCCACAGGGATATAAAAGATCAATCGATTGGCCAGCAAGCAGAGATAAGGTGAGATTGAATAAGAGTTTACGGTCTGCTTAACATAATTTGAGAAGGGTTTTAAAATTTTTACTGCGGTGTTGTAGATATGGTATCAAAATGTACCCTACACAAAGCTGGTAGAGGTGAAGGGACACCAAAATTGGGTTAAGGTAACGGGTGAATTTTTGACATTTCCAGGAGGAGGCACACAGTTCATACATGGCGCTCTTCACTATATTGATCTTATTCAAAAGGTAATTTATACGGTTTCACCTCTTTGGTCCACTGTTAACTCGATACATAACTTTTCAATTGGGTTCTTGGTGTTACAGGCGGTACCAGAAATAGCCTGGGGGAAGCACAGTCGAGTGATATTGGATGTTGGCTGTGGAGTGGCCAGCTTCGGAGGGTACCTATTCGACAGAGACGCTCTAACCATGTCTTTTGCTCCAAAAGACGAGCATGAAGCTCAAGTTCAGTTTGCACTTGAAAGAGGGATTCCTGCAATATCTGCTGTCATGGGTTCTCAAAGGCTTCCATTTCCAAGCAATGTCTTTGATGTTGTTCATTGTGCACGTTGTCGGGTGCCTTGGCACGTAGATGGTCCGAACCTTGTTGATCTCCATTTATTTTCATTTCCTCGCCACCACGAGTTGCTATTAATTTCTAGATTTTTGTCCAGGCGGTAAGCTTCTTTTAGAATTGAACCGAGTTTTGAGATCCGGTGGTTACTTCGTCTGGTCAGCAACGCCCGTGTACCGGAAGGATGAAGAAAATGTGAAAATCTGGAAGGGTAAAAAAATTTAACAAAAGACTGTAAAACCTAGTTCAAGGATTAGACTTTTCTTTATACTTGAATATTAACAACATAATGGGATATGAAAGAACCCAACCACCTCGTCACAAATCAAACCATAGATTCAACGTTCTTCACAACCAATCATTTGAGAGAGTAACAGATTATTGGTTAAACCTTTCTATCACACGGACTTTTGGATAAAGTTGTTGTCTAATACCACTAATCTCTTTCATCCCAAAAACTAGCTTTGATAAGACTTTTATCACAGGCTAACCTTTTTCCCAACCGATATCAAACAGCCCGACCTATAGATTAGTCTTAATTTTATCAAGAAGCTGATATTCTATATATTTTTTGGCAGCAATGTCATCATTGACTCTATCGATGTGCTGGGATCTTGTAACCATCAGGATGGACAAATTAAACTCTGCTGGCTTTGCCATCTACCGAAAACCCACCACCAACGAATGCTACGATAAAAGAAGACATAACAATCCTCCAATGTGTAAAAATGAGGACGACCCAAATGCTGCCTGGTAGGTGTTTAATTTTTTAACATGGACAAACAAACTTTACCACTTTCCGGAAATTCAGAGCTGGTAATTATACATAATCGTGTTCCATTTTCAGGTATGTGCCTCTGCAGGCATGCTTGCACCGGCTGAATCCTGATAAAGCAGTGAGAGGATCCCAGTGGCCGGCGGTCTGGCCAAACCGACTGTACACAGCCCCTTACTGGTTAAACAGCTCCCAGATGGGGATTTATGGAGCACCATCTCCTCAGGATTTCATAAAAGATCAAGAACATTGGAAAAATGTGGTGAGCTCGTCATATTTGAACGGGCTGGGTTTCAGTTGGGCCAATGTGAGAAATGTCATGGACATGAAAGCTGTTTATGGGGGGTAAGTAAGATAGATATGCGTTAATGCTATTGATGGAAACACTTCCAAATTAAGTTTACTGATGGAATGCATCTGTCCAGGTTTGCAACAGCTTTGAAGGATCTTCCAGTGTGGGTTATGAATGTTGTGAACACAAATGCTCCTGATACACTTCCCATAATCTATGAGCGTGGTCTTTTTGGAATTTACCATGACTGGTGTGAATCATTCAGCACATATCCACGTTCCTATGATCTCCTACATGCTGATCATCTATTCTCAATGCTCAAACAGAGGTACAAATTATCGATCACATATTGTTTCCCTTTTATATTTCCACGAGAATAGGTGGATTCGATTTCAGTTAGACATGATTTGGAACTCAAATTCAATTTAAATTTGTTTAATTTGTCTTTTTAATGATATTATTTACCCATGAATATCATTCACTCCACCAACAATATTATTCATTCAGTTGATGATCCTTTAATAATATTGTATATCAATTCGAATGAACTCGAACTAGATATAATAAATTTAAACTAATCTCAAGTTGGCCCTTCGACTTCGCTCAATTCAACTCAAACAAACCTCCATTATCAAACCTTTTTAGTTTATTACTTCTATAAATCTTGAAAGCTTGATAGTATATCTCCTTAAGAATGAGTGGATTCAATCTAAATCGATTTAATTCAACTTTATTATTCAACTCAAACAAATCAAACTGAGTAGGAGCTTTAGCTCTATAGTTCAACTTATTTGTGTTTTCAATAATACTGTTCACTCCCTTGGTAGCACTGCTCATACTCATTTTCAGCTTTGCTCAGATCGTACCCGCCTCTTATCTTCTAGTCTTTTGAGTTTGATTTCTTTCTCCTTCCTAAGAAACTTGATGACTGTTTTTGTTGGTTTTTAACAGGTGCAGTATTCTTCCCGTGATGGCAGAGGTGGATAGAATAGTCAGACCTGGAGGTAAATTGATCGTCCGTGATACAACAAAGGTAATTGCTGAAGTTGAGAACTTGCTGAAATCCCTTCATTGGGAAATTACTTTCACCAACCACAAAGACCAGGATGGGGTACTCAGTGCTCAGAAAGGCCAATGGCGGCCTCAGACATACATGCAGGCTGCTTCTTCGTAATGTGAGGAAAAAAAAAAAAACTGTCAATGCATATTAATTCTCCCACTAGAATGCACATGTAGAACCAAATAATTGCAGCTATCAGTCATTTCATACCTTAAGGTCAAATGTATCAGAGCTTAAAACACAATGGGTGATCTGATTTTACGAACTAAAGTGCAGAGAACATGTACTCTTGAATAGTTCTAATAGCAGAATCCAGGTAAAACAAACAATGAAAGAGATCTTCTAACACCAGTTTGAGGTCAGATATCCCTTGAAATAAAGTGAAACATTCTATTTTACCTCGGACTAAAAATGATAAGTGCTCCAAATCCCTTTTAACTGAGATTGCACAACAAGGACATACTAAGACCTCTGTACATGATAAAAAGTATCATTGCAATATTGAATCAGAAGTCAGAATAGTAATTCTACTTGGGCAATTCAAATGAAATAATGAACTTTTTAAGAGTCCCACTATACAGTTTCACTCTGCCCACACAGCTGAAACTAGCATACTTGAGAAGCATCAAAATTTTCTTATTGTTTCAGCAAATGATTTCCACATCCAAACTTACCAGATAACAAATCCATGTTTTGTCAAACATCATGTATTCAATGTGCGAAGGGTGCTACATTAACTCTTTTGGCTAACAAAATTAACCTATAAAAAGATCCCGCCATATGTTTTATGTATCTCAGACTCCAGGAATTATTTGTTAATCCCGATATCAAATATAGCTTTAGATCAGATGTTTTTTGTTTCGCATCATATCTCATTAACTGGAACCAAGTAGTTTCTGCAAGTGACCACTCTCGGCAGCAGCTTTAAGCTCTGAATCACAGAAGTAATAGTAAAATAGAACAATGAGAATCCACAAGATGGTAACTTATAAAAGCGACTTGCATTCAAAGGTTAAGGAAGACAGGAAACTTTAAATGAGAGAGCTGAGAGTAAACCATCAGAGCCACCAACGTGCTTTCCATTCACAAATACTTGTGGAACAGTGCGTCGACCAACCAGATCTAGAAGTACATACTGAATTTGAGCTCCGTCATCTACAAATGTTCACAAGCACATAGCACCTTTATAATTAAACCTTTTCAGAATTTACAAAAAGGTAATAGCCAGCAAAAATTACAACAGCTGATAGGCACCTCGAAGATCAAGCTCCACGACAAAAGGTTGCTCATGCAAATCAGCAAATATGCGCTTGGCACGCAAGCAGTATCTAATAAAATGAACAAAAGAAAGCACATTTTATGAAATTCATTATTCATATATGATATGAGACAGAGAAACACAGAGCAATGATCACACCATATGCATTTTTGGTTCCAACGGATGGTTTGATAATTTAACACTAGCCGATAAATTAAAAAGAAAAACCTTGTTTTTCATCCCCAACAATTTTGATGTAATTAAAACATGAACACCACGATCTCATTTCATACTGAAAAAACATCACACAAAAAAACTAATATTAAAATAGATATCTCTCTAAGTTCACTCTTCTGAGTTTTAAACGAAAAAGGCATAATTCTTGCAGTAGCAGTCACCAATTTGTGATGTAGAAAGAAATAATTTACCCATCCTGCCAAACACACAGTTTTTGTATGTTATAAAAACTCAATAAAAAGCACTACTCATAAACAGTTGATCAGTTCAATTAATTCCCAGACTAAAACATAAAGAGTAATACTATATGTAGATGGGAGCTAATGGGTACAAGCAATCATACTTATCTTCATGTTATTGAGTGATCTAATAGCTTATTTTATCTTTATTTCAAAATCATCTACAACACACTAAAGTTTGTTTATACCAGTTTGTATCCACAGTTTATATTAGGCCAGCTAAAAACCGATAAACCAAACCAAAACTGATAAAACTGAACCCAGAAAACCGGTTAACCGGTCCATCACTATCACAGAAATCTTCGTGTACATGAAGTATTATTGAAGATTTTAATGATATCACTATCACAGTTAGGCTTCATTAGGCTATGCAATTCAACATCGGATTCGTACATAACAAAGCGTCCAATTTACTATCAGAATTTATATGCTTAAGTTGCTCAATTAGCAGATGAAAATCAAAAGCATAAATATACAGAGAATTAAAACGTACGGGCAGTAGGATTTGGAGAAAATCACAATCTTGTTGGAGTAGATAGAGTTTTGAACAAAAGCGGCAGCTGAATTTTCGGCTTCTGTTCTCTTCGGTACATCCCCTACCAGCAGCAACAAGAGCAATACAGCAACCACGTTAAGAAGAAATTGCAAAAGCAACCCGGGCTTCTTCATCTTGCCACAGTGAAAACGAATAACAATTTCTCCCTATGATGTGTTTCCCTCTTCTTTTGCTGACCTGTAGTCGTGAACCACACGATCACAAATATGTTGAATTAATTGGATTCGATCCGTGGAACGACCTAAATCGGTTGCCCGCAGATAGAGCACGGCTCCTTGTTTTAGAATTCGTATTCCTCTGACGGCCTGCTATGGGGTGGGCTACGAAAATGAAAATGGGCCTTACCCAATCTGTCCGACCTACATGTTTAAACATGAAAGGTACGGTAATTATTCTATTAAGCTAACTAAGGAGAAATTAAAGGGTAGATTTAATTTAAGCTGACACAAATCCACATTTAGCTCAAATTTGATGAATTTAAGCTAAATTCAAGTTTAAGGGTTTGCTAGCAAATTTTCAGAGGAGTTCTTTTTTTTCTGACTGTTCTTCTCCTTTGATTTCTTGTTTGATAATTTTTCTTTGTTGAAGGATTTTTTTTTAATCTTTCTTTAGCAATTTATTATTTATATCAATATTACTGTTTATTATTTGAATTGAATTTTGTTTGAACTCAACTCACCTTATAATAGTAAATTTGATTAGAGTTGATATCTAATCGGATTATTTAATCTCAAATTTATGTTTAAATCGAATAAATTAAGTTAGAGTTAATGAGGGAACTTATTTTTATAAAACAAATTAAATTCAAATTAATCCAAACATTTAAATTTGAACTGATTTAGATTGAATTTAAAATAAAATTATTTTAAATTAAATTTAAGTCATAACTTGTTAATTTCTAGTTAATCTCAATTAACTCCTTTATATTTTAAAAAAAAATCTTAAATAAATCTAGTTCATAATTGTACCTGATTAAATCCAACGCTTCATTCCATCGTCGTTGGATGGGTTTGCCCATAAGGCAAAGGTAAACTTGCAGAAATGAAGTGGGGGGGACATTGGTTTACAACAATTATGTTTTCAACATATCTAAATTCTGATCCCTTCTCATTATTCAATCAATTAAGAATAAAATTCCTCAAATGGGAAATCAACCCATCATCAACAAATTGCAGCAAGACATTACAGATATATCGGCCAATCTAATCAACAAAAACAAATACAAAAGGCAGGCTTAATTGGATTTGGTGTTTGTGGTGGAATCAGTTTTATAAAGCATATCATAAGCCTCGAGCTCCTCGTAATACACATCCCACACACATCTCACGCATCCGCTTCCACAACAATCCCCAGGCTCTGGCTTTTCAGGCGGCGGGGGCGGCGGTGGTGGCGGCAATTCCTTTGATTGCTCCTCTTTCTCTTTGTTGATAGATTCTTGATCTGAGTTGGTTGCCATATGTTTTAAGCAAAAGACTCGTGAATTTTGAATTCTCTTAGAGACGCGTTTTAATGTCAGATCTGATCGTAATCTCATGAAAAAGGGCGCATGGGTTTGGATTGGCTTTGGGATATTGGCTGTGGTGTTTGGAGGATGAATTTCAGAGTCTAACAGCAGCGCTGACGCATTCTGGCAAAAATGGACGACCGCCGTTCCCATACACCACACAACACAACGGGCAACGCAAACTAATCTTTTATAACTGGTCACCAGAGCGCGTGGATGTTACGAAGAATGACGATTTGTTGACTTTTATACACTCCCGTGTAAAAGTAGGAATCGCCAAAATAGATTTGGGTTGTACTCGTGGCAATATCTTATTTGTTAAGGTTGGAAACCTGTTCATGCATTGGTGGCCTTAGAAAAACTCATACACCGAATTGAATTGGTATGTCCATCCTAATTAGCAAGTATACATATTATTCGGGTCTTGGATTATTTCAATATTAAATATGTTTAAAAAAAATTTTAAATCTAAAATATATTAAATATGTATTTTATGCCTTTTTATATTAAACACAAATTATATATTGTATTTTATGTTTATTATATTTTTAATTTTTTAGTTAAATTTAAAGTACAAAATTATCTTCTCTATTTTCAATTATTTATAAAAATATTATAGTTATTTAAAAAAAATTCAACAACATCTCTTTCTTAATTTTCAACCCATATTTCATGTTTTTCTCACTTGTGACCTGTGTAAAGATTCACTTTAATTTGAAATCTGAAATCTAAATTGATTAATTTGTTTATTTTTTTAACTGACTGGTACGTTATTTATTGTACAAAAAATTTTAATTATGTATTATGTTATATTATAGTTAATAGTTAATTAAATTATTTATATTTGAATTGTTATATTGATTTTTAATAAGAAATTTATGTAAAGTATTAAAATTATTATAATATTGTCATATATCATTTAAACTCGTATATATATGTTTTATATTTTTCTTGTATGCAAATTTTAAAAGTATTTTTTTACAAATGGACCTTTCATTATTCGTTGTATTATATCCATATAATTCATATGCTATTTTTTTCGTTTTTGTATTTACTAACTAAGATGTGAATTAACAATCCAACTGAAACAAAGGATAATAAAAAATTTGGTTCGGGTATTAACTAGTGTTTCAAAATTGTATTGAATGAATAGACAAGATGTTAATGCAATTGCACCCACTTAGAGTACTAAAGCCTTTCCAATTTAATACATAATTTGATCCTCTTCTTCTCTAGATTCCACATAATTGTTTACAATGCCAGTAAAGAGGATGGGTGAAAAGGGCTCATCGAATTGATGCTGATCGTGTAGTCACAATTGAAGCACTTCCCCACATCACATGCTTTGAGTATATGCATGACACTTGCCTACCAATAATAAAGTTCCTTCATCAATTTACCTCGTATTCCTGGTTAAACAGCCTTCCAACTTTCTATCGCCATTTCCAGATATGGAAACCCCCACTTCCCTCTCCTTCTTTTCCCCTTCTCTTTCCCTTCATCAGCCTATCCAAGTCCACACCCCCTTAGCTCTTTCATTCTGTTTGGCAATCCTTCTGAAATAACCACGGGTATCAGTTGTGTTTTCATACAAATGGGTCGTGGGAAGATTGAGATTAAGAGGATTGAAAACCCTACCAACAGACAGGTTACTTACTCTAAACGAAGAAATGGGATTTTTAAGAAAGCACAAGAAATCACAGTTCTCTGTGATGCTAAGGTTTCTCTCATCATGTTCTCTAATACTGGAAAATTTCATGAGTTCGTAAGCCCCACCACAACGTATGCTATCAGATCCATCACTTTCTCTCTCTTTCTCTGCATGTCGAAACCCTAACAAGCTGCTAACGAAAATCTTTATTTTTCTTCTTGTTGATTAGGACCAAGGATATCATTGATCAATACCAGAGGACTCTTGGAATTGACCTGTGGAGCACGCACTACGAGGTTAGTACTACAGTCTTACATAATTTTGCATTTAATTTATATGCACATAGGTGAGTTATTATTATTATTATTATTATTATTTGAAGTGACATCCACTTCATTTACAAAACATTACACATACTGTTATCTCATAATACATAAGAGTTTTAACCCATAAAAATGGAAGAAAGACTTTACCTATAAAATGTGATATACACATGTCACTACTAAGAAAGTTAAGGAGGGACGAGATAATACCTTTGAACCCTTGAACAGTTTGAGTTAATTCTTGAAGAAAATTTTCTCTTAGGAATAAGAATCTTAATCCTTGAATAGTTTGAGTTAACTTAGGAAAAAAAATTTCTTTTAAGAATAAGAATTTTAATTGATAAGCTACAGTCTTACATAATTTTGTGTTTAATTTATATGCATATCAGTGAGGTTTCTTTTTTTGGAATTAACATCCACTTCGTTTATAAAACATTACACTTATTGTTATCTCGAGATGCATAAAGGTTTTAACCCATAAAAATGGATTTCTCATAGAAATAAAAATATTCATAAAGAAGGACTTCTTCTACAGAATGTGACAGGTGTTTCTACTAAGAAAGTTGAGGAGAGATGAGATAATACCTTTGAACCTTTGAACAGTTTGGGTTAATTTATAAAGAAAAATTTCTCTTAAAAATAAGAATCTATAGAAAGTGATGCGCACGGGTCTCCTTGTCTGATGAATGGGCAGGGAACGAGGTAGCATCCTAATAAACGGTTTGGACTTAACTCACAAAAAAAAAATTAATTTAGTAGTAGTCTTAGTAGAAAATTCTAGTATATCATATTGTTCTCTTGTTTGGGTAAATTAGGATAAATTTTTTATGCTTATATTAGTTTGAGTGTGATTGTTTGATTTATTAATTTTAGACACAAAGTTTTATGTGTGTGTGTGTGTTGTGTTTTTTCTTTTTTAAAGAGAATGCAAGAGAACTACAAGAAACTGAAAGAAGTGAATGATAAGCTACGGCGAGAGATCAGGTGACTCCTAAATTATCTTGATTTTGTCTTGTGTCATGGAATTTGACTATGATTTTTGAGTTGATAGGGTATATATATGTATGTATTTAAAGGCAAAGAATTGGTGAAGATTTGGACGATCTAAGCATGGATGAACTGCGCAGTCTTGAGCAAAAGATGACCGTTGCTGCTGATGCTGTCCGTGAAAGAAAGGTTGGATCTTTTTATATCTTAATGCACCTTACGATTTTAGTTTAAGTCATTCATATCCTTTTTTAAGAAGACAAAGTTCAATTTAAGAAGACACAGTTGCTATTATCCCAAATCAAAATCAGTTACATAAAACAAGATAGGTTTATGTGATTTAACTAATAATGTCTATGTTCATGGTTGTATTAAGTTTCTTATTAATTTTTGGGTTACAAAATGTAAGAGATATAACATCATATTTATATGAGAATTTAAGGCAATGTAATTACAAATAATTCCATTGTTAAATTTAGGTCCGAAGTTCTTCAACCCTCAAACCCTTGCAAGGGGCGTTGCACCCTTGAGATCACCCTAGCCTGCTGATCGGGTTATAAAACCTCACAAGGGGTCTTTGCCCCCTTGAACCTTGAGTGCAAGACTATATCCTGCAATAACTTTTTACTAATTTTGTAAATATATTCTTTAAACATGATCAAACTCCTGAGTGCGAGATTGTTTCTTTTTTCTTTTAATTAATTACTTAGAGAGTTTCACAGATAACAATTAATTTGATTGTTGTTTACAGTACCACGTTATCAAAACTCAGACGGACACCTGCAAGAAGAAGGTCTGAACTAAACAGATTATTTTTCTTTCTGTAAATTACCCACATTCGGTTATTTGATAATTTATTTTCTTGTACCTATTAATTGTTTTCTTCTGATCAATTCGGCAGCTAAAAAGCTTGGAGGAAATACACGGAAACATCCTGCTCGACTTTGTAAGATTCTTCAATTTCCCCTTTATTTCTTTGCTGAGTATGGCTGCTCTAAAAAACTGAGAAACCCAACTAAAACCGATGAAACCAAACTGTGAAAAACCGGTTAACCAGTCCATCAGTTCTGGTTTCGTTTAACAATTTTCATTTTTTACAGTCTTTGGTTCGGTTCCTCTGTCATGAATGATCATTCCTTTTTTTTTATGAATAGAAAATGGTGATTGACACTGGTTTGTTATCAATTACATTTTGGAAATAACAGGAAGCAAAGTATGAGGATCCAAATTTAAATTTTGGATTGATTGACACTGGAGATTATCAGTCAGCAATGGCACTAGCAAATGGAGCATCTAACCTGTACGCTTTTCGCCTGCACAACAACGCCAGCTTCCCTCAAGACGGAGAAGGAGGAAGCTTTGGCCCCAACAATCTCAGCCTTGGTTGATTTATGATTAGCCGTTCAGGCGACAATAATAATCTCCATGTGTGTTTGAAGCAGACTGGCTTCTGAAATAATCAAGAACTGGATTTCCAATCTCACTTCTATTTATATATAGGCAGGCTAATAAGCATGAAACAACTCCGAGGCTGGCTTGCTTGCTTGCTCTCACTGCCTCATTCCTTCTATCATGCATGTTTACCATTTATGAATCACTGCTAGTATTTTGATTGTGTGTTCATTTTTGTCTCTAATTATTTTTTACTAACAAAAAATATGTTGATACGTAAGTGTTAAAAAAATAATGTCAACAATTGAAATTAGTGGAATAATTCCGTGTCCACTATATAAATGAATAAAACTGTTTGAAACATGGAGAATTTCAACAGAGTATCGTTATTAGAAGAATTCCTAAAAGAAATTTAAGTCTCTTAGGGGTATGAAAATTCGAATAAGATATCTGTAACATTGCTTTTGGTGTATTTTCTGGTTCTGGCCTTTGGGGCAAACAGAGAAAGCCTGTAAAACTATATGCATATCAAACTGTATTGTATTTTATCTGTGTTGTGATTGACTTAAGCTCGAAGAGATGATCTGACTCAAAGTATAGGTTCCTCGAAGCAATTAGACTCAAGTATGGATTTCTTCTCATACTTAATTGAACAGAGTTGGGGTTTTCTCCGATCTCTTCATCAGTCCAAATGCGGTATGTTTAATTTCTTTTTGACCTAACAATATTCTAAATTATAGGTGCAGCAGTAGCACATGAAAAGTTGCAGAAAACTTTTACAAAAACTCTGAAGGAATAACATGAAATCCTGAGAGCTCTGATGGTGTCAATCAACAGTAAGAAAAGTCAGGTCATTTTTTCAAGGCATTCAAATTTCAGCAGAATGGTTCCGACTCCATCTCAAATGACAAAGAAGAACGATTCCTTTCCACTTTTGTTGTCAAGAAAAGATACCATTGGAAGAGTAAATTATTATCAAATTGCCCTTGCCCTAGACAGATAACCATTAGAAATGTGTGATTGAATCGTTCGAATTGCAATAAATGATTTGTCAATTACAAGATAAAATTAATTGATTGAACTGTCTGTGCTAGTAAAAAACAGTGTTTAAAAATTAAATTATTTTATTTTTTATAATTAAAACATTATCCTAAATTGGTTTCCTCTCTCTTCGATCATTTCAACGATTTAAATTGACCAATGAAACCCATTTGAATTCATTGAACCAGATTGTTCCAAACCCAATAATATCAAATTATATGTCAAACTAATTTAATTGTTGTACTACTTACTGACATCACCTTACTAAATCCTATCTAAAAATTTTAATTAAATATATCATACTGACTTAACACCCACACTGACTAATTGCCAGTCCGACGAGTCGGTGACGCTCAACAACCTCTCGGACTAAGTCAATGCCTGTGGAGTGCATAAACATTACTGAATTTATGGTCTAAAAACATTACTGAATTTATGTAAAATAAAATAATTAATGGTATTTATTATACATGTTAAGTACTACTGTATACGGTATGACAAATACGATGCCAAATCCGTGAATTGAATAGAGAATTCCCTCTAAGTCTGTGATTGACCGGCAGCATAAATTCTGTAAAGTTTCATCATCATCTCCAAAAAATATATTTATTATTATTTTTTGCTTCACATTCACGAGGTCCACTCAAAATTATTACCCGCGTTTTTAAAGCCTCTGTAAAATCACTGCCTCTCCTCTTCTTCCTCCTCTCCTCTCCTCTCCTCTCATAATTCACTTTCTTCTTTCACTTCCATGGAAACCCCCAATTCCACTCCAAATTATTGAGTCATCTTGACCCACAGCAGTTTTTGCTCTAAAATCTTTCTGACATATGGCAGCTTATGCCGCTTCACTCTCTTCATGGATCCCGGAAGATGACATCCTGTTAAAGAACGCTGTTGAGGTACTTAAATTTTTGTTTAACTTGTAAATTGCTCTGCATTTTTTTGTAGAAACAAAGCCCTAGGTTGTTTTTTAACTCTGCATGACTCTAAGCAAACCCAGATATTATTTTTAATTTTCCGTGTAATTTCTGTTGATATTTACCGTTGTAATTGAAATTCATTGTGGCCATAATGTTTATACTGTGTGAATTCTTTTCACTTTCTTTAGAGGGATTATGGGTCGAAGACTGCCTTTGCCAGCATGGATTTCGTTGTAACTGAAATGCGTTAGGATGAAATTGGAAGTGATGTTCTTCAGAAAAAATAAAACTACATGAACTATTAAATTTTATCAACTTATTCATACAAACTGAAACAGCAGCGTGTGATAAAGTGACGTAATTGTTTCCTTTTTTCTATTATATTCAAAATCAATTGATCACATATTGTTACATCAATTTGTATAGATAAGTTAGTTAAAATTATCATTATGTAATATTACAACTTCATATAACTTTGCTGGCATCTTAATTTCATCCCGTTTCAGAATTTTGCTGCTGTTTAAGTTACCGGAACAGGTTTCTTGTGAAAAAGAAAGTGACACTTGTTTTGTTTACTAGTCATATTTTGTTTTAAATTTGAATATCGTTGGAACTGTGGTGCATATATTGCAAAATAGATGTTCCATTATTGTAGCAAGAGTTGCAATTAGTTATCAGAGCTAGTGTAGGGTAAGCACAAATGAAAAATCTTTTGAGTACCTTTGTACATCTGGGCAAATTTTTTGTTGCTATTTCTGCATAGAGCATATTCTGAATGTTAGGATAAATTTTAATTAAGTGATGCATTTCTTTTGCTACTTCAGGCGGGTGCTTCTCTGGAAGCACTTGCTAAAGGTGCAGTGAGGTTTTCCCGCAAGTTTTCAATAGCAGAATTGCAACATCGGTGGCATTCTCTCCTCTATGACCCTGTTATTGCTGCAGAGGCTGCTGCTCACATGGCAGAGTTTGAACTTTCTGCTGCTAATAATGAAGCAAAGTCAATTAGGTCTGCTGCTTGTGGGGACCATTCAGAGGCTCCTCAAAAAAGAAAAGCCGAGAGTGTTCGAAGACTGTATTATGCCTTGCGTAAAAGAACTTGTACCCAATCTTTAAACTCTTGCAATCTTTGTTTTTTGGCTTCACCAAACATGAGTGACGGTGTTGGAGATGGTGCTGCTTTTCAAGAGCATGGAAGCATTCACTATGAAACTCCAGTTGAAAGTTCCATGCTTGGAGATTGTGTGCAGAACTGTTTTGAGTTACAGGAAATGGATATAGATTACTTGCATCATGGGCCACAAGATAATAATTTCATTAAAGAGTCATTAGCGCATCACAGTTATGAGCAGGAAAATGTGCATGAAGATTCAGCACATGTTCTGGGAGAGACATCGGTTGGCTTTGAGAATTGCCCTGTTGTTAAGGGAGTGGAACCCTCAGATGCATTGCTAGAAAAGGATGCACCTTTTCACGTATTGGGATATTCATCTTCACAATCTAGGACACCTCTCTGGAAAACAATGGAGTTCAATCCAACACCTGAAATGCCTATCAATATGAGCCACGGAGATGAAAGTCAGAGTTCAATAGAGAAATATATACTTGCAGATGACATGAATGAGAAGAGAATGGTTTTACCTACCAACCCAGAATTTGATTTAGGTTATCTTTCAGACACCCTTCTAAACTTTGGGAATGAGGAGGAGCTTCATTTCATTGATGCAGACAATAAAAAATCTATTGATAAGTCTTTCCATGATAATATTAATCCAACAGTATTGAGTTCTACTAATGACATCCATGAAGACAACATACCTGATGTTAAAGAACCTCATACATGCCCTGTGATGCTTGATGGTTCAAATCATGCTGAATTGGAGGTTATTGGTGAAAAATCAAGCATTAGTCATGACAATCAACATAATATTTTTTGCTCAGAAGTCAATGTACCATCGTCTACGTTAATACCCAATCCTCCATCTCATGACCTACTGGATGGGGAGATGTTCTGCACATTGAACACTGAGGACAAAGAAATTCCTGGCAATGATGATTTTATTCCAAGTAAAGTAGTTGCTTCTTTGGCTCCACAAACAAGTTATAAAGGGGCAAGTGCACTGGCTTCCTCATTTGATGCTCAAAAGGATAGTGAACAAAAGCTAGGAAGTACGAAGAAAGATAACTGTTCTACACAATATTTTACTGCTTCACACACAAGAGTGTCAGACATGTTTCCAGGATCCAATCACAACCCTCGACTTTGTGGTACCCGAGACAAATCCAAGTCCATTGATGTTAACAGTCGTAATAGTATCTCCAGACAGGTTAACACTGCACATGGAGATGTTAGCCAATACAGATCAGACTTTCCAGCCCAAACGTCTCTTACCCATGCAAAACTGAAGGAAAAATCGCTACAAACAAGTTCTGCTACAGATGTGCTATTACACACAAAATCTAGTTCCACTAGGAACAATATTCCTGAACCAGAAGTGAATCCCTCAACCTTAGATCCAGAAGCCATACTGCATGAGGAAGAATATGAGAGTGATGATCATATTCCAGACTTTTCTGATATTGAATCAATGGTAAATCTTAAAATTATTCGGGAGATTAATCTTTTTCCTTTTTCAGTTTTGACATTTTGTAACTTTATATGTTTCCTTTCAGATACTGGATTTGGATTTGTGTCCAGAAGAACTTGATACATGTTTTAATACAAAAGGTTACTATCTAGAGTTCAGTTCAATTATCATGCATTATTCTTCTTCTGTCAGACATTTTTCAATATGCAGTAATATATTGTTGTGAACTCCAAAGTTTTACTATTCATACACTTGATTATAATCTATTCCGTTGTTTATTTATTTGTTTGTTTTCTTCAACATAATATATGGCCTTCTTTTGATTTTATTTCCAAATGTTCATATTCTGCTATGCAGACAATGACAATGTAATGCATGTGACATTGTGGCTGCAAAATAGTAATTTTGAGTTGATTTTCTTTCCTTCAAATTTCCAGTGTCAAGGTATCAACATGACGATACTAAGAAGACAATCATTAGATTGGAGCAATGTGCTCAATCTTGTATTCAAAGAGCTATTGGATACCAAGGGGCACTTGCCCTCTTGTATGGACGCCATACAAAGCATTATATCAAGGAAAGTGAGGTAAATTCTTCTAGATTTTCACCTTTTCTTGCCCAATTGTATATTTCAAGGATGCTTTAACTTAGGAATGAAACATTTCTTTTAGTTATCGTTATTGCTTTGATTTGATAATGATATCTTTCTGAATATGCATCAACAGTTCCATCAGTGACTGTAGAACCACAAATCGGTAGGAAAACTTCAATACTAGTCTAGCAAGAGTGAGAGACAAGCAGTCTAGGTTATATTTACTGAATGATGTGCTTATATAATTTCATGTTTTTACTTCCTACCGACTTAAGTTTAAGCCTGTTTACTCTTTTCTATCTTGTTATTTTGCTTTTAAAAATTGAATTCTGCTTAGTTTGCCTACCGATTAATATATGTGCTAATATAGAAGTCTTAAAATTCAAGTTGTAAATTAAAACAGTTGACTACTCAAAATTTAACAATGTGCCATTGACAACATTGGCATGTTATCTGTTACATGCATTTCTGTATTTTTCAATTAATGTGTTAATTTAATAGCCATATTAAGGAAAAAAAATTTCTTCTTATTAGTGCAACCTCTTTTCTACTGTGTAGGTGATACTAGGCAGAGCAACGGATGATGTTGATGTTGATATTGACTTGGGAAGAGAAGGACGGGCCAACAAAATATCTAGACGACAGGTTGTAGTTCTTTTAATTTGAATTTGTGCTAAATTTCAGTTTTTGTAGGTTTTAAAGAGTTGAGTGACATTGCTGATTGGTACCTAGATAGGCGGCAGTTTTTAAACATTTGAATGGACATCATGCACATGGATATGGCTCTATTTGCAAGAGACCACTATATTATCTGCTTATCTGCTCAACATATTTCAGTATATTTTGGGGACAAAATGCTGCTTGCTTTTGTGGTTATTTAATATCTGTCTTAACTTCTTGGGTATCCTACGTTACTTTTGGTGATCTGTTTCTGCTAGGCACTGATAAAGTTGGAAGAAGGTGGCTCCTTCATTTTGAGAAATCTTGGTAGGAGTTCTATATTTTTGAATGGCAAAGAAATTACTACAGGCCAGGGCTTCAGTCTAAGTCCAAATACTCTGATTCAGGTATGTTGACTCCATCTTCACAAAGAAAATCTGTCATTATGCTGCCCATTTATTCCAGCTTATGATTACCATGTGTGTATATCTTATAATGTCTCGATAATGCAATATATAAATGGCAAATGTTGCATTTGCAGATCAGGGATTTGTCATTCATGTTTGAAATACACCAAGTGAATGTGAGGCGATATCTGGCTAATGTCACGAGAACAAACTTAGAAAAAAAGGCCAAATTTGAATGGTCTAATGATGGGGTTCCATGATTTGTGAAAGCCAGAATTATTTGTTTGCATCAGGTACTATTTTCTCTAAAATACTAATCGAACTCTTGTTAGAATTAACAAATATGATAGGGATATCTGTGTGTAGCTCAAGTGATGTATAGCATTGTAGAAAGCACTTGATGCTATGTAGTATTAAGGAATGAATGTAAATATATTATATCTAGCGTGACGGTTTATGATTCCCCTTTAAAAAATATATAAAAGAATAGTGAGGAAGAGGTTTAATTTGAAACTATTTCATGCTAGGAAAATCATTTGTTATCGCTTGAGCATAAACAAATCCCTGTCAGATGTGACAAAATTAGAAACTTTACTGTGTCAGAATTTTTTTTTTGCTAAAGTACTGTATCAGACTTTGGTATTGCTATGTATGTTCTATGTATTTTATCATTTGATTTGATGTGGTGTGGACAAAGTCTGTCCGCTAGGGCTGGATTCGATTCGGAACAAGGTCAAACAAGCCCTATTTTGAGATTGATTCGAATCCACAAAAGTCAATTTGAGATTGGATCCGAATTGGGTCAAATTTGAACGTTTGGATCAGCTCAATTTATGAAAATGAATTAAATCTTTGGTTATACCTTAACTTGTTTGATCTGAGTTGGAGCAGTTCGGATCGAATCCACTTGTATTATTTATTTGCATCATTTTCACTTCTGGTCTTGACTTCATGCTTGTGATGACCAATTGTATTATTTTCTTTTATATCCACAAAATCTAGAACTTCTTCAAGTGAAAATGCTTAACTCTAATTCACCCAAAGCTCTCTTCTAGTTCCTGTAAATATTTTTTTTTCTATTCTAGGCTTTTTTCAGTTGCATTTGTTTGTTATTAGAAAGAAGAATAATTTATTGTTGATGCATATAGAATAAGAATATTCCTGTTAAAATTTCTTACTGTTTTTGGAATCAATAACTCTGAAGTGGTAGCAAACC
The DNA here is from genome assembly GCF_011075055.1 of Mangifera indica. NCBI lineage: Eukaryota > Viridiplantae > Streptophyta > Magnoliopsida > Sapindales > Anacardiaceae > Mangifera > Mangifera indica. The sequence goes on from NC_058152.1 coordinate 390,674, forward strand.
ACCAAGGGAGCCAAAACAAAAAGGGAGATAATGTAACCATGAAGGATTGATTCCCAGAAATCAACAACTCCATTGATTTTTGTTGGGTGTACCTAATTATGAGAATCTACATGCTGGAACTGATGAGACATCTGAAAACCTTGTTAAAATTCAAAGTCTGCTACCAATTAGCAAACGACCAACTTCTACATATATAACAACTAGATGCCTTTATTCATTATTGTAACAACTGCATATTGAGGTGATTCGATCTAAGCTTCTTGAACTCGAATTGTTGTTCAACTCAACTCAAACCTTCTTATCTCGTTAACATTGTTACATCGGAGCTTATATTATTGGTTTTTTTTTTCTACTTTTTTTATCATTTTTCTTTTTCAACGAATCTTTTAGATTTTTCGACAATTCTTCTCATTCTCTAACATTTTTCTTCGTCTTTGGTTATTCTTCTTGGTTTTTAGTGATTCTTCTCCCTCTTTTTTAACAACTCTTCTTCTCATACGACATTATGTAGTGGTTTTTTTTTCATTTTTCTTTTTCAACAAATCTTTTAGATTTTTCGACAATTTTTCTCCTTCTCTAATTTTTTTCTTCATCTTTGGTTATTCTTCTTGGTTTTTAGTGATTCTTCTCCTTTTTTAACAACTCTTCTTCTCATACAACATTGTGTAGCAATCGGGTGAGCTAAGGGCATCACGAACTAATTATTCTAAATTCTAATAGCAACCTCCATTTCCCTTTGTCTACGTCAGTCTAACATAATAATTATAATTGAAGCCTTTCTCAATTCTTATACCAAAAGTACAGGCCTATGTTGGCATAGATTCCAACTTCAAATTAATATCAAGTGTCCAATAATTAGCTCAAAATTACTTCCATTTCATTCTGTTCCAGGGCTCTAAATTGGATGATAAACAGTGACGACAGCTCAACAGAAAGCAATTGAACTTAAGCCAACACAACACAGGCGTGCTGACTTCATAAATCAAGATGTCTGTCCCTGGTACTCTACAACATATGAAACTTTATCTGTGTCTTTTTTCTTTTCAATCATACACACATACATACACACATACATACATACATACATACATACATGCTTTCAAATTTAGACCAGGAAGCATTATATTAGCCTCTGACACTTGCCCGTGAAGCCACTCACGAAAAGATCTCTGAGTCTCTGACCCAACCTAAGTTAAAGTGCCAACACAACCCATCTCTCTTCCTTCCCACTTGTACTACCTCTTCTCTCATGCCCATAAACGGATGGTCCTGATCCTCTCTCCCTCTGCAACCATTCTCCTTATCTAAAACGCTCACATTGACTGAAAAATTCCAATGGCTTCTCTAACTTTCTCTCTGTCTTCTCTACTTGTATTAATAACTGCATTAGCATGGTTGTTGCTCTTTGCTGAGTCAAAGACCTACTGGGGAGACGTTGAGGTTCTGAAAGAGGTGAAGAAATCGGTCGACCCCAAATCAGTGAGCCCTGGTTCGTGCTTGAGCTCCTGGGATTTCTCTGTTGATCCATGTGACAATCTTTTCAGTGAGCAATTCACTTGTGGGTTCAGGTGTGAGTTAGTGGTTGCCAAGTTAAGCCGGGTCACTGAACTCAGTCTTGACCAGGCGGGTTATTCTGGTTCATTGTCATCGGTATCTTGGAACAACCTTCCATATTTAGAAACCCTTGACCTCTCAAACAACTATTTCTCAGGGTTTATTCCTGACTCTTTGTCCAATCTAACTCGGTTGATTCGACTAGCCATGTCGAGAAATGTGTTTTCTGGAGCAATACCCGCCTCGATTGGCTCACTCTCTAGCTTGGAAGAGCTTTACCTTGATAACAACAACCTTGAAGGCACAATTCCTGCGAGTTTCAATGGCTTGTCTAGCTTGAAAAGGCTCGAAATTCAATCAAACAAGCTTACTGGTGAGTTTCCCGAGTTGGGTTCGCTCAAAAACCTTTACTTTTTAGATGCAAGTGACAATGCGATATCAGGACAAGTACCGGCAACATTACCAAGCTCTCTGGTTCAAATCTCCATGAGAAACAACAAGCTAGAAGGTACAATACCAGAAAGCTTCAGATTTTTTCCTTCTTTGCAGGTGATGGATCTGAGTAACAACAAACTCAGTGACTCAGTTCCCTTTTTTCTTTTCAACCATCCTTCTCTTCAACAACTCACTCTGTCATTCAACCATTTCACCTCCATACAATCGCCCGCCGTCTTAACCACCGTCCAGAGCCAGCTCATAGCCGTCGACTTAAGCAACAACGAGATTCAAGGATTTCTTCCTTTATTCATGGCTTTAATGCCAACCCTTTCAGCAGTTTCTCTAGAAAACAACAAGTTCACCGGAATGATACCAACCCTGTACGCGATCAAGGTAGTTATGCCCGGATCCGGAATGGCTCCATTCCAGAGGCTGTTGCTCGGAGGAAACTACTTGTCTGGACCCATACCCGGTCTGTTCATGGGGCTCCAACCGGGCTCTGCCAACATCAGGTTGGCTGATAATTGCTTGTACCGGTGCTCATTTTCTTTCTTCTTTTGTCAAGGTGCTGATCAGAAATCCTTATTGGAATGTAAGCGATTTAGCCCTGGAATTCCTTGAAAGCAAAATAATTTGATTAGGGCATGTAATGTAATTAACTATGTTGTATTATTTGTCTTGTGTTATGTTGTGGTTTGGTAGCTATGTTGTGTTATTATTTTTGGGTTGTAACTTGGACCGTCAATTTGATTGAAATTCGGTGGCCAGTCTTAGGTTTGGATATGAATTGAATTGAGTATAATCATGAGTTTGGTTTGAGTTATGCTCAAATGCATAATAAGATGGTTTGGGCTTCACTCGAGTTTGTCAAGATGGGATATAAGAAAATTTGAGCCCACCTTGGGGTGAAAGTTCGAAGTTATTGTCGAAATGGGATATGGGGAAATTTGAGCTCATTTGGGGTGGAAGTTCGAAGTTCAAAGTTCAACTTGTATTTATCGCTCCTTATGGTTTGAGTTTGTGGCTCTAGTGTCACATGAATTTGTGGTTCATTTTAATAATGGTTTGAGTTTGTGGCTCTAGTGTCACATGAATTTGTGGTTCATTTTTATAATAGTTAAAATGATATTGTTTTAACTGTCAAAATAATGTTATTTTGTTAATCGTTTGATTTGACTTAATTTGAGTTATGATTGAGTTTGAATTGAGTTAAAAGTAACAATTAGTTAACGAGTTGGGCCGACCCAAACTTTTTTTAACTTGAATTTCATTTGTTTGTTATTCTTGGCTTGCACTAGACTTGAACTTGACTAATGCGAACCCAATAATTATAAAGTTGAGTAGTATTATATGTATAAACAATTTGTATAACTTTATACACAAACAATGATATATCACTATGTGATTAGTTAGTTTTATATTAGAGATAAAATAACATTCATTTACATAGTGACATATCATTATTTATACATAAAATTATATACATAGAATTATTTTACAAGAATATGTACTATATCATAATATGTTTGGTTATACATTCTACTAGATTTTAATTAGTAGAACATTATATTTTGATTGTGTATTATATTAACAATGTTATGTCTTGGTCTTATTGAAAATACACCCCAATCGACCTTTTGATTATGTCAAGTTTTGGTTTGAGTTTCAATAACATTGCCATCAATTGTCTTCAAAGAAATATTTGAGGGGTAATGGAGAGGGTTCCATACATAAGATAGTATGAGTTCAAATTTTCTTTTTTAGTATTTTAAAATTAAATTATTGACTTACTTATCGTAATGATTGTGAGATCAGTTATTGTATTTAGAGTTTAACTTGTTCAATGTAATTGGTTTTGTCCCTAAGAAATGGTCTAATTCAAGCAAAGTTCCTCATTTTAAAAAAAAAAATTACAAAAGAAAAACAATGCCATTGTCAAGCATATGCCTACACATGCATATTTCAATCAAATACAAATCTTTTTCATTATTATTATTATTACTTGTGTTGCTGCTGTAGCTTTTGAATTTGGACTTGAGGACGGAAGGTTCCCCATCTTAAGTCTGTCGTTTTAGGCTCATTTTGCTTCCTCTTTTCAGTTTGATTCCTGGGAAAATCCAACCAAAAATTTAAAACAATCCAAACTAAATAATGGTAATGGCTTCTATTTTCTTCTTTCCAATAAAATTTTGGCGTTTCATACTAAAATATTCATTCAACTAACAGTCTTCAGAACCATTCAAATATCCAATTGAGGACAATATTGGTGGGATCCCTACAATGACCAGCATCAAATCATTGATTTTATCTCACAATCCAGTGGGAGGACCGATTCCAAAGTCATTCGGAAAACTGAATGAATTGCAAGTGTTGGAGCTAGAGGGCAATGATCTTTCCGGGAACAAACCAGTTGAGCTTGTTGATGCCAAGGAATTGACAACAATTTTGCTTTCAAAGAACAAGCTAAGTGGAAATTTCCCGAAGACGGTGATGAATCTGAAAAGGCTTCAGAATTTTAATGTGTCTAGGAACAGTATGAGCGGCAGGGTTCCCCATCATAATGCTGGTATTCCTGCATCTGCATTCAAAGATAATCCTGGTCTCTGTGGATCACCGCTTCCCCCTTGCAAATGCTCAATAAAGCACGAATTGACTTGCTGCAGGATTGAGGTGTTCAATACCATCCATCAAATTGATATTTGATTCGAAAACTAAACCAACAAAATAGTTTATTTGAAAAATCAGCTCAGATCTCAGTTCAGCAATGTAATAAAACTGGTTTTTTGGTATAGCTCCAAGTTTGTCTATTTTTGAGAATTGATTATCTTCTAAACTGGTTTTAGAAAAATTCTTGAGCCCCTTAGATCCTTTAGCCTGTTACAATTAAGAATTACCTTGCTAATATATTTTTTATTATTAATATTATTTTATTTGATTTAACAGTAATATTTTATTATTAATGATAATGTAATAAATAATATATGAGATAATTTTATTACTATTTTTATCTTAAGTATTAAAAAATTAATAAAGTAATTTTAATTTTGTTATAATTATATTCATACTTGCAAAATTTTTAAGATAAAAATATCCTTATTTTTAATTAATATTATAAATAACATAAAAAATATTTTAAAAGAATTATACTTAAAGATATTTAAATAAATCAATATCTTAATATTCTTTTATTATCTCTTATCAAATATAATAATTATTTATAACTACTAATTTTATTAAATATAGTAATAATTTATACTCAATAATCTTTTAAATATTTTATTTTCACGATAATATTTTATTTTTAATAATAAAACATTACTTAAACCACATATATCTTTAATGTTGCAAAAGTTTAAGGGTCCATTATAAGTGTCACATATATAATAAGTGTGGATTTGGGTGGCTTTTGGGTACAACTCATGGAAATTTTTAATAAGGTCATTTTACCTTATCTTGTGAGAGAGTGGGTGTCATAAAAAAAGTTCCAAAAATTGTCAAGCGTTCCCTACCCTTGGAGCTCTGTGCTATTGCCCACAAAATTGACTTAATCTAAGGGTTTTTATAAAAGTATGAAATTTGATAAGTTTTAAACACATATTTCGAAGATTTTTAATAAGATGATTTACCTTGACTCTTAAGAGAGTAGATGGTTCAAAAAAGCCCAAAAAGATATTAGGTCTCTCCACAATTGAGGCTCATATACAACTCATAAAAAATTATTAAAGTAGAAAGTTTTTAGAAAAACATGAATTTCGATATGATTTACATAGTTTTTCAAAGATTCTCAATAGAGTTATTTACCTTAATTCTTGAAATGATAGATGGTACAAAAAACAACCCAAAATTCATTAAGTATTCCCCTATCTTTTGGGTCTATGTGTTATACCTTATAAAATTGGTCAGAATTGAGAGGTTTTCAGAAAAATATGAATTTTAACAAGTTTGAAAATTTTTAGTGAAGTCATGTACCTTGACTTGTGAAAGAGTCAATAATGTTAAAAAAAAACCTTAAAAATCGTGTATTATAACTCACAAAAATTGTCAAAATTTGAGATTTCTGAAAAAATGTAAATTTTGACACACTTTTTACCCAAATTTTGACATTCTTATTGAAATTATCTATCTTAACTTGTGAAATGATGAATTATGCAAAAAATATCTTCAAAACTGTCGGACATTCGTTTGATCTTAAAACTTATGTTATTATAGCCCACCAAAATAATCAAAACTAAGGGGTTTTAGAAAAAAAAAAAAGGATTTTGATATATTTTGACATAAGTTTAAGGGATTTTCAATGAGCTCATCTATCTTAACTCATAAGATGGTTGATTGTTTAAAAAATGGTCAAAAGATACCCTTCACGTTGTTGAGCTTTGGGAAAAAAAAAAAAAAAAGGGTTGAAACTAGAGGTCTTTCAAAAACGTGAATTTGGATGGGTTTTGGACAGAGTCTCCAGGAACACATTTTTGTTGATGAAAGTAAAGAAAAAAAGGAACAACTAAAACATTAAAATATCGAATAAAAGAACAATCAGGTAAAAGATGCCTTGAATAAATCCTGATCAATTCAGAGTATAAATCTCAAAGGTTACTTCAACTTTTAAGATCGAAACCCATAAAGGAGAACAAACAATTAAAAGACTATTTGCAAGAAGGAAGAGGCGATCCACAGAGACCAGGATTATCTTTGAATGCAGATGCAGGAATATCAGCTTTGTGAGGAGGAATCCCGCCACTAAGTCTATGGCTAGACACACTAAAATTCTGAAGCTTTTTCAGATTAATCACATTCTCTTGAATATTTCCACTCAGCTTGTTCTTTGAAAGCAAAATTGTGGTCAATTCCATGGCATCACCAAGCTCAACTGGTATGTTCCCGGAAAGATCATTGCCCTCTAGCTCCAACGCTGGCAATTCATTCAGTTTTCCGAATGACTCTGGAATCGATCCTCCCAGTGGATTGTGAGATAAAACCAATGATTTGATGTTAGTCATTATAGGGATCTCACCAATATTATCCTCAATTGGACCAATGAGCACATTGTTGGAAAGATCAATGGAATTAAAATGGCCAAGGGGGTCTTGGGTTTCTTTTGAGAAAATTGTCTTCATGTCACCAGAAAACTTGTTCGAATGAAGATCGAGGTCCGTGAGAAATGAAAGGTTCTTGGATTCAATGGGGATCGATGAGTGAAAACCATTGTTTGAAATATTCAAAAATGAAAGCTCAGTCATGTTCCCAATCCAATGAGGCAATTCACCTATCAAACCATTGCTTGATAAGTCCAGTATGGCTATGGATGATAAAGATAACCAACCCGGAAGCGGCCCCTTAATCCCAGTTTATGCCAACTTTAGCTGAAATAATTTCAAGTTATGCAAACCACTTTGGTATGCTGACCAGTTCTAGAGGATTGAACGACAAATCCAAGTACCGTAACATTTGCAGTTTAGCCAACTGAGGAGGAATTGGCCCAGAGTTGGTTTCTTGATAAATCCAATATTTGAAGGTTCTGTAAATTGCCAAAACTTGAAGGAATCTTGCCTGAGAATTGGTTATTTGAGGAGTACATATCAGCGAGTCCAGCTAGGCGGCCAATGGTTGCTGGTAACTTTCCACTGAGCTTATTGTTCTCAAGATTTACTCTTTCGATATTCGAGAGCAAGCCAATTGATGCCGGTAAATATCCTGTTAGCTTGTTTTCTGATAACCGGCAGAATTGAAGTGAAAGAGTCCAGAGATTTCTGAAGGAATGCTTCCTGAAATCTGGTTTTGATTCAAATATAAAAGTTGTAACATACCAATGGACTGTGGAATGCTTCCTGTAAAATTATTTGCAGATAAATCAAGATATTCCAGGTTCTTGAGCTCACCAATTGCGTCAGGAATGCTTCCAGAGAATTTGTTCTGATGAGCATCAAGTCTAGTCAACATTGGCAACTTGCCAATAGAATTTGGAATGGATTCAGATAACTGATTGCTAGATACACCCAACTCAGATAATGAAGCTAAAGATCCAAAAACAGAATCAGGCACACCGCCGAATAAAGAATTATCATCAAGATAGAGCTTCTGCAGCCGAACAAGGTACTTGAAGGTCACCGTTATTGAACCTTCAAGCTTGTTGGAATCAAGAAAGAGATGCGTTAGGTTCAATAACTTGCCAAATTCTGGTGGAATTGGACCCTGCAACTCCGTGAGACTGCTCAAGTCAAGCAATTGAAGATTGGATAAATTTCCCAGATAAGGAGATAGACTTCCAGTCATGTAAGTATCCACAGGGAAGCCGTTCCGCCAAAAAGTGCCTGGACTCCACACATTAACGATTCTTCTTGAGGAATCACATGAAACACCTTCCCAATCAGCGCAACAATCGGAGGAAACATTCCAGGACTGTAACAGATGAGATGGGTCTGCAGTGATTTGTTGTTTGAAATGGTGTAGAGCTTCTTTGTCAACTGGATTACAGGCTTCAGATGAAACTGACAAGAACAAGGACGAGAAGAAAAGGATAACAGTGAAGGAAATGTTTTCTGATGAATCCATTGATGTCTGAAGGCTATAAAAATGTAGGATTTTTAATGCAAGTAACCGTTATGATCAAGAGGTCAAATATTGATGTCAGCAATATAGTGGGCAATTCCAGCCTGGTGCCGCCTCAAAGGCAAGGCAGCTAAGGCAATTTTGCCAACACCATATGTGAAGATGTTATCAGATCCTTATCTCCATAAATAAGCACAGAGTTTTAGGCGGCGATTATTTCGCAAAAATAAGATGGATCTAACTGGGTTTCTAGAAAAATGACTTATATTAGACTAGAATTATTAAATAAGTTCAAAGAACTTAAAAGACTTCTCAATGGAGGAAGATATTTTGTCAATCTGACATTTAATAGGGATGAATTATGTTGCGCTTGAATCATTGTACTGATCTCTTGCCGTTAGTAAGAGAAATAGTATTATTAATTAAATAAATAATATTATAAATAAGATAAATAAATTTATTATCAAAATAAATGATTTATTAGTAAAATAAATAATATTATCAATAAAAGATGTAAATTTAATTTAAATAGATCTATTAAATTGACATCCTAAGCCAAATTAACCTTTTAAACAATCATAGAGTTTTAAATTATGTTGATCTTACGAAAATAATATGATAGTTCTGATCAAAATGGCAATAAAATTATTAAATGAACAAGTTAAAAGAACACAGTAAAAAAAGTTATACTATCATGTCATACCGAATTTAAGTATTTCATATGCATCATTAAAATATTTAAAATTTTTAGTCAAAAAAAATACTGTTGTTGGTAGAATAAATAATATTGTTGTTGAAATAGGTAGTGTCACCAAGCCACCAATCTGAATCCGCAGTGTGAATCAACTCGTTTAAGACTAAAAGGGCTTGATTGGAATGTATTGAAGATAAATTTGGTTTATTTGATATTTCACAGTCAAAGGAGAGCCAAAAACTGCAGAAAATAGGGGTGTTGCGAGAATCGAACTCGCGACCTCTCGCACCCGAAGCGAGAATCATACCACTAGACCAAACACCCACGCTTGAGTTAGTTTTCACTTTCACTTATTTAGAATTAGTTCAATAATTTGTTCCTTATTAGGCTTCATTCTTCGGGGTGAAAGGACAAAAGAGAAGACCGGGCAAATTTACAGTGAATAGCTTCAAATTTAGTCAGTTGAGTGCTAAATCTGACAAAGACGTTCTGTAAATAACGTTACTACGTTTTTTCGGAGAATGTTCTCACTTGTTTGGGGCAATGATCAGGTCTCTTCTTATCCATTGTTTATACTTCATGATAGATAATATTGCAGCGAGATTATTTATTTATACAGTTGAAGTTTAAATTCATAAAGATCATGGTCATGGAGAGCAGGGAAGATTACAAAGCTTTAACCTATTCACAATTCATAACAACCGGAATATCGTCTAATCAGGAATCAAAGTTTGAAGAAGATGTTCGGATTCTTCTGCATATTTTCTGATTCCAATTTTTTTTATTTTTACTACGAAACATATGCTGGCTTAATAAATATTCAGTGGATGAGAAATTTAAGTAGACTTGTATAAGCAATAAAAAGAATACGACCCCCCAAAGTTGCCATTCCATAAAAGGCAAACAGATTGGTTTATAGCACCTGCAGAGCAGTAGAGGAAGTTGATTTAAAATAGAGCTTAGAAAATCCGACATCGATTTGCCCATTAGCCAAGTTTGAGATATTTGTTCGCCTACATATAGGTTGGAGAGACGTAGAAGATAATTATATTGTACAATAGATGAACTTTGAGCCTAAAAAGGAAAAAATTAGGGTGTCTCTCAGGTAGCTAAAACAGCCGGTTTAGGTTAATGTGTCTCTCAGGTAAAAGATGTATATATATATAGTCTCAAAATAACAAAATTGTTGGGCACTAGCAATTGTGAGCAGTACAATGGAGACTGATAGCGAAGTTGCATGTGGGCACACCGAAACTGACGATGCTTATTTCCAAGCAATCACGTGCAAAAGCAAAGGCATGGTTTGTGCAATGCCATCACTAACAGCAAATGCAACTCGTTTTCTTTACAATTCAAAATGTCAATCACTGTCACACCTTCGTTTTCAAATTCAATTTCATCCTTCTCATTGAAGTGTCATAGACTCATAGTACGAAGGGCGTTCCACAAGTTAAAGACTTACTTTATACGTAAAATACTCATCAACTTTCATCAATTCTGTTGAAAGCCCTCGCTATAAACAGTGAACCAGTAAAGAATACATTGTGTTAAATGTCTTACACGCCAATAGACTGTACCCAGCGTGAGAAAGAGAAGGTAAAAACAAAGACCATTTTGAGGAAAAACAGTTATAAAATAGCTAGCTTCGGACTCCGAGGATTTATGTTATTATTTTATCATAACATGCAAGCATGCAGGAAATCGACAAATGAAATCATTTCATTGCCCTTTAAAAAAAATACTTTTGAACCTGTGAAATATCCCATGCATGTTCGTCTGTGGTTATAATTCAGTTATCTTTGTTCCCATGCTCTTGATATTGGACAAGTTTACTTCATTATCTACCGTATTTTGCATCATTTATAAGAAAACATTACTCCTACAAGAGATATTAGCAGATTTTATCTGGAATATAAAAAGAAGGAGCTGTAGTCTGCGGACAAATATAATTAAATATTGATTTGATTGGTCTCAAGACGTGTCTCGTAGCTAGTCTTCTCATAGAATAAATGAAATTGGAAGGTAGGACCTTATATATATATACAAGGTCAGCAATTCAATGGTAGATAACCAGACTGGGTTAGATCAGTGTCCTCTACATAGCCCTAGATTTGAAACAAACCAAACTTTAATTACCTTGAGTCTACTGGAACTCGTCTCAACATTAGTATAGTTAAAGCTGATCAAACTCAAAGAGTTTTCAAAGAGAGAAACTCAAACTCAAAAGTATAAGTGAAGCACAAATTCAATTTGATATCTAATTATTTAGATCACGATGTCGTTTCTTCTCTAAGTAATACAAAATATGATTTTGTTTTATTATATTTATAATTTAATGTAACTATATCTCAAAACAACACAATTTTGAGCTCTCTACCACATGACACTCACTTTTGTTATGGATTTTATATGCAAACCCTAACACTATGCAGGTATATAGTTCTAGTACGTGTTTGAATTGGGTTTATGTAACTTTTCTGACAATGAAAATTTAAGACTTAAATTTCCAAAGCATTTCAAAGATGAGGAAGTATTTGTTCATGGATCGACCTAATAATTTGGACGTTTTAGTATCACCCATAAGATAAAAAATGTTAAATGTTATTTATTTTCATCTACTATTTGAATTTTGATATAACCTGATGATGGTTATTTACCCACTTTTAATTTGGATTCTACTGACATGCATGTATGCATAGTCCCTTTCAATGAAGAAGAAAAAGGTTTCCACGTTTCTTCTGCTCATAAACAATTTAATATACGAATGATTTCTGCGCCGTTAAAATTTCTTCAATATTTTCTAGTGAAAAGGGCATTTGAAAATTGTAAAAGACACACTATCAGTACATCAATTTTCTCGTAAGAGTTTCTGCCCTGCCATTCCACGCACCACCATTTCTGATAAATTTTACTTTAACATTTGCCTTTTATTCAAGTATAACAATAACATTTCACATCAACTAGGGGCATTGGACCTCGTGCAATTCTTTCCATCATTTTGATGCACGGAAGTAATGCTTTAAAGTATTTCGTAGTTCCATTATTCTTTACTGTCTGCTTTGGACCAAGTATCTATACTCGTACCCTACTTGTAATTATACGTTCTCTTCCAGTTTTAACAAATTCGTCTCATAACTTTCACTCTGATGATTAATTTTCACGTACTGAAATGGATTTAAATTTGTTTTTTGCTTTTCCGATCAATGAAGTATTCTTACTTAAGACAGATTATTCTTTCAACATTAAACTGATTACACTAAGTAATTAAAATTTTAGGTCTAATAATCAGTCATACAATCTTTACTTTAGATAAATCAAAAGTTTAATCTTAATGGGTTTTGAACTTATTCTCTATTATTTTGACGCCATCCACCTTTGCAGTCAACTACCCCTTGAAAGCATTCAACTATTTTTCTTACTCGCCTCTGCCCCCCTACCCAAAGTAGGATATTGATTTTAATTTATTCGAATTAAATCTAAACAAGGGGTAACTCTAATTCAATTCAAATTCATAATGATTAACTTGAAATCGAATTTGATATATTTGATTGGTGACAGCATCATCAATAAAGAAAAAGAAGTGTCACAAGAGAAAAAAAATCATTCTAATCTGAAAAAAAAAAAAAAACACTGGAGAAGAAAAAACAATGTCGGCAAGAGAAGCTCTAGTGCCATGATGCATCAATCTCAAGTTGAGCTAGGAGCAAAATTTTCTTCAACTTATTCAAGTCATATCGCTGCCCAAGTTTGATGATTTCATATTTTATTTATTCAATTACATATTTAACTCTAATCTCTATTTGTATAAATTTAAGACTCTGAAAAGACAAAAAAAAAAGCCTTTTTATCGTTCTTTAAAGTACTCATCCAATAACACCTTTGTAGACACATATAAACTCTTGTTTTGTAGCCAACCCCCCCGTTAAAAATTTTAGTGTGTTTTTATCTTCTTGAAAAATATACCTTTTTGTTGAAATTAATCTTATCAATGACAACGTTAGAATATGAGATAACTCTCGGAAGCTTACTCGTGAAGGGAAATGTAGTGTTGAATGATGGATGTTAAATGGGTTGTTGATTCTGCAATAAAAATGGCTTCGTAACTTTTATAAAAAGGAAACTTCCTTAATCGATTTCTGTCAAATTTGTCTCTTGTAATTAATGGTGATGAAATACGTACAGACGAGAGACGATGCTCTTGATTTTAATAAAACCCGTGGGGTGGGAAATTTCGGAAAATTCCGTAATTTCCCGTTTTTTTCTCACAATTTTTTCTTTCAAAAATACCCCCACCTAAATTGAAGTTTTTATTAAGAGCCAAATAAATCACATGGAATAAATAATATTTCAAGTTTATTAATCAATTTTATAATTATTATACTAAATATATCAGTGAAAAAAATTCAAATTCATAGCTTCCTTTACATAAAACCTCTTTATTATCATTTAGGTTATTTTTGAATTGTTTCCATTTATATTATTTAATTGTCAAATATAAAATTTGAATTATATTTATATAAAAATCAATTGAGATTGAGTGTATATAAATATAATGTTAATTGATGAGATGTTAGATTCACGTTTTAGTAAATGCAAAAATTTTTAGTTTTACAAAACAAATACAAATTGAACGTTAGGTATGGTTTGGTAGTACTGCCCACACCATAAAATGGCTTGGACTCATATGGAGTTCCAATCAAAATAGGGGTTTGACTAAAATAAATTATCGATTGAATTATAATTCAATGAATTTATGTTTGTTCAAGTATATTCATTTTGGTTCAAAGCCCTCAGTTTAGTTTAAAAGCCGATTAGATTCAGACTTGAGTCTCGATTGACATAAGAGTTTGATTAAAATGAACTGCTAATTGAATTGTGAATTGATGAGTTTAGGTCAATCCAACAACGGTTCATTCTGGTTGAAAACCCCCGACCAAGACTGATTTTCAATCACACTGACCGGCTTAGTCCAGTTTTTATGACAGTAGTTAGCTGTTTGAAATGAGAGAGAGCCAAAGCCACTAGAGTATTTTAAATTTTGGAAATTAAAAAAAAAATAAAAAGAACTCGAAAAATAAGCAGATATGTCACATGTGGACTAACTTGACCTGGCAGAGTAGTATCCAATTGTAACTTAACACGTATACAAACGAGGCTGGGCGGCTGAAAATGCTGATGGCCTGAGCCGGCCCCTCTACTAGTCTAAGTTTGAATTTCATACTGACACAACAGTAAGTGAAGGAAGCCATAAAAAATAATAATAATAAAACGCATATTGAAGTTGAAATATTTATTGATTGGCTGTTAGTTCATAGACATTTGGAATCATTTCAGTTGTGCTACTTGCAGACAAAACCCGGCCTCATGTCTCTGGTTTGCGTTCAACTTTTTTTACTTGCTTCGCTTCAAAGGCATGTTGTGACTTTGAAATAGAATCAATTTGACTTAGATTTATCTTTTCGTAATATCAAGTAAGTTAGAATTGATTTAAATATTTATATACTTTTTAATCAATTTTAAACTTTAATTTATTAATTTTAAGATATCATAATATAATTAAATTATTATTCAATCTAATAATGTATAGTTGTTGATAATAATGTCTATAATATATAATGATAATTACATGAAATAAACACTAATTATACATCTCACCCTCAAAAATATTTTATATGATATAAAGATCTAATTGTTCTATAAACATTTTGTTTGTTAAATGGTCAAGATACATGTCTTACTAAAAGTCAATTTCAGCATGTGTTTGTATGGTTAACAGATTTATATAAATTTATTTATTGCCAACATAATGAATTGTATGTAGGCACACATATTAGGGGTAGATATTGATTTTAAAGGCCTTATCTTATACCTGAAGGACCCAAATGTAATAACCCATAAAATGGATGGATAGAAATGGAATTATAAGGTGTTGAGTTTATCAAATTTGGAAAATGATGTGTTTAAAAATTGGATAAGAAACATGACATATAAATAATAGTGCATAATATATATACAATCATTCATTATTTTGGTTTGAGATTATCTAATGATTTTCAATATTTATAGTTTATCTATGATTATTCATTATTTTAGGTTGAGTATATCTGAAAATCTAGATTATTATTTATCGTGTTTTATATAAAAAAATCAATTTTCGACATTTAAAAAACTTTTCTTTTATATATTCAAATAACACCTCTATCTTGTTTTGTTCAGGATAGAATCTTAGCATATTCTTGAGTCTCTTCTTTGTTTCTCTTCGCTCGAGTGTTTCATATTGATGTCAATGTTTCATCTTTTATTTGGATTGAGAGTGATTTATACGTCCACCTACTCTAAAGAAGAGGGAGTGATCTCATTAAGTAAGGTTTAATCTTTTGTTTCTCTTCACTCGAGTGTTTCATATTGATACTGATATTCCATTATTTGCTAATTGAGAGTAATTTATATGTCCACCTACCCTAAAGAAGAATGAGTGATCTCATTGAGTAAGATTTCTGTAAAACCTTCTATAATTCGTTATTGTAATGAACATGTTCCTAAAATAGACCCTTTTAGATGGACCCTATAATAGTTTATGGCTGAATCAAAATTTTATGTGTAGTATTAAAATTTTTTGTTATTGTTTTTGCTGCCTATTAAACAATTTTGACGCCATAAATACTTAGAATTTCATGTGCGAATCAATATTACATAAAAATTAAGAGTTATGAAGCATGTGACATGTCTAATATTTGAGGCTAAATAAATTAGAAAGCAATGAGCCGTAAATGGAAAGAATGCTACATCATTAACTAAAAGATGCACAAAATAAACAACACCAGGCAACAAGAATGGTGGCGCCCTGCACATTAGTCAAAAGAAAATGCCCATATTCTGCAAAGGAAGTCAAGATAGATTCAAACTGAGTTAATTTAATTTGAATGAGTCAAACTTGTATTAAAACTTTAATATAATTTGATTCAAGTTTAACTTGTTTGCTTTTTTAACAATTTTGTTTATGTTGTTAATGATATTATATACTTCAATGATAATATTATTTATCTCATTAATAATCTTTTAACAATACAACTAAAACCTAAATTGAATAATATGGGTTCAAGTTGAGCCTAAGCTCGATTCGAATTCACTCGTCTAATCAAACATAAATGAAAGCAGACAAATTTGAAAAATATCAAAAAACATATATTTTATTCAAATTGGATAATATAGATTCAAATTGAGTTCAAACTGACCCTAAATTTGACATAATCCAACCGTCCAACGAAGAATGAGTGGAAGATGACAAATTTGAAAAAAAATACTATAAAATATATATTGTAACATAATTAAAGAAACATCTGGTTTCGAGAAAATATTCCAACATTCTTTTAGTATATTCTTTTTTAACTAACAAAAATGGCACAATATTTATTGATATCGGTCTATCGAAATGTATTATCAATTTATTATTTTATTAATATTTATAAATAATTTAGTATAACTCATCATTTTTTGTAATAAAAGATTATATGGAAATCTGTTTATGGAATCCATGGACCCCGTCACACCTTATTCAATGCCTTACCAAACCCAGAGTCCTCATATCCTCCCACTCCATGTCTCTGCTTCCATTTATCTGCCTGCAGCCAACACCATGCCTCTGTTATCTTCTTCTTCTTCTTCTGTTGAGGTAGTTGACTTGATTTCTCATGTGGGGAACGTAAAGCCTTTGTTTTTATTAAGTTTTTCATGCGTTAAACTACTGGTTTTGTGTGTCTCAGGATATGGAATGTGTTGAAGCCGTTTTGAAGACCAGCTTAAGGAAGAAAATGGCCCCAAAATCTAACCCTCAACCCGTTTCGGCTCGTTTCTCAGCAATCAATACCCAATATGTTGAAGAAGACTTTGTGAATGGCTTCTTTGACTTCTCGAACGACGACGGTTTTGATGAAGAAGCAGAGTCCAAAGATATAAACGCCAACAACTCTGTGGCACCGAAGCAAGATGAACAAATGGGTGAGAACGAATTGGAACCAATTATCAATTTTGAAGATTTGGGTCCCGTACCAGGCGAACTCGTCCTCCCGGTGCTCTATTTTTCTGAGTTTTGGTTGAAATTTTGTATTTCAATGGCTTTTCTTCGGCTGTTTTGTTTACAGAAAGGTGGCATTTTTACAGGCTCATGATGTTGAAAACCTTGAATGGTTGTCGCATTTCGTGGAGGATTCTTTCAACGAGAACTCTTCAACGTTCACCGCCGTGACTTCACCGGTGAAAGAGAAAGGAAAAGTTGCTGAATCAAAACCACCGGCTTTGAATGCTCATTTCATTGCTCCGGTTCTAGCCAAGGCAAGAAGAAGCAAACGCTCAAGGGCTGGCGTACGAGTTTGGTCAGTTGGGTCACCTGCTTCATCGGACAGTTTTTCAAGTTCGTCTTCTGGCTCTTCGACCCCTTCAAGCCCTTGGCTTTTTCGCTCCAACGCAGGTTCATCAAATCAGGAACCCAAAAGGCAGAGGAAAAAATCTGAAACGGGTTCCAATGGAGCTGGGTCCGGGCCCGGGCCCTTTTTCGTAAGAAGGTGCTGCCATTGCGGTGTCCTAAAGACTCCACAGTGGAGGACGGGGCCGCTGGGAGCCAAGAGTCTTTGCAACGCATGCGGGGTCCGGTACAAGTCGGGGCGTCTCTTACCCGAATACCGACCGGCTAGTAGCCCGACCTTTTCCAGTGACAAGCACTCGAACCACCACCGGAAAGTGCTGGAGATGCGACGGAAAAAGGGATTAGCGGATCAGCTAGAACCCGGCTATGACAGCATTCCGGTCCGTATGTATTGAAAAAATAGTACACCCGGTTTAGCTAATGTAGTCCTAGTTGAGGTCTCTTTGGAATTATTGTACATTTAGGTTCCTGGCTGGGCTGTTACTTATTGGGAAGACTTTGGGTATGTACTAATTAGTCTATTTAATCGAGTTCATGTTTAAGCGTTTCTCGTTGTTTCAGATTTTATACTAAATGCCCTCTTTGGACTTCTGCTTTTGTTGATTATGTTTAGATGAAACCGTTCAACCTTTTCAGGGTGGCCTTGAAATGCCAAAACATTGTGAAGGCAGGATAAGGCGGCAGCAAGGCGAGACATCTTGTACCCGCGAAGGAAATCATTCTCCATCTTCCCTCTTTTTCTTCTTTCCATCAAAAAAAAAAAAAATTATTCCCCTTTTCGCTCTCATTATTATAAAAACTAATATAATATATATTATATATAAAAATATATTTATAATAATTCAAATTTAAAGATAATTTAATATTTATAGATTTATAAGATTTATGAAAAATGGATCAAATGAAGAGGGAATAGGTTAAAAATATTTCTATTTTCATCTCTATTATGTTCTCAATTGTAAGAATTTTAGTTGTTTTTGTCATCATTCTCATGTTATTATTATCGAGGAATTTCTTTCTTATTCAAGAATGAGAAAGTATAAGATATGATTTAAAAAGTCGAATTATCATCTTTAGATATACAAATACAAGTATTGTAAAATGTTTTATGTTAAAATGCGAAACCTGATTATGTTTCATGGGGTCTCTTAATCTTTCTTAACTTTGAAACATTTTAAAGTTAGTGTACATAAAGTAAAATATTAATAACCTCTAAAATTTTAAATGGATTATTTTATATATTATTTCTTTATTAATCAATTTATATTTTACTTATATTTAACTTTGATCCTTCTAAGTTTTTTTTTTTTTTTTGAGTCCATGCTAATCATATGTGGAAGACATCTTTGCAAAGTTGGTTAAGTCATTACAAATCATAGTCTCACAGCCAGAGGTTAATAAAGCAAGACCCCGTGCTCTTTTGCATAGTTAGAGGGCATAATATAAGAAGTAATTGTAAAATCACATAAATTTGTCTTATTTTAAGTGATTGATTTTGGTTTTCCATTTCTTTTCTTTTGATTCATTTACAAGCATCCCACCCTCAAATCATTAGAGTTAATCTAGTTTCTTGTTGGATGAAGTGATGTTGGGAAGCAATCGGGGCTTTAATGTTTGATATCTTCGTATCAAGTGGAATTAAGATATTTAATCATACATTGTGTTTAAAACTTATAAGATCATCATTATCTCATTTGATAGAAAATATTAAAGGAAAAATCAATCAATCACCATGATAAACAGTGACGACATGATCATTCATGAACGATTTACAATAACAGTCAGTTCAACTTATCCTATATAATTTGATGACTAGAGTTTTACATTACACGTAACTCGTTTTGATTCGAAGAGACATTCATAACATTACACTTTTCCACCTTCAATCTCACAAAATATTCAACAATGTTTATTAGACCAATAACTTTGCAATTATTGGGGTGCATAATGCACATTTCATGATTTTGGCTAAACCTTTGGCCTTGCAAGCTTTCGTCTTGCTCTTATACTGTGCACTCCAAATTTAGATGTGACCACATATTTCTTCTTGAGACTATAAAGAAGAATAGTAAATCAATTGTATCTAGTGTTTTATATAGAAGAATTCAAACTAAACCAAATAAGGGTTGACTCAAATTTATAATATATAGTTTGAGTTTAAGTTTATTTGACCTAATACACAATAAAATTATAAAATTATTAATAAAATAAATAATATTATCAATAAAATAAAAAATATCATCAAATGAATAAATAATATTATCAATAGAGTAAGTAATCTTATTAAAAAGATAAACGAATCAAATACGGATTAAAATTTTAATTTAAATTCAATTTATCCAAATTGAATAATAGATTTTAAGTCAAACCATCGATACTTCTATGTTTTTTGAAATAGCCTTTTCAACTACTTCATAGAATTTTTACATGAACTGGGTTTTGTCCCCTTAGGTATGCATATTTCATCTTCATTGTATAGGTAACTCAAACAAAAATTAGCGAGACTATCGTAATGTATGTCCCAAGAGTAAGACAAAATTTTAGGTCAAACTTCTGATACTTGGGAAAGTTGAGTTAATCGTAATATTTAATAACTCTTGCCTTTGAATCGTGGTTTACTATTTGTGGAGTGCCTGCCTGCCATTGCCATATGTCAAAAGTCTTCTGTTTAGACTTATTTACAAGCTTCATGAGTCAAATACTTGTCACTTTTCATCACTTCGATATCTTTGCAAACATAAAAAGTAAATAAGCACGAGTATTCTAATATTAGTGCTTAGTTTTGGACCTTTTGGTTTTAATTTGAAGTAATATAATATCTCAATTGACCCACCATGTTTCACACAATGTTTTTTGTTCTCAACAATAGGGTTATAATTGGGTTAAAAACTGACTTATCGTTTGATTAGTCTCATTAATCGAATAGAAAAGTGATTTTAATATAATATAATTTGAATTTTGAAATTTTTTTTAACTAAGATGATACTAATATGATATCATCATAACAACTGAATTACATGAATTATAATTCAACTTTAGTTCAGTTTGATCTAATAGTTAAAACAAATTTTAATTATTATTATCAAATTTGATTTTGAGTCTTCATCAAATCAATCATTCTAATCTAAGTTAAAATCACTGGTTTCAATAACTCATAAACCTCGGTAATAAAGGTAATTTGATAAATCATGAGAAAAATTTGGAGAATTACATACTTGCAATTAAAACGTTTTCTTATAAGACTCTTTTATCATTAGAAAAAATAAACTCAACACATTTTTGTAAATAGGAATTTGAAATAGAGAACATGATCAAATTCTCTCTCTTTCTTAATATATATTTGTGACTTTAATAATATATACAAAATCAACATTAAAAAAATGATTAATCATATAATCAACAACCGAATATATAACTTATAAATTGATTGATCTCAAATATAAGTGGAAATCTTCTATCTTAAAAATATTAAAAAGAATGACAATTTTAGATATTATTACCATCTCCTAATGACAATTTTATATTAAAAATTATAAATTGGAAGTTGGAAGTTGGAAGTTGGAAGAGAATCACGAATATTTCAACAGACCAAATTAGATGACATCGAAGGTATTGAGAATGATCTTTGTTGAAAAGGAACAAATTAGTTATAAGTTAAGATTTTCTGCCTAAACAATTAAGGTCAAAATTAAATTTAAAGCCGGCCCTTCACTAATGAAAATGATTCAATTTCAATGCAATCCACCAGGAAAATCCAAAGGCAAGATGCCCTTCACCTTTCTCCGTCACCATTATTGTTCATAATTGTGAGTACCGATACGTCAACTAATAATATTTGTTAATGCGTATTTGTTCAAACATATATAAATAAAATTATGTATATCTATTTTAAATATATAAATAAATATATGTTTGATATATATCATCATATGATATAATAATTTTGAATTAAAAATAAAATAACACATAATCACATAATAATATATATAAATATGTGTCTATTTATATATAAATACATATAATATTTTTTATATATGAAATACAATACAGATGTTTTGTACCATGCTATGCGGGAGATCCCACTTTATTTTATTGTTTACAAGAATTAATATTACAAAAATTTTCGATAATATTAATTTTTTAATATTCATTTTTAGTAATTCATTATCCAAAACAAAACCTTGCAGAGGGCCCAGGCCTTATTTAGCTCCTATACAAACAGTTTGTATGAGAGTTGAAGACAATTTTGTAGACCCCACGAAGCCCAAAGATTTTTTTTTTAAAACAATAAATATGGGCCAGTAATGGGATGTTGTACTCGAGTTATTATTATTATTTTATAATAAATAAGGGCCAGTTATGGGATATTGAACTCGAGTGTAACTCCAAAATTGGTTTTGGTCTACACTATTTGAATTTAAATCGAAAAAGTTGAGCTCAGGCGAAAATTAAATTCATTTTATAAATAAGTTAAATTTGATTTAATTTAAATCAAAATTAAAGTTAAATTATTTTTAAATTAAATTTAAAATTTAATTTATTAATCTCAAATCATTTTAGGGTTAATTTTGTTTAGCTTTGAAATAGATCAAATCTAATTTCATACATCGCTATTTAGTGGAATATCATATAGATAAACATTGATATTTACACTTAATATAAAGAATCAAAAGTGATATCGATGCATTTTTAGTACAAAAATAAAATTATTTATGCAAATGAAATGATATGATGACATATAGGAAAAGCAATGTAAGACGAGGGTTCAAAAGTGGAATCTTTTTTTAGTTTTGAAGAAAATTAAATATATAAATAAATTTTATTAATTTATTTATACAAATTGATATGATAATATGTGATCAAGTGATATAATTATTTATTCTTTTAATTTTAAAATCAATTAATCACATATTAATACATTAATTTGTATAGATAAAATAGTAAAATTTGTTTATATACATAATATTATTCATTAATATTAGTTGTGAGGAGTACCAACTTTCCCCTTGACTGATTTTTTGTGTACACCACCACGACGGCCACCACATCCCCAAATCCAACAATCACCACCTTTTCCGTTGTCTCCACCGTTATCTCCTCCCCATCCCCAACCACCACCACCCCCACCTCCACCTCGACCTCCACCTCCACCTCCACCTCCGCCACCTCCTCCCTCCTCCTCCACCCCCACCACCACTTCCTTTGCCCCATCCATGTCCACTACCATTTCCTCCACCCCCACCCCACCCCCACCTCCTCCTCCACCACAACCACCACCACTGCCGCTGCCACCCCCTCTTCCTCCACCGTGTCCTCTTCCCTCCTTTCTTTTGTGCCCTTTACTATTTCCATTTCCACCACCACCTCCTCCTCCTCCTCCTCCACCTCCACCTCCACCTCCACCTCCACCTCCACCGCCTCCTCCACTAGCACCGCCTTTGTGCATGTTACTACCGCTCTCAGTTAAAACTCCTCTAGATGATTTACTGTTTCTTTGTCTTACATCTTCAACCACAGTAACGTTGCTTTCCCATGAAGCCTCCAAATTAAAACTAGCATTGACCTCAGCAGCATTACCACTTTCTTCAACCCCATGAACCAAACTTGAGCTCAACACCGCTGCAAGTATCAGAAGCACTCCAAATCCTCTTGAAATCTCCATTGCTTGCGCTTGAGAATGCATGAGAGACTACTGCTATTATATACCGTGGTCATTGTCCACCAAATGATCTAGCTAATACGAACAGGGACAGCTCCAAACAGTCCCCACAATGCATATATTTAAATTGAAGCAAGCAAAGCTAGCTAACATTGAAAGGCTGCAAAAGCAATGATAAGAGATAGTTTAAGATGGCTTGCGGCGCAATTTGTCCCCACCTCACCACCATATCCATTTGCACTCATCATCGCCTCCTGCGTTCACTACCTTTAACTCTCACCTAAACTCTGTTTTGATTAACACAATATAAACACCTCTGAGATATAATTGAATCTAAGCCATATAATTTATATGATACATAATTAATTATACGAGCTTATTCAAAGTGTTTAAATCCAATGGTTTTTATCTTCAGTAAAGCAAGTGGTGCAAATTCTAACGAACTATAGGGTATATGAAATTAATGAAACAAATATACTTAAACCAATATAAATAATAAAGAAAAATAACGCGTAATTTATCCTAAATTACCAAAAAAGAGGGTTATGTTTAACCGAGTTAATATTATTCTAGTATCTAATCGTCTCTTTTGCTCAAGTGACATAATTACACAATGGTATTCATCTTGCGACAACACTGAAATTTAATTAATGGGAGACTATGAGCATGGAGCGGTGGCTGGTGGGTAAAACATAATTTGAATATTAAGCTTATACATTGATGGATCCTCATGTGAAAATAGGGTGGGGAAAGTAGTTTGCCTTTTGCTTCACGAATCAGAATTGAGATTGGAAGGGCAATTGCTGGCTCCATTTAAAGTGAATTCCAGATAGGGAATTATGTATAGAGCAAGTTGTATATATTTAGAGGGCTAGCTCCTCCATATCATCATTTCTCCACTTCTTCAGGCTAATATTGTAGCCCTGTTCACCAACTTTACAGCTTTCCAAGTTAAAGCCTTGTGATCAAAGTTTCAGGCTTTTTAATTTGCTTGTAAATCAGCTATAGTTTATAAGAAAAAAGACTAGCCCAGACGTTGGAGAACTTGCAGGACTAAAAGGAAAAGATCTTGGGTTGTTTCAGGCCCAATGATGAGCGGACTGATCCGGTTTAACTAACCAAATCAATGTTTTTTCTCACCAAGCACACACTTATGCCGAGACATTTCAATGGACTTGACTAGGCTTGACTTACTCAAGATACATTAAGAAGGCTGGATTTAATTTGGATTAGGTCCGAATAAGGCTCATTTTGAGATCAATTTGAATTTTAAAAAGATTACTTAAAATTGATGAATGAAACTTGAAATTAATTTAAAAACAATTTTATTTTAGATTTGATTTAAATCAAGTCAAATTCAAAAACTTGAATTAGCTTAATTGTTTCATGAAAATGATTTCAATCCTTATTTCAAACTCGTTGCATTCAATCCAAACTCAATAGTTTGGATCAACAATAACCCTATACACAAAAGGTCTATTTTAGATAAACTATTAATATTTAAAGGTATGAATAACTGTATAAATATTAATATTGAAATCTTTGTTGTAATATAATTAGATATATTAAAGGAACAGGTTGACCTGTGACATGATGTGACCCCCTGAATTTTGGTATGATCCGTAAAATTACAAATCGTATTTAATTCATGAATTTTACGAACTGTGTTGAGGACCTTAAGGTCCAACCCACAAGGCCCACTAATAGGTTGGTCTTCCACGGCACGACAAGTCCTGTCTAATTATGGTATATGAATCAGACCATTCAAAATGAATGTGAAACATTACAAAAAAAATCAAAATTGATAAATGAAATGAAATTGACTGGATTTTACATAGCATTGCCGGAATTTTTATTGATATAAGATAGAAATATTTTTGTATAATTTATTTATTCTTTTTGCTGATGTTTTGATTTTTTTGTTTTAAATATTCTGACTATTTTGGTTAACATGGTCTTATCGTTGAAAACAAAATTTTGGTGTCCTTGTAACATATTAATTGTAATTGAAATTTCAATAGTCAGCCAACTTTGAATGAATTTTAAAAGAAAATTGAACATGTGCAGTGACAATTTTCAATATTTGTCATAAAAAAGATTTGAAATTTCTATAGGGACAAAAATGTGCATTCAGATTTATATTCTGACAAAGTCATTGCTGGAAGTGGGTTAAGATTCGAAACAAGTCGGTTCCAACTTTTGCTTATATTTGGTTTGAATGAAATAAATTCGAATTAAAATTTTAACTTGATAATTTTATTTTTCATTAAGGTCCCGTTAGTGTTATTGCATTAAATCTTGTTTTTTGACAAATTTTTTATTTTTTTAGCAATTCTTTTTTTCATTGTTGTGCACCATTTAAATCAATTTAAAATTAAATTTAAGTTTAAACTGACCTAATTGGACAATGATCTAAGGTTAGATTTCATTATCTATTCATTAGTCATTTAATCTTAACATTTTTTAAGTTTAACTCTAAATATGTTGATAGATATAGATTTAAATTGAGATTAAACTAACCTTGTTCGAACTCTTCTTATCTCTAATAGGTATATGTAATTTTTTATGTTCCCGTGTTATTCTAGATTATTTTTCATAATTAAATGGAAAATGCAGAGGCCAAGTTGTGAAAACAAGGGTTTCCATCCTGGACCATTCCTCGTTACCATTTGTCTTATTACGATTAACCAATCTTGATGCCATTTTCAACTTCTCTATCAACCTTAATTCCTGCTTTACGTAACATTTTATTGATTCTACACCAAGCTTTTGTATCATTTTAGATAAGAAAAAAATATACATACACTGTCCTAGTCTCTCAAGTCCACTCTTCCATACGCTGAGTCTTGTGGCATGCAGCTATGGCCTATATCAACAAGCTACCAAAAATGTCCATTCATGTTGAATGAAAGACAGAATCTTTCCACATGTTCACCTCAAGAACTCGCTGTGTTGCTGCGTTACTAGGAGACAATAATCTTCTCAAGTGCCGAAGGTTTTGGGTTAAAAAGTCCAAGGAAATCAGCTGACAGTTTAGATTGTCGTCGCTCAAGTTGCTCGAGTTTGATAGGGAATTGTTCATCCAGGGCAACTGTATCATATTCCGATACTAGTGAAGCAATTAAGAAAATACATTATTATTGTATTTTGCTTTTTTGGCACCAATATACCATCAAATGATACTAGCAATTATGCTCACACCTGGTATTGACATCCCATTTGGAAAAATAAAATAAAATTTTGCCTAGAAGAACATGAAGAAAATGGAGCAATTCTGGTCATGAGCTCATGGTGACCACAGGTTAAGGTGGCAAAACAGCCATTTTCTATAGCCTTTTTTAATTGAAAATTGTGTTTCAATTACTTGTTCAACAGCCTATTTAATTACCTAAACTTTTGGGTGATCTTGCCGGCTGGTTAATCTGTTAATGCTCATCCTTGAGATGTAATTGGAGCAAGCCGCTTTCTTTGACACATAATAAGATCAATAAACGTTTGAAAATGTCACCATCTAACTTACGTTACAGTTCTGACACTTGCGATGTTGATGTCTTACCATTCTTGATTATTTCATTAACAAAATATACTCAAGGGAGCCATCAAATTTGGTAGTTTTTGATCGTGCAAGTAATTCTATATCATAACTTTCAATATATGTTTTACTGACTTTAAGTTTTTGCTTTTGTTCATAGATATTTGGAATTAATGTGAGCATGAAGACTAGAATGGCAAACCCTAGTGAGTAAAAGCCTTTTTGCGTGTTAATCATCGAATGCATGATTTATGGTAGAATTAATTCATCAATTCGTATTTCAATAAAGAAGCAAAAATGTTTCACATTACTTTATAATACTTCTTTTCAATGTGAAGCTGAAGAATTTTATAACTATAAACTTGCTTTTTAAATTCATCACTCAGCAACCATATGAAATAGTAAAATCCAACACCTATATAATTCTTTAATATAGCAAGTACAACTATATAATTCTTATCTTCTTCTTGTATGAATATTTTTTTTGTTTTCTATATTAATTTTTATATTTTATATCATAGATAATAAGTTAATTATATAAAACACTTCTAAAATGCATGTGAACATAATCTTAATTACGATCATCCTCTCACAAATTTTTCTGGCTACGCCCTCTTGCCAATATTATCTTGCTTACAGATTCTCACGTGATATATACATTCAACTTGGGCTTTGCTTTTGAAATTATTGAGAAGATAAAAGATGATATTTTATTTACATGAATCGTAGTAGTCAGTATCTGATTAATAATTGTTTGAAATCATTTCCATCGCCCTTGCCAACTTGGGCATTCTTAAATGAATATAGTATAAACAAAAATGGTTTCCCTCCCCCCTCCCAAGAGCCGGAGGCAAACAATGCTGGCAATTCACCAAATAATATGGGGGTCTAATACAAGTGGATTCCAACTAAGTTAAATTCAAATAAAAATTAAATTAAGTTTGACTAAAATTTATAATAATTATTTTGAGATTCAATTTATTTTATTTGAATTTTAGATTAAAAAATCATTTAAATAAAAAAATTATTAAAAATAATAATAAGATGGGTTGAAAAAAAAAAAAAATCTTCCAGCAGCTTTCATTTCATTTGATGGAATGACAAAAAGTCAACGAGTAGGCCATTGAAAATTTTCATTTTTTTCAGTCAAATTAAGAAATATTTAATTGCGTTTTCATTTCGTATGTATGACACATGAAGTTTTTTTTTTTGTTTTTTGGTTTTTCAAAATGTTTTCATTTAACACGGCGCATACTTCTCAGTCAATGTTCAGTATCGAAGACTATCATTTTTATTTGTTTATAAGAATTATTAATACACCTTGTTATATTTTAATAATTATCGAATGAGTAATTAACATTTTCTTTAAAATATTTTTTCATTCTTAGATTATATAAATAATATTTTTTTTATTTAAACTCAAATTATATTAAAAAATTATCGGTATAAGAGTAAAATAATAAATTTGTTATTTATTAATTTTAAAAATAAACCGTTACAACTTTTTATTAGATTTGAACATTTTAAATATGACAATTTAACCTTTAAAAATACTATTGCATTTTATTTAGTTTTTTGAAAATGTAATTATCATTTTTAAAATTGTTAAGAGGCAAACTGATATTTTAAAATTTTTTAAAAGCTCCCAATTTTTTTTTAATTTCAAATAACCCTCTCAACAATTTCATAAGGACCTTTGATATTTTCAAAAGTTACAATATTATTTTTAATTTTTGTTAATTTAACTACATAATAATTTTAGAAAATAAAATAATAAAGATAAAATAGTAATTTCACTCTTTAATATTATTATTTCGTTAACAAATTTTAATTTTAAAGGAGAAAATGTTATTTATATTTGATTTTATAGTGAAAAATATTACTTATGTCAACGAGAGGTGAAAAAGTGTTTCAAGGGTAAAACTTGGGTAGGAAAATGTAATTCGCTCTTGTCAAATAAATTGTGGTGATTTCTAACTAGACACTATGAAATTCTCAAACTAACAAAACGTATAATTTTATTATTATGATAGTCATTTTAAGTTTTCTATAATTGTTTTTCTAGGATTATGGGATGTTTTTATATTTTCATAGATATTTTAAAGATTTTCAACGTTTTATATCTTAAAGGTGTTCTGCAATTTTGAAATTTTATTAAAAAAATAAGAGTTATTCTTTTTATTTAATATCTGAATATCAAAACAATTCACTGATATTTATCGTATCATTTATTTTCTATTATTTTCGGTCAACGATGATTTTATATTACATCATATTCAAATATTAGAATGCAATAATAATTTACTTTAACACATATTATTAATATATATCAATGTCATCAGAACTATTTTTCTTTTCTTTTTCAGAAACTTAAAAATCTTTTGTCACGAAGGTAAACCAAGATTTCATTTGGTTGACTTGGAGGCTTTAAAATTTGGCTTCTTCTTAGAATTCTTCATTAAATGTCAGCTTTTTCTGCTTAATCGTTGGAGGATGCACGCAGTCTCAGTTACTTGCTGAAATTTAATAAGTTTTATTCATCAAATCACGAGATTCAGTAACAATCTAAAATAATTTCTTTTCAATATTTCGAGTCTGTATTCAACGGAAAAAATGGTTTTGTCAGTATATATGTAGTCTCTTTTTATATTATTAATGGTATTTTTGACTTGAACAATTCAAAGGGGAGCCCACTTAAAATAAAACCTTCATGAGAGTTTGACAGAAACCTTGTTGATTCACACCATACTTCATATGAATGTTCACTGTTCTTGCTCGTTTTGCACCTGGAAACTTGAAAAGCCAGAGAGAATGCACAGCCACATGACTTTGAAAACGTTTTAAATATTTGCTCAATTTATATTAAATTAACAATCCTTAATTTATAGGACCAAAGGTAAAGTTACAATTTTATACATCACATTTTGTATATTAAATTCAAATGTGATTTTCTTTTATATTTCATAAAAAAATACAATAATTATACACAATAAAAAATCGAATGTTCAACTTCATACAATTAGTATCTAACACTTAAGTTCAAGTAAACATTATCCTAAAATAACCGAGTCAACTCTTTAAAAAAAAAAAATCCAACTACGTGATAAATGAATTCCATTTGTGGAGGTGCCATTGTTGAGGTAGGTAGGTATCTTTTGCCCACATGCATGGCTCATTTATATGGTTAGATTAGAAGAATTGAGAAGCCAGCTCAACACACGTCCTTATCGGTCCAAAGCCTCCTTTCTCTTCATTCTTCAATCAGTTTTATGTCATTTTTGACAATACAAACAACTTAAAATCTTTGAATTAGTTTAATATGAAAAGGGAAATTAAACTTTCTTATAATTTTTTAACGTAAAATATCATTTTTACAGCATTTGTGAGTGTAACATTTTTCTATTGAGTCATGTAATAGCAAAAAATTCTACTTACAGTAACTTTTCCCTACTTCTTGTAGGTAATTTTTCTGCATCATCTAGAGTAATGTTCCTGCTTGCTTCTCTTTTACCTCAAACTTATGAATATTACCAAATATACATGATAATGTTCGTTCGAACATGCAATCACCATAAGGCGACAAATTATATATATTTTTAAGAAATGAGTTTACATTTTCTTTATTTATTTATTTTCTCTTGAAAAGATACGTTTTAGTTGGAGATTTTGACCACAACCAACCCTTCTCCTTTCCATTGTGTGTGTGGTCATTTCTGCTGCTCATAGAAAATATATATAAGTTTTGTCAAAGAAGTGTCTAGTCTCAGCAAATGACTAGCCAAGTAAGCATTATATGATGACTAATTATATTATCACAAATAAAACGTTAACCATATCTTCTATTTGAAAATTAGTCTTGAATGCTTCTCTTTAAAAGCGATAAGAAATATAAATTTTGACAGTATTCTTGTCGTTCTTACGTCCTATCCTAATATAATCACATATTATTATCTCCTTCCATTACAGGATTCAATATACTAAGATTTAAGTTATCTCTCTCTATGAAATTATTCAAACAACTCTTTCTCTTTTCTTGTAATTAAATACAAGATAATACACAGAGTAAAGGGAAAGTTCTTTGGTAATTCTTATTGTTACTGTATTGAAATTCTGTACAGTTGAATAACATAAAAATGAATGTAACTTTTTAAGCTGTGTACCAAATCACCTTGAAAAATTAGTTCAATTCATCAAAATTATCACTTCCTTGCACATTATTACACCTCTAATTCTACGTACTTCTCTTATTGTGCAGGTTTTACGCAATCACCATTAGGTGACAAATTATAAACACATATAACTCCAGAGAAAATGATTGATTTTGTCCTCAACCAATTGAGTCTTGTCCACTTTTCACAATTCACTGTTTAGCCTTTCTAATCCCAGTTTAATTCACCGAAAAACCTGGATGACCCCAAGTGTACAGGCTGATGATACCAAGTAGCAAATTATTATCTAGCTTGTGGTGGTCCATTTAATCTCAAAATTTTAACAATTAAGTCAGAAATGATCGAAATCCTTTTCAATCTAATAATAATTAAGCTTTAAGGCTTTAGGGTTTTATTTCCACTTCATTTTCAAGCTTTCACAAAGTGGCTTTCATATTGACATCACTCTAAATGGAATAAAAAAATATAGTGGTGGATATGTTTTATATATTAAAATTATTATGACGTTATAATGATGCTAAAACACGTAATCTAATCTCTATCTTACATATTAAGAATAATTTATTATTTATGTTTTACTTCAATGAAGATTGTTGAACAAAGGGCAGGGTATGTATGTGTTGTAGTTAATAAAGGAAACAATTAGCTTACCTAGAGAAAATACACACGGAAGTTGAGGTTACGTCAAACAGAGTTAATATTATTTAAATATTTTTTTCATTTATAAAAAATATTGTTATTAATAAATTGTTGTATATACAAGAGAAAAAAAAAATTTATATATTAAAATTTTTATTTTTGACAAAAACCCTATTTGATTTTTATTTATAAAACAAACCTTATCAAAATTCTTATTCACGAGAAAAATCCTATTAGGATTCTTATTTATAAAACAAACCCTAATTGAATTCTTATTCCTGGTGAAGAAAACCTTACTAGAATTTTTATTTCTAAAACACTTACTTTTATTATTAATTTTTATGAGAAATCTTAGAACAGTTTGTCATTGGTTAAGCTCAAATTACTTACATGCTTGAGAACGCTTCCTATTGCACCTTCACCCACTGACGAGGCAGTGAGACTTGTATGTGTTAGCATGATGCCTTACAGACGAAATGGTCATCAATTCCAAAAAACAAGAATTTAAATGCTAAAAACATTTTGAATGAAATGGTAAGATGAAATTGTCAACAGTTTTAATGCCTCACAATGACAATGACCCAGAAGAAACTAGTAAGGTGTGGCATCAAAATCCTCTTACCTTTTAGGCATAGAAGTGTAAAATTGCTTTCTCATCACATAATAACACATGAATCGTATTTATTGGTTAATATGAAAGCGTGCCGTATGCAGAAGGGTCAAGAATTAACTAATTAATCAGCAATTAAGTAGACATTAAGCACCCAAAATTATAATTATTGTATACAATAAAAAAACAACAAATATGACAAGTAGGTGGTATCTTATCCAATATTGTGTCTGAACGTTATAATATGGTGTCCAATTTTGGATGTCCTGATCATGTGTACATGACTTTATAATATTTTGATTTTAGTTGTGATGTATATTTACGTATAAACTAATCCATTAATAGTATTTGTTAAAAGTAGGAGTAGCATCAATCACCGTTTGAAAATTAAACTATATTGGCCGGTTTTACCAATTCAACTAAAAACTAGAGGTCAATTTGATCAAAGTGATGGATCAAACAGGGTAGGGACTATGAATCAGGATGAACTACTATTCATCTGTTCATGGTTTGATAGTTTTACCCCATATGTCAAGGTAAAAATAATCAAATTCTTTACAATAGTTTAAACTTGAACGTAACACTTTATCAATGAACATAGTGTGTATTTCATGAGATCTAATTTATTTTCAAGTAAATGTAATTCAGGTTTTATATTTAATAATTAAATAATCAAAATTATTTTGAATATTATTTTGAATATTTATTTAAACAATACTTTGGTCTGATTGTCCAATTTACCCAAACCAATCACTTTATGTCTAATCTAGTCTGACCTCATCCCATTTACCCCTACGCTAATGTAAGCACGATGTCAATGCAATTTTTTTAAGTTTATCTTTTGAATATTATAAGAAAATTTAAAAAATTTACACTTGGCGAGACTTGAATGCAATTCTTATCTATTGACAAAGTGCCTATGTCATAAGGTCAAATTCATTTTCAAGTAAATACAATTTAAAATTTATATTTAACGATTTAGAAATCAAAATTATTTTCAATATTTATTTTAACAGTGCATTGGTATGACCGTTGATTGATCCAAACCGGTCACTTCATCAAGGTAACACCTAATCCGAGTCTGAAAACATTGGCATCAATATTCAAAATTCATTTACTTCTTGTCTCTTTCGAGATTGAGGAAGATGGTTTTATGAAGTTTGGTGAATATGAAATAAAATGGTCGGAAAAGGCACAAGAGGAATGATTTTATTATCACTTCATTCTGCCAACCTCCCGAAAAGCTCCGCAGACCATTTATCCATCAGAACTTCTTATCAATTATATACATACATCTTAATCTTGGAGCAGCTCAGCAGTCCTAATTGCTTAAGTATTATGTTTTCCATCCAAAGTTTGGTCTAAAAACATTTTTTCCACTGCGTAGAATTAGTTATTATGTAGTGATACTGCACATGCAAATTAAGAATTTATATTCTATATTGTATCATTCATTCTTTTATTATCATCACATGCACAACTTTGGAGGTAAAGGTTGAGAGAGTTTGGATAGTTGAACAAGTTATATATAGGGGTGGATTCGATCCAAATCAAGTTTGGGGTTAAAAGTTATAATGTCTAGTTTAAGTTTAAACTCATTTGAGTTGATGTACAATATCATCAAAGATGACCGATAGGGTGAAAGTATCATTAAACGAGTTTAACTATATTATCGGTAAGATAAACAATATCAACGAATAAACATATATACCATTCGATTTCAAATTAAGTTATCAAGTTATAATTCCAGTTCAAAATCAAATTATTTAGATCAAGTCATAAACTAGATCTGAGCAAATATCAAATTGGATCCACCCCTATATATAACCAAACATAAATGATAAGAGTACAAACTCGTTCAAACTAATGTACAATGTCTCTAAATAATCATCAATAGAGTAAATAGTATTATTAAAAAGGTTAATAGTATTACTAATAAAATAAATAATGTTATAAAATAAATAAACAAATCAATTTTGAATTAAAACTTTAATTCAAAATCAAATTATTTAAACCAAACCGTGGATTCGAGCAGATTGTATTCAGCCCCATTTATTGGGCAGGCATACAAGATTGGAGCAGACAGTGTGAAAGTTTGATCAAGTCTTTGCAATTAGTTGCGTACTTAACTTTTACTCATTTAAGAACCGACCTGTGTTCATTATTATTTGACAAAATTGTAAAAGGAAAAAAAAAATCTAAGATATTGTTCCATACAATATAATTATATGTATAAATAATATATATAATTTTATGTATAAATAATAATATATTATTATATAATTAAATATTATTTTATTTATAATTTAAAATTATCAGATCTCTTGATAATATGTTATTGTTAGTATAAAAAATTATATGATATGCACATAATACTGTTCTGTTTATACTAGCTGTCCATGTCCATGCCTTCAAGTTGTATATAAGAATCCATAATATCATACCCAACTTAGCTACATTTTTGAGTTGCAAAACAAGAGCTACGTATATACTCTCTGATTCAAGTTCACCATTGGCGAACCATGGATTCCTTTTTTCAAGCTTTGGAACCTTTAACCACGGCCCTCTTGTTCATGGTTCCCTTACTTTTCTTGTTAGGTCTTGTCTTTCGTCGTAATAAGTTACCTTATCCACCAGGGCCTAAAGGGTGGCCGATTATCGGTAACATGTTGATGATGGACCAGTTAACTCACCGTGGCCTGGCGAAACTCGCTAAGCAATACGGTGGTTTGTTTCATATGCGTATGGGGTACTTGCACATGGTGGTTGTTTCAAATCCTGAAATGGCTCGCCAAGTTCTTCAAGTTCAGGATAACATTTTCTCTAATCGACCCGCCACCATAGCCATCGCTTATCTAACTTATGACAGAGCTGATATGGCGTTTGCTCACTACGGACCCTTTTGGAGACAGATGCGTAAGCTGTGTGTGATGAAACTTTTCAGCCGGAAAAGGGCTGAGTCATGGGAGTCAGTAAGAGATGAGGTTGATGCTCTTGTAAGATCCGTGGCTGAACACAATGGAAAGCCAGTGAACCTGGGGGAGTTGATTTTTTCACTCACTAGCAACATCACTTATCGGGCTGCTTTTGGGTTGAGTTCTTACGATGGCCAAGATGAATTCATCAGTATTTTGCAAGAGTTCTCCAAGCTGTTCGGCGCTTTTAACATTGCTGATTTCATCCCTTCGCTTGGCTGGCTTGATCCTCAAGGCCTCGACACCAGACTCGAAAAGGCTCGTCTGTCTCTTGACAAATTCATCGACAGGATCATCAACGACCACATCAAGGAAAGAAACCATCAAGCTGCAGCCGATATGGTAGACGATTTACTCGCTTTTTACAGTGAAGAAGCAAAAGTTGATGAATCAGAAGATCTACAAAATGCCATCAGACTCACCAGAGATAACATCAAAGCTATTATCATGGTAGGTGAATTTTATATTCAACAGTATAGATTTGTATATGTATCTATATATTAATAAGAACTTGGTATTATTTATATGCAGGATGTGATGTTTGGTGGGACAGAAACAGTGGCGTCGGCGATAGAATGGGCCCTGGCGGAGCTGATGAAAAGCCCGGAGGACTTAAAACTAGCTCAGCAAGAGCTTGCAGACGTTGTTGGATTGGAACGCCGAGTTGAAGAATCAGACTTGGATAATTTAACCTTCCTAAAATGCACAGTTAAAGAAACTTTAAGGCTTCACCCACCAATTCCCCTCCTCCTCCACGAGACCGCAGAAGACGCCGAGGTTTCCGGTTACCGTATTCCGGCCAGGTCACGTGTCATGATCAACGCCTGGGCTATCGGCAGGGACCCCGGCTCATGGGACGATCCAGATACTTTCAAGCCATCGAGGTTCTTGAAACAAGACATGCCTGATTTCAAAGGAAGCCACTTTGAGTTAATACCGTTCGGGTCGGGTCGGAGGTCGTGTCCGGGTATGCAACTCGGGTTATATGCGCTTGAATTGGCGGTGGCGAGTATGCTTCATTGTTTTACGTGGGAGTTGCCCGATGGGATGAAACCGAGTGAGCTCGATATGAGTGATGTGTTTGGACTCACAGCGCCCAGGGCCAGTCGACTCATCGCCGTACCCAGTAAGCGGGTTTTATGTCCTCTTTGAGAGTCCGATAAATCTAGATTCTCTTTTTCTGCCTGTGGATAAACAAGTTTTATTTGGAGCTTCTTGTAAAATCTCTTTTAGGTATGACATTTGAAATAATAATGGTAAAACAAATTATATTTTCTTTTTTTAAACCTTTGTTCGATTTCTATACCTATTCTATTCTATGTTACTCGAAACCTTTTTTTTCTTATTTTTTTGACCTATTCAGGAAAACACTATAAACCTAGTGTTTGTCTCACTACTACTGCGTTTGAGGAATTTTGAACCGTGACAACTGACATATCACAAAAGGAAGGCTTTCAGAGGCTCAGCATAGGTAAAGTAAAATGGAAGTGGGCTGTAGCTCTTAGCTCATACCAATCAAGGCTGATAAAGCCTAATTAATTTACTTGTCTGTCTCCATCTTTATTCATGGGGTCAAGAGGTGGTTCAAAGTCTTAGATTTTTTCCATCCATAATCAAATTGATGAACTATTTCAATATTATCAATTTAAAATAAATATTTGATTAAAAAGGAATGATTCTTAATATATATTTTTTACCTAATGAACTTGGGTTGTGTCATAATAATTTGAATTACAGTTAATCAATGTGTCATTGACATTATATAAAAAAAAATGGCTTATCTTATAATAACGGTAACATGATAATTTGACTAAATTGACTAAACAATTGAATCATGCCTTAGTACAATTCTCTTGATTCAACTATAAGTTGATTTGATATATTGTTTAGATTTTGAATTGTAACTCAATGTAATTCATCAAATTCAACTGCAAATTAATTTAGAGAATTGGTTTGTTTAATAAGATTAACACAAAGATTAAATCAAATCTAAATTGATTCGTCTAATTCAACCATAGGTTAATTCAATTTATTAATTAAATTTTGTTTAAATCTTGACTCAAATTAGAATAGTCATTTGTTTTAATCAGACCAATTCGGCCTACATCCAAACTTTAAAACACTACTTGCATAGAGTTAGGTGCAATGGGTGCACATTATCTTACATAATCAATATATCATTAATCAAGGAGATGGGGAGGTGGTTAGTGGTTTCTGGTCATTCAAAGAGTTGGGACTTGTAAGTATGCGGCCGACGGAAGTAGATGGGTATTCTATAATTTTAGGTGAGAAATAAAAGGACTTAAAGCCTTCCTCTTATGGTGATGTTACTTTGACAGGCACCTCCGCTTATCCAAATTTGTCTTCTCTCTCTCTCTCTCTCTCTTATTTTCAATCTTCAACAACACCTAAAGCCCTGTCTGTTTGTTGTTACACGTTGTGAACAGTGCGACAGATAAATTCGGCCATTGGCTGGGCCGCCCACACTCACCGGTTCCCACCCACCAAATCCAGTTACACCTTTGCCAGTTAAATCTTAACATCTGGAAAAGTAAAACAAAGTTCCAAGTTTAAGTTTTGGTGTTTTTGTCCATATTTGTCTGAGTTAATAGATATGATTATTTATTGTTGGCGGTAGGGGTGGATATCTGACCAAGGAAGCTCAACGGTCAGCTGAAAATCAAACTCGACCTGGTTGAACCGTTGAAAAAAAAATCACTGAAGAAAAGAGAAAATTCACCAACAAACCAATTATCTATGGCGGTGTAAACATGGACAGAGGGTTCAAGTCAATCCAAACCTAAGCTAAAATTTTTTTAACTCAAACTCAACCCATTCAAGCCTAACATTAATCCAAACTAAAGCAACCTCATATGAATCTATCCCCAGTTGGTGGTCATACATACTGGCTCAACCTATTTAATGCCATGGGTGATGATGTGACATTCTCTGCTGGAAGAGACCCCCATGGAGGTCCCTGTTATGCCATTTATGGCAAAAGCATTTTCAATGCAAATGGGCCTCTCCTGATAATGCGGGACCTCGTGTTCAGTATTAAACAAGGTCATGTCATCATGACATACTATTATGCTAAAGGTGTAAATCGAACCAAAACACTCATGGCTAGCTCATGTCAAGTCGAACTTAAATTGATTAATATCAAACCAAATTCAAGCTTGAGTTGTTCAAATTTGGTTGTCAAGCCAAGCTTAAGCTTGAGCCACTTGAGTTAGGCTCTTAAGCTGAGCTCGAGTTAACTATTAATCAGCTCAATAATGGCTACATTGAAAGTAAATTATCAATAAATCCATAAAAGTTATCAAATCTTAACTTACACCCTACACCCCTAATATTATTATCTACATATCACCATATGCTGCCACATGACCCCTTTAAATGTATGTGAAAGACTCATACACAGATCAGTTACATCACTGGAACCCAATTATTTCTGATAATGAAACTGGTAATATTCTCCAGATAACACAAAATAGAAATTCACCTAAAAACGCATAAGACTAGGCAGTTCACAGTCTCACATGATGACTGATACATTCCACCATTTTGAATCTCGAATTAGATTCCAAGGTTTCTCCATGATCAGGAATGAATATATAAATGATTACAAAGTACAAATTTGATGCAAGAGATACAGTAAATAAAGATCTTCTTGCCTCATTTCTTTTTCTAATGAATTTTTTTCATCATTAAATTGCAACAAAAAGTTAAGCTGTTCTTTTTTCCCCTTTTGGGTATTCCACCATTCTGTAATCGATATGTTTTCACATCAAGATACGAACTACAGCAAGACCAACAGCGGAGATGGAAACAAGAGTACCTATGCAGTATTTTATCACATCATATTTTGCTGCTTCCAACTGGGCCCTTAGTTCATGAATTTCCTGAAGATTATAAGAGAAAGGAGCAATCTCAAAAATTCAATTAACTAAGCAGAACTATTTCTCAATTTTGTTCACATGACTCACCCGATCAAGTTTGCTAGTAAGGTGAGAGGTTTCAGCATTCTGGTTTGCTAACTCATCTCTTATCCTCCTACATTTGATGTCACCAGAAGCAATAACATTGACAATGTCAGAGAGATTTAACTGAAAATGGAGCTATGGCATACAACGAAAGCACCAATCAAACTTTCCTTACCCTCTTTCAAGATTCAAATCCAACCGTTGCCCTGCAGTAACTTTGTCAATTTCATACCTACATCACAAACAAGATATTTGCACTATGAAGTGCCAAAGAAACCATAGAATTTTTCAGATGGTAAAATATAAACATAGCTCGCTTTTCTGTAAAACTGACCTCAATTCACTGCGCATCTTCTCTATATCATTACGAAGTTTTTCAGTTTCATGTTGCAGTAAGGCAAAATGATGGTCCTGAATTAAAAGGTTCTTCAGAAAATTATCCACAGAATTAAACAGGTGTGGAAAAGTTAAGTGGAGTCAACTCTATTCGTCATCATAAATAAGGATAGTTCAGATCCAAAAAGAGCTAACAAAGACAAAAGGGTTGTTTTTTTTTTTTTTTCACTTCACACTTTATATCATTTGGTAAGAACTGTTTGGTGAATTTATCTCAAAATAAGTAGAATTTCGAAAAAGATCAAACAACTGAAACTCTAATTCTAATTACATTTAAGATTTAAGAGGTAAGGCTGCAATATTTAATGTAGTTCTCAAAGGACACTTAATGAAAAAGCAACAAACCAAAAAAAAAAAAAAAAATACATGTCAAATGTGCCTCCAGCACTTTTCATTTTGACTCGAAGAGAGGAATTCTAACAGTCTGATATGTGATTCATAAGACATACACACCGAAAAAAGAAAACTAAGGTTTTCTCAAATATATCTCCAGCACCTCTAATTTTGAGTTCCAAGGTGAAACTCTCTAAACAATCATAAATATAATCTCATTAGTGCAAACATGCTGTAGTCTAGGAGTCTGTGAATGAACATAGTTTTAATAATGACGCTATCTTGAAAGGAGACCAGAAAATCATTGTAACTCCTCTTTTGCAACAACAAAGCATTTCAATTTCAAAGGACACAAAATTGACCAGATCACAGGCCTTCAGATTTCAAACAATGTCTATGCTGTCTAAACCAAAACTGAAAATTTTTATTTGTTTTGCATTCTACCCCAAACCACTTCTAAAACAAAGGAAAGGTCTGAGATAGAGTGTCAAGGGTATCAATTCTTGTTAATTTGCTTCATTCAAGGCTTCAAGCAAGTAGATTTTCTTTTAGAAAGTTTATCATCATTAAGGTGTGGTCTCTAATCATAAGTGATTATGATCAATCTAAAATATTCACCATTAAGAAAGGCAAGATGATAAACATAAAAAAAATAATCTCTGGGAAAATGTATATAAAATATAACTACAACAACTTCAACCACTAATGCTGTCGTAAACTGAAATGAGATAAATATTAAAATATGCATAATGAAACCCAAAAGCAACAGAAACTGGCAACAAAAAGACTTGCATAGGCAGAACACATAAAATCACAAGTGAAAACAAAATAAACATACAAACACTAATGCAATTACGTCAAGTGACCACAATGTTGGTCAAATAGATCTTAATCATCACAAAAATGGTAGCATCATTTGCAAGAACTATTTATCAAAAATATAAAACGAAAAGATATACTATTGAACCATGATAACAATCAGCTGTACAAAGGTAAATACAAAAATTACGATCACACCAAGACCTACTGGCCAAGCAGCTCTCCATATAAATCAAATAAAAAGAAAAAGTCAATACCTGCGAACTTTGAACTTGGGATTTGAATTGAGACAAATTGGATTCCTGAACCATTACACTCTACCGACAAATAAAACCACACATCCAGTCAGAAAGTTACACTACAAATAAAATAAAAAAAATTAAACTCATAATCCTAAAATGGCAAGCCATTCTATCATAAATTTCAATAGTCCATCAAAACCAACCTAGCATTAATAAAGTCCAATTATGCATACAAAGCTTACTTTCTGCATCTCTGCCTTTGAAACAACCGATTGAGACACATTTTCCAAGCTGTCATTCAAAACCTCAGTTATGGCAGCTGTTATTGCCTCCGCTTGCTTAGAGGGCACACCTTGCCCCTCCAATCTCCTAACCTAAAAACAGCATAACGCAATGAAAAATCATTAACACAAGGAAACAACCCACCAATAAAAGGCAGCAACAAATCCATTTCAATGAATTCAGTTACCAGTGCCAACGTGTCAACGAGAAACAACCTCCTTCCATTAGATGTCACCAGCTGAGAAATCTGCCTACAGTCGAACCTCTTACGCATTGAAGGCCATAACTGTACGGAAGAAAAATCCGAGGGTGGGGCCCTTTCAGAAGCACCAAATCCTCCGAATCTAATCACATTAATACCTGAATTGGTTCCCATCTGTCCCACACGCTTACAAGCCGCGGCAGCGGCCATTCGATTCGGCAAAGAATATAGAATTTAACGGATAATTTAAAGCCCTAGAATACGGTAATCCCAAATCTGGCTAAACAATATTCTAATTCGAAGACATAAACAGAAAAAAGGAAATATTATTGAAACGACACCGACTAAGTGATGACATAAATTACATATAGAATCAAATTGAAGAATCTGATTATTCAAAATACCTCAGAGACAGACAGCAATTGGCAACAAATTATTTGGATATTGAAGGCAAATAAAGAGTAATTGGATGCGCGTTCTGGTTGGCGACGACGACGGAGCGATGTTCGCGCCTTAGCGGTTGCTTCCTTCTTTGAAAAATCTGACGCTGAATTCAATTAGATAGATTATCGGAGCAAGTTAGTTTGCATCGTGAGAAACGTGCCTGAACAAACTTTGTAGCATTTTTAGAAAGAGTAAATTTTAGTT
Organism: Mangifera indica; assembly: GCF_011075055.1. NCBI lineage: Eukaryota > Viridiplantae > Streptophyta > Magnoliopsida > Sapindales > Anacardiaceae > Mangifera > Mangifera indica. Next base: position 432,814 of record NC_058152.1, read on the forward strand.
ACCAGCCAAGATTTGAGGAAACTAATTTCCAAGGGCAGGATTTGAGTCCGGCCCAGCCTGAATATGGATTGATTCGAATTGTCAAAGAGATGACATTAGATGATCGTTACTGGGATGAATATTATCACCGGTGGAATAAATAATAGAATCAATGGGTTGAAAAATGTCACCGACAGAATAAACAATATTATTGAAAAAATATTTAAATTAATTTCAAACCAATTATCAAACTAAAACTTTAACTCAAATTGAATCTAATATCAAATTTAGCAAAATTATTTCGATTTTGATTCACTCCTACTTTTTCCTCTAAAATTTAAAAACTAAAAAATAAAGATAAAAATATTATTTTTCTTCCAAAAAAATTCACCAAACTATCATATCACATTTACCTAGCCCGCTCTAGCTATTCTTGTGTAGAAATCATATCGAGTTGTATGATTTCAATGCAATTGCACACAAAAAAAAAAAATGATCAAACCAAAATTCCATCAAACAAAATGTTATACAACAAAATCATACCTCGGATGTGATTTCAATAGTCAAATCCAACTACATTAGTAATAACCTCATTTAAATGTAAAATGATAATTAAAAAACAAAATAATTAAAAATATTATAATATGTTTTAATTTTAATTCGAAAGGTATAAATTATTTTTCGCGAGGGGAAATATAAAATACTCTTTAAAAAAAGGTATTCAAAAGCCAAAAACTAGCAATAATACTTTATAAACAAATGGTGAATATAAACGACACAAACAAACTAATACATTATACATTATCACATATTCATATCATCATTTAATTAAATAATATAATTATAATAATATATCAATTTGTTTATATCTTTTAGTACCCACATTTTGTTTGTATAATTAAAAAGCTATGTGATTAAATAATGGCAATACTAAATACTAAGTTGAAAATTAATTATTTCTATCATTATATGTAGTAACATTATATAACATAGAGTCAAGTTTTTGTCACATGTAAAAGATGTATGAATTGAACTCCTATTTTACATTATGACGGCAAAGACCATTACCATATATGGCCATATATAGTCTTGAAGCCATCTCAAAAATAAATTTATGGGGAAGAAGGGAGGGTAACAATTCATCTTGTACAAGAGAGAACACCATCAAGTAAAGCTATAATTAGACAACCAAAGGTGGTAAATATTACTTTTACTAATGAAACCTCTGTTAGTTGTCACCTCTTCCTACCTAGGTCAACAACTACAACAAACCATAGACACGAATAAGCTGAATCAACTCATCTCTCTCGCGTTTGCATCGGTTATTTATTCCGCAAAGAAGGAAGCAGAGGCAATGGGTGTCGAGCAAGGAACAAACATGAACCAAATATTGAACAAGCATAAATTTATGATGATGCTAATCCTGCTTCTTGGCCACTTTTTTATGCACTGTTTCTTACACACAAGGATGGGCAAACCTTACTTAGGTCGCTTCCGATACGGGTACATAATATCCTCAACACCCTCTTTTACGTAGTTCCCCACTCTCCGCATGTTCTTTGCCACTCCTGATGCAACCAGGTTTGCATTCCTTGTAAACCTGCAGTGTAGAACCAAAAGCAGAAATATAGCCTTCATGTAATTAGTCCATCAATACAAATTCTAGAAACTTAAAAAGTTGGGTTAAAATTATTAATTTCTCAAATAATTTGCTTGCCTGTTCAGGAAGTTTTCTCCTGATTGATGAGCTGGCTTATTATGCACGCGAGATTGAGGGCGTTCATGCATATCTTCAACCAAAAAAAAAAATCCCAAAAAGAAAGTAGATTATAACAAATGAAAAGGTCCCTAATGAACATTTCCTCACCCCCGAAGTAAAAAACCTTCTGCATTCTATTACAAAGTACTAGACTGTTGATTCAAATAGCAAATGGGACATGAGAATATAATCAAAACTTCACCAAGAGAACTATAACAATACTAACCAAAATAGGGAGACCATATAAACCACCACCTTCAGAGATTCATCAAGAACTACTTCATAATTTCAAGAGCGTCCCGGGTTTCAAATTTAGATGTAATACTTTCGTTGTATGGTTATTTTCCTTGCAAATCTTTTTATGTCTTAATGTAATCCTCTTTCCCCTTTATCAGTATATTATCTTAATTCCACTGAGGTTTTAGTTAATATATAAATACACTAAAATCTTCAAAAACAATGCTAGTCCCTGCATGTTAGAAAAGGCATTAAAGAGGATGTGTGCTGACCGTAGACTAAGCACCTACAACCACTACTATTAACAAGGCCATTTGCATGCGGCAAATGCTAGTCATTTATACTACTTATACCAAATAGACATACCCTAAATTGTGCATTTATGAATGCACATGATCATGGATACCCACATGATCTCACCTACCCGCATATTCACAACAAACACACAAAATCAAGAAAGAAAGGATTTTAGAAAATCAAAAAAATGAAACAAATTTGAATCATTCAGGAGACGAAATAACTGTATATATATTCACCACATATCTCAGGCTTAGATTTCTTACAACTCTCTCAGGTTTAAACCAATAGCCATTGCGTTCAAAAGTTCAAACCCCAATCTGCATGGACAAGTGATGGCCTTCGCCAAACAGGGAGGTTAGGGTCTGGAAAAAATCATATTTCTCTTGAATTTACAAGAACCAAAAAAGGTATTATAAAATGGTAGGTTAATCTAATAAAGTTCACATTGAATCATTTGCTTTTATTTTAATTTGGCATACCACAAAAAGTGTAATTCCGAGTAGATTGTCCATCTGACTTTTCTCCCCCTTATGGAAATATTTTCTTTCATTTGTCTATGCCATAATGAAGAAATGGGGGTCCAGAATTCCACAATTTTAAATAGATTAATATTGTTCTATATTAATTATAGTTTTAAAGCGAATCACTAATTAAATCAATTGTGTTCATTGCATTGTTGTATTTCAACAAAAGTGGACACAATGAGCAACAAGAGCAAGACTACATTAAACTGAAGAAATAGAAAAATAATAAATCACAAAAAAACTGTAAACTAAGACAATTCCCTCACCTTCTCTATCGTGAGCACGAGCAGGAGTAGGAGAAGGAGCAGGAGCTTTTCTATCCACTAGAAGCTGCGGTAACTCATACAAGTCAGACAGCATATGTTGGCAATAAAAAGATAGTTAAAAACATAAATAGCCGAACACAATATAAGCAAATCACAAGGCAAAAGAACTTAACCTCCAGGCCAAAACAGACAGGCAATTGTCTTCTTGTCACTCCCTTATCAGTTGAAACATCATTCACATTTGGTAGCATATCAGTTGAAACCGCATTTACATTTTTGTATACAGAGTAACCAACACAAGCATAATAGAAATCTATAAGCACACGCCCATCCTCGGAAGCTTCAAGCTCAGAGTGTCGGATAACATAGTTGGGTACTGGCAAATAAAGCTGAATTAGAATGTGCAATGAAATAAACAGAAAATACAACATCCAGAAAAGATGTTAACCTTGAAATCATACAATTATTCATCTAGCACTCGATTTATTCGAAGGTTAAAATTCCTTTAAAATATGAAAAGGAATCTGATAGGATTCTACCTGCAAATTCAATCAAACACACCAAAACACACAAACAGATGGCCAAAGGATAAGAGAAACTCTGGTTTTATTTATCAACTAGCAGGAGCATCCCACTATATACGCTCAACTTCTTCAATCAGCACAATAAAGAGAACAAAATTGGAATTCAAAAATGGATAGTTCCGGCAATCCAATGAGCCGGAGACCTCCCTAGCATCCAACTAACAAAACAAAAATCCCCTCTGACTAACCAACCGCTTTCTAATTAAACCCCCACTCATGTCTCTCTCTTTCTTTCGATCTGCCGCTTCCAGGTTGCTTCCTCACCTTTTTCATGCGTCTTCCAAAACCCTTACAGCCCTCATCATTTTATCCTTGTCACGTGTTACTTTCTTTCTCCTAGCATGCACCTTGAGAGCAGCGGCAGAACCAAGGGGGTGAAAGGGAGACAGCTGATCCCCCTAAATTTAAAAATTTTTTTAGTTTAGTCCGAGTAAAATATCAATATAACTCTTTTCACCACTTTTTTCATTGTTCATCCTCAACTCTCCTAATTTTTATTAGTTTTATTTCTGGGTTCAAAAATGCTTGAGAGGTCTAACAGAATCAAATTTACAAGCTCTTAACTATGATCGAGCAAGTTTCAAACCATTACACATGTAAAGCAAATTGGAAAATGTAAAGGAGATTGAAAGCTGAAAAGGTGAAAGAGAAATGAGTAGACCTTGAGGAAGAGCACGAGGGATGCCAATGCAACGAGGGTTTCGATGATGGGATTTGAGAGAGGAAGAGTAAAAAAGATATCCCTTACAAGATTTCCCCTTCACGAGTTTTTCAACAAGATCAATTTTTTGTTGTTTTTGTTGTTGTTGTTGTTGTTGTTGCTGTTCGTCGTCTGCTTTTTCTTCTTCTTTAGTCGTATCCATACTCCTTTGCTTGATCAGTCCTCTGTCTGTTTCGCCCTCAGCAGAGGAGGACTCACCTCCGAATCCAAATGCTATCCTATGATATGATAGAACTCGCTTCGACGTCGTTTCGTTCTTGATTCATTCATTAAAATTCACTACATGGGATTGGATTGCCAATCTTACCATGAGAAAGTTTATAGCGAGGCGGATTCAAACCGCTCCGGCTGGACTGTTTGGTTGACGTTTGGTTTGGATAATATTTTATTACTAAAATATAAAGATTACCTTGAAAATAGATTACTTAGAAGATTATTGGGTATAAATATTACTATGTTTGATAAAATTTAGTATGTATAAATAATTATTATATTTGGTTAAAGGTAATAAAAGATTACTAGTAAATTATTTTACTTAAATGTTCTTGAATATAATTATTTTTAAATATTTTTTATATTATTTATCATATTCATTAAAAATAAATTTATTTTTATCTCAAAAAATTAATAAATTATAATAAAATTAAAATTACCTTAGTAATATTTAAATCTCTAAAGTGAAAGTGGTAATATGATTACTGACAAACTAAACAAGAGAATAAAAAATAGATTACCGAGATAATCTTTGATAACTTGAACCAAACATCCTTTTATTGTTTCCTTGGACGATTTTTTTTTTTTAATTACCGGCTCTTCTTATTCTCGTATATTACTGTTTATCAATTTGAGAAGCGGAATTCAAATTCAAATTAATCATTCTAAATTCAAAATTAACCCATTCTAATTCTTATTGGAACTAGACTCAATTGAAATCCACAACAAATTTAGTATTTTCATTATTGTTTTGGGCATTAGCTTTATTAAAATAATATAAAATTACACTTGGAAAAAAATAACCTGATTTTGTTTTTTTTAATTTTATTTTAAGCATTGAATTCTCATAATAAATTGAAAAAACTAAAATCTCAAATTTTTTGTTATAAAACAATTACACTTTTAATATTTTCTATTAAAAATACTTAACAAAACACTGTTTTATTCTATTTTAAAAGTAAGATCGATAGTTTAATAGAAAAAAATATAAAAGTTTATTTCCTTCCATAAGAAAATTTGTTAATTTATTGGCTTCAACAATCCTAATTTAACATAAAATTTTAGTTCTAATCCGATTCAAATTTTGAAAGTCGAGGACCTTTGACCCAATTAAAAGTTTGGTCTGGATTTTCCGAATTGACTAATTATCAAACTAGAAAAGCAATATTGTATAGATAATATTTATTTATAATATGATAGTGTTGTCCATACATTGCTAGGACATAGATTCGAGTCGTAACATAATTTTAAAAAAAAAAAATTACACAAAGCATGCTAAAGTCAACATGCCCTTGAAACCACCGTGATAACGGTGGATTTACTGAATACTGGCACTGTTTATCTGGTTGGACCCAATCCAATGATTAATACCATCAGGCTGCTCACCCAAATTGGACTAACCATCAGGTCCCAATAAAGCCGGTCCGACTAAATGATCTAGTTGGATTTTCATAACCATAAAAAGGAGAAAGATTCCATACTAATGTTACCGTGATCTTTCACCTGAGAATCAAAGATCTGTAGCCTCTACAAATGGGTTAACTCACTCTTGATGATACAGAAACTTGTACATAATTCTTCAATGATTTCAATTTTGTCAAGGCCTCATAGTTTTATTTATAATAATTTACAATGAGCTTCTGGGCATGGCAAGCTATTACTGAACTTGCACAATCAATATGTGAAACTCATACCAGAAGACGCATTAATGGTATGAAGCAGAACAATAAAACAATATACACCCAATTTTGAATATTCAAAACTAAGTGCACCTAAAATTACTTGAAGCATAAACTGTATTTGCAGGAAACCCTACTTTTTGTCAATGTTGCTTCTAAAAACAGGAAAATAAGTATCCAGTTCAAGCTGATCCAGTACCTGCTGAGTTGCCCATAGATAGGAAGAGTGCCCTTCGATGAGATGGGTTACATCAACCTAAAGAGTTAAAAGCATATTCATTAGTATGGCTAAAATGTCAGCCATATAGATTGGAAGCAATCTGAACAATCAAACTCATGGGAGGAAAGAGTTGCGCAAAAGCGGAAACAACTTACATTCTCAATCCCAGGAACATCAATCGCTTGAATTCCGGCTAATCCTTGTGAAAGTAGACTGTTTGAACAAATTTGTTAGTTTCTCCATAAGTAAATCAGTTGAAAACTATAACTTTCCTTTCCTCTAATAAATTAACTAATTGTTTCCTTATGAGGAAACAAAGCTTCAACAAGGGTTGCAAATGGCCTGAGTCGAGCTTGGTGTTATTTAGCTCGATGAACTTGCAAGCTCAACAAATCTTATATCTACACCACTAAAATCTTATTCTCTGATTTTAAATATGGGAGTAACTAATAAACATAGAAATTATAGTGTTTAAATGTAATTTCTCGTGCCGAGCTTGAGTCCTCACTTTCATTCCTAAGCTTAAGCTCAAGTTGGCAACACTCGAATTCACCAAGTTCAAGTTCAAGCTCGAGCTCACAGCTACTCTATCAAATTGAGCTCAAGCCAAACAATATTCGGTTCAACTCATTAGCATCCCTAGCTTCAACCTACTATTGATCAGAATTGCAAATTGGAAACCAAAGATACTTTTTTACCAGACTCAATTGCGCAATTTGTTTTGATTCAGAAAACACCCAATAAATTTCTAGGATCTGAACAAGAACCTCCCGGAAAATAGCAATAAAGTAAACATACAAAAGACTATCACATTACTATCTAGATTGCCGCTCCCAATTATCCAGTAAGTCCTACCAATTACTAACCACACATTTTCTCTCAGTGCATTGTTCATCATGCATACCTTGTGCGGAAGGCAACTCCAAGCATCCAATCATTCGTGGAATAAGCATTAACAAATCTTCCGGCCACCATCTGCAAAACAGTAGGAATTAACATAGAACAACCAAGAAATAATGTATATGGTGTAATGATATATATCCATGCAAAGAAATTGCTTTGAATATGTTTTTTATAACAAAAACTGCAATTACCTTTCTTACAGCTTCCCAGTTCTGATCTTTAATTGAGATGGGTGCTCCAAGAAGAACAACCCGTTCTACAATTCCAGCTGACCAACATTAAGAGCAAATGCATCAGGATCATGCTACCTAATCAATCTCTCATGAAGTACAATTAGTGCTATTTATTTATTACCATTGCGTTCAGTCTCGGACAAACATTCAAGACACTTAAATATTACACGTGCTCCAAGTGAGTAACCTATAAGGGTCACAGGCCTGGAACAGTTGCCAAAAGACAGAGAAATCAAAGAAGTTAATAGAAATTTCAAGGCACTGAACTCTGGTACCAATATCTTTTGGTCAGCATACCTGTTTCCTTGCAGTCCTTTCAGCAACACCTCAGCTAGCAGCCTCCCTGCTTTGTCTGACCTAGAAAATAGCAGGAAAAACAAATTTTGACTACTTACAAGCAACACTACAAGAAAAAACTGGTAACAACCTATCCAGTACTAAGTTTCCTCGGTAGCTTGACATACATATCAGCAAAAGTCCATCTAGAATGCACAGTTAATATGTTTAGGCAGCCTGATAAATGGAACTTACATCCTAGAATAGGAAGTTATATAGCAACAACCAACCCAGTACTAAGTTATATCCCGATAAATGACATTCTCCAAAACATTATTCTTGAAAACTGAAGGCAGTCCCTGTATTTTCATTAGCTATTTAGTTTATTATTCCATAAGACAATGAAAAATTTTAAAGCTTAAACATGATGGCATTAAAATTCAAGATTTGTCCTAAAATGTTCTGTACAATTCAACATTACATCAAAATATTTATTATGTAAACATGCAAAGTTACTCTCAACTGCTTAACATTCTTCATTACTTCTAGAATAATTTTTTTACCAGGTCCTGAATACTTCTACATTTCTACAACAGAAAGTCAGAAGGATAAACAACAAACCCATGACACTGCAAAAATTGCAATTAAACAAGATGGAAGGATAAACAATTTTCCCCTTCTTCCCACGTACATATTCAGCTTACAGTCAAGACAAGAGATAACCTGTCCACAGCAACAGTCCATTTGCTATCTATAAGATCAGCAGCGTAAACTAAAGTTGCTGGCCAAGCTAATGCTGCTATAAGTGAGCTTAATACAGTCATCATTGCGCCTTGCTTCATTAATGCCAAAGCTAAGTCTACAGCAGTGGAAGCAATCTTGAAATCATAAAATAATTGTTCACAATTGCATTAATGACAAGATAATGGCAAAAAAGTGTTCCAAGCAATTACTTGAGGTAAGCCAATCCTGAATTGCAGTGCTCACAGCAATTAGATTTTTGGACTCCCACTGCAGTGCATACCTAAAAATTTATTGGGGTCAGTAGATATGCATTTTTCAAATCCATTTCTGAGCTTCAAAAACTATGAGCATACATTTTGAAATAAAAGAGCTATCAAACAGATCAATTAGAATAAAATAAAGGAAATACAAGACAGATTCAAAATGTCAAGAAGTTTATCTAACCAGGTAACTTCAATACCATGCTTACAAAAAAGAATGTTACTTAGATTCACCAACTTGAGCCGTAGTAGTTAGCATTAGATGCTAATTAAACCCAACCCATTTCTAAGAAATATTCAACTTCAAATCTTTCATTATTTTAAAGGTTCGAAATGGTAAGGAAATTTGTTTATGGGAGGATAAATGGTAAGAGGGTTTTAGCTTGAATCAATGTTGCCCTTTCTTTATAGAGTGGCCCTTAATAGAATGGTATCACTATTTACACCTCTTGATTCTTGTTCCCCACATGAATGCTATAACTTAAACTTCCAAAGGAATTAGATGCGGTTCCATTAATGAGTCCAGAGGAGACAAAAGAGTATGGAAGCTTGACTCTTCAGGCTATTTACTTGCAAACACTACTCTAAGATGTTGAGTAAAGAAAATCCTCCACTTGATTTCAAACAGTTCAACTCTAAGGTGAACAACATAAAAGGATTTTTGAAGCCAATAGAGGAAGAAATCAGGGTTTACTGGGACAAGATCAAAGTTACTGTCATCTCTTTTGGCTTCTGTCTCAAAAGACTTTGAAAAAGCATCTATTGCCTTATTTGTCTTATATGGCTTTGAGCTGGGAGTTGATTATGGTTCTACTCTTGGGTCTGTTCAAGCATTATAAATTTTTCCTTGACAAATATATATTGCAAAAAATATTAATGAAAATAAAGGAATCAGATTCCCTTATCCAATTAAAGGCAGAAACTTTCACTTTATTTGTGGACAATGAACTATCTTGTGCGCCTGGATGCTTTACTCTCTTCAAATGATAGCACACTCCAATAAGAAAATCAACAGTTCCAATTAAGTAAATGCAAGAAACAATATGCCAGAGCCCAGTGGAAATAACTAAATACATAAAATGTGAAAGAATCAATTAATTTCTGGTATAATTAACTTGGAAAAAGAAAACTGACAAGTAGAAATTTCCAGCAAGTGGAAGGTGGTATAGAGTCCATACCTCTCCATATTGTCACGTTTTCCTTCCCAAGGCCTGGTAAAATCCTCCTCATGAAAAACTAATCCAGAGACCATAATTTCAACTGCTAGCCGCTGACAAATAAGTAGAATTACCACTTAAGTTCAGAATAATCAATTAAATATATACAAATACCATTGCTGAAAGGAAAGGAGGGTTAAGAGAGAGAAAGAGTTCATAAAATGAGAAAAAGATCATAAAATAAATACAATTAATAGATTATCCCCAAAAAAGGTGGATGCAGAAACTCACGCCTTGATTATTGTTTTCTCCAATAGGTTTGAATTCAAATTCATCAACGCTTCCAGTTCTCCTAGCCATTTTATACCCCGTAAGTCCAGCTCCAGCAGCTGGTGGCAATATGCAGAACAATAAGCAAATAAATTTTTCATCACAAATAACTCATTTTCCACACAGAGACAGAGGCGGAAATAAAAAAATTTTCATTATAAAAAGAGGGAAAAGATTGCCACACCATTTTCTACGACATAGAAGGAAGTAGACATGTGAATGACGATAGATTTGCATTCTCTCCGTTAAAATCCAATAAAATGTATAAAAGATGATATATAAATTTCTGTCTAAATAATCATGAAATAATCTATCAAATCTATAAAAGAATTTATTATATATAACCATACACTGCAAAGAATTGTCATTTAACATGCACCAGGCCTTAAATAGGTAACGGAAAAACCCCTTGAGAGCACAAATGGAAAGAAAATCAAGCATATCTTGAACTTGTCCATAACAGTGTGGGTCTCCAATTGGTTGAGTATATTCTTGGAGGAGCAAGAATTTAAGGGATCTATTCCTCATATCAATTGTGGCAGAGGAATTTAATCCATGTTTGTCAACAAGGAAAGATGTGGTACTGTGTGTAAGACACCATGCAATAAGTCAAACACAAATTAAACATGTGCCCAATTGTAAACTTATGTTTTCAACATCCATAGATGACCGACTTTTTGCAAATACATATGCAGTGAATGTGTCAAACATATTTGTTTTTCCTTGTAGAGAAAATAAAATGATAACGTGCCCGAGCAGATTCTAGAAGATGCTTGTTAAGACATGTAATCAATAACTCACCTCCAAATGATGCAGCAACGGCAACAGAACCAACAACAGTTCCAGCAGCACTAGCAACTGCAGCAAACCCACTTGCTCCGATTACAGGGATGAGAGTGCCTAATGTTGGAGCTAAAGCACCAAATCCAGCAGCAATTGCTGGAGCAGCTAATCCTGTTTAACAAAAAGATGTGAAGTGAAATGTCCACAATGTCAAAGCTATGAGAAAATTGTTTGGTGTAAAAATTACAACACTTTTTGAAATTTACAGATATTCAAATACCTCCAGTTATTGCCATCAAGGTTCCCCCAGTTAATGCAGCTGCACCAATTATACCACCACGCTTCCATTTAGCCCATTTGCTTTTTGGTGAACTACTTTCTTCCTTTGATTCTTCAGCTTTTCTTAAAGCCATTGCTGAGCAAGCGACCATCATCTCTATGGCCTCCTAGAATATAGAAGTTCCATTAATAAGAAGAATACATAGATCACAATCTTTCAATTTAAAATCAGTAGACATCCTGAAGCACCCATGCAGTGGAAAAAAGAAAAGTGTGTATAACTTCCAGAGAGATAAAACAACTAGATAAAGAAGGGCAAGCAACTGAGAAACATGTGCATAAAATGTAGTATAATATCTTTCTGCATGTTTTAGAGTGCTGAAACCTTTTTCTTATTAAACATAAATATGGACAGCTGACATGAAAATAAATTAATATAATTACTGTAATGATCAAAAGTCATGCTATCAATATTGTTGGTATCAATAGTGGGAGAATTTGATAAACAGATAGTGTAAAAACTGTATGGCACCTGATAAGGATGACTAGCATGCATACCATTTTTATCCAATTGATATTAAGCCACGCTGCCAACAGTCGAAGAGCCACACGATGTCGAGCATCATAACCCTTTCTTCGCTGGTTAATTTTTTTGCTATCGTCAGGTGCGTCTGCCAGACAAGCTGACAGAAGTTCATATAGAACTGTAACTTTCCTCTGATAACCAAGGTTTGTTCCCCCTTCAATGGGTCTCTCATCAACATTACTGCCAGAACTAATAGGAGCACCTTTGGACATATTACTTTCTGAATCTTTCTGAGTGGTCATGTGCTTATTTACTGATTCAGAGACCGACTGCATTTCAGCAGCAGAACATTTCTCACGACATTCAACTTCATATTGTTGATGTTTCTCTTTCTTGGACTCAGAAGATTCAGAATTTGTCTCTAGGCTGCATGCTGTAACATCAACAGCTTTTGCCAAGGCTAATTCCTCATCTGAACTCTGGGAAGAACTATCATCACTTTCTACTGAAAGCAATCTCAAAAACTGTGACAAGATTTATATTCATTGTAGTTAATCAAGATAAGACACAACTAAAATTTTAAGCATGGGCATTAAAGAATCTAAGAAAAAGATGATGGGTAGGGAGAGAAAGGAAAAAACAAAAAGGCAGTAAATTACTGGAAACACTATCCGATTCCTCAAAGCTATAATGTAAACCTTTCACTAATTGAGAGCAAAGGCTATGTTGAGTTCTTTATTTCTATTAAGGAGTATTTGGTTCAAAGTAATAAAAAATTACTCCAATAATCTATTTTTTATTAAAGACTTTGTTTATCAGATAATAAAATATTTTAATAATCTTCTATTACCGATGATAATGTGATAGGTAATATAAAGAGTAATCTAATTATTACCTCCACCTTAAGTATTAAAATATTACTAAAGCATTAATTTTGTTACAATTCTATCCATACTTATTAATTTTTTAAGATAAAAATACCATCATTTTCAATTAATACAACAAGTAACATGAAGAATATTATATAATAATTATACCTAATAACTTTAGGACATTTAAGTAAAATAATATCTTAATATTCTTTTTTATTACATCCAATTAAACATAATAATTATTTAAACTTACTAATTTTTATCAAATAGAGTACTAATTTATATCTAATAATCTTTTAGGTAATTTATCACTGTAGTAATCTTTTGTTTTTTATAATAAAATATTACCCAAACCAAACGCACCCTTAAAACTACATATAACTAGTTTGGTCACAACTTAACCAACAAACTTATTTTAAACATACAGTTCTCTTTCTAAACCATTAAACTGGATATATTAACACCTCAAATTGCATAACAAGCACCATGACCCCGTTAAAAGGAAAAGCCTTGATAGCTTTCTGTGGAACAGAAATATACATGAGACATAAGAACATACAGCTCCAACATGATGCTGAGCAGGACAAGATCCAGCTGTTTCCTCAAGTCCAAGCCATGCTGCTGAATCAATCTCCAGAAATCTGTTCAAAACAAGGTTAACAAAAAACTTGAAAATAGAAGAAACTACTTCTAAACTAACATTTATACAAGGACTAAAGATAATTGGTTATCAATCTATGCTATAAACAATCACAACTCCTTGTGCTATAAGCTCTAAATGGTTAGACAAGATTAAGTTTCAACTAAATGCCAAATGTAGATTGCCCATGAATACTCCTTATGCACAAAACTGTAGACCACGCACTTAAATTAAAACAGAGACCAGTTTTATATGAAGACCACTGTGAATAAGTACACTGCATCTAAACCGTTGGTGCAAATTCCTGCACATGGCAGGCTACTTAAAGTTGCCAGTCCACTTTGGCCTTTGTTGACCTCATAGTTTTGTCTTTAAAAGGGACCTAGCAAAGAAGAGGGAGAAAATGAGTTTATATTAACCCAAAGCCCTCAGCTCCTGTTCAATGGGGAATTTTGGCACCAAAATAAGCAGTATGGGTCCTAAATAAGAAAATTTCAGGCATTAAACCTTATGTTAATTATTTCCCCAAACTTCTGTCAATGACAAAATGAACATTAAGGTACTAACTGACACAATGATCAATAATCAATGCACTGTCGATGGAGAATTTTGGCACCAAAATAAGCAGTATGGGTCCTAAATAAGAAAATTTCAGGCATGAAACCTTATGTTAATTATTTCCCCAAACTTCTGTCCATGACAAAATGAACATTAAGGTACTAACTGACACAATGATCAATAATCAATACACTGTCGATTTTAAAACCAATTAATCAATGATATTATCAATCTTTTCAAATGGCAGCTGAGTCAATGCAAATTAGCACAATTTGAGCTCCCAGAAATTGACCAAACTCAAATGCATTAACAGAACTAAAAATATAGAACTAGTGTATCAGTTCCAATTCCACTACCCGTAATGATTTTTAAAGAGATTATCAATTACAATAAATCATAGTCCTCCAAACAATCATAAACAACCGAAATCACCTGAAAACGGGGCGGAGCAGACCCGACTTTTCATGGACCCAAAGTTCAGGGTCTTCGGAGACCGAGTCACTGCTACTGCTACAACTGCTTCGGTCCTCAGATAAATCTTCTTCCGTGGACAAGCCCAACGGGCGAGTCTGGTGGATCTGCGCCTGGTGGAGAGCAATAGCGAATAGTGCACCGGCTGCATACCGGTGCGTGGGCGAGAGATACGACGTCGTTGACATCAACAAATGTATGAATTATGACAAATCAAACATTTTTATTTTATTTTTGTGATTTATTTATAATTCAATAGTCAAAATTGGGTTTCATAATTTGTACAGGACAGCAGTGCAGTCCTTCAAATTTTGCAACGCTGTACCAGGGAAGCTCTGGAATCAATGTAGGCCTCAGTCCTAATTTTCTATTTGGAAAAGGCGAGGCCGTTCAAGTCAAAAACGACCATCGACCACGTCGTATTACAGATTTTATTTGAATCCGTCCACAGGTTGAATCACTATATATATATTTTTTAACGGCCAAACGACTATGTCCCCCCCAAGGTTTGATGTTTTCTCAAGTTTTCATCCTTTAACTATAGAAATACTAAACACTCACTCATGACTGGTTAGATTTAACAAAACTCTAACGGTAGTAAATTTAATCTCATTTTCCCCCCTAAAAGTTTAAAAACTAACATTTTTTTTCCTTAAGCTAAGTTTGAAAAAATTGCATTTCCCCTCCTAGGGTTTATTTCCAAACCCTTTCACTTTCTCCGACGCCATCACTGACCGTTTACCCCTCCCGACGGTTTCTCTTCCACCTCTGACCCCCCTCAACTCTTGCACTACGTATCCGACGCAGAAAGAAGTCGAGATCGATCGACGCATCCGACGACTGGGAGAAAATTTCTTCGTCTGGGAGAAGACGATCGATCGACGCATCCAATGACTGGGAGAAGCGATCGATCGACACATACGAAGAACTCTTCACTACGCACTACGCATCCGACGACTGGGATTCGTCTTCCCCGACGAAGTTCTTCGTCTTCCACAGCTTCTCCGACTCCGATCGGGAGTCCAAATGAGAGGAAAGAGATCATCGGAAGGAAAGGATGCTTCGGGAGGGAGAAGTCGTCGGCAATGGAGCCAGAGATGTCGCCGAAGATTTCAAAACGAAACCCTAGGGTGAAACTGTGATTTTTTAAAACTTAGGCTGAGAGAAAATTTTAGTTTTTAAAGTTTAAGGGGGCAAAATAGATTCTATTTTAGTTTATTTTTAATATTATAAAGAAAATAACGATTTTACCCTTATTACCATTAGAGTTTTGTTAAATCTAACCGGTCATAGGTGGGTGTTTGATGTTTCCATAGTTAAAGGGTGGAAACTTGAAAAAATATCAAACCTTGGGTGGGAAATAGTCATTTGGCCATTTTTTAACCCCTGTCCATGGCTTATTTATACATTTGCCCATCTTTCGTTATTTTTTTCCATAATATGATGGAAAATGTACTTTTATAATTAATTACCTAATATAGACAAAAATATATATAATATATTATTAATAATTATAATCTCATTATGAAGTGTTGAATTAGATTTCATCCATATAAACTCAAATCATAACTTATATCAAAAAAATCAAGTCTTTTTATACCTTAAGAGTTAACAAAATTAGTAGAGTATTAAAATTTTTACTGTAAAAATTTAGATTCAAGTCTCTATCATATTAACTCTAATCACTATACTTTAAATTTACCTATTTAACAAATATAGATAAGATTCATGATTATCAAAATAAAAAAATTGAGTTTAAACTCAAATAAAATCAAATTCAAATTGATGAATGAGTTAAATTCAAACTAATTCAAATATTTACATTCAAACTAATCTAAAATTGAATTCAAAATCAAATTACTTTTGAATCAAGTTCAAGTCTTTAATTTTATAAATCAAACCAAATTCAAATTTTGATTTGTTCAATTTGTTAATCCCGATTAGAATTTTTTTTTTAATTCAATCCAATCTCAATTAGATCCTCTTTTAGACTTGACCCAAATCAAATGGTGCACTGTCAGAAAACCCCCTTTTTGATACTACATTAGAAATACATGAGTAGGTGAATTTTTATTTTGACTTGGGACTACTGATAAATTAATTTGAAAAGCCATTTATTCTTGTGTAGCTTGCCTGCCGGTAGCCGTGATCCTCGGGTTTATGGTAAAATCTCCCGAGCATAGACAACAAATAACCATAATGCAATTCTAAAAGTCTAAAAACCCAAATTCATCCAATACACCATCTACAGCTAAGTTGAGTCGAGAGAATGGTGGTTGGTTAGATCTCAACTTAATAGCATAAAGACATAGCTTGAACTCAAGCTTGGTTCGACAATAATCAAGTTGAACCTAACATGACACAAGCCAACAAGCCAATCCACGGCAGGTCATTTGCAACACTATCTATAACACTAGATTATTCATGTAAATAAGGTAAACAAAATATACAAATAAATGTTCAAATTTGGTATATGATTACAATTACAAAAACCCTATAAATTTGATTTTGTCCAGTCCCAGGGAACATGTAAGGAATTGAAAGGAATTAGAAGCCATCAATACAGCTAAAAATTAAATATTTAGCACAATCATGGGCCATGACAATTGAGTTGTGCTACTTAAGCTTCTAAACTAATCCCAAAATAGATTTCTGTATTCTACTACTTAACTAACTGATATACTTGCTGCACTGGTTAAAATTGAGAGCATTAACATGAGAAACTTTCCGAAGATGAGCCATGAATCCCATTACTAAATACCACAAAACTACAGTTAAATCCTAAATCATGGGTGAAAGTAACTAGAAGAAGATGTACCATCTTTGTGGAACCCGTTTCCATCAAATTTATAAACTTGCTGACCTTTGGGTGTAAGTCCAAAAGATGCGCCTCCATTTCCATCATGATCCATTATCTTTCCTCCTCCATTCCCATCATCATACGTTGGCTGCCCATTCAACACTGGCCTACCACTACCAAAACTTGAATCCATGGAATCAACATGAAAGTCTCTTGGACTATACCTAGGTTGGCTTCCCCAGATGCCTAGATTTCCCCACTGATTGGTTATCAAATCATCATTCATAATTCCTTGAAACAACCCTCTAAATCCCAAGTCTGCATTTCCCTGCAAAGCTCCCTCACTGATATTTGTAGTTTCAGTTCCAGACCTCCAAGTGGTGTCCATGGTGGCCATCTCCCAACTTGTCACAGGAGGTAAAGGCGGCGAGAAGTTTGAAGCTGCTTCACATTGATTAACTGAATCATCACTGGGGGGCTTTGAAACTTCTTCCAGGATCCCCACTTCATTACTTGTGGAAGAACGCCCAACAGAACTTTTCTGAAGATCAAGAACATCCCCCTGGGATATCCCCTGTGGCTCCTCGTTCACAGGTGACCGAGAAATAATTTGTATATCAGTACCAGGGCTCAGGGAAGTACTTCTGCCTGTATCAGGTCTTGAGCTTAACCCCCTCAGAGGGCTAAAACAATCATTTTCAGCACCACAGTGCAAAGGTGAAGTCGGAGATGCTACCCCATTAAGCGACCGCATTGCTTCATCAACTTCTGCCAAGAGCTCTGAAACAGATTCTTCAGACCAGGCAGTGAATTCCTCAAGTTCAGCAACCACAGCTGGCTGCCAACTAGAAGCATTAGATGCAGGGTGGGATGAAGAGGAATGATCACTGGGCACCGAAGTTGGTGTAGCAGCATGATCATTTGGCACTTCAGTCTGTTTTCCGATAGATGCTACCACAACATCAGACTCCCTCTTGTCTAACGGAGGTTTTGCTGGAGAAGGGGAATACCCACTCCATTTGCCAGCCACATCAGGTAGCTGTGGTCCACCAGCCACTGGACTGGATGCTGTACACCTAGGCTTTTTCATTTCAGAATCTTCACCCAGCACATGACTCTGATTGGCGGTGGAGCTGGGTAGATCAGAGAACTCAACCTCCTGATTCTGATCTATCAATTCAAAAACTTTCACAAAATTCACTAGAGCAGTGTTATCCCAGCCATTTATACAACTATCTATGGGTGGAGATCTTGAATTTTGCTCAAATGAATGCCCCAATTTGGTCTCACCCCCATCCAGGCGCATTTCACACCCCTGATTTTCCTTTACAAGCTGGGACTTCTCCGCCTGGTCTGCAATTTCACAAGAATTCAACAAAGCCACAAAAGAAGTGTTTGAATCCCAGCCATTTGAAGCACTATGAACATGTGGAAGCGTACAGTTTTCTTCAGAAGATGGAACTTTAGTGCCCTTGCTGTGGACCTGATTATTAGCGTGGCCCTCACCAAAGGCCTGTTGGTCACAACAAATTCCAATATTCATTCGACTCTCAGAAGCCTTATCAAATCCCCCATTCAAAGCATCCGTTAGAAGCATAGAATCATCTTGCTTTTGATCTGTCCTCCATACTCGCAAAGTAACAGGGAAATATCCACTATTATTCCATTTACGCAGCTGCGCAATGGAAAATGGTCCCTGACTCTTTCCATTGGGATCTTCATAGTACCATGCATTCTCTTTCTTAAGAAAAGAAGGTTGCATAATACCCACAGAATTTGATGTTAGAAGTTTTCCAGAGGCAACCCCAGAAACTGATTTAGGATTAACTGCATATATAACAGCAAAACTATCATCAAAACTAAAAAGAGGAAAACAAATTTTTAAAGATTTCTTCCATATCAATATGCAAATGCCAGAGACCTGATTTCTTCTCACCAAAATCTCCAACATCATCTTCAGCCTCATAACTCGGATCCATGTGTGGGTCAATATGTACTACTTCCACTCCAAGAAGCCTGTGCTTGTGAGTATCAGGAGAGCTCAAAAGCTCTAAATTCTCTACACATTCTCTGACTGTGCAACATTGTCAAGGAATACTAGACAATGTTATACCAAACTGGATTGCATTACAAGAAACATAAAACAGACAAGAAGGTGAAAGAGAATATGACAAAAAAGAAAGCCAACTCTCCAAATTTTAAAGCCGGATACACCCCCTTTGAGCTCCAAAGAACTGTATAAGGTTAATGTTTGGTAAAAAAATATTAGTTATAAAGTCTGGGAAACATTATAACATTGTTATTCCATATAGCTGAAAACTTGTTTTTGAGGCTTTCTTCAGTTCTAAATCATTATTTTAAAATTTCAACCATTTTATTGATTCAGCAAAATTTAGTACGACTTATCAATATCTTGTCATTTGTAATTTTATAAAAGAATCTCCTTGGTAGATGTGTGAAATTATGGTTCAATTTGAAATAAGCAAACATTTTCCATCTGAAGCACTCCGGGTAAAAATTTACGCTTCCTACATTAATTAGGAAATTTAGAAACTGATTTCTGATTCTCATATCAAAGTCTTCTAACAAAAAAAATATTACCACAGAATTTATGTAAATAAGTTATACCTAAAGGATTTTAGTATGTTGCCCAAAAATTTTTTAACTTTAAATTTGCACAGATATTTACCTGTTTAGTGATCCGAATACAGTGAAATTGAGGGCACTCATTGTGTCCCATTAAAAATTCACAAGCATGGAAAAAGCTCAGATAGGTCCTAATAATATTTAGTAACAAAGGATATTCATTTTCATGTCCCTTTTCACTAGCTTGATCACGGAGATGTATATGCTGCAGTTTCTGTGCTTCCAGTAACTAAAATGGAGAATCAAGACAATACGAAAAAAGTATGATTAAAAAAGGCAAGAAATTTCAAATTTTTAATTAAGTGATAAATATAAAAGCAGAACATTGCATAAATATTGAAAAGCACCAAAAATGAATAGTTCCATACAACAGCTAAGCCACAAATTAGCATTATAACTCACAGATATGCATGGGTATAAACTGCTAAAAACTTACATCATCAATTCTCTGTGATTGTAATTTTAATGCTCTCTCCAGAATCTCTCCCTACAAGAATGCATACATCTTTCAGAAACGGCAGTGCAAATATCAAAGCTCAAAAAGCATACATGAATGGTACACAGAGTTACCACTGTAAAATGTTTCATGAGTCCACATTTGATGCTCTGGCGTAACCGTCTGCATTCATCCTGGGAAACATAATTACACATCAACACACAAGGAAATCCAGTGTACTCCCCAGGGAAATAAGATCAGGTTGATAGCATTTACTAATAAATGGTAAAAACCTAGCAGTGCATTTCCTATGGTACCTATCGTAAGGTACCTAACAATACCCCAAACATTACAAAGCTCACTAAACAGACAAACAATTGTGCAAATATTGACAGTAGATGTCATATTAACAAATAAATTGAGAAAAATACTTGAGAAAATTTCAAGTTAATCATGATGCATCTAATACTCTACATGGTGACCTAGAGAATCTCAACGTCTTCAATGCATTATCATATGTTGTGCCCATATTATTATGTAATGCCATCTTCATGGCTCTCTACTAAATCCTCAACTGTCATGAAACAAATTGAGTTTTCCAACAGGAAAAGCAAACCTGCATGAATAAAATGAAATATGCTTTAAATATACTCTAGCTTCATATGTTTAAATGTATGAATGTCAGGCAATGAGTGACTTTAAGCAAGACTGCCTAAAACTTTAAAAAAAAAAAAAATACGAAGTTCAGCAAAACATTAAACATCTAGGATGATTTGTCGCCACAAATGCTTCCACGATTATAACCAAATTGGCTGAGTGAGAATTGATTTAAAATTCAAATAAATGTAACCAAATGATAGAATGTGATAATCATCATAGTTGTGTGCAACAAATATCTGCACCAATGCCTAAAACTACAGCCACACATAGAATAGTAAGTACCAGTGATGTTGACTTTCAAGGTTAATTAATGGAGTCCACTCAACTCCTAAATTAATACAATAGACACCATGTCCCGATCAGTGTAGCTAATATTCCAATGGAGAAGTTCATTTATCTTATTAGGTCTAGAAGTATATTCTTATGAATGGTTGAAAAAGTTCAACAGCGATGTCATGATTTTTTTTTTATAGAGCAGGATGATGCTCAAACCATTTTGTTTCTCATTCACATGAAGAAAACCTCCAAAAGGTAGAACTGTCATTTTCCATGTATAGAGTGAATCCAATATGCTTGGAAACTCCGAAAGCATAATCCTTTTAATAAATAGGAAAGATGTACACAAGGGTTACGTTATAACACCTCAGAGAACTCCTCATTTGAAATCGCATCAATCGGAAGCAAATCACTCTTTTTCAAATCTTGAACTTCTATCATTAAATCAGTTTTTCTGTCTCCAATTACATATGGTTCAGCTGCCTTGGTTGTACCTGTACACAAAACCCTCAAAAGGTTACAACTTTGTAGCAAGGAAAGTTTTCCAGTGTACAAAATAGTACAGTTTTTAATATCTCTTTTAACTTTAAAAGGCAACTAGGAGCTTTGATACACACACACACACACACATTTACCTGTTACTCTAACAAGCCTATGCATATCTTGCTTTGGATCAGTGCCATTTATCTTTATCCGCACTATTGATCCAACAACCTTCTCTCGAAAATTGTCACTCTCATCGATAAGTTTCTCAGCAAAATTACGTTTCAGGTATACCAGGTTGATGTTGTGCACATCAATTGCTGCATATCCATTAGGATCCATAATAGCTTCTTTATTACTTTTACATGTTTTACGCCTATTAACATTTTCCGATATTAATTGGTCATCATTTTCTGTGTCATTCTCCATCTGGCTAGCAAAGGCATCAGCAACACCTATCATTGTTTGACGAGTCTCTTGATCAAGAAAGTGTGCCTTAAGAATCCCAAGCATTTCAATATGATCCACCCTTTCTCTTCCTAACAAACCACGTAGTCTTGAGTCACAAACAACTAGACACTGCTGATTAGGATCATGTAAATTGTTTTTCTTCACATACTCCTGCAGAAGATCATGGACTTCTGGTGGGGTTATCTTTGATGTATCACCATTTTTCATGAAAGCAACAAACTCTAAGAGACTATCCGTTGCCCATTTTGGCACCTCATGTGGAGAGGTTCCTTCATCACCACCTGATTTTTCTGTACTAAGGGAGTCCGGCTTGTTAAGAAACTCCAGTAGGTTCTCAGTCTTTCTCCTCTTAGCATGATTTGCTTCTGCATTGCCAGAAGAATTTTCTGAACTAGCGCATCTGTTAATATGAGGTGCAATAACATCACCAGATGATTCACACTTAGAAGCCATAAGAAAAGATCTATCAACTTCAACAGAACATTTTCCCTTGAGACTGTTAATAGAAGGTACATTCCAAGGGTTTTTAGCTTGGGTGAGCTCATCCAAAGTTAAATTTAGCTTCTCTTTCAAGCACACCCAGTAAACCTTGAATAGATATTCCCAGCTAGTTTGATCATCAAAATCCACCTGCTCCTGAACCAGGGAAAGGGAAAGTAAACAAAAGGAAATGAGACAGCCAAAAACCGCTATATGAATACGGTAACCTTGTAAAAAAAGTTCAAAGTTTCAAATAGATGAATAAAAGGCACTGGAATGCAACCCAATCTTAAATTACATCCACAAGCTATAAGAACAACAACAGCCAAAAAAATTTAGAAAGAAACCGCATTAGTAGTTGCAGATGGAAATTAGGTATAAACTGATCAAGAACAACGATAGCAACCCAAACAAGAGCAATTTGCAATGGATCCCAAAAACGGGTTCTTTCTTTTAAATATTTGTAAATTACCATTTCAAATATTACCAAGTTAAGAAAAAAACAGCTCACACAACAGAGCAAGCAACTGTAAGTATCAAAATCCTCATAGGAAAGAAATTGAACATACTGATCCTTGATTTCGTAAAGCACTGTTTTCCATCATCATGATAGTTTTCATGCATGCTGCGCAAAGTCCTTTGTTCTCTCTTACACAAAAATAATCAGCATCCTTAATGCATCCCTTGCATAAAGAATATGTACAAGTATAGCAAACATAATGCGAAGACTTCCGACAGGTACTACAGATATGCCACCCTGAAATCAATGACACAGCTGGCAAATTAATAAATGATAAATTCCAAAAAACTACTTATTAAATAAGGAGACAACAAATTGGTAACAAAGAAAAGACTTATAACAGCTAAAGTGAATTCTCAAGTAAAACAAGCATTCAAATAAACACAGCAAGACATAAATCGAAATACATTATACAGGCAAACATATAGAAATTATGCAATATTAATTAAAAAAAATAAACATACCACAGTTCCATTTAGCCTTTGAACGAAAGAATGCTTCGTCCCGCTTGATACATGAAGGATGGTAAGCTTTAGGACATCCCCTAAATTACCAGAACACCAAAAATAGATACATTAACAACTACCATACAAAATTCTAACTCTGGAAACCCTGGCTTTGAAACCCAGAAAATGATCATCATATAAACAAAATTTTAATTGTGTGAGGGAAAATTCTTCAGCTTACAAGTTAGGTAAACCAGATTGCACCAGAAATGTCTAATTTAGATTTCAGAAAATTCTAAGCAAGAAAGATGAGAGAAAAAGAAAGCCAACACTAGTTACTTACCTGCGATCACATAAGACCAGACTGCCACCATCGAAGCAAATAAAGCAAACATCTTCCTCCTCTTTCTTTCTCCTCTGCGACGGCGGTGGCTGACGTTTTTTGGGTTTGACCTGACTAGCTCTGGGAGGGCGTCCCCGTTTCCGATTACTCATTGTCCCAAACTTGACCTCTACATCCACCATACCACCAGCATCTCTGACCGTCAAGCCAGCATCCTGAGCAACTGCACCCTCCGGAGCTTTGACCAGCTGGGTACCGTTAATTTGCTGGATACGATAGCATTGACCGACGCACTTCAGCTCGATTTCCTTCGAATTACTCTCAAAACCTTTCTCTGCCTTAATTTCTGCATCTAAACAAAGCTGACCCAGATTGGAAACCTTTTCCAAAGGCTGACCATGTAACTGTTCCGACTGCTGTATTTCCATACGGGGAAAAATGAAAAAAAGAATTATCAAAATTGGGTGAAGATTTTGCTGATTGTGAAAAATTTGAGAGGAGTTCAGGTGAGATATAAAACCCTAGGTATTTCGGGCAGTGCAACGAAGGAGATGGCGTGAGAAGTCATTGTTTGTGTGTAAATTGAGAGACTCGTTAATGTTGTTTGGTGAATAAAGAGAAAGAAGAGGACGACACTTCTTGTTGTCTTGTTCAGATTGGAGGAAAGAAAAAAACAAAACAAAAAAGGAAAGAGAGAGAAGTGGGCTTGCGAAGTTAACTTGGTGGGCGGTGAATTTTTAGCCTTTTTACTGCAACAGTAAAGAGGAGCTGGGAGGAGGAATGGAGAAGGCAAGCAAGAAGCGTTAAACGCGGATATTGAGTGTCTGATTCTCGAAAATGTCTAATCGCTTCCCTGTCTTGACTGCCACGAGGTTCGTGGGTAATAGTACCAAGGAAAGCAACTCAGTTTCTGGGACCCATCCCTTTTTTTTAAACAGAATTATTTTTCCGTCATTGGACATACAAGTCAGAGAACGTTCAGCTTGAATAATAATTTACTATTAAAATACTGAGGGTTATTTCGAAACGAGGGTATTTAAAAAATTATTGAATATAAATAATTATTATATTTAATAAATTTTAATAGATATAAATAATTATTATATTTGATTAAAAATAATAAAAAAATATTAATAAATTATTTTATTTAAATGTTATTTTATATAATTATCTTTAAATATTTTTTATATTAATTAAAAATAAATTTATTTTTATATCAAAAAATTAATAAATAATAATATAATTATAATAAAATTAATATTATCTTGTAATCTTTTAATACTTAAGGTGAAAGTTGTAATCAGATTATCATCTATATTACTTATCACGTTAACATTAGTAATAGAAGATTACCATAATCTTTTATTATTGACAAACTAAACAAAATAATAAAATATAGATTACTAAAGTAATCTTTAAATTTTAGAACCGAACAACCCCTTAAACAAAACCTTTAGAATATGGTTATTGGTGTAATACTTATTTCATAAGCCAATAAGGTACATGTGAAAAAATAATATATATTATAAATTATATCAAATTATTATGACATAATATATTGTAATGTAATACATATTATTAATATCAATTTATATATATTTTAAAAATATCAATATAATATAAATGTATATAAAAAAAATTTAAATTTTTAAGGATTTTATAATATTTTTTGTGATATTGATGATAATTAAAAATTTTTATTATTTTATTATTAAAAATGTTTATCTTACAATATGATAAATGATGCAAAAAGTTAGAATATATAATATATTATTCGATTACAATGTTTTCAGATACTGTTAGGGTTATAAACAAGTTGAACTGCTTATCAGTTACTCACTAATCACAGCTTCACTCATCTTGAGCTGAGTTTGATTCGATTATTGTTGATTTCAATTCAAAAGGCTCTAGTTTAATTTTCGAATTGACTTCAAGTTTGTTATTGTTTCGCTCAATGAACTAATGAACTCACAATAAAGTTTAAGTATAATATTAATAAACCTTTAAAAGTTAAAATCTTATACTTATATTGTTTAAATCTCATTTTTTGAATCCCAACTCTATATATAAAAGGTAAATGATTAAAATATAAGTTAAAGGGTTTAATAATAATCTATCAAACTAAGTTTGAATTGTTCCTATCTTGATCTCGAATTTGAGCCAACAACTTTTTGGCTCTGTAAACTTGAGTTTCACTTAAATGTGACTAAATCAAGCTTGAGTTAAACAAAAATAAACTCAGTTCAAGCACCATATGCCCTTAATGAGGTAATGCCTCTCTATTTAGGGTGTGTCTAGTTTTGATAAGTTTTTATCACCAAAAATAATAAACAATTATAAAAATAAATTAATTACAATATTAAAAGTGTAAAGTATTAAATTGTTTTATAAATTTATATGTATAAATAATTATAAAAACACTTTTTATAATTATTTTTTGTGAACATATTGTAAAAATGAGTAGTAACGTGAAAGAGGTTAATCATAAATAAATCCTCAAACTCGAATTGAATTATCAAATAATAGCATAACTCTTACTCAAATTTGAGAGTTTATGAGTTTCATTATACTTATTTTCTCTTATTTTTCTTCTTCTTTTCTAGAGTTTTTTTTTTTTTTTAATTACTTTTCTTCTTCTTGAAGTTCAAGCAATTTTTGTTTAAATCATTTTTCAAACTTAATTCAAATCGGATTAACTTTTTAACCCCTCCACCCCAACTTTACCTCTTTTAGCAATAATAATTTTTAGTTATTGAATGGGTTGGGTTTGTCTTTTGGGGAGACAAGACAACTGTTCAAATTTGGGAGAATACAAAGAATGTAGTTGAATATTTCAGTCTAATCTGCTTTTGATTTAGTGATGTAAATGGGTTAGGTTCTTGACTTGATAGAGAATAAAAAAATGTAAATCATTTATTTATTTCTAAATAAGACGCTAATTAGTGATTACTGCTTTCTGACTCACATTTTACCGGTAGAAGTGGCAGTGGGCTGGCTGCCATGTGGCACGGCACATGAATATGTGAGTTATATCAAGGCTTATTCTAATGCCAATTATATTGAAACCTCATGAGAAGGCTTGTGAACATTTACAAAATAAAGAATAATTGAAGAAGGCCAAAGGACTATTTCCCACCTAAAATATGCTATTTTCTCAAATTTTTATTTTTTAATTTTAAAAATTTTAAATACTCATCTATAAATAATTAAAATTAATGAAATTTTAACCTTTTAAAATTTTATCTCTATTTGCCCTCATAAATTTTAAAAACTAAAAGTTTTCCCCCAACCTAAGTTTTAAAAAATCACAGTTTTTCTCTAAGATTTAGTTTCCAGATATCTGACGTCATTGTCAATGGTCTCTCCCTCTCGAAGCTTTCTCTCCCTCCAATAGTCTCTCTCCATCCATTTGAACACCTGATCGACGTCGAAAGAGGCGTGAAAAACAAAAACAAAGTTGTCATCTTTGTCTGGGAAGATGATCATCTTCCTAAAAGAATACCTCTGGAAAGACGAAGAGCTTCATCTTCCCCAAAGAAGCTCTTCGTTTTTCATGTCTTCTCCGACATCGATCGGGTGTCTAAATGGGTGGAAAGAGACTGCTAGAGGGAGAGGTTGCCGACAACGGCTTCTGAGATGACACCAAATATCTGAAAACTAAACCCTAAGGGAAAACTGTCATTTTTTAAAATTTAGATTAGGGAAAACTTTTAATTTTTAAAGTTTAAAGGGGCAAACAATGATTATATTTTAGTTTATTTTTAATATTATAAATAAAATAATGATTTTATCCCTATTGTTGTTAATTTTAACCAGTCATTGGTAGTTATTTGAAATTTTTAAAATTAAAAGGAAGAAACGTGGAAAAGTAGCATCTTTAATAGTACACACAAAATTATATTATTGATTTTAATAGTGTATTTTGTTTGTAACAATGAACTCTTACTTAAGTTAAACTACTCATTTTACGTTTAATAAAGAACAACATTTTTTACTTAGTTGAGTCTAAATCGACCAAACCAAATAGGATAAAACCCTAGATTTGGTTATTAACCCCACAACTATAATTCTTCATAACCAACTCTACAATATTACATCAAATAAGTTAGAAGCTTAATTTTGATACGCATCTAATGAATTAAAAACTTACACCTTTTTGTTGTTTGGTAACTCGTTTTTATCATTTAAACTAACCCTTTGAACCATTAATACGTATAGAACTCTGCTTATTACAGTTGTTTCACTCTAATCTTTGTTTCTTCTCCCTATTTTTGTGCAAGTTTTAAAGCAAAAGTGAAAAGGGAAAACAAATCATAAAAAAGAAGCCTTTCAAGGGTTATCATGTTCAAATGAAAGTAGTAAAAGGAGTTCAATAATTTCAATGATGACAGAGAGGACATTTTCCATTTTCATGAATTGTTATGTCATTTTACAACACCTAGGGTGGGTTTGCTTCTTTCATAAAAATGACAACTTTTACAAGGTTGGTAAAAACAACCAATTTATTTCAAGGTTATATTTTTCAGTGGCCATTTTTCTATGCCCGGCTGGCTTTATTTGGAGGACCTATTGAATTTGCGTGCAAGTTCGATGTCAATTGAAGTTGGGCACACCATATTAGACCAACAAATTGAAAGGGGTTTCACGTGGAAGCGTGTAAAATTACAAGTTTGAAATATCACAATGCAACATCGGCCTATCACCATGCTTGTATTTAATGTGTACTCAATTTACCCACAAATATTGAGAAAATAATAAAACTATATATACTCAGTTTAAAGTATTTAATTAAATATTTAAATAATATATTATTATATAAATTGATAATTTTAAATTAAGAATAAAATAATATTTAATTGCATGATAATATATTATTTCAGTATCCAATTAAAAATTTAAAACTAAATACAAATAATTTTACTTCTAAGAAAACTATGTGCAAACAAGTTATGCACATTTTATATAAACAAATTGTATAAATTGATATATGAGATTGTAATTAAGTGATATAATTATTTATTTTTTTATATTTTATAATTATTTAATTAAATATTATTATCTCAATTTATATAATTTATTTATTTATATAATATTATTAAGGAGTTTAGGAAGTTTCGGATCCAAGAAGCTAGTGCCAACAAACACCACAAATGAATGACAATGGAGGATGGGCAATCAATAAATTTTAAGCCTAAAAAGCCTTGCCTCTGCATGAGGCCCTTAGAAATAGTCGAGGAGGGCATCCATCTAGCACTATGGACAACAAGTGGTTCATGTAATAAATTGAGTGCATGTTGTAGGCCATGCCCACTCACCCATCAAATCAAATCAATCTTGTTTGTAAGTCTAATGTATAGTCTACACTTTGATATACACCCTTTATGTTTGAAGAGAACGCTCGAGTAAAAAATAAAATAGATATTAATTAAAAAAGTAAAAATTTAAGTCCTATTATATATATATATATATATATATATATATATATATATATATATATATATTTACACTTAGCTAATCTAAAATGTGATTATGATTCTTTTTATTTAAAAAAAAAAGTGGTTACTAATTATTTTATCCAAAAAAAAAAAGAAATGCTTTTGGTAATTCAATGGGGCTGTTTGGTTATGGGTTTTAAAGATTACCTTAGTAATCTATCTTTTATTCCTTTGTTTGGTTTGTCAATAATAAAAAATTACAGTAATTTTCTATTACCTATGCTGATGTGACAGGTAATATATGTGGTAATCTGATTACCACATTCACCTTAGGTATTTAAAAATTACCAAGGTAATCTTGATTTTATTATAATTATATTAGTATTTATTAATTTTTTGAGGTAAAAATAAATTTATTTTTAATTAATATGACAAATAATATGAAAAATATTTAAAAATAATTATATTTAAGGGCATTTAAGTAAAATAATTTACTAGTAATCTTTTTTTACTTTTAACCAAACACAATAATTATTTATACCTATCAAATTTTATCAAATATAGTAATTATTTATACCTAGTAATCTTTTAAGTAATTTATCTTCAAGATAATCTTTCTATTTTGGTAATAAAACACTACCCAAACCAAACGTCCTATATATATGTTTTCACAACCGTAAAAGTAAGACATAGAAAATTAAATATTAAATAAAAATAAAATATAAAGTATAAATACAAAATCATAAAATCTGATGGGTCAACATGAAATTTTAGGGGTTTTGTTTATCTTTTCATAAACTAAATTAATTTTCATTTTAAATCAAGACAGTCAACTAATTCTCTCTAAGTTCCTTCGTTCTATCATTGATTCTCTCAATTTGTCATTTCAATGAGATTATATTCTATCTCTATTATCTACTATTGTGAGATTACCCAATTATCTCTTATCCATGCATTAAGATAAGACAATTACCCAATTACTAAAACCCAAGAGTGTCTACTTTTGTAATTATATTACTTTTCTTTTTTCTTATATTATAAATACAAAGATTATACATAGAATATAATTTTACAATTCATGCTTGCAGGATATTGAAATTTCACCCAATATTCAATAACATAACATGGACAAAGGTTTCCAAGTTATTCGTATTGCATTCATTTAAGGAAAAATACTTTTAGACAAATTTTATATTAAAAAAACATAAAATAAAATATTGAATATGAACTTTTCAAATTACATGAGAAATAAATGGTTACGGGTATATAAGTTCGTGAACTCAAAAATTTTGGATTGTAAAAACCAAAAATAAACTTTGATAAACGAATGTGTTTAATTGGAACAATATCTTAACCCAAAACATCCACAAGTTTTTATTGAATTTACATAAAAAATAAAAAATATTTAAATCTTGTTTTGGTTTCTTAAATGACAAGAAAATGAATTACTAAATTGGGAGAGAATATATTTTTTACGGGCAGACCTACGTGGTCCCATCGGTCGAACATGTTTAATGATGACGTGTCATCTTTGGGAATCCAAGCGAACCGTATAGAGATTGCCTTGGCTTAAACTCCATAATTTAAAGCTCGTTCGGTTTCTTTCGCGATATTGATCGAGATAGAGAAGAAGAAAGCCTATCAATCGTAATTCCAATGTTGCAGAGTCAGCGTTCCAGACGACGTTGCGAGGGCACCGCCATGGGCGCCATCGTTCTCGATCTCCGTCCCGGTCAAGGAATCGGACCTTTCTCACTCGGTAATCAATTTAATCAATTAATTCAATCGGATTAGACTATGATTATCAGTCAATTACCTTTTGGACTCTTTGTGATTGATTATTCGGAGCTCAAATTTTAATCGTTCTTCTTTCGGTTTAGCGATGACCGTGAGACGCAAAATTTCATTTTCTGTGTGTTGATTGATTTGAATATTGTTCTAGGGATGCCGATATGCGAGGCATTTGCTCAAATAGAACTGCATCCGAACATTTACGACGTTGTTCATGTGAAGTATTTTGACGAGGTTTGGCCGAATGAATTAAATTAATAACGTAAAACTTTGCTAATTGTTGAATTGAAATAATTTGGTCATTTTTTGCACACATTACTGTTTGTATGGTTAGGGCACCTAGAATTGATTGCTGTGCCTGTTTTATGTAGGAGCCACTTAAGCTTGATATTGTTATTAGCTTTCCGGATCATGGTTTTCATCTACGTTTTGATCCCTGGTCTCAGGTATGATCTCCTTTTATTTACTTGTTTGTCTATACTTTTGGATCTGTTACTTATCTGTTATTTCACGAGACTGTTAATATTACTTCACATTTGATTGTATGGCCATCTTAATTATTGCTATGTTATCTAAATGTTTCTTGTGTTTTGAGATTTTCAAATTTTGAATGCCTGTATCAGAGACTACGGCTTATTGAAATTTTTGATGTCAAACGGCTTCAAATGCGCTATGCAACTTCTTTGATAGGGTGAGTTCTGTTCTGAACTTCAATCTTCAAGGTTTTATTTAAGTGATTTACTGATAAAACATACTCCTAAATGCAGGGGTCCATCAACTCTTGCTACTTTTGTAGCTGTATATGCACTTTTCGGGCCAACTTTTCCTGGAATTTATGACAGAGATAGAAGTGTCTATACATTATTCTACCCAGTATGTACCCTGATGCATGATTATCTGCATGCTAGTTATATTTTTGCAAATATGTATACTTTATTCTGTCATTTATTCGATTTTGGTATTTTACAGGGGTTGTCCTTTGCTTTTCCCATTCCCAGCCAGTATGGGGATTGCTGCCAAGACAGAGAAGGTGTTAATTTGCTATATTTCAGTAATTTAACCTTGCAATACCAAATTTTAAATTATAATTTGTTAATAATATCCTATTTTTCTTGAAAGCTGAGTTGCCGTTGGAGTTTCCAGATGGCACGACTCCAGTTACTTGTCGTGTGTCTATATATGACAGTTCTCCTGACAAAAAAGTTGGTGTTGGATCATTAATGGATAAGGCTATTGCTCCTCCAATGCCTATTGGAAGCCTGTACATGGAAGAGGTGCATGCTAAGGTTTGAAATCATTATTCATGAGTTCTTCCTTTATATCTGTTTATATATGTTATCTTCGCTTGGTGAATTTCTACTTGCTTGATTTTTATATATGATTTCTGATTTGAAATTAGTGAGTTACATATTTGCATTTTCAGCTTGGGGAGGAGTTGTACTTTACAGTTGGGGGCCAGCATATTCCTTTTGGTGCATCACCACAGGTTCATTTTAGATTTTATGCTGTTTTGAATAGTATGTTGTGCATAAGATCTTTTGTTGTTTTGTAATCTAATTCTACTGGTACATGCTTACATATTTTCTTCATTATGTACTAGCTATTAAACATCAATTGAAATTAACAGTTTTTGATGACTAGTATTGTCATTCTTAGTTTTAAACTTGCATTGAAGCAACTTGCAATAGTTTTGATAAATCGTACTCATCACTCCTTTTGTACAAGATAAAAATTTATGGAACTTGAAGGAGCTTCCTCTTTTGTGCAGGATGTGTGGACTGAGCTAGGCCGCCCTTGTGGAATCCATCAAAAGCAGGTTTTCTCAAGTAACAAACCTTTGACATGAAAGGTCGGGCTTTGTATAGAGTTTGAGTTGTTAATTTAGATTTTTCCTTACAGGTAGACCAGATGGTGATTCATTCGGCCTCAGACCCTAGGCCACGGACAACACTTTGTGGCGATTACTTCTACAACTACTTCACTCGTGGTTTGGACATTTTATTTGATGGGCAGGTATGTGCTCCTCTAGTTGAGAGTGTTGTGAGAAATGCTTTCTTTTATAATCAGGATATATTGACTCATAATCTTGGCTCTAAGAAGTTGTTGAACCATTGTTTTGGCCTTGCAGACCCATAAAATTAGAAAGTTTGTTCTACATACAAACTATCCTGGCCATTCTGATTTCAATTCATACGTGAAGTGCAATTTTATTGTCCTTGGTTCCGACTGTAAGTTTTATATCAAATGGTTCTGATAAAGGCTGTTTTCGGCTCAGAAATTAATTGATTACTACTTTTCTTGTCTGTAGTTGAGGGGACAGACGCACATAGCTATAAAAACAAGATTACTCCTAGCACTAAATGGGAGCAGGTGAAGGTAATATCCTTGTAAATTGAATATCTTATTCCTCTTAATGTTTGCATTAGGTGATCTAATAAAGAAGCCCTTAGTGTAAAATTTGACAGTGTGAGCTGCACTAGAAAACCTGCTTTTTTGCCCCTTTAAAGACCTAAAACCATTTTTTGCTGGAGCACTTCCTTAATGGCTTATCCTTGTAAATTGAATTGAATATCTTATTTCTCTTAATGTTTCCATTAAGTGATCTAATAAAGAGGACCTCAGGGTAAAAATTTGACAGCGTGAGCTGCATTTGAAATTGTGCATTTTCGCTCCCTTGAAAACCTAAAACGGTTGTTTTCTGGAGCAATTCCTTAATTTGTTGAACTGGTTGGAAAAAACTTTTTGAATAGTTTAAAAAGGATTAAATAAGCAGCATGGGTTAGATTATACAAGAAGGTTCTATTTTTATTTTTTTAATAATTATTTTAGTTTCTACTGCTGTTCTTTTCGATTTCTTTCCATAAAAAAGGCTTTGTGATCCATAATGTTGTTTCTTTCATGTTTTTCCTCTTTGATCTCCATGGAACCTTGGTCATTATTTTAACATGCAACACAACCTTTTGTCATATTCCATGTAATTAATCTGTGTCTCAATAGCATGATTACTTAGATGTTTGATGGTTTGTCTTAGGTGTGTAATTTGTCTGTTCTCGTTGTAATTTTGAGTGAATTTATTTGTTTCACTTTAGTTTTTTTTAAATTATGATGGTGTTTAGGAATGATTATATGATTGTATGCCAAGGCATGCACATTTATACTCATTCTCGCACTTGTGTGAGGTTGATTGGTTGAGTTCTCACTGTTGTTTATTGAAATCAAGAATTTGGTTGCCACTCACAGCTCACAACCTTTTGTCATTTTTCATGTGGTAATTAATCTGTGTACTTTCCTACAGGAGATCCTGGGGGATTGTGGTAGAGCGGCTATACAAACACAAGGGTCAACTAGCAATCCTTTTGGATCAACTTTTGTTTATGGCTATCAAAATATTGCATTCGAGGTGAGCAATTAGGATACTCTTTGATTTTCCTTTATTACCCACTACTACTGATGCTATCTTCATCATGATGCAATACTAATTTGCTAATTTCTAGTTTTGTTCACACTATCAGAGAAATTATTGCTTATAAATATCTCTTATGCTTTGGTAGGTGATGAAGAATGGGTATATTGCAACTGTAACTCTGTTTCAATCATGATAATTATTACTCCCCCGGTATGCTTCTCCTCTGTAACCCCATTTATTAGTAGAAGTTAAACTATATATATGAACAAACCTTATTAACTTATTTATACAAATTGACATGACAATATAAGATTAAATGATTTTGAAGTGAAACAAAAAATAAAGAATCATATCATCTAATCACATATTATCCCGTTAGTTTGTATAGTTAATTTAGTAAAATTTATTTATACATATAGTTTTATTTTTATTGGTAATGTTGTGTATGATTTATTGCATCTCTTATTGTCCGCCCACTTAGTAGAGCCTTAAATTTAGGCTCTGTAAATTGTTGTTGATCAATATAGTTGATTATTATATTTATTTCCAGGTTTGGCCCATCTGGATGATGTCAATACACAAAATTAAGGGGCAGGTGCATTTATATGGCGTGTCTAAACCCAAATAAATCAAATTAGGGGAAAAAGTGTTATCATTGTACAGCTATATGTGTATTAATTCGTACAGTTATTCTTAATTGTAATTACTGGATGTAACTTGTGTAGTTGACTTTTGTATAATTGAAATAATGTACTTTGTTCTCAAGTTGTTTTTTGGTTTAAGCTTTTTAAGACTAGTTTGTCTATAATTGCATTGTACTTTCTTGTGGCTCATCTGTTTTTAACTCTGGGTCTGGTGATCCTAAGTACTAATGTTAATTTCAATATTACTTCATGTACTAATACTAAATACAAATATGGGTGTAAACGTTGACATGTTATTATCTGATTAAATGATTTTGATTTAAAGATAACGTAACATTTAATCATATGATGATTATTGATCAATGATGTTTGTATTGATGATTGAGTGGATAGATGTGGAAAGTGTAAAATAGATGGATTCATTGAAGTTGAGAGTGAGACTAGAGCAGGCATTAGAGGCGGCGAAGGTGTGGTTAGTGGCGATGGAAGTGGAGGTGAAGGTGAAGAGTTGGGAAGAGTTGGGGGATTTGTTTAGCATTGGCTGTTTCCAATGTGCGAGGTAGATTATAAAATGTATTATTATTCTTTGTAACAACTCCATAATTAAGGTTAGTGTTTTCAATAACAAAATTAAATAATGGGTGGTAAAATGCCATTTTAGAAGTTTGATAGGGAGAAAGTGTCAATAAACAAACTTTTGGTGGAAAATAGTTGGGATGGATTTGAATCGAGTTGAGGTTGAACATAGTTTGGTTTGATTTTGGCTTGAGTTCATTATACAGATATTGAGACAAATTTGAGTTGATTGGAAATATCATTGGAAGGTATACACTGAAATGAATAGTATTTTTAAAGAGAAAAATTGTTTATTTTTACCGTGCTTGGACATTTTTCTTTGTCAATAATTCAAGTTGAATAAGTGGTGGGAAATTTTTCTTCAGCTACCTGTATACATTTCTTCAAATCAGACTTGAAATACTTTCAAACACTAATGCCTGCACATTGTAAATGGATTCCCTTCGATGTACCATGAATTTCTTTGAGAATATTCAGTCGGGTTCTTGGAAGCAAATATTCAGTATTTCAGTTATATAATTATTGTTAGCGTAATATTATGTATATACATTTTTTATGCATAAATATATAGACACATAAATGTATCATTATATGATTAATTGTTACTTTATTTTTAATTCATAATTATTTAATCATATTATGACATACTTATGTGTATATATTTATGTATAAAAAAATGTATACACATAATTTTATTGTTATTGTTAGGGCTCAAAATATTGAGAAATATATCATTAGCTATATATATATATATATTATCTCTGAGAAACATTATTAGTATGGCCAAATGACAGTTATTTTGATAAAACAATAATTTCACATATTTTAAGTTTGAAAAGTTCATTTATTTTGTGTAATTTTAATGTTTTGATATAGTCATTTTTAAATCATTTTTCAAGTTTTGTCTATTAAACTGAATCATTGGTTGTATTAAGGTTTGTTATAATCTACTGTAATACAAGAGTAAGTATGAGGTTTATGTGACGAAAGATAATATTCCGCTATTAAGTTTGAATAAAATCAATGATATGATTTGATTTTATCAAATTCTTAAATTATGAAATTTGATTGATTCAATAAATTATCATCTAATTTCTAAATTAAGGGATTTGATTTTTTGTCTAGTTTGAAATTATGAAATTTGATTAATTTAAGATATTATTATATAATTCCTAATTGAAGGGATTTGATTTTATTAAAATTTTAAATTATGAGATTTGATTGATTTAGGATATTACTCTAATTAATTGTAATTACTTTATATATATATATATATATATATATATATATATATATATATATATATATATATATATATATATATCAATGAAAAAGATGGAGAGCATGATTACTTTGTAAATTATGCATATTGCTTACCATTTGATACTCAGGCAATTATTCACTATTTTGCTAGAAAATATTCTTTTGAGTTTTTAATAACTTTGCATGTAATGCTTGCTAAATTGGTAATTATTTGTGCAATATATATACAGTGTGCTAAATACATCTTCATTTCATAAATACATATATTTGCCCCCCTGAAATTCATTTCAAAACTTTCACATCTTCATTTCCTTTCTTCTTCAAAACCCACATGGGCAAGAAAATGAAGCTTCCTAATTTTCTCTCCAAAAATAATAGCACCACAAGATTAGCAAGATCATCTTCTTGGCCATGGCCTTCTTGTCACCAACCAAGAACTCCTTCTTTTAGAACCAATAATAATATAATAACACCATCAATTCAGCCTATAAGTTAGATTTGCTTGATGATCATCATCACCAAGCAACTCCTCATTCTTCATGGTTCACCGCCACTTCGACGGCCTCACAGGAAGAATGGAGAGCGGTTGATTCCTCTGTGGAGAGTGTCATCAAAGGCTTGAAATTTGAAACTGGGAGGCTGTTTTTTGAGCCGGGTGAGACGAGTTCAATCCTGGAGGAAGCAAAGACAGGAGGGTTTCTGTTTAAAAACAAACAAACAACTTAATGAACAAATGAAGGATTCAAGTTGAATTAGAATTGAATGATCAAATTAAAACTTTAATTTAAATTCGATTCAAACTGAGTTAAATACCAATTAAGTTCAAATTGGGAGCATAGCACACGGATACTTCCTAAGTCAAGCATAAGTGGAACTAAAACTAGAGAGGATTCAAACTGATTTAAAACAGTGTTTTCTGCTGCAATTATATGATGGAAGCATAGCAAAATGATCCTTTTTAAGTATTAATTAGAAGTGAAACAATGTTATTTTGGTTTAAGTGATTAAAAATCCAATCAAGCTTGAGTTTTACTTACAATTTTGAGTTCTACTTTGAGCAACTATAAAGCTTCTCAAACTCAGTCTTAAGCTTATGGATAACCATACTAACAAGTTTGCAGAGGTCTAAATTTGAGTTTGATTCCACTTGGAATTCACTGATAATCACAATGGAACCATTAAAAAGCAAAAGAGTGTGATTAGCTTTTTTCGCGAGGGCTGTCAAGAGCAGCACAGGAAGCTAAGAAAATCGGGGAATGGGTAGAGTAGGAGGGGTTGAAATGTAGTGAGTGGAATCCATTGGTGTCACTTCTTGGAATTAGAGATGAGAGTGTTGAATCCAATGGTGTCTTGTCTTGTTCTGTGGATACATTTTCGGTGGCGTAAGGCATCACTCGCCCATACCCTTTACGACTTCCAGGTTCCAATGCTAGGCCCCAGGGGTCTTTTCTTTGTAGTTATAAGTCTTGTGCTGCGCACTAAACTTGGTTTCAGAACGAAATTCTAATACACCACGGATGACATCAGATTTGACAAGAAATCGAAGTATCCGAACCGATGCCCTTTGAACTTGGTAACAAACCAAATTGAACTCAAATATTTTTTTTTAAAGCTTAAATAAAATAAAAAATAAATTAATTTGAATTTATTGAATTAAAATTAAAAATAATTTGAATTTATAGTTAAGTTTGAGACTCATTGATAAAACAATA
The DNA here is from genome assembly GCF_011075055.1 of Mangifera indica. Taxonomy (NCBI): domain Eukaryota; kingdom Viridiplantae; phylum Streptophyta; class Magnoliopsida; order Sapindales; family Anacardiaceae; genus Mangifera; species Mangifera indica. The sequence continues at coordinate 471,716 of NC_058152.1, forward strand.
TTATTTTGTTTAATAATAAAAAAAATCGACATCGTTTTGATCATTACTTAATTGATTTAAATCGAATTATAAGTCATATTTTCTTTAGTGCAAGTTTGATTATGTTTCACAAACGAACTAACTTTTCTATCTTTAATTCAATTTAAGTTTGATTTAAATAAATTCAAATTGAATCAAGTCAACTTTCAAGATTAAACCAACTCTATTCGAGTCTAACCCTTATTTTAACTTCCCCAAAATCATGTCTCTAAATAAGGTTTGAATTTGATATGAACTATTTGAGTTCAAATTTGATTTTAGATTGAATAAGTCAAAGATTAAACTTGTTTACATAAAATAAATAAATCGAGTTTGAATTGATTCAAATAATCAAATTCTTGTCAGTCAAATTAAATTTGAAATTAAATTAGTTTCAATTTGAATTCAAATTTTTGCTCATTGATCTTATACTAATTTTTTAAAATTCAAAACATTATTGAATTGAGCATAATTCAAGCTTGATTCAGATCAGACTGAATTCAACCCTATTTTCAACTCCAATCTAATGGGTCCTCATCCCCACGACTCAGGATTCGGGTTTTTGTTATAAGCATAAACCTAATTCTGTGGTGTGTTGTGCAGTCTTGTCTAATATGTTGGACCGACCCAATCGATCCAACATAATTTTCCTAAGCCAACCAAATTCTCATAATTTTTCAAATATGCAGCATGTGTTACACTAGGTTGACACGAACCTCGAAATGTGAGATCTATTACTACTTTTTGATAGGTTTATTTAATACTATGATAACATTACCATAATATATTTACGTGAGATATATTTATTCTACACCTATCACAAAACCATTGACATATTTCATAAAAATAGCATGTAATTCAAGTTATTTCGCACAAATTTCAATTGATCAAAATTGAGCTCTAAATCTAAAAAATCTATCACAAAGTAGTTAAATCTTAATATTATACCCTATTAAACATGATTAGGGACGATACACTATCATCTTCTTTTTTTTTTTTAATTTTATCACAAAAAATTTAGTGAAATTGTTGAAATTGCTTTTAAATTTTTTGAGCACATACAATTTTAGTAGGCATGCAAGGTGAGAATGAGGGATTTCATACGTTAGAAACAAATTTATAAGCTAGTTTATATATGAACATTTTCATTAAAAGGGCAATAGGTCAGTTATCTTTGGGACAAAACATTATTTTCTACCCAAGTTTTATCTTAATCTAAAAAATATATTTACAATAGATGAAAAATCTAAATACACATCCATCTCTAAATTGTCATTAAATATAAGAGTAAAACTGTTATTTAATAATAATATTAAAAAATATATAATTTTATCTCATTTTCCTTCTCAGATTTTAAAAATTAACATTTCACCCTATACGTAAACTTTGAAAAGTGATTTTTTTCCCTTAAATCTCTAAGTTTTTTTCTCCACCCACCAGTGATCGGTGCGACGCGTTGGTGGACAATAGAGCATCGTCTATAGATTTGGATGACGAAGTGTTATTTAGATCTGGATAATTGTGAGGTGTCCTTTAAATGACTCTGTCTTGTTTCTCCATTGTTCATCAAAGAAAGTGGCTGATTTTTAAAACTTTATTTTTTTAATATTACTGATAAAATGAGAATTTTACCTTGTTAACTCTAACAAAAAATTTATGGGTGTGTCATAATAAATTAAAACTTGGGTGAATATTTGAGCTTTTATCTATCATAAGTATATATTGTCATTTCACCAAAACTTGGGTGGAAAATACTCCTTTGGCCATTTTATTATTGAACACCCAAAAAGTTAGCCTATCTCTAATTTAGTCATTTTAGTTAATTTCCTTTCTTTTTATCCTCTTTTACAAGAGAATGGATGAACCCAATTGGTGAATTGAGGATCAAGAAGATAGTGTTCAAATACTATTTATTTTAAATTAAAAATACCCATTGGGCCAATTGAAAAAGAAGAAAAAATGAGTAATATTATATATTTTTATTTATATATTATTAAATAATTAAGTGTTATTTTATTTTTAATTTAAAAATATTTATATATATATATATATATAAATAAATGTATATATATTTATTATATAGAATAATAATAATGTATACTTTTATGGTGAAAAAATATGCTTTGGTTGGCTCCAAAAACAAAGACGTTTGGGGCTTGCGTTGCTTAGGTTGTTTCCGAAAACAGAACAAAACTATTGTCGAGCCATGACTTGTGAAGAAACTGATGGTGCACAATACGCGCTTGTAATGCGCTTAGGTCTAGCCATTTATTATCCGTCCAAATTTCTTATTATTTATTTAGTAATAATTAATTAAATTAAACATAGCCGGCTGCAGCCGCTTCTTCTCGGTTCAATTCATTACACTTTTCTGGTCTTCGTTCTCCCTTCTTCTCTCGACTTCTTTCTGAAGACAATTTCTCACTCCTCTCGATATGAGAAGTGAGGCAACAGCAACCGTCCCTACGGCCAAATCTTTTGAACTCCCCAACATTGCATACACCAGTGGCGGAATAAAGCTAGAATCTGCAGCAGTAAAAAAAAAAAAAAAAGTAAGCCCGTTAAATATTTTTAAACTAGTCGATCGCAATATTAAAAACTTTTTACGTATACAGGCCAAGAATTGGTGGCAAGTTAGCCAGTTTGGCGTAACTGATCCCTTGAGGGATTGCGAGACTGGCAATAGTGATCCCGGCGATTTCATCTGCTTTCAAGAACTGAAAACTGTAACGAGGAGCCCATTCAAAAATGGGCAGAAGATACTGAAGGCCTAAAATGAATTTTAGGTTGTTTCCTGCAAATTTGTAATATTTCTATGCTTTGTTGCAATTTTGTAAATGGCCAAGGGGCAAAGTGTAATTGTGCCCCTTGACTATAAAACCCCGTGAAAATATTAGCTGCTATTCATTTTCTATTAAAAACAGTTTTTCTTTTTCTTCCAGACTTTTCTTTTCTTTCATTTGCTCTCTCTCGTCTCTGACTTAATCTCATGACCTAGGGTTTGGTTTCTATAATTTCTTAACTAAATCGTAGTAATAGGAAAGTCTCAGCATTTCCAAATGACTATTTCCCACACGGTTGATCTGAAAGACAATTTCTCACTCCTCTCTTAATCTTTTTGCTATCTCACCAGAGGCGACCAAATAATTTTCCGCGCTGATAGCTCAGAACGACGTCCAGGGCAACGTTTCCTTGCTTTTATCAAACTCTCTACCTCAGCCATCAGGTACTCGACAAACCCTAACTTTTCTGAGTTATGTATTGCTAACCACAATGGATTCGCCCACCGGAGATGATGGTCTTAAGAAATTGGAATATTTATCTCTTGTCTCTAAAGTTTGTTCAGAGTTAGAAACCCATTTAGGGTTTGGAGACAAAGTCTTAGCCGAGTTTATCACCGAGCTAGGTCGTAATTGTGAAACTGTTGAGGAATTTGACTCTAAGTTGAAAGAAAATGGTGCCGAAATGCCAGATTACTTTGTACGCACATTGCTAACTATTATACACGCAATCCTTCCTCTAACGTCAAAGTCGGATGAGGATGTGATGAAAGAGATTGGTGGTGATGGCAAGAAAACCAAGTTCAAAGCTCTTGCGATTGCGGATGGTAAAGAGAGAGTGAAAGAACTTGAGAGAGAGATGGAAGAGGAAGCTCGTGAGCGGCGTCAAGAGGATCAGGAAAGGGAAGATGAATACAGGCGAAGAGACAGAGACAGAGACAGAGATAGGAGAGTCAGAGAACGAGACAGGAGGGATGGAGATAGAGATAGAGATAGAAATAGGGATAGAGATGGTAGAGACAGAGATAGGGACAGACATAGAGACAGAGATTATGATGATGGTGATAGGAGTAGAAGGCACAAGGATAGAGACAGGCATGAGAGGAGTAGGAGACATGATTATGATGATTACAAAGAGAATGGGGCTGACAGAGAGAGTAATGAAGCTGGAGATAGGAGAGCTGGACGGTACAGGTACAATGATCCTGAGTTGTATAACGTGTACAAGGGGAGAGTATCAAGAGTGATGGACACAGGTTGTTTTGTTCAACTGAGTGATTTTAAGGGTAAGGAGGGTTTGGTTCATGTTTCACAGATGGCAACTAGGAGGATTGGTAATGCTAAAGATGTTGTAAAGCGGGATCAGGAGGTTTATGTGAAGGTGATTTCAGTGTCTGGTCAGAAGTTGAGTCTTTCTATGAGGGATGTTGATCAGAATACTGGTAAGGACTTGCTTCCATTGAAGAAGAGTGAGGATGATGCATCTAGAATTAATCCTTCTGCATCAAAAGATGAGCCAATGGCTAGGACAGGTCTATCAGGGATTAGAATTGTGGAGGAGGATGATGCGGTTCCATCACGCAGGCCATTGAAGAGAATGAGCTCCCCTGAGAAATGGGAAGCAAAACAGTTGATTGCTTCAGGGGTTATATCTGTGAACGAGTACCCGATGTATGATGAAGAAGGGGATGGGATGGTTTATCAGGAAGAGGGTGCTGAGGAAGAGCTTGAGATTGAACTGAATGAGGATGAACCTGCATTTTTACAAGGACAGACCAGGTATTCTGTGGACATGTCACCGGTGAAAATTTTCAAGAATCCAGAAGGGTCTTTGAGCCGTGCTGCTGCTCTCCAATCTGCTCTCATAAAGGAGCGAAGAGAAGTCCGGGAACAACAGCAGAGGACAATGCTCGATTCTATACCAAAGGATTTGAATCGTCCTTGGGAAGACCCAATGCCGGAGACTGGTGAGAGGCATCTCGCACAGGAGCTTAGGGGTGTTGGTTTATCAGCTTATGACATGCCTGAATGGAAGAAGGATGCATTTGGGAAAGCATTGACTTTTGGGCAGAGGTCAAAGCTCTCAATCCAAGAACAGAGGCAGAGCTTACCAATTTATAAATTGAAGAAGGAATTAATTCAGGCTGTACATGATAATCAGGTTTTGGTAGTCATTGGTGAGACAGGTTCAGGTAAGACTACCCAAGTAACTCAGTATCTTGCAGAGGCTGGTTACACTACAAGAGGTAAGATTGGTTGTACACAGCCCCGTAGGGTGGCTGCAATGTCTGTGGCCAAGCGAGTTGCTGAAGAATTTGGCTGTCGTTTGGGGGAGGAGGTTGGATATGCTATAAGATTTGAAGATTGTACTGGACCAGACACTGTCATCAAATACATGACTGATGGCATGCTTCTTAGGGAGATTTTGATTGATGACAACCTTTCTCAATATTCAGTCATTATGCTTGACGAAGCTCACGAAAGGACAATCCACACTGATGTTCTTTTTGGGTTACTTAAGCAGCTTGTGAGGCGCAGGCCAGATCTTCGTCTAATTGTCACGTCTGCCACGTTAGATGCAGAGAAATTTTCTGGCTATTTCTTTAACTGCAACATTTTTACAATTCCTGGGAGAACTTTCCCTGTTGAAATATTATACACCAAGCAGCCAGAAAGTGATTATTTAGATGCATCACTGATCACTGTCCTGCAGATCCACTTGACAGAACCCGAAGGTGATATCCTCCTTTTCTTGACTGGTCAGGAGGAAATTGATTTTGCATGCCAGTCTTTGTATGAAAGGATGAAAGGTTTAGGTAAAAATGTTCCGGAACTGATTATTTTACCAGTTTACAGTGCCCTCCCCAGTGAAATGCAGTCAAGAATTTTTGATCCTGCCCCTCCAGGAAAGAGAAAAGTGGTTGTGGCCACTAATATTGCTGAGGCTTCTTTGACTATTGATGGAATATTTTATGTTATTGATCCTGGGTTTGCAAAACAGAATGTTTATAATCCAAAGCAAGGGCTTGATTCGCTGGTCATAACGCCAATTTCACAAGCATCAGCCAAGCAACGAGCTGGACGTGCTGGCCGTACTGGGCCTGGAAAATGTTACCGTCTATACACAGAGAGTGCATATCGCAATGAGATGTCACCTACTACGATTCCAGAAATTCAGAGGATCAATCTTGGATTTACTACGCTTACGATGAAGGCTATGGGAATAAATGATCTTTTGTCATTTGATTTTATGGATCCACCTTCACCGCAAGCTCTCATATCTGCTATGGAGCAGCTGTATAGTCTTGGAGCTCTGGATGAGGAGGGGCTTCTGACAAAATTGGGTAGGAAAATGGCTGAATTTCCTCTAGATCCACCTTTATCAAAGATGTTGTTGGCCAGTGTGGACCTTGGATGTAGTGATGAGATATTGACTATCATTGCAATGATTCAAACTGGCAACATATTCTACAGGCCAAGGGAAAAACAAGCACAAGCGGACCAGAAGAGGGCCAAATTTTTTCAGCCTGAGGGAGATCATTTGACGTTGCTAGCTGTATATGAGGCATGGAAAGCTAAGAATTTTTCAGGGCCATGGTGCTTTGAGAATTTTGTTCAGTCTCGATCCCTGAGGAGAGCACAGGATGTCAGAAAGCAACTTCTCAGCATTATGGATAAGTAAGTTTTTTATGTTTTCAATTTTACATTTGTTTTCACTCTTATCTCTTGCAATGAGCTATTCCTTTAATTGCTGCATTTTAGTTGTAATGAAATTTTGAAGTTAGTCATATTGCTTTTCTAGGTCTCTTGGTAGATTAAGTGGAATAATTCTTTCTCATTTGCTCAGTAATATTAGTATAGGCAGTAAAGATAATTGCATGATTGGTGTTATTCGTGTGCTATTGCTTGTTAAGTGTCATTACATTTTGGTGCTTAGTGCGTAACTATTTATCTGGTTAGTACACCAGTAAACATCACAATTCTCTCGGGTATAGCTGGTAGAATTATTGTAATAGTGGTTGAGACAATGGCTTATTAACTGGAATTTGTTACTCTTAGTAAGTTAATAATTATCTAGTGATCTTGTCGACTCTAACTTTCGTTTTTTGGCTGCTGCTGAGTGTTAAATATTACTTCTTGACTTTTAGTGTGTTTGGTCCTGTGGTGGATTTGTATCATTTTAAGCAGCATGTTGTGCAAAGGTTAAATCTTGTGGCGGCATATCTATTTTAGGCAGAAAAAAAAATCCTTGGATTTACTCAATTACATTTGATTTCCTCGCTTTATGCTTTCCACTCAGCTCATTTAATTTATTTAGTTGAAATGGCCCGCCTCTGGATGCTTTTCTGCGCTTTCTGTTGCTTGTCATGTATCCATATCCATTACTGGATAGCTATATTACATAATGTTGTATGCACTGTAAATAATAGCATGAAGCGCTTAGTAATTATGTATTGTAATGCTTGAAAATTAGTGTTGTTTGTTGGACGCAATTTTGCGGGACCTTTCTCTAGTTTTATCATTCTTTAGTAACTATGAAATGATAGTTGTAGACTATCTGCATTATAGTGAACAAACCAGAACTCTTTCTTATGCACATCAAACTTGAAATTCTTTTGTTCCAGATATAAATTGGACGTTGTGAGTGCTGGAAAGAACTTTACAAAGATAAGGAAGGCGATTACGGCTGGATTCTTCTTTCATGCAGCCAGAAAGGATCCACAGGAGGGCTATCGGACTCTAGTCGAGAATCAGCCCGTATATATCCATCCAAGCAGTGCTCTCTTTCAGAGACAACCTGACTGGGTTATCTACCATGAACTTGTCATGACTACAAAAGAGTACATGCGTGAAGTAACAGTTATAGATCCAAAGTGGCTAGTGGAACTGGCACCAAGATTCTTCAAGGTTTCAGATCCCACAAAAATGAGCAAGCGCAAGCGTCAAGAACGCATCGAACCACTTTATGATCGATACCATGAGCCTAATTCTTGGAGGTTGAGTAAAAGGCGTGCATAATGAGTGGTTCATTAATGGTCAGTATCAACCTGAACCTGCCTGTTTGATTTTATTCCTTCTACTGATTGTATACGTGCTTTGTAGAATTTTATTTATTTGTTTTTATCACCCTTGGCGATGAACCTTGAGGCTGACCCAAATTTAACTGTTAGTTCTTAAAAATTTTTGTATTTGGCTTCGTCAGTGCCCTGAATGATCACCAAGGAAGCATCTTACGCATGTGTTCTTCTGTTTACTTTCAGGTTATTATTTCATACGATTTGTTGATTGTAGAGCTGGATGCTATCCCAGCTCAACTCGAATAGAATGATCTGAGTTTGAGTAGAGGTGGCTCCTGCTTGAGATTGAGTTGTCAGAAAGTCATTAGTAGATTCATCAGTTTTTTTGTTGACTTTTCATCTTCTCTGAATTTTTTCTTCTTCTTAGGCTACTTCTTTGGTGATTATTCTTCTTTATCTTCGACGATACTTTTTCTTCTTTGGCAGTTACTGCAATGAACTCATCACTAGAGCAAACCAATCTAGCTTGACTGGAATCGACCTGATCTCGAGTGAGCCTTGGCTCGGCTTGGATAAGATCAAATCTAACTCTAGTTGATTAGTGGCTTTAGCTAGTGTCTTTTGTTAGCTTTATGATTGTCATTTTATACTAATCAAGTTATGCTGAAGGTTTTTTGACTCTACTTATCAAAACCAGATGGAGAAAACCCCCGGAATATGTTGCATGAGGAATGATCGAGCAGCTTGTAAATTCTTGCAGTTATTTTCAGATTCTGAACTTTGGCATTTAGGCTGAGATCAAGAGTTGCATTTTAACAGCTGAAAAATATAAAAAATTATAGTAAGTACAACTGAAGCCACTAGATAGGAATCCATTCAAGTCCATCTATGAAATCAATTGAAATAAAAGGTTGAGCTTCTTGTTGAGTGAGCTCCCTAGACCATGTAACGCGCCCTCCATAATCTGCCCCTGGTCCTGAACACTTGTACTGTCCAAAAAATACGGTCCTGCAAGACATTAGAATAAAAACTGTCATCGATTTCTGGCTCATTATAGTGTGACTTCATCTAAACACAAGCAAAAGCAGTACCAATGAATTTGATCATCTGTTGATTGGGTTTTATAGTTGGGTTGGATTTGAATCGAATTTGTTTAAGCTTGAAATGAGTCGTTTTTTTGCATAACTTGAGTTCAAGATAGGGGTTGTTATTGTTGAGCTCAAGCCTAAGGTACTCAATTTGAAATCATTAAAACGACATCATTTAATTAGAGTGCATAAAAATGATATTGTTTTTGTGAATTTATTCAATACTAAGATTGGATCTGAACTAAACTAACTTTGATTAAGTTAAACTCGAATTGAAAGGGTTGACTTATTTTTTAAATCAAGTCAAACTCAAACTAGAGGGGTTTGAGTTTGCTCGACTTACGAGCCAAGTGAATGACTTAATTCAGTTCAAGTTTGACTCATAGTTTAATTCAGTTTATGTCAAATAATTGTTAAAATAACACTGTTTTATCAATAAGTTGTAAACTTGATTCACGATTCAGAGCTATAAATTTGAGTCATGAACTCAAATTGAGTTTTTAATTTCAAACTTAGATATCAAGTCAAATTTGAGTTGTTTTTAATTTTGACTCAATAAGCTTGAATTGAATTTGAGTTAAGGGGTGTTTGACTTTGGGTCGATTCATATCCACCCTTACTCAATACTATACCAAACTTGAACTCGATTAATTTAAAACTTATCGAGTTTAAATTAGATTTGAGTCTAACTTCTCAAATCAAATCGAACTTATATAAGCTTAAGCTCAAGTTTCGATTGAATCTAGCCTATTTCATAGCGAAGAGTAAAGCAACATACATTTCTCTGTTCTTATCTCCCCAATTGTACCATCCTCTAGGAGTGATGATTTTGTCCATGTAAGTATAAGAAAACACCACTCTAGAGAAACTGCCCCATGCCCTACCCAAGTAGAGGGCACCTGACCCTGTAACCTTGCAATTCACAAACGAGAAACCAGTTTCCTCAAGCAAGCTCTCCCTCTTTTGGGCTGTCAAAGCTCCATAGCTGTTGGTTTTGGCATGTAAATGGCAGTCTTTATAGTAGGAACGGCCGTTCCCGAATACAAAATCCACCGATCCTTCAATGTAACATTTCCTAAAATAATGCCTCCCCAAGTGATCATAAAGTGTGTCCTGTGCCCCAATAAAATTGCAGCTTATAAACGCTGCTCTGTCTGCCGAGATTCTCAGTGCCACTGCTTGCTTCCCCAGAGCTCCTGATGGTGGCGATGGCGCCTTGTTCTGTTAACAACATCACAATTTTGTCACAAAACCAGGAGAAATAAAAGGGGGAAGATGAAAATATTGGTAACCTTGAAGGTGATGTTCTTGGCAATGAAGTAAGGAGAGTTAACAGCAAATGTTGCAGAAGCAAAGGTGCCCAGTGGGCGGCCACCCCGTCCCCTTCCATCTGCTGTGTCGTTCCACTCTATCACTGTCCTCTCTGCTCCACCGCCCACTAGGGTAATGTATGCCATGGTTGCAGGAACCTCAACCTTCTCCCTAATCAAATTACCAAAACTGAAAATTTAACTAACCAAGCATGATATTTTCGATTTTTCAAAAGAACTGACAAACTCATTTATCACCTGTAAATTCCTGAACTGATATAGATGACAACCCGGCAGAGATTCACAACGGGAAGCGAATTGATGGCTTTTTGAACTGTAACAAAATCTCCAAGTCTGGGGTTTTTGTTAACTTTAATGATTCTACAAGGCTTGAACTTGTTCTTTCCTTTCTGAAACACAGGTTGCTTCATGGAGGCTTGCTGTGTAACCCACTTCATGTATGCATTTTCAACAGCAATGAACTCATTAGACATGTTTGAGGCAGCCCAAGAATTTGCTCTTTCCAGCAATGAAACCAACAAGAGTAGCTTCAAAAACATTGTAGAAGAAAGACAGGGAGAGAGAGAGAGAGAGAGCAAGAGAAATATGAGGTTTGAAGTAATACTAGCAGGTAAGGTTAAAAGGGTTTGCAGTGAGAAGTTCAAAAATAAAAAAGTAGGGAGTGGCAGAGGAATCTGGCTTGGTGTGGCTTTATCTGTATTGGCTATTACTATCATTTCCATTAGACCAAGCAGCGAGTTTCAGTCCAGGAATGGCGTTTCTGCTTGGCTCTCTTGCTGTACTTAGAATTGTTTCTATTGTTAAGTAATAAAATTGTGGTTTGGCAGCTGTTCTGCACCTGTAATGATCATTCATAAGGAATTTCCGTGATTGAACTTCGTCCCCAGTTACTGTTGACTGTGCGGCAACATAAATTTATTGCCGAGACTTGAAAATAAACACACAAATGAGCCATGTAACAATGCTCTCAACTTATCTTTGGAGGTTTTTTTTTTTGGGTTCAGAGTTAGGGATAAATTCGCAGGCGAGTCTAAAAATGGTATGACTTAAATTTTATTTCAATCTAAAAAATCTAGCTTAAGATGATAATGAGTTGTTGGAAAGTTGTTAGAAAGAGAATAAAATCATCAAAGATGAAAAAGAAAAAGAACGACCAAATAAGATAGATTTGTTATTGCCAATAAAAAGTCATTAAAGAAATAAAAAATTGTTGTAAAAGTTTGATCTATTAGTGACTTTTTATCGATTTGACAAAATCTAATTTACTTGATTTAAATTTCAGATAAGATTATTCTAATTTGATTTTAAGTTTATTCAAATATAATTTATTTTGTCTTAATTTTATTCTAATACAATTCTATATGTTACATAATAAATAATAAGTGTAATAAACATATAACATAATAATAGGTTCAATTTTACTTCGTTTGAATCCAATCTTTTTTTCTACATTGGAAATAGTAAATAGTTAATGGTGGAGGAGACAATTAGCATGATGGGTGTGATCCATTTTCTCAATTTCACTTGTTTGTTGAGGGAAGCATGTTGGTAATGCGATCGGAGAAAGGACAAGGAAAATGGGTGAGTTTTGGGTAGTGGCATGGCAAAAGGTGTCGATGATGAGTAATGAGTGACAACTGACAAGTCTATGGATGATGAAGTTGCATTGACATTGGCACCATGATTCACTTCAATTGTGTGATAGCGTGATGACTTTGTTTTTCCAACAAAGAGAATAAGATAAAGCCCTACAAGGAACCCTATAACCAAGCCCATCTCAAACCCTAAATTTTGCGCATTTGTACATGGGTAGATATTAATGGGTATAAACAAACCAACATGTCACTGGTGGTTTGTTTGCCCAAAAATGAGAATAAGCCCTATGAAGGAACCCTGTAACCATGTAATTCAAAACGCTTTTACTACTTTGAGTATTATCCAGCTGAAAGCCTAAATTTTGTCTTACCGTCTAAGTTAACAATTAGATACTAATGAGTATTAGCAGGTATAAACAAATTAACATATCATAATTTAATTGAATAATTTTAAATTTGAGATAAAATAAAAAATTAAATTATTTAATTACATGATGATATATCAATTTATTTATACCCATTAATAAGATTGTGTTTACATATAGTATTAGTTCTAAGTTAATAATTGATTAATAATTATTAAAGGATATTACAAAAATTACATCAAATACCAAATACTAAATAAACCATATAATTTGTTCAAATTCTACAATTAGGAATAGATTCAAGTTGAGTTGACTCAAGGTCTAATTTGATTTTGGCTCGAATGAATTAAACTTAATATAGAACTCTAACTTGTCAGTTCTATTTGAATTAAACTCATTTACCCTTCCAATAATATTATTCATCGCACTAACAACCCTCTGATGATACTATGTATTAATTCAAAGAAACTCAAACTTGAATTAAGTATTATAAATTTAAACAAAGCTTAAGCCAACCTTTGTTTGAGCTTGGTTTAATACTTCAACTTTTATCCATCACATGATTCATATCTACAACTCAAAGCTTAAATATATTCGTAATATATTCATATAATTGGCATAAAACCAAAATCCGTTGTAGTCTAGGTGGTTAGGATACTCGGCTCTCACCCGAGAGACCCGGGTTCAAGTCCCGGCAACGGAAGTTTTTTTAATGTTTTTTATTTCACAAAACGCTCCGTTTTTGCAACGGCGCTTCGTTTTGTATGTCGGCCAACTCGGGTCGGGTTCAGTTCAGTCTAGCTAAGGGCTGAGATATTAGGCGGAAACGCAGCGTATTATATCCTTATAGATTTGTCCGGCTGCTGCCAGCTCTGGTCGAAGCAGGGTTTAGTGTTTTCCCTAAGCCCTCACTCGGCCTTCTCTTCAGTCATATCCAGGTGAGCTGTTTTCTTCTTATCATTTTGTCCCTTTTTTTAAACTTTAGTTTTCAGAATTCTCTCTTTTTTCATGTCACTTAGAAAGGCAAACCTTTATTGGAATTTGTAAAGTTCAATTGATTGATTGTTGGGGCTGATTTTTAAAGCAGTGTTGAACTGCTTTAATCCTTGCAATTGGGGTTTAATTTATCGAGAGACCTTAATGTCATTGCAAGTGGAGTGAAATTGATATTCCTCAATCAAACAACTGTATGTTGTTAACTTGTTAAGTATGGGTTGTATTTGGAAGAGGACTTGGAAAATTAAAAATGTTTTAATCCTTTAATCATGTTGGGAATTCATGAGAACCTCATATTCATTGTCAAAATGAGTCTGTGAAAAAGTAGAATAAGGTTTTTGTTTTGGAAAAAAGTGAAAATGTTTGTTGGCTGATAGATGAGTTTTCAATTGCTTGGTGTTGACTATGTTGTTCTTCAAGGAAGAGAAATGTTGTGGAAGATCACTCTTTTTTCTGCCACAATTTTATCTTGTTTCCACTGAAATTTTAATACGAATTTTTTTTTTTTTTTTTTTTATAATCAAAATGAATCTTAATGCTGCAGTTGTTTGATATACATATATATATATGTATATATATATGTTTTTTTTGCAGCCTCTTATTGTCTTCTTTCAAGTGATTTGGGCTTTAGCAGTGAACTTCTTAAGTATTGTAACAATGTCTGTGTATGGATTGACCGGTTGTCCCTCAAGGTGTTGTCTTAGAACACCTGTAGGTGGCCTGGGTCCACTGAAGCGAGTTTCAGCTCTTCCTAGCTCTTGGAAACCTAAAGATAAGATTGCAGTGACCTGTCTGGAAAGGTATTGCTTAATTATTACAGGCTGAAGTAGCTATCTTGTGTATTTTTGTTTAATAAAATATCTATATTTCCTGGCAAAAGGAAAAAATGAATGGTGGTTGTCTCGGTCATGATTTTTTTTCCCCTCTTGCAATCGTACAGATATTATTGGCTTGGTTCTGCTCAAGGATGCAACAAACAACGAACTCACATGATCAAGTGTACAATGGGTGCTTCTTCAAATGGATCAGCTGGTAATATTTGATTCATTGACAACTGCATAATTGATATGGGGACCTATAGTCAACTCATAATTCAGAAAATTTAGTTGCAAGATCATAATTATAGAATCCTGGTAATATTCATGTTTAGTAGGCTAAGCTGATCCTTACCTTTGGGCAAAATTTGATGTCTACAGTTTGCTAGTAACGCTAGGCTGGCAACTTTACTTTCTTGTGTTCCATTAGTTTGTTGGTCTTGGTTTAAAGCAGTCTTTACTAATGAAATACGTGATATTGTTTAGTGCATGATAATGGATGGTGGAAGCATCTGTGAACTCAAACTTTGTAAATAAAAATATAAGATTTATCAATTTAAATTCACCTGTGGAAGTGATTTGGTACATAGATTGTACAGATTAGGAGTGATTTAAGCCCACAAATGTTAAATTTAGCTGCAAATCTGAAATGACATGAACATATCGGTCTCAGCCTCCTTCCTTCATGCTCATGTGCACATAAAATAAGTGTTGACTTACTGATATAGTCCTTTCTTAAGCATCAGGTTTATGCATAAGAACTTTTAAGTAAGTTGAACCATTTTTTGGGTCCTATATGCCTATTAGCCTTTTTCGGTTCCTGCTTCTTGCATTATCTTGTGGTTTATGATTTTTTTTTTTAATTCAATCAGTATATGATTATCGACAACTGCATGATTGATGTCGGGACCAATAGTCAACTCATAATGCTGAAATTTTCATTGCAAGGCAATGGTTATAGAATCCTGGTCAAATATTCATGTTTAGTAGGCTAATTTGATCCTTACATTATGGTGAAATTTTGATGTCTGTGGTTTGCTAGGAATGCTAGGTTGGCCAGTTTACTTTCATGAGATGCATTAGTTTCTTGGTCTTTGTTGAAAGTGGTCTTTACTAATGAAATATGTGATACTGTTTAATGCATGATTAATGGCTGGTGGAAGCATTGGTGAACTCACCAGTTTAAAAAAACAAAGATTTAAGATTTTACATATTGGATGATATATGCCCTCACCTGTGAAGGTGATTTGGTACGTAGATTCAACAGATTTTGTTTCTGTAGTGATTAGGCCCATAACAGTAATTTTAGCTTCACATCTGAAATGACATGAATGTTTCTATCTAAACTGCCTTCTATCATGCCTATGTGCTCATGAAATGATTGTGGACTTATAGGTATGGTCCTTTTCCCTTAAGTACTAGATTTATCCACAAGAACTTTTAACTAAGTTGAACAACTTCTTTGGTCCAACATATGCCTCCTAGCCTTTTCTATTGTTCTGGCATTATATCTTGGTTAATGATAAAAAAAAATAACATTTCAATTTATAAATTCATGTTGAATCATGTATATGACCTGACCCTCCCCCATCCTTTTGGTGTTTCCTATCATATATATGCTTTTTTCTGTGCTCTTGTTACTGATCCTTTCTGGTAATATGTTTTATCTTAATTGATACACATGCACTTTCTAAGACTCTTCTTATCTGCCTGTCCAAGTTCAGATATCTTCCCCAGAATCAATGTTCGTGATCCGTTCAAAAGACTGGGAATAAGCCGGGAGGCTTCTGAAGATGAAATTCAAGCTGCAAGGTACTTCCTTATTCAGAAATATGCAGGGCACAAACCAAGTGTAGATGCCATCGAATCTGCCCATGACAAAATAATAATGCAGAAGTTTTATGAGAGGAAGAATCCAAAAATTGACATGAAGAAAAAGGTAAGGGAAGTCCGTCAGTCCCGTGTTGTGCAGGCTGTCATGAGCAGGTTCCAAACTCCATACACAAAAATCATCATAAAAACATCTATTGCCTTTATAGTGCTTGGGGTGCTCACTGTGCTCTTTCCAACTGAAGAGGGTCCGACTCTTCAGGTAGCCTTGTCTCTGATTGCCACCATATACTTCATACATGAGCGGCTGAAGAGCAAACTCCGAGCTTTTCTTTATTCGTAAGTTCTTGATGTCTGTTTAATTTCTTTTAGATCTATCAAATATGTTCTGTTATGTTCCTGATGTTTATTTATATAGGGGATTTGATAATCTCCAAAGCTAAAATTTCTGAATCATTTGTGAGGTCATGATGAGTGAACGTGTCTCCTCTAAGGTCATGGTTCTCCCATGTTGTGGTTGGGGATGCAAATGAGCTGAGCCAAGTCAAGGAGTACGTGCCTTGAGCTCGGCTCGATTACATATATAAAGAGCTCGAGATAAAGACGGCTCAGCTTAAAATATTATATTTATATGTTTTTCAATTATCCCTTACATTCAAAGTTAAGATATAAGATTTTTAAAGTGTAAGTTTAAGTTTGAAATATCTTAAGGTTTTATTAATATTTTATTTGAACCAAGTCATAAGCTTGTGAACTCACCGAGCAAGCCAACATCAAGCTCAAGCTTGTCTCAAGAGACGCACTTACGCTGGGCTCATTTGCAGCCCTAGTTGTGGTTGCTGATTACAGTCTTGCAGAGTCACAACATTCTGTCTAGATTTTAAATGCATCGATTATAAAACCCTGCCATTTCAAACTCTGAATTATTGCCATAGAAAAAGGTTTGAATCATGTCCTTGTTGCTTTGGTGCAGTGCTGGAGCTTTTATTTTCTCGTGGTTGCTGGGAACTTTCTTGATGGTATCTGTGATTCCACCCATACCTCTGATTAAAGGATTGAGGAGTTTTGAAGTGACAACCTCATTGATAACCTATGTGCTACTCTGGGTTTCATCAACTTATCTTAAGTAATGCCAGAAAATTGCTATTATAGACCCCAGTTTTGTTGGAGTAGACAGCAAGATTTTCTTGATTAACTTATTGTTTCAAAGGTTTTGGAATTTTCTTACTATGGGCCATGCAACATTTCTAATCACACAGCCTTGAAGCTTTAGGCAACAATTCGTAGGACCTCCCTGTTTATAAAAAGAAGATTGTGAAATTGTCTTTTTTTTTTTTCGGAGAAAGGATGTAAAACTTGAAAAGTTAACGAGGAGGTTGAGGATTTCATGATTTATCACTTCTTTTTAATCATGGTTAAGAAAACTGGTTCAAATAATCAAACCAGTTCGATTGAGACCTGTAGACCAATGCGGCTTAGTTAAGCAGTCTAATAACATCAGCCATTAAACCGCTATGAACTGTGATTCAATCAGGTAAACCATTCTGGTTTGCAATTTAACAGGGATTTTGCCCCTGGTTCTTGGTTATGTCAATGTCAGTGTTATATCATATTGACGCTGTACCGAAGCCACCATATGTTATGTTGATGTCAACATGACATTATGTTGACATCGGAAAACATTTAGTAAAATTGGGTTCCTCCTAGCAATTGCTAATAAAGGAGTAACACAATTGATGCCATTAATTTCATTAAAGATTGACAGTCAGACTGACTAATCGGAACTGGATAAAACGTAGATGAGGCTTTGACCGGGTCCATATTTGATCTGATAATTAAAACATTGTAGTTTCATTCTGAATCAATATTCTTGATCAAACAGGTGGATTTAAATTTGTTAAACTTCAAATGACTATCCAGGTCTCGCCTTTTGGGTGATTGATTGTGTTCCTGATAGGCCAAAAGAAAGAAAATATATGACAGACCCTCCAACAATTATGTCTCAAAAGATCTTATATTTCTTTTGGTCTATTGACGAGAAAACCCAATGATTAATTTCAAAATGTTAAGGGTAGTTTGAATGCTAAAAATGGAGATAACCAAACACGAGAATATAGGTTCGAAACTCATTGATTATATATTAAAATCAAATTTTTGACTTATCAAGTGTACTGGTGAAACCTATAATTGGACCTAGGGTTTTCACTTGATATAATCGGTTTAGACCTGATTAGGTCGAAAAGGTAACTCTCAACTAGATGTTTAATGTTCACATATTACTTATCACATCAATTCACACCAAACTTTAAAAGAGAAATTTGCTATGCAGCTCGACATGAGATGGCAATTCACACCAAACTTCACAGTCAAACAGTAATGTTTGGTATATACAACACAAGATGCCTACTGATGGATCAGCCTTTACATACCTGTTGAGATGGCAATGCATGCTGTCTGAGTCAGTTAAACAGATTGATTACAACATCTCTTCATCTGTCACAAGGCCATCACATTCACATAAAACTCCTACCTGCTTCTTGGCACTCAGACAGCCACAAATCAATGTTCTCTATGATATGCTGCCTTACTTTCTGGACTGCGTCAGGAGAGCTGCAGTTCTGGGCATTACCTGTAATGGAAAAAGGACACAAAATTTCAGACAATTATAAATACAACACCAAGTGAGAGAGAACAAATTTATGAGTTACAGGCATTATAGCCGGGCATGGTTGGCAGAAGGCCATAACAAGCATCAACCTCTCAATCCGCTGTCACTATTTTATGTTATAACATTCTCACAGGTATATGGCTTTTATTAATCCTTATAACATGATGAAAAACCAGTTGAACAAAATATTTCATTAACATGACCACTTAGTCTGCCTCTGGGAAAGCCAGTAGCAGAAGATACCACCAAGATACATATGGAACTCTGTTTTCAGATTGGCTATCTCATGCCTGTGTATATTTTTTAAGCAAATATTAAAAATTTAAAAGTCCAAAACTACAAAGAAATTGAACAGAAGAATGAATCTTTTCATCTTTAAGTTCTCCAGGACAGCAACCCTCAATGCTTTGGAAAGGGTGGTTCTAAACAGATCAAGTACCATGGTAACCATATGTAACTACTCAAGAACATGACATATTCAGTCAAGTAATCCTGTGGCAAACTTCTGACAGTTCAATTGTTTTAGAATTTAAACCAGAACTACAGGTTGAAGAAACAAAAAAGTCAATAATGAACTGTAAATACCTTCAATGCTTAGGGGAGACTGGGGACATCCTCTCATATCAGTTCCGTGGCCACAATTATGACAAGTGATGACATATGAAGGCACTGTACAGTTCAAATGGACACATCTTAGTAGAAGAGTACAAATAAAAGGGTGGATGCTAGTTATCCAAAGAATCAGGACATTGCATAGTAATGCTCCATAGCAGGGTCCTTAATTATTCTCATTGAACAACCATTATATCAACATGGATAATCAACACATATACCATTAAATTTGCCATATCACCACAAATATATGGGAAGATAATCACAACTTAAAGACGTGGTTTAGAAATAATGTCGAAGAGAATCCATATTACCACAGAACAGACACTTTTACAAAGAAGTAGATGACACAAGCTTAATATGGATCACCACCAAAAATGTTTGTGCCTATTAGAATTTCAAAATTACTGGTAAGATGGACCAGAGTGGTCTATTTAGAAGCCTAGTAATCTACTGTTGTCAACACCATGTACTTATGCACACAGTCAAACTGAGGAAATAACATAAACAATAAAATTTCTAACCAACTTATTTTCCCCCCTTATCTTTCTTTGACTGGGTTCTCTTCAAAATAACTGGCAACTTACTATCTGGAGATGAAATTTGTTTGGATGCATGACGCCAGGGATCCTGTGAGCCATTTGTAAAAATAATTTTTGAACCTGCATACCCATTTGGTAAGAACATTTGAACTATGAACAAAGATAAAAAAGAAAGAATAAAAAGTTGCTGCTTGACAATCCAACACAGAGATTAGAAGGTTAAGCGTCTAGACCAGCAATTCTTGTGCCTCCATAGTATATATTTGTCATATCAACATCTGGATAGATGCCCTCTCCAAAGACATTCTTGCACAGGTCCAAATGGTATCTGCCACATAAGAGGAGCGATTTGTGTAATCAGTTAGGTAGAAGGGATAACTCAAAGGAGAAAAATGAGCGAACATTCCATTTCTTTTGTGTCTTTTGGTAAATAGATAATTCTATGCTAATTATTTACACATAAATAGAGTGTATAATAGAATAAACATAACAAAATATACTAATTAACAGCACACCTTGTATCCACTTTTGAAGAGCGAATGCTATCATTTGAAGGTGCTACCTGAAAGTATGCAACTTCTGTGCAAACTTGAAACCACCACAACCGATCACTACTCCCTTCACTAACAGCAGTATTTTTCAGGTGCTTCTGATTATATGTCTGAACACTAACACCAAACTTCCCAAGGTAATAGTCTTTAACATATTTGGCATAGGCATCCTACATGAGAGGGGAGAGAGAACCTTAGAATTATATTAAAAATTAGAGAAAGATGATAAAGGAATCTCAATCTGCCAATTAAACATAAGCTACTGTGTCTGTTGACTGCACAACTTAAAGAATAATGATAAAGACAGATAAATCAACTGAGTGTTCAATCAATCTATTCATGAAACTGGATATTCTGAACCATCATTTTTTTGGGCTGCACAAAGAACATGATGGATGTAATGACTATGTCTCATAATTTATCTTATACAAGACACCAATCCAACTCACTCATAGAACCGGTTATAACAAATGGCTAGTAAATCAAAATCTCAGCAGCATTATAAGTAAATAAGCAAAAGCTGTTATGATTATCTAACACAATTAAAAGAGATAAATGGCAAGAAAGAGAAGCAATACCACTAAATCCTCTCCAGCCTTCTTAGCTTCAACAAGGGGGGCACATAGTGTATCTGGATTTCCATATTGAAACTGAAAAATTTAACTTGAAGATCATTAACGTGAAAATATCCAGCAACAGAACAGAATAAGAAACTACACTCACCGCAATAACGGCTGCATCAGCCAGAAAATAAAGGAAATCACCATCAATCGCCAGCTGCAAGCGTATCCAATACGTTTAAAATCCGTAATAAGCAGTAAGAGTTTCTTCATTGCTTTTGCACTTGACATAAGTTTCAGGAACATATCAATGAACCAGAGCAAGGAAAGAAAATCAAACCTCGCCTGCATTGAACAATTTCTTCAACGCTTTTCCATTTGAAGCAAGCCTTTGCTCCACAAGTTGAGTAGTTTCTTGTAGTGCAGCTTTACATTCAGCACCAGCTGATACACCAATCTGTACAAAAACAACACGAGTGAAAGGTAATGGCAAGATTTACAAAATTAGGAGAACTATTCAAACAAAACTTAAGCTCAAAGACCAAAAGACAAAATTCAGCAAGATCTAAACTTGGAGGGGGGAAAAAAAAAGAATAAGCACAAATTTTCAAGATATATCTTTTCAATGAACATGGATTCATCAAATTAAATTTCTCTCTACCTGCTGATCAAATTCTGTGAAGTTGTAGACAGCAAGTACAACAGCAGAACTTGCCAGACTTCCACATGTTAGATGAGGGAACTTCAGCCGAAACCATGCACTAAGAGCTCCTGAGTATGAGATACCAAAAACAAACCATGGATTCTCAATACTTACTCTATTATGCTTCAGGTTCAAAGATTCCTACAAAAATTAGTATCATCACATTAACTATGAGTTTGATAGAAATAAAGATTATACAAATTCTTTAAGCAAGATTTGAGATACATAATGGCAGAATGAAATTTACCTCATATACATGAAAATACCGTACACATGGCCTTACCATGTAATAAGAATTAGCAAATGAAAGGAAGATAAACAGATCTATACCTCTTGTTCCACAGGCAACTTGCATATTCATGCAGAAATGCAAATAAATACAGCATAGGGCACCCACGGCATGGAAAATTTCAGATGCACATCTTTGTTTGTATTTCTATATGTAGGCATGCACAAGAGAAAATGCCAAACAACATAAAAAATAAAATTTCCCAACATACAAATTGATAACAAACTATCAAGTATTGTTGATTTTATATTCATGTTCATTAACATGGACCCAAAAAGAGAAAAACAAAGAAAGGAACGAGAAAAAATTTAGGGAGGAGAAGACAAAAAATCCCTTGTTCTGCCAGAAAATTTCTTCTCCAGATTATTTCACAGGAACAGCAGTGAGACTCATTGTAGGTGGATATCATCTGAAGTGCACTGGGAAATCCAGTTCAGAAATTATATGGTAATTACCTGGTAACGCTGACGGAATACAGCCAAGTCGAAGAGTGCCTGCTTAGATGAAAGAAATCTTAAATTTTCTGTTGTCAGTGATTTAAAGGGTGAGCTCTTGCCATAGTAACGATGCTCAAGTGAAACAACAGCTGCTCCAAACTTCTTTGCCAAAACCTGTAGAATGGTAGATGGTTTATAATTGTTTTTTCATCAAACTAGTAATACCTAATTCACAAGAACAATGAGTTTCGGTCATTCAATGAACTGTGAAAAAACTCTATTGAGTTGTCAGGTCACATTTGTCAATTTAAATACAGCCAAAATGTCGCTCTTTGTTTTAATCCAATACTGATACAAATTGAATATCTTTATTTTTTGATAAGCCATTAATTCTAGTTTAAAACTACAGGTATTCATCAAGTAGCCTGCTTAAGACTATTTAACATAAATTCAGCTTTAAATTGCAACTAAGGATAAGAGCTGAAACTTACGCTGATATAGTCATTAGTTATGCCATTGCACGCAGATTCACCACAGATTTTCAAAAAAATAGGACCATTCTCTGCAGGTTTGAAGTAGTCAAGGAATTCATAATATCGCTGCTCAAATTGACGGTGATCCTGCAATTAAAAGTCCCGTTTAAGCAAAATTTGCAACTACACTTCAACAAAAAAGAAATCCTTATAAAATTCAACTCTACAGGCTCAATTACAAAATTCCAAGCCGATTTGATCACTTAGTTATAGGAGTAGATTGTGAATAATGTGATACTTTGTGCCTGTTTAGTACAACTTATGATTATTGAATTATGATTATAGGAACAACTGATTATGTAATAATCAATTCTTGCCAGTTTGGTACAACTTACGATTATTGAATTATAAATAATTATAGTCTAATTGTGAGTGTCCAGCAAATAACTAAAAAGCTGATTTTTTGCGTTAAATATTAAATATATCTAGTGCTTTATCAGTTTATCTTGTGGATTAGAAAGGTAAAAAAATAATTAAGAAAAAAACTAAAGTCTTAGGACTTGGACATTTTAACTCAAATAATCGTCTTTTTAAATTATTTTTAAAACAGTAACAATTGGATTATGATTATTAATAATCACAAAACATGCAAAATTGATTATTACAAAATCAATTATTGCTATCACAATCCGATAATCATAAGCTATACTAATCCGGCACTAAAAATGTGATTATAATATGCAATTGAATTATTGAAATAAACTATCTTAAACATGTTATAATTGATGATTTAACCCAAAAATCTGGATTAAATAAGCTATAATAAAGAGAAGCTTTATTAATTCTAAAAATGATAAGATAATTAAAAAAAATACACTAAAAGGTTGGAGATATCAATATGGAACTATCAACGTATAATATACGAAGATAAATGCAGAAAATTATGGCAGAAGGATAATACAGAGGGAACGCATACATAAGGAGAGAAATGATCGAGAGTCTGATTGAACCAGAGTTCTTTGGTGGTCAAGTAGTTGCTGCTGCCAGACTCAGACAATCTGTTAAGAAAGGTCGACGGCGGCACAAATCCGTGCGAGACTCTCCACAGCATCGACAACATGAACAACACCGTTGTCAACGTCGTCGTTTCCATTCGCTCTTCTTTCTCACTGAAGAACGCCGAGCAGTCGGTAGATAAGTTAACTTGCTTAAGCACGCGACTCTCCTCCACGTGCACGACACTTGCTTCTTATTTGTATTTTTAGTTTACTTCGAGATGGGTTTTTGCCTTGGGTCATATATTAGCTAGGTTGCAAACTGTTCAGAGCTTGTGAGGTGTTCACAACTTAACTCAGATCCAACTAGGTTTAATTATTGTCAAATTCAATTTGATCTTCGATGGTTTAAGTTTGATTTTCAATTTGAATTCAAATTTATTATTAATAGGTATGAGTTTATAAGCTTATAATTTACATAAAATATTAATAAATTTTTAATATTATATTTATATCTTTTTAAAAATATTAATATTATTAATAGGTATGAATTCAAACAGGATCAAATCCACTTTGGACAGACCTTAGCCCCACGAAATATGAGAAATTTCTCTGATACTTCGCCCAAAGAACGCCATTGAAGCCCAGACAAACTCAAAGCTGGGCTACAAAAGATGATTCGGGCTCGGCCCAGAAATATATTTTGGATGTTCAATGCTGCTGCTGACTCAAGAGGAAATTTCACAACAGCAACCAAATCGCAAATCTAAAGCCCACATCATATTTTAATGTGCCCATTACTTTAACATAATAAAAAGATAAATACGACTTAATTCATATTTTTTTTAAATTTAATTGTGCGGGAATTTCTTCCATATGCATTATTCGTACAGAAATTTACAAACAAACTTGAATCAAATCGAATATATATTGGAGATCAAACTGTACCGGTTCAACTCACAACCCATTGTAAAAGACACCACTGTCGGCAATGAACTAAATTGGAAAAGAAGGAAGATTGAATTATGGGTAGAAAAAGATGCACATGCAGATGCATTGATAAAAGAAGTCCGGTTTCTCCTTTAACAGGTTAATTATTAACAACGAAGTTTCATACACATGGATGGACCGGACTAATTTTAGTGCATCACATGGGGTGTTTTTCATGCACACCTGGTCAAGTAGTCCCCACTTCTTCAATACATTTTGGCAGCTTTTTCTCTGTCTCCCTTATGTGGGGGAAAGAAATCAATCCCAACCCAACTAATATTTATCACTCCAAAGGCCTAACTAATACACTTTCACATTAAAAATTGTACTCGTATCTTGGTATGTATTATTTTTATAATAATTGTACACCGGCAACTTGATTAATGGTGCTTTCTTCTTGTTTTTATTCCATCCTTTTAATAAGGATGATGATTGAAGTTTGTGGCAGGTGAAAGCCATACATCACTCTTCACCAGATTGCCTTAATGCGACAGTGCTATCCTACTTACTTACAATTAAGAAGATTGTAGATGTATTTGATAATATGGTTGGGGGTATTTTTGTATAGGGTTTGATCTAATCTAAGTTAATTTGATTCGAATATATTATTTAATTTGAATTAACTGAATTCAAGCTAAAGTTTTAACTTAATAACTCAATTTGAGTTTGACTTATTTGATTATTTGTTGATAATATATATCCATCTAGTGATATTATTCACTTTTTTAGTGATTTTGTTTATTCCACCGACAACCCTTTGGTGACAATGTATTCAACTCAAACGAGTTTAAATTGGATATTATAGATTTAATCCAAACTCAAGTCAAGTCTAAATTTAGTTTGGATTGAATCTATCCCTATTTTTATACTAATAAGTGTGTATTGAAGTTAAATTACTTCTTTAGGTCAACCATTCACACTGAAAAATGAGAACTCATGAAAAAAATGGTCTAGTATCTAGAAATTCATAAAAAAAACTTTGCAACCTAACCTATAGATTGATATTTGCTTATTGTTGTGCACTTAGAATTTTTCTTGGTTAAACTCACAAAAACAACACTAAAAGACAACCAGCTATATAAATTACATGCATTAGTTACCCATGTGATCTACTCGCAAGCCCATGACACAATATGCGTATTATACCTTCTATCCAAGGGATAATTCTTGGCTATTACAATACTTCCCCGCAATCCGCAATCCACAATCTTCTCAATATATTTTTTTTATCTCTTATTATTGTAATATTAAGATCACATTTTATCAAATCGGGAGCGTTGGATCATCTACTTTTTCTAATACAATAACTTGTCTTGATTTATATAGTAATATCTAGTATTTAAATATGTAATTACATATATAACCCTACATCTTTTTTTACAAATTAAACTATTAAAGATTGTACAAAGATTTAGGGACAATACTTTTTATATATCTTAGTAGAATATCAAACCACCATTGGAATGTTATTTTGTGCATCTTTTATCGATGCAATTTTTAGCATCAACCCTTAACTGACGATTGACCGCTCGAGGGTAGATGTAAATGTTTTTAAATAGAAACAAATGCAACCCTAAAATTAGTGAAAATAATATTTGGGACTTTTTCAATGTCTTCAAGTTATTCGAAAATTTGGGCTGAAGCGCAAGTTTAGGGCAGATTGGTAAATATAACATGGTGAGTCAGTTAATAACGATTCAGCTTCGCGCGGTAGTTTTAATTCAGAGGCCAATATTGAAGAAGCCGACGCCATAGTCATACATATTTTCTTGTAAAATTTCAAATACAGAGACGGAGAGGAAGGATGTTCTCTCCATCTCTGCAAGAGGTGAGATGAGCTCGAAGCATTTTCAATGGTTTGAATGGAAGAAACTTTGAATTTGGTTCATGATATTGTTATGATTAACTTTTTTTTTTTTTATTTTAGGGTTCAAATTGGTTGCCTTATGAAGTTGTGCTGTTCCTAGGTAGATTCTATATTTGGGATTCTACCTGATTCATATGCTTTGGATTTTGCGGTCAACGAGAATAAATTTCATACAACTAAGGAACAGCCACAAAGAAGAATTTTGTAAGAAACCCAAATAAATCATTGACAATTTGAACGAACAGTTTGTGCACATGGAGCTAGTGAAGAAGAATCTTGGAAAAATTACAAACATTCCTTGAAAACGACTCTCATTTTTAGTTTCTACTAGTTAAAAAATATTGTCTCGCAACTATTTTTTTTTTTAATTAATTTGCAAGCTATTTTATATTTGGGAAGACTTTTGACAGACTGTAATTGGGGACCATTTGGGAAAAGTTCAAATGAAGTATTAAATTTCCATAAACAACTGTTACCTTGTTTGTTTCGTAGAATACTAATAGCTGATGATTGACGATTTGTGTTTTATATGACTTGTTTGAATTAAAAATAAGTCAAATTAAGATATGGGTGTCTGGGATGAGACAGAACACAGAGGAAATGGTGGGTTGATTTAGCACTAATCCATGATTAGTCTGTTGATGCAGATGATTGTAAGGTATGAAGAAAGTTATGTGGCCCTTGTGTTTTGTAGAAGACCATCAATTGCTTTATTATTGAACCTGAATGGTGATTCATCACTTGAATAGTGAAGAAAAAGTTGTGAGGTGGTGAGGAAAAAAAAAAGCAAAAAATACAGTCTTGGTCAAAGTACTTTGATTTCTTTGTAGATGGTCGCATATTATATATGTACTTTAGAGTTCGTTTTGTGAAGAAAGGAAAAGTTGAAGATGGGAGCAGCCAATGAGGAGGAGCCCATGCAAGGACCAAGCAGCAATGTCGAAAGAATTTTTGTTTCAGTTCGATTGCGGCCTTTGAATGAGAAGGAAATTGCTAGAAATGATGTGTCAGACTGGGAATGCATCAATGATACCACTATCATATACAGGAACAGTCTTACGGTTGCTGAAAGGTCCATGTATCCAACTGCTTATACATTTGGTAAGGAATTATCTGAATATAAAGTTGGTTCAAGTTTCTTAATATGTGAATTTAGTAGAGGACTGACCATTGTAAATCGATAGAACTTCACCACATTTTCCATAAATTTGTCTCATATGGATATTATTTGCTGTCTATGAATTTATTGATGAGGGTTCGTAGTCCAATCTTTAGTTTCCAGATATATTGTTTTTTTTTTAAGGCTGCATTGATTTTTGTCAACTCTTTTTGTTAAGATTGCATCTGTTAGTTTCTTATCTTTGAAGAATTGGTGTGCTCACACTCTTCTGATCTGATTTTTCTGGGCTATATGTTGGTTTTTGGTTCTAGACAGGGTGTTTAGTCATGATTGCACTACAAGGAAGGTGTATGAGGAAGGAGTCAAGGAGGTGGCTCTTTCAGCAGTCAGTGGCATAAACTGTGAGCATGCTTGTCTCCTTCTGTACCAGTTTTATGAACTTTGCCTTGAATTCCATCAACTAAATTTTACATCCACTTATTTTCAGCAAGTGTTTTTGCTTATGGGCAAACAAGCAGTGGAAAGACGTACACAATGACTGCAATCACTGAGTACAGCATGGCAGATATATATGACTACATAGATAGCGTAATGACAACCTTAATATGTTTATTAATTTTCCTTAGATGCAATTATGCTCATTTTCATAATTATTCATTGTCCCATTCAAATAAACGTGTTTCCTTTTTGTAGCACAAAGAAAGAGTATTCATTTTGAAGTTCTCTGCTATGGAGATTTATAATGAATCTGTTAGAGACCTTCTCAGTACAGACAGCACTCCACTTAGACTCCTCGATGATCCAGAGGTAAATTTAATTATTGGCTAGATGAACTTTTTTTTTTAAAAATATTTTACTATGCTAATGTATCAATCTTAATAGAAAGGAACTATTGTTGAGAAACTCACAGAGGAAACTCTGAAGAGCTGGAGTCATTTTAAGGATCTTCTATCCATCTGTGAAGGTATGAATCGCTTGAAGTGATGCTGGTTTGTCTGCATATCCCATCAATGTTTATTTATATATAGCCTACTGCATTTTGGCAGCTCAAAGGCAGATTGGGGAGACTTCTCTGAATGAAACAAGCTCCAGATCTCATCAGATCTTGAGACTGGTAATTATGATTTATTTTTACAGAATTTTGTATGCAACACTGCTTGGTAAACTACACGGTATTCTTTCTATTGACTTATGTTTCTGTTTCAGACAATTGAAAGCTCTGCACGTGAGTCCTTTGGCAATAGTACTAGCTGCCTTGCAGCCACTGTGGTATGCAATATTACATTTTTTCCATGAATGATTTGATTTGTAATATTACTAAAGCTGAAATAAAGATAGTGAACATTCTCTTCTTTTTAATTTTCCTTCGCAGAATTTTGTTGATCTTGCCGGAAGTGAACGTGCTTCTCAGGCTTTATCAGTTGGCACAAGATTGAAAGAAGGTTCCCACATAAATCGTAGTTTACTGACACTAGGAACTGTTATCCGTAAGCTAAGGTTAGTTTGTGTTCATAAGAGCTTGTCATATGGAATGATAAATTTCTTCAGCTACCTGTCCACTTAAATATAGTGTATTGTAGAAGGAAAACAAAAAGTGCCAATAGGACAACTAAAGTGCATTTAGCTTGTTGTAACCTTAGTATAGATGCATTGTAATAATGAGAATCGTATGCACCAATAGGTTTCTGCACCTTTTCAAAAAATTGTGACCTTCTGTTTGATTAAAAGTGTATCATGTTACTATGCTGTAGCATTTCTGTTGCCTCCTTGAAGAAAATGTATTATGTTGTACTGCAGATTTGCTGTACTTAAAAATCATTGCTGATGTTTCCTTGTTCAGTATGTACCTTCTGAGTTTAATATGTTACGATGTGTTGGCCTTAAAACTTTACATAACATCCTTTTCTTCCAATAGTTTGTAGTGTGTTATCAGAAACTTCAATATCTTAGGATGCTGTGATTGATTGACTTACTACATCAGGGACTGCCATGTTTCTTAACTGTATTTCATTTTTGCATACAGAATGTTAGTCACTGTGGTTTTCTTTCTTTCTCTCTTTTTTAATCCTTTTGTTTAAGCATTTGTAACTAGAGCTCTAGCATTCAGTGAATCTTGAATAACTTTATATTGTATTTTAATATTTATCCATATAGCTTCTATGGTTGTATGCAGCAAGGGAAGAAGTGGACATGTTCCTTATAGAGATTCAAAGCTAACTCGCATACTGCAGTCCTCCTTAGGAGGAAATACTAGAACTGCCATCATCTGTACCCTGAGCCCTGCACGAATTCATGTTGAGCAATCCAGGAATACCCTCTTGTTTGCAAGTTGTGCTAAAGAAGTGGCTACTAATGCACAAGTCAATATAGTCATGTCTGATAAAGCACTGGTAAAACATTTGCAACGAGAATTGTCTAGATTGGAGAATGAGTTGAGAACTTCAGGAGCAATTTCTAATATATCTGATTATGCTGCAATTCTCAGAGAAAAAGACATCGAAATAGAAAAGGTGATCCAATAGTCTCCTAGTACTTAGTACAACCTTTTAGTACAAAATTATTAAAGAACCATTTCATATCTAACATTAGGACAGATAGCTATATTGTGTTAGTAGGGACACAATATCAAGAAATGATATATGCATGAGGCTTCTGCCTTCTAATTTAGTTGTTAGTAGTTTCGGGTACTTCTATAAACCAATGAAAATTAAATTGCAAATTTCCAACATTTTGAGCCATTATTTCAGTATGTTTTTTATTTTGCTGTGATGCTCCTTCAATTACCACATAGTTATCATTAATATTGCATTTTCAAAAATTATACTCTTTTACGTTCATTTCCCTCATGCTTTCTACTTGTTTATAGATCTTTGTCTCAAAATTCTTTCTTTTCCTGGTTCTGCTGCATTCAGCTACCATAACTTGAAATATATCTCCACTACCAGAATCATATATTCCTTATGGTTGCCCAATCCTTCACCTATAATTTCTATCATCTCTGCTTTTCATTTTCTCTTATAAAGTGTACAGTTTATTGGAAAAACTTTTTGACATTTGATACGAACCTTAGAAGAACTATGCATCAAAAACTAGTTATTGATATGGAAGAGTTCAAGGCCATATAAACCCCACACTAGTTGCCCAAACTTTTTAGTGTGGGATCAAAGTCTCATATTTTATTATGTGGAATCCAAGTTTCATACTTTGTACTTGGGATCCTAACATTCTACCACGCTTCCTAGTCCCAGCGTCTATGCAGGCTAGCCGTGTGCTAACTCCCTGCTAGCCCCCGGTGAATACTGCAATATCGAATTCACCACCCGCGTCACATGATTGTGGCTGGGACATATGGTGATTGCTCTGATACCAAATGATACTTTGCACTTGAGATCCTAACATTCGACCACGCTTCGTAGCCCCAACGCCTATAGGGCTAGCCGTGTGCTAACTCCTTGCTAGCCTTTGGTGAATATTGCAATATTGGATTCACCACCCGCGTTGCATGATTGTGGCTGAGAGACATAGTGATTGCTCTGATGCCAAATGATACAAACCTCAGGAAAATCATATCTAAAAAACTAGCTATTGAGATGAGAGAGTTTAATGTCATATAAACTCCACACTAATTGCTCATACTTTCTAATGTGAGATCTAAGACTCATACCTTATACTTGGGATCCTAGCAATATTCTTATCATACATGCATGAAAAAGGTTTAGTGTCCTCACTCGATTTTAACTTTGCTTGAGTCTTGGATCAAAGGCCTCTTGGATTCAATTGTTTTTATTTTCTAGTTTTCTAGTACTTCTCATTTCTTGATTTATTATTGTCGTTAGTAACAGCTGTCTTTCTTTGGCATAGTACCTTGGAAATGCATTGATTCATATCTTTGAGTGCTTGGCACATAAACCTGACCTCATGCTACAAAATTTTCCATTAATTTAAGCAGTGAGCAACTTTCTTTTTGTCTAAAACCTTGAGTTACCTTTTTATGCAGCTAAAAAGAGAATTAAGTGAGATGACTCTGCAACGAGACTTGGCTCTTAGTCAAGTTGAGGATCTACTACAAGAGGCCAGAAATAGATCAAAGGATAGAACTCCAATGGTGGTATATGTGAGTGAAGTATAGCTTTCATCTTCTACATTCATTTACATCTTGATTCATCTTTCCGATCCTAATTTTAAACTGTCCAATTTCCTCATCCAGGCAGGTCTTGATCATCAGTACCCAAAATTGCGAATTCGAAATTCATTGGATTCTCCAAAGTCGGAGACCCCTGTTTTTGAGGACCCTCCCTATCTAGGTATCAGTGTTAGATCTTCTGATGAATCTCCATACTCAAATGGACACAGCAGGAGTAGTTCTGCCATCTTACAACAGAATTCCCCTGGCTCTTGTTCCTTTCAAGAGGGCAAAGTGAGTGTTCCCAACTTTGTTGGAATTGATCTGTCTCAGGAGGAGATTGAGGCAGAAATTAACGAAAATGTAGAGGACATTTACAAGGATGTTCGATGCATTCAGACTGAAGAAAGCTCAAGTAGATATTCAGACTCAAATGTTTCAGAGTCTAGCATCAATAGGTATAGAGATTCAAATGCAACATGTAATGAAGTAAAGCCAGCTACCACTGGATTGACTGAGGCTGAGGATGAAGAAGTGAAGCCAGCTACCTCTGGATTGACTGAGGCTGACTATGAAGAAGTGAAGCCAGCTACCTCTGAATTGACTGAGACTGAGAATGAAGACAGAGAAAAGAGAGAGATGAGGTCACCGACCTTGAAAGAAGAGAAAGGGTGGAAGAACATCCTTCCAGATTCTGTTTTTCCTACCCCAAAAGAACCATCTCCACAGTTGTTCGAAGAAGACATGAGTAGCTCAAGAAATTTCAAGTTAGGAAGGAGTAGCAGTTGTAAAGCGAGACTCATAACTAGCGTGTCTTTAGATCCATTTGAGAGCCTGCACAGAAAATTTTCTGCACTGAGATATGCTGCTGACTCAGAGAACTTGTCAAGAAATGAGCCAATTGCAAAGAATGTTGAAATTTCAGATGGTGCAGAAAGTACCAGTGATAGCACCTTCATTTTGTCCAAAGAGGGATGCACTGATCCTCAGGATGAGCAGCAACTCGCTGTTTGTGAGGTGAGTGCTTGTTTATTTCTTGACATTATTCTTTATAGTACTATAGATACAAGGTATTGCATGCTGAAGTGGAAATTATTTAAAAAACTGTCTGGTAATATCAAATCCAGTTGTTTATTTTACTTTGGATATGATGCATATAAATAAACAGGAGGCAGAAACAAAGCCCGTTGAACCTGCAAAGAGTGTGAGAGATGTTGGCTTGGATCCAATGGAGACTGAACTGATAGACACTTTGAAGTGGCCTGATGAATTCAAGAGATTACAAAGAGAGATTGTTGAACTTTGGCATGATTGTAATGTCTCATTGGTTCACAGGACCTACTTCTTCCTTGTATGTAAAGGAGATCCAAAAGATTCGTTGTTCGTGGAGGTAGAGCACAACAGACTGTCCTTTCTAAAGGAAACATTTTCTAGGGGTAATGAATGTGTAGAAGACGGTAAAACTGTGTCCCGAGATTCAAGGTATTGTGATTGCATTACAAGTATCTAAATCTGTATTACATATTAACTGCAAAAGTAAATATTTAATATGAATTGGGTTTTGTTTCTTAGCTTAAAGGCTCTACAAAAAGAGAGGTATATACTTAGCCAGAAAATGCAGAACAAGCTCTCCAAGGAACAGAGACACAACCTATTCCTGAAATGGGGTATTGGGTTAAAAACAAAGCATAGGAGATGGAAGTTAGCCAATCTCTTATGGAGTGATCCAAAAGACTTGAACCATGTAGCAGAAAGTGCTTCTGTCATCGAGAAGCTGATTAATTTTACAAAGCCAGAGCACATTTTAAAGGAGGCCTGTAGTCTCAGCCTCACATCACGGCCCTCAAAAAAGAAGTTTAAATTTTTTAGAAGCAATGCTAAGTCTCTCCTGTAAGTTGATTGTTGACAGCTCTATCGGTAATATTTCCATCTCACTTGTTGATTTCTCAATCTTCACTGATTTTTTGTATCTTATTTTCTGGTTTGATGCAGTTCTTTTTGTGAAAAAGTTGTAAACCTCAAGCTACAAAAATGATGTATATTTTTAAAGCTAATATCTCAAAGTGAGATTTTTTTTCCTTTTTTAAAAACCTGAGTGTCTTGAATGTTTTTTGAGCAGGTAAAAAGTTAAATGACAATAAGAGAACATTGCTAATGCCAAGAATTTTCTACTGTATTTGAAATACCTGAATGTCATGAGGAGAACATTCCTGATAATGACAATGATTAGACTTATGACTTGTCCATCAAACAGAACATTCCCAATCCAAGGAAAATTCTGTTACCTTTGACAAACCTGAATTGTCCTGGAGAGAATTAGGTGTGGATTTGTGTAGAGTTAAACCCGGCTCAAACTCGAATTGAATCCAAAAAATCTAGCTCGACGTTGCCAGATAAGTTGTCAGAAAAGAAGGGTTCCTGCCCTAGAGAGAACATTCCTAATAATGACAATAATTAGACTTGTCCATTTAAAGAGACAACTACTAAAGTACTAAGCCTTCATTCATGAAAATTTTCCAAACAAAGGAATTATCCTCCTTTCTTTAACACACCTGGATATCATGAAGGTTTCTTCAGAAAATAAAATTTAAAAGATAATTACAACTAGTTACACTTTATCAATTAAAGAGAAAATTGAAAGCCAAGCACGCATTACCAACAGATAAGGTAGATATGAGAGATAAAAGAAGACATGAGATATTTATGAGAGAGGAATATCGTATAGCATCAGAATGCGTGAACAGTGAGCATTAAAGTAAGAAATTAGACATCCAGACTTGCCTAAGCGTTAGCTTTTATTTACACAGTGCAAATCCATAGGAGAGTTTGTAATGCTACCAACTGAACCAAGGGTTTGAGAGCTCAACTGTGGGCTAGTTGGACAAGGCTCTTGGTTACCAGCACTAATGGCATGGATTGCCCCAGAGCTCAACTGCTGTGGACTCAATGGAGTTATTTGACTGAGTTGTTGTGGACTCAACTGTTGCTGAGGTTGTTGATTCAACTGTGTTATCCCCAAGGTTGATGGTGAGCCAACTTGAGATGGTGAAACAACAGCCTGCAGAGGTGATGCTGTTTCTTGTGGTGGCTGCTGTAACTGTTGTTGCTGCTGGCGCATTTGGTGCTGTAGTTGTTGCATCTGTTGCTGAAGTTGTTGTTGTTGCATCTGTTGCTGCTGTTGTTGGCTCATGTATGGATTCATCATTGGCATTAACTTTGGCGGCCCCATTGGTGTACGCTGCATGGGATTCATGTTAGTCCGGTTTAGATTCTGGCCCAACATTGATGAAAGACCACTAGAGCCTGAGAGCATCTGCCTAGCTCCCGGCATCCCAGAAATGCTTGATTGAGGGGGCCCTAACATTCTTTGATTACTCTTGAATTTTGATGCCATAAATACTGCTTCTTCTGGAGTTATTTTTCCAGATCGAAGTTGTTGGCCAATAACGTTGGTGATGTTTGCTGCTTGGTTAAGATTCATAGAATTTGCAGCCACATTACCTATACTAGATATTGGGGCTGACATTCCTGTTCCTCCTAATCCCCTTGCACTTCCCATACTTATTGCATTGCTCAAGCCTCCAAGCCCAACCATGTTATTTCCCATGTTTCCCATACCTACAGCAGGTCCAAGTCCCATCATCATTTTCCTCTGCATTTGTGTCTGTTGTTGCTGTTGCTGTTGCTGTTGTGGCTGCAACATTTGAAGTTGGAGAGCTGAAGGCTTGTTGTTGACCATATGATTACCTGTGGAAAATTCACGAAATCAACTAAGATATTTAGTTCAATCCATTCCTGATTTTGTGAATTAGGATAAGCAGTTCAAATTTCTAACTAGCTATTTCATTATGCTTATCCATTAGTTGTAAACTGCCTATAATTATATATTTCAATGTGCTGAATTTATATAAATGAAAACTATCATTGTTTATATTACCCAATTGCATGCTTGCATTCAAGTTTGAGACCGAATTTGGGCCAAGCATTATCGCTGATCTCTGAAACTGTTGTTGTTGCTGCTGCATTGAGGGGTGATGGTTTGAAGGTTGCTGTTGTTGCTGTGACTGAACTGATTGCTGTGAGTCAAGCTGCTGTGGCCTCACAGGCATTGAAACTCCGGACATGAGTCCTTGAGACATCTGTACAGCATGAGGGTTTCCGGGAGGAAGCATCCTGGTGCTTGCTAGAAGATTCTGTGACGAATCTAAACCATTACTTGGCTTTGCAACTTCATTGGATATTGCCTGACCAGAAACTGCTTTGGCATGCTGCTGCATCTCAGCTCCTGAATTATTTGGTGAAACACCGACACTACTAGGTGGGCCGCCTGACATTAAACTCATACGTTTGGGTTTTATTTGCGTAAGATCTTCCACAAGACATCCCTCACGTAACATCTGCATTCAACAAGAAGATCTAACTTAAACCAAAATACAGAGATACCATGAAATCTTAAGTTTCCTTCAAAACATCAAGGCCATTTAGAAAGTACCAGTGAGCTAAATTGTGTCGCAAGCAAATCTGCCGAGTGCTGTTACAAGGATTAATCAAATTCATATCTCAAAACAATAATAATAGTTATAGATGGTGAAAGGTCAATACTTGCAGTGGTCATCACTCATGATAAAATACATAAGCAATCAACAACCATTGATCATCATATACATAATTACTACTTGTTGCAACCCCAGCTTATACTTGTTGATTAAACTGGATTGAATCAGAATTTCGTATTGAATGAATATAATATTTATTGATGGAAAGAATGATTACAATTGAACAACCCAATATCTCAAGCTCTCCACCAAGAGATTACTGATGGTGATTCACCTCCCGGAAAACAGAGCTACTCTTCATTAAATTAACAACCTAACCCTTCAATATAAATCCTAAATGGACTCCTAATATACTATTCATAATTTTGTCAAATATTTAATAAATTCATAAATTACTAAATTACAAAATTATGCGGGGGGCCTTACACTAACATTGTTCATCAACAGTTAATAACTACTGAAATTTACAATAAACTCAATCAATTGTGCAATAAAATATTACAACCTTGACTCATCATATGAAATAACTAATGTTCTTTATCACCTGTATCTACTAATTAAACTAAATCAAATGAGTTAAAAGGATAGAGAGTGCATCCACGTGAAAAGTTATTTTAAACAAAATATACATCACATTTGTTTGACCAAAGTAGAAGCATAGTCAAGAAGAGCTGCTCACTCGCGGCTCAGCTCGTGCCAAGTCAGGCTCGACTCGATTATGGTCGAGCTGAGCTTTAGCTTTTTGTTGGTCAGCTTGGCTCGGCTTGAGTGAAATATTGATAAAACTCTAAAATTTTCAAATTTTGCACTTACACCCTAAAATACCAAGAAAATTTTAACTTTTCAGCTTCCAGACTAATAGAAATATGTAATTTATGAAAAAAACTTACAGTATTGGGTAGTATAGGAAGATACTCCTCCACGGCCAGAATATCGCCATCTTCTTTGTCTCCACAATACATTGCTACAGTGCCATCATTTGCCTTCTCCAACAGGACCAATCTAGTTCGTAACCGATGAACAATAGATACAACATTTCCTGAAAGCAAAAAATGATGCATAGTCAGAGAGAAGAAAGGATTTGATATTGAAGAAAACCAAAAATCCAACAAGAAATCGAACAACAGACCTTGAACTACACGTTCTGTGTTTACAAAATTTAAAACTCTGGACTTGGAGACATTCATACTGCCACCAAGCAATGACTTCGACAATGGCCTCAACTCATCTATAAAATCCTCGTTATTCGAAACACTACGGAGACAAGCCGACAGATTTTGGGTTGAATACGAATTTGGCTTTCTCATACGACAATCATCAACTTTATTCTTTCTAGAATTAAGTTGATACCTGAAAAGACAACCAAACAAAATATAAAGTAATGACCAAGATGAAATTTATGATGAAGAAAACCTATCAAATTCATGAAATATAAAAATTTAATATTCTTGATGCTTTTAATTGTATCGTCATGCAATTCAAACATTTCCACTTTTTTACATTAAACTGTTGATGTTCATATGCAGAATCAGAAAAACATCACACAGAAAGTAAACTGTTATAATACAATACTTTTCTGAGATTAGTGGAATAGATATTACACCTCAAGACCACATTTTCTATTTTTGAAAACTTATCGAGGATGGATTGATCACTCAATGGCGGTGTTCCAACTGAAGGACTATTTGCATTAGGTGGAGCACTAATATTACTAACACTAGCAGGAGAACCAACGCCAGTAATTCCTGGGGTCTTAGGGAGAGAATTTGATCTTCTTTTAGCTGCAGTTTGAACCTGATGTTGGCGCTGCATTGATTCATTTGCACTAGATACAGCAGGAACCGAGGTTACTACAGACTTTTCTTTGTGTGATGCAAGTGAAGCGGATGTTGCAACAACTCCAAAGTGTGGTCCAACTGAACCACTAGAAAATTCTCCTGACTTTGAAGATAGTGGAGATTGAGGCAAAGCCCCAGAAGACAGCCGTGGACTTTGAGCTGTCTTCCTTTTTTGGAACTGTTCCTCCTTTCTCAAATCTTTTTCAACATGTTGAACCATATTATTCCATGGCTGAGCGAAACTAGTCCTCATAAATGCATGATGTGGTAATCTCTGTTGAACTCGTGATTGTTGAGCTTCCAAATGACTAGCATCTGGTCCCACTACAGGTTGCTCTAACATTGTCTTCTTCCAACTTACATCAGCTCCATGGAGATTGTCCATAGACGTTCCAATTTGCTGATGTTGAATTCCATCAGCGCCTAGGGGGTTAAGCCTAGCTCTCTTATTATAACCGGATAAAGGAGACAATTGTCCATCTTGACTCTCCCTTTTCGCCTGAAAAGAAGCAGTAGAGTTCATATTTTCAGCATGGGAGATCATCTCCTGTCCAACAGACAAAGCTCCAGATGGGTTGACAACAGAACTTGGCCCATGATCTTGCATACCTGATATCCCCACCCCAATTTGATACCTTGATTGTTGGGTTACTAGAGGTACTAATGGTACAGAAGCATCAGGTACATAATTTTTAGGCTTCAATGGCAACAACTGATTTGGAACCAGATTTTGAGTAGCCATATTCTCATTGACATGTGGCAACATAATGTCAGAAATCATCCCAGACTCTTCCAACCTGCCATGGGAGCTTTCTGGAACTCTATTAGCTTCTCGCATCTGCTTGAATCTCTTTTTCCGTAGACTTCTCACAGATAAATCAAGCTGCGATTAAAGATATCAGAGTTTAGCAACATATTGCTAATTCCTCCATCAAAAACTATAAAGAGACATTCTAATTCATTACCTTTTCATTAACTAAATTAGTAGAAAGCCTATCCAATTTGGGAGTAGGATCTAGACAGAGTTGTGGATTCATAGCATTCACAATCTCAGACTCTACATCCTGTAGCCAAAAGTTGATATTGCATCAGAACCCCATGAGATAATAGAAATTTTATGTCATAGGCAAGAGTGAACATAATGCTTACCATCAAATCAGCATATGACCAAGAATCGTTTGATACCAAAGAAACATCCTTCACTACATTCTCCAAAGTCACCCGAAGGCGTACTTTCTTAAAAATAGGGAATCCAGCCATTGGTGAAGAAGTAGAATTAAATCCTTGCTCATATTCATGCTTCCTATAATCTCGCACCTGTAGTCCCAAAATAATAAAAATATGTGCAATATGATATGTAAATTTTTGTCACTTATAAATTAATTAGATGTTAAAAAGTACTAATGCTTAGGAAAGTAAACACTGGATGGTATTGTTTAGACCAAAAAACCTTTGTTGAGAAATTCTCAATTTTATGAAAAATTAAGAGAGCGCATAAAAAATAAATAAGAAGATTAGATTATTCTGTGAAAAAATAACAATTTTTTTATCAATTGAAATTATATTTTAGAACCAATGGATAAATGCATAATGTATATATAAACAAACAAACAGAAACTAATTTAAATTAGCCTACCCATATAATGTAGGTCAATACTAGTGACAGAATATAACTAAACAACTTACCTCACACATGAGTGTTCCACCAACATATTTGCCAGCTATACTATCAGGAAAATCTATAGGCAATTGGCCAGACTCCATAGCCTTGAATTACATTTAAACATACGGAGAGAAAAAATTAGTAAAAAATCATGAAAAGGTAAGAAAATGCAGAGCATTATTCTATTACAAATGACGATTTTTTAATGTATATAATATAAATTTAAGTTCCAAGATGACAATGTCTGATAAATGTTGCCATATAAGAATAACATATCAAACATCACCATTCTACACAAATGCAGAAATATTCTTTAAGAAATTTCTGAGAGTAATAACAAGAGAAAATAATAAGATACTTACCACTAATAAGATATCAGAAGCTTTATCATATGGAAGTAACTTCTTTGGAGCTTCTTGAACTTGATGCATAGCTTCTTTCTAAAAATCCAAAATTCTATGAGCTTAAGACCTATATCATAGAAATAGTAATTCTAATTTACTTTCTAAAATATTAAGGTTGCTTTCAACAAACCTCCAGGATTTTTTCAATAAAGAATCCATCCGAGTACAGGTTCAATAAAACAGAAGCTTCATGACCTGTCAAAAAAAAAAAAAAAATAGCAACACAATCATGATCCAGTTATAAGAAATAACCAAGTTAACTAACAGTTAATCTGACCTGCAGACATGCCAAACGCTTCATCACAATGAGAAGCTCCAACAACATCCTCCCCCTAAATCACAGAAAATCAATGGTGAGTAAATAAGCTGTATGCAATAGTATAATTTGAAATTGAATTCTTCCTCTTTCATACAATTTAATTTGAAAGAGACTCCTTCAATTTTAATAAAGTTACCTCTGGTTTTCGGGTTCGAGAGCTTTGCCTTGAATTCTCTGAAACATCACCAATACATGCCTCTGAAACTTGATTTATACAATTCCCTGATTTGACAGCAGGTTCCGGACGATACCTTTTACGTTTCGTTGTAAGCTTAAACGAAAAACCCATAATTTTCCCACGGATCTAAAAACTATATCTTTTTGATCATAAGCACTCGGAAGGCTTTAATTTTTCATGCCGTAACTAAATACAAACTTGAAGTACGGCGATAAATTTGTGTTTTTCGACACCTTAATTGCAAGAATTAGAGAGTTTGACTGTTTGGACAGCGAGAAAAGTGAAGGAAAATAAGAGAAAGACGACAAAATACATAAATTAAACAAAATAATTCATGAGCAAGACTCTAGAAGCTCAATTGAGACAAACCAGATGGTAGTTTCCAAGAGATTGAGGTTTTGGGGATGTTTGGACAGAGAGAAAGCGTGGATGAAAAAAGAAAGAAAGTAGTCAAGAAAGCAGAAACCCTACGAGAAAATGACTCAACGAGGATGTAATGGAGATTATGCGAAGTTATGTTTCTGCAGAAGCTCGTACGGGAAACAAACAAATATTATTCTAATTAAACTCGAGTTTGTAGTTTTTATTAGGGAAATTTTAAAAAATAGCCAAAATGCCCTTCTATTAAGCAAAAATACCCAAAATTACTATTTTCAAGCCAAAATGCCCAAAATCACTGTTTCAAAGAAAAAAAGCCTATGACTTTTTTTAATATCAAAACTACCCTTCCCCTCATATTTATATAACTCTCCCACTTATATGGGGTTTTAATATAATTTTAGATAACTATGAGGGGTTTTTAGATATTTTACATTATAAAGACATTTTGATATTTATTTATTTATTTCAAACTTTTTCTAAAATGTCAAAATTATCCTTCCCTTCATTTATATAACTCCCCTCACTCATTATGGGGGTTAAAATAATTTTAGATAAATATGGGGGGTTTTTGGATATTTTACATTGTAAAGGCATTTTCATATTTATTTATTTATTTCAAACTTTTTCTAAAATGTCAAAATTACCCTTCCCCTCATCTATATAAACCCTCCTCACTCATTTTATTTACACACACTTCTCATATCACTCAAACACTCACTCTCACTTTCATTTTTTTTCAACATCAATTAGTAGAGATTCGTTCGGACGAAAGAAGTTTGTATTTCTGTATTCGACTCAAAAAAATACTATTTATCAAAAAAGGTATTTATGTCAATCTTAGTCTAAAACTTAATTTCATTTGTTAAGTTTAGTTTTTATCCCATAATATGAGGGTTAAATGCAATGCTTCACAAGTATAGGGGGTTAAATGTAATTTAGGATAAATATGGGGTTTTTGGATATTTTACATTATAAAGACATTTTGATATTTATTTATTTATTTACTTTTTCTAAAATGTCAAAATTACCCTTCCTCTCATCTATATAAACCCTCCTCATTCCCTTTATTTACACACACTTCTCATATCACTTAAACACTCACTCTCACTTTCATTTTTATTCAACATCAATTAGTAGGGATTCGTTCGGACGGAAGAAGTTCGTATTTTTGTGTTCGACTCAAAAAAACACTATTTATCAAAAAAAGGTATTTATGTCAATCTTAGTCTAAAACTTAATTTCATTTGTTAAGTTTAGTTTTTATGTCATAATATGAGGGTTAAATGCAATGTTTCACAAGTATAGGGGGTTAAATATAATTTAGGATAAATATGGGGGGTGTTTAGATATTTTACATTATAAAGGCATTTTGATATTTATTTATTTATTTATTTACTTTTTCTAAAATGTCAAAATTACCCTTTCTCTCATCTATATAAACTCTCATCATTCCCTTTATTTACACACACTTCTTATATCACTCAAACACTCACTCTCATTTTCATTTTTATTCAACATCAATTAGTAGGGATTCGTTCGGACGGAAGAAGTTCGTATTTTTGTGTTCGACTCGAAAAAATACTATTTATCAAAAAAATGTATTTATGTCAATCTTAGTCTAAAACTTAATTTCATTTGTTAAGTTTAGTTTTTATGTCATAATATGAGGGTTAAATGCAATGTTTCACAAGTATAGGGCGTTAAAATAATTTAGGATAAATATGGGGGTTTTTTAGATATTTTACATTATAAAGGCATTTTGATATTTATTTATTTATTTATTTAATTACTTTTTCTAAAATGTCAAAATTACCCTTCCTCTTATCTATATAAACCCTCCTCATTCCCTTTATTTACACACACTTCTCATATCACTCAAACACTCACTCTCACTTTCATTTTTATTCAACATCAATTAGTAGGGATTCGTTCGGACGGAAGAAGTTCGTATTTTTGTGTTCGACTCGAAAAAATACTATTTAGCAAAAAAAGGTATTTATGTCAATCTTAGTCTAAAACTTAATTTCATTTATTAAGTTTAGTTTTTATGCTATAATATGGGGGTTAAATACAATGCTTCACAAGTATAGGGGGTTAAAATAATTTAGGATAAATATGGGGGGTTTTTAGATATTTGACATTATAAAGGCATTTTGATATTTATTTATTTAATTACTTTTTCTAAAATGTCAAATGAAATGTTATTAAAATTAGAGCGCATTTTCATATTAAACATGGTAGGCGCATTATAATTGAAATTATAGGTTTTTTCGAGTTTCACTCCTTTAGGATATATCAATTTACATTTTCCAGATTTTTACAGAATTTTTCGATTGTTGCCATACTAGGGTATTTCAACTTTTAGATTCCGATTTTTAGTTCCGTTTTTTTGAATTTCATCCTTTTAGGATATATCGATTCGTATTTTTAAGATTTCTGAAGAATTTTTCGATTGATGTTATTTTAGGGTATTTCAACTTTTAGAATTCAAATTTCAATTCTGTTTTTTTGAATTTCACCGTTTTAGGATATATCAACTTGTATTTTTCAGATTTTCGAAGAATTGTTCGATTATTACCATTCTAGGGTATTTCAACTTTTAGAATTTGAATTTCAGTTCTGTTTTTTTGAATTTTATCGTGTTCAAGATATATCCACTAGTATTTTCCAGATTTCTGAAGAAATTTTTTATTATTGACATTTTAAAGCATTTCAAAGTATAGAATTTGAATATCTATTTCAAAGTATAGATATTATAAAAACGTTTTAAATGGAACGTTACAAACAGATAGATGCATTTTGAAGGATAAAATAGCATACGAAAG
The DNA here is from genome assembly GCF_011075055.1 of Mangifera indica. Classification (NCBI taxonomy): domain Eukaryota; kingdom Viridiplantae; phylum Streptophyta; class Magnoliopsida; order Sapindales; family Anacardiaceae; genus Mangifera; species Mangifera indica. Next base: position 515,646 of record NC_058152.1, read on the forward strand.
TGTTATATAAATTGTTATATAAATTGTCAAATAATTATAGGGGGATAAATAAATTATTAGAAAAATATTAGGAGTTTTTTTTAATTATTAATAATTGTACGACTGTTTTTCATAGTTATTATTGATTTTTTTATTATAAATGAATAATTATCTTCAAAAACTGGTCATTGCAGAATTCATAATTAAAATGGATGGTTATGCATCAGTTCGTTATCAGGGAGAATGGATTCAAGGTCGCAACAACACAATGAAATATGTTGGAGGAGCCAAACAATTGATTAAAATCCCTTATGGAACAACATTCGAGGGATTTATTGAGCTTTTGACGGAGTCTTGCAGTATTGATCCAATGAAAAACTACATTCAAGTATCAATGAAGCCAAGAAAAATTGAGCTCGACGGCCCCATCCAGATCCAAAATGATGAAGATGTCCAGGGTCTTCTTGATATGTCCCAGTACTTTCAGGAATGTATTTCTATATTTGTTACATGTACCCCAATTGAAAGGCAGGAGGATAAAGATGAAGATGAAGATGAAAACGAAAGTAGTTGGGTCAAAAAAGAATATGATTTAGAAAAGTTGATTGATTTCAGTAATGACCCGTTGTATATTGCAAACTCATGGGCTCATGGAGAAAAAGATATAGTTCCCTATTGGGGTGACTTTGATGGAAATGATATGTCCGACATTCCTTCAGAAGATGTAGAGCCTGAGTATATGACATCAGTTACCGAGGGTATGGATAATTTACAGCTTGAAGATCCTATTTCAGAGGGTGAAAATTATTTTGGGCCATTTTTTGACAATGTCCCCACTGATCCATTTAGGTGGCTTCCTGATTTTCCTCCACAGCCATCAACATCATCAGGTAGTTCCAGATCGATCCGAGAGGAGCATGGTGTTAAGATAGGGGATATTTTTCATAATAAAGTCCAATTGAAAGACGCTATGAAGCAATTCGCCTTACTGAAAGGATTTCAATTTGATGTCAGGATTTCAATTTGATGTCAAAAAGTCTAACAAGAAACGGTGGGAAATTAAGTGCACGGTCAAAAACTGTAAGTGATATATACATGCAACCAAGTCCATTGTTGGTGATGTGTGGGGTATCAACCAAGTCCATGTTTTAGATTCCGATTTTTAGTTCCGTTTTTTCGAATTTCATCCTTTTAGGATATATCGATTCGTATTTTTAAGATTTCTGAAGAATTTTTCGATTGATGTTATTTTAGGGTATTTCAACTTTTAGAATTCAAATTTCAATTCTGTTTTTTTGAATTTCACCGTTTTAGGATATATCAACTTGTATTTTTTAGATTTTCGAAGAATTGTTCGATTATTACCATTCTAGGGTATTTCAACTTTTAGAATTTGAATTTCAGTTCTGTTTTTTTGAATTTTATCGTGTTCAAGATATATCCACTAGTATTTTCCAGATTTCTGAAGAAATTTTTTATTATTGACATTTTAAAGTATTTCAAAGTATAGAATTTGAATATCTATTTCAAAGTATAGATATTATAAAAACGTTTTAAATGGAACGTTACAAACAGATAGATGCATTTTGAAGGATAAAATAGCATACGAAAGTGTTATATAAATTGTTATATAAATTGTCAAATAATTATAGGGGGATAAATAAATTATTAGAAAAATATTATGAGTTTTTTTTTAATTATTAATAATTGTACGACTGTTTTTCATAGTTATTATTGATTTTTTTATTATAAATGAATAATTATCTTCAAAAACTGGTCATTGCAGGATTCATAATTAAAATGGATGGTTATGCATCAGTTCGTTATCAGGGAGAATGGATTCAAGGTCGCAACAACACAATGAAATATGTTGGAGGAGCCAAACAATTGATTAAAATCCTTTATGGAACAACATTCGAGGGATTTATTGAGCTTTTGACGGAGTCTTGCAGTATTGATCCAATGAAAAACTACATTCAAGTATCAATGAAGCCAAGAAAAATTGAGCTCGACGGCCCCATCCAGATCCAAAATGATGAAGATGTCCAGGGTCTTCTTGATATGTCCCAGTACTTTCAGGAATGTATTTCTATATTTGTTACATGTACCCCAATTGAAAGGCAGGAGGATAAAGATGAAGATGAAGATGAAAACGAAAGTAGTTGGGTCAAAAAAGAATATGATTTAGAAAAGTTGATTGATTTCAGTAATGACCCGTTGTATATTGCAAACTCATGGGTTCATGGAGAAAAAGATATAGTTCCCTATTGGGGTGACTTTGATGGAAATGATATGTCCGACATTCCTTCAGAAGATGTAGAGCCTGAGTATATGACATCAGTTACCGAGGGTATGGATAATTTACAGCTTGAAGATCCTATTTCAGGGGGTGAAAATTATTTTGGGCCATTTTTTGACAATGTCCCCACTGATCCATTTAGGTGGCTTCCTGATTTTCCTCCACAGCCATCAACATCATCAGGTAGTTCCAGATCGATCCGAGAGGAGCATGGTGTTAAGATAGGGGATATTTTTCATAATAAAGTCCAATTGAAAGACGCTATGAAGCAATTCGCCTTACTGAAAGGATTTCAATTTGATGTCAAAAAGTCTGACAAGAAATGGTGGGAAATTAAGTGCACGGTCAAAAATTGTAAGTGATATATACATGCAACCAAGTCCATTGTTGGTGATGTGTGGGGTATCAACTCTATGAATCCTACCCACACATGTTTAGTTGATCAAATCTTGCCACATCACAGACAAGCTGGCGCCCGAGCTTTAGGTCAATTAATGAGATCAAAGTTTGTGATGATTGATCAAATTTATTGGCCCAAAGAAATAATTGTAGACATCGCCGACCGATATAAAATTGATATTTCCTACTCACAAGCTTGGCGGGCAAGAAATTGGGCTATCAATTTATTGAGGGGTTCACCGGAGGAATCTTTTATGCTGTTACCAGATTATTGTTATAATTTACAACGTACTAATCCGGGCACCGTTACTGCTATTGAAACAGATGATGAGCATCGATTTACAAATTTTTTCATGGCGTTAGGATGTTTCGTTCGTGTGTTTAGTCAATATCTTCGCCCCGTTATTTGCATTGACGTTGCTTTCCTTAAAGGTCGATATCTAGGGCATTTATTTATTGCAGTGGCTCTTGATGGTAATAATCAAATATACCCTATTGGTTTCGGTGTCGGCAAAAAAGAAGATCACGACACGTGGTGTTGGTTCCTTATGAGAATTAAAGAATGCATCTCTGACCTCTATGAGCTTGCAATAATCTTCGATCGACATCATGCTATCTACTTGGCAATGACTGAAGTCTTACCAGATATCCACCATGGATGCTATTGTCATTACCTTCTGTGTAACATGCGGGCAAAGTATAAACGGGACTCAAAGGTATATTGTAAACAAGTAATTAAAATTATAACAGTTTTTCATTTTCAAACATTTTGCTTACAATGAGTTTTCATATTTTTTACCATCTTACAGGTCGCGGGTGCATATTGGAAAGCCGCTAAATCATACACAGAGTCTGAATTTGGTTCGATGATGCAATCCATTGACTCAATGAACCCTTAAGCTGGAGCTTATCTACGGGATGTCGGCTTTCACGTTGGAGTTGAGCATACTTTCCAGGACATCGATACAATATCATGACCACAAATATTGCTGAGTCATTTAATGCCCTTGTCAGACATGCACAGGGCCTACCTATAACCATGCTCTTGGAGTTTATTCGTGGTACCATGCAACGATGGTTTTACGAGAGGAGAACTCATGCAAGTAAGTATCAAATCGATCTTAATTAAAAGTTGTCTCATATATTTTTTTCCACTTTGTTAATCATATTACCAAATGTGTTCTTAATATTTTTTCCGAATTACAGGTGAATGTCATAACTTTCTCACCCCTTGGGCAGAAGAGAAGATCAGCAATCGCCTTTCAAAGTCTGCAAGTCTAGAGGTTCGATCGATTACACATTCTCGGTATCAGGTTGTTGGATTTGGTGGATTCATGGGTATTGTGGACTTTGGTGATATGTCTTGCACGTGTAGAAAGTTTCAGCTTTCACGTATTTCGTGCAAGCATGCCATTGCAGTTGCACGACATATGAGACTCACGAATGTGCACGCATGGGTTCATCCATTCTTCCGCACCGACATTACCATGCAATATATCAGGAACCGATCAATCCTCTTGGAAATCAATCTGATTGGTTACACTCACCGGAGGAGAGAGTTATATTGCCCCCTGTCCTTGATAGTCGTCGTGCAGGTCATCCATCAAACAGAAATCGACGTCCATCGCAAAGAGAAATAGTAACACCGAGGATTTGTAGTCGTTGCAATGAATCGGGGCATACACGAACCCACTGTAAATCCCCAGCACCGGTCCCGAGCTCCGCCCCGCAGCATTCATCTACAAAAGGCAAAGGAACGAGATCTTGACATGCTTATACTCAATTTTGTTTGTTATATGATTTTTCATTGTGGAACTGATATATAACCGATATACTTTTATTATTGTTTCAAACGTGTACTTGTATTGTCATTTGATGTAATAAATTTAGTGTTTCTTATGAGTTATTTTTGTATTACTTTATTTCCTCTAATTGTTTTAAGTTTGTACATGTTTGAGTAATCATATGTTATTATTGTTTTTTCAGGTCAAGATGATTTAGAAAATGAAATCAAATACGAAACATATCCATATATAACATCTGAAAAAGTATACCATACACATAGATATATACGACTAAACAATAAATATGTACATCTAAACATAGGAAGAACGATAAATATACATTCGTGAGCTACTCGATGTAGTGAAAGTACAACTGCGTCACTAATCGTCGACGCATAGAGGTAGACGACTCTCGGGGGAAAACGTAGCTTCGTGACAACGCCAAACACTCAAAAAATCGCAACATAAACACGCCACAGTCACCGGAGCCTAACCCCTGCTGAGGGACATCCGACGCTCGATGCAAAGTGAGGGGGTCACGTCGTGGAGTCCTCCTAGAAGCTGTCCAAAAAGTCGTCGCCTCTAATAACACGGGAATAAAGGTCATGTACGGTCGCATGCGCTGCTCCAGAGTCTCTATATTCCCCGAAAATGAAACATTTGAATCGTACACCGTAATCGACTACTCACGAAAATCTATAACTCCGGCGACCCAATGTGCGTTCTCGAAATTTATAGGGATGAAAACCTATAAACAGCGAGACATTTGAGTTATGAATAGTTGTCTTTATGTTCTTGAATGTAATAGAAATATATATAAAATATATTTGATCGGCCATCCCCCATGGTTTGTACAACAATCTCGGGGTGTACGTTGCATCGACCATCCTCGTGAAGAGCCCTGAAAACTCGAACTTGCCAATCTGTGTGGTCTGTCAACTCCTCCAAGCCATCTCAATATGGCCTCTAAAGAATGTGTGGGCAGTCGTCCAACGTTGTGATATAGTCGACTGATGATCGTCCTGCTGTCGACGTAATAAAGTCAAAAAAGAATCCACATGCTAAAATGGTATAAACAAGTTCACGTGTTAGTTATTAATAAATATATCAAGCTTTTTATCAAATTATATAGTATAGACAACTCACATCGTCGGTCAACCACTCGCGTAACTCTACAACAAGCCTCCAGAAGCTGTCCTTCGACTTCGATCCGATGAAATAGACATCATATGAGTCGAAAGCCGTAGCGCTGGTGTACCACGTGAGGAAAGATTCCTCACGCTCAGAGGCAGAGGATGGAATGGTCGTAGGTTACCGTTTCGCCCTCCCTTTGAGTGGATTCGTATACGGGGTGCAAACCAGCGGACCCTTCTGAACGATTCGGTCACGTGCTGTACGAATGATCTGCATGATCCCAAAAAAAAATTAATTCATCATTCATCCTACGTAACAATTAGCATTAATCGATTTATCTTACCGTCTCCAAGTATGCGGAAGAAGGTTTAGTTGGAGAATCCTGAATCATGGTCAAGTCCACCACGCGTGCTCCCTCGGCGGACTAGAAAATATAAATTTTGAACATCTCAATGACCAATATATACAACTATTTATATACTAAGTATGATTGATATACCTCAATAGGGATGACCTCAAAATCGTCCTCCTGGAAGTCCTCCTTCTGTGAACCAATATCTACTATTTTTTTGGTCGAGCTCGGGATATCAGCAAGTAACCATAATCGCTCGTCCTGAAAAACAGTCAAAACATCATCAAATAAATAATATAATTGAAAAGACAGATCAATCAATGACAATTTAAAAATAAAGTTAACCTGAACTTTCGGGGAAGGTGTTCAGGGAGAACCCTCGATCGATGCAACAGAAGGACTAACCGGTGCGTCCTCCGGGCAACTACCCTAACATATTGTAATAATAACTTAATTAGTGATATTTCATATATAACAATACTATAATATAATAATGACATTTAACAATAAATATAAATTTCAAATATTATACGGACCTCGTGTGGGTGACGGGATGGTATTGCGATATCAACGGGGGATGTCGGTGGGATATCCTCGTCCCTCTCCTGTGCGAATGTAATAATAGTTGTTAGAATTATAACACTGTAGACATTTTATATAAGTAATAAATTATAAGTGGTTTTACAACCTGAGCGACGGAGGCTGGATATGTACGCGTGACGATGTCCTCCAAACGAGTCATACGATCCTCTAATCGAGTCATCTGGGAAGAGATATCATCGCGAAAACTCGATATCTCACGTAAAATCGTAGCACCCCAGTGCGCTAAGGTAGCATCAGATGTAGAAATACTGGGTGATACGAATCGGGGACACTGCTCTGTGGCATGATGGGTAGTGCGGTCCTCCACTCCAAGATGCTCCTCCACGCTGGGGTGGTCCTCCAATCCAGGATGGTCTGTCGTCCATGGGCTCTGAACAACAGGGGAACATATAGGCTGCTCCATAACAGGAGGCTGAATAGGCTCCTCATGTGTCTGTGGAGTCTCTACGGGTACATCTGAAGGTCCCGAGGATGGAGGAGCCTCATCTCTAGTCACGGTCGGAACCGAAGAAGATGAGGAAGAATCAGCATCGGGTAAACCGGTGTACTCACGAATCTTAGCGTACCACGGTAAACCCTTCTCGATCGATGATGACTCAAGAGGGAATGTGACATCCTCCTAATGATGAAGATATATAAGTCAAAATAATTGTAACAAATAATAAATTAATCGACTTATTAATTTACTAGTACATACCGGATCACCAGTGAAAATACGACCTATATGAGTCCAAACAGGGACGTCTCGCGTACGCCACCTCAACATCCGTGGGGACGCATAGAGATCGACAAGGTCAATCCAATCGTGTAACGTCTCTAAAGTCTCATATATCCAATACTGTAATATAATCATTTACGAGGTAAATAAATCAATTTATATTTTTGTCAATTAATATATATAAATAAAATATAAAACTTACCAGAAATGCGAAAGGAAATCCATAAAGGTCGTATTTACGGATTTCCTGCATCCGTCCAGAACAGACTCTTTCACTCGCCTGTGACATAGAATCATATGTCATCTGTCATACAGCGACGCCCCACGGGTAAGAATTAAACTCGTCCAAATGATCAACTAACTGTAAGTACTCCGTGGACACCTTCTTTCGTCGATCATTGCCCAACAAAACCATATGTAGAATATACAACAAGGTGAGCTTGACAGCGTCAATATCGTCATCCCCCCATTGCCTCGATAAGAAAATACGCTCGATGTCGTGATACTGCACCTTCGGACAACCGCGAAAGTACGTAGATCTGATTCTATGTCCGGAGGAGTGAGAAATATATGAAGAAACATCGGTCCGACGGCTAAACGAAAGCCTTGTCACCAACGCAAACTCGAACGGGCTAAACCTCACATCAACTTCGCTAACCCTAAACCAAAACTCGTCTCTGGCAAAGGGTGGATGTAATTGTCGGAGTAAAAATGCATGAACCAATATCCCACAGAATTTGGTTTCGGGTAAACGAAGGAAGGACCTGAAACATGTCCTCTCAAATAGTCGCAGCTGCCGAGGGGTCAATGTAGAAGAAATCCGGGATAATGCAGTACGTTGTGCACGAGATATCGCATCTGCCCGGAAGTGTTTGGACTCATCGGGAATGCGCAGCTCTGTGTCAACCCGTCTTCTTTTGTGAGAAATATCCTGTAACAATCACATAAAATTTGTTAGACATTCATAAAAATAAATATGTAAACAAATGTATTAGTGAAAAAAACATAAAAAGATGAGAAATACCAAATAATTAAAAAGGAAATGACAAAACTTAACAAATAAGAACTGAAATTCGAGTTCTATACGTTCAACTGCCGTAGAATGTTAACAATCTTCAAAGTTATCATGAAATGACGAAAAATAGAAAAAACGAAACTGAAATTCAAATTGTGTAGGTTGAAATACCTTGAAGTGACGATAATCAGAAAATTGTTTAAAAATTTTGAAAATATGAATCAATATATCCTAAAATGGTTAAATTCGAAAAAATGAAACTGAAATTCGAATTCTATACATTGAAATACCTGAAAGTAATGATAATCAGAAAATGGTTCGGGAATATTGAAAATACGAATCGATATATCTTAAAATGGTTAAATTCGAAAAAACGAAACTGAAATTTGAATTCTAAACCTTGAAATACCTGAAAGTAATGATAATCGAAAAATGGTTCGGGAATATTGAAAATACGAATCGATATATCCTAAAATGGTTAAATTCAAAAAAACGAAACTGAAATTTGAATTCTATACGCTGAAATACCTGAATGTGACGATAATCAGAAAATGATTCAAAAATATTGAAAATACGAATCAATATATCCTAAAATGGTTCAATTCGAAAAAATGAAACTAAAATTCAAATTCTATACGTTGAAATACCTTAAAATGACGATAACCGAAAAATGGTTCGGAAATCTTGAAAATACGAATCGATATATCTTAAAATGGTGAAATTAGAAAAAACGGAACTGAAATTCGAATCTATACGTTGAAATACCTTAAAGTGATGATAATCAAAAAATAGTCCGGATATCGTGAAAATACGAATCGATATATCCTAAAATGGTGAAATTCGAAAAAACGGAACTGAAAAGCGAATTCTATACGTTGAAATACATAAAAGGCACGATAATAGGAAAAATGGTTCGAAAATCTTGAAAATACGAATCGATATATCCTAAATTGGTAAAATTCAAAAAAGGGAACTGGAAATCGAATTCTATACGTTGAAACACCTTAAAGTGACCATACTCGGAAAATCATTCGAAAATCGTCAAAATACGAATCGATATATCCTAAAATGGTGAAATTCGAAAAAATGGAACTGAAATTCGAATTCTATACGCTGAAATACCTTAAAGTGACAATAATTGAAAAATCGTTCGTAGATCATGAAAATACGATTCGATATATCCTGAAATGGTGAAATTCGAAAAATGGAGTTGAAATTCGAATTCTATACGTTGAAATACCTTAAAGTTACGATAATCGAAAAATCATTCGGAACTCATGAAAGTACGAATTCATATATCCTAAGATGGTGAAATTCGGAAAAACGGAACTGAAATTCGAATTCTATACGTTGAAATACCTTAAAGTGAGCATACTCGGAAAATCATTCGGAAATCGTCAAAATACGAATCGATATATCCTAAAATGGTGAAATTCGAAAAAACAGAACTGAAATTCGAATTCTATACGCTAAAATACCTTAAAGTGACAATAATTAAAAAATCGTTCGGAGATCATGAAAATACAATTCGATATATCCTGAAATGGTGAAATTCAGAAAAAACGGAGCTAAAATACGAACTCTATCAGTTGAAATACCTATGAATATCGCTAACCGAAAAATCATTTGAAAAATTGAAAAAATCGATTCGATATATTCTATAAACGAAAATATCGAAATTTTAAGTTGAAATAACGTCGTTACATCGTAAATTGTGTTAAAAAGCACCAAAATTCTAAAACTCGAATTTAAAATTTGAAAAATACATATAGAAAAACCTAAAACAGAAAAAACGGATATAAAATTCGAAAACTACACGATCGAAAACCGTGGATAAGAAAATTCGCAATTTAACCCCTCATGAAAATTCTTTAATTTAAAAGGTCCAATGTTATATAAAAAATTTCCATAAAACCCCCTCTGTTGCAATGAATCTCATCAGACTCCCCAAGGTTTTAAAAAACCCACTTTACCCCCTAACTAGACTTGCAAAGGACGCTGCCGTGGGAAAATTCGTCCTGCCGTGGGAAATTCCGTTCCCACGGCAGACTGCCGATCCATTCGGCAGCCAATTTCGCTTCATTTTTTGTCGTTTCGACCTCCGATTTTTACATAAATCAACTCTACACATTGTATTACATAAAACCCCTCAATCAATTCAACAAAAACAACCAAAAATCCAAACATTTTAAACAATATTCAAAGCGTAAACCCTAAACTTTCAAACCCAAAATTCTCAATCAAATCTCAATTATATCAGCAATAAATTGATCCAAACAAGATTACGGGAGATATACTAACCTTCTTTGCCATTTACGGTTGCCGGGAAGCTTGAAAATCGACGGAAATGACCTTTGTCGTGGGATTGACGTGGGAGGAGGAAAAATTGTGGAATTTTCGTGGAAATACACAGTAAAAACAGAACTTGCCGTGGGAAGAAATGAAATTTTGGTGTGTTTATAAAGGGGGGCAGTTTCGTAATTTTGCTTTTCCCACGACAACCTGCGAAATTTCAAAAAAACCCGACGTGGGCTAAGCATTTCCCCGACACCCCAATGTGTTAAAAAAGCCAGTTTACACCCCCCAAACCCATTGTCCATTCAACTGTCGTGGGAGAATTTGTCCTGCCGTGGGAAACTTCGTTCCCACGGCAGACTGTCGATCCATTCGGCAGCCAATTTCGGCCAATTTTTGGTCGTTTCGACCTCCAATTTTTACATAAATCAAATCTAAACATTGTATAACATAAAACCCCTCAATCAATTCAACAAAAACAACCAAAAATTGAAACATTTTAAGCATTGTTCAAACCGTAAACCCTAAAATTTCAAACCCAAAATTCTCAATAATATCAGCAATAACTTGATCCAAAAAAGATTACGGGAGATATACTAACCTTATTTGTCATTTGCGGTTACCGGAACGAAAGAAAATCGACGAAAATGATGTTCGCCGTGGGATTGCCGTGGGAGGTGGGAAGCTTTGGAATTTTCTCTCACTTGTACAGTGAAAATTTGCTGGCTTTTTATATGGGGGCAGTTTCGTCATTTCACAAAACATGGGTATTTTTGCTTAAACCTAAATTTTTTGGGCAATTTCGCTTTGACCCCTTTAATTTTGTCTAATTTTAATAATTTCCCTTTTTATTATGAGTTCAAGCTTAAATTTACATCTTTTGGGTTATAGTTCAAATGTTTCATAAACTCAATCAAATCGAGCTTGACCATTGTAATACTTGGGTTGGTTAGACTTAGTTTGATTACAATCACAATTTGAGTTCAATATGAACAAATGTAAACTTTGTATAAACTCAATAATGACAAGTTAAAATTTAAACTTGACTTATATAAGTAGGGTTTAAGTTGAAAAATTTTCAATTATAAATCGATATTTACAAATTGTAGTTAAAATTTTATTAAAATCCAAATGAACCCACTTTTAAGGGTGTAAATTGGCCCCTTTTTTTTATCTATTGATAGTATTTTTCTAGACAATGATATTATTTTATACTCATATAATATTATTCATTCTATCAATAATTTTCGATAATATCATACACTAATTTAAGTGAGTTTGAGCTTGAATTAGATATTATAGATTCAATCCGATCTAAAATTGACTTTAAACTTGATTTATCTTAGGTCGAATCCACGATTATTCGTCTGTGTCAACCAAGCCCATTTGTTTCAAGTGTAAGCCTAACATAAGCCCACTATTTTCAACCCATTAAACCCATTCGTGCCAACAATTTTCGTCCTTGTTGCCCGACCTGACCCATTTGTGCGATACTATTAAGCAGTATTGGGCCTTCAATTTCAAACTTGATTGGGTTTGGGTCGGCCCAATACAAACTGAAAAAAGGCCCCTTTAAAGAATCATATTAAAATTAATAAATCATATTTGTATAACAATTATATTTACATTAACAATTAACTTTTGTTTTATTTTCAACAAATAATCCATTAAGAAATTAAAGCACCCGCTAAAATACTCCTGTATTCACCAGCAACCAGTCCATTGATTAAATCAAAATCTAGGGTAGGATTTGAATTGAATCTATTTAGGTTTAAATCCATATTCAGTTTGAATAAATTAAATTCGAGATAAAACTTTAATTCAATAACTTAATTCAAATTTGAGAGTTCATTAATGATTCTTTACATAAGCTTTTATTTCTTGACAGTCATTCCAATGTCATTGTTCACTATTCAATTCAATTCAAGTTCAAACTCAAGCTTGACATTTCAAATTCAAGTTAAACTCGAGTTAACCTTTATCTAAGTTCATTTTGGCTCGAATCTACCCCTATAACCAAAGCACTACCTAACCAAGTTATATCATAGGATTTGATTCAAGTCAAACCCAATTAAACCATAATTTAAGATAGATTCAGATCTAAAAAAATTAGCTCAATATCCATAAATTGATACTTGAATCCGACTATATATTAATTTAACTTTAGATACTACTTGAGTCAACTCAAACTTTATGTGTTTAGTGAAAACAAATTCAATTATTAGCTTGAACTTAACTCATTTAATCTAAAGATCAAAGTTCCAACTCAATTCAATACAACCTATTATCCATGAGAGGAAATAGCAATAGTGATAGCCACTATGATACTTATAGAATTTCACATTGGTAAAACATGATAAAGATATTAGGTGTGTGTATACAGGGGAGAATTACTGAAGTGGGTCCTTGATTGGGTTGAATTAAAAAGCACCTGCGAAAAAGAACTGAGACATGTTATCATGGTGAAGAATCATAACCTGTAAAAAGCTCACCATCTTTCTCGACTTGCCCTACCTACCAACCAACCAACCCACCAACCAATCTTGATTCTCATTTGTCTTTGACACAAATTTGAAGCTCCCGCTAATATAAAATTAATAATTCAAAGTTTCCCTCTACCAGATCTGGGTTTCGTCTCTTATTTCTCCATAATTTCTGGCTCAGGCCCACCTTGTTGAGTAGTTAGCCTTTATTGAATTGAATGGGCAGTTAAAAAAAAAAGAGAAGAAAAGCTAAGTAATCTCCCAAACAAAGTCAAAGATATCAGAAAGAAAGAAACGAATGGCCTCCCATGTGCTTACTTAGTTCCTTGTGCAGTTGACCCAAATTTGAGTTTATAATGACGTTTTTGCCCTTTGAGTGGCAAAGATAAGGGCATCATGAGTTTAAAACTTGTTAGAAATATATTAAAATTAAAAATTTAAATTATTTAATATAGTAATTATAGAGTTTAATATTAAACCAAATGTTTTTTTTTTGTTTGATGTGATTGATTGAAATTTGATGAGATAACCCGATTGATGTAAGGGTTTTTCGTTAAAAAAAAATCAACCCTCTTTTTTTATTTAAGAGGGTTTTAGTTTTATTGACAATTAAATAGTTAAACCTCATATATATATACTTTATCTACCTCTATGGGTGGATCTGAGCTGAATTTGCTCAAGCTTAAATCAGTTTTTGATTTGAATAAGTCAAATTTAAGTTAAAGAAGATTTAATTAATCAAACTTAAAAATAACTTGAGATTGATGTGAGTGATCGAGAGCGCTACACTATCAGCTTTTTTTCTTCCTCTTCTTCAATAATTTTTTTTCTTCAATAGCTATTCTTCTTATCTAATATTAGTGTTCACTAGTTTGAGTAAGTCAAACTTAAGTTGGTCATTCTACATTCAAACCGAAATTAACTTAGTTTTTGTTCGTAATTGACTCAGTTCAAATCTATTTATACGAATCTTTTGATTGTATTAGTTCTCTGTTAAATTTGATAACAACTAGTGAAGATCAGTAAGCTAAATTGACACGTCTATTATTAATTAAGTACAATAATTATATATATACATATCAATTTATTTAAACATGACATCAATGTATATCCATTAATTTTAAAAATAATTTATATTTATATTAATATTTTAATTTTGATAATAAACCAAATATACGGTCATAATTGTAATTTGACTAAGAATAATATTTTGCTGACAATATATAAAAAAACAACAAAGCAAAGATAAAAAAGCCAAAAGAGCAAATTATTCAGCCCACGTCATAACGTATCAAATCTCAACATAAAACGCTAAAAAACGACAACAGACAGCCCCACTATCTGCCGTTTTGAAAAGTGCTTCTTCAAAGGGTTCTCCTGGTGATGAAGCGAGCGGTAAAAGTAAAGCAAAACATTCACAGTGAGTTGACTCACCCACTTCAACTCAACCCTCTCTGTCACTCTTTCTCTCTCTCACTCTGCTAAAACAACAATACGCCCCCTCCGGCGCAACTTATGGCAGCAACTTCTCCAGATAGCACGCTGCTGCTCTTGTCTCTGCTAACATACGCTGCCTCTACACTGTCCGTTATCCCTAACTTCTCCTTCTCCACTCTTTAGTCTGAACTTATTTCATTTCCTTTCGTCGACAAACAAGAACTTCTGGGTTGTTACCATATGGGGCTGTTTTTATTTTCCTTGTTTATGGTGCTCTGCTGCGCACCGTTTTTAGCTTTCGCCGCCGTCGTCGGACGAAGCGCTGAGAGTTTAGCTGAGATTGAAGCTTTGACCTCCTTCAAGCTAAGTCTTCATGACCCACTTGGAGTTTTGAATGGCTGGGATTCATCGAGTCCTTCGGCTCCATGCGACTGGCGTGGAGTCACATGCGCTGACAACCGAGTCAACGAGCTCAGGCTACCTCGGCTCCAGCTCGGCGGTCCAGTAAGTGACCATCTGGGTAAGTTGCATATGCTGAGGAAGTTAAGCCTGAGGTCCAACTTCTTCAACGGGACTATCCCTTCCTCGCTCTCGCAATGCACGCTCCTGCGCGCTGTGTTTTTGCAGTACAACTCACTCTCCGGCAACCTCCCGGAGAATATCGGTAATCTCTCCAACCTTGAAATTTTGAACGTGGCTCAAAACCGTCTCTCGGGAGAGATAGCAGTAGATCTCCCGCGAAATCTCAAGTATTTAGATCTCTCGTCAAATGCTTTCTCTGGTTCGATACCAGAGACCATTGCTAACTTGTCTCAGCTTCAGCTGATTAATTTATCGTATAATCAGTTTTCTCGAGAGATTCCAGCGAGTTTAGGTGAACTGCAAAATTTACAGTACCTTTGGCTGGACTTCAATTTATTGGAAGGGACTTTGCCGTCAGTATTAGCTAACCTTTCATCGCTTGTGCATTTGAGTGTTCAAGGCAATGCACTTGGGGGAGTGATCCCCGCAGCGATTGGAGCTTTACCTAAACTTCAGGTTGTCTCGCTCTCACAGAATAATCTCTCTGGGAAGGTTCCGATGTCCATGTTTTGCAATGTCTCGGTCTATCCGCCGTCGATTAGGATGGTGCAGTTAGGGTTCAATACGTTTACGGATGTCATTGGGCCTGAGACGGGATCTTGTTATAGTGTTTTGCAAGTCCTGGATCTTCAACAGAATCGGATTGGGGGGAGTTTTCCATTGTGGTTAACACGTATATCGTCTTTGACAATTTTGGATGTTTCGGGTAACTTGTTTTCTGGTGATATTCCAGCTGAGATTGGGAATTTGTCAAGATTAGAGGAGTTGAAGATGGCTAATAATTCTTTTAGTGGTGTGATTCCAGTTGAGATTGAGAAATGTATCTCTTTAAGTGTTCTTAATCTTGAAGGGAATCAATTTTCAGGGGAGATTCCTGTATTTTTGGGTGATGTAAGAGGGTTAAAGAGTCTAACACTTGCTGGAAATCTCTTCTCCGGTCCACTTCCAATGAGTTTTCATAATCTTTCAGAGCTTGAGACCTTAAACTTTAGACACAATAATTTGAGTGGAAGCTTTCCGGAAGAGTTAATGGGAATGAGAAATTTGACCACTTTGGACCTCAGTGAGAACAATTTTTCTGGTGACATTCCAGCAGGTATTGGGAATTTGAGTCAGTTAATGGTTTTTAATCTGAGTGGTAATGCTTTTTCAGGGCGATTGCCTGCTAGCTTGGGAAATCTTTTGAAGTTAACCGCTCTTGATTTGAGCAAGCAGAATCTGTCTGGTGAGTTGCCGTTTGAGCTTGCTGGTCTGCCAAATCTACAAGTCATTGCTTTGCAAGAAAATCAATTATCTGGAGATGTTCCTGAGGGTTTTAGTAGTTTGATGGGTTTGCGATATTTGAATTTATCGTTCAATGGGTTCTTTGGTAAAATTCCGGTGACCTTTGGCTTTCTTCACTCACTCGTTGTTCTGTCATTGTCTGATAATCACATTTCTGGGTTGATTCCACCAGAGCTTGGCAATTGCTCTGATCTTCAAGTTCTAGAGCTCCGGTCAAATTCTTTGACGGGCCACATTCCAGCTGATCTCTCCCATCTTTCAAATTTGAACGTGCTTGACTTAGGTATCAACAATTTAACTGGGGAACTTCCAGAAGAAGTCTCACTATGCTCTTCATTAAGATCTTTGTTTGTGGACGCCAATCATCTTTCAGGAAGCATACCAGACTCATTATCAAAATTATTGAACCTCACAGTGCTGGATCTCTCAAGCAACAACTTTAGTGGAGAAATTCCAGCGAATCTTGCACAGATAACTGGACTTGTATATTTCAATGTCTCAAGTAATAATTTAGACGGTGAGATTCCGGTATTACTGAGTTCCAGATTTAATGATCCATCAGCATTTGCAAATAATCAAGATTTATGTGGAAAGCCATTGGGCCGGAAATGTGAGAACATAACTGATAAAAATGGGAGGAAGAGGTTGATTCTGTTGATAGTTATAGTTGCTGGTGGTGCTTGTCTCTTGGCATTGTGTTGTTGCTTCTATATTTTCAGCCTCTTACAGTGGCGCAAGAAGCTAAAAGAAGGTGCAGCTGCAGAGAAGAAGCATAGTCCAGCGAGAGCTAGCTCAAGAACAAGTGGGGGTCGTGGCAGCACGGATAATGGAGGGCCAAAACTGGTTATGTTTAACAAGAAGATAACACTAGCAGAAACAATTGAAGCAACGAGGCAATTTGACGAAGAAAATGTGCTTAGCAGAAGTCGATATGGTCTTGTTTTCAAGGCTTGCTACAATGATGGGATGGTGGCCTCAATTCGCCGCCTACCAGATGGATCACTGGATGAAAACATATTTAGAAAAGAAGCTGAATTCTTAGGCAAAGTAAAGCACCGGAATCTGACAGTTCTTCGAGGCTACTACGCGGGAGCACCCGATTTAAGACTTCTAGTCTTTGACTACATGCCCAACGGAAATCTCGCAACTCTCCTTCAAGAAGCATCACACCACGATGGCCATGTCTTGAATTGGCCAATGCGCCATCTCATAGCGCTAGGCATTGCTCGAGGCTTGTCCTTCCTACACACATCCAACATGGTCCATGGTGATATCAAACCACAAAACGTTCTCTTTGATGCCGATTTCGAAGCTCACTTATCCGAATTCGGGCTAGACCGTCTTACAGTCCCAACCCCAGCAGAAACTTCCAGTTCTGCAACATCAGTTGGCACATTGGGTTATGTCTCTCCGGAAGCAATACTCACAGGGGAAACCACAAAAGAATCAGATGTATACAGTTTTGGCATAGTGTTGCTCGAGCTACTAACTGGAAAAAGGCCACTGATGTTCACACAAGATGAAGATATTGTAAAATGGGTGAAGAAGCAACTGCAAAAAGGCCAAATCACAGAACTACTGGAGCCAGGCTTGCTCGAGCTTGACCCGGAATCATCAGAATGGGAAGAATTCTTGCTTGGAGTTAAAGTGGGGTTACTGTGTACAGCACCAGATCCTCTTGATCGACCCATCATGTCAGACATTGTCTTCATGTTAGAAGGTTGTCGTGTTGGTCCTGATATTCCCTCATCAGCCGATCCAACCTCTCAACCTTCACCAGCATAATTTCATTATTATTATTTTTTTTGTTGCAAGACATTAACCATCGGTTTTTTAATATAGAATGTAAATCGTTCATTCGAAATCTTTTTTTTCATTTTTGCCATTTTGATTTTTCAGTAGGCATCGAGATGTAGGGTTGGATTTGATATGGTTTAAATTTGAACAAAACCTAGTTGGAGATCAATTTAAATTTTAAAAAATCAATTTGAAATTGGTTTACGATTAATAAATTAATATTTGAAATCAACTTAAAAATAATTTTATATTGTATTAGATCTAAGTTAATATAAATTTAAATATTTAAATCAATTTGTGTTTATGAAAGTGAATCTAATTGACTGAAATTGCATTTGTTTATTCTAGATTTAAATTTAATTTCAAACTTATATTAAAATCGACCTTTTTGGGAGAGTAAAATTTTAAACACTTTCCATTAAGTAAGACCCACTTTGAGATTTATTTAAATAGAAAAAATTAATTTGAAATTAACTTGATATTAACAAGTTAAAATTCAAATTCAATTCAAAAATAATTTTATTTTAAATTTAATTTTAATTAATTTGATTTTGAATGTTTCTATCAGTTTATTTTATAAATACAAATTTAATTTTTAATTTAAATTTAATTTATTTAATTTGAGTTTAGATTCAAACTATTCTGAAAAATGTAAAATTTGAAACCCTGGTCATGGGTACAGATGGTCATACCTGAACTGAGGGTGGGCTCCACAGGTCTTTTCCCGCCAAAAGAGTCTGATTTAGTCAGGTGGCAGTAGCAAAAAATGTAGCCGTTAATGTTAGGGGTCCGACTCCGAGGTATAGAGTCTGGCAAAATAGTTAATTAGTTGTAGTCTTCTTACGAGCATTGGGCCTGATGACCTCAGTGGTATAACTTTAATTTGTTTTCGGTCCCTGTGGCCACCACGTGGAGCCTTCGATTGCGTTAAGTTTTAGGCGAAAGGACTATTTCCCACCCAAACTATGCTGAATCGTTCAAGTTTCCTCCATTAACTATGAAAATATCATTTATCCATCCATGAGTGGTTAAAATTAACTGAACCCTAACCCTTATAAATTTGATCTCATTTTCCCCCCTAAAAGTTTAAAACTAATATTTTATTCTCTAAGCCAAGTTTGAAAAGATCGTATTTCCCCCCCTAGGGTTTAGTTTCAAAACCCGTTCACTTTTTCCGGTGCCATCGCCAGCTGTCTCTCCCTCCCGAAGGTTTCTCTTCTATGACGACCCACCTCAACGCCATCCCAACCTATCCAGCACCGATAAATGTCATTTGGAAAGAGAAATCATTTTCCCAGACGATAAAGACAAGATCGATCGATCTCGTCTTTGTCTTCTAGGAAGACGACTCATCTTCCCAGAGGATGACGAGTCATCTCGTCTTCGTCTGGGAAGACAAATCGTCTTTCCAAACGACGAAGACGAGATCGATCGATCTAGTCTTCTTCATCTGAGAAGACGATTTCTCTTTCCAGACGACATCTCTCGACGTCGGATGGGTTGGGGTGAAGTTGAGGCAGACCGTTGGGAGGGAGAGACAACCGGCGATGGCACCGGAGAAAGTGAATGTGTTTGGAAACTAAACCCTAGGGGGGGAAATGTGATCTTTTCAAACTTGGCTTAGGGGAGAAAAGTTAGTTTTTTAAATTTAGGGGGAGAAATAAAATCAAATTTAAGTTTATTTTTAATATTAAATATAAAATAACGATTTCACTCTTATTATCGTTAATTTTAACTGTTCATAGATAGGTAAACGGTATTTTCATAGTTAATGGGGGGAACTTTGACATTTCAGCATAGTTTGGATGGGAAATAGTCCTTTGGCCTAAGTTTTATGAAGGGATTTTGTGGACTGAAAATAGGAGGGATCCTAAATTTTAAGTCCTCCTTAGGTTGGATTCTAATTAAGGGTTATGTTCTATTTCATAAAGGCCAAAAGACTTGTTTCCACTTAAGGCTTGATGTAATGCCAAGTCTAACTTGTCAATTTTAAAACACCAAAACATCTATTTATGAATCAATTTTTATTAAAAATATCAGTTATAGTTAAGGATAAAATCATTATTTAATAAAAAATTTTAGAAAACTAAAATTTTATTACATTTTTTCTATTGGTTTAAAAACTATCATCCCTCCTAGCCTAAGGTTTGTAAAATAAACGTTTCCCCCTACGTTTTATAGTTTTTCTTCGTTGTTGCTTCTCCAATGATCGGAGTCGTCCAATCTCCATACTAACGCTCCTTCCTCTCCCAAACGATGATAAATTTTTGATCAACTGAGGATGACCCAATGATTCATCGACACAAAGATGAAGTAGATTTATGCGTCGTACAAATTAAGGGTCATCTTCGCGTATAATCAATTTCTTCTTCAAGTCAACACACAAATCTATTGAAATGGATTTGTGCGACACATATATATGCTTTGTCTTCGTGTTAACGAATTATCAACCCATTTTTAATTGATCAATGATTTATCATTATTTGAGAGAGGAAAGAGAGCCGATATGGAGGTTGATCTGCTTCGGTTATCATATGAATAGCAGTAAGGGAAAACTACAAACCCGATAAGGGAAATTTTCATTTTTCAAACCTTATGCAGGGGAAAAATAATAGTTTTTAAACCTAGAGAGAAAATATGATATAATTTTTTTATTAAATGACTATTTTACTCTTAATTTTAACTGAAATTTTTTATAAAAATTAACTCATAAATAAATATTTAAACTTTTAAAAATTGATCTACGAGACTTTGGGATTACATAAAACTTTTGGAGGAAACAAGTGTTTTGGCCTTCCATAAATAATTGGAGCATTGGAGTTCCTGGTTCGCAGCACGTGGCTGCAGCATAAGGCCTAAAACGCAAAGATTCTTCAGAACCAGCTAAAAATTGCGAGGGGAGGCGTAAAGGAGGCCATGGATAATAAAACAATTTTATATATTGAAATCATTCCCAATCAGAAGCAGTGACCGTTAAGAAATAAGTCTCGAATTTATATAATTTTAATTGGATACAACAAAACAACATCACGCCGGACAGTAACCTAGAATTATTATTATTAAAATTTGGTTGGTACGTGTCTGGTTTCTATACTTGGGTCAAAAACTGGGGGCTCCAAGCAGATTTCAAATGTAGCAGCAGGTGAGCCAGTGGCGAACCTAAAAATTAGGGTTGGACCGCACTGGGATAGCTTGAAATTAAAGGTTGACTTAGTGCAGTTTCAGTTTATTTAGTTCAAACTTGACTTGAGTTTAAGGTAGTCATTCTGGATTTAAATTTAACTTGATTTGACTCTTAATTAGTTTGATTCAAATCTATCTCTAAATGTATTAAGTTTCTGCAGCATTACATGAACTATCAATATCTATTTTGTTGATTCATTCTTTTAATAAGACTGTTGATCATATGAAAAATATAGACATGGCTAAATCATAAAAATGAAATCCATCCGAAAGGAAAAAGGAAATTCTATCAAAGATGACAAATAATATGCACCATTGGTTTTATAAATAATGGTTTCAACAAGAATTTGAAGCTTTATTTTGACGAAAAACTTGCTCCTAATAGAACAAACAAGCACATGATGTTCTAACATCACCAACCTTAGAAGAATGACTGAGTTATGCCAACAACCCATTCAATCATATGGCATCTAATCTGCTCTGGATTGGCCAGCTCGGGACGACAAGATAATTCCAACAATGAGCCCATACAGTGCCAATGCCTCAGCAAATATGAGAATAAGAATCATTCCAACAAAAAGCTTTGGTTGTTGTGCATTAGCCCTACAAAAAGATCCAATCTAGTTTCAGGAAAGCAAATTCTTTTTTATGGAAATAAATCAGAAAACACATACAAAACCAAGTTGATAATCCAACTAAACAGTGATAGAACAACTAAAACAGTTAACAGGTTGCCCAAGCTAAAATAAGCCAACTATTGCCAGTTGCACATCCAATAATAGCTTGATAGAATGACTTGTCATTCTTAAGAAATAGTTGGACTAAACATGGTTTTAAAATCTAGATTGGACCAATCGGTTGAACTGGTTTAATCGTGCCCTAGTGGTCAATTTGGTCTAGGTCAAATTTTAAACTAATATCAGCCATTGAATCACCTGCAGTTGAACTAGGCAATTCACCTTAGGATATGGTTTAATCATTGGGTCAATTCAGTCAAACTGTCATGCTGACATTAACATGAGTATTTAAAATTTTTATTATGCAATTCAAGTCCCAACAATTGTAAGGATATGCCCCGTAACACCTAATCACAATTTTTTGTTATACATTGTTCCAATTCGAGTCTCATTATATATTGAAAAGAGAACATTTTGCTTCAATCTTGCATTATATTATTCAACAGTGCTGAGTGTTCCAGGTATGTCAATGCAGCATAAATTTTACAACAAGAGCAATAATCAAGCAACTCAAATTCCTTTTTTTCTTAACTAGAACAATTCCCACTTCAGTATCTTCATCCAAGGATATCCCATTAAAAAATTGTCAAAGAAGCATTAGTTTTAGATTGATGATCACTTGATATTTCAAACAATTCAATGAATGCGAATCCACAACAACTCTCTTGATGAATCTGAAGCAATAAATTTTCTAATTTCTAGCTAAGAGAAAGAGACACTCACATAGTTCAGAGAATGAAATAAATACAATATGATCAAGTAATAAAAGGAATAGTAAATACCTAACACCAGCATCACCAACAATGCCGATAGCCATGCCAGCAGAGAGGCCGGCGAGACCACAAGCGAGACCCGAAGACAAATGAGCGTAGCCATCAAAGAGGTAATAGGATTTGGCTTTTGGGTTAATACCAGTGCTGATAATAACAGCGATAATTAAACCATAAATACCTAAAACTCCAGCCATAACCACGGGCACTATCGATTTCATTACCAGCTCTGGCCTCATCACTCCCATTGAAGCCACGCCCACTCCGCTCTTTGCCGTTCCATAGGCTGCTCCCATACCTGAAATCGTTCATTTTATTTATTTATTTTTTCTAAAAAGAAGAAGAAAATTAGTCATGAGTGTCGATTCAGGGTAAGGATCGTACATGAAAAAAAAAGGGCAGCTGCGGCGCCGAGGAAGCCGAAAAACGGCGCCGTCTCGTCTCCGCTGAATGTAGATGGCATTTTTGCCTGACTGTTAGATTATCGACGGATTTCCAGAGGGAGGAATTTTGGAGGGGAACGGGATTGGAGAAGACCGGAAATTCCGGAGGAAGTTTCACACGGGCGTAGATGGCACATGGGAAACGTGAAGTTAGGGCCGGATTCAATCCTGGCCGATCCAGGCAAGCCCAAGTTTGAAATTGATAAGAAAATAAAACAGTTAATTCAAAATTGGTTTGAGACCGCGGGTTAAAATTTAAATTCGACTTATTTTATGAAAATAAGTCTAATTCTTTACTCGATTTATAATTTATCCGATTCAAGTTTGAATTTAAACTCTTAAACTTTACCTTCTTTGATCACAATGGAAAACTTAATTCAATCTAGGCTATTTTAAATAAAACTCAATTTGAGATAAGTTTAAATTTAAAAGAGTCAATTCGAAATCGATTCAAATTTAACGAGTCTAGATTCAAATTTGACTAAATAATTTAACTTTAAATTTGGTTCGAGCTAACTTTAATTAAAATGTTTAAATCAATTTAAAGTTAAATGTTTCAATCGATTCGAATTTAACTTGTTTTATAATAACAAATACAATCCTTAACTCGATTTTAACTCTTTTGATTTAAACTTAAATTTGAATTTAAACAGTTTAAATCAAATCAATTTGATCAATTTGAATTCTATCATTCAATATAAAACATTTTTAATCTGAATTTTGAGCCGATTTTAAATTAGTTCCAATCAAACCGAACCCTAGCTCTAACTAAAAGGTTAAACATCCTGTAAAATAGGCCCATGGGCTGATCTTTCTGAATGAAGTTTACATCGAATTGGAAGGATTTCAATTGACACGTGCAATTGCTTAACCTTTAAAGCAATTGAAATGATTCAATTCGCTTTCATTATTGTACATTTTAATGCTTCGGGTATGTAACGCTCTTGTTCTCTAAGTCTCAAATTTACTTGTGAATTCGTATAGATTCAATTCAAATTAACTTGATTCATAGTTAAAATTCAGATTTGACAGTTTAATTTATTTATCTATTTAATAATATAGTTTATTTAACAATAAAAATATTTATTCGATCAACAATCTTTTAATAATATTATATATCAACTCAATCAAGTTTAAATTAAATATTATGAATTTGATTTAAATTTGAATTAACTGTAAACTCAATTGAATTCGAATATGGAGAAATGCTAGCACCTTCACCGAGAAGTATCGTGCCACACGTTCATTTTTAGTTATCATAGATTCAAGTGAAGTAAATAATGGGTCCCTAAAAGTAATATGTAAAGCTGATGGATTGAAGCATTACTTGAAAATAATTATCCATGGATACATGGACAACCCACCGAAAATGCAATCATTTAATTTTATTGTGTTTTCGTTTTGCGATTAGTCTATTTTGTTATCTATATATAATATAGCAATGTAATTAATAAGGTAATATATTAGATCCAGGGGTGGATGCGAGTCGAAATAGTTCATACTCAAAACTATACTTGGTTTGAATAAATGAAATTTGATCTGAAAATTTAGCTCTATTTGAGTTTGAGGGTTCATTATCATTACTATATTAGAATTCATATTTTTCGATCATTTGTTATTTTCTTCTCTAGTATTATTTTTTACTAACTAATTAAGTTAAATTCGAATTCAAACCAATAGTTTTGGATATTAGTGAGTTTAAACTGACTTTTATTTAAACTTAATTTAACCCTAATTAGCGATGATCAATTAGTTCATAAACTAATAGATGACATAAACATTAACAATACTCACTATCTCCCTTAATAATGACCAAAAGACTTCATGGAGAATCCATTACTATGCAATGATCTATGCAATAATTCAATATTAGCCCACCTTATCTTATTGTTTTAACTTAATGCTTGTTAAAAAAAAAACCGTATTTGAATGTTTAGTATTTTGATTTTGGCGAGGCATTTGAATACTCATTTTAGAGTTTTCGTAAACAAACTAAGAAACATGTAAAATTAATAAAGCAAATAATAACACTAAAATTAAAGTAAACAATAAAGAAAAAAACATAAGTTTTATTTCAGATAATCCAAAACAGAGTTATATATAATAGAATTAATGTTATTTTAATATCTTTTTATTTATACTATTATAATAAATATATTTGCTAATAATATCTCTAATTGAAATCAAAACTCAAATGCGTTGTTGCTTATATCACTATTCGTGTATCATTAAAGCTTTACTGTTGCACATTTGCATATTTTACAAGGAGAAACTCTAACAATGGACATAAAACAAATTGGGTTTGTGTCATTTTTCAGATGAGAAGGGCAATCCAGACACTCATGATCGAGGCAAAGCCTGTATCTAGAACAAAAAAGAGAAATGTCTGTGCAAGAAGGTAAGCAATTAATCAAAACAGACTTGTCAATTCATACGCATATTCATCAAATGGAATTGGACCCCCACTTATATTTTATTGAGAGCTCTCAAAGGACACAGGGATGAGGTGGAGAGCACCAAAGCAAGATGGATTTGTTCCGAACTTAGTTGGATATTGGTATGAGCTTAACAAAGTCATAATATTTAATTCTAATTCATTTAAACTAGTATATAATATCACTTCAGTCTATCAATAAAATAAATAATATTATTAAATAAATAAACAGGCCAATCTTAAATTAAATTATCAAATCAAAACTTTAATTTGGAATTTATTTGATTGAGCTGAGCTATAGGCTTCATCTGAGCCAGCTCACCATACAAACCACCAGTCACCTATTGCTGGCTGCACAGTGCCTCAGCTCACCTGTGACTATAATACCACGTGTTTTACATGACAAAAAAGTGAAAAACCAATTAAATTGTTGCACATACAAATTGTGTTTCATTCTGTCTAAACTGCTTGAGGTCAAATTAAAAATAATTATGTTTGTTTTTATAAATAAATTAAATTTAAATTAATATAAATATTTAAATTTGAATCAATTTGAATTAAATCTAAAACTAAAGGGGTCTAATTATATGCATTAACAAATGGGATCCAAAACTTAAAAATTTTCGGTCATAAATAGCTACTGTCCTGAGTGAAGATGCTATGAGGGTCTAGAAAAGTATAAATATTTAATTTCTGGTCAATGCAAGTGTTAGAATTAGTAGCTATTAAGGAGCAATCATGGTTTTTATCCTTGGAAGAAGCTTCTGTTTTACACATTAGTGTCTCTGGTGAAGAGGAAGACAAGAGTGAAGCTCAAGAGTCTGCCATAGAATTAAAAAAATACCCATTTCGGATTTGATTCGATTTATATCTATTTTTAATCTCAAGAAAACTAATATAATAATTTATTATGAAACCTCATATTTTA
Source organism: Mangifera indica (assembly GCF_011075055.1). NCBI lineage: Eukaryota > Viridiplantae > Streptophyta > Magnoliopsida > Sapindales > Anacardiaceae > Mangifera > Mangifera indica. The sequence continues at coordinate 542,302 of NC_058152.1, forward strand.
GTATAGATATATCAGAAGATGTTAATACATGACTCAAATTTATTTATAAAAATGTAGAGTTAAACTAGATTCTTTGACCACACCTTGACCAATTGTTCTACATAAATGATGGTCTATCTTCACCAACCGGCATCAATTGGTAAGCTGTAAAATATTTATTCTTTAGATGGATTCACGGCCGAGAAAGAAAGAGTTTGGAGAAGGGTCGATGTCAACAGAGTTAAAGATCCAAATAGGGACCCCCAAGGATCTCCTTTTGCTGGTTACGCAAACTTATACCTCCACATTTATTGATTTTTCTTATATTTGTTTGTATATAAATTATTATTGTCCATTTATAAATAAATAAATTTGAGGATTTTTTTTTTATTAAGTTATTCTTTGGCTGGCTCACCGCCCCAGCTTTGAGAGTGAAGGTTTTTTATGGTGGTAGGGACCAGAGTTGGAGGTTAAATAAGTTCAATTATGCGGTCCGCCGCATGATTGGTGACTACGACCGACCACCACCGTCCTACGTGTCCACTATTCCTCCTTAATTACCCAGCTCAACAAAAATCCATCCACCTCCTCTTTTCCTAGATTTGAATTGAAATGAGTAATTATTTTTAGTTTATTGTTCCGTTTGAATTATTTAAACTTGAGAAAAACTATTTCTAACTCAAATTTAAATTAAATCGATTCAAATCTAGTAAGTTATAAAAAAAAATTTGATGAATTTATTTTTTTCAATAACTTCAATTGGCTTCATTAGAAGATGAATGTTGAGAAAATTTGGCCGCGAATGAATGAGAGGTTTTATAGTTATTACATTTACATCTTCATTTCTCACCTAACTTTTAAAATTATATGCACTAAATTCTACATTTTGCCGTAATAAGTAAGCAGAAAGGAAATTTTGTTCTAATTATTGAATGAAGTAAAAAGAATGATTTTAATCCCTTTCAAAGACAACAAACAGTATAATTTCTTTCCAAATTCAGCTTGGACAGGACATTTTCACCATGTTTGACTCCCAATTTACCCACGACTTGAATAAAGTAGATAAACACAGAAACAGTTAAACAAAAAATATTATTATATAAGAGAAGCTCAAGTCAAGTTTTTATTTGTAAGACAAATTTTATTAGGATTTTTATTCATAAATTAGGAATATTTCTAACCTAAAACAATTTTTTTTACGTTAAATCCAAACCAATTACAGGTAAGGTTGAATACAAATCAAATTGAGTTTAAATATCCTTTAACTCGAGTTCAACTTAAATAAAAAAATATAATGAGTTGAGTTTGATTTAAGTTCAACAAATTAAAGTTATGGGTAACTCTAGTTTGAATTGATTTCTATGTTTTAAGTTTGAAGCTTGACTTGAATTCATGGTGTGAATTTACGACTCATTGATGAAATAAATTATTTTACGTAATAATGACAAAACATTATTTTGATAATTGTTTGACATAATTCGAATTGAGGTACAAGCTAAACTCAAATTGAATCGAGTCATCAACTGACTTGTAAGTGTGATAAAACTAAACTCTCTTTAACTCATGTTCAACTCATATTAGAAATGAGTTTACCCTCACGACTCAAACTTAGTTCGAGTTTGACATAAACAATTTTGAGTTAAACCGATTTATGTCGAGCCAATCTGATTCAAATCTAACCTTATTTACGATTCGCCCACTTGCTTTCCAGGGAGCGGAACCCCTACCCACTAATCAAGTAATGAGACCCTTTATATGTGTATTCAGACATTATCAACAAGTGGTCACCAATTTTAATGTTCAAATGCATATTTGGATAATTTGAAAGGCGAGAAAATAATAATGGTGTACTGGTTTTTAAGCATTGATTAATTACTTATATTGTCCGTGTACTAGTAAAATTAAAGATGATTTATGGGGACATAATAATTACATATCTTCACTAAATTGGCCAAACTGAATTAGATTATCTTGCACATGACTTCCAAATGAGCTACATATTTATTCATAAGCTATGGCCATAGAAGAACACATATAAAAAGCTCATATATCGTAAATGGCTCATATAGATATGTTGCAAAACCAGAATTCATCATATTTACTCACTTATGTCAAGAATAATGAAAAGCCGTTAGGAAAAATGAATTGTTGATGACTTTTTGAATGCTTGCCTCGAACTTAAATTAGGGTTTGTTTAAACTAAGTATAAGATTAAGATTGAGTTAGCTTGGTTCGGATATAACTTTAAACATTTTGAGGGCCGCCTTCAATTTCTAGTGTTAATAAGTGAACACTTACCACACTAGAAAATCAACTGCAAAAATGAATATCCCAAGTTTGAGTAGTTTCGTGTTCTTGAAAAGTGAACAGCTTGTGTATGCGATTGCTTTTTAAGGGAAGGAGGAAGCTAGCCAATGAACCAGTTTGAATTTTTCTCAGAAATATTCACCATAGCTTATTCTACAACTTTTTTCCAGGATTTCTTTGCAGGAAATGGCTTGTAAAAAAGTGACTTGAAATAATTGCAGAAACAAATGCAACCTGAGTTATGCAACACCGTGTTCTTCACTCATTTGTTTATATTCTTACTAAAACTGATAGGAATGAAGTGGGAAGTATGATCGGAGCTTTTATCTCCATAGAACTAATATTCTTCTCCTACTTTTTGCAGACAGTCCATTGCTCTATCATGGCAAGAACCAAACTGTTAATCCAAGAAAGAAACCAAAACAACTTGTTTATCTCTGGGACATCCTGCGATTTATCCGGATTCACTCAAAACATAACTACATCCAACAAACTCAATCAATATTATTTTAATATCTCTTCATCTCTTATATTATTACAATGAATAAACAATAAATTTGCAAATGAGTTGTTATATTAAGCATACCATAGAGATTTCTTATCCTAAAATTACCTGTTAGATTCTTATTCCAAAACCAATTTTATTATGGTTTCTATTAGAAAGAGAAATCTAAAGGGATTCTTTACGAGTAAAGATAAATTCGAGTCAAACTGACTCAATTCAAATCTATTATTCAACTCAAACAACCCAAACCCAAGTTAAAGTTTCAATTTAATAACTCGATTCAAGTTCGATTTATTTATCTCTCTCATGATATTATTTATCAATATGATAATATTATTTATTTCAATGACAATATTTCAACAATATTGTATATCCACTCGAATAAGTTTGTACTACTAGATATTATAGATTCAAATCAAGATCAAATTCACACTAAACTCGATTAAACTTGAATCCATTGCCATTCATGAATTAAGCTCAAATTGCTTGGCCATATCCCTGCACCCCCGTCTCCTCACCAGGATCCCATATACATCAGTCGTAGTGATTTAAAGACAAAATGGTCGACAATCCCATATGCATCACCTTGGAATCCTTGTTCTATTATCAAAACGAATTAGAAAGGAACGCCAAAAACAGTCTTTGTTATTAGTCTATATCAAGCCATTGCAGTTGACGACACTCAAAGATTTACTTTAATACCTAGCTAGTTTTTGTCTTGCTATCTCGTTCGAACTCAAACAGACGAAGCTTCTTCTTTTCTGTCCTACAAACCAAATAAAGAATCTAATCAATCCAGCTTCCATTAATTTTTAATGGGCAAAAGCTGAAGGTGGAAGGTAGTGGGGGTCCTGGGCCTCCTGGCAATCAAAGGCTGGCCTGGCGATATATTTTTGTCTTTTGCTTTGTTTATCTTCTACGTAAAGAACGATGCCACTCCAGTCTGTATCCGCCACGTGTCTCTCTGTTACTCTCAACGTACGTTTTCCTTTTTCTTCTAAAAGATACTTGTCGAGAAATCATTTTGAATGCCGTCAGTGAATGCGAAATGACCAAAACCCCCCTGAGTGCGACACAGTGCTGACCCCCATGTGGTGATGTTAACGTGCCTTGTCAGTGAGATTGGTAACTATACGACACCGCGTCATAGAAGAGGCAGGGCATCTTCGTAAATTGGAATGAATAGCCGAAAGAAAAGCCGTATGTGAAGCCATGTGAGCTGGGAGTCCCCAGGAAAAGACCTCATGTAAGAAAGCTTGAAGGCAAAAAGTGATCAAAATATCGTGTTTTCTTCGCGATATTTCCTGAGAAGCGTAAATGTCGTTGTTTGATCGGGTTTAAAGATGGGTTAAAATCATTAAAATATAATAATAAAACAACAAAAAATAAAAATAAAAAATCATAAATACTTTAAAATTTAAAATTTTTCGGATATATTATTTTTATGTAATCAGTTCTCCGAAAAAATATTTTAATGCATATCATTTAAATAATTGATACAAATCATAAAATATAATATTATAAGATATATTCATATATTATATCAATTTTTAATATATCTTAGATAGATATAATTTTTCACTCATATTATACTATACAATATATATATATATATATATATATAGCATATTGTTGTATTTAATTTTTGTTTTTTTTTAAGGAAGCTTACTTTTATTTAAGTGGAATCATACCTTTTTTTAGTATATTCTAAATAAAGATTATTGCTCGTTTGTATTATACCATGTTTGAAATCTCTCTGTGTACTATACGACTCAGGCTACTTACTGGATGTTGTTGTAATGTCGTGTTTTACTATACGAGTAACAATGGTGAACGAAGGAGTTACGGTTAAGAGACATTATCTAATTCTCGCGAATGGTTTGGAGAAGAATGGAAAAAGTGAACGTGGAAGAAGCTAGGAAATGACGCGAGCAACTGGGGACAGCCATCAACCCATGCGCAATCGAGCGGTCCTTCCTCTGCGTTTTTATATTCTCTTCATCTCTCACTTGTTAATGGACTTTTCTTCTCTATTCTCTACTTACTACTTCCTTCTTTCTCTTCTTCTTTTGTCTCTAACGACTTAACACACCAGACTTCCTTCTGCTTTTCAGCTGCAGGTAACTAAGCTATGGACATTCATCATATATATATATATATATCTTATTATCATGTAGTTCCTTCCACCTCTTACAAAAGTGTACGGTGTTCAACGTGTATAAATGAATATGGGTTTCTTAGGATTTCAACTATATGAGGCTTTGGCTTGTTGTTGTTGTTGTTGTTGGGAATGAGAAGTATGATCAGACGCTGTCACCTTTACCAGCTTTCTTTTCGAATAATTTCTTCTCTCCACTCACTAAGTAGCACATCGCTTACCTATATTATTTCAATTTATGTCATAATCCTGTCTGGTTTTTGCATAATTTTGTTAAGTCAAAGAAGCTACCTAATGAAGACTGAAATTTGGTAAAATATTGTTATAAACCAAGCGGCAAGTCCCAACTTTCCCCTTCTCCTTCTTCTTCTATCTCTCTCTCTAAAGAAAATGCAAGTATTTACATCTTGACAAATCAGCCTCACCCAACCTTCTTGACCTCTCTTCAAAACACAAACCTTTTGACATGATAATCTTAGCTACCCAATTAGTGAAGAGTTTGGAGGTCGTTTTTACGATTTGACTCTTCAGAGAAAAGAGCCATATATAGCCCTAAATGGGCATTTTCTCAAAGTGATCTCTGAAAACAAAAAAGGTCAGATGTGCCATGGAAATTCTCGACAGACAGACAAAAGGGTCAGAGCCCGTTTCAACAACTAGACACAGGCTCTGCAGGAGACTTAAGAGTAGACCTTTTTTCTTTTCTTTTCTTTCCTTTTTGTCTTTTAATTTTCCCTGTTTGGCAGGCTTCCTCGCCTTGTCTCTTTCAAGAAACGCGTGCTAAATTGTGCTAGCGTCATCCATCCTCATCCTCTACATTCTACTATGCTAACTTTGTAACACGAGGTGTAAAGTAATAGTTTGAGTGGTAAAGAAAATAATTCTGGAGAGATTTCCTTTTAAGTAGAGGTCTTCTCATGTCTTCTAACTGGATTATCTACCCGCGTTCCTTGATTGCTATTCTTATAGTTGGTCACTGGTTGAGATGCCTAGATCTTTAGGCTTTTCCTAATAGATATCTTACGGGTCGAAGAACACATTGTATAAATAATAGCATTTGAGTGGAAACCCCGTTCTTGATGCATCATTCCTACCATTCACCAACAGAAGACAGCATCATTAGGCACAAACCTCAACTTGTCCGTTTCTTTAGACCTTCACAAAACACACTCTAATTAAGTTCCAAAACAAGCTCTCATCATTTGGTTTTCTTTTCCTTTTCCTTTTACCCTCTTCCTCTCTTTAATACATCCCTAGAAAAAAAAGAAACGATAGATCATTGTATGGTTTGTTGTAACACGCGCCATATTTTCATTCAGAGATGGAATGTTTGATTGTTGCTGGCCACCAAATGAGCTGATAATTATATCTGATAACACTTGTCACCTTTTATTTGGAAAATTCATTATTTCTTCCTTGAAGTTTTTAGCTTTTTGGGGCTCTGGTTCTGGGTTCTCTTCTCTCTTAATGACAATTCTCGTTTGTTATGATTTAAAGATGATGAAGTAAATGGTGGAAGTATTAATGTTAGTCTTGAATTTAATGCATGCAGCAGCAGCAGATATGATGGAGTCAATGGAGTCATTTGTCCCGCCAGGATTCCGTTTCCATCCGACGGATGAGGAGCTTGTTGGCTATTATCTCAGAAAGAAGATGGCATCCCAGAAGATCGATCTTGATGTTATCAGAGATATCGATCTCTATAGAATAGAGCCATGGGATCTCCAAGGTATTCTTCTTCTTCTTGCTTTGCTTTCACTTTTTACGGTTCTCATCTTACCATTAACGGGATCGGTTAAGTGGTTGAATAGTACGTTGGATGGTATATATTCACTTAGCATTAAAATGTAGTTATACTTTAATATTATGTATAAACAAATCTTAATAATTCGCATATATATAAGATATGTAATTGGATAATTTAATAAAAAAAAAAAGTAAACAAAGCAATCACCAAGCTATTTGTTTGTATTAGTATTCTATCATACACAATAAATCTTCAATAATACAATAGGATTCAGGTTAAAAAAAAATTTATAATAAAATGAATGGAAAGTTGGTGTTATTAGGTGGATTTACAAATATAAATCAATATAATTTTTGGAAAAAATGATGATGTAATAAAGATATATTTGATAAATTTTAGAATTTTAGAAATGTTTATGATATTTTTTAAGACGATGACATAATAATTAAATTTTTTATTATTTTATTATTAATAATTTTAAAATGGTGTATTATATGATATAATACAATAAGTGATATATAATATATAATAATATGTAAATTATTTACATATTATTATACTAGGATATATGAATAAGTTAATAAGATTTATTTATATATTCAGTATTATAGTTTACAACCTTGGTAATTAAATCTAGACTTGATCTTCGGGAGTTGTTTCCATAACATTAAGTCTTTAATGACTCTTTCTTTGGTCTAGTTAGCTTGATTTCAGGATTTACATTATCTTAGCATGACTTTATATATATTAATACGAGAAACCTCATAAAGTTGTACATATATGTATAAGTTTTGCATGATGTTGAACAGAGAGATGCCGGATCGGGTATGAAGAGCAGAACGAGTGGTACTTCTTTAGTCACAAGGATAAGAAGTACCCAACGGGGACAAGGACTAACAGGGCCACCATGGCAGGATTCTGGAAGGCAACCGGACGTGATAAGGCTGTCTACGATAAATCAAAACTCATCGGAATGAGGAAAACCCTTGTCTTCTACAAAGGGAGAGCCCCCAATGGACAGAAAACTGACTGGATAATGCATGAATACCGGCTTGAATCTGATGAGAATGGCCCTCCACAGGCAAGCATTATTCATAATCCTCCCCTCTCTCTCTCTCTCTCTTTTTCCGTTGAGATGTTACATTATTTAAACGACAAAATTCGTCTTCATGGTCTTCCACATGCTTAGTGCTAATTAATTATTAACAGTGTTTCTTGACCTAATTAGTGGATCTGTCTCTTTCATTTGTTTGTGTCAAATTAATTAGAGGGGGATTTGGAGTCCATTTCTGTCCGTTTTTGTATAAAAGTTGCATAGGAACTCTTTCTTTCCGGCAGTGGATCAAAATATTAAGTACGTCCTGCTTATCTTCTTGTAGCTTGCTATGAACTCACATAATAGGTTTTTGTTTTTAACTTAAAAGGAAAATAAAAGCCCTCCTTTTGCTTTTTGTACACATACCACGTCCCCATCATCAACATTACTTCATATCCTACCAATTAAGTTTTAACACCAATACAAATGTTAATGTATCATGTGATTAAGTAATATAGTAACATAAATGACATATCAATATTTGTATTCATATTTATAATTATTATTAATACATATATATACTATTATTCTCTTGATCATGTTTTCTTGAAAGATGAGCTCTCCTTTTTTAAGCGTAAATTTGATTCAAACCGAATCAAGTATGATGTTGACTCAAGCTTGGATTGAAGTTATAGTGTCAAACTTGAGCTCAAGTTTGAGCTTGTTCGAATAGATGCACAATGTATCACTGAAGGACTGTCATTAGAGTGAATATTAACGTTAAAAGGTAAACAATGTTATCGGTGAGATAATATTACCAAAAAGACAAACAAATTGATCTCGAGCTATTGACTTGGAGCTATAACTCGAAATTAACTTGTTCGAGTCTAGTCATGGATTCGATTTCTAGAATTCCCCTTTAATTTTTAACTTGAAATAAAAACAATGCCCCTTTTAGCTTTTTGTGCACATATCATTATTTGCAATGCCCTCCTCTTTATTAGTAATATTTCATACATTAATAATGAATATATATATATATATATATATGTATAAATGTTAATATTTTATATAATTGAGTGATTTTGAATTAGAGATTAAATAATATCTAATCACATAATAATATGTCAACGTTTACATCTATATTTGTATATATAATAGCATTTTGTATATGATTTCCACATAAAGGTGAGCTCCCTTTGTAAGGGTCAAAAAAGTTAATAGTAACTCTATAGCACTTTGGTAGCTTTCATCTAATTCCTTTGTCAAAAGCATGGTCTTTCTGTCTGTTCTCATTCACTTTGTCAGAAGCAAAATTCCAATTTTCTTCTTAGCTTGTATCTATCTATCAGTATCACACCAGAAAGAGAAACTCTGAGCTTCTCAAACTCTGTATAAAGTTCCTGTGTCTTATCTCACCAGCATCGTTTTAAGTTAATGCAGGAAGAAGGATGGGTCGTTTGCCGAGCCTTCAAGAAACGAACCAGTGGCCAAGCCAAGGGCCTGGAAGGGTGGGACTCGAGCTACTTCTACGATGAACCCAGTGGAGTCAGCTCAGTGGTTGATCCAGGTGAATACATATCAAGACAAACCCCAAGCTTTCTATCCCAGAATTTCATGTGCAAGCAGGAGGTAGAAGGGGACAGCTTAAGTAACTTCATCCAATCTGATCAATATTTACAGCTTCCTCAGCTGGAGAGCCCATCTCTGCCAATCTTAAAGAGGCCGAGTTCAATATCACTAACATCAGAAAATAAAAAAATGAAGAACGTGACTGATTGGAGGGCATTGGACAAGTTTGTTGCATCACAACTAAGTCAAGATCAAGAACGATTTGAAGGCCATGAACAGTCAAGCTTTGATGCAGAAACTAACGCTGATATTGCATTGCTGTTATTGCAAGAGTGGTAGAAGAAGGAAGGGGAACAAGAGAATTGAAGGTCATGAAGGGCGAGAGATGAAGAGGCTTTTATTGGTACTGTATTATAAATATTTGATGATATTATATACTGTAAAATTATGGTGGTGAATGAGTGAAAAAACTCTGCCTCTCTCTCTCCCTCTCTTTCGAGATCGAAATGCAGGTATTATTTTACATGAATGAATGGCATATTGGATAGCAAATAAGAAATGGGTCATGAAGGTCTACGTAGTTTCCATTAACAAAGCTAGAAGCTGCTACCTGCACTGCTCTAAACTAAGCTACACAGTGCGACAGGATTCATGTAACTTTGACTAGTTGGCTTGCTACTTAAGATTGAGGATTAATAAAAGTTTATGTAATAATTATGATCATTTCTAGTTTTAAAGGCTATAAATGTTTTCTAGTTTTGTATCTTTTTATTTTTTATTTTTTTTGCGAGGAATCGACTAAATGGAGTCTCATCATCAAATTGATAGATTTGAATGAGATTCTTACTTCAATACAGATATATCAGAAGGTGTTTAAATATGCATTTAAGTCTATTTATGGATGTGTGTAGTTGAACATGGATTGTCAAGATGTCTAATATTACATATCTTAACTAGTTGTTCGACCTATTATAAATTTATTATATGATATGTATTATATAATATCACTCGTATCGATGTTGTGACAATTTGTATATAATGATCGCTTAAAGTCTTAAGGTATTATTAACTTTAGATTTAATTGATTCCATAGTTTTTCTCTTAAAAAGACGTATTGTAGATATAGATAAAAAAAATAGTCTCAAACCTTAGTTTTGGGCAAGTATCATACCAAGCCGGTACAAGATTTCATCTCATACGAAGCAGGTATAGGAATGAGATGAATTTCGTATCAATCAAGAAAAACCTTAGATCTAATGACTTGACCTCACTTTTGCTCTTGGTTTATTGTTAATGGGTTTCGAACCTATACTCTCTCATTTGGACACCCTCAGTTTTATCACTCAAATCACCCTTAAAAGGGTTTGGATTATATTTCCTTTGAACGCAAATACAACCTTCCTGTATATTCCTAACAGCATCGAGATGCATGTGGGCTAGGCGTGGGCCATTGGATTGTCTAGCATGCGCTGTGCACGGTGGCTCCTGCTGCTGGGCATGCTTGTTTTTGGTATAGCCTTCACATTTTCTCTTGGCGCCACGCATCACTAACCTCACCTTTCTGCACAACTACAACCTGTATATTAACATATACAATTTTGCTTTTTGAATTTCACTGTGTGTGCCTAAATGATTATCTCATTCGCGAACAGCTTCTTTCGTTCACACTAGCTATCTTAATGTTATGGATATTCAATCGCATTTAACAATTGAACTACTGATAAATGCTGATTCTTAGTTTCAAAATGTAATCCAACACCCGAATTGATTGATCCACGTTCTGGTTCAAGTGAATACCAGTACCGGTAATATAATCAAGCTCGAAAAGGGTTGGTTTGAGCTTTGCTCGAAATTAGAATAATCAACTTAAATTTAAACTTGGTTCAATTGGTTAGTAAATAGTATCGATGGGTTATTTAAGAAGAAGAATTGTTTAATAAAGAGCGACCCGTTTCATTATTCATTCACCATTTTGGATGAATCGAAGAAAATGTGAACTCTAAGGTCAGAATAATTGCCTATCTATAAATTTAATCTAAAAATAGTTAATTGAAAATTTAGTCGGAATATTTGATATTAACCAATTAATTCAGTTTTTATTTATAGTTCTTTTCAAATAAAAAATTTGGTTAGATTAAAAAAAGATATTAAACTGATTTGATTAACCGGTATAGAACACCTATACCTTTCTTTCTCTATGTAAAAAAGTGGATGGACCTCCTGCCGACTCCAAAAAGGCGAAAATGTCATTCTCAGTTGAAGCAATCATCTTCCAAAACAAATGAAAGCAATAAAACTTTGTTGAAAGTCCAAAGGAAAAATGTATCTTCTCGTGATTGTTGCACTAGCAAGCTGTTTCATCTCAAGCATGGTGGGACTGTAAATCTAAGCTCATAGGCCAATGAAGAATGTCGACGTCAATTGCTGTCATGCTTGTACTGGGCGATCAGAAAGATGAACATGAATCTACTGCCATTTCAATCAGTTGACCAAACTGAGCCTTTCCTTTCGAATAATAACAATGATGCTCATCATGGCACGCAACAAAGCAACCAGCCCTTTCTTTATATCAATGAACTTTACATGCACAGATAAGGCCTGTGATGCAGAGTGGTGACTGGAATATTAAAAAAATGTAATACAAATTCAGAAAGTGTTGATCCAATCACATGATTCAATGGATAAACTTTTATCTTTTATAAAATGGATATGACATCTTGACAAAACATATATAACCTATAAACGATATGTTATTTGGATCGGTTTAAATCTTTTCTATCAATGATACTATTTATATAATCAATAATACTATTTATCCTATTAATACTTTTAAAGATATTTTTGATCAACTTAAATTATCATTTAAGATTTAAATTGAGCTTAAATCAGCTATACCCAGGTTCAGCTCGCCTTAAACTCTACGCTCTCTACCTCCACCCTACAAGAAGTAACACATAGTGAATCAGCATTCAAAGAATACAAATGTGGAATTCTAGCTATTGCCCTCATTATTAGTAAGCGAAAACAATATGACCAATTACAGTGTGGCATATTGTCAATGTGAAAGGGGAGTTCTAAGAGAAGCTATTATCATGATGTTGCACTGATATTTCTTTGCCGAATATTAATTGGTTAATTGCAAACGTTCGTCCAGATGTTGAATAAGATGGCCATGACTCCTCTCCACCATACCTAACTTGGGAATTGACTTGGTTGTCTGTCTTGGTTTAATGATTTTGTTGTTAAAAGAATTTGTCACTTTGCATTGTCATAACTTGGACATTTTTAAAGGCACATGTAGAGTTAGATTCGATATAAGTAAACCTGAGATCGTTAATATATTCATTTGCTTTGAAAATTTTTCTTTTTCTTCTCCTATGAACTCAATGTCACTTAAATAAATTAAACTCAATCTTAAAATGATCAATTTAAATTCGAATCGAACTCAAACAGACTTCTATTCTGGTAAGGCTTGAATCCACCACTGGATAGACAAATCTTTCTTCTTTTCACTGAAAGCCTGATTTTGAAGGCAGCCCTTATTATAGTTCATATATTAGCATTTTAGAGGGCCTAAAACCCGGACGGACAAGATGAGGAGGAGCCCAACAAGTGCAGCCCTATCCACAAAACCAAGCCCTACGCCTTACTAACAGCCTTATAATTTTCGATGATTCATGTCTTAATCTTTGATGACCTTTTTCTTCTTCTCCACTGCCTTTAGTGGCCTTTTCAACAAATTTATCACAAGCTTGAATTAGATTTTTTGAATTCAAACCAAGTTTAAACAAACCTGAACCGACTCTATCCAAGCTGTTGCAGGCAAAATCCACCCCTAAAATCATCTTAGTTTAATGGACTTTCAACATAAAACTAGTTGCACATTCAGGCTTCCTACATTTATGAGACAACCCATCTACAATTTTGCAAGAAATCCATCAATAGTTTTGGCTCCTATTTTTGTTATAGCTTCCTAATATTTTTTAATGCTTCCCAAAACAAATATACAGCAAAATATTCCAATCTATAAACTAATATAAATACGTTTTAATTATTAAAATAACCTTTTTTTTTGGGTCAAATTTTAAAAGGAAAACCTATCATTTTATCAACCTATGAAAACTAACCATGTGGCCTATCTAATATGATAAGTCTAAAGTCCGAATCCAAAGACAAAAGACCTTAGTTAAGATAGACGCGTTACCATTTACTCCTAATCAAATCAGAACATCCTATGAAATGACACAAAAGTATGCACTACATAAACATGCACATAATGAATGATCCACTACCCTACCCACCCCACCCACCAAGCCCACTGATCTCTGATGAGACACTTCCACCAAATATAGGATTCATTGATGAAGCGGGTTTTTCCATGCCAATTGATCCAAACTTATGTTTAACTAAAACCCAAATCAAGTTCGTAACATCCGTTCAAAATTCGATCAAACTAAATTAACATATAGTATCACCACTAAATCAAGATACCGTATCATAGATCAAAACAATAAATATCATCACAATAAATTATACCCATTAAGCAAACAAATCTATGTTGAATAATTCAAATCAAATCAAATGATGAACTCAAATGCATTATGGACTAAAAAGCTTATTATTAACTCAAAGTCGTATGTTACAATGGTATCTCATATTTCCCAAACTGTCCCACTCCACTCCTAGCTAATCTTTGAAACCACTAAGTTGCAGCAGGTTACAGAGACTTACTATGGAAATTCTCGAGAAGAGGACATAGAATCTACATTATTAACAAAGAAACCTACATAAAGGCAACTCTCACAACCAAAGATCGAACTACAATTTATACAATTTTTATACTAGTACGCTGCAGCTTTATGGGTCTCTAAGTAGCCTTTTTCCTGGCCTTCCTTGCAAGTGGAGTCCTTATGGACTTCAGTTGCTTAGGCTTCCCTGAGGAAGAAACCTTAGTTTTCTTCATGGAAGCCTTCACTGGAACCTCTGCTTTTTTCAGAGAAACTGCTGTTGCAGATCTTGTCTTCTCCATGATGATGATGGGAACTTTCTCCTTCACACGTGCCTTCCCCTTAGTAGCTACTCCTTCAGCCAGCATGTAAGACGCCCTGATCTTGATGAGCTTCCCCTTCGCAGCAGAGTTTTTCAACTGCACACCCAGCATCTTCTTGAAGTTCGCCGGAAGCACCGCCTGATGCTTTTCTTCTATATACTTGGCTATGGCGCGAGGACTAGATCCACTCTTATCCTTCAGAGCCAAAAGAGCCTCCTTTATCATCTGCCCAGTTGAAAAGTACCAAACCCAGTTCAAAATTTTACACAAAAAACTCTATTTAGACGAAGATCATGATCAATAACATGAACAAACCTCAAAGTAAGGAGGATGAGGAGCAGTTTTTGGTTTCTTCTCTCTAGGAGTCTCGGGCGGCTTCTCCTTGGGAGGCTTAGGCTTCCTCTCCCGAGTAACCATCTTCTCCGGCGGGTTAGTTTCCACTTCTTCAGCCGTCATGAAAGCTAAACAGATTCTTCTTCACTCTTCATCCTATCATGAAGTGGTTTTCTTGGATTTATAGCAGAGAACGATCCGCGTGAAGTGGTTTGATTGGTTCTTAAAATCTCGGGAGTGTTCGGCTTTGCAAGGAAGTATCTAGAACGTACACGTGGGGGCCAATATAACCATTGCTTTAATGTGTTTTCGTTTAGCATAACACATGATGGAACATTGTTTTGGGGCAGGCTTTGGTTCTCTTCTGTCCATTGTGTGCTTTCTTGTTGGAGTTGAGGATTCAAATTCTTGAGTTAGGATTAGGGTTTTGACATAAAATTTAGGTAGGATGGAAGCTAAGAAAGTGTCCATGGTAAGGAGAGCAATATGGAGTAAAATTAAGTTTGGATTTTACTTGAATTGAGTCCAAACAAAAAATGAATTGAATTTGACTTAAATCTATAATATGTAACTCAAACTCAAATTTGTTCAAACTAATACATAATATTATCAAAATATTATCGATAAAATAAATAGTATTATCAATAGAATAAATAATACTATCAAAGGGTCAATCAAACTAAACTCAAACTAAAATGATAAAATGAAACTCCCACTCTAATTATACTCGTTTGAGCCGAACATGAATATAAACCTAAGTTAACTTGATTCAAATCCGAGCATTTAGTAGATAATCCTATCATGTAAGTGCCAATTTCTCCTTTGTTCTTCGCAAATTTGCTTCAGTAATGTAGAAGTACAGAGAAAGAAAAAAAAAAACCTTTGAGAAAATTACTACCAATGGTTTCAATGACAGGATAATGCTGCATAAGCTTTCCTTCAACGACACCAATAATCATCATAGTCCTCCACATCCTCAAAGCACTATTTTAAAAACTAAATTGGATCAATTGAGAATTAATATAAATCCACCCTGAGCTATGACTAAAAGTTGTCTTAACCATTAGATCAAATTGACTTAAGATTGAACTAAGTGACTAATATTAAATTACGATTCAATGGTTGAATCAAATTGTTCTAATTATTATCTTAAAATCATATTGATATAAAGGACAATTATATCATGTCCCAGGTTAAAGATTCTAGACATGATAATCGAGTTGATTTAAGTTAAATTTCAACCAATTTGCCTGCAAGTTAACATAATCCTAGGTTGTCAGAACATAATGGACATAAGATAAAACCTCCACTGTAGTCTAATGTACTTACAAGATGAGTACTATTTGTATTAGATATTGTTGTCGGACTTATCATCATCATATAATTGAGTTGTTATACGATATTACCTACCCAGCAAGATATTTATCTAACATTCTTATTCAAAGATTTGAGTCATCTCAATCAACAATCAACCACGAGATCATAGTTAAAAAATACAAGTAGATATTTCAACTCAAGGTCGGGATCCAAAATCTTGCATGAGGGTTTTCTTACTTTTCATCCATGACCACAATGGGGTAGTTATCTTCACCTTTTCAATCGAAATACTTCCAAGTCCTTAAAATCAATCATTACTTGAATTAAGAATCCCTTGCTCATTCTAATTTGAATGTCACTTCTCCTTATCAATTCTATAAGTATAAAAGACTATCTAAGAGAGAATCATCATGAAAAAAAGAGATCACTAGAGCAGATATCATTAATTATATCCATTCTCTACCCATTCTCTACATAATACATATATGCTAATAGCTACATTATAGACATAAACATTCTAATCATCGGACCGAATCACGTTAAAAATCTCATGCCTTATTCTCTAAAGTATATGTTTTGTTCATCTGCATTCACATCGCACAATAGTAGACACCAAAGTCTACTCAAAATCTAATCGTTGCTATCATAATTTAACTAAGACAAGATTCTGAATTGCATACATCAGGTAATGATGAAAAATCACATCAAAGTGAGTGATTTAATTGTTAATTTTATTTATAATTCAAAATTATTTGATCAAATAATGACAACATAAAGTATTATTGAATGAAAAAGTAGTGAAAATGAGATGGAATCAAAATCCTAAGAAGGACAGAATACAGACGATTGGAATTTGTTCTCCCAAGCATATGTTTGAGTTATATTCGCTATCCGATAATTAAAACACTATATTACAAGCATGTTTGGAAGAGAATATTATCACATTATACAACTGCAAAGATAAAAAGAATACCAGTAATTCCGCTTCTTTCACTCTCCCTTTTCTTTACTCTTTCACCACTTAGAAATAATGAATCTAAAATTCCCTTCAAAGCAAAAAGGTTGCAGCCACACCGAACCATTGCAAGAGGGACATGAAATTCAAGTTGATCTAATTTGGAATTACATCAAACGGTACCTCCTAAATAAGAGTACTTTACAGAAAACAGAATGAAACATATGTTCTATACTGTTAGTGACCTGCAAAACCAACTCCAACTCACCAATATTCACAAACACAGACAGATCAGTTCTTCTGGAAACAGACCGAAACCAATATTATTTACCAGTAATCCAGTCAATACACTCCATGAGACACTCAAGCAACAAACTGGCACAAAGAAAAAAGTCATCTGGCAAATTAATGGAGCCAGTCCCTCCCAGGCCTTAGCCTCCTACTTCCCTAAATCCTTCCCCTTTTCTTTCCACACACCACACTACTTACTTCCCTACCTCAATCAACCTGGACATACTCCTTTAGCCTGTCCTTGCCTTCCACGTGGTCTCCAGCAGTAATTAATTTTCTCACCTCACCCAGTCAGTATTCCCAACTGGCATCCCTATGCTTACGCGCATAGACCTGCTTACAGAGAGGTCTAACATATACAAAGTTAAAAATTATTTTGATTCATATCACAAGTCACATTTTCCAATGGAAATTGGAGACAAATATGATTAACATGGGGGGAAACAAACAATATTCCCTTGAACTCTAAGGATGAAATCAAGAGATATGAAGGAGATGGAAAAGGGAAGTGGTTTATGAAATATAAAAAGCTCTAAGATCCATTGTCAATTCTGTAATGAATCTCAAACTCTATGCCCTAGCTAGAACCCAAAAATGGATTTGCAAAATATATAATGAAACAACACTGCAGAATAACAAACTTAAATCATAGAGCAAACATGGTGCACCTTGAATATACAAAGCAAATTTAGAACCAGTACAGCTACTGTTGGCATATAAACAACTATGGGAGACATTGAGACTGAATTTTAACACAGTATTGAAAAAATTACAGAAAATCTAAATGCAACTTCTAGCACAACATGTTGCTTCCGTCAATCTGGCAGGCAAAAGAAGTGTGATGGAATTATCATTCTAGATAATCCCAAATATGCAACTATCATCCATTGTGGCCACAACTCATAAATCAAGAGATGTAATTATATATATTTATCATCCATGCACATTTTAGAAACATGGCAATCAATCATTATGCCCTTGTTCAACCAAGCCAAATATATGTGCAATGATTATTATTTATCTTTGTTGTATCAAGATTTCTCCTAAATCATATTTTAGACTTAGTTATCCAATTAGAACACCAGAATTTGAATGCCTTAAGAATAACAAATTATTCAACATAACAGACAAGAGAACAGAAGCTGTACCTGACACAAACCAATAAAATGATCAGAAATAAAAAAAAAAAAACTATTATTTACATGATATGCCAATCCCAATGCACAAATGAAATGAGGAGACACTTTCTAGTACCAACCAATGTAATCATTAGGTAACAAAAAGAGAGACAACTCTCCAGGTTCTTTCTAATCAAACAAAACTAATGCTTACTCTCAAAAGACCGTATTTAATACACCAAACTTGCAGAGTATAGTAGCTTAAGATGTATAAGTTCCCCTTTCCATCACACTTCAAGATATTTCTTCACTGGGAAAGAAACAGGATTTATATCATAATCCATTTTTTATAAAATAAAAGCAACTAGAGCGTCACTTCCATGGCAAAACATATTCAACCCAAAGCTAAAACCTTGACCTCAATAATCAATACTACATTGGATGAATTAGAATAGCAAAATATATCCTCCATTAATAGCCAGACTTACTTTCCAAATGCAATCCTCAATTTATACTATATGGAATTCAAAGACCTTTGCAACCACCAACCACACTTGCAAACTCAACCATCTAATTCAGGGAGAAATATATATCACTATCAAGCTATGTTTACAAGTTGTCACATCTCACATGAATTGTGATTGATGTAAAATTAATAAATAAAAATATTTAATTGCAATTTGAATAAGAAAGCAAATGACCGTAGTAAAAGCTATCACCAAACTCTACAAGTCCCCTTACCAAGAAATCACAATCAATATTTGATTTCAAATTCCAATCCAAAAGTTTCATGTTGCCCATAGAAAAGAATATCATCAAGATCTCTCCTGAAATATGAATAAAATTTTATTACTGAAGCACCAAATGCCATAATTCACCTTGCACTCCACCAAAAAAAGGATCAAAATAATATGATTTGGCAAGTCTCAATTTTATTTGGGGCAGCACATTTCAAATAAAAATCACAATTCCCGATAAGCTTTTAGGCAGATGAATTTGTGAACAGTGGCATAATGTTGCAAAAAAAAAAGCCACAAACTTATTATAATTAATTATTAAAAGGATGACATGACCTTTAACACTACAATATCCGCTCAAGTAACCACAAAAATTGATTAAACACATCTTCCATCCATAAAACATTGGATCAGTAGGCAGGGCTCAGATTTCATTAATCCTACAGAAGGTCTACACTTTTTCATTTCTCTACAAAAACTTTAGAAACATCTGTGCAAGGCCTCCATCAGCATTCAAAGTTTAAACCATCCTCAGCACTTGTAAGAATATAAGAAGAACCTTAACTTGAACTCTCCACTTCCAGAAAGAGTCACCCAGTCTATTTCCTTTCAAAAGATTCAACATTAAGCATCACTATGTGAGCTAGATCCATTATGTAGACCATGAAATATAAGGAAATTGATACTGCCCTTTACCACAACCAACCATAGAAAAAATCCACAAGCACTTCACACCTAGAGCAGAAAGAACAGACATCTACTAAGTCTCCACAATATAGGAATATTATAAGCTTCTTAATTCAGATCCTTCAGAGACGTAACCTAACTATACAAATTAAAACTCAAGATCTTCTACCAATAACTGAGAACAAGAAAGAGAAGTACAGGGGATGGAAGGCAAAGAGAAAAGCAGAATGAAGATACTAAAAAAAAGTATAAAAAACGAGACTGCAACCATATATTTTAGCAGCAAGCCCAGCAACCAGCATTTGCAAGCCAACCTAGACAAAATTGTACAAGAAAGGTTGAACATTATAATATGACAGCGTTCACTATAAAATCTGAGAAACTAAAATTTTCAAGGAGTCCAGCATTACCCAAGGTTCTTGAGTCTAGTAGTAATAACCACCTCCATATGAGTGATCATCCCCATAATAAGGTGGATATGCACCATACTGTAAACAAAAAAGGGTTCAAGAAAATCATGAAAAGGCTATTTATATAACACACACATATTAAAGACTGTGAGCTTACATCAGAAACATAATAATCATCCGAGTAGAGACCACTGCCAGCTCCATAATCATCTACAGAATACCAAAGCAATACAAGCAATATTATAATTCATTAATCATTAAGCCCACCTAAAGAAATCAATGTTGCTCATAAGGAGTACATACCATGGTAATAATTTCCACGAAGTGAAACTGCAGGATCATTATAGTCCAGCCGTCGGCGGAGTCTACTTGATCCCATATAATCAGGATCATGGTCCTAGAGCAGGAAACAAATTTCACATAATAGGGAACACCAGGAGGGTGAATGCAGGAAACAGGAACAAAATTTAAGGAGATAAAAATTCAGTAACATACCAGAAAGTTCGGAAGAAGAAATAAAAAGAAAAGAAGAAGAAACTCACTACTGCATAAAATGGTCTCTTCACACCATGTGCACAGTCATCATAATTATAAGGGTCAATAACATGTCTTTCAATATAACGTCTATCAAAATCTTCATCTGGAGAAAATGGTTGCCTCCTATAGGAAAAATGATCCCCATGTCCTCTATCGGGGACATCAAGCCAATGCCTACTGGAATTAGGCCTTGATGGGCCAGCTGCTGCCATTGCTCTACCAGATGTATAATGACCACCTCTGAAAGAACCCCTTCTTCCTCCTGCTTTTGAGCAAGTGATGTAAATCAAATAAATTAAACACAAGCATATTTTGTGTTACACATCAAGATGCCTCTGTGCATGCATGTGAACGTAAGAACACACACAGGGAAAGAGAGAGAGCAAGAGATAACCTCGTCCCATAAATGGCCTCCCACGAAATTCTGTGTATCGGTTATCAAGGCCATAGTCATTGGGACCTATTCTACGAAATTGTCCGCGTCCACGTTGATAGAAACCCCTGCCCCGTTGGAAATTCACCCGGTTGAAGTGATGTCCACCCTGACCAAAACTTCTTCCTACAAGCCGAAAAGATGCCACATCAAAGGGGAAATAATATGCATATGAATATCCAGAGCTTAATTCTATAAAGATAATAGATTACCATATCTGGAAACGGCTCCACTGCCACCATGACCAATTCGATATCCACCACACATTCCACCCTTCACTGCTTGAGTTTTTGGCATGGGATTTGACAGCCTTGCTTTCAGTTTTACCTGGGAGCACATGAAAACACAATGCAATCAGTTATATTCCATCTTCAGTAAATATAAAGACAATGCATATATATTAAACCTAAACACATCCAGTATTGAACTAAGAGCTTCACCAGGGAGTTGCCATCAACCACTTCTTTATTATTTATGCCATTGATGCAAGTAACAGCAGCTTCATGGGTTGAGAAATCAACAAAACCATAATCTTTCCTTTTAGCGGTCGACATATTCCGGGCCAGGACAATGCGTACAATCTCCCCAAACCCTTGTATCTGCCCCTTAACTTGGTCTTCATTCCAGTGAGGAGGAACCCCATCAAGAAATACTGTCTTCACCTGAGCCATTATTATCGGATCAGGTTCCCTCAAAGGTTCAGCAAAAGCAACTTTGACAGTTCTCTCAGGGTGGCCAAACACAACATCAGGCTTCTGAAGCCTCTTATATGCAGCCATGGCATCAACATGACAAGAAAACTCAACAAATGCAAAACCACGACTCAACCCCTCATGCTGAGCATCTGAAACAAGAGTAACGTTCTCAACACCTTCAACACCATACTCTTTCAACTTTTGTTTAATCTGCCAACCCACATAAACATCAAGGATGAGCTATCAAACTTGACAACTATCAAATAAAACAAGCTAGACACTTACAGCCTCCTTGGTCCAAGTATTGCAGATATTTCCCACGAACAACGTATCGTTGTCCTCACTTGGTGCAGTCCCACATCGCTTTCCACAAATCTGTTGAGAAAAAATTAGCACAGAACTTATAAGCCAATAAAACAGAAAAAATAAACAGATCAATACCACAGGGTTTTTCATCTCAGACAAAGCCCGCTGTGCATGCAGCTTGTTTGCAAACTTCACAAATGCATAACCCTTATTCTTATTTGTTGCAAAATTCTTGTGTAACCGAACTTCAGCTATTTCTCCAATCCTCTCAAAAACCTTCCTCACATCCTCCTCCGTAGCATCACGATCTAAACCACCAACAAATATCTCATGCTCCTTCTTAATCCTACGGTCTCTTGCAATTGCTTTCAATTCCCTGTTTTCATCCTCCAGTGTCTCAGCTTCTTCAGCAGGCTCCTCTATATCATCCTCTGCAATCTCTTCCTCCTCATGATCTCCATAGTCTACTTGATCACCGTAGTCTTCAAACATCTCATAACCACCATACTCATCCTGTTCAGGTTCAGCATCTTCTACCAGCAGCTTGGCTTTCACGTTTTCATCCTTGTCAATAAGCCCAATCTTGGGCTCCTGACTGTCATCGAGAGTTTCTATTTCATCATCCTCCTCCAGGTCCTCCTCCACATCCTCTAGTTTATTTTGAATGCTCACTTTTTCCCTAACATTGGATTTTGCAAGCCCCAGAGCAACTGGATCTTTTTGCTTCACAAAATCCCCTTGCTGTTCATTGTTGTAAAAGCTGAGTTTTTTATTTTCATTAAATTTTGCAAACTCCCTAACAAGTTCTTTTTTCTTCACAGAATCCCCAACATGCTTACTAGCATCTTCTTCCACTGATGTTTTTACCTGCTTAACTGATTCCTCATCATCTTTGGCTGCAGTTCCCTCCTCTTGTGAGCCTTCTATGACATTTGCAACAGCAGGTTCTTCCACTTCCACTATGTTTTCTTCCTGCTTTATAGGTTCTCCAATGTTTTCAACACTAAATTCTTCTGTTCTTGCCTTCACAGCTTGCTGAGAATCCTGGGTTTTAGTCTTCACTAGCTTCTTCTTTGCTCCTGGCCTAGTGCCTGGAACGGCTGCTTTTTTCACTAGGTTCATTGTGGCAGTTTCAGCTAATGCTGTCACTTCATCAACTAACAATCAATTCAAAGTTGTTAAAATTGATTGACAAATGACAAACTTACATGTCAAGACAGACTAAAAAAAATAAAATTCCACCAATATTGAGAACAATATCGCCGAAAATAGAATCATCCGTCATAAATTTTTCAACAGCAAGGTAAAATGACCACATAACTAAAAATAATATGAGTCATCACTTGATTTCTAACCCACAAGTCTCTATTTACATGATGCCTCATATCTACAGAGAAAAGCTGATTCAGTCGACGAGTTTGAACTTTAAATTATTAAGAATCCCTTTATTCCAACTTTTAGTTCATATTAGCTCTCTTCTAAAACTAACGAAAACAAATAACCATAACTGTAAGAATTCATAGTTAAATTATACCCGGCAATTTATCAGACTTGGAATCAGAACTCGTAGTATGTTGTGGAGGTGTCGTGTCGTTGGCCTTTGCTTTGCCGACAGAACCGCGCTTTGTTTCCACGATTTTAGATGTCAGAGATTCCGATGAGGTTGGAGAATGAACTTTACCAACAGCTTTCCTCACCGGCAGCGTCTTCCTGGTGACCGTTGATTTCGCAGGGTCAGCATTTCGGGTTCTCATCAATTAACCCTAGATAGCAGCGCAATACGGTAAAACCACAGGAGAGGTCAACCGAATTTTGATCGATTTAATTTCTTTTTCTGGCCTAAGTCACATCGCAAGGTGTTTAGGGGATACGTGCGGTGGAAATGGAATCACAAATGGGTTTAGGGAATATTGTTCAAATATAAGGGGTCAAAAAATGTCTATCGGAGTCAATGAAAATTTTAGGGTTTTGTTGATTTTTCACATTGACCTACGGAGGGGGTTGAGTCAGGTCTATCAATAGTCAAACTGATAAATTATTCAGATCTGATATTGTGAATCAACGAAAGAATATGGAGATTTTAAAGATATTATATATATTATATCATGATTTTTGTATGTGGATTTGATATTGTCATAGTAAATAGCCAATCTAGATCTATTCATGGTCTAATTGATAAACTGTTTAAGAGTAATATTATATCTTTAATTTTGTTTTGAGGCTCAAGGATTATTTTTTACCTAAAATATGTTGTTATCTCAAGTTTTTCTCTGTTAATTTTAAAAATCATATTTACCCACTTATAGACAGTTAAAATTAACGAAACTCTAACGATTTAAAATTTTATCTTTTTTCCCCTCAAACCCTTAAAACTAACTATTTTCTCTCTAAGTCAAGTTTAAAAAAATAACATTCTCCCTTTAGTATTTAGTTTTTAAATGCCAATCTGACACCATCGTTGATGATGAAGCTTCTTTGACGTATCATCATGCTCCGACAATTTCCCTCCCCTTCTTTGGAACATCGACTGACTCAACTCTAGTCTAGAAAGATGAAGTAAAGTAGCCATTCTAAATCTATTCATGGTCTAATTGATAAACCGTTTAAGAGTAATATTATATCTTTAATTTTGTTTTGAGGCTCAAGGATTATTTTTCATTCAAAATATATTGTTATCTTAAGTTTTTATATATTAATTTTAAAAATCTTATTTATCTATTTATGAATAGTTAAAATTAACGAAACTTTAACAATTTTAAATTTTATCTTTTTTTCTCTCAAACCTTAAAAACTAATCATTTCCTTTTTAGGTCAAGTTTAAAAAAATAACATTCCCCTCTTAAGATTTTGTTTTCAATCCCTGGTGCCAATCCGACACCATCGTCAATAACGAAGTTTCTCCGATGCATCACCATGCTTCGACGATCTCTCTCCCCTTCTTTAGAACATCGACTGACTCGAATCTAGCCTAGAAAGACGAAAACGATCATTTTTGTCTTTCTAGGCCAGATTCAAATCGATCGACATTCCAAATGAGAGAAGAGACTGCTAGAGCATGGTGATGCGTCAGGAAAGTTTCATTGTCGGTGATGACATCAGATTTGATACTGGGGATTGAAGACTAAATCCTAGGGGAGGAATACAATTTTTTAAAACTTGGCCTAAAGAGAAATGATTAGTTTTTACAGTTTTAGGGAAAAAATAAAATAAAATATTAATTTATTTTTAATATTACAGATAAAATATCGATTTTACTTTTGAAACAGTTAATTTTAACTATTTATGAGTGGATAAATGAGATTTTTAAAATTAAAAAGAGAAAACTTGAGATAATAACATACTTTGGGTGGGAATAAATCCTTTAGCCTTGTTTTGATGATAAAGTTATATAGTCACAAATAAAACTTTGGGTGTTAACAAAGTAGTAGTGAAAAATAGGGAGTTAAAGTGATATCTGTGTGATTAATGAAAATTATAAGGGTTTTATGAACATTTTACATATTTTGATTTTATTGTTTCTATTTTGATTCAACATTGATCCAATAAAATAATCCATTTGAATTTATTAATATTGATCTCATCATTTTTAATATTAATTTTATTATTGATTCATTTATAACATTAATCTAATCATTTTTAACATTCACCACATCTTTTTTAAAATGTTAATTTATCTTTTAATTTATTTCTAAATTAGGTATTTACTAGTAAAATTTTGCAGTTAAACCACAATTCATAACCATTGGATTATCACTTGGAGTAATTGCTACTGATAGATCTTAGTCAGATTGGTTAAATCGACCGATTCGATATAGATTTTAAAACAAATGTGAAATTTTTTCAAAGAATGCCCTACCCTATTTACCTCGTCCAACAGCCACTGGGGATTTTAAAACGACATCGTACTAAATAACCATTATGGGTACATAGGTCACAACGAAAACCCGACCTGTGTAATTACCGAACTTCAAATCTGTTCGAGTAGAGATCCAAAGCACTGTCGGTCTCAGAGATTCGCTTTCCTATCTTCCTTCCATCAATGCTTGTAAGTGATGAAATTGGCGATTTCGATTTCATAAATTAGCTTCAACTTTGAAGTTGAGTTCAGAAAGATGGGCGCCTCCGAATCAACATTACCGGTAACTCTTTAAGTGCATTTCAAGCTTTTTTTTTTTTTTTTCACATATTCCTGTTGAATTCCCTTCTTAATTTGAACATTTACGTAATTTTTTCTAATCCTGAAGAGACCAGTTGATCAGATCACCACCGTCTCCCAAAGATCAGAAAGCGTCGATCCCATTTTGGAGAAACTGAAAGCCCTAAGAATTGTGAGCCTTCTATTTTATTTTTATTTTTTTCGTTGTGGAGGAGTTTGTATTAATTGGGTTTTTTTTTTTTTTTTAATTTTAATATTTTGCCTCTATAGACAACGCCGATATTGACAACACCACCAACGGAGGGTAGCTTGACTGACATTTTAGTGAGAAAACAATCTTCTTCTTCAACTTCAGGTAGGTTAGTTATAGTGGTTTGAAGATTGCTTCTATTTGTTTCCATGAGTTGAATTCTGGTTTTTGAGATTTGGATTTTGTTCTAAAATTGCTATTAAAGGTACCAAGGTACAAAAAATCAAATTCTGAGGATTCGGTTAAGCAGGATGGATGATTAATGATTATTATATGGTTTTGCAAGCAAAGCTTATTATATCAATAAAACAGCATGAGGGCAATGCTTTCAACAAGAAATATGTTGAGTTAGAGAGTATTAATTAAGATTACATATTGAACTGCCTCATATGAATATACTTTTCAGTTAGAGAGTATTAATATACTTTTCATTTAAAATTATTTACTTACTATATTGATTGAGAATCAATTTTTATGATTTATGGAACATTCTGGTGCTTCTCCCTGTGAAACTCCTTCTCGTCACATCCATATGTTTTCTGTCTATAATTTCTACGTTTTAGTTGTACATGATTTTTATGACAAGTTAAAAGGTTAGTTTCACCATAGAAGTTGATATTATAAAATCTGCATTGCAGATTGGAACAATGAATCGTTCCCTAACATGCTTTCTGTTACCCACCACGAGCAACATAATTTCCCGATCTTCTTCTTTTGTGGAAGTTTTGTTTGCTTGTTTTCTTCTGAAACAAAATAAATAAAAATTCTTTTTTGAGTGTAGGTCGCCTTTTATGCACTATAAATGATTACTAGATAATATCTTCATCTTGTAATTTTTTAGTTCACAGACATGAACAAATCAAGGATGTGTTACATCTTGCTGGAATTTTCCTTCTGTTATTATGATTATGGATATAGTGAATAGATTTCAATTGGGAAAAGCCTTTTGGTCTAGTAGTCTATTAGAGTTGTACTCAAGTTAAAAAAATTTAAAGGAGAGTGAACGTGGTTCATAATGAGTGGGTGTTAGCGGATAAAATAAAGATTAATAGTTTTTTTTGTTCTCCTTTTTGAGTCTAATACTATTCACAGTAATGTGATAAGAGGTGGCTAATTTTGTAATGCATGTGTTTATGACATGGAAGAGTACAATTAGTCTAAGACTACTTTAGTAATTTTTTCATGGAAAATTGCACCCGTTTACCATTATTCACTGAGACTAATGCAAATTAACCCACACATGAGACTCTCCAAATTGACCACCCCCATTAATATATTTAGAAGTATACCCTTGTATATATAATTTGCTTCCTAACTTGTAAAAAAATAAGAAGAAATTTATATATATATATATATATGTTGGTACAATTATACCCCATTAATTGTGGGTTTGCTTGTTGATGGTTAGATATAAATATTGGTTTTTTTCATATGCTTAATGTTTCTGGTCTTTCTTCCCTTTCTAGTTCTTGTGGATATAAGATATCCCCCTTCCCTCTTGCATGTTCAGTTCGTCTCACTCTCACTCTCTCTCTCTCTCTCTCTCTATCTATCTATATATATATATATTATGATTTTTCTGCCATATCTTCTCATTCCTATTCTATCTATAGTTTTGTTCCTCTGCTTCTCCATCTATTTGTGGTAAAATAAGCATCTTTGTTGTGTCAAGTTATTTTTTTACAAAGCTGCTCATCAATTTATAAACTTTTAACTATCTGGTTCATGGAGCTAATCTTTGCCATTGCTTTATCCATGGTCAATGAAGCTACGGTGAATCCTAAGGTGTTGTTGGAGCTTTTCTCAATGTATCGTGATTGGCAGGAGGAGAAGGTTCAACAAATTAGCAAGAGACAGGTTTGTGTAATTGTGTTGCTGATGATAAATTTGAGGAGTTAGATAAGAATCCATTAATAATTTAATATGGACTTACCAAAATAATAATAATAATAATAATTTAATATGGACTTAGATATCCCAAAGGCATAAGATGGATCAGATGGTGTGGATGCCCATGAATCCAAAATCTGATCTTTATATTTCTAGATCAGGGAATTGGATTAAGATTCTAGTTCAAATTTACTCTGGGATATAGACCTGGCCCGAAGATATTAAATTTGCTATCATGTTTAATTGATCGTCAAAGACAAAAGTCAAATATGCATCGGATGCTTGTTGAACTGGATCAGTTTTCAGACCTGTGGTTTGTCATGAAGTTTCTGGATGGATTCAAATGCATAACTGATGTTTTATTGACTGTAAAATGTTAGCTATTATATCATTGTTTTACATATGATGATGGACTAGTTTTGAACTGGGTGGTGGACCTTGGTGGAATTGTCAACTTTTTATAAGAATATTTACTCATAAACTGAAAAGTTCTGATGGTTTGCCCTTGACTTTAAAGTTATGTTCAACTTTGGAGTCAGGGCTGTAAATTGGTTAACATCCTACTCAAACTAGAAATAATTAATCTATATAGTAGCTAAAAAAATTAGGAATTCTATGTTGCAAACAATATAACTGTGTAAAAAGAAAAATCATTGCAGGGAGAGGTGGAAAACAAGATAGAAGTTGCAGATGCTTTGGCAATCAAACTTCTTCAACGATTTAATTATTCAGTGTCGGCAATGAAGGCAACTTCACAGCATTTATCAGGAGGTAATTGTTCGGTGTCAGAATGCTTATACTGTAAAATTATTGGGCTGTCGAATTGCAATTATTGCTAAATCTGCATTTTATCAACTCAATTCTATTAATGCAATTTGCTGGTTTACATTATAATAAAAAGTAAAAGAAAATTTTATCAGAATCTGTTTGCTCAAGACTGTGAAGTGAAAATGTGGACTAGCATTTGTGGTAGAGCTTACACCATAAACTGTCTGGACATATCAACTAGGACTACAACTTGCAAATAGGGGTGGATTATAGCCAAGCTGAGTCAAAACTTGTCAAACTCAAGCCGAGCTTGAACTTGAGCAAGCCCAAGCTCTAGAGTGACTTGGTTTAAATCCAGCCTTATTTGCAAATTCTTTGATGAACTGTATTAACTATTAAGTTTTTAATAAATTGGAAAATCCATGCAGTTCATTCGTTGCAAGTGGAACTTGGGGAGCTAAAAGGAAGGTTGACTGAAGTTATGAGTAACTGTGATGCACTGTGCAAGAGAATTGCTGCTGAGGGACCAGAATCACTCCAGGCATCTATAAAGCCCTTTGGATTGTCTACTGGATCAGAGGTTAGCTGTACCTCATCGTCCTTGCAAAAGGATTCTGAGTGTAAGTAGTCCTCTACAGAAGCCTAGTTAGACTAACCTTTTTTTTTTTTGTGTATAATTTTCCTTTTTGTTGGGATTTACATACCCAATAAGGAGTCTAACCTGTATCTTGACGAACACTTGGATGAGCAAGTCTGATTGAATCAACAAAACATTCTTTTTGAACTCATATTTGCAGTTCATCACTTGTGATTAAAAAATCATTGAAGAAATTATAGAAAGAAAAATTTTCCTATTTCATATCCACAGAGAGAATAGTGTCCAGTGTCATACATTCAGTCAGATCTAACTAGGGTTGAATTTGATCTAGTTTGAGTCCATATAAAACTTAATTCAAGATTGACTCGAATTTAAAAGAGTTAGTTCAAAATCAATAATTTGAGTCTCGAACTCAGTTAAAAAATAATTTAACTTTATATTTAATTTAAACCGGTTTGAACTCAAATGTTCAAATCGATTCGAATTCGGCTCATTCAAATTGAGTTTGAGTAGTTTGGATTGAATCCAACCTAAAAGCTTACTCACACAAAGAAAATATAAGAATAGGGGGTGAATTCAATTTAAGTCAAACCAAACTTGTATTTGGCTCGAACTATGATCAAAGCTATAATGTTTAGTTTAAATTTGAATTTGAGCTCGTTCGAATTAGTGGGATGCACCATATCACTAGATGAAAAAATGAGTTGATCTCGAACTGAGCTATTGAGCTGAAACTGTAGAATGAAATCAATTTGTTCAAATCGAGTTATAGATTTCATCCAAACCAGCTCTGATTGGATCCACTCCTAGAAGTGGCAACAAGGAACCCCACCGATATCAGTGATTCTTTCCTTGGATAAATGATTGAGTAAATAAAACCAGATCTACTTTAGAAGATAAACTATAACAACCAATAACTGCAAGTCCTTCTCAGGATATTATTCATTAGTGTCCCAGTGTTTAGAAGGATGGATGCATCATTAACCATGCATGGTGAATCCCTAACACAACATGTAGGCTAATTTATAACACTAGAATAATCCAAACTGAAAGCCACCGACACAGGATGACACTGATAATCTCTTGACATTGGAGTTTCAGCGTTCAAAACTTAAAAAGTTAGAAATGCAAATATAGACTGATAGTAACAGGAAACAAGTACCTGAAGTTGAATGAATGAAGTTACAGAGACTCGAACAACATAGAACAGTTTGAACCAAATAAATATTCTCCTCCAAAATCAAACTATATTGATTGAAACTCTAGAAACACACAGATCCAGCAGAAAATTTAACAAATCAAGGCTGTTGCTGGGCATCCATGTATCCAGCATCAACAAGAACCTTCTCTCTTTTGGCCAATTCAATATCTTCATCAACCATCATCTTCACCAACCTCTCAAACCCCACTTTAGGTTTCCACCCAAGCACTTTCCTAGCCTTGCTTGAATCCCCCTTCAAATTATCCACTTCGGCTGGCCTGAAGTACCTCTTGTCAATCACCACGTGATCCTTCCAATTCAAACCCACATACCCAAATGCCACCTCTAGAAACTCCTCCACAGTATGTGATTCCTCGGTTGCCACCACATAATCATCAGGTTTTTCTTGCTGTAACATCATCCACATTGCCTCCACATAATCACCTGCAAATCCCCAATCTCTGGATGCCTGTAAATTCCCCAAAAACAATTTGCTCTGTAAACCGATCTTGATCCTCCCCACCGCACGAGTTATCTTTCTAGTCACAAAATTTTCACCTCTCCTGGGCGATTCATGGTTGAACAAAATCCCGTTACAAGCAAAGAGCCCATAAGCTTCCCGGTAATTAACTGTGTACCAATGCGCAGCGCATTTGGAAGCGGCGTACGGAGATCTAGGATGGAAAGGGCTGGTTTCGGATTGTGGAGGCGGAGTCGATCCGAACATTTCGGACGATCCAGCTTGGTAATACCGGATGTGGGACCTCCCCGTGGCGGCAATGTGAGATCTGACGGCTTCAAGTAAACGGAGGGCACCAGTAGCCACCACATCAGCGGTGTAATCTGGGATCTCGAAGGAGACTGCCACGTGTGACTGTGCGGCCAAATTGTAAACCTCGTCAGGGAGAATAGTGTCGAGCCAACGCCGAAGAGAAGAGGCGTCGGTGAGATCGGCATAGTGGAGCTTCATCCGGGCCTTGTGGGCGTTGTGAGGGTCGATGTAGATGTGGTTGATACGCTGCGTATTGAAGTTGGAGGAGCGACGGATCAAGCCGTGGACTTCGTAGCCCTTGTCGAGGAGGAATTCGGTTAGATAAGAACCGTCTTGGCCGGTAATACCCGTGATCAAGGCAATTTTGCGTAGAGGATTGGCGGCGTCGCCATTGTTGATGCACCCAGATCTGGCAGTGTCGTTGTTGTCAGATGCCATTGATGTACGGTGTGAGAGAAGGAAGCAGTCGATTGAGGGCGAAAATGCAAATGGCAGCTCTGAACTTAACTGTTTTATAGAGACAGGCGACGTTTATAAGTCAAGGTGAGGTATGAATGAGCTGTTAAAAATGGCCGACTCATGGTGTCATGTTAGTTAGTGGTGCAGTGCACTGCGGTGCGTTTTGATTCGTGGAGTTGAAAGGGCAATCATGGTTTTAAAAATATTGGGTTAGTGGGTTTGACCTATTTGAATGGAAACGAACACCAATTTGAGTGACTGATTAGACCAAGTAAAGGCTGCCGGGATGAAGACGGTGAATTAAACTAGGTAATTGAAACCATTAGATGATGAGTAATTATGACTTTTGACCTATTCAAACAAAAAGTCAATCTAGTTGGGGTGATAGATTAAACTAGGTAAAGGCTCCGAAGCATGATAAATTACGATCGAATTCAATCAGAATGATAGATTAAACTACATAAGACTTATAAATTGGGATAAATTACAATCGAATATGGTTTGGGTGATGAAATAAACTAGAATAAATTAGATAAAAATTATTAATTAAGATGAAATATTGTCAAACTTGCCTATTTCTTGATCCAAACTCTTATATCAAAATGATATCAACATAAAAATAATCAATTGGGATTTAAACTAACCCTTACTAATATTGAAAATTGTTTAAATATTATTTTTAATAATTATTTGTTTATTAATTGATTAAAACCGATCTGGTCATTGGATGAGCGCTTAATAACATTGTTGTAACATTAAATATTTAATGTTTTTTTTTTAATAATTTCTTATAATCAATTAAATGTAAGTAGTCAACATAGATAACAAGACGAAGAATCACATCCGTCACACAAGTTAAAAGGAAGATGGTTTAAGATGGTCATTGTTCTTTCCTTATAATAAATATTAATTTAAATATTAATGATATTACTATATAATTAAATAATTAAAATTAAAATTATAAAAAAATAATTATATAATAATATATCATAATTAATATTCAAAATTAATATTTTTATAAATATATATATTATCATTTAATTGTGTAAACAATATATTGTTTTGATGTTTGTAATAATTTTGTATTTATAGTTAAATCCATAAAAATTAAATCATTATGTAAAGGTTAGATACTCGAGCTACATGGCAATCACCCTAGGGATATACACAAGTGAGTTGCAAGTAGCTTCGACTTTCAAATCAAACTCGAATGTATTATTAATTAGTTTCATAAGTTTGTGAGCTTACAATTCGATTCGAATAAAATTTAATAAGTTTCTAAAAATTTCAAATCTTATATTTACACCGTTAAAAGACCTTCACGCATAACTTTGAATAAAAAAATGATAACTGTTAAATATATTTTTTTGAAAGTTATGAGGCTATTGGGGATTTTGTTGGTTGCAAACAAAATAAATAATATCGTTGACGAAATGAATAATATTATCAATAGGATAAAAAATGTTACTGAAAGAGATTTGAGTCAAATTTGAATCTTGTTATCAAACTAAAACTCTAAAGTTTGAATCAAACCCAACTGAATTGGTTCGAATCCAATCTTAAAAGGAATCATTTTGCATTGCACCTCCTCCACATTATCACAGGATACCAATCCCCCAAAAACCACCGTGAATCAGAACTCTTACTGATGTGATTACTTTTCACCTAATTGGAACCTACATAACCATAGCAACAAATAAAGTTAAACATGAAGAAACTGAATTATTCATACAAAAAAAAAATCTAACTTCACTTCAGTGGAAGCTTCAATAATCTAACTCTCAAATTTCAATTCAGTCTATCTGCAACTTTTTATTTTTGACAAGTCCAATTCCCACAAAATAATAAAATTTGATAAGAATATTATTAACAGACAAAGAGTATATCAAGCAATACCACTTACAGTTATAATGAGTATTAATTTGCGTATCAATGATAATGTGTCACTATATAATTACTCATTATTTTATCGTCAATTCAAAATCACTAAATATATAGTAACATATCATCATTGTTACTCAAATTGATATAAATTATAAGTACACAGTTTTATTGATTGATATTAAATTCTAATGTCAAAGACCCGTTACACATCTCTCAAAATAGGCCAACCTTTTCTAATTATACCTTTGATCTTATCATCAATCAGCTTCTGAACCTTTGGAGGGCAAAGCTCTGCTGCATAGCCGTTTAGTTTTGCAGCCAGACTTGACTTCTCAAGCTCCTCTTGTGGTAAGTTTCCCATCAGCTGAAGAAGGAAAGGGTTCCGTTTGAGCTCAAATTTCTGCACGATCACAACAATCAAAGTCAATGTTCTTAACCAATGATTTTTACTGTTGTACGTAGTAACACTGCAAAAGAAATCACATGCCCATCATTGCAACATTGATAAAATCAGAAAGAGCTACTTATTGTCTTCAACAATATCTATATTACTCAATCGTTTCAAGTTCATTATCGGCTTCATGTTCTCCACTAAAAAATTTTATCTTTTCCATTAGGCTGAGGCTGAAGAAGTTTTTACAGTAACAAAACCAAACAACAGATGTTTGTCCAATCTTTTGCAGGGAAAAATGGCAGGAAAAAGAACTAAGAATAGTTGACTTAAACATTTTGAAAAAATAATAATAATAAGAAGAAGAACTAAGGTATACTAGACCTGATGCTCAGGCTCTGCAGGATAAAAATTTCCAAGTTTTTGAATTTGAGTAGCCACGATGCTCCTCTTCGACTTCATTTGCTCTTTTTCTTTGCTAAGAGCAGCCAATCTAGACTCATCTGTTCCACTAGTGAAAATAATAGACCTGTTCACAGGTAATGGTTTACAGATTATCTTTGATTATGACATGAAGTAAGAAATAGGCATTAATTACAAGAAAAAAAAATGTAAAGAACAAACAGAAGCTCTCTGCAAACATTTTCACCTGTATTGATTACCCACGTCAGGACCTTGCCCAAATACTTGCCTACAATCATGACTTGACCAAAAAACCTCCAAAAGTTGCCTAAAAGTGATCAACCTAGGATCGTACTCAACCTTCAAAGCATTCAGAAAACCATATCAGACAAATTTCCATACACATGGTACGAACCATAGCAAATTGATTGAAGCTGCATAGAAAGTAATGGGAGGAAGATGTAATTTTGTCACCAGCTCTGATTAAAGCTTGAATAAGTAAGAAAAAAACAGGAGATTGACTAAGCAACTGTCCCTAGCGAACTTGATTTTACGAGAATAATACTACACTTACTAACTTATTCATATAAACTGACGTCTTTTGATGTGATTGAGTGATTTTGAATTATAGGTAATCTAAATAATTAGATCACCTAATCACATTCAAACACATTAGTTTGTTAAATAAATTGGTAAGAAAATTTAGTAACTGTAGTATTATTCTCCATGAAAAAAAAAGAGTTCATACGCCATATTGATTAGGAATCAAGAACTTCCGATAAAAGTTGATTATTTTGAAATAATATCCATGCTTAAATTATTGCTAGGAAAACTTAAGCAGTTTTAAAGGGAAACTAAAATCACATGATATTGTGAAATCATATAGCCCATATATTAAAATTATATAAGATCTCCCAAGAGAGAATAATTTCTGAGAAGTTAAAACTAAACTAGTTCAACAAAATCTAAAGCCTACAACTTACTAACCATAGTGAAACACAACATCACATGACCAGAGATGGATCCAAGCCGAGTTTGCCTGGCTTGAACAAGCTAATCTCAAGTTAAAGTTCCAACTCGGCAATTCAGATTGAGATCATCTCGTTCGCCCATCTGATGATATTGTTCATCCCATCAACAATACAGTTTGCCCTCCCAACATATTATTTATCCCGTCGACAGCCCTCCAGTGACATTGTACACTAACTTAAACAAGCTCGAGTTTGAGCTGGACATTGTGGATTCGATCCGAGCTCTCGGATGAATCCATTCTTACCGGCATGATCAAATTGCCAGAACATTTGCAGGCACCAAGTCCATCTAATTAGCTTACTGACACTATTTTGACAACATCAATTTAATAATTCTGAAAACAGACAGATACTTAGCAAGACAGCGTCCTAAACTTAGAAATTAGAAAAATTAAAAGAAAAATCAAATATTTATAAGAATTAAAGAATGTATGTACCGATAATCAATAAAAAAAGTACCAGAACGGACTCGGCATGATCACCCAAGCTCCGAAATTCAGGGTTGGTTTTGGATCCGCCAGCGTATCCAGCGGTGGTACGCACGACTCCATTTAAGCATCCGAAAACGGCTTCCGATCTCCAGAAGGAGCCAAGGGCGAAAACGGCAGTGTTTAAGGGGCTGTCCGGTTGGTTCTGAACGGTATTCGTGATCCGATCAGGAAACCGAATGCAGAATGTTTTATCGGGAAATGACAGTGCAAGTAGAATGAGAGAAAGTATGTAAGGTAGTGAGAGATTTGCCATGGTGAGAAAGAGTGAATTCGAGGTATCTACTTGGGCATCGTATTGTGAGACCCCAACCCATTAGAGCAGGTGTCTTTTTAAGAATGATAATTCGATCATTCAAATCGGATTTTCAAACCGTCTCTCTTTGAGTAAGGGCAGGATTTCTTAATCGAGATAGAGACCAGACCAGCATTAGACTAAAATCAATATAGTCGAGGATAGAAAGGTAATATCCTCGACCTATGCTCTCTCCGGTTTGACCTCTCTTTATATATTCCTAAATATTGTATTGTTTTTAAAAATTTAAATTATTACAAATATTTTTCTAAGCACATGAGAATGGAAAGGGAATTTCCTGCAGAAGCAAAAACGAAAATTAAGATATTCGACTCCTTATTCTATAGACATCTTGTCCCATTGACATCCCTTATCTCTTTATTAGGCAAAGTGTTAAAAATATGATGGATTTTATCCTAATTAAGTTGAACATAAAATCAATATGAGTTCAAACTTATTCAAATTACTATATAATATTATATTAGATAATGCACTACAAAATAAATAGTATTATTAAAAAAGTAATCAATGTTGACTATAAAATTAATGATGTCAATAAATGATCGAATGAGCCAATCTACATCTGTCTAGTACATACTATCTTGGATTGAATCCACTCCTTTGTTAAAGTCAATTCATAATATTTGATGTTTCAAATGAGAAATACTTTTATGTAATATGAGATGAATACTAATGAACAGACATACAGGGAAGGAGATGTCTTATTTCCAATATATCCAATCCATTAAGAGCGATTAATCCATGCAATTATTGCAGAAGGGGATTGTGAGCCAATGAGAACGCTATATATCTGAAGATGCACTGCTGGGGTATGCCATAACAACATTTCCATAGTAAATCTGATGAGATTTCAATTCAAAGAAATCAAAATCGTTCATAGAAAACACATAATAAGATTAGAAAATTAACATAAATCTAAATTTCAAACCAACCAAAAAAAGAAACAAGTCTTTCGATCCAAATCTGAACAAAACTTTCTACTGTAAAATGTGCTAAATAATAGCTTCTGATAGAACTCCATAAGATTGATAACAGATTTTAGATAGAAAGCAATAAATAAAACTCAGGAAACTAAGCCTTATCAGCCTTGGAAGCAGTTGCAGCAGCTTGACCTCTGAGACGACCAGTCCTCCTTGCAGCAATAAGACCAACTTTCTGGCCAGGAGGTGCATCACGCCTCACAGTGCTGGCATGCCCAATGTGCTGGTGGTTACCTCCTCCATGAGGATGCTCCACCGGGTTCATTGCCACACCACGTACCTTAGGCCAGCAGTTTCTCTTCACTCTGAATTTGTGGTAAGCATTTCCAGCTTTCAGAAGGGGTTTCTCAGTCCTTCCACCACCAGCAACCTGCCCAATCATGGCTCTGCACCCACTTGGAACAATCTTCTTGGCACCGGATGGAAGCTTGAGTCTGTAGAAATTAATTCAACATCAATTTAATATCAACAAGAACTATGATTGCTTTTCTACATAAGTTTCAAATGATTTTATCAAAAAAGCTAATGATCCCAAATTCTCTTCAAACCTATCAAGCAAATAGTATAATTAATCTCAATCTCAAAACACATTGCAACATTAGGTCACTTCCAATACTGCTCATTCCAATAAATTTTTGAAAGAAAACAAAACACTAAAACATTTATCATGTCATAAAACATTTCAAACCCATAAGGTGACAAAATCCACCATGGTGAAATACATGAAAAAAGATAACAAGCTGGCTCAGCTCAAATTCCTTGCAACATTATTCATCCAGACAGTGGTCCTATTTATTCAGCCAGTGGCCCTATTCATACGGCAAGACCTCCAGCTGGCCTTTATGGATTCGAACAGAGATCAAGCAAGCCCACCAATGTTCAGGCACGGCTCAGGCTCAAATCCAGCACAGCAAGCAGGTCAACAAATCAAGTTTCCTAATTACTAAGTGAAACAGATAGCATATGAATGAAATGGATATAAGTAATATGCGCCAAAAATTTAACCTAGGGTGTCATTAGCAGTGATTAATAAATCCTCAAATATCATCAAACAAGACATTAATATCAACAAATAAAGAAAATCACAGATAAAACATAAACCAATAAATTCATAAATGTTAAGAAAAATGAAGAGACCTGGTGGTGTCGTTATCGGGGTTATGACTGATGATGACAGCGTAATCACCAGAAGACCTAGCAAAGACACCACGGTCACCAACATGATGCTCAACGTTACAAACGACAGCACCTTCAGGGATAGATCTAACAGGTAACACGTTACCGACCACGAGAGTGGCCTTTTTGCCGCAGTACACAAACTGCCCAGTGTACATACCCTCGGCAGCAATGAACAGCTCCTTCTGTTTCATGTATCGAAATGGGTGGCGGAAAGTGACTCGGGCGAGTGGGGCACCACGACCAGGATCGTGGATAATTTCAGTGATAACTCCCTTGAGATACCCATTGCGCTCACCAAAATCAAGGCTCCGGAATTGGGCCGGCCCCTTGCGGTGGTGGGTGTGCGACTTGAAGACAGAACCGGCACCCTTACGCTGAGCGCGGATGACTCTACCCATAGTTCCTTAGAGAAAGAAGGTCAGGCGGCAGTTTTGTAAGATCAGGGTTTGCACAGGAGAAACTAGGGTTTCTCTCTTATATTTATAGACAAGTTTTTTCTATACGACATCGTTTACTGGTTCTCTAATATTCTTTAGGGTTTTTTTAATCAAACTCAGTCCAATACATCATTCCTTAATTTCATAACACCCCCTTAGTTTTATAAATAAATTTAAGCAATTGTCAAGTACATGGGTGATAATTATAAGGGATACAAACTAGTCGAGTTACTCACAAACTATATGTGATTCGATTCATGTTAAGTTGAGTTTAACTAAATTATTGTCAAATTGAACTTTAACTCAAATCCAAATATTATATTTATGTTCGTTGTTTTTCAATTCGATAAACTTATAACTTTATTAATACGTAAATAAACACTTACAAGTTTTAAAATATTTTGCTTACTCCTTAAAAAACCCCCTAAAACTAACGATTGCCAGTACAACTATTGGGCTCAGTACAAATCCAATTATCCTTGGGCAAGCTCTGCATCAATGTTCAGACTTTTTTGTAAACCAGTTATATGTCCGAGCTAGGCATTATCACTTCGATCATTGCTCGAGCTGGTTTTAGCACAGTTTGGTTAAGATAGAATCCATAATTCCAGTAATGACTGACCCTTATGAGCGCTGTACATTATTACGACATACAATGCATCATGCCTGTTGATCTGTATAAATCAAGCCCTGGATCATTTGCTTTTGATGGGTTAACATGGCCTGCTCTGCTGCACCGACCGCTAAAAATGTCTGCTGGATTTTGGAAGAAGCCTTTGCTCAATTATAGATTTGCCTTCAAGATTTAGTTAAACATCTTGAATGTTCTATTTATGTATAGAAACTGAATTGCATGCAATTAGAATCGAAATTAAAATTTACAGAATATAAAACACTAACGTTCTGTCATTGCTTAAGGATGAACAGCAGTAGAATAACTGTGTTGTTTTACTGAATGCTAAAGCTCTTCTAGTTTTTCCAAATTTCACAATCGATGGTGCACCAGAATCATCTCTAACTCTGTAAATCGCCAAATGAACTAAAGTCGCCATGACAGCTGCCGTGTATTGAATCCAGCAACCAGAATCATTTCCAGCAATGACTCCTTTTCCATAATTTCAGTCCCTCCAAAATCCTAAACTTTGTTGCAAACCCAAAAGCATTAAGCTCTTTTAGCTCGAATCAATTCCACTTTTAGTAATGCAGCAGCCTTAGTACCTTCAAACTGTTGTGTGGCTTGATAGTAGTCAGGTTTCCAAACTTCCATTGCAACAGTTTTTAATCTGAATCCCTACCAGGATCATATAAAAGCAGTTTTTTAATGGTCGATTCAATGAAAAATGCACCATTCTTCCATAATCCAAGCAGTTGCTGGACTCCTAACAGAGGTCCAATATCAAGCAGGCAAGCACCGTTAAAATATGTATAATGTTATATGTTCCTAGTTTTGAGTATTGTCAGACATTTTAAGCAAACGATAACAAGGAAGTTCAACCACTTTCAAAATCTTTCTAGGAATCAGTATTCAGATTGCAAAACGAAACATACGAGAATTCATAGAACAAATTTGTTTTATCGTCCCAAAGTGTGCTTATCAAAACCAATTTGCAGTCATTTTTCGAAGGAAAGATCTAATCCGAATCCAATACTACAATAAAATGCACCAGGATCACCTGACCGTGAAAGAATTGGGCTTCTGTATTTTGGGAGAGTCATTATGTCACTAGTTGCAGGATTCCAGAGGAATATTTGATTATATTCATAGACACAAAATAAACCATCATAATTTCTTGATGTGATAAATCTGACAATATAGTAAGATTAAATTTACAAGAACAAACAATTTCAATCTTATTTGCACGATCTACTTAAAAGTTATAATGTACTGAATTGAAATGCCAAACTTTTTAAATAAGTAGAACTCTTAAAACTATCTAAGTGATTGGTTTTCTGGTTTTAAAATCTCCCTGAATTACAACTTTGAACGCGTAGAGATTTTTGGAGAGAAAATCTAGCCAACCAATGCATAGTAGGTTGGACCTCTCACCCATAGTCTACCCAGCCATAACCTTTTAACAATATTGAGTTTTTCTTCATTGATTATTTAAGCTCGTTCATTTGCAAAAAAACAAGAAGCCGTTTGCTGTTCTAGTTATAGTTTTTGAGGTGCTAAGCTGTCGTCTTTCACCAGTCCATACCAATGTTTACAGGCACATTTCAGGCTGATCAAGGATTTCACAGGCAGCTTTGATAAGATTCCGACTATCATATCTTCAGGCAAGTTTCATGTTACCATTACTTCGGATTTTCAACGAACTATATGTGTTTAACTGCCATGAAAAGTTGGAAAGATGTATACGTTTTCAGGATGAACTGGTCTCTATATCACCTGATTCTCTTCATCTTAAAGAACCCTGAAATCATGAACGGGAGACGACTTCCTTTGTATTTATTTGTACCGTAGGATATATTGGGTATTCAGATGATGTGTATATCCTCAATTAAAGATATTCAATTGATGGTTAAGCTTATAAAGGGACAAAAGTTTAGGTATTTTTTTCCCTAAAAATGGAGACATGAGTAAGAACACATAGCTGTGAGCACATAAATGAAGAGTCCACCACACCACTCGGCGGCAGTAGCATAATTGCAGGTGCAGTCTTTGTTCTGGTGGACAATTGTGGTTTAGACAGGAGTCAGGAGGCACCACTTGAATCCAATTTGTGACTGCCTTAAAATTTGGCCGTCCTGACCATTTCCCAACTCTATTGATATCTATCTGTTTCATAACTTCACCAAAGTTCTTGAGATAAGCAGTGAGAATATCAGACCAAAGTAAAGTGGTTTAACCACATTTTTTTCACTTTTCGTCTATTTGCAGTTCTAAATACAAACAAATTTGATTTCCTTCGCCAACTTAACACCTATCTTTAATTGGAAAAAACCCAAACTTAGAATAATGCTTTTAGTTGCAATTTCGACGTTACGGTGCGATTTAGCCATACTAACACTTGTGATGGTGCAATTTTGGTAGAATCACATTATACAATTTCGTCGAAATACTATATGGGATTTGTGTGATCAGGCTAAATCACAAACATCCCAAGTGTGATTCTAACAAGATTGCATCAAGTGCACCAGCTACAAATGCCACCGATGACATATATATACATAAATATAAACAGAGTTGTGGTGCGGTCCGATCATGGGTCCATCCTTAATTAATATGTAAAATTCAATGAATCATAAGGTAGGATAAGGAAATTCCTGATAAATACACATCCATCCCTTTCTGAATTTCAGTATGAGATTACAATAATACATACAATACAAGACATGCACATGCACATGCAAACATGCAAATCTAAATGTTTGTTCATGAGAGGAAGAGATTAGCCGTGTTCCTATAACATACTATATACGACTGAATAATAAGAGAAAGGTGCAACAGTCTGAGATTAGGTTGTCAAAGTATTTGCAGATTGCAGACAGCTAAAAATGATGGAGACAAGGGAGGAGAGATCTTCCAAAAAACCCCAAGCAGCTTGACACGAGCACCAAATTTACAATAGAATTGCTAATGAAGGTTGGTGATGATAATTAAGTTTATGAATCAAAATCAAGCCTAGTCTTATCAAAGTTCAACATTATTTCTTAAATATTGATTTATTATCGAGTGAATTACATTTTCCCACTCAAGGTTTGGCCCAAAAACACTTTTTTACCCTTTGATGATGTAGTTTTAAAGAGGGTTTTTATTGAGTTTCAAGTGGTTGGAGATTTCGGAGATGGAGATTTCACATAGATGGACAGAAGGGACAGTATGGAGGGAGACATACTTGCCGTCAATGATGCAGTCAATGAAATCTAAGCTAGGACCGAGGCTAACAACGATAGTAGGGGTGACAATCTGAAGAGAGATGAAAAAGAGGTTAAGTTTCGATGGTTGTGATTTTGAGAGAAGTATAGCATTTGAAGACAAATTTATTAGTATTATGTTTATGTTCGAGCTTGAAAAAAGTGGGATAATCAAAGAATTTGAGTTCAATTCTTTTTCTTTCTTTCAAAATTTTAGAAATAAAAATGACTACATTTTTCATTAAAGAAATTTGATTTTAAACCAGAAAATGTGATTTAAACCATTAAAGAGCTGAAATTTTTCTCTGACTAAAACCTGGGTGGGAAAATGAAATTCACTTATGTTGTCACACTCTAATCTCCATTGACACATTGCTAGCCAGCTAGCAGCCATAGATGGCCAAAATGTTGAAGGTGTCATAAGATATAATCCAATATAGAAGTATTGTTCTTTGGTTCATTTCTTTGTCTAAGTATTGTTCATCGATCCCCTCATCTAGTTTCTTTTATCTCTTTTATATGTACGGGACATTTGTTTTATGTCTTCTTTGAAATTCTGATGATATATTTCTGTACATACAGGTTCTATTAACGTAAGATAAATTTGAGAGATGAGAATCCAAATTGGGTATCTCTTAAATATTTTAAATTGGTATTAATAAAAAAAAATTAAGAATTTAATTTTAATATATCTCCAACAGGCTTTAAACGTTTACCTTCTTACTTAAATTTTCTTATCTTTGTTTCACCGGTGAATTTTCAAGACAGGGGACTTCCATCAGCCTGTGGAAAAAGCTAGTGGCAACAGAAAACAAAGATAACAGTGCTATGTTGCATCAGATACAGTAGACTCCCCAACATTCATGCACTTATTGTTTTCTGTGTCAGCAATTTCACCTTTTTATCTCTCTTTTCATCTCTTTCTATGTTTGTAGCTAAATTGCTGTAACATAACTAGTTTCTAGCAAGCAGGGGTAGTTAATTTCTTAGGTCTCACCAGGCGTTCAGGCATGTTTATACTGGATTAGATTTCAGCTTAAGTCATATTTTGATGAGATTGTTTATTTTGTTAATAATATTATTTATTTTATCAATAATAATATTTATTCTATTAGGATATTTATTTGTTCTTTGGTGACACCTGACAACATTTATGGCCAAAACTAATATTTAGTCTTGGCTGGACTATACTCCAGAACACACAAGGATAAAAAGAGAGAGTTTTCCGATAATGAGAAGAATTTCACGAAGTGACAAAATATATTTTCAACATCCAGCAAACTAACAGAAGACCACTAGAATATCTAATAACAAAGAAGATTACTTTATATGTAAGTCATGGTTAAAAGCTAGATGGTGTATGCCTTCAGGCTTCAACTGGAAGTTATTTTCCAAAAAACCCTAGTAGTGATTTACCTACCAACTATCCCTACCTTAGCTATCAAAGATCATTCATCTGGTCATTGCTGTTAAGCTGAGGAAAACAACTTCATCACAGGGGAGGGTGAGACCCATGTCATGCTTAAACCCGTACTCCTCTTCAGCCTTGTTAAGTAAAGCCTTAAACTCAGGGTGGGACAGTATTGAGATTGGGATGATGTGTCTGCTTCTGTTTTGGCCAACATACACAGCAAAGTGACCTTTTGGTAC
This sequence comes from Mangifera indica, assembly GCF_011075055.1. NCBI lineage: Eukaryota > Viridiplantae > Streptophyta > Magnoliopsida > Sapindales > Anacardiaceae > Mangifera > Mangifera indica. The sequence continues at coordinate 587,185 of NC_058152.1, forward strand.
ATCACCAGGAAGACCTTCTGGCTCATCATGGACATCATTTTTCTTCCCGAAGCTTGAGCATCTCTTGAGAATGCGTTTGAGAGCTGCTGGTTGAGGGTGTTTGTTGGGTTTCTTCACAGGCATTGTTGGTGTTGAGTTTGAAGGAGAAGTTGTGGGGGAATGAAACAAGAGATTGAGAGGGTATTTATTTAAAGAAGAAGAAGAGAAATGAAACAAAATCATGTGGGGTGTGGGGACAATGAACAGGCCGAAGGGGTTTTGGAAGAGACTGTGCACAAAGGCATGCAGGTTCTAACTCGGGAGAAGCACTATTTCCCACCCAAATTTTGGCTAAAATTCCAATCACACTTACGGTAGTTGGAAATTCCAAACCCTCACCCATGCGTGGCCAAACTTTTGTTAACTTTTTCTGTTAAAAAAAAATATAAAATATTCATTTTATTGTTTATATTAAAAAAATATAAAATTTATTACTTTTTTCCTCCCCAGGTTTTAGAAACTAACATTTTACTTTCGCTTAAAGTTTTGAAACTTTAAAAAATAATATTTTCTCTCTCATAACTTCCAAAAATAATAGTTTTACCCCCACTCTTCAACTTTAACTTTAGCTTTCGACATCCCTTTTGAAGTCTTTTTCGGCCTCCTCCTTCTCTTGGTGCAACGAAGAAATATTTCTTTGTTGCACCACCGTGTGACGAAAAAATGTCTCTTTGTCGCACCACCGCGCGACGAAGAGATGGAGATCTCTACCCTAAACCTCTTGCAATTGCACCAAAATAAGGAGAAGGCTGGAGATGACGCCAGAAGGGATGCTAAAAGCTGAAGTTGAAGAGTGGCAGTGAAATTGCTATTTTTGAAAGTTAGGGAGTAGTTGAGTTTGAAAAATATGGAAACCCTTGGTTTGAGGGTGAAAATGTTACTTTTCAAAGTTTCAAAACATTAGGTAAGAGTGAAATGTTAGTTTCTAAAATTTGAGGGTAGAGAAAAAGTAATAAACTTTATTTTTTTAATATAAATGATAAAATAACCATTTTACCCTTCCATTTAATAGAAAAAATTAACAAAAGTTAAGTCATGGATTGGAGTTTTGACTATTCAACTGTCGTGGGTGTGATTTTAAATTTCAACCAAAATTTGGGTGGGAAATAGTCCTTTTCTCTTTTAACTCTATTTGGGATTACCCTACCTTTGTTGTTTTCTTTAAAGGCAATAAGGGTTCATTGAGCCCCATAGCGTAGCTTGAGTGACAAAATTAGTGGCAAAATTAGGGGCACTCAAGCAAGAGGGGGTGAGTTTGAAATTTATTAAAAATGTTTAATTTATCTAATATAGCAGTTGTAGAATTAGTTATTAGAGTTAAAGTATTCACTTGTTTAGAATAGTCAATTCAGATTTGATTAAGTCAGTTCGATTCAAGTAAGGGTTCAATGAACAAAATTTGTCTTACAAAAGTTTTCTAGCTATTATGCAATCATATTCAAAAGTTTTGAAATAATGTATATTCCAATTTGTACTATTACTAGTGCTTTTCTCTTGGGGATATGTGGTCTATTCTATTCATCATTGTCTTTCTTTCTATTCATAGCTTTGGAAAAAGATGGGTGCCGAGCATTTCTACTTTGTGTCTTCCCCTCTCTTTGATGGACATGTGCAGAACAGTGGACATGGTAAGCATCCTTTATCCAGCAAACAGCTTTCAACTCTTGTGGTTTTTTATGTTTTCCTGAAAGTTGGCAATATTTTTTATAAGGTTGAACCTATATTGGACAAATCAAATCAATAGATCTAGTAGAAGAGATGAATGTTTTCAAGTTCAAAGATAAGTTATGTTGGTGGGTTGTCTCACATTCTTGATAAAGGGCTAGGTGTTTGTGTATAAGTGTGAGTGAAAGTCTCACACTTTGAGTTAGCTTTTGGGATGGCAACAACTCCATCCTAGAGTTTTTGGGAGTGACTAATTAAAATGAAGTTCCAACCAATAGCCCGTTGCTCTTTTGGATAGTCGAACTCAAAGTTCTGAAAGAGTATAAAGGAAGTACAGATAGTGGTTGGATAATTTGAACCCAGGTATGAGGACCACCAGTTGTGCTGGGTACAAAAGAGTTGGGGATGTGGAGAAATTGTGGTTGTTTTTAAATGTAGTTTGTTTGGGCTCCTTCAAGGAACAGACTTCTGGCAATTTATGCCATCGACCAGAAAATGAGGAAGACCAACTTTTGTCTCACTTCCTTCAACAGCTATAAGAAAGCATGATATTGATGGTTTCATCTCTAAACTTGGCTAACCTTAATTTGCGCTCCGATAATGAGATAAGGATCCCATTAAATCACAATCCTACTTGAATGGGAAATATAACCCATCCAACAAGTCAGTAAATTCTACTGCAATTAATCCAAAAATTTATTGTCGGGTTTTCAACTTCAATATGAGCATATTAAGGCAAAAGTCTAATTAAAATTACGAGTGGATTATCTAAACAAAGTTAAACTCATTTAGTTTAAATTTATAATACTTAACTTAAGCTTATTCGAAATGATATATAATATTACCGAAAAGTTATTTACGAGATACACAATGTAACTGAAAAACAAATGAATCAAAATCAAGTCAAATTGCCAAACTAAAACTCTGACTCTAGATTGACTTATTCAAGCATCCCATTCCATGTGGTCATATGAAAAATAAACAAAAACTGAAAATTCAGAGAGGAAAATTTGACAACAGTAATAAAATACAGAAGATAAAGAGTAGCATAAGATTTAGTCTCTTAACCTTTCAACTCATTGTGAAATAAATTGGAGAAGACAAACTTGTTTGAGGAACTTGTAATGACAAACTTGTAATGTCTCTCCTGCCAAAAACTACATAGATTTAGGAACTTGTTTGAGTCATAATCATAAGTCAACTTCTTTTGTTGTTTCTCCCTAAATGGGTTGACAGACCTAATTCTATAAATTCAAATACTTGAAGTATCATAGACTTTTTGTCATTAGATTTCAAATAATATATTATTATTTAATTAAATAATTTTAAATTAAAGATAAACATTCAATCATATAAAGATATATATAATTTAAATATATCATTAGATATTTAAAATAAGATACATATAATTATAACACTACTAATTAATTGATGCCTACCACGTACCAACACCAAATCAATAAAAATTCCAAGCCAAAATGGAACCCACGTTTGGGCCATGGGCAATGGCGCTTCCCATGTTCTCTGAATCAAATTGAATTTGGAATATCAAGGATAAAACCAGAGGATAGCACATCATTGTCAATAGGCAAAACTCACCAACTAATCTTCTCTGTTTTTTTCTTTTTTTGGGTTAATTTTTTTCATATTAAGTAAGATTGAATTCAAGCCAAGCAAAGTCTGTTTTGGCTCAAATGAGTTGAACTCAAATTAGTTCAAATCCAACGCATTGTTGGAAAGTCAATAACATCTTCATCCTTTCCAATGACATTGCTTCTTTTTCAATGATTTGACAGAAAATCAATGACAAATTCATCTTCTCTAACGACATTGCTTTGTCTTTAATTATTTTTTTGATGATTTTTTTTTTTTAACGATTCTTTATCTTCATTTCTAACACTTTCCAACAATTTCTCCAATGGCCTCATTATTAGCTTGAGTAAGCTCAAACTCAATTTTTTATATTCAATTCAAAGTCAAATCAATCACTGTTTAAGTTCCACTTAACTCAAATCTACACTTAATCCTAAAACCATAATAGTCGTTGATCCATGCAAGAAAATTTTTTTGAGCAGAAAACGACCCAGTCCAACGATCACATGCATGCGAAGCCCATGCTACTTTTGTTAACAGAACACCACTGCCGCCTGCACCTTGGTTTTTATTTGTTGGCTATCAATCTGTACATCATTGTACCAAGGATGATACTAAGATTTTGACACAAAATAATTTAAAAAATATGAAATTAACTGATAATAAAAATAATAAACCCATCACTAAGAGTGCATTATTTTCCGGCAAATTCAGTTCTCTTCATTGTTGCAATTACTTAAATAATCACCCCACAGAGATTCTTAGCCACAACCACTACAGGCCTACAAGTGCACTGACGCTGTCAATCAGGATAGAATGGGAAAGTTGGATCCCGGCAAATGTCATCTCTTTCAATCTTCAAGGGGATCATAATTCAAATCCTAGATCTAAGTGTCTTGAATGTCACCCCTTATGTGTGCATACTAGGAGTGTAATCAAGCCCAATAGTTCTTGGCTCGAACTCAGTTCAAAAAATTCTTGAACCCTTGTAACTTGTATATTTATCAATTACCTTCATATTTAAAGTCTAAGAGTAAGATTTTAAGAGTGTGAGTATAAGATTTGTAAATTTTAAAGGTTTATTGATATTTTACTCAAGCCAAGTCATAAGCCAACAAACAAACCAAGCAGCTCAGCTCGATTTACACACCTGGTGCATACCATTCAACTATCAGAGATTTCATATCTGGTCAGGTACATTCTCTCTCTGCAGATGCCCAGATAAACAAAGAAGAAAACACCCATATATATAAATACTCCAGAAACATCAATTATAATTATCTGAACATCAATAAGTTATATCTTACAGAAAAGCACATTTATAATACAAAAAGTTAACACTAAAGAGGTCCTTAGAACTGACCTAATCTACTTGTGTACAGCTAATAACCTGTTATCCATGACTGGCACTTGATTTAGGAAATTCAAAAGTATTCTACCATGCTTACACACATTCATATCCAGATGACGGGTTTGCTGATTCAGGCACCCCACTCATCAAACTCAATTGTCTTCTCAGCTTAACTATATGAGCTTGCACCTAGCAAATTTCATGCATAATTCATCAGATAATATATCCCCATATGGTTCAATAAGCATTGTCTGTCCATCAAATTTTAAATCTGGTGTGCAAAATAAAGCAGAAATGCCACAAAACATTAGTAAAGGTGAATCAATGCTCATAGCTACCAGAATAAATCTGATTAATAACCACAATGATGGAGTATGGAAGAACTGTAAAACCAAGATGTTACATGACAATGACAACTCTAAACAACAGAAGTTACTGATTTACAATAACTGCCAACAGTCATAAATGATTGGTAACTAACAATTTTTTTGACACTATTTTCTCATCAAAACTGGATACTATTTCAAATCTCCTTGAAAAACAAACAGCACACATTGGCAATAACTAGTATAACTACCATAATAAACATAATAAACAATTATGAAGAGTTCAACCAAGTAACTTAGTCAAGCGAAAAGGAAACAAAGCCATCTAACCTGCTGACGTGCTGCAGCAAGTTTCAAAAGCTCATCTGCCTCAGAGAAATTCAAGTACCACTGGCTAAGAGGATGATTCTTGGTTTCACCTTTTCCCTGCTCATTCATGATATAAAGTGGTGCTGCAGAAATTCAAACACCATAAATAACCTCATAGATATCATAATGGGAAAAAATCTCAGGGAAAAAAGCAAGGGACTTCACTGATAGTAGGCATGTGAACACCAGCCAGTGGTCGAGGCACAATTACAGCAGGATGATCAAACACGCGAGCAAGGAAACCCTCAGAAGGTTCAGGGAAAACAATCTCATTATAAGTTTCCACAACAACCGGTTTTTTGGTTGTCTGGGGACCAGATTCAGATTCAGGATACAACTTCAGATGATGAAACCTGTGAAAATTGAACACCACCAGTGATTAGGCTGCCTTGTCGAATAAACGAAGGCAGTAACAAACAAAAAACTACTCACAGATCCAGCTGCTTATCACAAACATCAGTGTGGAAGAAAAGGGTGATGCCAATTTCAAATTCACCCCAACCACATTCTGTTAATTCAAATGGAGGCGATTCAACCACCCTTGTAGGGTTATTGAAACTTGGATGCAACTGGAAAACTACTCGATTAATTACAACTCCAAGATCCTCGTTTGTGGCCCCACGTACATAGACAGTCCACTTATGTGACTGAGACCTAGATGATGAAGCATGCATGGGTAAGATTATCAAAACACATAGAAGGCATATAAAAATACTGTGGAGAAAAAAAAAACTTACTCGCTGGCCTTTCGACCAAGGTAAAACGCCATCGTTCCATAAACAATTGGAACAGTTAATTCTACATCTTTATGCCTCTTGATTGCACTCTAAATCAGCAACAAAAATCCCATCAAAATAAGCATTACAATATGATCAAAACCTCAAAAACTAAACCAAAAGCGCTGAGACTAAATGCACATATTACAATTCAAAATATTTAAAACTCCCCAATATCCAAAATTCAAGAAAATCAGATAGAAAAAAACAGCAACAGAACTTAAAACGTTTAATTGGGTGAACAAATTCGTCTAGTTTTTGAAGAATTTAAGATGTAAAAAAGCTTGAAGACTAAGATAAATTCAAAGTATAAATAGAAGCAAAGCACAATAATTAACCCTAGAGTTTGAAACGTCATCACGCAAAAACCTCAGAATTAGGTATGAAATAGATGTAAGAAACAAAAAATAGAGAATACCCTGTTCTCGCCATCGTTAGTGATGTTCAATATATTAAGGTTCTGCTGAGGCTTAGCGGCAGAGGCACTGTCCTGAAGCTCCGGCCGGAGCTGGTTTTCCCCTTGCATTCTTGCGGAAATTGTGAGGCTTTCTCAATTGAAATCCGAATAGAAACTACCAAACCCATACAACATTACTTGGAAGCATGCCATTTATTGATGTGATTGGTTAGTTTTTTGCCCATCTTCAAACGTTGAACGCTGCATAGCTATTTTCGTTTTGGCAGGGCAGTCTATACGGATACTTTAGCAAGCAAAGGTTTACTCCCCACCGTAGTCTAGATGCGTCATCAAAGTTATATCCACACGGTTTAAGAGGACTAATATCTTACTCTTACATTTCAAAATTTAATTAGAATTAGAGATAAAATCATCATTTAACAAAAAATTTAAAAAATTAAAGTTTTATTATATTTAATATTTTTAATTTAAAAATCCTATAATTCCCTCCCCTCTATCCAAAATTGAAAAAATGAATATTTTTTCCTTAGGGTTTGCAACCATGTTAATTCTCCTTTTGGTTTATCTCTTCTTGATGATCAAATCTCAACCACTAGCAAAATCGATTTCCTTCAACGAAGACAAAATCGTTGTTTTCATCTAGCCACATTGTTTCAAATGAAAATGACCATCAGAGGTTTCAGACAGTCACGTTGTTTTCGTCCAAAATGAAAACGATTTCGTTTTCATTGAAGGAAATCGGTTTCATTGGTTATTGGGATTTAATTGGTAGGGAAAGATAAGTAGGAAGGTAGAGCCAATGCGATCAGAAACAGTCGTCTCCTATGACAGTTTACAAACCTTAGGAAGAAAATGCTGATTTTTCAAATTTTGGGTGAAGAAAATTGTGAGATTTTCAAATTAAGCAGTACAAACATAATAAAATTTTAGTTTTTAAAATTTTTTATTACAAATATCATTATATTATTTAGTTTATTTTTGACATAATTACATGATTATACATATATATATATATATATGTGTGTGTGTGTATTAATTTAGGGTTTTTTATGTTTTTGCCATAAAATCTAGTTTGGATCAACCGGAAACTGAATTCAATTTTGCTCAAACTGATACAAAATACACCCAACCATTTTTTTCATGTTTGGTTAGGGTTTAACAATTTTGATAAGATTTTATTTTGGTTTTAGTTTGAATTGAGGATATTTTACTTGAAATTTGAAATAATACAAAAAAATAATAATCTGAGGATACATATTACATTATATATATTTGAATTAAGTTTATTCTCTAATGTTATATACCTGATTTTAAGTAACTAATTAAATACCGATATAACATACCTCAAGGCAGAAAGATGTTGTCTTGGGCTTACGTCAACAAATTTCAGTCAAAAAAACTGAAACTTTGTATCATGTATTGAAAGTTCCGCATTGAGTTTTATATGCAAATTTTAAAAGTTTAGGGAGACAAATGAAATTTGTCATAGTAAGATGAAAAGGTTAGGATGGTAAATATGAGATTTTGAGAGTTTATTAATATTATACTCGATCTAAGACAAAAGCTTACAAGCTCATCAAACCAGGAAACAGTGAGCTCAAGCTTGTCAACCGCTTGACAATGGCTGAACTGGCAAGTAGTTACACTGTTTACAGCCCTCTAATCAATAGCTGAACTGGCAAGTAGTTACGCTCGTTTACAGCCCTCTAATCAACAGGAAACCAATATTTGCCAGCAGCCTACACCAAATACATGTAAAACCTACTAAACTATTGAACTCACACAACAATTCTCATTCTAATGGCACACTTTGATTCATACTTCCTGGATTCAGTTTTCCAACATAAAAAAGAAGACCAGCAGCTCATAACAAGTCAATGACCTCTTCATAATTTTACATTTTCAAGTATGGATGCAAGACAAACCTTCTGATGCAATTTTCATGCCATGCCAACAAGCACAAGTACAAGACAAACCCAACCAGATTAAATGTTTGAGGCACTCAATGCCATTACTTTGCATTGCTCATTCATGGCCGAAAGTTGAGCTTCCTTCATGTCAAGAAGGTCAGTTAACCTCAGATTTTCTTCCATAAGTTTCTGCACTTCAGCCTCCTTTTGCATCTTCTCACCCTCCAATTGTGTTGTCTTAGCAACTAGCCTGCTTCACAACAGAATAACATTGTAAACTCTCTGAAAAATTCCCAACCAAAAAAGCAGTATGCTGCTTATTAGAGTTGTACACAAATAAGAGTTGAACATAGACACTGCCATTATAAAAATGTCAACCACTTTTCTTATATAAAGCTTTTCCATTTTATTTGGTTTGGGGTGGGGGGAGAAAACTTCCTAAGGAACCAGCTCATACTAAATTTTTAGGTCACATGAACATGAACAATTTGGCCATGCTTCAACAAAGCAAATACTCAACAACAAAGAAAAAGTAAAGCCAAAGCATTTAAAAGCACACCGACCGTTCAAAAAGCCTCTCAATAGTTTGAAATTGCTTCTCTGATGAAATAAGTGTTTCCCTCACGCTGATAAGAGTACTAACAAAAGATTTCAGAGACTCGAATTCCCGTTTCACACGACATAACTCCTGTTCATTTTCTGCAGCTCGCTGCCTCTGTCTTGATGTCTCTTCAACCAGGTCCTCAACTCTCTGCCGCATTTCATTCAGAACACCATTTGTAACTAGAGCAAAACGCTCCATTTCCTCCAACTTTAAAGACATGTTCTCAATTTGGTTAGCCTTCTTCCTAACTTCTTCCTGACCTAAACTTACCTTCTCTTTTTCAATAGCAGTTTCAGATTCTGCCATTATAACCCTCTTAACAAGAGCTTCCATAACATCTGTGACCATCTGAACAGACTTAAGTAATTCAACAGTATAAGCTCCATCCTGTTCATCAATAGACCCTTGCTGTTTAGTAATTCCAATCCATGTCTCTTCATCAGGACCATCAAATAAAGAAAGATCAACGTTCCTAGACCAACTGGATAAAGGAGTACCATTTTTATCAAGAAGACCAACACCTTCCAATTGTTTGATGCCACATGATGTATGTGCTAAATCCGGGATAGCCATGATTCTTGCTTTTGATTTCAAGAAAGCCAATAGCTTTGCAGTAGTTTTTACCCGTCGCCAAAGAACTTCTAATTCCTTCTCTGTATCTCCATCAGAACCCTCCATACATTCCTTTAACTTTATAAGGTTCCTCTTGAACATCTCATCTGTTGATGGTTTTCGTTCTGTCTCCTGGTTTTGCATTTCATCAGCTCCCGTAAGCAGAGACCTCAGATTTGAGAAGTGCACATCTTCCTCAGATGCCATTCACTATAGTCCACAAAATTTTAGCAATCAAGACTCAAGCATCAAAAAGATACAAACAGGATAAATAATCTTTTCAAAAGAGTAACAACACAATATACATAGTAGTTATCAGATGACACTCTTTACAATTATTAACAGACTGCAAACCATTCACTTTCCTATGCACAAGATGTTTACAACCCCAATGTGTAAAATGAGAAAATCAAAATATGGGATTCTACCTAAATATGAATTTTAATGATGAAATAACTCGCACATTTTTGTCTTTGTATGCTTTGCAATTTACTTCCAAATCCTCAATGTGAAAAAATTGAAGAATCTGAATGAACTTGCAGTTTCTAGACTTTGACGATTGTATTATCTATGATAAGTTAAAGACTCAGATTACACTATATCACTTGCATATATAGAACAAAACTATGTCCAAAGTACATAAATCCTCCAAATTCAGATCAATATGGGGGAAGCCGATACTCAAATCAGCTCATAATAATGGATCAGATAACACAAAGACAACCTTTCGCTACTAAGGACCCAAAAAGCTTCCTACCAATTACTGTAACTTTTCCTAAGAGGTCATGAAACACAAACCCTGCTACAAAATACAATACCCAATTTCCAAGTATCACCAGCAAGAACAAACAGAAAAAACAAAAGATTGACCGTTTAGAAGATCACACAAGACCCTTTGAAACCCGAATTAACAATCTGAATCAACAAAGCCCTAATTTTGATTGAAACCCACTACTAATAAAGTAGATACCAACATTATAATCTTAAAATAAACCCTATGATTTAAAGGCAAAGGCTGAAAATTCGCAAAAAATAGAAAAAAGAAAATAGTAGACGTAAATGCTTCAAATGAGAACAAAATTCATGAAATATAGAGACAAATCAGAAAGAATTATATAGGAAGAATGATGATGATCGCTAGAAGGCACCTTGCAAATTCAGGAAAGCAGAAGAATTGGATGGGCTTGACTGCAGCAGATTATACGAGCGCGTCTGAAAATGAAAAAGTGAAGGAACGTTGAAGATGGCAGCTGGTGTTTCCTTTTATAAGATGCTTTCCTTCTTTATTTTAGTTAATAAAATTACCAAATTATCAAATACCAACTTTTTTTTCTTTTTTAAATTAATCTAATTACCGAATTTTTATATTTGAGTAGTATTATACCTACTAATTATGAGTATAAATATACGCATAAATAATTATATATTATTATATAATTAAATATTATTTTATTTTTAATTTAAAATTATTTAATTATATAATAATATATAATTATTTATCCATAAATTTGTATTTATAATTTATGTACATAATTTTATTATTTATATTTTTAATTAAAAAATCAAATTTTTATTATTGCATATTAAAGATACTAATAGAACATAATTAGTGTTATTATTTTAATTTATTTTTAAAATAAAATGATTAATTTGATATTTTGAAAAAAAAATTACTATTTTAAAAAAATTTGCAAATTTACTTCTTTAATAAAAATTTAAAATTTTATTACTCATATTATTTTATTTTAATTTATTAAAAATAAAAAATCAATTTAATTATGTTAATACTAGACTAAGTTTGATAACATATTAACAATTTAAATATTAATAATTATCGTACCTCAATTATAATGTAATATATTATTATTATTATTATTATTAATTAAAATTATATATTAATTTATGCCAATAAATCTTTATTTAAATAATATATTATTATTAAATTAAATATACTTTTAAATAATCAAAACTAAAAACAGATAAATTAAAACACTTTATAAGAATAAGTCATTAAGTAAAACTTTAGGGGGTTCCTGTAATTTCCTGGATATATAACCAAGATCCTACCATGGATAAGCACAAGGACAGCCAACCATTCGGTGGTTGAAGCCATGAACACCACCACCATCCTCCACAGTCCGTCGTCAAAACCACCATCATCATGGGTCCCCATCTCCTCAAGACCTTCAAACACCACAAGACTGGCTCAAAAACTCCGAAAAAACGGTTTCTGTGGACGATCTATCAGAATCATCCCCATTAGCTGCGCCAGTGGCAGTACAAGTAACACTGATGGCAGCAGCGATGCTCCACAGCCAGTTCCTCCAGCAATAAAACCACCACCAGACGCCGTGGGGATACGGTTTCGCAGACGCTCAAGAAGACAGAAACAGAAAATGGAAGATGGCGTAACGGATAAACAACGTCCCTTAAAGATGCAAGCTCCGGCTAGTACGACGTCGGTTAAGAAGTGGGATGACATGAACCTCAGTGAGAAGGCAATGGAACTCTACATGGGAGAGAAGGGTATGCTTTTCTGGCTCAACAAGTTTGCTTACGCCTCCATTTTTATCATGATTGGAGCTTGGATACTTTTCCGGTTTGTCGGGCCGGCGATTAATCTTTACCAGTTGGATTCTTCTCCTCTCTCCCCTTCCTCCGTGTTCAAGGGGTCCTGATATTCATCAGCTCCCCACTGTTCAATAAATACCAGCTGCAAATTCAACTATACAATATTTTTTGCACCTTTTTATTTTGGCTTTTTTTTTTTTTCAATCTTCCAGACTTTGCTGCCTAGTGTGCATGCCGAAAGATACCGGATTCATCTTAGGAAGAATAATAAAATTAGGGTGGATCTTTTCAAAATTGACTTAGATTGGATTCAAAACATAGCTCTAATAAGTTGATTTTGAATTGAAATTTGGTTTAAGATTATATTATTTGTCTATTTATTGATACAATTTATCTCATTAATAATACTATTTATAATTAGTAATTCTTTACCATATATTAGTTTGAATAAACTCAAATTCAAATTTAAACAAGTATTACTCCTATGGTTTCAGCTTGAACCAGTTGATAGCTAGGTTTAGGTGAAATCCACCCCTAAGATATAAAATATTTGATTATGAAACCTTTTTGCCACTGATTGGCAACACAATACAATGCTCAGAAATCATCTAGCAGAGGTGGCTCGACGTCGAGGCTGACATCTTGCTGCCGCACAACTGTTTGGCCTTGACCAGATCCAGAGCAACCCTCCTCCACTGTCGACAACCAGGAGCTTCGTTCCTGGCAGTGTTGTCTTTACTTGTAATAGTAGAGCGATAATGTTTGTCACATCGCCTTCACAAGCAACAGTGGAGAGACTCTTGACTGAACTAGGTCTCGTTGATTCTATCCACTATAAATTGTCAGGGCCTTGCCACCATGTAAGATCGAGATTGTGTTTCCGTGGCAACACTGGATCAACCGAGTTAAGTGCCTAGTTCTCGCAAATATGTGAGATCAACAGGTGAAGATGACTACTGGGGTTTCTACCATGCCACTTAATGGCAGGTGAAGATAAAGATGATGCATTTAAAATGAGTACTTAATTAGGTTCTACTGAATATGTATCACCGTATAATTGAATGATTTAAAAAATAATAATAATAATACTCAATAAATGATGAAACATTATTATTGATAACTCATTATAAGTACACATTGCATTATTTTTTTTTTAGCCTAAAACCAACTGCAGACCCAACATAAATGATTATCAAGCATATAACAGTAAGTTGTGTAATGATCAGATAATAGAATGTAATCTGAATACATGCCGTAGCAATACACCAGCACAAGCAGTGTACTGAAGGAATAAACACTCAACCATGCACCCATTTTCTTGTACACACCTGATTTGCACTTGAAATAAACCTTCCAAGCAAACTGAAAGAAGCCAAATATCTGCAACCGACATTCAGCTATACAGAGCTAGACCAACACATAATTGGATGATAATATCAATGAATCAACTGCCAAAGCTTGGCCTCACCCTCTGTTTACTTGCAGGCCCTCTTCGAGAACGACTCAAGTATTGAGGTTCTGCATGGACATGACTTCGCTCAATATGTTCCCTTCCCTTCTCAGTACACTCTCTTCTTGGCTGCCTTTTTGAATGAGAATCAGATGTAGGGCAATTTAAACTTACAGCTTTCTCCATGTCATAAGACAATGGTTCAATTCCCTGCAAATCGGGTTCCGGTGCAAACCCAATAGGTCGCTTTGATTCATCCATTCTTCTGAATGTAATTGATATCCTAAGACAATCACAAGGTGCACTAGTTATGGAGGTATTTATCATCATTCTTTAGAATCTTCCTTTTAGTTAAAAAAGAAAATAAGAAGAAAGAAATCACAGTAACCAGCTGTTTTTCAGACAATCTTGTAGAATATACAGAAAACATTATCCAACTTTACAATAGACAGAAAATTTAAAAAAAAAAAAACTAAATTGTTTCATTATCAAAGAACATTTTCAACTTCTTGTTCACTTGTACTATATTCATAGTTCAAATATGAGATTATTGGAAAATCAACCACAAAAAAGGTGTAAGAATTAACTTCATTAATGAAGCATATTTTTCCCCTTTCATGACAAATAACCTGCCACTTCAGCAGCTTGTTGATGGGTGGTAAACCTCCCAAGTGTAATTTAGGCCCCCAAGCTATGTAACTTCCTAATCACCCATTCAAAGGTCTGACGTAGAACAGAATGTAGAACAAATGTAATTTGTTGAAAAGGAAAACAAATGTTCACACAATCCTTCCACCAAAGGTTTTTTTTTTTTTTTTGTTGCAACTCTTATCTCAGATACTGATTAGCATTATCAAATCTTAAAAATACAACATCCAATTTATCGCTCTCAGTTTCAAAATCAAATTTTTAAGACCATGCAAAATAAGACTTAGCGGCCCTAAAACTAAAAGAAACAGTGACAAAAAACATTCACAAATTGTTGTTAAAAGGTTGCGATGTCTACCTCTTTGTAGGAACTGAAGGCACACAATGCTTAGCCACATCAGCTGCATTTCCATTTAAGACAAGAACAGATCTGAAAGAAAATAATACTCACTGTATGAATCTAATTCAATCATCCAGAAGAACCAAAACAAAAACAGTCATGGAAGGAAGGATTTTGTACTTACCCCACAGGCAAGGGGATTGCAATTGAACCGGTAAATTCACCAGCACCCACAACCTTTAAGTTTGATCCAAAAACAATATTACACTCACTAAGAAATGATACTGTACAAAAAGGTCGAACAAATTCATGGTTATCAATGTGAGGTGGTATGCAATCCCCTTCTTCATAAATGTTGACAATACAGCTATCAGGCACACAGGTAGGAGGAAGTATATGCCACCGGACCAGCCTTCTAATCATCACCTTAAATAGAGGAGGTAGAGGATCTACAATGGCATCTTGGAGAATGCCTGGTGGATTACCATTCTTATCCTGCAACAATGATATGAAAATCATTTACTGTACAACAAGAAGTTTTGATTATATTGGAACCACACCATTATTAACAAAACATATTATGACGACAACTGGTTTGCCCCTGTTTTCTGTTAATACCTAGAAAACAATCCTTACATGTTCACTGGGATCAAAACTGGCAGCTACTTCCATACCTACGACCTTGGTAACAAGGAAACTAGAAATATATAATATCCTGTGTAGGACACCTCAAGGAAATTCAACCACTTAAACCTCTTGGTTCAAATCAAAGGCTTTTACCGTTAATCTCAACCCTTGGGTTTAGAAAGATAGATTGATTAATACTTTTCATTCAACGATAAAAAGAAAACTTACTTTCGCATAATTATAGCAGCAACCAAATTGAATAGTGACACGACCTTTGCCCTTCATCCACTTTTGGGGTGCTGAGTATGTTAGCTCTGCAAATATCCCAGATATATGTTAATTACTGTCCATCAGCAATGTTCATCTGCCAATGACTAAATAAATATATGTTTAAGACATTAAAGCTTAAAGCAAAAGAATGTTCTAAAATTTAGAATATAGAGTTGTAAGATTCTTTCAGTAATATAAATCTAAAATTAAAATTAAAATTGTTCCAATGGGATTAGTATAGGTCTCACTCACACAACCTAGAACAGCAGAGCTAGATAGAAATACAAGCACAATAATCAGTCAATAAACTAAATCTAACACTGGCAAATAATTAGAATTGTGATGAAATTGAAAGCAACCTAAGTGGGGTAATTGAAGCAATAAGTTAAATCTGGCACTTTGCTGCACCAGGCGTGAACAAAGGTTGCAATTTTTTGCGAATATTTATCTAAAGTTACTGCCAAACAAACATTAGGTTCTCATACCAACCACATGTATCATGTGTGCATACAAGGAATAGTGCAATGTGACAATAGTGATGTAAAACATGATACATCAGACAAATTAGCACAAACCTCAGAATTTTCCACAGAAAGTAAAAACCTACGTACAAAAATAATTAAAAAATTACATCAAATTGAAAATCAAGAAAGGCACATACAAAGTAAACTAGAAAACAAAACTAACCTTTTAGTTCTCCCTTTTTCCCCTTCTCCTTAAGTACATAAATATAGTCAACAATCCTCTTCTGCTCAGCAGAACTAAACACACCCTCATGGAGCTCAAGTCCCTTCAAAATATTATATATTTTCCCTTTAATCTTCTCCAAACAAATGAAATCCTTCTCCCTCTTTACATTCATAAACCGAATGTACTCTCTCTGTTCCCTGGACAACTGGGGCTTCACAAGAACCTCTGAACTCCTCAATTCCCCAGATGAAACATTAATATCAACCACTGGCTCATCCAATTCATGTTGTTCTTCTGAATCTTCTCCTTCCTCAAGCTCGTCTTCTTGAGCCATGTCAGCCCAGGATATCCGTGGAGTTGGCAAACCAGAAGTTAATCCACCAGTTGTTGAAGCTTCTGGCTTATTCTCAGAACAACCATTTGCCCCATCTCCACAACTGGCCAGTGAACTAATTTCTGCAGCATCTTTCCAACTTCCAAGAGAATTTGTGTCGCAAGTATCATTTATAATTTCTGAACAAGCTTCATTATCGTCCAAATTTAAGCATTCCGATTTGCCATTGTCAATATCTATACACAAATTAACATAAAAAAAATTGTGATACAAATTCCGAAACCCTAAGAAGAATATATTTTAGTAATTTTATTCCACATACACAGAAGTATGCTACCAAGAAGGCAACGGCAACAGTAATGCCAACTACACCACTAAAACTTTCTAAAAAAGTAAACAGGAAGTCAAATACCTGAGTCGAGCGAACGGATACGATCGGCGAGGGTTTCGGTGCAGTGCTGGCAAAGATCTCTGCAGAGGTAAGGTTGCCACGTGGCGAGAAATTCGGAGGCAATCCTGAGTTCAGATGGCTGATATTGTAGAAGAAACGGATCGACCGTTCTAACTTGGTTGCGATCATTCTCCATGGCTGAGGCGAGTTTAGACTCGACGAAATCGTTTGAAAGCCAGGATATCGTCGTGGCTGTATGAGTATCAGGCTGTTAAGGTATGATGGGTAGAATTGTCTTTTTAAATTTAAGCTTAAATGCTATCCCGAAAAAGCCAAAAAACTCGATTAATAAGGGAACTATCGATCTTGTTCTCGGTTAAGGAAAACGGAATGTTCGTTAAAGTCGTGACTGTTTGTTCGGTACAAGTTGAAGTCAATGAGCAAACATGCTTCATCCCCAAAATGGCGATCGCTCCGTAAGGTTTTAAGTTATTCGAACAAAAATAAATTTATTTTCATATCTATTCAAAGATTTAGAAAGGAAATGCTCATGTTATTGAATATCAAAAAAAAATTTGATTGTTAAAAATTAATCAAAAATCTATTTTTTTATAAAAGTACAATTTTATAATTTAAAAAATGACGTTATTTTTTGTACAGTTAACTTACAAAGGGATATTCTCCCTTGGCAAATTTTATATTTTTGTTAGGTAAAATCCAATTTAATTATTATAAAAATGGAATCATAGTTGTTAAAAATAACCGTAACATTATTCAAATTCACATAAACTTTTATATAAAATATACAATTACGTGTAAATAATAGCCAAACTAAGGTTCAAAAGTTTTAATTTTGTTCCTATTGATGGTGACAGGTTACCATAAATTTATTAAATTACTTTTGTAATGTTTTGCTTGGAATCTTGGTTGCCCTCTTTTCAAATGGTTGGCCAAAAAACCATAATCCATTCCCATTTGTTGAAACGACAAAATCTCATTATTTAAATTAAAAAAAAAAATATTTTTATCTGTTATTCTCTCTCATTAATGAATTATATTGAGAAAAATATCAAAAAAATTATTTTGCTTATATTTTTTTATTTTTTATTTTCTTATTATTTTCTCTTTTATTTTTATATTTTTCCTTTTTTAAAAGATCAAAAGTGAATTGTAAATTTTAAAAATATTAGACATTTAAATAAAAATTTTAGAAATTTAAAAAAGAGTTAGTGGATCTTTTGAAATTTTGAAATTTTTAATATGTCTATCATTAACTTAAAAAATAACAATTATACCTCAAAAAATTTGACCAAAACATAATATTTTAAAGTTAATTTAGAGTTTTAATATTTTTTAAGTGTTTAAGTGATAATTTTAAATTGGTAAAAATATGTTGATAATTTGATATTTATATTAAATATTAATAATAATTTTAATAAAAAATAAAATAATTATTTAACAAAAAAACACCTAACAAATTGTGGAACAAAAATAGATAATACGTAGGAATGAGAGTTTTAAAAAATTAAATAGCGAGAAGTCAGTTCATCAAAATTTGGGTTCAATTGGGCCAAACGGTTTGAGTTTTTAATGTGTCGGCAAGGAGTGGCTCATGTTTGCGGCTTCGATTTTTGAATGATTTACATGTTCCCACGTAAGTAATAGTTTATAAAGCACTTTTTATTTCTTAAATGCATTAAAAAAGCTTTTTTTTATATCTAAACCTAGTTTTATTAATTAAAAAATATATAATAAATAAGTAAAATTATCATTTAATCTTTAAAAAAATTTAAAAAACAAATAAAATATAAAAAAGACATGTTTTTCTGTTTTTCATATTCTTGCGTAACACATTTCTAATTTCGTCGTTTCTTGCCTCTTCTATGACAATAATCTAATACAATCTCGCAAAATCAATACATATTTGTTACCTAAATGTCGTTAAGCTAAAATTCAAATGAAACAATATTTGATTTGACTTAACTTAGCTACAACCCAAATTTATATTGGTATTTATATTAATTAATAGTTCTTATAATCTTAATTGTTACTCTTTTTACAATAATGAAGAGTCAAGATCTCTGTATGGTCATATGTGATATTCAAAATTAGAGATAAGTACGAATTAAATCGAGTCTAAATACTCTTAAGTTTAAGTTTGATTTAAATAAAAATTAGTCTAATTTAAGTTTGGTTCAAATTATTGACTCAAAATTGAGGGTAACTTGAGTTCGGTTTGAATAAAAAATGACTTAGTTTTGTTCAATTCAAATTCATAGTTCAAATTCATTAGTGAATTTATGGCTCAGATTTATATTTCTAGTTTGTGATTCATTGACAAAATGTTATTATTTTATCCAATAATGAGAAAAACAACGTCTTTATTAATGAGTCAGAAATTCAAATTATGAATCTAAATTATGAATTTAAATTGAATTCAAGACAAACTGATCTAAACTCTCTCTAACATGAGTTCAACTAGAATTAAAAAATAAACTAACATTTTTAAATTAAATTTGATTAAAATTTAAATTAAACGAATTCAAATTATATCTGATTAAATTGAATTAGTTTGATTCGAATTGAATCCTAAAATAAAGAATTAGACCAAGTCAAGGATATTATAAGTTTTGATATGATATATAGTTGAAAAGTTGGCCCGATGTCGGTGTCGAAAATAGACAACAAACATGAACCAGTGTTAATTCAACAATGGATGATATAAATAAAATATATAATAACATCATAGTCACAGTGACCCAAAATAATTAGACCAAGTCTTTGGTCCGACGCCTTGTAAAACTGAGTTGGATATACAGTAAAATATGGTAGACCATTATGTAATTATAATTAATATTTATAGGAATATCACATTACAATTTTTACAAGGTTTTAAGCTTGGTGAATTATCTTTTCTACCCAAACTTTGGAGAAATCGCAAGTTCTCACCTCTTAAATTCCTAAACTATAAATTTTTACACAAAACCTAACTTTATTAACGGAAAAAACTTGACATGATATTGGACAATTAAATTATCGTATTACTCCGACTAACCAAAATGTGATCTTGTTGGATATGACTAAATCAAGATCTTTATGGGGGTATTTTAATTGAATTACACCTAAAAAATGTGCAACCGAGAGGTTGAAATTAAGGCTACAAACCTACAATCAAGTTATTCAAGTGTTTTTGCTTAGCTCGAGTTATGTTCTACTGCATTTATGAAAAACTTGGGTTTGATAAATTATAATTAAACCTTATAGGTTATATAATTATCAATTACTCTTTATGCTCAAAGTCATAAAACAAGATTTTATGGGTATAAACAATAAATTTAATTTCTCAAAGTTTATAATAGTAAACTTATTTAATTCAAGTCGTGAACTTATGAACTCATTAAGTTGAGTAACAATGAGTTCATGTTTGACTCGACAATAATAGAGTTCAGCTCAATTTTATAATAATAGAGTCACACTCAATTTGACACGAACTGAATTATGAGTAATTTGTTTGTAACCCTAATTGGAATAGTAAATAAACAAATCACATATTTTCATGTGTAATCTAACATTATCTTTGACCTTTTTTAACTCATTTAAGATTGTTTTTTTTCTAGATTTTGGGAAGTTTAAATTATTTTTATGCCTTATATTCTTATTTTATTATATTAATTATCATAGGAATTCAGTTTTGGGTGAACATGTATAGTTTAAGGATTCTAGGGATGGGAATGTAGTTTCTTCAACATTGGGTGGGACATGGTACTTTATTGCTTTAACTTGTATAAAAAGAAAATGAAAACTGAAATATGTTAGTTGAGGAAATGGAAAAAGCTGTAAAAAATGACTATAAAAATGGGAGCAAGTCGACGCTTGGCATCTTTCTGATGAAGCCAAGACAGCAATTTAATGGGAGACATGGCGATCAGAAAGAGACTTGTCCGTTGAAGATCAAATTTATGATTCAAAAGTCTCTTTTGACCAGTGCCAGGCACTCTCTTCTTGCCTCTTTCTTCTCTTCTTCCTCCCATCTACTCCCTTCTTTCCTCTGTCGATTGTCAGTCAATATTTATTCAGTTTTCTCATGGGTTGCTTCTCTCAAAACAGCTTACCATTTTGAAACTGCAATAATTTGAAGATGGGTCTCTGTCTTTCAACGACGAAAGTTAGTGGCTCCAACAGCAACAACAACAACAACAGCGTCAAACATCGTCGGAAAGATAATACAGACCGGACCAATAATGAAAAAGGAAGGAATGAAACAAAGCATGTTAAGAATAATTATACTCAGCAGCAGGTGAAGAATCCTAAAAGAGACAAGGCCAAAACGAAGGGACAAACTGGGATGATACCGTGTGGGAAGCGTACGGATTTCGGGTATGCAAAAGATTTTGATAAAAGGTATTCCATCGGAAAATTATTGGGACATGGGCAATTTGGATACACTTATGTTGCCGCCGATAAGACAAGTGGAGATCGTGTCGCCGTCAAGAAAATTGACAAGAATAAGGTAAGGCTGGCTTATTTTACGAACTGGGTTTTACTTTCAGGGTCAATTTAATTCAATTTTGTTGCTTTGTGGTAATGAAAATCTTTGTTGATGGAACTTTCTCTCTGTATCTATTTTCTTTGCGTTAATGATGTGGATAAGTACGTAAATCTGTCCGCATGTATTAGTGAAGATAAGCAATTATTATATTACAGAACCAATTATTGTGAAGAATTTTGAAGTTTTGACATAATTTTGATGTTTTTCTGCATAATTTGCTAACCTTAATTGTTAGATTGCCCTTTATTTTGGCTAGAAGACATCACTAAGAGAGGGAAGGAATTGCTATCGCATCTGTGAAGTGTCTCAGTTGCTGAAGTTTTTGCTTTACTGTTTACAAAAGATAAATTTATTATAAAATGTATTCGTTATATTTTGATTGTTGCTCACTTATTTATGAATCTTTTTAAATGTTCTGTGAATGTTTACAAATCAAATCATTGGCTTTGGTGTCAGATGCTTCTTCCTATTGCTGTCGAGGATGTTAAGAGAGAGGTCAAGATTTTGCAGGCTCTTGCAGGCCATGAGAATGTAGTTCAGTTCCATAATGTGTTCGAAGATGATTCTTATGTATATATTGTAATGGAGTAAGTTTTATATGAGGGCTTTTTAATTTCCTTGACTATTCCAGGGTTCATGTGTGCTGTTTAAGTAATTGCATTATTCTTGAAGTTCTTCCCTTTTTCAACTGTTTGACTGTTAAGTTGTTGTGCTGTGCATTTAACTATGTTTCCCTTTTATTTCTTGTCTGATCTTTATATTTTTCTACAGTATTAATTCTTAGTTTGCAATATATATCTCCTTTTCCCTTCTGATTAAAAATTTTCATGTTTCCATCTTGCTGTATTAATTGAATTGCCTTTGATTAGGTTATGTGAGGGTGGTGAATTATTGGATCGAATATTGGCCAAGTGAGTATTCTTAGATCCTTGAAAAAAGAACAACTTTTGGTACTGCTTTTTACTGCAGTTGTTTACTTGGGGTTTTCTGTAATCAGGAAGGACAGCCGTTATACGGAGAAAGATGCTGCAGTAGTTGTACGTCAGATGCTCAAAGTTGCAGCTGAGTGTCATTTGCATGGTTTAGTACACCGTGACATGAAACCTGAGGTATATTCAAGTACTTTAGCATGGATTAAATATGAGGTTATATTCTGGGGTCATGTAGCTTGACATTAATTCCTTTGTTATGTTTTGTTATCTGTAGAACTTTCTTTTTAAGTCTACCAAAGAGGACTCGCCTTTGACGGCTACAGATTTTGGCTTGTCAGACTTTATAAAACCAGGTGAGTAGAGTTCAATCATTTCATGCTTCCTCATGAGAGAGTTGAACATTGTTTATTCTACTTTGAGTATTCCAAAAGTCAGTGGCAACTGATGCTCACTCGCTGATGTGATTGACCGTTTTTATTGAGCCTGAAGCCCATGTAATCCTAAAGTTACTATATATTTCAGGGAAGAGGTTTCAAGATATAGTTGGCAGTGCCTACTATGTTGCTCCAGAAGTACTGAAACGAAAATCAGGACCTGAATCAGATGTCTGGAGTATTGGTGTGATTACATACATTTTGCTCTGTGGGAGGCGACCCTTTTGGGACAAGACCGAGGATGGTATATTCAAGGAGGTGTAACACAATTCTCAATTCTGTTTCCTTTATCTTCCTTGATGTTAGGCTGTGTAACGTGTGATGAATGTTGTGTTTACTTTTTTGTAGAGATGTATCGATCACAATATTGCATATGTGGATTTTTCTTAGATATTAATACCTGATCTTATCACAGAACCTCTTTGCGTCTACTTTCAGGATATTCTGTTACTGTTATGCTACTTTAACAGAAAGAAACTGGACACCATTTTGCCCTGTATTTCAGTTCATATATATGTGTGTGTGTGTTAGATTTTATTTATATCTTCTTTTCCTGTGTTATGTATATTAATATCTTTTTTTTTTTAGTAATAAATATCTCACATGATTTAATCACTATGTATCTTAGATAAATCGACATTTTGTTTCTGTTGTTTTATTGCTGTCTAGTGAAATGAATGTGTTATATCCACAGGTTTTAAGGAGCAAGCCTGATTTTCGTCGCAAACCATGGCCAACTATAAGCAATAGTGCCATAGATTTTGTAAGGAAGTTACTGGTGAAGGATCCTCGGGCTAGACTAACAGCTGCTCAGGCACTATGTATGTGTATAATTATCGCTCGGAAACAAAAAATTGATATTATAATGCATTACAAGCTGCTAATGAGAAAAAAATAAAGAAAAAAGATGGTTCATTGCAAACTGAAAAATTGAGAATGAAAAATGTTACTCTTATAGGGCGAAAAGGTGATTTTCTGTGGCCTACTGCTTTGCTTGATCAAATTTTCAAGTAGTGTTTTATTTGTTTGGCAGCACATCCATGGGTTAGAGAAGGAGGAGATGCATCTGAGATTCCTATTGATATATCTGTTTTGAATAACATGCGGCAATTTGTGAAGTACAGTCGATTGAAACAGTTTGCTCTAAGAGTAAGACATTTTATTTTAATTTTAGAGCATTCTCTAGATAGAATAAAGTTGATGTTGTTGTTGATAATTTCTTTTTGATTAATTGATTGTCTTGCAGGCATTAGCTAGCACACTGGATGAAGAGGAGCTATCTGATCTCAAAGATCAATTTGATGCAATTGATGTAGACAAAAATGGCTCTATCAGTCTTGAAGAGATGAGACAGGTCAACCTTCCTGTCACTGTTACTGATGGTTTCCTTATTATATTCGTCTCATAGAGAACATTTATTCTCATGCATGCAGTCTTTTTTTGGTTTTTTCTGCTGACAAGGATGGTTTCAGTACAGGCCCTGGCGAAAGATCTTCCCTTTAAGTTGAAGGAACCACGTGTGTTAGAGATTCTTCAAGCGGTGAACACTGGCTCCTCATTTTCCTCTCATGCAATGGAACTATCTGTTTTTCTATTTCATTTCAGTGGCAGCCCTGTCTTATTTATTTTGTCGAAGTTTTTAATTTTTTTTCCGTTATTGCTATTAAATGCATCTTGCCTACAAGCTCTCCTTCCTACTTAAAACTGATAAAGTGCCTTCGACAAATCAATCTATTTCCATTATGTGAAAACTCTTTGCTTTCTATGATATATTTTGACAGGATTGCTGATGTTTTTGATGCAGATTGATTGCAACACAGATGGGCTTGTGGATTTCCGTGAATTTGTTGCAGCTACACTACATGTGCATCAGCTGGAGGAACACAACTCTGAGAAGTGGCAACATCGATCACAGGCTGCTTTTGAGAAGTTCGACTTAGATAGAGATGGGTTTATAACACCTGAGGAACTTAGAATGGTGAGTAACATTTATCATTAATAAACGATCACCCACTTAACAATTATCTTGTCCAGAATGAAAACACCATTCTTAAGTTCATGAGTTAAAAGTCGTTTTGCTTTTTTCGGTTGTTTCAGCATACGGGTTTAAGAGGCTCAATTGACCCACTTCTTGAGGAGGCAGATATTGACAAAGATGGGAGAATAAGCCTTCCGGAATTCCGCAGGCTTTTAAGAACTGCAAGCATTAGTTCACAAAATGTGAGTGGTAGCCCGACTGGCCATCAGCATTCCAGGACGTTGTAAATTAAGCTTTCAAGTTGTAGAATTGAGGGAAATAAGAGGATATAGGGATGGATGGAGCTCCTCGGCTACGTGAGGAACCTATTTAGTTTGAACAATGAGCTTACGTCTTTGGATCTTGAAAACATTTTTTTGGCTTAGAGAGGTCTTGGCTTGGATGTTTTCAGTATGTCTGCAAGGAAGACGAGTCCATAACAGATGGTGCTACTGCTGCCTGTGTGTACATCTGTGTATCAGGATTCACTCATGTTTATACATGTTTTTGAAAAAGATGTTTTCTGAAGTGAGGTTAAATTTATACCAAGAGCTTAGTATTATGATGAGAAGAAATCAACACTATGTGGTGGTTAAAGGAAATTACTTGTAAATAGAATCTTGATTGTTGCCTATACAACAAAACTAAGTATACCTAATTTTGAGAATTCATAATTGGTTAATTTTGAATTTAAGATAAAATAATATTTAATCATATAATAACATATTATTTATGTATCTAAATGAGTAATTGAAACTGAGTATAAATAACATTGTTCGTTGGCTATATTCAAGTCCAAGGTTGGTTGCAAAATTGTAATTATTAGGTTGCCCTTTCGGTCCCAAGGGGCGTTGCCCAATCTGGATGCGCTTGGAGCTCGAATGGGAGGGTTCAACCTTATAATGGTGGGAAATTGAAGAGATGGTTGATGGCAACGCAAGGGTGGAGGCAAGAGGAGAGGAACAGTCTTTCCAGAGTAATTTTAAAATAATTTTTAACTAACAGGGTAAATTGCAATTTAGGTTGAGTAAAGAAGTAGAACATTTCAGTAGATTATTTTTTTTATTAAAAAGATTAAATTTTATCTCTTTTATTAAAAAGATTAAATTTTTTATTTTTTTAATTGCGATGATAAAAGTTTTAATTTTTTTCTGTTAATGATATTAAAATTTTAATTATTTTTTATTAAAAGCATTAAATTAATAAATTTGCTTTTAAAATAAAATAAATTAAACAATTCTAAATTTGTTTATTTAACGTTTTCAATATAAACATTAAAAGTTTAGTTCACTTTATAAGAAAATTTGGAAATTCTGTTTTTCTTAAATAAAAAAATTAATAATTTAGTTTTTTTTTTAACTAACAAAAAAAGAGTGTTAATTGGATATTTAAATGTGTTGTTATCCTTCCTAACATTCTATAAAAGAATTTATCAGACGGGTAAAAAAAAAAAATTAGATTTTTTAAATTTAAAGCGCGAAAAAGTAGTTTTATTAAATTCGGCTTTGTTAAGGTGGCAAATGAAATGATGAATAAAAAAGAAGAAAAATAGTTTTTTGACGACGACGTGTTCTCGTGTAACGTGTCACTGTAAACCGGAACTCAGTTTTTTGTCTCTGCGGAAAAAGAACGACATCGTTTCAGGTTCTTCAGCACCAGTGCCCGGTAACTCAAAAGAGAACCGTTGGCGCGACTCGTGAGTAACCTGTACCTTGGAGGCAGTCAAGCAGAGAGATGAACGATGATGAAGATAGTAACATACAATGTCAATGGTCTAAGACAACGCATCTCTCAGTTCGGCTCTCTTCGCAAATTACTCGACTCTTTCGACGCTGACATCATCTGCTTCCAGGTCAGCTCCCTTCTTCTTCTTCTTAACACACATTTGCGCATTTATAATTCGTGCTTGTTGAAGTATATTCAATTTTCACGATTTGCCCCAACACAGGAGACGAAATTAAGAAGACAAGAACTGAAATCGGATTTAGTATTGGCTGAAGGATACGAGTCTTTCTTTTCTTGCACGCGTACTTCCGATAAAGGCCGAACTGGTTATTCCGGTAAGCTGTTTGTTTGACTGTGGTAGGAATTATGGGTTTTTGTGGGGCACATGTCTTAATTCTGTAGGTTAAGGTTGTACATGGTGAAGGAAGGAAGGAAGAAAATTAGGGTTTGGATAGCTTAGGCTGTGGGCAGCCTTTTAGGCTGATTTGGGAGGTCTCTGGTGCCTTGAATTGCCGGAATTGGGAGACCCTGCCTCCTCGCTGATTTATCCACTGTAAATCCCCCTTTATCAATAAAATAGGTTCTGTTTCTTTATTTGTTGTGATTATTTGCTGTTTTTGGCTGAATATTGGCAATGTGTTTTTTGTTGTTTTGGTTTAATATTGGCTAGGATCTTATTTAATTGCCAAGGCCAAAACAACACGTCACATTTCTTTTTTTATTGAAGAATTAACATTTTAAAAGCAATTACGTTTTATTCCATTTTAATTTCTCTAGGAGTAGCGACATTTTGCCGTGTGAATTCAGCGTTTTCAAGTAATGAAGTGGCCCTGCCGGTGGCTGCAGAAGAAGGCTTTACTGGTGTTTTAGATGCTTCTGGAAGTAAAATTGTGGAAGGTCTTGAGGAATTTGCCAAAGATGAGCTCTGTAAGGTTGATGGTGAGGGACGTTGTATAATTACCGATCACGGTCATTTCAGTGAGTTAAAACTATGACAATAGAGAAGTTTTAATTTTCTTACTTTTTGGGGAGGGATTTATCTTGCAATTATTGAGTTAATGATGAAATTTATGTTACAACTGATCAGTTCTGTTTAATATTTACGGGCCACGAGCTGGTAGTGATGATGTGGACAGGATTCAGTTTAAGCATAAATTTTTCAAGATATTACAGGTAATCCTTTTCTTTTGTTGTATTGCGGTCTTTGTGTCTCTAGTATGAATGCCTAATCGGTTTTCCTTAACGTTTTTGGCTTACTATGAAAGATTGGTTGTGATGTTGATCATTAGGATTAATTAGCAAACATGAAATTTATGGTGCGACACTGGTAATGTTTTGTGTAGAAAAGATGGGAGTTTCTCTTGTGTCAAAAGAGGAGGATATTTGTGGTTGGTGATCTCAACATTGCTCCTGCTGCCATAGATCGCTGTGAGGCCGAACCGGATTTTGAGGAGAATGAGTAAGCTGCTGTCTGATTTCTTTGGTTTTTGTTTTATAAGCTTCTTGCTGTTCTTGGAGCTGACTTTTTTTTTTTTGAACCTTTAACATTATTCAGCTTCACAACCAATGATTTGTTCATGTGAATGAACTACTTTGCAGGTTCAGAAGATGGTTTAGATCGTTGCTGGTGGAATCTGGTGGCCCCTTTTTTGATGTTTTCAGAGCAAAACATCCTGAAAGGTTTAGAACTTGAACTGACTTCTGAATTTATTATGACTAATGATGATTGCTGATGTTAGAGAATACAACATCTAGTTTGGATTTAATATGGCTTCATATATATGTAGGGTTATTGTACCTATTTAAGCTCTTAGGTTGTTCTAATATTTGAAAATTTCTTTGTTTGCATGATTTGAATGTAGAAACTAAGAAATAAGATTGAAGTTTTCTTCATCACCAATGATGAATACTTTGGTTTTTTCTTTTCTAATCTAAATATAATTTTATTCTCCACACTTTTGTAATTTCTGGAACACTCTAATATATCAGTTGTATCATTTTCACAAAAAATAAGAAATGATCACATGTTGTGTCTTCGCACAGTTTTTGACATGATTGTGACTATTTAACTTTTCTGTCTATCTGAGATTGTGTTGTATTTGTTTAAGATTTGTATAGTAGTATTGCTTCAGTCTCCATATTAATTGTTGCTTGTATTTTCCTAAGTCTTTGTTCTGATAACCTCATTTTTCTCTCTTACTATTATCCAGAAGGGATGCATACACATGCTGGCCATCTAATACAGGTGCAGAGCAATTTAATTATGGGACAAGAATTGACCATATTCTCTGTGGTGGGCCATGCTTACATGAAAAGCATGACCTGGAAGGCCATAACTTTGTAACTTGCCATGTTAAGGAGTGTGACATACTGGTAGAGTATAAACGGTGGAAACCTGGAAATACATTGGGGTAAGTGTACTTGTGAATAGGGTAATATCATGCTATGAGTTCAGTTTTGTCAGTTGATAATTGGACCTGTTCCAGAACTAGGTGGAAAGGAGGGATGAATATCAAATTAGAAGGTTCAGACCATGCTCCTGTTTATACGAGTTTTGGTGAAGTTCCTGTTATTCCTGAACATAGCACTCCATCTTTAGCTTCTAGATACCTACCCATGATCCGTGGTCTCCAACAAACCCTTGGTGAGATTAATATTCTTATCTTCTGATGGTAGAGTCTTTTAAATTAGGCATCTATTTTATTTAAATTATAATGCACTAATTTGTGAAGTGACGTTAATTGGTAAACTTTTTGAATTGCTTTAATTTTTGACTGAGTTATTGTTTGCTTTCTTGATTTCATCATATGATATTGCATTTGTTAGGTTATGGAATTTGTTTTTAGATCAGATTGATCAAGTTTTACTGTGACTTAGTTGCAGTGGTTTGACTGTGATTGTCTACTTGTATAGAATATTGGTGAATATAAAAAGCCGCTGTAATTACTTAATAAATTTAGTTTTAGTTTACTGTATAGAATACCTGTGTATGGGGAATTAATGGCTCTTGTAGAAATTAATTGAATAATAATATTATTTCAATAAGTTTTGAACATCACACCCTTCAGAAATGTTATTATTATACATTGATGTTCTGTTTAAGAGGTCTGGAATGCTCATGATGTTGTAAATATAGGAAGGATGCAAAGGGCTATTTAGTCCTTGTATTTTATATTTTAGGATTGAATTGTCTCAGTTAAATTAAACTTTTTTTAACTGTTTTTTGGGGATTAGAATTATATTTTGGTTAGGATTTGGTTTCTTAACTCTTTAATCATTATTGTTATCATGCCTGGTTTATGAATAAATACATTAGGAGCTTCTCCCCATAGCTTATTTCCTTCTCTCTAATTTCTTCTTGTGTTCCCCTCTTTCTTGTTGTTCTCCCTATTTTACTTTCTCTTATTCTTCCTATTTCTCCATTTCACTTTCTGGTTCTCTATTGCCTAACCTCTGAAATCCCTTATCTATGCACAAAAGAGAGGGATTTTGCATTTATCCAAGATATTCAAAATGGCTTTTGGGCTTGAAATATATAAACTCAACAGCATTTTAGTCTGTATCCTTTTGAAATCCATTGAGAAAAAAATTGAAGTAGAGGGATTCAATAGTTTAAACCCTTTCATTTTACGATCCACGGGTCCGTGCTGGATATTAACGGCAGTGTCTTCATCCAAAACTCTTGTTTAGTGTAACACTAGTAAACAGATACAGGAAACAAATTTGTGAATTTGCGGTAACTCATGACGTAGAATAAAGAACCGTTACCTTATGTAGAATCAAGACTTTGCTTCCTGTAGACAGCATTTAAATTGTGATGAAATGCTTCTTATTTCAATTATTATGGATAATGTTTCATTGTGTATTACTAATTTATCTGACTAAGGGGAGTAGGAATCATTCTGGCAACCATGATGATGATTTAAGAAATTTCTTTGCATAGTGTTCTTGTTTTGTACCAAATGTCTAATTGATTTGTATGTTTTGAATTATGGCCTGCTCCTTCAAGGTCTGAAATTCAATTCCTTAGAGATACTCTCATAGGGAAACATCACAAGTTTCCTGATTCCTAAAGATTGTAGGTTGGGCTTTGAATCATTGAATCCCTCTAATTAAAATTCTATCTTAGCAACACCATTTGTTTGCAGTTCTTGGCATTTAACTATGAAATATTTATATTTCTATTTGTCTTGGCATTTGATGCATATATATTTATATTTCTATTTGCAGTGTCTGTGTTAATGAAAAGAGAGGTTGCTAAAGAAACTAAATCTGGCGAGGCCTCAAGCTCACTTACTACCGAAATGACGAAAATGGAGCGTTTCAGTGAGAGTGTTGAAAGATCCTTTAACAACTGCCATGAACTGGGAATGCCCCCTAGTGACCACTGTTCTTTTGCCAACCAAGAACCTAAAGGAAAATTGTGGAAAACCCATGAGAATCATAGAGATCTACCTAAGGATGCTGTTTGCGACTCCACAATTACAACTGGGAATTGTAAACACATTCATTTAATTCCTGGTGACAGAGCCAATAAAAAAGCAAGAAAAAATCAATTTTCACAACTCTCACTGAAGTCATTTTTTCAGAAGAGTCCAAACCCTAGGCAAGATGTGGGCAAATTGGTTACTGATACCTCACTTAATCCGGCAGATGTCCTGGAATCCCTTCATGACACAACTCCTGTGGCCGATTATAATAATTGTCATCCTGAGCTGCATGATGTGAATTTGAGTCCATGCTCACAGGATCAAGAGGAACAAGATGGCAAATGTTCTCTGGACACAGAGAAAAATAACATTGCTTTACTTGAATGGAAGAGGATACAACAACTCATGGAGAACACTATACCTCTTTGTAAGGGCCACAGGGAACCTTGTGTTGCTCGAGTGGTGAAGAAACCGGGTCCGACAATTGGTCGCAGATTTTATGTTTGTGCTCGAGCGGAGGTATTTCACATTCTTTATAACTAATCTGTTATATTCATGTAAAGTCACAATTTTTGGTCTGAATGCAGAAAGTAAAAAACCTTAAAGAAATTAAACCTGATTCTTTTTGGGGATGAAAAGTAAAGATGTAGAACAGTTAATTACCCAGTTGTTCAGAGTGACAAATACTGGCAGTGTTGTCTAGTGGTGACCTGAATTCTGGATTGGACTGACTGAATACTATGTGGAGGCTTTGCCTCTGCTGTATGAACCTTTCTTAATTGACCGGTCCATCAGTTTTTTAGTTCAGTTACTGTAGCATAATATTTGAACTTTTAGTATCCACAGTATTGTATGAATCTTATGAAATTAGGGTTTTCTCTATATTTAGTGTTTTTAGAGAAAATTTGATCTCTCTTCTTCTCCTTGTAAACATCTTCAGTATCAGTGAGAATTTTTCCAAATTTTGGTATTCTTGTTCTGATTTGATTTGATTCATTGCTATTTAATCTCTAGGTTTCATAATCATTAAAGAAAAACTAGTGGAGCCTATAGCTCAGGTTCTATCAAGGTTTGTTTTGAGACATTAGATTATATAAATGTTGGTGGTTCTTTAGGGGCTGTTGTTTTGTGTACCAGTTAAAAGTCTGAATAAATCTTGGTTTCAAATTTACACAGCAGCAAATTTATTTAAAGTACAATGCCATATCCAGAACACTCATCTGGATGCTGGTTCAGTAGGATCAGCACTCGATCATCTTCTTATTAGTTATTTTGACATATTGTAGTTTTATTATCTAATATTACTAAGCGGTGTTCCATTATGGTACACGAACACAGGAGCTGCCATTTAATTTCTTCTTTTATTCCTTTCAAATCTCTGATTTTTGGAACAGATGAGCACGTTGCCATTGAAGTGTTTATGTTCCAACTAACCAGTTCTTTTCTTTTTAGGGACCTGCTTCTAATTCTGAAGCAAATTGTGGTTACTTTAAATGGGCTTCTTCAAAATCCAAGCACAAACAATAATGTTGTCTCATGGTTTGCAAGTGAAAGGTAAGTTGTCCACCCCTACCTCTCCCAAGTGTTGCCTCCTTGATCTCACTGAGGTAATAATTTAAAACCTAATTTCTATCTTTTCTGTTATATCAATTCACTTAAAATTAAATGTCGTTTGCAGCTTCATACTGTACTTGGTTGGGGGGATCTTGACATTGTATCTTCACAGGTATTTATCACTGTAATTACGTTTTTGTAAGTGTAATGTAGTTAAAAGAGAAGGAAAATAGATGAAAAAGGTTTTTTTTTTTCCCTTCTAATGACTGCAATTTTTTTCATTTTTCTTATCTAGTTATTTTGGTTAAGAATTTTTAAGCTTCTTGTGGTAGTAACGCCTGTTTTTTCTCTTCTTCCAGGAATATGCCCATTCCACCAATGTTTTCAGACTCAAACCAGGCCTTGACTTGGTCAAGGGGCTGGTTTGGGTCTTTCTTGGTTGGATTGGCTGTTAAACTGGGATATTAGAACTGGTAATATACATATATATTTACTATATATACCCAAATGGAGTTGTGGTTTGGTGATGCATTGCATGCTTAGCCTGCTTTACCAATTGTTGAGACAATGAGTCCTAACAATTGCGAAAATTTTTTTGAATCATATTGACGTCAATAGGTCTATTGGACCCGGATTGACCCAACGCAGTTCACTTGGTTCAACCACAGTATGAAACGGTTCAATAACTGAATCTTTTAGAACTTCACCTAGATTGGACTGGCCATCAGGATCAAAACCATGCATCCTACACCGACTTGCCTTCTGTTCTCTTTTCTTAGCATCCTGTAGTTATCATGTCACTCCTAATCTTAACTATCCAGAGGTCATGTTCTTTAGAGATCCCCACGGTCACAGCTGTTCTCTGAGACCTATACTTTTTAATTTTTTAATGGTTGGTCTCTAAAGAAATGTAGAATTTAATGGGTCTTGACCTGAAATATAATTCTCGATATGCTTTTGATTGAAAAACATTTGATTTGCCTTGATGGGATGGGGATAATGGTTGCATGTAATAGGATGAATAACAAATGGTATTTGCTCAAAGTGACAGAAGAAAGAACTGCCAACCTTGAGGTATTGAATTATTACTTCTTTTCAATTAAAGAGATTGAAGTTTGTTTTTTTTATATTGAAGTGAACTTTCAAAATTTTTTAGATTTTTCTTTAAAAGTGATCAAAACTTTTAGTATTTTCTATTGAAGGTATATAATAAATACAATTAGGATTATTTGTTTTATTTTATTTTGAAAGTAATGTGATTGGTTTGATATTTTCAATAAGAATCGTGAAAGTATATTTATATCAATAGGAAAATTTTTAAGTTTGATATGTGAAATAGAAAAAAAAAAAAAAACAAGGTTTAATCCTTTCAATGGAAAGATGACATGCAGTCAAAACATTTTCTTTGTATAGACGTCACGCTAGCCCACAACTTGAGAAGAAGGCTTGGATAAGGCATAATTTCATCTGAAAGCTACAAATAAGAAACAAGGGTCTATGCCCTATAATAGTTTCCTTTTTGTCTTGAAGGCACTTATAATAATTTTAACAATCACAATTAAAATGTAATTACTCTCTTACCATATCATATCTCGATAACACTCTTCAAGCCTCAGATTTTTGCTCTTCACAAAACAATACAACCCTAGTCTTAATTAGTATAAATGCCTGGCATTGAGATGACAAAGAGGGAGTTGTGTAGCACTCAATTTGCTATCTTGCTTTGTAATACTGTCTTTCTGTTTACATTATTCAAATAATGTGTCCACCATAGACGTAGAATCTTGGTATTTTGTCAGACTATGTTAAAAACCGTCTAGACATTTTTCTCATGTTGTAATATTCTCACATTAAGTTTCTTCAACGTTTCAATATATTTATCGATGGTGCAAATCTCAACGCCAAGAAAGATAATATCATCTTAGTTTCACATAGAAAAGTTAACAATGATGTGGACTTTGTTTGCCTTTATGTGTTTATCTTTATTCTAACTAGATGAAATTGTTGTTTCAATCTTTTTGCGATTATAATTCCAAGAGATGAAGTTGTACCCATGTTTGTTCTTGACAGAGATGGTTTGAAATTCCATAAATCAATTATATATAACTAGGAACTAATTAATTTTAATTTTGCTCCTGGTTACATTTGATCCATTTTACAATAACGAGAATTGTAGCATTGTTGATGATGGTCTAGATCTATCACATGACAGGTTTTAATTCGTGCGACTTCGTTTGCCAATATGGTTGTGAGGTATTGTCTGATTTGACTTCTGTTATTTTTATACCAAAGAGTTATATTTTCCCAAAGCCCTTGATTCCTAACCATTGTAGGATATTGATATCAACACAACACCCTAATTGAGGGGACTTTGGGGTGAGCATCTAGCATTGTTCCCACAAAAAATACTATTGTTGATGATGAGTTATATCTAGTATATGGCAAAGTCTGTACTTTGCGACTTATGTTCGTCAACACAATCTATGAGGAATTGTTTGTCTTGACATTTATTCATCTCATGAACTTAAAAATAGGTCATACCATTGATTTTCGTTTATCATTATAAATACTCATAGTTTTGTTGGAAACGTAAGTATCATTGTCCATGATGAAGGGATCTTTTGTCATCCTTCAACTTAGGTATCCCGTGAAACCCTCTTTCTTTGTTCTTATCCATTAATGTTTATCCACTCATTTTGGCCAGCTGACTTGTAATGATCGAGACACAGATGCGCCCAGCTAAATTGGAGAAGTAGAACTTAAACATTAGAAAAATAATAAACTTTTCAAATTCAACGCAAGGAAAAGTGTCGAATGTGTACACTAAACCATTGTGGAATTCAGTGTAAAAAGATGAAAAAACACAAGAAGATCAAGAGAAAACAAAATGTTTAACATGGTTCTACTAATAAGTCAAGAGCTTATTTTCACGAAGGTGATTTTAATTGAATGCTTTAAATAAAATAACAATATTACAATGTTAGAATGTTATTAAAGTGTTAGAAATATCTCTCATTTGAATTTATACTAATGGGTATTAGGGTTTTATATATATATATATATATATATATATATATATATCTAAATAAGTTAAGTGTGAAATCTTGTGACTTAATGATGTCATTATAATTATGTGATTTTGATATGATCAGAGAGTGATTACACTTTGATTATAATAGTTGGGAATGTAAGAAATAGTTGTAAGATGATAGGATACTGTTGTTTAATGTTAAAAAAGATTACAAAGATTTATGACAAAAATTGACCCTTATTTCTTTATTATTACTTTTCGATGAAATCATACATACTTTATCTGTTTTTTATCTCGACCTATAACCTGATACGATATTTATCTGCCGGTTGTTTTTCACCTCTTCTAGAATTGTGTCCATTGGGTTAATTATTAATGAGTTTTGATTGAATGGCATTCTGTTCTAATGGTTCTAATCCGATAGAAAATCTTTAAAATCAGAATCCAATCTTTTCAAAAATAAAAACATAAAAAACAAAAATCCAAATGGTCACTCAGCCATATCTACAGTACACGTACAATCTAGATAAACTTATAGCTGACTCATCAATCATCATCGTACCCCACCTTCCACACTATTGGATGAGCCCTTATCTTATTTCCACCCACGCTGTACTAAAATTTTAAATACATATTTGTTAATTTTAAAAAATTTAAATATTTATTTATTATTAAATTTTTATTTAAATTTTTTTTGTTAGAATCAAAGATAAATTATCATTTTATCGATAATATTAAAAAAAGTATAATTATATTCTTTTTTCTCTTAAGTTTTGAAAATTAATATTTTTACCTAATTTTCAAAACTTTTCTAATTTTTAAAAGTAGTTTTTCCTCTCACAAATCCTTAAGTATTTTCTGTCATTCTTTAACAATCATCTACGTCAATGATCTCTATCTTTTTGTCGATGGTTCGTCTCTGTCGATGAAGAGATATCTTTATCAATAGAGATATTACTGCCACTGTCGGATGGTCACATGAGAGAAAGAGAAGAAACCTAAGGATTTAGGGGGTGAAAAAATTACTTTTTAAAATTGAAAAAATTGAAAAAATGAGGTGAGATGGTTAGTTTTCAAAATTTAAGAGAAAAAAAAAGATAAAATTATAATTTTTTTAATATTATTATTGAAATGATAAATTTATCTTTAACTTTAATAAAAAATTTTAATAAAAATTAAGTAATAAATATATATTTAAATTTTAAAAAATTAGCTGCCATATCTACGACTTTATTATAGCTTAGGTGGGATCTTTTGGCCTTTTCAATAAGAAAAAGTTCTACACATTTCCAGCCAATTGATGAATATTCCCATTGTATGAACCTCAAGAAAACATAGTTCCATATTTTTTCCCCATGGGATCTAAATTTGAAATCATAACATTCCAACATTTACTACAGTTTAATGTTATGCAATCTACAGTGCCCACATGCGTTGATTATGTTAGTGTTTGAGAAACATTGCAATATCGATATTATCCGTAACTCCTCTCAGTTTACATATAAAAAACACCGAAACCTCTCCTCTTATCTCATCACCAGGCTCTCTTCTTCTCCACTTCTCCCCTCCGCAATTCTTGGCATCAACATCAAAACAACAATCCCAACATCTTCACGAGTCAGATTTCATCCAACTCTTGCGGCCACAACAACAACAACAGCAGCAGCAGCTTATTCATACGCTTTTAACGAATCTACAAGGTCAATCACCACCACGACCACATATCTGAGTCCTCATCCCATGGCATCATGCGCCTCACTTTACCAGATTCTCGGAATACCCATTGGAGCATCTAATCACGAGATTAAGACAGCATATCGACGATTAGCCAGGACTTGCCATCCCGACGTTGCAGCAATTGATTGTAAGGATTCGTCGGCGGACGCCTTCATCAAGATTCATGCTGCTTATTGCACTCTCTCGGATCCTAAAAAACGTGCTGTCTATGATCAGAAACTTTTCCGAAGAAACAGACCGTTGACCACTGTTTCAGGACTTTCAGGATATTCTGGCCGGAACTGGGAGACTGACCAGTGTTGGTAGAGAGTTGACTGGCCCAATTAAGGTGCTACTAACCTGGGTCGAATTTGGTTAAGGTATGAAATATCTAGCGTAGAGTTAGAAGACGCAAGTTCGACTCCATACTTGGTGCATATAGTAGCTCCTTGTGATATGCTTGAATTGAAGTGGAAGATTATGACTATGGGTTGCTGGGTTAGTGTCTCCAGGATTTACCAACATATACTAGCTCCTTTTGATGTGCTTTTATTGAAGTGAGATGTTATGATGGTGGGTTGCAGGGTTAGTGTCTCCAAGATTTACCGGCATACAGTAGCTTCTTCTGATATGCTTGTATTGAGGTGGGAGACTATGACTGTGGGTTGTTGGGTTAGTGTCTGTAGGATTTCTCTGCATATACTAGTTCCTTGTCTTATGTTTGTATTAAAGTAGGAGGCTATGACTGTGGGTTGTTAGGTTAGTCTCTCCAGGATTTACTGACATATACTAGTTTCTTCTGATATGCTTGGGTTATTGTCTTCTGGATTTACTGGCTTCATGGCCAGGCCATAAGAGGATTCCTAGTAAAAAAAAAATTATTGCAGATTTAGTATTTTGTATGTATGGGAATGTCTCTCTTGCTTGTGTATATATATTTATTTGAGTTTAGAGTTTTTGAGAGGTAGCTTATAGCATTAAAGCGATGGAAGAGTTCTTGCATAAACCAGATTATGCAATCTTGATTGTGCTTTTTTTTATACTTGCTACAAATTATATTTTTATATGTGTAGATTATTGTCACGGCTCAAATTGAATCATTGTGTTATGGACAACAACCTGAGATAAACGTTGTAGAGAGACTAAGTCGTTTCTACACAAACTGGTACAGTATTAATGGAAACTGAAACTAGAACCAACAAAAGTTGGCTCAACTCGAAGCCAACTAGAATCCAAGATCTTGGTCCATTTCTGTATTTGAAGAGTCATTCAAACCATCCAATAGACACCATAGAAGAAGAATTTCAAAAGAAATTATGGAACAAAAAGAAAGAGACAAATCTCTTTCCAAAAGGAAAGAGAAGATTTCATTTCTAGCACCATGATTTTTTTAATACTTTAGAAAGTATTGGAAACAAATTATAGACTCCAACACTTTTTTTCGTTCCTGAAAATTAAAATATTGCCTACATCCAGTTAATTGCCTTTTTCTTTTCATGCAAACATGAAGATAAGAAAATGAAAGATAGTTGAATTTTATATGATGTCCACATCCATAAGACAAGAAAAATGTGGCCATGGCAAAGTAGACTTAAAAACCAAAATCGTTTTTAGTTTATAGCTAGTTGAAAATTATATTTTTGATTTAATTAGGTTTGAACTGATTATAACAATTAGATAAAACTTTAGATTCGATAATTGACCTATGACCCTCCAACTATAATATTAGATTAGTCAAGAGTTTATATTTTATTTGTTGTTTGACTGTCCAATTTTTGCCACTCACGCCACTCCTTGATGGCGATGCTAATATTGAGTTGTTTGCTTTGGATTCCACCGCTCAAGCCACAATCAATGGCAGAAGTAATATCTTTGTGGCCCTGGCTAACCCAAATCACAGGTTTTTTAAGTCAGACTTGTATGTAAATTTTTCTTTCTTGAAGATGATTGACAACAATATCATCAGTTTGATTAGAGCTACCGCCAACAACAAAATTTTCTCCCAGACCATGCTTTTAATGGTGGGTTGAAAAATTTTAGGTTTTGGGGCTCTAACCAGCTTTGAGAGAGGTGGACCCATGGTCAGATTTGCCATTTCGGCTAATGTTGGAGTTGGGCATTGACTCGAAGAGTGCGGTCCAATGGATTTAATATTAAACAAATTTCAAAATGTTGTATTAATTAATTTTGACTAATTCAGCCAAATCCTTATCACAAAGAAAAGTTCATCAAGTTACAAAAACAGATTCAAGCTTTCAGGGTCACAAAGTCCAGCTTTCCAAGATAATGGTGTGATGGTTTTAACTTTGTTTTGGAATTTTCAGAAAACACATGCTGAAGCCAAAAAATGAGAGAAGAAATTTAACAAATGAACTAGGAGAATACTGGCAATTCAATTCAGGTCCACATTTTACACTTTCGTCCTTCGGGTTTTTCTTTAGCACAATTGAGGCCTGGAAAGAGTTTACTTAAGACCCAAAGTTTTCCATTGGAGTCAGCCCAGGACATCCACCACTTTAATAAAATTAAGCCCAAGAAATAGGTGTATTTACTGGATTCAGAAAAGGGGTTATAATGTTCTCTCTTACAATTTAAAGTTCAAATTCAAAACATTAACTTCCTAAACAATTATATTACGAACAACATCACGGTCGAAATCAATAATGCAATAAGTTATCAATAAAATTATATATACTCATTTTAAATATACAAATATATACATATTTATATGTGTTATCATGTGATTAGGTGATTCTGAATTAAAGATAAAACAATATTTAATTATATGATGATATGTATAAGCGTGTTCATATTCTTTTTTTTCATAATAGGCAGATGACATGCAAAGAGATGTCAATTGACATATTATATTCTTTCATTAATTAAGGAATATTTATCCATTAATTGAGATAAAAGATTATTACTTGTATAAATGATTACTTTTTGAGGAGACGTTTTGTTTGTAGGTAGGGAACTATAGCACAACACATTTCACGTTGTATATTTCATTTTTCGAATAAAGTCATTGTAAAGATTTATCCTCTAAGATTAGTCATGTGTGGCCAAATATTGAACCACACATGGAATCAATCAACTCAATAAAGTGAATAATATTAATCACAAGAAAAGGATGCTCCAATCCCTTTCCTATGTCACTTCAATAATTTTGTTAATTGTCATCATATATGGATTTGAATTATAGAGGTGTATCTGGGTGGGATCTCCCCTGTCTAACAATCGTCTAGAAAAGGTTTTCTCACAAGCACATCAGATGCTCATTTTTGTTCTTTTCTTCATCATCCCAATAACTTTTGTCGCAGGCTTATCCCTCAAATAACAGTCCTGTGTTGTACTTGGCTAAAACTCGAGCTAGGTTAATCTACCCATCTCAAGTGTGTGCAGTTGAAGTGATAAATGCTGAATTCTGGGGCTTAAATGGTGAGGGAACTGAGTCTAAAGCTGAGTTGTCGGCTTTATTGCTTCTTGTTATGACAATGTAGGTTGGGTTCTGCAGAATTGAGGTTGTATATAGTTGGCGTGTGGGCTGTGTGCTCCGGACAACCCACTGGTGTGAACGAAAATTGGTGGGTCATGAATTGAGGTTGTATATAGTTATATTTAGAACTAATGAATTTGATAACTTTAACAATCCATAAATAGCTATATGAGTTTTTAAAACTTTATGGACAAGAGTTTGGGAATATGTCTTTTGGCCTTTTGCGTGAGACAAGCACGTTTCACAGGCTTGGTAATTCCTGCTAAGTATAGATTCATAGCCAGAAAAACTTAAAAAGCTAGTAACATTTCAAGTCCATAAAAATATATATCAATGTACATTGCCTGTCGTGCCTCAGCTTTGCACAAGGCCATTAGTTCTTAGAAAAGAGAGAACCAGAATAGAATAACACAATAACTCAAGAGAAAATAATATGACAAAGAAAATCTACCAATCACAAAAACACATATAAAATTTACATGGTTCGGCAATGTATTTGCCTTTAGGGGGCTGTCATTCCCTTTATTAGCATTCATGATCAAATTTTTTTTCATAATTAATTTGTTAAAATGCATAAATTTGAGTATTATATTTATTGATTTTCATGGGTTTTCTCTCACTTCACTTTTTATCTAATAAAAAAGAAAATAAACAAAGATTTCATTTTTAGTTTTTTTTCTTTTAACGATGATTGACCACACCAAACAACAGATTTAATGACCGGTCTCATAACTATTTTAAACCCATGTTCTGATATCTCACTCATTTATTATTCAAACTATTTTTTAGAAGCATTTCATTTTCAGTTTGCCACCAACAATCTAGAGTCCATTAAAAAGGTTACGTATAGTTCATTCTCTCTTGGATTGAAGCCTCAAACTTGAACTCCGTTCCACAGCAGCCTGCAGGAAGCAGGAAAGGGACCAAACTTTGCCACGCTCCTTCGTATCTCGCTCGTTTTAGATGCAGACGGAAGGAGAAGGGGCGTGTGGTCCTCAAATTAATGGCTCAAAAAAGGTAAATTAATACATCCAAATCTTGTCTTACGCATGTCTAAATCTGCCCGCGAGCCTGCATGCATGTATTAGATATATGTACGTACCTTGCAAATTAATAATGACGAGATGGATCACTACTGTGGGAAGGAGGTGCGTAGTTTCATGGATTCAGCCAGCCTTGTATTGTGGCCGACAGAGCAATG
This sequence comes from Mangifera indica, assembly GCF_011075055.1. Taxonomy (NCBI): domain Eukaryota; kingdom Viridiplantae; phylum Streptophyta; class Magnoliopsida; order Sapindales; family Anacardiaceae; genus Mangifera; species Mangifera indica. Next base: position 629,254 of record NC_058152.1, read on the forward strand.
AAAGGCTAATTTACCATGTGCAACATGCAATGGCTTGCTTCCCACAAGGGCGCAACTTTTATTATCCTGTCTAGATTTTTCGTCCACGAGGCTTCCCACAAAGCCACAAAACAACAATCATTCAGTATATGTTACTTTGTGAAATTCTTTGATTAATTATTTATCAAAAAAAAAGTCATCCAATATTGAATAATTAGTTTCTTATTGTCAGAGACTCATCATCGTCAAAATCGATAAGATCATTACAATATCTATCATATTACTAACTATTGTATTACCCTAAATTATGTAACCGTAACTCTAAATATCATAAATACAGAATAATGGGAAAGAAAAGGGATCGTGATTTGATTCTAGCGGAAAAAAAAAAAATCTTAACACTAATTTTTTGTTTATTTATAGAGTAGTGTTATATATAAAATTTTTTACAAAAATAATGACGTATCATAATATGATTAGATAGTTAAAAATTAAAGATAAAATAATACTTAATCACATAATGATACATCATTTTTATGCATATAATATTATTGTTATTTATGTTCTTGCACCCAAATTTCTAAAATTCATCTTACTTATCGGTGGTACACGCATTAAATCCAGCAATGTGCTTGCAGAACTATCGTTGCAATGGGATGAGAGTGGCGCTTTGTGCTCTGCTGTGAATCTAATTTCCATTGTGAACTTCTGCGAGGACGACGAATGTATATTCACTTTTGTAGATATACGCAACAATTGACGTACAATCGCAGTCCTACTGGTGCTGCTTGAAACATGAGGCATTAAGTATTACAAATTTTATATAGATTTCTTTACTTGAGTCGAATCACTTCTTTGAGATTAAATCGATTATATTAAGTTAATAAAATTTTAGATTTAATAACTGATCCTAGAACCAATATATTAATTAAATTAAAAATTTTATCTTAATATATTTATTTACAGTGAGATTTAGACTTACTCTCTTTTGGACATACTTTTATCTTTGTGACTCAAACTGTTCATTAAATGCGATAACGACCATTATGTCAAGAGTATAGTCGAGGTCTTGGCTGCTTCGAGGAAAGACGTGCGCTCTAGATGCAGCCAAAGTAGTTTTCAAACCTAGCTAGCACCACAAGGCTACCGGACCCATTGTTAACTCTTAGTCCATTAATATGCAAAGGTGATGATCCATGTGTCCCCCACTTGCCTAATTTAGATGTGCATATCTTTTCAAATATGAAAAGAGAGAATGGAGCAGTAAATAATGTGCTTCCAACCAAAGTTTTTAAAATCGGACCGGGATAAAAACTATTTTAAGTACCTATTTCGGTCGGACCGGTTGCCTAATATGCATGTGCATAATATCTTTTCAAATATGAAAAGAGAGAATGGAGTAGTAAATAATGAGCTTCCAACACGTGAGCCTAATAAGCTCCTCTTGCTTCTATGTTTTTGGATTCCATTTCATAAGCTACGGGTGTTTGGTACGAGGTTTATATGGTTAAAGATACTCTGAAATTAACGGTTGATTTTTGGGGTGTACAATTGTTTTAATATTGATATTGTTTAATATCAAAGTTATTTTCATATTTTTCAATTGTAATCGTATGATATAAGTGGTGATATCAGACACTGAGAATATAGTGTTCGTCTTGAGTTAACATGAAGTTAGGTTGCATGTGTTAGAATTTCAAGTGTAATAAATAAGAGTGAATTGTGGTTATATTGAAGTTTATATCATTTAATGTTAAAATTATCATCGCATCTTCTAGTTGCAATCGATTAGCATGGAGGGTGATGCTAACATTATGTTCACATACAATATTTGACCGGGTCTAACAGAGTTAACATACAACCAATTCATATGGACACTAAGACTGCATATATTAAAATCCCAATTATAAAGCATGAGTCTAGGGAGTACCATGTAATTGCAAGGAGGTGGAAACTGTTTTAAAATATACCTCTGCATCTTTGTTCTTGTATGTACAAAGCCAAACTCAATTTCTGGTTCTGAAAGCTTTCGACTTTGTGCTACAGGCAAACTATTTCCTTCATTTTATAACCTCGTGAAGGAATCTCAAGAAGTGATTCTTCTGCAGGAACTCCAAGTCCCACCCACATGATCGAGAAGATCGTTTAATTGTGCCCTTCTGGAGCAACATCAACACATGAACGCAAAAAGTGCAGATGCTTTGCCAGTAATATAATCCAGAAGTTGTAAAAGTTTTTACCGTTTGTTCTGGCCTTCAGATCAAGTTGAAACTAAATTGTATTTTCAGAGATGACGTGGAAAGCGATGGGTCGGGGATGGCTATCCTCATCCCTGTCACCAAAAAGTTGGACATATCCCTTTCCTTTTCAATCCTTACTATGGAAATTACAAGAAATCCTTGTCTCCCACCCTCAGGAAACAAATTTCTCTCTATCCTCTCCGCTTCTTTGCCCCCTCCCCCTCCCCCTCCCCTCCGTTATACGTATTATCATAGTCTTGACACAGAGGTAAATTATTAATAGGAATTACAAGAGTGATTGCTTTATGATGAAGCCCCCTATGCTCTATTCAATCCCTTACAAATACAGTATCGGAGTATGCCTAATACAAGTGTAAATTCAAAGATTTATTCATATTCTAATAATAAAAAATAAGATGATTACATTGATTGTATGATCTTGATTTAATAGAAAATAATGACTTTTCTCCACATACACGAGATGAAATATAAAGATTTCTATCAAGTAGAAATTTTTTCACGGTCTTTGAGTAATAAATCTTCTACCAGTATCCTAATTTGATTTACGGATAAATAACATGCTTAATTGTTAACCGAAAAACTTATTGAGGGCTCTTAATAAATAGAGGTGGTGGAGCTGGAGTGAATGAATTAAGTTCATATATGTTTTGTGGACGAGGAGAGCGATGTGGATTGCTAATTTCTGTAAGTAAATGGTAACATCAATTTGTTTCAGTAGTTGTTGAATTCAAGATCATGCTCCATGTCCATGGCCTCTCTCAGGTTTTGTTGTTAGTCAGTCTTGGAAGAAGGCAAAAGTAATCAATCTCAAAACATACAAATTTTACGTGATGTGTTTACGCCCACGGAACTGCCCTTCTTTGATTAGACATTGAAAAGAGTCAGTCTAAAAACTCTTGGTATTGTAAATTAGGGTTTTTCTTATATAGTAAAACTTAAAATACAAATGTACGACAACTTAATTTTCTATCTTGCTAGATATAATGTGCATTTTATCGATAGAACACCCTTTCACATTTCAACCTTATTCTTTCTATATGGAACAAACTCGTTCTCTCTCTCTCTCTCTCTCTTGCATTCTATTCTTGAATCAACCATTGGAACCATTAATGTGTTTCTAGATTCGATGATGACAAATTCTTTGGAATGATCAATTTTCTCTTCTAGACATTTCAAAGGCTAAAACAGTCATGCTTTGTTACTTCATTGTTTGGAATGCGTACTCACTTACGATGGCATGCCCATTCCATCAATCTTAGAACTTTAAATGAACAATTTTTCAAATATAAATCTCATTTTAACCAGTTTTAACTATAGTAACATTTGATGGGCTTCATGCCCAACTTTAGGCACTTTAGGTATTAAAGCATGTTTGGTTGAGAGATAAATTTAAGGCGAGAGCTTGATTAGAATATAAAATATTTAGCTCGAATTTAAGTTTATTTAAAATGTTAAACAATGTCATTAGAGAATTGTCAATGAGATAAATAATATTATTAAAAAAATAAATAATATCGTTAAAAAAACAAATAAACAATATTATCGACAAGATAAATAAATTGGCTTGGGTTCGAATTCATCCCTAGTTAGGTCTTAACACCAGTCAAAAAAAAAAAAAAAACCATGGCCAATATCATTCTCAACAATATACATGAACTCAACTAACAGATTATTAGTAGAACGAAGGATTGAATTAAAAAAAAACCTAATTACTTATAAAATATTTAGAAAAATGCCGGTCATAATTAATCTAGTGTATGTTGTTTACATTTAGAATAGAAATAACATTTTGGTTTATAGTTTCCAATTTGGTAAAAATCAAACTTCTTATATTGATGATTTATTTAACTTTTACCATTATATATCACCCTCATACATTTATTTACTGGCCAAATCTATGAAAGAGTGGTTGCATGTCTCTCTTCTCTTATCATAATGTTCTTGAGAGCTGAAAAAAGCTATAATTTGATTGGAGCTTTCAGTATAAAGTGCAATGGTATCATGTGATGGAAGCCAAACCCTCCATGTGCCCCATCTAAATTAATAAGTGGATGTGACATACTTGATTTAATAGTCCCATCTAGATTTTGATCGCTTTGACATTTCTTTCGTATTTTATTGATATAAAGCTTGTGTAATTTTAGTTCTTGAAAGATTACTCTAGGTGATAGCAACCTAACAACTAACAAAAAATGATTTTCAAAAGGTCAAAGATTAGAGGAAAGCTTCATGCCAAAGTAATCGAATAATCGAAATTTCGAATGCTAAGATTAGTAAAAATAAATTTCATTTATCACATAACCGTCAATATTACATTTTGAAGATTAATATTAAATTATAAAACAATAAAATATATTTTTTCTTATATAATTATTTTAAATAATTCAGGTGACTTTCACGTGGATCATGTGTACCCATAGCGTCTGGCGATGCATTGCTTACAAATATGCCTTGAACCATGAATCATGGAGAATTTGATGTAAGATTCAGAGTTCTGAAACTTCTAAAATCTTATCCACTTTCTTATAATTCTAGCTCACCTTCACAACTGCCGCACCATTACCCCTTTCCTCTATAATCTCCGCCTTTCAAGCCCAAACTTCAATAACTTCTTCATCTGCTTTCTTCTGCTTCTTCTACATTCAGGCCTTGTTTGTGGTGTCCGCTGTTTGGCAATGGCGGACAAAGTGAAAAAAATCTTGTCCAGGCCCATTCAGTTAGCTGATCAGGTGGTCAAAGCGGCAGATGAAGCCACACCCAGTAAGCAAGATTGCGCCGAACTCAAATCCAAGACGGAAAAACTCGCCGCACTGCTTAGACAAGCCGCTCGAGCCAGTTCAGACCTTTACGAGCGTCGTCCCACGCGCCGGATCATTGAAGACACCGAACAAGTCCTCGAGAAAGCACTGGCTTTAGTCCTCAAGTGCCGCGCCAATGGATTAATCAAGCGCGTCTTCACCATCATTCCCGCTGCTGCGTTTCGTAAAATGTCGTCGCAGTTAGAGAACTCAATAGGAGATGTTTCGTGGCTTCTCCGTGTATCCGCTTTCGGGGACGACCGTGATGATGAGCACTTAGGCCTCCCACCGATCGCTGCTAATGAGCCAATACTTGGTCTGATATGGGAACAAATCGCTATTCTGTGCACAGGCTCGCTTGATGCCAAATCCGACGCCGCAGCGTCGCTTGTATCGCTTGCCCGTGGCAACGATCGGTACGGGAAGCTGATTATCGAAGAAGGTGGGGTTGGGCCGTTGCTGAAATTAGTGAAAGAGGGTAAGTTAGAAGGTCAAGAAAATGCAGCCAGAGTCATTGGGCTGCTTGGACGGAACGCTGAAAGGGTCGAACACATGATCCACAGTGGAGTTTGCTCAGTGTTTGTGAAAATCCTCAAAGATGGACCTATGAAGGTACAAGCTGTTGTTGCGTGGGCTGTTTCTGAATTGGCAGCCCATTTTTCGACATGCCAGGATCTCTTTGCACAGCACAATATAATTCGGCTGCTTGTTGGGCACCTGGCGTTTGAGACTGTTCAGGAGCATAGTAAGTATGCCATTGCCAGTAACAAAGCTTCATCTATTCATGCTGCTGTTGTTGCTAATAGTAAGAATTCTAAGAATAAGCCTCATGATGAAGATGATGAGCACATTCAGGTTCCTCATCCAATGGGAAACAGAGATCTGAGTCAAATGCATAATGTGGTTACAAAAACAATTGCAATGAAGGCTGGTTCAAAGGAGGTTGAGAAAGTAGGGAATGTTGAAAATCAGAGCAACAATGTGGGAATTAATGGTTTTTCAAAGCAAAATCATCAGTTGCAGCATCAGCAAAATCTCTCTCTTTCGGGGGTTAGTTCAAAGGGGAGAGAACTGGAAGACCCTGAGACTAAGGCCTACATGAAAGCGATGGCAGCAAGGGCCCTTTGGCATCTTGCCAAGGGAAATTTACCCATTTGTCGAAGCATAACTGAATCCAGAGCATTGTTATGTTTTGCAGTTCTTTTGGAGAAAGGATCCGAAGAGGTTCAATACAATTCTGCCATGGCATTGATGGAAGTCACATCAGTGGCAGAGCAAGATACTGAATTGAGAAGATCAGCATTCAAGCCCAATTCGCCCGCCTGCAAAGCTGTTGTTGATCAGCTATTGATTATCATTGAAAAAGCGGATTCTGCTCTTCTTATTCCTTGCATTAAGGCCATTGGGAATTTGGCTAGGACTTTCAGAGCAACAGAAACAAGGATAATTGCTCCATTGGTTAAACTTCTTGAAGAAAGAGAAACTGAAGTTTCTAGGGAGGCTTCAATTGCGCTTACAAAGTTTGCCTGCAGTGATAATTATCTGCACAATGATCACTCCAAGGCAATTATAAGTGCTGGAGGGGCAAGGCACTTGGTTCAGCTTGTGTATTTTGGAGAACAAATTGTTCGGTTATCAGCTGTGGTTCTTCTATGCTACATTGCAATGCATGTACCAGAGAGAGAGGAACTTGCCCAAGCTGAAGTGCTCACTGTGCTAGAATGGGCATCTAAGCAGAGCTGCATGTTCCAAGATGAAATAATTGAACCATTGTTACAGGATGCTCGAAGTAAACTGAAACTTTTTCAGTCCAGAGGTTCAAGGGGATTCCATGGATTCAATCAAATTCAAAAGTAATTTGTTGTTTCTGTTTCATCATTCTGATTAAGTGTACATAAATGTAGATGTTATCCTGTAATAGTTTAGGAGTATATTCAGTCCATAGCAAAGCAGCTTCTGCTACTTTTTTGAGCTTTTCCATTTGCTAATGTTAAGTTTCATGGCTCAACTCAAGCCACATCACACCAATTATTAGTTTGGGTATTTGTCATATCAAATTATTTGTTTATTTATAATTTTTGCTTTTTATTTGGAATTATATGTGCTGGCTTTGGCAGTTCGAGACCTCTTATGTTTCTAATAATGGTTGTGGTTCACATTATTGGTGGCTGATCACTAGGAGTATTTACGGCTTAGTTTGTACAAATCAATTCAATATGAAACTATAATTCAGACAATTTAATTGATTTGTTTATTTGATGATACTATTTATTTTATCAACAACCATCCAAATGACATTAAATATTTGATAATTTTGATTCGAGCTTGTCTTGGGCTCATATGAGTCCACCTTAGTAGCCAGGATGTGGAGCAATCCAAAAGATCAGGCGGGGACAGCTTCTATAACATGATCATTTCACAAAAGGGATCAAAGGAGGAAGTATAGATTTGGGAAGGGGAACTTATAATTTGGAAGTCCTTATTTTTATTTGTATTTTTATTTTTTTGCAATTTGCAGAGCCGGGATTTTATTTCAGGATTGGCTTGTAGCTGTAGTTGGAGAAACATTGACCACTACTTATATTTGCTAATGAGTGGTGATGGTTACACTTGAGTACCAATTTATTATCGTATGATAGTATATTATTTTATCTTTAATTTAAAATTATTAAAAATATATTATGACATATTATTATTTGTATACATAGTTTTTTTATTGATCGCTTATCCAAGTAGATCTGCTTGGCTACCAGATCATGAAGATGGGTTGCAAGTTGTAACCATTAAGCTCTGCATGTTGCAGCTATACTTAAGATGTGATTAACCATTTTATAGCGAATAACTATCAAGATGTGTTTTTATTTACAAAAAATTAAAAATAAAATTGTAATAAATTATGTATCCAAAATAGAAAATATTTTGTCAATGGGTCAAATTATTGGATTAAAATATTATAAATGGTATCATAACTATGTCAAGTGTTCTCTTGAGTAATGGTGGAATAAACCTCAAAACGATGTGAATTTTATAAATGGGGCAAATATAACAATTTTAGACAAATCTTATATCAATAAAAATATGAAAAAGACATTAAGTATGTATGAATATCATACATCACTTGACGATATTAAAATAAGATTGGTTAAATAGTCTATGAACTTCTAAATTGTCAAAATATAAATTGTATATCGATAAAATATAGAAGAAATGCAAAGTATATATAAGTATCACTTCAAAAATTGTAGGATAAAATTGGTTAAATAGCTAATAAACTTTTAAATTATTAAAACGCATTTTGACTTGTGAAATCCAGTAATCTAAACTGTTAGATCAAGATGTATCAGCATTATCACTTCACAGATGAATTGGTATATTAATAGAGGAAATATCATGGCATGTTTGTGAGCCAAAGTATAAACTCCATATATTACATAGGACTCTAGAGCTCACCACAGTTGTGACCCAAAATGTAATACTATAGCAACAGCAAAAGCGTTGGCTAGTATGGCCCAAACCCAATTATTTGAATCAAGTAAAAGCTATGCTCATTTGGGCACTTGGAAATTTCAACTTTGTGGCTGTTCACCGTTTCTCTTCTTTCCCTTCTTACTTCCAGTCCCCGCATGTAAATCAAATATGTAAATGCAAAGAGGACTGAAAAAAAGGATACTGTAGTTAAGGTCACCAATTCAGGTGTTCATATGCCCATTAACATAGCTTTCCAAGTTGGGAACCAAATATCAATAAGATAGTGTGGCTTAGACCACAGTCGTACTTGGAGGAAAATGTGAGAGTCATACATACATCTACTCATAAACTTATCCTTTCATAAGCCACTGCATTGCATTTCTAATCTCCTCCACCCAATTCAATATCCATATTACTCCCTTTCTCGTCTCACTCACAGCCCATTACATTTTTCCTCTCTTCTTCTTTTCCACTCAGTTTTCATGGCTACTGCAGTTAGTGCAGCAGTTTCTCTCCCATCTTCCAAATCTACTTCTCTTCCCACCAGAACCTTTGCTATCTCATCTGAAAGAATCACCTTCAAGAAGGTAAAATTTACGCGCATGTATACGATTTTAATTCTTTGGTAGTATGCTTCATTGCTGAATTTTTAGTTGGCGCTGTGTCTATTTGCCAGGTTCCATTCTTCTACAGAGATGTTTCTGCAGGAGTGAGAGTGGCTTCAGTGAGAGCCCAGGTCACCACCGAGGCTCCTGCTACGGTTAAGAAAGAATCCAAGAAAAGTGAAGAAGGTGTTGTTGTTAACAAGTTCAAGCCTAAGGACCCTTACACTGGCAGATGCCTTTTAAACACAAAGATCACTGGTGATGATGCTCCTGGAGAAACCTGGCACATGGTCTTCAGCACTGAAGGTATCGTTTTCTTCATATTCTAACCCGAAATTAAAGCTTTTCAATTCATTGATTGATTGATATGAGAAATTTGAAGCTTTGTGCTGAATGGACGGTTTAGGAGAGGTCCCTTACAGAGAAGGGCAATCCATTGGGGTGATCGCTGATGGTGTTGACAAGAATGGGAAGCCTCACAAGCTGAGATTATACTCTATTGCTAGCAGTGCTCTAGGTGACTTTGGAGATTCCAAAACTGTGAGCTTCTAATCCACAATTCTTATTTTCTGTGACATTTAAAGTTTACAATGCATGCATAGGTTAAGAGGAGAGGTTTATTCTCACACTTGTATATTCACACCCAATTCAATTCCTCTTATCAGAGGAATGGGGTCATCCGTCTAACACCCGTCACAGTAAACCTATACTCCCCCTCTAATCGCACATTGGACCATTAGTTTAACACCACTCACATCATACCCGCACTCCCTTAAATACAGGAAATAAAGAAAGTGAAACCTCAAAATAAACTCACACTTCCTCTCTAATCATACATTGGGTTATCTGTCCAAAACTAGACACACATTAGGCTATCGATCCAACGCCACTTACAACTAATCCACACTCCCTCAAACATTGGGAGTAAAGAAAGAAAAACCTTTTCTCAACTAGGCTGGATCAGTCCAACAAAGGAATCAAATCAAAACCTCCCCTCAAGTAGGTTGGATTGGAAACCTTCCCCTTGGAGGGATTGTTCTTAAAGCCTACCACTTGTTGGCTTCCACAAAAGTGGTACAAGACCTCTCTCTCCTCAAAAGCTAGCTAGCTAGCTCAAGAGGTGATACTTTCCCTCACACTTATATACACTCACCCAATTAAATTCCAAACCAATGGTATAAAGCCCCTTTCACCACAAAAGCTAGCTCAAGGGCCAAACTTTTTCTCACACTTAAAAATACACACCCAATTCAGTTTCAAACCAATGTGGGATTTGTAAACCAACACCATGATTGCAAATCCATCTGATCTGAGTGTTGTCATGCAGGTTTCTCTCTGTGTGAAACGTCTTGTGTACACTAATGAGAACGGAGAGATTGTTAAAGGAGTCTGCTCAAATTTCTTATGTAAGCATGGAGAGCTTTTGGTTCTATGATTTATTTATACAGCCTTAGAACGCAATATGAATCCCTTTATGGTTTTCAAAACAGGAAGGAATATCCAATAAAAGATGGCTCTAAATTTAACCTGATGGCTCTAATTGTGTTGTTGTATTAGGTGACTTGAAGCCTGGGGCTGAAGCAAAGATTACAGGACCTGTGGGGAAAGAAATGCTTATGCCTAAGGACCCCAATGCCACCATCATCATGGTGCTGATCCTGCTCTTTTGAGTACTAATTTTTTGTCGTAATTTTACTGCGTTGTTTTCACTGAGATTTTTCTTTGTGCAGCTTGCAACTGGAACTGGAATTGCTCCTTTCCGATCATTTTTGTGGAAAATTTTCTTTGAGAAGCATGAAGACTACAAGGTAAAATAAAACTACTTTTAACTTCTAACAATTTCCTCATAGGCACTCGCAGAAGTCAGAGTAAAGAGAAAGAATATGCACGATTTATCATGACTCCACTGGACAACTTATAGCAGAGTCCATAATAATCAATATTTTCGCATCTCTAGTTACAATAAATCTATTTGCTCCAGAATCACTCTCACAGTCATGCAAGAGAGTAATATTGATAATTTGTACTAGGATTATCATGTTTAAACCAAATATTATTAGGATCTTATTATCAAAGCAAACCTTCTAAGATTCTAATTCCTTAGAAAATTTCCAAAACGGTTCTTCATTAGATAAACTCAAAGCATGGGTAGCTTCTATCAAGAGGTAACGTCTAGCAAGTAACCAAATGATAAGAAATAGGTAGTGGATAATTAAACACAGCTTACGGGCTCACGGCATTGCTCCTTGAACCCCTGCCCGCTTACCAGGGAGCAAAACCCCCACCCCCTAACTGGACAGCAGGACCCATATGCACCAGCGTAGTTTCCATTAATTAATATTACGGTCCTATGAGTGACTCAGTTTTTTGTATGATCTGTATAGTTCAATGGTTTGGCCTGGCTTTTCTTGGGTGTGCCAACTGGTAGCTCCCTGCTTTACAAGGAGGTGAACCACTATACCTTCCCTTTCTGTCAATGCTCAGATGCTGAATTTGCTGCTTTGTTTTTGAACTTGAACCGATTGATGTTTACACTCATATTTCATAATGGCACAGGAGTTTGAGAAGATGAAGGAGAAGTTCCCTGTTAACTTCCGGGTTGACTTTGCTGTGAGCAGGGAGCAAAAGAACCAAAAAGGAGAGAAGATGTACATTCAAACGCGAATGGCTCAATATGCAGAAGAGCTCTGGGAATTACTGAAGAAAGATAGCACTTATGTGTACATGTGTGGGTTGAAGGGCATGGAGAAGGGCATTGATGACATAATGGTATCACTGGCTGCTAGAGATGGTAAGAAATACATCTTCTTAACAGATCCTTGCTTGGGGTGGATTCGTCTGAACAAAGCTGGGTCTGGGCCAGCTCGAGATCATATTGAACGTATAATGTGTGTCTGAGTTCAAGTTTGAGTTTATTCGAGCAATGCATAGTATCATTAGAGATTGTCGGAGGTGTGAACAGTATCATCAAAAAGATGAATAGATGGACGAACTAGCCGGTCTCATGCCAAACTATCGAGTTAAAGCTCAAGCTTAAAATCGACTTATTTGATTTGAGCTATAGATTTGATTATATCTAGCTCAAATTGGATCAATCTCTAATCCTCGATAAAGGAATTCAAGCAAGTTATATCTTCGATAATACTTGACTCAAGCTCATTTGAGTTGGCATACAATGTCACAAATGGGTATGAACAAATCATTAGAGAGATCAATAGTGTCACTGGTGGCCAAACAACCCAATCTTGAGCCAGACTACCAAATTGGAGCTTTAGCTTAAAATTGACTTGTTTGAGTCCAGCTAAGGATTTGATCTGAGTAGCTTAGATCAAATCCACCTCTAATCCTTGATGAAAGGATTCAAGTGATTATATTTTTTATAATGTTTAGCTTAAACTGATTTAAGTTGGTAGACAATGCCATTGAAGGGTGTCAACAATACGTCAAATGGATAAACAATATCATTATCAAAGTCAATAGCATAAATGGATGGGAAAACAGGTCAATTTCGAGTTGAGCTACTGAGTTGGGGCTCCAACTCAAAATCGACTTATTCAAGTTGAAGCATGCATTCAATCTGAGCCTCTTCGGATTGGATCCGCCCCTAATCCTGCTGACGTGAGCTATATTTCTGATATGTATTTGCTGTATATTTTCAGGCGTTGATTGGATCGATTACAAGAGACAATTGAAGAAAGCTGAGCAATGGAATGTGGAAGTCTACTAAATGCTTACTTTCTTGTACAAATCACCTCCATTTTCCCTTTTTCCTTCTTCCTCAATCTGTAGATAGTTAATTAATGTGTATTATTCTCTGTATTTTTTCCCCTTTCTTGATGAAGCAGTTCATCTTTCATCATCTCCACAGATTTTTCAAGACCCGAGTGAATATCATGTAGATGCAAAATATTGCAGCAGAATTCAAAATGCTTATATGAGTTCTATTTATATTTTCTCATAATCATAATAATCTGCCATTGAAGAATCTGATTGATTCATATTTATAAAATGCATACTAGATTATTAATAAAGAAACGTCACCTCGTCTTCTGTATTCCTTGTATCTGGAGCCTCTTTTAAATCATCATCTCCAACCTCTTCGCGTTTACAAATTTACATTTCATGCTCAGATATTCCAGTAAAGGCCATTAGCTAGCATACTCAAGGCAAATCTTTTGCTCTGTTGAATCTTTTCTTCGTGGAGAAGATCCAAAAACATGGTACAGATTTCAAAAATATGCCAAGACGCTAGAAGGAGGGCTTGAACCTCCGACCTTGTGGTTAACAGCCACACGCTCTAACCCACTGAGCTATTCCAGCACACACGCTAAGCGGTACACTTTTTAATAAGGATCATAATCCTTTCCAACACCTACGCATATCAATTATCAGCGATTGAGCGCAGAGTCAGAACTTTGAAGGGCACTGAGTTATGGAAGCCGAAAACATCCAGACCACTCCAAAACCATCGTCATTGAGATGGAAAATCCTTCGTCAAGCTCTTTTTCGTCGTCCACTTTCAAAAAATCCGGGTACTCTCCGATCATTTATAATTAGTCTTTCAATGCGGTTAATATTGAATTAGGTTTTTTACTCTTTTTCCAGTCTAAAATCATCGTTAATTTACTCAGATGAAATTATTAGCCGTATTTCACGGAGAACAACTCGCGGATTCAACTTGATCCCCTGCCAATTACTAGATACAGATTCCACCTCTAAAGATTCGCGCGTGTGTTACACGCTTCCTGTAACTGGCTCTCCCAAACTTTTTCTCACGTGAGTTCATTCTGTGAAATCGAACCTGGAATATTATTTTATTATATGTTTTTCGTTTCAAAAACAAATGTTGTTTTTGATTTAGTAGAACGTTTTGTGATAGTTTCTCTGATGGAATTTTTACACAGCCAAAGAGTGGACAACCATGCTGACCTTGGTGATTTTGAAATTTGTAATAGATATAATATTGATAACACAGGGATTGTATGTAAGTTATTTCCGCTTCTGCTATTAGCTTTTCTTATTTAAACATCAACTATCAAGATTTAAATTTTATCGTCTAAGCAAAAATTTGATATGTTTTTTGCTTGGTAGTGTAGTTTCATTCTTTTGCACTGTCAATAAGTATTACTTTGTGTACTAACAAAAACATATTACTATGTGATTGGTTGTTATTTTATCTTTAATTCAAAATCATTTAATCACGTAATGACATATCATTGTAAGTACACATATTAATACTCACTGTTAGTATTGCTGCTGTATGCTGGTAACCTGTTATTTTCTTTGTTAATCATGGTGTGTCTGTCTGTTGTTTTAATATTTTCTTTCTTATGCAGGTCAATGGCCATCAGAAGATGTTCTTGCCTTTTTCTGCTTGTCAAATGCAGAAATGTTTAGGTTTCTTTTCTACCTTTTGCTTATCTGTGTATTTTAATGACTAAAGTTCTCTAAATCTTTTCTTTGCAATAACATTGTTTGCATAAATTTTAATTCTTCAGGTCTAAAAGAGTTATTGAGCTTGGATCCGGCTATGGTTTAGCTGGACTTGCTATTGCAGCGACAACAGAGGCATTGGAAGTTGTAATATCTGATGGGAATCCTCAGGTGGTTGATTGTATCCTTTTAATTAGTCATGCAAGCCATTGGTTTGTGCGGGAGATTTGGTATGTCCTGTTAGATTCTAAAAGGATAGAAAATGATGTTCAATAATATGATTTCAGACTATTTGGAGGATACGTTGCCAATTTCTTTCCCTGTGTATGCAGTAAAATGAGCTTGCTATTACCAAAGAAAAGTAAGTTGAAGTTGTGGTTTGTATGTGCTCTAGTTGATACACAATGCTATTACAGCATTTTAATTAAGTATATAATAATTTTTTTAATTGTACTTTTTAACTTTGGACAAATTTTGAGGCAGCATTTTTAAACTAATCAAGGACCCTTGGTAGAAATTGTGGGTGTTATTGTGGTAAAATAACTTGGTAAGAATATGTGAGGACTCCTGTATGGCAATTTTTGGCTAGTTTAGATAGGTCACTTCATTCTAACAGTGCAGGAAAGTGGTAAGGCATCAGGGGTTTCGGGAACGAACTTTTTCTACTTTCAAATTAGGTTCAAGTCTCACTTCCTGTAACACTGAAGCAACGTTATACTGTGAAATTTACTTCATGTTTTTCTTATCAGATAAAAAATTATGTGGCTATAAAGTGAAAACTGAAGCTACTTGTTTGGAAATAATGGTCATCCTTATGAGACATCTAGATTCACAGCAAATTTAGATTCCTTAGGCATTTTGGTTGAATTTTGTTCTCCAAACTTAAGTTTTTATCCCTTTAAAAGTCAGATCCACCACTGTCTGTGAATGGAACTAAACCTAGTCTTGTCGGACTACTATTGAGTCTTCCTTAGTGCTATGAACACCTACAATTTGGGTTGGCCTATTAGTAAGCTGAAAAAAGGTATGTAGTATGGTATGCAACCAGTTGGAATAGGTAAGTCTTACGTTGGGAAGAAAATGAAAAATGAAAGGGTAGATAATATGTTGGGTATCCACCCATTTGAGCATGGTGGGCTCTTTGAAAGAAGTCAGATCTTTGGATTAAAACCCAAGTGGACCTATGGGCTAGCAAAAAATAGCTAGACCCTGTTTTGGGCTAAGCCAAGAAGACCGTGACCCAAGTTTAGATAGGCCACCACAAGCATGGCAAGTGTCAATAGGAAGCCTTAGTTGTATTTGAGGGGGAATGTTGGAATATGTCCAAGATTGATTTAAGTCATTTTAACAATTGGAGCCCCAAACATGTTAAAGCTCAAATATATTACAGCCCAATTTCTTGCACAACCCATTTGCAAGTCAAATTAAGGACTTTGAAATTGTTCAGATATAATTATGCTAATTTAGATTATATTTTATGGTAATTAATTGGACAGTTAACTCTTGAGCAGTAAGCCAAGATGGTTTGGCAATCCAAGGATTAAGTTTTAGTGCTGGATATTGTAAAAATTTCAGGACATCAAATATACTCGTATGGTCAAGTATTTTCTGTTAGTGTTCATCTTGAGATGTAATTAGTCGGTAGGTAAATTATCACCCAGGTCTTGTCATTGATTTTGTTATAGCTTGTGACGTTCAGTTACTTATGTTGCTGGAAGTGCCAGTGATCAGTGATTCTCAGTTGATAATTTTCCCCCACCATAATTTTGTAGTAGGTTGCCTGGGTCACACTGAAAGCTCGTGTTTTTTTTTTTGGTAAGTAAAGCCTCATGGTTGCTTTGTTTTATACTGTTTGTTATAACTACAACCCATTGTATATATTTGTTTTATTACTTATTTATATATTGTGTTTGGTGTTAGAGATGTACCTTGACATGCAGATATTCAGCTTAACATAGATTCTAACTCTGAAGCATTTGGTAGCACAAAAGTGAAGTCTATGACACTGCACTGGAACCAGGAAGATCTTTCAGATTTATTCAACTTTTTTGACGTCATTGTTGCAAGTGACTGGTAATATCTGTTATTTTATATCCTATCCATTTTATCACAATATGCATCACTCTTCACCTTTTTCATTTCTGTACAAAGCAAAGTGTTTTTTCACAAATGGATGTAGTGATCATATACCTCAAGTTACTGTTCAATATGTGTCAATTGCTTTATAGTGCCCTATTAAATAATCTTTTTTTTTCTTGGGATAATGATGGGCTGGATGACTTTTTTTTTTTGTTTTAATTGATTTTTGGTAGTGGGGACTAGTCATACGGGTTTAAACTTCAGGTGTAAACAATATTTCACATCCTTGTATCCATCTGATTTCTACCTCATTCTTTATATCAGTCACTTTTTTCAAATTGAGTTTGTGAGGATGATTAGGCAAGCAAAGCAACTTTTTTGCTTTAATTTTTAGACGTTGAGATGTCAAGATGTCTAAGTCCTTTTCACTTGTTTACAAATTGCTTATTGCCTGCTACGTGATACTTGTTGCATGAACTTGTATGCATGATTCTTTTATAAGCTTCTTTTCTCATTTGCTACTTCTCTTTTCCTTGTTTTTATTATATTTAACTTCTATAATTGAGTTATCAAGTGTTTAGTGGGTAACACTTGTTTGTCAACTACAATTTTTAATGGCCTGTGGGTTATCAGATATCTTAGTTTTCTACGCTAACTGACAAAAAGTTCTAGCATGTAGTATGCAATGCATGTACATACACATGTGAGCAACCACTAATGTTATTTTCTGCTTCTTAGATAAGTTTATCGACTTTGATATTCTTGACATGTCATTTTGTCAGCACTTTCTTTAAAGAATTCCATAAAGATCTTGCTCGAGTAGTAAAACTCTTGTTGAAAACTACGGGACCCTCAGAAGCTGTTTTCTTGAGCCCTAAAAGAGGTGACTCACTGGCTAAGTTTTTAGAAGAAATTGAAGAAGATGGTTTGCATTTTAGCATAACAGAGAGTTACGATGACGAAGTTTGGAAGCGTCATCAGATGTTCATGAACGGAGACGAATCCTGGCCTAATTACAGTGAAGATCATTGCTTCCCATTATTGGTCAGAATTACTCTATGAACACGTGGAACCCAGTCGTTTTAATTATTTTCTGCTCATAGTTCAGGCTTAGATGCACTTCTTAGGGAAACTTCATATCTAGTTGACCTAAGTGAATATAATGTACACTCTTTTGGCCCATATTAAGGGCCCCTTTGTAGTTCCTATTGAATGGACCTGAAATACGGGCGGATTGCACATGGGTGTTTTCCAAAAAATGATTATGGGTTTTACCGTATTTGTGTAAAATATGTTTTTTGCGAGGTATATCCTGGGTTACCTAGAATAATTTTAAAAACAAAAAATTTATTTAAAAAGCTTTCATCCTTGTCCACGATTTCCTTCCCATCTCTACATGCAAATACCCATTAACCTTATTAATATAAAAATTTGAAATTTCTCCCGAGGCCGTCTCTTCCCTTCACGGCACGATAAAATTCCACCTGATCTGGTTTGTCCGTGCCTATTTTGTCCTGGCTGCTACCCGGTCCATCCTTCTTTCTAGGCTTACTACTGATTTATGGTTTGCCAAGTGGCATAGAAAATGGAGTCTAGATGTTACCGTGGTTTTTGTTTTTTTAGTTAATGTGGTTGAGTGGTTAGGACCTTTTAGAGGGAAGAATCCTTATCTCTGGTCTTTCAACGGCTACAAAAGGTGTAGCCGTCAATGAGTAAACAAAGACCCCTCACTTAAAGAACGATGTAGAGAAACGTCAAAAGCTATTTGATGCTGTCTTTGCTGTGTTGGTGGGTCATCTAGACTATTATTTATTGGTTTGTGAGGCTTTTGTTTTGTTTTTTTTTTTCTTTAGCTATCAGCTCAGTTTGAGTTTGAGTTCGTTTTGTTATTAAAACAGCGTTATTTTAATATATATTAATTAAAACAATGTTATTTTGTATTGAATTTTTTAAGCTCATGGGTTTAACAAATTAATTATCCCTAAAGTTCGAATTCAAAAATATTGAATTTTCATGCGCGAGTTTATTTGAGTTGAGCTTGTTTGAGCCAAGTTTACAAGTTCGATTCAAATCCAATGTATCTAAATCTAATTGTTTACATTATTTATAACTCGAAATTATTTAATCATATAATAATATATTAATTTATTAATATTCAATCGTTTGTATATGAAATATTATTGAAATAATATCACGATTAAATGTCTCATGATTAATAAAATTTTATTATGAGACTCAAAACATATAATATCAAACTATATTATATCTTGCTTCAATGAACTTATGGATTTGCCATGGAAAGCTTGAACATGCTTAAGGAGCTTGAGCAAGAACTAACTTAAAAGGTCCAACAAGCTTGAGCTTAGTGTTACTTGACTTGATGAGTTTACAGTTTGGGTGGAGTAAAATATCATAACCCTTTAAAAATTTCCAATCTTGTAATTATATTTTTAATATCTTATTTTTTAAATTTAAATTTAAAAGATAATTAATAAATATATAAGTTACAAGATTTAAAATAATTTTATAAAAAATAAACGGTTAAAAATAATATTTCAATTAGAACTTGAATAGTATTTGATTCATTTGTTTCTGTATCGAGCTCATGGAGTTCAAACTCTCTCTCTCTCTCTCTCAAAATTATTTTCTTCTGTTCGATTTGTTTGTGCTTTTAACCATTAGTATTTATTAGTAATTATCAGCAACAGTGCATATGGTATTACACTTTACAAACTTAAAAAAAAAAAAAAAAAAGCAACTTTGAAAACAAAAAGAAGGATGCTGTGTTTTCTAAGCATCAATAATGAGAATATGCCTAAACGATAACCTGATTATTGTTTTTTTGACAAAGTTTGTGAACAGATAATTTCATCAGCAAAGTTTGATATTTTAAGGAATTGTTATTTTTCTTAGCCAGGATCATTACGAAAAGAGTTATCTCAGTTTGAATCTATAACGCTGCATGAATGAGTTAATCTCAAATTGTAGTTCTAGCTCGACAATCAGATCAAGATCATTTTATTTGTATATCCGTAATACTGTTTATCCTTGTCAACGGTACTAGTTATCCCATCGATTACCCTTAGGGCTGAATTCAAACCAAGCCGAATCAAGTTCGAGCTCGGTTCGGTTCATATATGAACGACTCGAGTTTGGTTCGAGCTCGATTCGATTCGTTTCAGACTCGTGTTCGGCTCGACTCGTTTTTTCTTATCAAAACGACGTCATTTTTAATATATATTAATCAAAACGATGTCGATTTATATAAAAAATTTTAAAAAAAATATATACTGAATCAACTCGAGCAAGCTCGAGCTTGAGTAAGCCAAGCTTGTTTCGGGTTCGATCGAGCCGAGCTTGACTCGATTCGGATCCAACCTTAATTACCCTATACTAACTCAAATAAATTTAAATTAAATATTATAAATTTAATTTATATTCGAATCAACTCAAGCTTCAATTTGATTTAAATCGAATCTACCCTTGACTAAGAAGTTGTTGCGTAACTTGATGAAACACTTTTGTCTTGTATCTTTTTCTTGCATTTTAATCAACCGCAATTAAAAAACATTTATAGTGTACTAGTCGTGCGAAAAACACTTGAGGGGATTTCAGTTTCACACCATGACATAGCCCAACTTTGATGGACAAAGCCAATACTTATCAAATCAACCTACAATTATATATTTGTTTAATCCAAATGGATGTGTCATCTTTTCGGTGGATTGATTCGAGATCAATCTAAGAGATCATAACCCAGATATTCGATATCGATAAAATTATGTTTATTTAATTTTTAATATTTAATTATGTAATTAAATAATGTGTTATTATGTAATCAGATTAAATAATGACATATTATTTGAGTATTCAATTAATTATTTAAAACTGAATACATATGATAATATATCATTTGAATATTTAATTGATTATCGAAAATTAGATATACACAACATTACTCTTAGAATATTACCAGTTGTAATGAAATTAATTAAATGGGTATGCCCCAAAACGATAATATCAATATCTTGGCATGAACTTTGGAAGAACATATAAATCTCATATAGGAAGCTTGTAGATTCTATGTAGGAAACAAATCATACACCTTGCACCACTATATTGCGGCAATGAGATTGGAAAACTTAAATTCATACAAACTCTAGATTGGAAATAATGAAATTAAAGAGTTTAAAGTTATATAAACATCACTTGCACGTGGAACGGAGTATACGACCACACTTTGTAGTCTCAATACTTATGTTACAATACCATCGTCACACTATTATAACTAGGAGAAATGAAATTGATATGAACCTTAGAAAAATTATATTTCAAAAACTAGTTGTTAAGACAAGAGGGTCTAAAACCAAATAAACTATACACCCAAAGTTCAAGCTTTCTAATGTGAAATCCGAATCTTATACCCTACATTTCAAATCGTAACAGCTTTCTGTGGCCTATCCTACCACCATCGACAAACTGGGGTCATTTTAATTTCCTTGAAGGATTGGTCCTCATAAAGGAACTTTTGTGATGACTGTTAGGAGAAGCGTCAAAGGGCATGAATAGATTGCCAGCAATCACCTTTTTTATCTTGAAGAAAAGTAGGTTTGTTTCCTTCTGTACACAGTCATGGCTGATGCCCCACACACAAGCTGAAGAATCAACTCCAACAACCTTTACCTTTTTTTTTTTTTATAACCGAATGCTCTGTTTGTATTTGTTGGATAGATAAATTCAAGATATAATGACTAGATCTACAATCATTACATCAGATAAATCAAGATTTTATAAGTGTGACAGAGACTCAAATCTAAGTTTTCACCTTGAAAATTTTTATATTCTACTAGTTTTGTTAACGGTTTAAGATAAACAGCCTTCACCTTCAACCTCTTGAAGGTCATAGTCCTTTGGACGGCAACTGGGATCATGATTCTATTGTATTCTTCACCTTTACTTCCATCACCAACAGCTAATTCGGTCCATGCAATGCACAATTTCAGTTCCATAAAGTCAAATATTTGAACCCACCCACTTCTTATCGTCTTATCGTCGACATCCCAAACCCATCTTTTGTTGTTGTGTTTATGTATGTATATATTTGATAGCGTGAACAATTTTCTTCCAATCTCAACCAATCCCTTATAACTTCAAATCGACTATTTAGCATCATTAATCACATTCAATGAAGGACAAATTCTTGTTCCAACTTTATGAAACAACATCATTCTAGTTTCAACGCTAAAGTTTGTTGCATAGTGATGATCCAAATTCTTTAAGGGGTATTCGAATTCAGGAGTGCAATTTTAAAAGGCAAATTTTCAAGAATATCGGTGGTGATAGTGTGTCGGAAATATAAATTGGGCTTACAATCTACACACTTATATACCACTTTCTTATATTTTATTTATTAGATGTAGGACTCTTTCTTTGAGTCTCCAACACCCCCGCTTAAGTGCAAGCACCTAGGTGGTTAAACCTGCCTCTTGGCTCAGTCGATTTTTGGCTGGATGCGTTGTCACTTGTATCCAGGAACACTTAGGCTATTAAACCCGCCGTTTGGTTCATGCTCTGATACCATGTCGGAAATATAAATTGGGCTTACAAGTATGTAGATTGAAACCATGTTACATAAAACCAATTGGCTTATGTTAAGGTTCAATCCACAACATTTATATACCACTCATTTTACTTAAGTTTATTAGATGTGAAACTCTTCTTTATTTGAGTCTCAACATAGTGGAGGAAGTAGACTGATATAATGAGTGACATTTTTTAACACGATTTTACTCGTTTATTCTTTTAGTCGAGCAGAGCTAGTATGTCATATAGATAGAAGCAAACTACTATAGTGGGTGTAGTATAAGTTTTAAGAATATGTTAACCACAAAAATAGAGTGAGTTAAGATTAGGAATTCAAATAGAGATAATAGAGTACATGCCACAAAAATAGAGTGAGTCAAGATAAAGAGTTTAGATGGAGAGAAAAACGGAATCCTTCATTCATTTTATAAACTTTTTCATTTTTAACGAAAATAATTTCCATTGTTTGCCCAAGGTTTTTTTCCCTTTGATTTTCTCACATAGATTTGAGTATTTTGCTACTTGTCTTCGCTGGGTTTCATAAAAGGCCAACGGACTATTTCCTACCGAAAGTATCTTTTTATCTCAAGTTTTCACTTCTTAATTTTAAAAATTTTGTTTACTCACCTATGAACGGTTAAAATTAACAAAATTCTAATCTCTTAAAATTTTATTTCTTTTCCCTCTCAAACTTTAAAAACTAACAATTTTTCCCATAGACCAAGTTTTAAAAAATAACATTTTCCTCCTTAGGGTTTAGTTTTCAAACTCTGATACTATCTTTGACACTTCTCCAACGACATCTTTTTTCTCTTCCTCCGACAATCACTCCTTCATCATCTCCTCCTCTGGTTGACAATCATAAACATAACAGAAGACGATGTTTCGTTGAGGAAGATGATTTCGTCTTCCTTGATGAAAATGAGATCTCTCGTCTTTGTTGGATCTCATCTTTGTCTTCCCTCATGAGGACGAATAGTTTCGTCTTTCTAACCAAGCTGAGAGTTATTTTCGACATCATCCAAGCTTTTAAACGAGAAAAGTTTGGTCGTTAAAGGGAGAGGATGCATCAGGAGATATTCATCAACGGCGATGACATCGGATTTGGCTGTGGAGATCTGGAAATTAAACCTTAGGGGGGAATGCCGTTTTTTAAAATTTGGGTTAGAGAGAAACTTTTAGTTTTTAAGGTTTGGGGAGGGGGGAGGAGATTAAATTTTAGTTTATTTTTAATATTACAGATAAAATAACGATTTTACTCCTAAAACTGTTAATTTTAACTATTTATAGGTGAGTGTTTCGAATTTTTAAAGTTAATAAGTGAGAACTTGAGATAAGAGAATACTTGGGGTGAGAGTAAGTCTTTTGGACGTCGTAAAAAGCTTATTGACTTATGACATGGTCCCTTTCAACCTCAAAACTTGCACTGCAAGGGATATCACAGATTTTTTGAACACCATAGACTTGAATTAGAAGCAGAATTGATTGCAGTTTTGTGCATAATTTATGAGATACATAATTTGGTATGAAAACTAACTAAAAAAGTGATCTCTTTTTTGGAGTGGGATG
This sequence comes from Mangifera indica, assembly GCF_011075055.1. NCBI lineage: Eukaryota > Viridiplantae > Streptophyta > Magnoliopsida > Sapindales > Anacardiaceae > Mangifera > Mangifera indica. The sequence continues at coordinate 653,029 of NC_058152.1, forward strand.
ATTAGAGGGAATAATTGGCAGTTATAATGATGTTGATTTTCATCAATTATCATTCTTTCCTTATGAAATATTGTATAAATCATTCAACATGGCCATGATTCTTTGTCAATTTAATATCCAAGAGTGCCTCCTTATATCATCTAAAAAAAAATCTAACTCCTGGATAAAACTTTGATTGTGCCAACCTAGCTATCAACCCAATCCATCTTCAACTGTAACATCATGTAGAAGTGTATAATTTAGTTTAAACTATAAAATTGGATCGAATCATTTGAAAAATATAGTTTGATCTGGGTTAATAAATTTTAGAAAAATGATTTACGGTTTAGACAATTTTCAAACCGTTAACCGTATCCTTTTAAAATACATATATAAAAATCTATTTTTGACATAATTTTTCAATAAATAATTTGGTGTACCATTTTTTTGTATTACTTTTTTTATATGTTTATTGTATATGTATTTCATATATATTTTATATGTTTATTTCATATCCTAAAAAATTATAATTCAATTATTATTATTTATATATAATATATTTATAAGTGAATAATTTTTAATAGGTTTAAATCAAAATTCAAATCGTATTTTTTTAATTTGGTTTGAAATTAAAATGTTTAGTTTGGTTTAAAATTTTTGCAAACTACTTTTTTTTAATTTGATTCGAAAAAGTTCTTATATTGCATCAAAACGGACTATACATACCCCATAATTATCATTTAAAAAATTTCTAGAAAAAAGGTAAAAAAATAAAAAACACCTCTTACAAAATGGAAATCACTGCTTTCAAATATAGAGACCAAAGCAAAGCTTGAGAAACCCACAAAGTGGGCTTCACAGCATTTTGAGACACAAGTATGAAAGTGGTGTTAGTAGAGTTGGATCCTAATCGGATTGACTCAGTTTACCCAAATGTTTAGCTTGAATTAATTGAATTTAAGCTATGATACCCCTAACTTGAGTTCAAATTAAGTTGACTCAAATCCAGTAAATTATTAAAAAATCATCAGTGATTGTGGATTCATTTTTTGTAATAACTTTTCTTTTTTTTTTGACAATTATTCTTCAACTGTAGTTATCAATCTTCTTTTTTTTCAACGTTTTTCTATCACTTTTCTAGTGTCGTTATTGTTAGCTTGAAATAGACTTCATAGATTTAAGTCGACCCTTGTTCAAACTCGGTTTGCTTCAAATTCATCCATGTTTGTTATTTAGTTGACTTTCTCTTATTGAATCTTAGAATCATTACCACATACAAGTAAGCAAAATGCAAACACCTTCCTATTACTAATATGAAAGCATTGTTTTGCGTGCTAAACATTCAAGTAAGATGGATTAGGAAGTGGGTTGCTTCCTATCTGGATTTTGTCATCTTTCACCAGCCAAGGCAAATTCAAATTAACCATTATGTCATCCATGATCATCATGTCGGTGCTTCTCTCTGCTCTCCAAATCACAGTAACCACCACATGTGAGATGAGACAATTACAAAAATGACCACAGCTAAACCATACTGAAGAGAAGAAGAACAAGGGTGGATTCTTGTCGAGTCTCCAATGGCCAAATTTGCCAACCATGAACTTGCAAATGAAGCTGCATCAACAGGCCCTGACCCTTGTATTGGCTCATCTGCTGTTTCTGTCCCCTTCGGAGACGAACTATTTGACGACTTTGAACTGCACAAAAGAAAGAATCGATGTCATATATATGTCATCTCACATCGACAAAGTATATAAAAGATGCTATGTACTAAACTACGGCAAGATACAGAAAGTATACCTTGAAAAAGTAGGACAAAATGTAATGGTATAATCAGCACCGCTACAGGTAAAAGTACTGGTGGCATCATCATACGCGTAGCTATAAGATTTGGGACACGCGGCTTTGAAAATGGTTGAGTACATTGACGGTTTACAGATGGCAGGTGAATTATACGCGCCGCTGCAACAGTATTCTGGCCTTCCAAACGCTTCACAAGCGCTTCTACAAGCGGCTCCACCCGCCGCTCTGAGTTCATTTGGACAGCTTCGGCTCAAGTCTATAATACAACCAGTGGTGGAGCATGACCCTGATCCTCCGCGGCCTTCAACAATCATCGGCAAGTTATAGCCATCAACAAGACTCACGTCGTAGAAGTCTTGAGAGCCAGACCCAAGTGTGAACTCAGCCAAGGTGGCCGGTGGAGTTGCTCCGGCTCCGTCGCATTCGACTTGGCCGGAGCCACAGTCGGCTGTGGCACAGCTGCCGTGGCCTGAATCGTCAAAATCACAGCCCGTTCTTCCCCAGAAACGGCCTGACCAACCTGTCGGCGCCTGGAACGAACGGGAAGCGCCTTTGGGGAGCTCAAAGCCAGTGCTGTCTAATTTTGGACTGCCCAGAATCCCGGGCCACACTGTGTAATCGCATTTGTTTATAAATGTGAATGTGTTAGCTTTAACACCTGCAAGATGAATTAAATTTCAATCTTGAATAATTCTAAAAATTAACATAAAGTTTTCAGCTTTTGTATTAACCTTTTGAAACGAACAGAAGAAGATTGAGACTCAGGATGAGCAGTTGAGCAGAAGAATGATAATGGTTAGTGAAAATCGCCATGTCCAAGAATTAATGTTGATTAAGAATCAAAATAGAAGAAAACTAAATTAAAATTCCCTTTTTCTTCACACTCATAAGAAAGAGTGGACAGAAGAAGAGAGAAGGAAGGTGAGGAATGGGTTAGCGGATAACCGGTGGTGGTGGGGAATCTTAATCATCGCTCTCTGTCCTCTCTTTATAATATAATGAACTTCAACTTCAAGCCATCACCAATTCATTGCACCATTGGGCTCCCTTCAACTTAGGTCCACACACCTACTAACAAGCCTTTGGTTTGAATTGACAAAAAATTTGAATTGAATCGAATCGAAATCGAGTTAAAGTTTTAGTCGAATAACTTAATTTAACTTGAGTAATACTATATGTATAAATTTATTTATATAATCCCAAGTGATAATATCTGATTGAATTATTTTGAAGTAAGAAAAAAATTATAATAATCACAACCCCCAATCATAAGTTATCATCTTAGTTTATATAAAATTTGTTTATATTTATAGTTTTATTCGTTTTATTTTGGCTTGAATCTCACTCTGATGATATGGTTTATCTCATTAATGAATTATTTATCACTTTAGTGATACTATTTATCTTGTATATAATATTATTTATTTTACTAATAATACTATGTTTCTCACCAATATTTATAACTAGCTTGAATTTAACTCAAATTCATCATAATAAATTCAAACTGAACTCGAGTCAATTTACATTCGGGCTCGATTCGGCTCAAATCTAGCTCTACATATTGTTGTATTATTTGTTTTTTCCTCTTGAGTTTCCATCCTATTAAGAACATTAAGGGGCGTCTGGTTTGAAAAATATTTTATTATCAAAATTGGAAGATTACCTTGAAGATAGATTACTTTGAAGATTATTAAATATAAATTATCACTATGTTTGATAAAATTTAGTAAAAATAGGTAGATATAAATGCTTATTGTATTTGATTAGAGGTAATAAAAGAATATTAGTATATTATTTTACTTAAATACTCTTGAGTATAATTGTTCTAAAATATTTTTTATATTAATTAAAATGAAATTATTTTTGTCTTAAAAAAATCAATAAATAAGAATATAATTATAATAAAATCAAAATTATTTTGGTAATTTTTTAATACCTAAAGTAAAGGTAGTAATCAGATTATCTCTTATATTACTTGTCATATCACTATTAGTAATAAAAAATTATTGAAATATTTTATTATTTATAAATCAAATAAAGTAATTTAAAAAATAAAAGATAGATTATTAGAGTAATTTTTAATCACCTTTAACCAAATGCCTCCTAAGTTGAAACCAACAACTAGACACGTCAATTGAGCGGGTCAAATGGAGGCCCGACATGAAGCACGAAAAAAAGCATGTCATGAGAAAGTCCGACCTGGTATTGTAGCGTGTCGGGCTAGGCGCATGGGTCTATTGGGTCAGGCCTCAGGCTTTAATATTAAACCCATGGGTTGGCCCGACCTGGCTCGCTACTGTTTAAAAATATTTTTTTTCTTTTAATTTTTGCTGGCAGAAGCAAGGCTTCTGCCTTATGTTTTCTTCTACGTCAGCAGAAGCCTTGTAGGCAGAGAGGGAAGCAGCAGAAGCCTTGGCCTTCAATTTTTTTTTTAATTTTTTTATATAAATCTATTTAATTTTTTTTTTATTTTCACTTTCATTTACAAATCTCTCAATCTCAATTATTTTATTATATTTTCAATCTCATTTTCTTTCATCAATTACTTTCAGAAAATATCTAAATTCATAAATAATAATTCTTTGTATTTATAATTTTATTTTTATTTTAATTTTATCATTACAAAATATTATAAATGAATTCAATCCATTTGAATATTATCATAGTATATATTTATTTATGTTTTATAATTTGAAAAATAATTTGTATTTAAAAATTTTAAATAATTTTTTTAAATATTTAAAGTCCGGCCCGGCTAATTTAAGACCATTTTTATATGGGACAGGCTTTGGGCCTTTATATATTAATGGGCCGGCTCGGCCTGAAAGCCCATTACTGTTTGGGCTTTGGGCCCTACCCGATCCGACCCATCGACACCTCTACCAACAACCCATTGAAATATTACATAATATTTTAGTGTATAATAACCCTTGTTAACCTTGATATACGGATAATTTTTTAAGAATACAAATACATATAAAATAATATATAATAATATAATAATATATCCGTATTTATATATATTATTAGAATATATAATATTCCACATTTTTTAAGTTGAAACTATTTTGTGCCTTAAAAAGTATGATTCTTTATTTGATTTAGGCATGAAAGTAAACAATTGAAGAAATAATGAACATGGAATAACATGTCCATGTCCTAGCAAGCAGATGTAAACGTATTCAGTCCATGACCGACAGTGGAGACTCGCCGGTCGTTCGATGGCTCGATTGACAGGGACACATCGGGTTCCATTAGAAGAGGCTGGCAAAAATCGATTTGTAAGTGATGAAGTTGTTGAGAAAGAAGAGGCAAATCGCATGGTTCTGTGGAGATGTTGTACTATAAATTTAATCATGTTGGATGAAGATTCGATCATTTTGATATACTTTCTTTCTATTAGTAAGCATCTTTTCTCCATGTAAATGGGTCCGTTTATCTTTTCTTTTTTCACAAAGTTCCTTTTAATTTTACTAATTTTTGCTTTGGGGAATTTCTTTAGATAAGTTCCATTTCTACCTACTTTTCTGAAATTTTCTTTCATTGATTTTTGTTTTCATCTTTGTTTACAAAGAAATAACTTTGTACATTAGCTTGAACTAGACAGAAGAGTCAAGCATGGAATTAGAATTCTAAGACACTTAACCGCCCAAGAGAGATTTGACTGAGTGATTGAAACAAGTTTTGCCTTATGCTTCCAGCTTCTTCATTGGGCCAGCTAGCAGTGCAAAGAGTTTTGCCGTCGACCCTACTTTTAATTCCAACCCTTCTTATTAACTCTACAGACAAAACCAAATCAAATCTTACCCTAAAAGTCATGAAATAGCTATGTGAAAGTGGGAGACCCACTATGGGTAGAGCAATAGGTTAAAGTGTAAAATCTGAGCTGGAGAACCTAAGTTCGACTCTGCACTCTCGTAAACGGATTTGAGTTGGTGGGCTGCGGAGCTAGTGTAGGAATCCCTAAAGGTGGGTTACTGGACTAGTCTGAGTTTATGGTCTTGATGGTTAGACTCTACTCCAAGTGGGTTCCTCAATAAGAAAACGATTATTTGAAAGAAAGAAATTGGAAATCAAAATAACCAGATTGCCATAGTGGATCATCTTCTTCATCCTGCAGAAATTTTCTGCAACTTACTTGTATTGCTTGTATTTCAAGGCTTCTTCAGTGATCGTGACACAACATCTGTTAAGCATTTAACATGAAATTTCAGAATCAAGTAAAATCCTTTTAAAATTAAAATATAATGTGTTGATAACGCGATGAAACTTATCAGAATTCTAATTAAGAATTGAGAGTACGTATCAGTAAGGAGACTATAATCGGCACTTCTATCACCATCCATATGCGGTGTAAAGTAACCAGTGGATAGCATTTTTAACTTTGTCTTTTTTATAGGCATCAGCTCGTCCTCTTTTCCATTTTTTTCTGCATTCATGGTTTCTTTATTAAAGTTTTGCATCAACACAGTGATTTGGCTTGCATTATGTGTATAAGGATGAAAAATGGCTCACTCTCACATAAAATTAACTTATATCTACTTTAGCGCCTTCCTATATGTCTACATTGAATAGGGAGGTCCTGGTGGTAAATTGTCAGACAAATCTCCTTAGGGTTTATCAACTTGATAGTCAAGCTTCGCTAGGAGTGTTTCAATCCAAGTCAAGCAAAGTTTGAGATTAACTCGAGTTTGAATCAAATCTATAATACTTGATTCAAACTCGTATAAGTTGCTATATATAATGTCATCAGAGGTCTGTTTACGAGTAAATAATCTCATCAAAGAGATAAATAGTGCCAATAGTTGATAAACAATGTCACTAAATGAATAAATAAATCAATCTTAAGTTAATTTATTAAGTTAAAATTTTAGTTCCAATTTGACTCATTCAAATTGAGAGGTAAGTTTAAATCAAACTAGCTCAAATTAAAAATCTATCTCTAGGCTCTTCCCAAAAGGGGTTAGCTCCGTGAAGTGGATTCCTTGTTAAAAAAATTAATATATTTTTACAAAGGAAGATTATGAGTTTAATATGGAAAATCAGAGGTGAATTAGGGTGATTTATAAAGGAGTTCGAAGGACATATTTCTAAGGTGGAAGCAAATTTTGATTGGAAGAGGCAAAGTTGTGCTAAATGACTTTAGCATTAATTTGCCTTATCAAGATATATTTGCTTCAAAGTGTCTTTTAGCTTTGATTATTCTTAAATATATATTTTAACTTTTTTTCTTTATCCTCTTAAATTTGTCTAAGAATATTGGAAATGTACCCTATTTAAGTGAATTTACATGTTCTTTCTTTCTTTGTAAGCTTTTGAAGCCATAGAGACAAAACAAGTTGAACCTAAATAACGGCCAACTCGTGCACAACTCTCTGGATTGGTTTTTTTTTTCATCGAAGAAGCCATTGGAAATCTACCAAAAAGAAGAATAGGGGTTGTCAAAGAAGATGAGATTAATAGTGAAGATTGTTAACTTGGGTAAACCAGTAAAGTATTTATTTAGTAAAAAATCATGTTAAATAAATGAATACACAAAATATGACCAAAGGTATTGTAGAATCAAATCAATGACACTTATGATCTGACTCGAGCTAGTGCTACCCTTGCTCAATTTCATCTCATTCGAGCCGAACATCAAGCTGGCTCAAGTCCACCTCTAATAAAGTTATGCAAGGAGCTTCTTCAAAGGTTCTTTGATCTAGGCATACGTGACATGGAAGTCACTTGCTTAAAACTGTCCTGAAAAATTTAGCATGTGGACAGGACAGAAAAATCAATAAAGCTGAAACGGTACAGCAAGTAGCTTGGAAAAGTTAGATTTTATGTATACTTTAGTTTCAGAATACGAATGAGATTATAGCTTTTGTGCTATAAAGCCCTGAAAATTTGTCGCACTTGTGGACTTACCTCACTGATTGACAGAATTTCTCTGTTTAAACTTCAGCTTTCAAGACCACCAATAGCCATGTGTGCTTTTTGTAGCACCCCATCAAGGATATATAAATTTTGCTTTTAGAAAACTTTGATTAGTCTAATCATATTATCTATTTATAGCCACCTTGATACGGATATTCCATTAGTAAAACAAGTGTTTCAGTTTGAGGAATGGTTGTTCCACCTAAATTTTAGAATCTAGGTAGAATGTCGAACGAGTAGAGAAACATTTTCATTCTCTTTTGAATGACCAGGGCTTAAAACCCCGTAATGGGCGTTCCATTATAAATACCTTATACATGCAAGTTATATTAAGTTTTTAATAGAGTTTTAAGGCGTGGCATGGTTTTTTACTATTCTGCATTTGATATTAAAGAAAGCTTTCGATATCTTTTGTTCTACTTGTACTGAAAACTTCAGTGTTGCTAGAACAAGCAAGCATTCCACCTAAATCTTAGAATCTAGGCGGAATGCCGAATGACCAGAGTAACATTCTGTTCCCTTTTGAATAGCCAAGGCTTAAAGACCCATAATTAATGGGCATTTCATCACGGATATAAATACCTTATATTTGCAAGTTTTATTAAGTTTTAAAAGGTTTAAGAGTGTGGTTAGGGTTTTCAATTCTTGAAAGCTTTTGATAATTTTTGTTCATTTTATGCTTAAAACTTCAGTATTAATGATTTTTTCACTTATTACCAACTTAAAAGAGTGAACCAGTAGTTCAGTTTTCATAATCTATGGCGTGGTTTTTTGCTTTCAAGCGACAAATTCACCTGAATTGTCAAACAAAAATGTAGAATGCCCTCTACAAACTTTCTCTGAAATTTTTTACCGCACATCATAAGAATTCACAAGATCAGTAAAAGCTTGTTTCTGCACAATAGTTCACAACTTCACATGTTAACAGTTTGTGGTTTGAAGTGATGTTTAGCGGCACTTTCATTGCTGGTCCTGACCCCACCTCAATCTGCTGCGTCAGCTTATCCTGAAAAGCTAGCTTGAGGTGAATCTGTCAGGAAACTCTCACCATGAATGACTCATTGAAAATGGACCTGAAATGGGAGATTTATGGACACAAGCAAAGAATCTTTGTATTTCAAGCAAAACGTCTGAGAAAGTATACATGAATTTGACACTATCTGAGTGATCTTGATGTCCACAAGGATATATGCCAAGCCTTCCAAACCTGAGATTTGTGTTTTGAGTTGATTCTTACTTCTCTGCATCGTATTAAAACCACAAAATTTACGAAGAAACAATATAACTATACATGTTTCTAGATCTATAAAGCTTTCAAAAATAGATGCATTGAAGTGACAAGTTTTTCCCTCTTCAAACTTCCCTAACAATGACTTTCAAAATAAAGTTGTTCTATTATCTATTCAAAGAACATATTTAATTCACATATAATAATTAATTTTAACCTCATTAAAAGTTTAATAACCCTTAATGTCCATAATAATATTATATTAAGTTTATCCTTATTGATCAAATTAAACATATTTGTAAACTGTAATTAGACTATTTAATTATTTCATTTTTATTAATCTTAAATTATAATTAATTTTAGGAAAGTTCCTATCATTTGACACTAACCGGCAGTGATGCGCATTAGTATATAAACCAAGCCTTCCGAATTTGATATTTCTGTTGAGTTGAGTCTGAGGCAGGCAGCTCCCAATATTATATTAAAATCATCAACAACAATACAAAAAATGGCTTATGTCCCAGAGTTTTAGGTTTGAGTTATGATATCACTTGTTACGACTTGAAAAGTGTTATTGTATCTCTCGTATTCTAAAAGCGAGCTCAAGGGGTTGTTTTCTCTCACACATATGTATCTATACTAAACTTAATTCTCATATGAGATACTTAACACTTTTTACGTACATAAGATATATTTGTAGTCATTCAGGTGTATATAGAGTCCAAACATAGAATATGAGTCATAACTATTATGTGCTCATATATTATTAAATAATTATGAATGAAATTTATGTGCTCAAGGGGCTTCTCTCTTTTATCCGTAAAAATTCTTTTACAAAGTTTGTAAGTGTTAAGTCTTTTTGTATTGAAGTTTAGGATTGATCCAATATATCAAAATAGAAAAGAAGTATTTTTCTTACAATTCTATTATCATTATCTCTTGAAAAACAGACATTATTCAAATTTTTGTACACTCGATTTAAGAAGGGAAATTTATTTTAAGGAAATGTCAATTAGACAACCCTCATTGTTCAATCCTTAGTTTGTTTTAAATTTTCTTAATTGGTTTTCTCTTAAGCATTATTGAATGTTCTCCCACTCAATCTTGAGGTCAATGTTGTTATTTTTGTAGCTGTAATAGAGGAAACATTAGTAAAAAAATTAAAAAGAACTGGGTCAGAGGAAGGAGACGCAGTAAACAAGCCATAAGGAATGGTAGAGGAATGGATTCTTCAAGTTTTGACCTTTTCATCACCGCATGAAAGGGAATAGAGTTGTTGAAATGGAATAAAGTTTCATTTGGACGGGCTCAACCATGATTAGTCCAGAATAAAAAATACTTCATCGGCCCAGAATTAACCAGACTAATAAAATATTAAATTTTTGATAGAGAAATACAATTTAAAAAAATTATTAGATTAAACAATTATATTATGAAATATATTTTTATAATTACCCATTAATAAAAATATAATAATATTATATATATGTATTTTTTATATATAATTTAAGTGTATAGATAATATATTTTGTGTAATTAGATGTTACGTTATTTTTAATTCAAAATCATTTAATCACATAAAGACATATCATTTATGTACTCAAATTATTTTAATTTTTGTAGAGTATGCACACCCTGTTTTAAATACCTAAATGAGTATCATGTAATTAGATATTACTTTATTCTTAATTTAAAATATTTTTTATTTGAATTAAACTCAAACCACTTGTAATTTGGGCTTGTTAAACTTATACTAAATTTGAATTGAATTATTTTTATTCAAATTAAATTCGAGTTCAAAGATGTTCGAACTTAGCGTAATTCGTACCTACTTCCACTTACGGGTGTGAATCTATCTTCAATTGGCCAGAAGGAATATATACAAAAAGAAACTAATGTGTACATGAACTCATCATTTCTGGATTGGCATTACTAGGCGGACGGCTGCCAAAGATTACACGTAAATTGATAACGATTCTACCTTCCACTTGCTGTTTAGTATTGAAATAAGAAATCAAATATTAAAAAAAGGCTTCAATACGCCAGCGCCGAGTCACTGTCTCTGTCTTCAACTCAACAAACGTGACTGCTGATGTATTTCTGACCTGAAATTCACATAAAGAATTCCCAGAACGGCATCTTTCAATCCAGTTGAAAAAGATAGCAGAACCAACAATGCGCCATGTTGAATCTCTGAAAGACCGAAATCCCAAGCCCAGAATGTGAAACGGGAAGCTTATGAGATGGTTGAAGGCAAGGCTGAAGAATTGGAAAGTTACATGAGTTGCCACAGCTTCCAAATTGCGGCTGAAATTACGACGGTGGCAACGAAGGAAGTAGGAGTTGTTGTGGGTCCAGAGGCGGCCATTGTTCCGGCTGATGGTACATTAGCAGCCGCAGGGAGTTGGCCGTTGGCGGACTTGACACTGCACCAACAAGTCACAATCATCCAGAGACATTGAAATTCGTCGCTGAAAATAATTATATCCAACGAGGACGGTGCTTAATTTTAATTATTGAAACACGTCATGAAAAATGTTTTTTTAAAATCAAACCTGGGAAGGAATATAATCAGACAAAGGAAACCCCCAACTCCAACCGACCCAATCAGAAAAAAATGCCACCTCTTGATTGAATTTCAATAGATGCAAACCCAAGTATAAAATAGGTGAAGTTTACCTCAAACTCATAATAATAAGTTCTAATTGAATTTGAATTGATCAAACAAAAGGTTTATAAAATAAATAATATTATTCGTAAAATAAAAAATATAATTAATAAAATAGATAATATTATTAATAGTATAAATAAATTAATAACACTATCAAATGAAGTTTAAATCAAACCTAAGTTAGGTTATCAAATTGAAACTTAAGATTCAATCAAACCCAACATTAATTCGAATTAAATTATCTTGATTGGAGTTTATCTCTAACTCTAACAACAATCTATCATAGATTTATAAGTAATTTAACTTAAATTTATAAGTCGATATAAAATTTACTTATTTATTTATTTAGAATATTACTCTTCTTATTGATAGTATTATTTATTTCTCTTATGATTTTATGCATCTTATTGAAAACTATTGAATAATATTTATATCAATTCAAATTAATTCAAATTAATGGGAAGCAATATAACCGAAGGTACTCGAACAAAGACGCGGTCTAGAAACCCCAACCCCAACCCACCCAATAAGAAAAAATCTTGGATGGCTACGCTTTGTCAACTCTAACACCAACCTTTCACACGCCCACAGCCGTATTTTGCTTGCTTGTTGACAGTAAATTTCAAACAAAATTGATTTCGAATTGGAACATCCGGTGTAAACAGAAAAAAAATGTTATGAATTTGGAGGGCTTACCTTGTATTCGGGTTAGGACAGAAAGTGATGGCATAATCGGCACCGGCACAGGTGAAGGTGCTCGTTCCATCATCATAGGCGTAGCTGTAAGCTGTAGGACACGCAGCTTTGAAAAACAAGGAGTAAGAAGATGGCTTGCAAGTATCCGGCGTTGCATAAGCTCCACTGCAGCAATATTGCGGTTCGCCAAATGCTTCACAAGCGCTTTTACAGGCCACATACTCGCCGTTCGCGGCGTCAGTAACCTGAAGCTCAGCCGGACAGGCATTGTTCAAGTCCACAACACAGCCAGTAGCAGTACAATTCCCTCCATTTCCGCCTTCGGGTGTCACCAGCATGGGAAGGTTATAGCCGTCGACAAGGCTAACATCATAAAAATCCAGCCCGCCAGCACCGTTCAGGGTGAATTCAGCCAGGGTGGCAGGCGGGGTTGTGCCGCCACCAGAACATTCCAAAGTGCTAGAGCCACAGTCACCGGTCAGGCAAGTGAATTTGTTAGTGGTGGAGTCCTGGGAGCAGAAAGTGCGACCCCATAAACGACCTGACCAAGAAGTAGGCACAGAGATTGAAGTCGATTGGCTTGATTCTAGGGAGAACCCTGTGGTAGAAAGTTCCGGGGTTCCAGCTCCGGAAAGTATCCCTGGCCAGACTGTGTAGCTGCACTTGTTTGTTATTGTAAACGTTGCTGATAATATTCCTGTAAATAAAACACAAATCAAAATCAATCAACCAGAACCTGAAAATGAAATACATCACTGATAAAACCAGAGATGATTCTGCTAGAACCTGAGGGCGAATAGAGAAGATTAATGGCAAATAAAATGACAGACAACTGTAAGGGTGCCATTGAGAGAAGTTGCTCCAACTTGTTGCTCTCTGTATTTGGAGAGAGCTGGGCCTGGAGGCTGGAGCAATCCTGGAATCTTGTTATTTTCAGGAATATGTGTATTTTAAAGACCCTGGAGAAAAGCGGGGATCATGTGCAGATCCACATGGGAAGCATGGTGATGTGTGGCATTAATTTATTGGAATTTGGCCAACCGCCCATGTTGGCCAGCCACATGCAAACACAGATGAACCGCCTCAGTTAGGTCGGCTACTGTGTATCTACTACTCTTAAGTTTCTTTGGAGAAGGGAAAGATATCTCGGAGTCAGAACAATGGCAGACTCTGAAACTATTTTAATAATTGAAGGTAAGGATTTTAATAGGCTTCTCGTGTTCTACGAGAGAGATGACTCATTCGGATTCAGAGTGCTCTGAATTTGATTCCTCCAAAGGATGGCCTCAAATTTACATATATGTGTGTTTTTTAGAAACCAGATAGGGATACAAGCGTGGGGGCATTGATCACATGGATGTAGTCAGAAATAGTCAAAGATGCGGGTAGTTTGAGTGTAAAGGGGCACCAACTCACAGGATATCATCAATTGGAAATTGTTGGAGACATATCCTAACTGATGAAGAGTTTAGGGTTGTTTTTCTTGATAAGTTCAATACAAAAGGAAACCAATAACTCTAAATCCAAAATAATGTACGAAAGGACAACCTCAAGAGCTGAGATTCTTAGAACTACCAACAATTCTGTTGTACCAAATGTGAAAGCATGTGAAAATTAGTGAATATGATAATAGCTCGTGTCTCTTGAAATGAAAGAAAAGGCTCCTTATTGTAGTCTTTTAAGCCATAAAAATAGGCTAAATGACTATTTCCCATCTAAGGATTGGGGAAATTATATGTTTTTATCCTTTTGATTTTGAAAAAATTATTTTCCCACTTCTTAATTTTTGAGATAAAAGTTAGTAATTGATAATATTTGGGTCTACTTCACAGTTAGAAGATTAAGGATGAGGATAAAATTTTATTTAATTAAGTTGATTAGTTTTATTAGTATAAACCTGAATAATTGATTGTTTTTCTTATAAACTCTTCAATTTTTGGTTATTTTTTATGATACCTCCCATAGCGTGTAAGATTAGATTTGGAAACGGTATAATTTGTTTCTTATAGGATTCTTCCGTATTAGTTTTTAAAATTATATATATATATATATTGGTTAACAAAGAATCCTTATAATGGTCAACTATGAGGAGTTTCAAACTAACACCCATTGAAATAAACGCCTCATCTTTGCCATTGGGGAGCTTATCTTAATTTATCTTATCTTAAATTTATAATTAGATATTTCAAGTATTATTTAATAAATGTAACGATGGTGAAGTTTTTGGGATTGATGGAGGGAGGAGTGGATGATTGCAGCTGGTGAACTTCCCAACTACCACCTACAAAAATGAGTAATGCAGTCCATGGAGTATACACAAACCAATTCACTAGTTTCAGCTTAGCCTGTTTACTAATCTAACAGCAGGTATAATTAGGAAGGGGTGAAAAAAGATCAATTAATTTCATCACCTGAATAAAGAAAAAGAAAATAATGTGGCCCCGGATAACAGCTTTCAGTTGTTCTTCAGAACATGGGATACCGTAGGGCTTTCCAATTTGAATTTAAACATTTCAAAAGCCCAAATTTAAGGCCTGCTTTTTGTGATTGGAAAACTAAAAAAGCTACAGTCAGAGTAGAATTGGCTCAAGTGAAATCGGAAAGAAAAAGAATTATCAAAGGAAAAAAGTTCCCTCGATCCTAACAAGCCCTCAACTCAAGTTTAGCTACTGAGAGTTTAAGTTTTACTTGTCTTAACAAAATATAGATTCAAATTCAAGCCAGTTCGACTCAAATCCTTCCCTATCTGAGTAGTATATAGATTCAAATCCAAGCCAGCTTGACTCAAATCCAAGCCAGCTTGACTCAAATCCTTCCCCAACTGAGTAGTATTAAGTGTAAAAGGAATATCAAGGAAATATCTGGATCTAATAAAAGTCCTTCAAGATAAAATTTTCAGAAGTAAAAGCTGGTACTAAAAAACCAAATAATTCGAAGTAAGCATTAATACAATTCCATGCTCACACGTTGAGAAAACAACACTGATACAAGAATTTGATTATAGGCTTAACAATAGAGAATGGTTTGGTGATATTAATAAAAAATATACCATTCATTGCATGAGCACATCACAGGGCAAGCAAAAAAGAGTTTCAGCAAAAGGCAAGGAACAAGCTCCAATCAATTTCTGAATTATGAGGTAGCATTT
This sequence comes from Mangifera indica, assembly GCF_011075055.1. Taxonomy (NCBI): domain Eukaryota; kingdom Viridiplantae; phylum Streptophyta; class Magnoliopsida; order Sapindales; family Anacardiaceae; genus Mangifera; species Mangifera indica. Next base: position 668,473 of record NC_058152.1, read on the forward strand.
GGAAGAAAGTTAAGAAACAGTTGACACCAATTTCAAGGGAGAAGATGCATACACCAAAATCCAACACAATGTTTCAGTCAAATTATATCACTCAGGTGACTGTCAATGCCTGGATTGAAGCACAGAACAATAAAACCATCCAGGGCAAGTAAAGACAGAGTTTCAGTAGAAGGCAATGAACAAGCGCCAATCAATTTCTAAATTATTGGGTAGCATTTGAAAAAAAATTAAGAAGCACTTGACACCAATTTCAAGGCTGAAAATTCATACACCAAAATCCATTACAATGTTTCAGTCAAATTATGACACTCAGAGTCTGTCAGCGCCTGGATTGAAGCAAAGAACAATAAAAACCATCTATATATAACCAAAACACAAATTCACCATTGAAGATAAGTGCCCGATTAGAAAATTATCAAAACTGGAAGAAATTTTCCTCAACAATCCGGTGGATGGAATCAGATTTCCTCCTATGTATAAACCCAATAAAAGTAGCCAAATATTAATCAAGAAGAAAGGGAAATAATAACTGTATTTACTAGTATTCATTAAACCTTTGTGCATTCCCTTGCGAAGTGCCCTGGCTTCCCGCAGTTAAAGCACGAACCACCGCCACCGCTATAACTCCCACCGCCGCCGCCACTTCCCTCAACACAGTCCCTCGCCAAGTGGCCTGACTTTCCACATGTATAGCAACGGCCAGTGCCGCTTCCCCTGTTTACACAATCCCTCGCTAAGTGCCCATAACCACCACACTTGAAACACCCACCTCCACCTGCACCGTTGTTATTCTGTGTACGTGGACAATCTCTGGCATAATGCTCGGGATTCCCACAGTTATAGCAACCACCGCCATTATAGCTTCCGTTTCTTTTGTTACTAGTACACTCCCTTGCCACGTGTCCCACTCCATCGCAGTTATAACAAACCACTCCACCAGACGCGAACCCATTATTGTTTCTCCTGTTATCGTTGGAACCTTTCCAGTTTCCGCCACGTCCACCGCCACGGCTGTAACCGTTGTCTTTCTTAGGAGAGTGAACTGGTCCGCCGCCGGGAGAAGTGACATCAAGGGCTTGGTATTTGCCGTCCGGTTCGAGCTGAACATCGAATTCGACGGGCTGGTTGTCGTAGAGAGTACGGTAACCGTCGGATTTGATGGATTTGTGATGGACGAAGAGATCTGCACCACCGTCATCAGGCTTGATGAAACCATAGCCCTTGATGTCATCGAACCAGGTGACTTTGCCGGTTGATCGCGTAAGTTGAGCCATTGATTAAAAAGCTAAGAGATGGATCGAGATCTAATACGAAGGGTTAAAAACAGAAACCCTAGTGAAAATGCATTTGCAGGCTTACAAGCAAGAAACAACTTTCAGGATTCCTTCTTTCTTTATTTATGCAACTCCATGGCCATTCACGGCTTTTGCGGTCCTGTGATTTGCTGCTTTACGGTATTTCACAAGAAACCGTGGACTCCATTATTATGCTTCTGAGTGGGTCCACTTTACTGAAGATAGACTCTAATCCAATATGTTTACGTTAAGTTTGAGCCTTTGATTTAGAATCCTATGTGCACATTGGGCCTTGCTCTAAGCCCATCTGTGATTGGTTTATGTTTTTGAATTGATTTGCTTTGATCTTAAAAATTAATTTGATTTTGTTTAATTTAAATTTATTTTATTATAATTCAAGTCGAGTTTAAATCATATGAGTCAATTCATTTTTAAAACCATGCTAAACTTGAGTTAAGAGTTTAGTTCAATCTAACTCGAAAGCTAAAAAACAATTTTATTCAATTCAAATTCGATTTACTGCTCTATTCACATTATGTCAAAAAAATATCAAAATAATATTGTTTTTTTAATTATTGTATAAAATTACATTGTTTTGTCAATAAATTGTGAACTTGAGCTATGGATCCAAATCGGAAACTCAAGCCAAACCCTATTTAAATTCGAATGGATGCACTTTACATAAAATTGACTATAATCGAATTTGTTTACATTAAATTTGAGCCTTTGATTTAGAATCCTATATGAACATTGAGTGTTCTAAAAACATCCATGATTGTCTTAGATTCAAATTGAATTAGTTTGATCTTGAAAATCAATTCGAATCAGTTTGACTCAAATTTATTTTATTAGAATTCAAGTAAAGTTTAAGTTAGAGGAGTCAATTCATTTTTAAAACCATGCTAAACTTGAGTTAAAGAGTTTAACTTAATCCAGCTTGCAAGATAGGGAATGGTTGATTCGATTCGAATTTGGTTTGTAGCTCTATTCACATTATATCAAATAATTATTAAAATGACATCGTTTTATTTATTATTATATAAAACTATATTGTTTTGTTAATAAATTGTAAACTTTAAGTTTTGAATTTGTGCTATAAACTCAAGTTACATTGAGTTAAACTGAACCAAACTATTTTTCATTTAAGTCAAACTTAAATCATCCGTAGTTTTGATCTATCAAACCTTTTTTAATCAAATTGAACTTTAAACAAGGGGTGTTGGAGCTTCACTCAATTTCTATTCACCCCCTGACTTTAGTATTATGTAAATAATTAACTAATATTATCATAATGTTGAATAATTTTGACAAAAAAGAAATGATAGATATTATATGTTAAGTTCGGTTGATGATAATTTAATATAAAGTATTAAGTGGACCCATTAAAGGATTATAAATAGATGGTAACCTTGATTTCCATGGAACAAAATTTCGATGGATAGTAGTGCATTTAATCCTTAAACTTTTGGATTTGAGTCAACTTTGATTGTGCTGTTGCACTCTGGCGGGGGTAAATGTGATTTCCAAAACATTGGGGATATTTTTGTTAACCCAAATCTCAGTGGTTTCTCTAATGTATCCTCAACAAGGTCCTCACTTTCTTTCTGATTTAGCACCAGAGTCTGTACTTTGTAGCCTTCAACGTCAATGGAAGAACAAGCAAAAAGCAGGTAGTAAGTTTTTATTTTCTTATTTCGTGTTTTGGTTTCATCTTGTTTCACCAATTATCTGATTCTGTGTTCAGGTATGCAGTTGTTACAGGAGCGAATAAAGGAATTGGGTTTGAAATATGCAGGCAATTAGCTTTAAATGGGGTCTTCGTTGTACTGACGGCCAGGGATGAGAAAAGGGGCGTTGAAGCTGTTGAGAAGCTGAAAGAATCTGGGTTTGATAATGTGATCTTTCATCAGCTTGATGTGGCCGACGCTGCTAGTATTCACTCTCTCGCAGAGTTCATCAGAAATCAGTTTGGCAAGCTTGATATTTTGGTATGATTTAAATATCATTTTCATCAAAATCTTTTGTCTCTCTTCTTGTTGTGTAAGATGGAAAAAATATTTCTTTGGTTAAACCTAGGGACATGTCATTAACCATTTTTTGTTTTATCTGTCTTCTGGTTTAAAATATCTGCCAGAGAATATATAGTGGCGTTAACACACCTGAATTTTTTTCTTTGTAGCTATCTTTCAGACTCGGACTGAGCATTGAAACGAGTGATCCGACAGGTTGAACATGGTTTAAATAAATTTTAGAATAATTTTCAAAACAATTTTCCTTATTTAATCATCAAAATTCAATTTGATTTAAAAAATAAAAACCAATATATGACTAAATGCATAAGGCACCCTTTTGCATAAAGTAAAAAGCGGGTATTTCTTTGTTTGAAGTGTAGAAATTGTTCAGGCTGGAGTTTTTACTCTGGTTTTCTTGAGGTTGGCCTAACAGCTGGACTCAGTGGTTTTTTTTTTTTCGTATTAGCAATTCCATATGGTTAAAACTAGTGTTATTACCTTATCTTTTGAATTATTTATTATTGAAAAGTCTTGAAGTAAATTAAAAAACATCCCATTTCTGCTTGCAGGTGAACAATGCAGGGATTGCTGGAGTCATGGTGAAGGTACATTTATTATGTACTAATTTTGTTTTATTACCCAAAGCAGAAAAAAATCAATTGTGATTGGATGTAATTTAGAAGAAACTGAAAGAATGATGCTGAATGCTGGACACTATTTATGGTCATCCTTTTCTAATTAAGAGAAAGTGAAGGTTTTAAGGTGAAGAAATGTATGGGAAACTAATATGAACCTTGATAAAACTATATCTTAAAGTTAGTTGTTGAGATTGGAGAATCTAAAGTCATATAAACTTCACACCAAAACTCTATACTTTCTAAACTTGGGATTGTGGCATCCACAGCCCCGATAATCATGCAGTCATGTTGTGCGCTAGCTTTCTATTGGCCCTAGGTGAATACTGCAATCACCCATGCCGCACGACAATTAGGAGACATGATGTTAGCTCTAATACCTATGATACAAATCTTGGGATAAACATACTCCAAATACTAACTATTAAGATTAGAAAGTCTAAAACTATATAAACTCCACATTAGAAGCTTATACTTACCAATGTAAGATACAAATCTTATACTTTGCACTTGGAATCGTAACAGAATCAATTGACAACCAATACTGCAGCTCGGGAAGAAATGTATGGGAAACCACCTCAAGCCTGCTAAGAATATGTTTTTGCTCATTATGTAGGAAGTAGTTCAAAGCAAATGGAATGGAAATGTGACTCAAAGTTATGAGTTAGCTGAAGAGTGCCTTACAACAAATTACCATGGCACAAAAAGAATGTGCAAAGCACTTGTTCCCCTCCTTCAGTTATCTAATTCACCAAGAATTGTTAATGTTTCGTCCTCCATGGGAAAATTGAAGGTAAACATGTATAAGTTTTGTTTCAATATTCTTACTTAGGATTAACAAGGCTGATAAATTCTACTACATGCTTTAGTTGATTTCTTGAGTTCTAAAACATTAAAATATCCCAGATAGTTTATTTTTCATAGGTTCATATTTCCAAATGGTAACAGGATATTGGAATCCTAGATATCAAGTATTCAAAACGTTATTTTAGCTTTGTTGACGATCATATAAGATATTTTGTTAAAGAGTAATATTATATACATTAACAATTGGTATAGACATGGATACAAATATTGATGTGTCATTTTATGATTTGATGTTACTTTTTCTTTAATTTAAAATTACTTAATTATCTGATAACATATCAATGTTTGTACCCATGTTTACATTCATTATTAGTGCATGAAGTATTAATGTTTGTTAAAATATTTTCCCTGAAAAGGTAGAACTTACATTTCTCATCATTTTGTTTCAGAGAGTAAAAAATGAATGGGCTAAACAAGTTTTAAGTCATACTGAAAACCTCAAAGAAGAGAAAGTAGATGAGGTGTTGAATGAGTATCTGAAGAGTTACAAAGAGGGTTCACTTGAAGCCAAAGGCTGGCCTGTTTCAATGTCTGCTTATATTGTATCAAAAGCTGCTATAAATGCCTATACAAGGATCCTGGCAAGGAAGCACCCAACTCTATGCGTCAATTGTGTTTGCCCTGGCTATGTTAAAACAGATATAAACTACAACACAGGCATATTAACTGTAGAAGAAGGTGCTGAAAGTTGTGTGAGGTTGGCTCTGATACCCGATGGCAGTCCTTCTGGTCTGTTCCTTTCAAGGAACCATGGGACTTCCTTTGAGTGAACATATATGATTCACTTTGTGAGGTCTATGTATAATTTGCAGACACCCCTTCTCATAATGGTCAGTTGACATTCGTTTGGTTTAGTGCTCTTATCTTGTGTTGGTCAGTTAAACATGAATTGAAAGGCCTCTATAGTATATGGTTTTGAAAGGCCTGTAAAATCTTACCGACTATGTCTGCTAGGATAACTGATAAATATTTAAAATAGGCGGTTTAAATTTTTTGTTTTGAAAGTTAAAAGAGATTTAAATATAATTTTTTAAACTGGGTTCAAATTTTTTGTTTCTGCTTCAAACTCGAACTTTGCCAAACTCGAGCAAAACACTACTCTGCTAGTGACCCACCACCCAACTTTTAGCAACCAAAGAGAATTATGAAGAATTTTTATCTGCATCTTGAGATAAATGCCTCAGATAAAAAAGGGCATGCAGTTGTAAAATTAAGTTCAAATACAAAACTGACACGAATTAAATACAAAAGACCTAGAAATAAAAGAGACACATAACCTGAGAGTGTGGAATGAAGATCACAAAAACTCATAAAAAGGAAAATAGAAAACTGAATTGCACCTTCACCTTGTCATATCAGTTTCCATATGATTTTCTTCTTCTTATTCAATGTATTGAATTACTGATATTGATAATTAAACATCGGAACCAGGTGTAGGGTTGGAAAAAAAAGCATCAACCTTATTATTGAGATAAACAAATCAAAATACCAACACAAAAAATGTAATACTCCTAAACAAACTTATATCAATAAAGTACGAGAAAGATAATGGCATGTATGGACATTTTACTTTGTTTAAGGATGCTAAGATAAAACTAGTTATATAGTATATAAACTCTTTAAGTTGTTAAGATATATGTCCAAAACAAACAATATTTTGATAACAGTGGATGGAAAATCATACATCTATTTACAACATCAGTTCAATTAAGCTCATCTGCATTTTAGACATTTAAAACAATGGGCAGCCTTTTACTACAACACCTGGTTCAGTTGGGCAGGAAGCCAATGGACATCCATCTGAGTGACTTTTCCACCAGTCAAGACTAATATGCTCCATTCCCAAGCACAAATACAACAACACCCCCATAAATGCTAATCCAGCATCAAGTGCCGCAGACAAAACATAATTGTGTCGAATCCACCAATCGCGATGATACCGGTAAGCAATAAAGCCAGAGACAAATCCGATAAGAATCCAACTGGTGTAGTTGACTGCAGTAGCAGGTGGCATGTTCACTACAGCACCTAAGAGCACAGGCATATTGATAAGCCTAATCCAGGGCTTGTCTGGGAATGCCTTGTGAGCAAACCAGACTAGGATGGGAGCTATTGCCCCAGCTAAGAAAAACCAGTTAATGGCCGAGTAATGGCCAAGATCTCCAAAAATCTTTCGAGGGCCTATAAGGCCCCATATGATGGATGCATCAAAAAATACGTGGTCACTTGGGCAAGTCCATGGACTGCCTGCTGGAAGCAATTCCCTATCACATATATCTGGGATAGTATTCAAGAGCCACCATGCACTCCCTAAATGTACAAATGCTGAGATTATAGTACCAATTACCTGATATAACAAGATCATGTGATCAATACATAATATGTAGTGACAAATATATATATGACTGCAAAAGTTATATATGCTTTGAATCTTCCTTAGATAGGAAGGGATAAGGGTACCTAACCTGTGCCATGAACATAGCCCTGGGAGGAATCTTCATGTAATGCCCAAGCTTGAAATCTTTCAAAAAGATGATCCCTTGTTTCATGCTTATATGTCCATATACTTTGAAGCATACATTGGCAACAGGATATCCTGGGTATATATAGCCTATAATATACTCTGTGATCACATTCAAGGCTGGTGTCTGTTTGTCCAAGAGATAATTGAACAATGTTTCAATACTCATAATGCATTTACAGACACAAATGGCACAAACACTATATCAACCGTAATTAAAAAAATATTTTTGGACTATGATCAATGACTTATTATACACTTTTCAAACTAAGACAAAAAAATTTACAGAACACAACAAAGCATACTTGTTATGAATTCAATTATACAAAACACTTGAAATTGGTAATATTACTTGAACTAAATTTACCTGATTTGTTGTAGCAGTAATGACTCCAACAGGTAGAGTGAAAAATAGGGCAACATTGCAGGCTAGGAAGATGCCCCACCACGGCAATTGGAGTTCATTTTGGTAGTATTGGCATATAAACAAAGTCATTGCAATGTTTATGAAAAGGATGCACATGAACCACCATTCAGGTACTTGTTTGTATCTTCTCATTAGCTTTGTGTGCACATCCATTGTCTTAGTTTGAAAGGCAGACTTACTTAATTGCCAAATATCTCTGCACCATAAAAAGTTGAATTAAACTTAGTGGATACTCTCATTTTGAAACCAGCCTTCAATGTCTAATTTTGATTTACACAGAGATAAATTGAGCCATAGTTTCTATGGTTGCATAATTATGTTATATAAATCCTAATGCATTATTACTGCAACTTAAAGGATTTTTTTTATTATTATCCTCTATGCCAATTAAAGCCTCTAGCAGGTGAACAACTCAGAATATACTTATAATTACAATCATTGGCAAATAAAAGTCCCCTTTAATCAACAACTAAGAGATTATTTAAACAAAATCTAATCAGTAAAAAGCAATAGACAAACATGCATTATACCTTCAAGAAAACAAATCAACCCAGAAAGGTGTGCTTACCTCCCATGAAACAGGAAAACATGAACAATGGTAGCAGTAAGACAGGCAAAACCAACACCATAGGACATAGCGAAGAAAGTGCTTATATAGAGAGGACCCTCACGATCATAAGCTTCTATGTCAATGTGAAAATTTTGGTCTACAATAGCTGAAATGTTATAGCTTTGGCCCGTTGAGGTGAATAAGTTGTCTGAGAATATGGGAAATGTCTTGGCCTTAAAGATATTAAGCCAATAGGCAATGGGAGCAATGACATACATGGTCAAGGCAAAACCTGCTGCAATATTGGCAGTGGCAAACCAGGGGCTTGCAAGTGGGCTCCCAAGGTAGGCAGATATGCTTGACCAATCAAAACCGATTGCACCAACACCTAAACCATGCAACCCCGAACCTAGTTGTTGTGCAAACACAGAAGAAGGGAATACCCAGCAAACCCAGGACAAAGAAGTCAACATTGGGAAGAGATAGCCTGGAAATACATAGTAAGCAAAGCTGCAAACAAAGGCGACAAGGAAAAATTGGTTCCTTGTTAGTCCGCCCTTAGTTCTCTCCTCTTTCTCATGTAATGCCCTGTGATTACATGACATTTACAAAAAGATGATACTAATGAATAAAATAACATTAGATAACCAGCTCGAAATCTGCTGAAAAGATGGTAACACTCAAAAACTGACAGCTTTATATATAAACCTAAACATGAAATTCCTTCACACAAGTAAAACTAAGAATTATACGCGGGCATCTATCAAACATGAAGCTGCCATAGCAAGCTTTAACAGAAATAACAAACATATTTCAACTGTAATTAGCAGACAACAACTCATAAATCATACAATCTCTGTTGAATTGCTAAATTTGACACTCACTACTGAATTTCTCCATGGTACATTTCTTTATTGCCTTGAACAAGAACTTTTTTTTTTTATGTTAAAACATTTTAATTCACTCAGAAAAATGAACCTGAACAGCGAGACTTGTACTAAATTCTGAGGCCACCACATGGCTGCAGGCTCCACCAAGTATCGACGGAACACACCAGCCCACCCAAATCCCAACACCTGGGTTGTTAAAACGACGAGCAACGATACAATGAAAGTCAACTGCTTCTTGTAAAAGACCTTGACAACACTAACGATGTGAATCGCATAAACATTGCCAGCTCCAGCATTAGCAAGGATGGTGATCAACACATGCTCTTTAACATTGAACGGACCAGGATTTAGCGTGAATTCCCACTTTCGTCCCTTGAAGAAGACTCTTCTGGTGACAGTTTTGGCCATGAAGTAACCCAAAGGCAGCACTGCGATCTGGGCCGAAATCGAAGTAACAGAGAGAGGCTCTCTGCGGTACCAGAAGAACTGGTTTAAAAACGAGAGGAGGACGCATGATAAAGATCCTAAAACCAACGTGCGAAACGTGAAGGTCGGGAGGGAAGGATCATCTGTGGTGGGGACTGTGAGAGCAACTTGCTCAATCGTTGAATTCTCGCCGTCGTACGGATCATCTTCCTCTGGTGTTCCTAAAGTCGAGGAGGCTTCGGGTTTTGTCTTCTGAACTGTGGATGAGAATTTTAACTTTCGTTAGTAAAAACTTGAGTGTGTATTGGGAACGAAAAGTGGATGATAATTGTAAAGAAAGAGAAGACTACTTACTAAGAGGAGCTTTGACTTCGTTGCTGCTGCTTGTAGCAGCTGCAGCAGTGGCCATGCCCATTTCTTTCCCCCGTGACAGTCAGGTAGACTGTTATGAAAGAAACTTTGAAACGTGGATCAAGGGCTTTGAATTTGGCCTTTTTTAGCACAAGAACAGAGCTGCATCCGAGCTCATATTAAACCTATAACGTCTTATTCAAATTCGTTAACATACAAAAAAAAAAAATAATTAATATGATAAATAATATTATAATTTTTAAGGAGTTGTTTGATTAATAATAAAAAAAATTCTTGATTTAAATATTATTAATAATACAAATAACACAGATAGAAAGAGAATTCTAATCAAATTAAAACTCTAATTCTAATTTAATTTAAATTTAATTAAATATTTAAGTGTCATTAATTTTAATTTGCATTCTACGTGAATCCAAACCTAAAAAGTCAACCGTATTATTTCCAAAGCTGGGTCCAAACCTGTTCTGTCCGTTGGATATGTAGGGAGGACAATGATGTTTGATTTGATAAGTTCTTGAAAGTTACCTTTTAATGTCATTGATGACGGAATGAACATTCATGGCTTATGTAAATAAAGTAAATCCAGTTACTTATGTTCGAACAGAACAACCACAAGCCTAAGAATGTGGACAATCCAATGTACATAGCTGCTTTCAGGGCAATATTCAAAATTTACGAAAAATGACAAAATAACGCCAATTCCACTGCATCAAGTTGGCATGCGGCACGCCAGATACTGTCCATGTCAGCAATTTGCGTCAATGGATCATATTGACCGAATCTCATATGACTTTCCGTGCTATGACGCACCAATTGGCGAGCCATCCTGGCCCGCAGATATGACCACGCCCAGCTTAGGGTCCACAAGCAATTGGCAAGCCGACCCAAATGTTTTTATGAGTCCGTTCCCATACACACACACACACACATATATATATATATTAAATATATATTTTTTTTTTTTCGCGGATCATACCACATTACCTGATGAGTCAGACCTTAAAGCTTTTAATATAGCTCACAAAGCCAACAAGGTTGACATAACTCGTGATTTAATAGACCGTACCAAAAATCAAGAGATCAGGTTTTGTTGTTGATTGATTTAATCTCTTTATACGTTTATCTATGTCAATTAAGTTATTCAATTATTATTTTTGAATTAAAGCCAAAAACTTTATGTAATTAAGGTTAAAGACTAAACTTATTTTTGTTTAAAATAATATACATTTCATCATTTTAATATATAAATAAAAAAATTCAGTCTTTTATTGAAAAAAAAAAGGTAATCCCAAACCTTCATATATTAATATTTCATAAAATTATTAATTATAACAAATGCACTACCAAACTAGGGCTTCAAACAAGTCCGATCGAGTTTAATTCAATTATTATCAAACTGAACTCGAATTTAAGTGTTATTGCTCAATTTGATAGGCTTGTAGTTCAACTGAAATATAATATTAATAAATATGTTAAATTCTAAAACTTTAATATTACTCACCGATTTTGAATTTATGAGGTAATTAATAAATATATAAATTATAGGTTTAACCAAAATCTCTCAAGTCAAACTCGAGCCGGTAATTCCAAACTTTAGCTCGAATTAAGAACTCCCAAGCTCATTGAGTTTTGCATAAACCTAATCAATCCAAGTTTAAGTCTAACAATACTCAATATGGCACGGTCCAATCGCAAATTATCTTAAATGGGACCCAAGGAAAATCATGTGGCTAATTTTGTGAACTTTGCAACAAATAGTCCACTGGTTCTTGATGTTAAGGGGTCAAAGCGTAAGGTCTTTGGCATCCTCCCAATCCTGCAAGGCCAATCTTTGGCTGCGTCTATCTCTTGCAACTCTGCAACATTAGAATGATACAATGAGCAGGTTAAGGATAAACAAAAGAAAATGAACCTCATTGAAACATGTATTCTGCAGATAAACAAAATATTCAGAAATGAACTCCCACTATGGGAAAAAGAATTCCCATTAGTTAATCAACCTGCAGTTTTTTATTTTCAATACTATGAACGTCGGCAAATAATCTCAAAGAAAATAACATGTTATATGTCACACTTCAAAGCATAAAGGACCCTACCAGCTAAGGCATTTTCCTTTAGAAACTGCTCCATCACATCTTCATTCTGGGCAACTGTCAAACTAATCAGCCAAAATGGTAGATGTAAGAAAATATGAGATGCAAACATATTGGGTAATATTATGATCCATAGGAAGTGAAGACTGAATGCACCTGCAAGTGCTGTACACAAGTGACCCCCCGACTTTTAGTAACCTAAAACCATTCGTCAGAAGTTTTAACTGCAACCAAAGAGAAACTTTTAGTTCAATATCGTGTAACTGCATGATTAAGTTCCAAATACAAAAACTCTTGCACACATTTAATTTCTAAGGATAAAATGTTGCTTCATTATCCTTTCAGCATACAATACCCACTTCAACTTTTGAGGAACACAAGCAAGAAGCGTCATCAGAATCATGAAACAACTATATATTCTACTTTCTAGGTCAAGCCATTTCTAGACTCCAAGAAAATAGGATTATGTTTCTTCTCTGTAGTCTTCAGCAAACTGATCATGAAAATTTACCTATTTTGTTATGAATATCAAGTTGCTTACATAGCCAACAGTTTTCTTCATTTTAAGTTATTTCTCACACAGTGGTATACAAAGGTGTGGGAGGTCCATCAAATTAAACACCCTTCATTTGTTCCATTAACTATGTGTACAGGTTTAAATCTATGATTATTGAATCCAGTTAAATCTTTGACAAGGAACACCAATCAAAAGTTAGCAAACAAACATACATTTTATTCTACTTTTAGGCTATGCGACAACTAAACTCTGAGAGAACAGAAATCTGTTTCTTTTAACTCTTCAGCATTTTCATTACAAAAATTTCACTATTTTATAATTTCAAACGTCTATGGTGAAATCCAAATATGCTCAAATATAATTTATCGTTGTTTAAGCTAGCTATTAGCATAAAGTTGCTTACTTGGCCAACTGTTTTCTTTATTTATTGCATATTTTCACAAAGTTAAAATGAAGGTGTTGAAAACCCATTAAGGTAAACTATGCATCTCTATTAACCATGTGTACAGCTTTAAATCATCGACTCCAACTAAATTACGCTTCCAATGAATACAAGACTCATATCTATTGTGATAAGAACTTATGCTGTTCATCACACAAAAGGAAGTTCCAGGTGTAAATAAAGAAAAAAACTATCATAAATATACATTTAGCAGCAGTGTCTCTATAATGTAACAGCCTTTTGGAAGCCAAACAAAAACACTACTCTCTTGCACTAATGCATAAATAAGAATCCAAATCTTATAAAGGAAGCAAACCAAATCCTAAAATGAGAGAAAAAAGGTGGTTGTGGAGAGTAGCACTGATACTGTGGGATTGCAGCTGGCATACAGAATAGAAGAGTAAATCAAGTTACCTGAAGATTGGTCAAACTATCAGTTCTCTCTGCATCCAACACACGACGTTGAAGGGTTGCCCAGCCCCAATTCTCAAATTTCTGGACATGTCTAATTGACCCATCATGAGTACACTCAGCATCCACAAGGACCTAAATTGGTTTCAACCATTGAACATTTAGTTCTGCTGCAAAAAATCATACAAGAGTACATAAAGGAAGATCACAATTATTTGTAGAAAGGAATTATACAAAGCTAAAACACAACTTCACCTTGTCATAGCCAGATAATGAAACTTCACTGTTAACCACACTTTGATACAATTCACTTCTACTCAGCCCAGATATGCCAGAATGGCACCCATAGAATATAAGTTCAGGGTGTTCAATCCTAGGAAACAACTCTGAAGCAGCACTTTCAATTGCTTTAGCTGCTCTTTTTCTTTCTTTCCATGGTCTCCTAGAAGTCCACTCCCCAAATGTCTCTGACCTTTGTTCCAATGCAGATTCATCTGTTTAATACTGACAACATATTAAATTAGGTCAATGATTACAAACATAATTTACAATATTTTGAAAGATCACTTTAAAGACTATAATAATGAATTACCCTTTCTTTCAGATTGACTAACTGATCCAGAATTCAATTGAGGCCTTGTCGGACCAAGGGAAAATGTCGTTCCATCAGCAACAAAGAGTCGACACCTATCTCCTAAAGCATATTTCTGCACCAATGTTCTACAAGCTGCCAGACGGTGTCTTGCAACATCAACTCCAGTTACAGAACCAGTATCACCAAGAATGTCCAGTATCATACAGAGTTTGGCACCTAAAAATACAAGATTTTATGGTCATAAATGTGTGAGCAACATATCATAAAATCATAACAACCCTCAAATAAAAATCATCTACATTTCTTGAATCAAGTTCGCACTTATCCAGTAGTAAATACTAAAAAAGGATCTTCCCCTTGGCCTAAAAAGAGTTGAATTTCTTTTATTTTTACCTTTCCTCAATTAACATGCTTCATAGTTCCAGCTTACATATAACTTAGAAGGTATAATCAAGCATTACCCTAGGAAGAGTGAACAAGAATCAACCTTCCCAAGTTTTGTTCGCCACTGGATGCAATATAAGTTAACTTATTTATCACTTGTTAAATAATAATTTTAAGTACCAATTATAAACCCTCACATCATCAAATCAATTGTCAAGAATAACTTAGTCACATGTTCAATGTAAAGTAGAAGAACAGAAGGAGCTTCCTTACCAGGAGCGGCACAAAGATCAAGCACATGATCCCCCACTGAGATATTCATTGCCGAAACAGCAGCTCCGGAAGCTGCATCGATTCCATATAACTGTAATTTTGAACAAAAATGAAACAAACAGTACATGTCAAAACTCAAAAGTAAAACAAATCAAAGTTTACAAATGAATAGCATACATGTTTGCGAATCAAGAACGAGCATCAATGGACTTTAATTTAATTTATCACCTTTCCTTCCCTATATGCCCTTGACTTAGCAATCTTTACACAAGGAGGAAGACCATAAAAGCCATCCAACCAATCAACTTTCTCAAGTTTACATTCTATTTCAGCTTCGATCTCTTCTAAGTAAGCTTCACTCTCCTCCTTCAACCTTCCCAAACAACCAAAAAAATTCGAAAAAACAATTAAAATTCGCTGATTTTAGAGCACAAAAATGACTATAATTTCTGTAATACCTTATATATCGAGGAATTGAATCCACTGCTGTATAAATCGAAGGATCCAGTTCATTCTCCCGAAGGAATTCGAGGAACGCTTCTGGTAAGGGTAATTTCGCCAATTCTTCCATAAATAACGAACCTTGTCAATCTGAGCCTATTTGCTTGCGGCGGTTTCCGACTTCTCTTTTCATTTTGTGACTTTTGTCGACTTTTATCCTATACGACACCGTTTTATCATAACGTTTAAATGCCTTTCATGCAGCACTGAAACGTTACCGTTTTATTAAACGCAGCGTTTTATCGTGATCACAGCCTCCAAAGAGATGAGCAGCTTCAGCCTGTGGGAGGACTGCGCCCCGCATTGGTGATCGGAAATCTACGGCATCCGAAGGTAGAAAGTGATAGGAAAAGAATCATGATGACAGTATTGTTTGGATTTTCAATTTATGCATGCGTCGTCGTTTCACTGTCCTCTGCTACTGTGCTTTGGAAACCCCTCTCCGTCTCCTTCCCGGCCCTTCCCGCCAAATACGGTAATCTCTTTTCTTTTACCACTCTTGTACTGTACTTTCTCGGATTGTAATTTTCTCTTTTTTATTGTCAGCTGTTGATGTCGGTAGGTCTGGCTCATGCGGAGCTCTTTACGTGGCAGATCCACCGGAGGCTTGTTCTCCGATTCGCAATATTTCGACATTCGGTGAACCTAAAAAAGTGTGGTTCGCTTTAATTGTCAGAGGTCAATGTACATTCGAGGAGAAGATCCTAAACGTTCAAGAGGCGGGATATCGAGCTGCCATTGTTTATGATGATAGACCTAAGGCTGATTTGCTTTACAGTAAGCAAATAATATTTCTTGGAATTTTTTTTTTTCAAATTTAGATTTTAGAACTTTTAAACTATCTGCTGTTGCCTGTGCTTAGTGATGATGAGACGTGAGGAAGTAAAGGTACATGCTGTATTCACCACTAATCAAGTCGGTAAATTTTTGAGGGAGCATGCTGATGGAAGAAGGGGTGAATGTTGCATTATTAAGCCTTACAATGGAGGGATGTGGACGGTGCTGACCATCCCCATTTTATCAATTTCTGTGGTAGTAGCTTTCTTGATTTTAGCCTATTTAACTCCCGGGGGATCGATCTATTGGCGAGGAAGACAGGAGCCTAATCTTAAAACCATAGATTCACAGGTAGTGGAAACTCTTCCTTCTTTTGTGTTTGGTCCTGCTTCTGTGAGTTGCTGCCATGGTGGAGAAACTTGTGCCATCTGCCTTGAGGATTATGTAGATGGGGAAGTAATTAAAGTTCTACCCTGCCAACATGGTGGGTTTTTGCTTATGCTGTTAATGTTTTTGGCTTTTTCAGTAGATTGAAATTACTTGGAATAAGCAGTATAATGTATATGTAAAATTGTTGAGACTTGATTTTGACTCAATGATGCTTTAAATGCCACCATAATAGCTCACTAGTTGCAGTTTTAGGGGGAAATATGTACTTAGTGGTGTAATTTATATGTAGTTCCGACTCAATCATAAAGTGATTTTAATCAGCATCCTATTTTCTAGTATCGATTAACTGTCTTGGCTGCTTGCAGAATTTCATTCAAACTGTGTTGGTTCATGGCTGACTAAGTGGGGGACGTTCTGCCCAGTGTGCAAGCTTGATATGAGAACCCAAACTGCAGGTCCTGAGGTGGGTGAGTCAAGGTCATTCATTGTTTTTAGTGATTTGTGGAGTCTTGTCAGCTCTGTTAGCTTATTTTCTAATGAGAACCACCCAGATTGAATGCCTTCAAGTGTTTTCATAGTTTTGTAGAGATATGTTAATTCTGTTTGGTGAACATCTCCTACCGAAATTGATGTCCTGAGGTTGGTAAGCTATGGTATCCCTTGCTTTTAGTGTATCATGTGCAACACATAGAAAATTAAACATTTTCTGATGCATGCTTGGTTGACATTATGATAATAACTGTATTTAGGATTGTGTGTGCAACGAATGCATATGCCTTGCACTTTATGTAACATTAACCAAGGGAGTGAAAGTTGTCAATGCAGACCTTTGTGGGTACTTTTCCTGTTACTTGACGCTGCTTTGAATTTTCTGATGTCAAAGTTCAGACGCAAGTTATACAAGGGAATGATATAGTGCGGTTTGGACCTAGGCATGGGGATTTGGATTGGTAGCAATCTCCCGAATCAATGCAGGCCTTGATTCCATGAGCATTCCTTTGCACATGCTTAGTGAAAGTAATATCCAAGTTGGATATTAAAATTAAACTAGTGACTCTTGGTTTATTAAGATTTCTTCAACTGTCTATTTTGTTTTATGCTAGACTTACAACTTATTCCAAATCAACACAAAAAAGACCATCTCCCAATCAACAGGTATGTAAAATAATCACTCTAGAGAGAAAAGATGGAATGCATTATGACAGATGTTGTAATATTGGGTTTGACTGGTAAATGGGAGTATGTTCACTGCACTGCAGATACAACTCAAACTAGAAGAGTAGATCTTCGATAATATTTTACGGTGTTGATGTGAGTATACAAACACTAGTAAAAGGTTGATAAAATTATTACTAGATATGTGGGCTAGAGTTATTAAATACATCAAACACTTGATATAAGATGCTAATTTATAAAGAGACACACTCTTGAGTTGCATTTAGCAAGTTTCATAATTTTTCATTTTTACAAAGAGTAGATGATACGAAGACAAGCACAACATATCTTTAACTAAACTCTACAGGAAGACTTAGTACCAAAAAAAATTATCAGTACTGGCAAGCTCTTGTAACTCCCTATTAATATTGGTGTTGTATTTTTATTTTTAATTCTTTGGTGCTGTATTATTGGTGTCATACAATCAAACTTCTCACAATAGGTTTCATTATGAAAGAAATTTGGCCCTCCTCTGTATTCTTGCATTTGGTAGGCTATGTTTTATTGGTGCTTACTGCAGACAGATATAGGTGGCATGTAGGACTAGTATTTCATATTTATTTTTGGCTTATAGAGGTCATCATCACCCTGTTACTCAAAGTGCTTCTAAAAAACTGAGCCAGTGTGGGGAGGCCTAACTGCTTTCATTGTCGATGCTAAATAAGCAGCATTACAAAGCCTTTCATGTTTTTCTTCCATTTAGTGAGAACTAATTTGTGCCTTGCCCTAACAATTTAAGCTTTTAAGAAAATTTATTTGAGCCATTTTTAACAAGTAGTTGAGCAAAGTAACAAATTGGAGTCTCAGTCTTGGGGGTGGTTTATTGGGGACCAACATCACCTGGCTACTTAAAGCCCCACTGAAAAGCCGGGTAAACATAGAGAGGATCAGCCTCTACCACTCACTAATGTTGTATGTATGGTTAGCATTGTCAAGCATCTGATGTCACATCTTGTGTTGCTAATGAATGAGACCATTTGTTAGTTTATAAACCTTGAGTCCCCTCAACTTAGTATTGGCAAAAAATATTTGCATATAATCCAAAAGCAACTTCTCGTAGATGAAGGAAATTTGCGTGAAGCCCAAAGCAGACCATCTATTTAGGCTTGAACTGTTACACCTTTGTTTTCAATTTGTTTAGTGTGGAGTTCTGCTTTTCCTTTAAAGGATTAAATAGCACCTCTCCAAATAACTTAAGCTTGTAGTAGAATTGGTTAAACCCCTTTTTCTAACGGCTATGGTATGGTAAGAAGAACATCACTTATAGTTGCTGTCCTTAATAAATAATTTGAAAGTGCATAGCATGTTCATTGCTTGGATACTGTGATGTGCCTGAACTCAGAATGAGGCCATAGCATTATTGGCTGTAATGACTGTTCAGTTTTTCGTAGATCCTGATGTTTGGAAAATAGTTCTGTCTCTGTGCTATCTTAAGATTCCAATACACAAGGGTGTATGGTACCAGAAATGATTTATTCTTTTATGAATTCGGGGTTTCTTCTTGCAGGTCAAGATGCGACGATGGCCATATAATTCACAAACTGATATGATAGTTGCCTAGTTAATGTAATCAGGTATGCAAACTGACCCTTCTGTAAAAGATGACTTTGTGTTTCCTTCTGCTCTGGATACGGAGCTGGGGAAGCTCTTTTATTATGTTAACCATGCAAAAGAGTATTTAGGCTGGTTTTGCTCTTTTATTTTTATTTTTTTGGGCTCCAGATGCTTTCAAAATTTGAAACAAACTTTGATTCGTTAAAGAATTCTATATATTTTATTTCATAGCTCTATCATTTCCTATACATCTAAAATGCATAATTGGTCTATGGCTTGTTCTATTTATTGCTTCTCTTCAGCTGACTTTCTTTTCTCTATCTTTCATTCCTTCAGGTTTTTTTAATCTTCCAAGGATGTTAATTTTAACTGGGTTGAAGTTTTATCCATTCCTCGTTCTATCTGAAATGTTGAAGAGATGCTGATATAACCTTCGCCATAAAATGGACAGAAAACATGCAGCTGGGACAATCTCTTGGCATCTCCAGCCGAGAACGGGTTGGGATTATCCTAGTTTTCTGCCTCTTCCAGGAAAGTTCAAAGAAAGCTTCTTTTGCTTATTCGCAATGTACAGTGCAACACTTGTAGATAGTTCACCCACTGGATTCCGTGCACTGTTTTAAAACTCGGATTGGACCGATCACTCTAACCGGAAACCGGTGTCAAATCTGGTTCAGCTCATAGTTAAAACCTGTTTTAGTTATTGATTTAAGTTTAAACTAGTGATTAGTGTCAAACTATGATTCAACTGTTAAGTTAAATTAATTCTATTATTATATAATGTTAAAACTTGTTTTAAAATTTTAATTATATTATATGACATCGAGTTAATTCAATTTATTTGATAAAAAAAGCCCTAATATTTGTCTTCAATTTGAATATGAAAGGGACAATTTATATCAAATTCAATTTTAATATGTTTAATGTTATATAATTTTACAAGGTATGTAGAAAGCCATCTTGCTTTCTAATTTTGAGTCAAGCTTTCTTCTTCCTTTTTTTTTTTTTTTAATTTTTAACTATAGTAAGAAATTAATTATCTAGTTTATTCATATATAACGTCTGATTATGAATCAATCAAATAAATATCAAAAGAATATATTGTGCTAGTTTATATTTAAATTATTAAATATGATTGGAGATGTTTCTATAATTCTTTTTAAAATAAAATTATATATATAGATAGATGATGTGTTGGTGTATGATTAGATGATTACAAATTAGAAATAAAATAAAATTTAATTATATGATAATATATTATCAGTCTATTTAAATTATATATTTATATATATATTATTATTTATTATTCTTTCATTCAATTGTTAACAATTTAATCTAAATCAAGTTTTTGTTTGATCGAATACTGTTATGATAATTATTTTAATAATGCAATAAGTCTGATCATTAATGACTCGGAAACCATTATCTCAATCTCCTCTAGCTTTGTTGTTAAATAAGTCCGTCAACTGATGCCTTACCAACCTTGGCGCACAGTGCAAAAGGAAATTACATATTTAATTATTTCCCAGGGAAATTTAAAATGAATGCAACAAAACGACGCCGCATCCTTATGGAACACAGACTCACCGCTCACTTTCTATCTTCTTCAGCTGGTTTTCTCAAGTCGCACCCCTCACTTTCTATCTTCTTCAGCTGGTTTTCTCAGTCAAATACCAGCTAACACTGCCACCTGATCTCCTAAAACCTTACCCAAAATCCTTCACTTATATAAAGCCAACTTCTGCTTCATGGGTTCTGCTGAAAACGGGTGACTCATTTACTTCTTTTAAATTTTTACCCACAGCTTAATCATCTCATAGTTTCAGAGTTTTAATCAGTTTCTGAATTTAATCTGATATGGGTGTTCGTGTTTCTTGGGCTGTGTCCCTTGCTCTTTATGGGTTTTTTCTTTCCTTGCTTGTAATTAGTAGCATTGGCACTGGAGCAGAAGAAGAAGAAATTGTGACTGTTGATGTTCGTGCAGCTAAAGATCTGCTTAACTCTGGCTACGTCTATCTTGATGTGAGGTACCTTTCAGTTAGCTAGAATTCTGAAGAATTATCTGATTTAATTACAATTTCTTTCCATTTATGATTAAGTTTTTGGGTCTTGGTCTAAACTACTAGGACTGTGGAGAGTACAAGAAAGGTCATCCGGCTGCAGCTAAAATCTTCAACATTCCTTACATGTCAACACTCCAGAAGGTATAAATTTTTTACTAATGATTGTCCCCTTCTAAATTAAGTTGTTTCAGTGAGATTTAAAGCATGTGATTATGGTTTCAGGTAGAGTTAAAAATCCTTATTTCTTGAAAGAGGTTACATCCCTTTGCAAGGAGGAAGATCTTTATATTGTGGTAATTTGTTATCTGTTCTAATTATTACTACACTAAGGGTTGTGAAAAGATCGAGCCGCTTGCGAGCTTCTTGCAATTTAGAGTACTATACTCGAATTGAGTTTGAGCTTGTTGTTGTTCTAATTAACGAGTTTGCAAGTTTTTGACTCAATTTGAGTATAAAATTTAACAGTAACTTTATTAGCTGATTTCGAGTTAATAGTTCTTATCTCGAGCTCGAGCTTGAAACCCAATCGAGTTGAGCTCTAGTCTAGCAGTACTCGGCTCTATTGCAACCCTAATTCTGACTTATGTAATTTGAAGAACTTAGGTCAGTACTAATAATTGTTATATAGTTCATTGACATTTAAGATGTAAACAGGGCTGTCAAAGTGGAGTCAGATCTCTTTATGCAACAGCTGATCTTCTCAGCGCTGTAAGTTTACTTACATTCTTGATTCATATTTACCAGATTGATGATTTCAAATCAATGTTCTTATAAATTACATGCCCCTTTTACTTGTGAATAAATTGTCGATAGGGATTCAAGCATGTGAGCAACATGGGAGGAGGGTACTTGGCCTGGGCGCAGAATGGGCTTAAGGTGAAGGTGGAAGATGAAAAACCAGAAGATCAGAAGCCAAGGGAAGCTGAGCTTTGATTGATTCAGGCAAATTTCTGTATATAATGCAACATAATTAATGGCCATTCCTCTCTTCAGTATGAAAATATATGCTGTGATGATTTGCTTTAGAACTTTGTTCTGCATTTTCATATATTGGCAAGAAAGTTTTGAAACAGGAAAATTATCTCTAGCTCACTTCTGGCCTAATAAAATTATTATGAACATGTGGCAAGTTTTGAGCTTTAACATTCCTGCCTTCAAAAGTTTATAGTATTGATAATCCAGTTGAACCGTTGTGCCCAATGAGTTAAAACCGGATCGAATCGACTGATTTAATCAGTTGAACCAAGAATCGACTCTAAATTTGATTCGATTAATATAAAAAACTAATTTTGTTATTGATTTGGTTAAATTTGGTTTTTGACCAAATTTTTGAATTATTTTAATTTTAATTTAATAATAAATTGAGTCAATTAATTTTTTAATTGAATTGATCAAATTATAAACTAATAAGATAATTAATTTTACCATGAATCTGGTTTTAAAAACATTGATTATGCCTACCGTCTGCAAGTCCCAACAATTGCGAAGGAAGCTTCATAATTTTAGATAACAATTCTATTTAATTATATATTATTTTAATATTTATTTATATTAACTCGAAGTTCAAGTCGCAACCATAAAAAAGGAATACATCATTATTATATATTATTTTAATATTAATTTAATTTAACATTAAATTGGTCATATTTCTTTTTGATTATATAATTTGAGTTTATTTGAAAAAAAATATGTATTATGTATTATTAAATTACAACTTTATTTATTTAAATATTATTTAAATATTTATTTAATATCGCTGATTTGACTCTAGATGAGTCATAATTAAATATGAAAGGTGAATCTCTATAATAATAATAATGATAATAATAAATTAATTAATTAATAAAACACGGTGCTTGCGCGGGAAGGTCCCAAGACAGTTAAAACCGTCACTTCCGTCTCTTTTTACGCATTTCCGATCATCCTTTTTAATCGCCTTCACTGCAAACTCTCTTTTCATCAACATTTCCAATCCAATCCAATCCAAGCTCGAAACAATGTCGTTTCGAAAACGAGAACCTAATAATCGAGCCAACAACAAGACACCCTCCCTTTACCCTCAAGTAATTGATTCGAATCCCGAAGCCCCAACATATCCTCAGTACTCTAATTCTAACTCAAATACGTCGTCGTCTAATCTCTATCCGACGCTCGATATGCACGATTTAGCTACTAATCTCTTTCCGGAACCCTCGGCCCCGCCCGAGCCTCTTGCCGTTGAGGAAAACCTAATTAAAATTCCCGGTGCCATTCTCCACCTTATCGATAGATCCTATAGCGTTGAGCTTGCATGTGGAGATTTGAAGATCATTCGTCTCGTTCAGGGGGGAAACACCGTCGCTGTTCTCGCTTCCGTTGCTGATGAGATCCAGTGGCCGTTAACGAAGGAGGAAGCGGTTGTTAAATTAGATGATTCTCATTATTTCTTCTCTTTTGGATTTTCAGATTCAGATACAGGTGGCGATGAGGGGAGTAAAAACAAAAGTAAATCTGAAAGTTCTCATGGTAAGGATTCGGATGTGTTGAATTATGGACTTACGATTGCGTCGAAAGGTCAGGAGAAATTGTTGAAAGAATTGGAGGGAATCTTACAGGCTTACAGCTGTTTTAGTGTCCAGAAAGTTTCGGCAAAAGCAAAGGAAGCTTTGGATGGTGAAGTGGCAAAGGAGACAGCCCCTTCTGAATTGAAAGGAAAGAAGAAGGAGAAGATGGAGCAGCAGTGCGCGGCTTATTGGACTACATTGGCCCCTAATGTGGAAGATTACAGTGGGACTGCTGCAAAATTGATAGCTGCGGGCTCAGGGCAGCTGATTAGGGGGATTTTGTGGTGTGGAGATGTTACTGTGGATAGGTTGAAATGGGGAAATGGGGTTTTGAAGACGAGGATTGGTCCTGGGGAGAACGCAGCTGAGATTAGTCCAGAGACATTGAAGAGGATTAAAAGGTAATCAGATTGTTAATTTTGGAAGATTTTGTTTCAAAGTATGAGTTCTCGTTATTAGTGGAGATATGGGAATGAATGTTTGAATGGGCCATAAAAATACTAAAGTTTGATTGGACATGCAAATGCAATGTTATTTAACATGATTGTAGACAAGATATCTGGAAAATGGTGCTATATTTGATTTGACTCTTTGTTGGTGGTTGTTTAATTTTGTGATAAACTGTTGTAACAGTTTGGTGCATTGGTTTGTATAGGGTTAAGCGAGTCACAAAAACAACACAGAAAGTGGCAAGTGGTGTTCTCACTGGCGTGGTGAAAGTCTCCGGATTTTTCACAAGTTCTGTTGCCAATTCAAAATATGGCAAGAAGTTTATCAACCTCCTTCCTGGGGAAATCATTCTCGCATCTCTGGATGGATTCAGTATGTCGATTATGTTGAGCTATTATCCGAATTTTTAATTGAATTGCATACATTACTGAGTTTTCTTTCTCTTTGCCTTGCAGCTTTGCTAACAAAACTTCAATATTTGCATGAATTTTAGATTTTTGCACTCATTGTGTCTCAGTTTTTGTATGGAAAATCATAATGTGTGCCTGTGTAACCTTTGCAGCCACTTTGATTGCCACAAACCCAGAGTAGGTTCAGGGTTTTGTCTATCTTTTCATTACATTTTCAACTTTTTCCGTAAAGAATATCTATATTTAACTTTTTTTTAACATGATTGACTTAACTATTGTGAGTTCTGTCTTGAATGACACATTTAGACCCAAATGTTACACACAACTGGAATTCCATCCTACAATTTGGCACAATGTTTTGAGTCTGCAAAAAATTTAAAGGGACTTCCATTTTGAATATATTTGATTCACTTAAAATGTGGTTATGAAGAAACTTTTGATGTTAGGGTCTGATTCTTGCTTATATTCTTTTTTTAATTTTTCACTTAAAGCTCTGTTTGGTACTATAGTCTTTATATTGATGACAATTATAATCAATATTCATCTGTCTGATAGATGAACATGTGATAGAAAATGTAATGTATCAAAATGTTTTAAAGTTTCCTTGATCTACATGAATAGAGGAAACTAGATCTTCCAGCTCTAGTAGGTTTTGACAGCCAGGCAGTAGGGTTGAAGAATATTTTAGTTCTGATTTAGAGAATCATTGTGACCTTCATTATCAAATTTCTCTCTGTGAGGTTCTCTTGGAAAATTTTGATGTTATGAGAATTTGGCCTGTAATTCATGGCTTAATATTTGGGTAGGCATGGGTTGGTTTCGTTTAATTTTAGCCCTACCCAACCAAACCAAAGCATGTTAGGTTTGTGTGAATTTCAACTCGAAGCAATCTAATGAGAAAGCCGCATCTTGAACCAACCAACCCATGTAATTCAGGCTGGTTTTGGTTTACATTATTGATTCAGGTTAGCCTTCTGTTTTCCTTTTACCGTGGTTACAGTACTGGAAACATATTAATCTGCCCAACAACTTTCATATTTTTAAAATCTGACTTCCATCCTGGAGTTGAATTTAAGTAGTTTAATGCCCTTTTTCATGCAGTCTGTAAACTGTTGTCAGAAAGATGATGATAAAATTTAAATATTGGTAATTCTACTGTGTGGTTAGATTTTATGTGTGAGCAGATGAGAATGCGGTTACAATTTTAACTACTAATGGAAAACTTCTTATCGGGAATTTGTTTCTTAATTTCAATTGAATATGATGATGCTCCTGATTTTGTGAATTGATTTTTAGTTTCATTTATTAATTATTTAAAAAAAAAGGTTCAAAGTTGAAAATTGAAACCTACTTTGTTGGGCCAGTCATCAAGGAAACCCTAAACTTTGACTGTTTTTTGTACATATCAGTGTCCTCTGGCTAACAATGTGTGTCTGGAACATAATTATCATTTATATATCTATGTATTCTTCTTTACTAGGATAATATATTTTGTTGAAAATGACTGCCATGATTCAGTGTTTCATCTATCCCCGTTTTTCTTTTTACCATAGAAATGGTACTGGGCAAGTTTGTATATCTGCCTATCAACTATATCAACTTTAATAGACTTATTAACCAATAATTTTTTTTCTAACTTCCCTGTGATTTTCATATCTTTGTGGAGCTTTGTTATCATTATATTATATTCATATATATATATTTTTTCCCTTGCAAATAGACAAGGTATGCGATGCAGTTGAAGTAGCTGGAAAGAATGTCATGTCAACATCTTCAACTGTAACTACTGAGCTCGTTTCTCACAGGTAAAATTTACCCTGCAACAGAAACAAACCATTTGTATTAATTTACATTGATTTTGTAATTTATTGACAAGCACTATTGTGTGAAGAAGCTATATGTTGTCGTGCGTGTGCAGTCCTCCCTCCCTCAACAATTTGGAATTTAAGTTTGGATGAATTAATCTCGAATTAAAGCTTCAATTTGGTATCTTGACTTGTTTATCTATTAGTAACAGTATTTATTCCGCCTATAATAGTGTTCATTGGTTGCGGACGTAGAAACAAAACTTAGAGAAAAAGGTTAAATAAAAATAAAAACATTAAAGGATGAATGAGAAATAATATTTATTTTCCATGCAACTCTCCTTATACATTGTATACTTAAATGAGTTTGAGTTAGATATTATAAATATGATCCCCTCAGTCCAACTGGATGTAATACTTTGTATCCCCTCATTCCCTTTGTATTGTATTGTGTGTTGATTTGGTTTTAACTATTCACGTGCATGTGTAGTGCTTTTAATTACTAATCCTGCTGTTGCATTGCAGGTATGGGGAGAAAGCAGCTGAAGCCACCAATGAGGGGCTTGATGCCGCAGGTCATGCAATAGGCACTGCATGGACGGCGTTTAAGATTCGCCAGGCCATTAACCCTAAGAACGTTGTGAAGCCTTCAGCCCTAGCCAAGTCTGCTGCCGCAGCTGCAGCTGCAGCTGCTGAGATTAAAGCAGCTGCTGAGAATAGAGCCAGTGCGATTAAAGCCAGTAAGAAGACTTCTTCCAAATAATATTATATTGTTTGTTGTATTATATCCACTTACCGATTGATTGATTGGAGTTGGCCATGTCTATTTTGTTGGACTTTCTCTTTTAGATTAAAATCTGAGCCTGAGTCAGAGTTTTTCAAAGTACCAAGTGGCATTTTATACACACTTCTAGCTGTGTTAGCCTAGGAAGCTTTTGACATGCTAATGCCAATGTTTACCCAGCTAGACGGGGCATTTACGAAATTGCCGGTCAAGAATTTTTTTTTTTTAAATAAGAAATTTTATACAAATCAAATTATTTTATTAAGGTTAAATTAATCATATCAAACAGATTAAATTTTAAGTTTAGTGGTCAACTTTATTATCACTAAATTAGATAAATTAATAATTTAATTTGGATGTATTAATATATAAGATTTGAATTAATGTATTTTTATAAATAATTTTTTTTTTTACTATATAAACTATCTTTTAACGGATAACGATTAAAGAGTTGGTTTGGGTCTTAATTGATTCATCGGTAATTGGATTGGTGACACCATCAATATAACAGTAACATAAGTAAAATTTTACTTTTGTATAAATTGAATGGTAGATTAACCATCATACAGACAGATTTAAAATGGTGGGCATTTTTTTTTTTTTTTATATCATATTTAGCTAACAAAATTAAATAAAAACAGTCTAACTTAATTGACTTGATAGTTGAACTATAATCTAACATGACTCCCTCAATTTAATTTGGCTCTTGGGATAGATTTGAATTAAATCAATTTAGTCGAATTGGTATTTAGTTTGATTTAAACTAAATTCAAATTAGAGTTTTAGTTTGATAATTTAGTTTGTATTTCCCTTGGGTGTTTTTGTTTTTCTGTCGATCATATTATTTATCTTATTGACGACCTTTAATAACATCTCTAACCAATTCTAATAAATTCGAGCTAAATTTTAAATCAATCATTTAGTATTTAAGTTGATCTTGAGTTAACTCATATCAAATTTGATTGAATTTGAATTCAATCCTATTTAGATCAATATGGTCTTGTATTTGAAACAAATTAAATGATGTAAAAACGTGCCACTCTCAATTTGGCTTATCAAACTAAAACTCTAAATCAAGATTAATTTGTTCAATCTAAGTTACCTCGATTTTGATTCACGTATAATTGTGAATGAAATTGTCATCCTCTTATTGGATGGGCTTTTACCCTTAAATGTGCGAAACGTCATCCTTTGGGCTTTCCTTTCTTTTCCGCAGTTCATCTTAAACACTGCTAAATTTCTGGGTCCCAGCAAAATATTATAACAAGATCTTCATCTTCAATTGCCCAAATTAAATCTCCAATTGACCAGTTGAAAATAGCGGTCCTTCTTCTTCAAGTTAAACACACTGTTCATGAATCATATGTATCTTCGTCTTCATACAGATGTCATGTCAATTTGTAAAGATGGATTCGAGTCAAACAAACTTAAAATAAAAGTTAATTTAAATTTGATTCAAATTTAAAATTTTTAATTCAAACCCGTTTTAGTTGATGATAAATAATATTACAAAGATAAATCGTTAATAAACTTTTGAATTCGAGTCAAATTACCTAGTAAAAGTTCAAACTTGAATTCAATCCATTCAAATTGAACATAGATTCAAACTTATACTCTATTGAGCACCCGAAATTAGATGTGATATGTTTCTAAAATGGATTACTTTAATTCTCCACCACTAATCAACACTCTTCTTCAACACCCATTTCAGGAATCAATTCATCTCTTTTAATTAGGTTTTGTCTTCTCAATCACATGTCCACTTTCAGTCTTCTAGATTCTTTAATTTATGGATGAAAAACAACTCATAAATCAAGACCCTCCTCGTCCACATTTAGTGTTTTCATATTTTCTCTTAATATAACTATAATAAAATTATACATATTTATTTAATAAGTATATATTTGATTTATATTATTAAAAAATTAAAAATTAAATAATATTTAATTACATAATAATATATTATATACTCGTTTATATACTCAAAATAAAAATATATATATTTTTTCTTATAAAATATTTGTTGACTAAAATATTGAATAGTCTACCAATTATCAATTTAATATTATATATTTCTATCGATCCATCTATAGCTCAATTCTTCATGCATTAAAAATAGATAGATACTTTTGATGGGACATTTTTTTGTCCTGGTTAAAGATACATAATTTTAAGTTTTGTACGAAATAAAGATTACATGTGAGATGGATTAACAAAGAAGAAAAAAGGTTTTTTATAAAGATTTGATCTATTTTTGGATACTTACATTTATGATTATGTTATTTATCTTTGACAAAAATATTTTTGTAAAGTTTTCGTAGCGATTATAAAAGAATGTTTCGAAGATGATGTAGCTATTTAGAGATCGTTGATAAGGATTTTTTTGGTGTGTTTTGAAAGATTTTTGGTATATTTTCTTATGTCTTTATTCTCTATATGATCCTTTATACGTATATGATGAAAACAAAAGGTTTTGATCTTATCCATTAAAATTCAATTTTAAATTCAAAATTGATTTTCTATTCAATTATATTAGAGATAAATTTATTTATTCCGGTTTATTAAGAAATTGTTGCTTTCTTACGTAAACATAGGTAAGGCTGAGAGATGATTTCGAAAATCATTGCCTCTAATAAAGGATTTCTATTCGCATTTCGGTTACTATTTGTTATTTTTATAATTTATCACTTTGTTGGATGTTATTATATAAGTTTAATAAAAGTTTTATTTATAACAATACCAAACTCCCCAAAACCTAGAATGATGCCCATTGTCTCATCTTTAATTAGTTTTGAATTGTAAAAAGTAGAAAACTCCAAAGGCAAAGAATGAAAATGAAAGACACAAACACAATTTCCCACTACCAAATGGAAAATGGAAATCAATCAAAAGAATAATAAAATTTCATGGTTTATTATTATTATTATTATTATTATTATTATAAGTGTTATCTTTTAGGTATGGTGGTGGGTGGGAAAAAAAATGTGTAAGAGCACTAAGAGTAAGTGATATGGCATGATCTTGTTTCTTTAAAGTGGGAACTAAGACCTAATTCAAGTGGCCTTATATAAACCTTCAATTTAATCTTAGGGTTTATGGATTACTGAGTAGGACTCACTAAAACTTCATGCTAAAGGTGGAAGAAGCCAGCGTGCTCTCCCATTTACTATTATTTTGCTTGTGTGACGTTAGGGGTGTTTGGTTGAAATATTAAAATACTAATTTAGTAATTTATATTTTATTATTGACGTTTGTAACCCTCCTGATCCAATAATTCGATCTATTATTAATATATTATCCATTTTAAACATACAATCTATCATAGTTTGGATTATGGACTTTACAACTCAAAACACGTATTATAGTCTAAACTAATATTATTTTAACATCCTTAAACGATGTGGGATGCGCACACAAAATCAATATTTCTCTTATACTTTGTCGATATGAGATTTGTTTAGGATTGTTATAATTTTATTTTGTTTATCTTCTATTACCAATGATGATGTGACAAATAATATAAATATAATTTGATTATTACTTCTATTTTAAATATTAAAATATTATTAATATAATTTTGATTTTATTATAATTATATCTTTAATTATTAATTTTTCATTACAAAAATAACTTTATTTTCAATTAATACAATAAGTAACATTATAAACATTATAAAATAATTATACTTAAAAATATTTAAGTAAAATAATATACTAACATTCTTTTATTACTTTTAACCAAATACAATAATTATTTATATCTATTTATTTTTATCAAATATGATAATAATTTATATTCATTAATCTTATAGATAATTTATCTTTGTGACGATTATTTATTTTTTGTAATAAATAAAAGATTCTCTGAATCATACGCACCTTAGGTATTTTTTAACAGCGGTTATTAAAATTTGATGATTTTATGTGTCAACTATTAGGTGTGGATTCGAAAGAAATATGAATAAGAAGTATTTCGAGCTTGATAATCTAGAATGGTTAGCTTAAATTCAAATTCAGTTAACTCGAACTGACAAATAGTAATACATAAGAAGGTGAACAATAATACCACGGAAAGAAAACAATCATGGAAGAAGAATCATGTTTATGGAAATAAAAAGTTTTCATCATTTTTAAATCAATATAGGGGTATTCCTTTTCAATTCAAAAGAATAATATTTTTTAGTACAAAATCGAATTGATTCACATTATCAGTATCTTCAAAAAATCACATACTAAATTGGGAGTAATAACTTGCCCAAAATTTTACCTTTAGGGGCCGTTTGGATGAAGTGTTTTAAAGATTATCTTGATAATCTATCTTTTATTATTTATATTACTTTATTTATTTTATCATTTATAAAATATTATAATAATATTCTATTACTAATATTGATGTGACAAGTAATATAGGTAGTAATCTGATTATCATATTTACCTTAGGTATTAAAAAATTACTAAGGTAATCTTTATTTTATTATAATTATATTATTATTTATTGATTTTTTAAGACAAAAATAAATTTATTTTTAATTAATATAACAAATGATATAAAAAATATTTAAAAATAATTATATTCAAGGGTATTTAAGTAAAATAATTTACAAGATTCTTTTATTACCATTAACCAAACACATTAATTATTTATACCATCCATTTTTACCCAGTTTTATTAAACATAGTAATCATTTATACTCAATAATTTTTCTATTTGGTAATAAAATATTACCCAAACAAAACGCCCTCTTAGTCTAAAATTATCCCATAATTGTTGAATGAATATAATATGCAAGGTTGTTGAATTTTTCATATCAATGATTCTAGCTATTAGATGTCATAGCTTTCAATATCAGTTGTTCTCTACTAGTTTATAAACACTACCGATTCTTTTGAGGAGAAACTTATTATGGATTTGAATTAAATTGAAAAGATCAAATAAAGATTAGCTCGGTTTGAATTTAAAATGGTCAATTCAAGTTCAAACTCGAATTGTTTAAGTTAATAAACAGTAGCATTAAAAGAGAAAAGAGTCGTTATATATAAAGAGAAATTATCACCGATAAAACAAACAAAAAATAAAAATATCCAAACAAAATGTATGAACGTAAAATTCATATATATCAAGAATAAATAGAATGTGAAAATTTTAAAATATCTCACAAGGTGAGATTTGTTATCCACTAGAGTACCCCACAAAATGCATCGAAGCTGGGCAAAGAGAATTCAAGAAACAATAAAATTATAGATATACATTTGAATATATAAAATAAATATATTGATAATATATTATCATATAATTAAAATATTTTGAATTAAAAATAAAGTAACACTTAATTATATAATGATATATTATTTTTATATCTATTTTGTATGCATAAAGAATGTACATTTAACATTATTTTTAAGATAGCGAATAGGGAAAAAGGAAGGGGAAGATGTGGCAAAATATTAGTAGAAGAAGAAAACAACAAGCATACATTTGCTATTGCTCTTATCCACCACCCTTGAAAACATTTGCATGAAATTCAAGATCAGGTTTTGTCCTTCACAAAGTGGGAACTGACAAGTCACCCACACAACTCCACCTCCTTATTTTACCAGGCACCACCACCACTTCCATTTCTTTTCACACAATTTTTTTTTTTTTTTAAAGAAGGAAACCATATATAAATTGACTTATCTAGTCCACCGTGAACCAATCATATTATATAAGTAAAACTCTCATATTTTATAATTGATACATAATAATTATATTAAATAAATTAATAATTTAATTTTAATATATCTTTAACGAGTTTCAAACTCATATTTTCTTGTTTGGGTTGTTCACTATTATGAGTAAATTCGAATTAAATTTACTTAAACTCGTTTGCTAACTCAGTTAAAATGCGCCTAAACCAAACTCAATTTGAAAAAGCTCAAACATAAATTTTTTGTATTATCAAATTTGAATTTAAAGAATGTTTGGCTCGCCAAACTCATAAATTTGAAAAAGTTTAATTTGAATCAATTAAAATGACTTTACGTTAACTATAGTATCAAATTTCGAGTTCAACTTAATACTATAACCAAATTCAAGTTTAACTCTTTTCAAACCAAACAAAACTCAAATTAATTTGAAAAAAGCTCGTCAAATTTCAATAGAGCCAAACTTAAATTTATTCAAACTCGAACTTGAGCTTAGCATGAATCCACCCTACTTATCTTTGACACTAATACTTCCTCTCGGGACTACTTTCATACCTTCACCTCCACTTCCACTTTGTTTTTTCAAAAATAGAAAAAAGATCAAGAAGCTTTCTACTAGTGTCACCCAAGATGCCTGAAAAAGCTTTACAGATTCAACCAATTACTAATTCTAGCACTACTACAACACCCACTTCTGGAACATCACCAACTTCAGGCTCGCCAATGGCCACTCCTCTAACTAGAACTCCTTGTAGAAAAGCACTTCACAGACTCACGGCCTTTACCCGCTCTTTGAGCTGGAGGAGGAAGAAGGCACCACGTGGACGCAGAAATATGTGCCGAGCTGACCAACAGGCCGATGACTTCCAGCAAGCAGGCTCTCACTGTCTCACGTCTTACTACAGTGTCTTTGTCGTTCGCCTTGCTATCATGGTTGGTGAAACTACCTTTTCTATAGTCTTCTTTTCAAGATATTTACAATATTTTCATTGTATATTTCATGGTTGGTGAAATCTTTACTTTGGTTGATTTGATTTTATCTTTTTCTCTTTTCTGGTCATGGGTTTGTACAGATAATGCTGGCTATTTTGATTGGAATGTTAACTGTTCTAACATGGCATTTCACTAAAGTTTACACTACCAAATCTCTCGACACTTTGGCTTATGGGCTCCGTTATGAGCTTCTCCAGCGTCCCATTTTGCGTATGTGGAACATATTGAACTCAACGTCTGAGATAACCATGGCCCAAGTCAAGCTTTCTGAGTATGTCTTGAGAAAATACAGTAATTCTGTAACTCAGGCGAATCCTACCTCTCAGGCACAGCTAGTTGAGGTTAATATTTAAGTCGTCTCCTTTTATATATCCTATAAAATGTGATTTAAAATGATGTAAACTTTTGGACTTCGTTTTGTTTTGTTTCTTT
The DNA here is from genome assembly GCF_011075055.1 of Mangifera indica. Classification (NCBI taxonomy): domain Eukaryota; kingdom Viridiplantae; phylum Streptophyta; class Magnoliopsida; order Sapindales; family Anacardiaceae; genus Mangifera; species Mangifera indica. The sequence continues at coordinate 702,784 of NC_058152.1, forward strand.
GTCAGCTCTATGAAACGATGAAGGCTGTGACATGGTCACTGTTTCAAAGCCGCAAAGCACTTAATGCCATTACCATAAACTATAGAAATGGTTTTGTTCAGGCGTTCCATCGAGATCACAGAAGTAACAGAACATTCTACATTTACTCTGATCTCTCAAACTATTCAATCAGTGCTGGTGGGCTATGTGATTCCAACAAGTACTCAAGTCAAGGTTGGAATGATCAATCCATAAAAGGCAACATTTCTGCCATTTGGTATCGTGAACCACTTGATCCCAACACGGGGAACAAGATTGGGAAAGCAAGGCCTATCCCTCCCGACGATCTTATCAACATTGCAGGTCTTTCACAGGTGCCTGATGGCGCTGCTTCGTGGCATGTTGCAGTTAGTAAGTTCACTGATTCACCGCTGCTTTCAGCAGCACTACCAGTTTTTGGCCCTTCCAATCAAAGTATTGTGGCTGTGGTGGGAGTCACCACAGCTCTTTCCAGTGTAGGCCAGCTTATGAAAGAGCTAGTAGAAGTGCACAGTGGGCATATATATTTAACTTCCCAGGAAGGTTACTTGCTAGCCACGTCAACTAATGCCCCATTGTTATCAAATACATCAACAAAGCCAGAGCTTGTGATGGCTGTTGATTCTCAAGACGATGTGATAAGAAAAGGAGCAAGGTGGCTGCAGACGATTTATGGAAACAAGTTTCCTTCTGGCCAAGTTGTTCACATTGAGCATGCTAAACTGGGAAAGGAAGATTTCTACATCGACTCCTTCTTTCTGAACTTGAAGAGGCTGCCCATTGTAAGTTTTGGCCATGTAGATAATTTTATTTTTATCGCAAAGAAGTTGAGTTGAGATGCTGTTTATGTGCAGGTGGGTGTCATAATTATACCAAGGGAATACATAATGGGGAAGGCTGATCAGAGAGCTTTCAAAACTCTGATTATTTTGATATCTGCATCAGTATGTATTCTCATCATAGGTTGCTTATGCATTTTGATATTGACAAATGGAGTCTCCAAGGAGATGAAGTTAAGGGCTGAATTAATCAGTCATTTGGAAGCAAGAAGAAGGGCTGAGGCTTCCAACAACTACAAGAGCCAGTTCCTGGCAAACATGAGGTCAGTGTATAGTCTCAGTAACACAAAGTGCTGTTAAATAGTATGTTCAATAATGTAGAGGACTTAACATTGCATATATAACTTCGCCCCAACTTTGCCTTGAAACTTTTCAAGATGAGCCTTTTTGACATGTTTTACTTGCACCTTATGTTGCTTTACAGTCATGAACTTAGAACACCAATGGCAGCAATTATTGGGCTCCTTGACATCTTGATAACTGATTCAAGCCTTGCCAGTGAACACTACGCTTCTCTGACTCAAATAAGGAAATGTTCCTTAGCACTACTGAGGCTGCTGAACAATATATTGGACCTGAGCAAGGTACATGAAATGTTAGAACTGGCTATCCATCTTTTCCAGTTTTACTATACCAAATTGTGTACTAGTTTTTCATCTAAGATTTGCCAAAACTTGAAGTTACAGACTGTTAATTGTACAGTTAATAAGAAAGACTAGTCCGCTGTTGCACTCATTTCCTATTATTACCTTTAACATTGTGCAGGTGGAAGCAGGAAAGCTGGTCTTGGAAGAGGCTGATTTCAACTTGGGCCAGGAACTAGAAGGAATTGTCGACATGCACTCTGTGCAGTGTATAAACCAGGATGTGGAGTTAGTTTTAGATCTCTCTGGTATGACTGTAATTTTAATTCTGAGAAAGAACTTTATATGAATGTTTGCATATGTTATAAATTTTGATACATTTTTCATTGATCCTTTTCCTTTTAGATGATATGCCAGAGACATTTCGAGGGGACTCTGCTAGATTTGTTCAGATATTTTCAAATCTTATGAGCAATTCTATCAAGTTCACAAAATGTAAGTGCATGATTCAGTTACCAAATAACTCTTTTCTATGCCATTATACACAAAAATGGCAAACCATTCTTAGAGTATTTGTAACACCTATATTGGCAAAAAATGTAAAAGATGTTACGTATGTATAGATATTTCAAACCGTGATGAACTGTATGTATAAAATAAATAGTATATTGATTATAACTTTGGCTATTAGACCAGGATGTTAAATGTGAATGTAACACTTTTAACTAAATCACACATCGACTTTGGCTTATAAAGCCCCAAAAAAAAAAAAAGTGGCAACCAAGATGTTACTATATAATTGTCTTTATAGTACAATTTGCTCACAAAAGCTTTTTCAATGAGATGCAGCTGGTTATGTTATTGTCCGCGGATGGTGTGAGACCTGGAGTTCTTTTGAAGATTCCGGGAAGTCCCTACTTGAGCAGAAAAAATCATGGTGTGCTCTTAAATCCAAGTTCAAGCAGCAGGCTATTCAGGCGAAGAAGACCTGCAAAAAGGAAAACAAGATGATTCTTTGGTTTGAAATTGAAGACACAGGCTGTGGTATGAACCATATAAACATGTGATATTTTCATATGCATTATAAAAGAAACATACTTCAATTCTGCATATTCATACCTATTTGTTAATTTGTATAGGAATTGATCCATCCAAATGGGAAACTGTATTTGAAAGTTTTGAACAAGCTGATGCCTCAACCACTAGAAAGTAAGTAGTTTAATCAAATCCTAACTTTCCTTAACATTCATACCAGGGGTGGATTCGAGATGAGCCGGTTCGGGCTCAATTCCAAGTTTAGTTTAAATAAGTTTAACTTGAATTGAAACTCCAATTTGATAGTTTAATTTGAATTCAGTTTATTCGCCCCTCCAATAACATTATTTACCCTTTCAGTAACATTTTTTATCCATTTAGCAGCATTGTTTACAACGCCGAAAGCCCTCCAACGACAAAGTTCACAAGCTCAAATAAGTTTGAGTTCAAGATGGGCATTATGGATTTCCAGTTGAGCTCAAGTCAGCCTTTGTTCGGCTGGCTTGGCTCAAATCCACCCCTATGTCTTAGCTATTGCATTGTATTTTACAGTAAAACTACAAACCATACAATATATTTCCCTACAAATCAAATGTAAATAAGAAATTAACAAAAAACACTTCGGGAACTTTATTTGTAAAATTTGTTCAATTTTCAGGCATGGTGGAACTGGTCTTGGACTAAGCATTGTGCGAACACTGGTATGATTTCTAAACAAAATATGCAAACCACATAACAAAGCAACACAAAGTATTTCATTTGGAATGACATTAATTCAAATTTGAAATTATGTTAATGGCAGGTGAGGAAGATGGGGGGAGAAGTGAAAGTTGTTAAGAAAGACACTCCAGGAACTTTGATGCGATTATACTTACTTCTCAATACACCTTCAAATGGCAGCGAGCAAAGCTGCCAAGTTGAGTTTTCGAAGCCTACTGTGGTGAGTAAATTTCATCCTTTTGAAGCCGTTGTGTGTGTAAATTGGCTTCATTTTGTACTGGTTTTCCACTGCTATATGATACAGGACTATTTTTTCCGGAAAGTTTTACATAACTGTTTAGTGTCTGTCACACCCTTAAGCAAATCTCACATCTGCAATGAGATGTTGGATAAGCATCTTGTTCCAATAAGCTTAGTCCACTGTCAAGATATTTTCCATTTTGAACACACAATTCATTATAGTTTTGCTTTTGAGTTTTGCAATCCAAAACGCGTCTTAATAACTTAAAAACTCACAGAGATGTCCATTCATACCCCTCATCTCTCTTGTATTTTACCGATGTGGCATTTGCATTGGGGTGTTATAGTGTGATTCATGTTGGGTTGTGCTCTTGTATGCAACTATCAAACGACAGAATATTGAAACTTGAAACAGGTGGTACTTGCTTTAGGCAGTAGAGTGGGAAGAGGGATTATGTCCCAATGGCTGTGCAGGAACAAAGTGTCCACCATAGAAGCAAGTGACTGGAAGCAGCTGACACTTATTCTTTCGGAATTCTTTAATCCAACAAATGAGAGCAATGGCTGGGAGGAGCAGCCTTCGCTAAGTCAAGCGGAGAAAAAAGAAATATTGAACATAAAAGCCATGAAGGATCAGGTTTTCATCATTGTGGTAGATGTAGGACTTCTGGATTTCAAGTCAGGTATATGGTTGAGTCAACTTGACCAACTGGATCAGTTCACCAGGAAAGCAAAGTTTGCCTGGACTCTAAGCCATAACAGCTCTAGTATGGTGAAAGCAGAGCTTAGAAAGAGAGGGCATGTAATTGTGGTTAACAAACCACTCTACAAGACAAAGATGATCCAAATCTTGGAAGCTGCTTTACAAGGGAGAACTCTGGAGATTGATAGTTGTTCACCTGACAAGGGAGCTTCAAAAAGTAAAACTCTTGTTGATTGTGACATTGCAGATGCTCTGGTCCCTTTGAGTCTTGGAGACAAAATAGAGAGACTCATTAATCCAAGACCAACGCAACATCATACATTCATGAAACACCCTTTTGAGTTCACCGATCAACATCCAGAACCAACTAATTCAAGCACAGATTCAGAACATCAATCTGAAAGCAGCCTAGAATCACTTGACAATTCAAAAGGGAAGGAAATAGCTTCCACTTCTGAGGAAAGTCCAAAATCCCAGAAGCAAAAACTGGTTAGCAGTCCTCCTAAAGACAAATGTAGCTCATCATCAAGCGGGTCTGATGAAGAAAAACTTCGTGGACTGCATATACTAGTTGTGGAAGACACATTGCTACTCCAAATGGTAGCAGTGAAAATTTTGCTTAAGGCCGGGGCAAAGGTTAACGCTGTGTCAGATGGATTGCAAGCAGTAGAAGCAATGACAAGCATGATCAATTCACTGGTGAGAAGGAATGAAGCTCTCAAGAAAGGTTTAGAACCAGAGCCATTAAAGAATCCTCCATATGACCTGATACTAATGGATTGCCAGGTAAGAAATTAGAAGAAACAACACAGAATTTATCAGTTTTTGCTGCATTTTAATGGTTGTTAACTTATGCAAATGTTTGTCTTGCAAAAATAGATGCCAGTGATGGATGGATATGAAGCTACGAAAGAAATAAGGAAAATGGAAGAGGGAACTGGGCTGCACATCCAAATTATTGCTCAAACAGCACATGCAATGTCAACAGACCGAGACAAATGCTTGGAAGTGGGGATGGATGGCTATCTAACAAAACCTCTTCAGGACAAGATAACGGTTGAGAGCATCATGAAGCATCTGGGCATGAGCACAGATTAACTTTTGATGGCCATGGGAAGCACAAAGCTAACAAGTAACAAGGAGTAGAAGAAGAAGACCACGTTAGTCGTTGAACAGAAATGAACATTGAGTATTTAGGATCAAGAATAATCATATATACAAATGTTTGATATCTGAATATGGAATTTGATGTATCAATTTAGATATTAATAATAATGTGTTTATCATATTATTAATTTTTTTTAATTTAAAATTATTCAATCATATGTTAACACGTTATTATTATATTCAAATTGACATTTATCATAAGTATACATGATTTTATTGATTTTTTTAAAGTAATATTAGATTTAGTGGCAATAAATATAAATTATAAATACAAAAGTTGATTTGCCATATTTTATATAAACTATTATTCTTTTTCAGTTTAAACCCAAATAAAGGTAAATTAGAATCTAAAATAAATAATTTAAGATAAAACTCAATTTATTCGATTAATAAATAAAATCTTTAAATTAGAAGAAAAGAGTCATAAAATAAAACAAAATCATTAGTGAGATAAACTCTGATTAGACAACACTAATGAGAAAGCCAACCAAGTTTTAATTGTTTGTTTTGTTTTATTTTATTTTCAAAACAATTTTATTAGTTTAACACTTTCCATTTATTATTAAAAAAAAAAAAAAGAGGAAAGTTTGATTTGGTTATATTTAGTGCACAATCCTTCTAGTCCATATGGCAACATCTTATTGGATTGCGCACATAACAAGCGTGCACAGCCTACACCAGATCATTCTCAAATAAAGCTACTGACTTGTCCGCTAAGTTGCCGAAGCCATCAACAACATAAAGACGAATTGAGGCAGAAGAAGCAAGAAATTGAGAGAGAGATCAAGCAAAAGCAATGGCGAGGTACGATAGAGCAATAACAGTATTTTCACCGGACGGCCATCTCTTCCAAGTGGAGTACGCTTTGGAAGCAGTTCGCAAAGGCAACGCTGCCGTCGGTGTACGTGGCACCGACACCATCGTTCTCGGCGTCGAAAAGAAATCCGCGGCCAAGCTCCAAGACTCCAGGTAGGTACCTCTCCGTATTATGATTTTTATATTATTTATTATTTGTTCGATAAACCTAAATAAGAATTAGCTTTTTACTAGGGTTGTGTAAATTTCCACCTTGCCGCTATTGTTTAGGGTTTTTTTATGAATTGATATCAATGCTAAAGAAATGAATGCTGAGTTATTACTTGTGATTGAAATAAATTGTCTTCGGCTTAGTTTCGGTATCTAGATTTGTTCAATCAGTTTTGCAATATGTAATGTCTACAGATCGGTGAGGAAGATTGTGAGCTTGGATAATCACATTGCATTGGCTTGTGCTGGGTTGAAAGCAGATGCTCGTGTCCTGATTAACAGGGCACGAATTGAATGTCAAAGCCATAGGCTGACTGTTGAGGATCCAGTTACTGTTGAGTATATTACTCGTTATATTGCTGGTCTTCAGCAGAAGTATACACAAAGTGGTGGTGTGAGACCTTTCGGTCTTTCTACTTTGATAGTAGGTTTTGATCCATACACTGGTATACCAGCTCTGTATCAGACTGATCCATCCGGGACATTTTCTGCTTGGAAAGCTAATGCAACTGGAAGAAACTCTAATTCAATGCGGGAATTTCTTGAGAAGAACTATAAAGAAACTTCTGGGAGAGAAACTATAAAGCTTGCAATTCGAGCATTGCTTGAGGTTTGTAAATTCTGGCTCATTTTTCTATTTGAGAAGTTATTTGTTTATACCTCCTTTTACATACAGAAACATTGTTTCTTTCATGATGCCTCATTCTTGATGATATGAACTTTTAGATGTATAAGACCATATATGAAGAAACGTTGTGAGCAAATTATACTTGGAAGTTCTTATTCCTAAATATGTCCATGTTAGAAGCATTTTGACAACAAAATACTTGAATATGCATGAACTAGTTTCAAAGGGATAAATGGTTTGTCATTCACATTTTTTGTCTTGACTACATATTAAAGGCTGATTTCAAAAAGTGAGTTTTGGAGCAGCAAATTAGTTTAAATTGGTTGGGAGTTAAAGATTTTCATGCTGTAGGGATTTGCTAACTACAGTCCTGAAAGCCAAATTTAAAAGGATGTGATAGGTTTTTCATACACAGTTCTTATCTTGATCAATACATCTTTTAGGGAACAGAGTTCTGGAGTCAACAAAGTGGTTTGAGTTGTAGATTTGCTTCACATAGTGATACATCAATCTTATATTTATTAGGTTCGGTAGGAATGCTTCTATCACTTCAATTATGAATTAATCATTTGGCTTATAATTTTGTGGTCATAACAGTACCTTGTGGACTGTCAAGCTGTAATCATGCTTTTAGACCCCAGATGTCGATGTTTATTGGATGCCACTAACACTAACACAATGGTTTATTAGCCTTCACATGGCTACGATATTTCATTTAGTCACGCTGCAAAGTAAAATGCCGATGTGGACAAAGAATGCGCCTTTGTATTACAGTACACTACTAGAGTACCGAACAATTTTCTATCTTCTAAGCAGTGTAATCTCTTAACTGTCTATATCTTATTACCAGGTTGTTGAAATATGTTTAAGTTGGTTTGGAGTTCAAGATTTTCTTGCTACTGGGATCTGTTCACTACATCTTAAAAGCCAACATTAAATAGATGTAATTGGTTACCATTCACAGTTCATCTCAATCAACACATCTCTTAGGGTAATTTTGAAAAAGAGTCATAGGATCTACAAATGATATAAGTTGTAGATTGGCATCCTATAGTGATATATTGAGTATATATTTATTCAGTGTGAGAATGCTTCAATCACATGCAATGACTTCAAATCGCAAAGTAATCATTTGGATTATAATTGTGTATTCTCAGCAATACCCTGCAGTAGTACTGGCATGCTAAGTGTGAAACTGCTAAGTATTGCATGTTCTTCAAAAAATTGCTTTTACATCCAAGACTGCCATGCATTCAGAATACTAATGGCACTAACACATTGGTTTGCGTACATTAACATCTTTATTATGTTTAATGTTAAGTTATGCTGCCAAGTATAATACAGTTATGAAGCAAGAGTATAGTATTTGACTAAGTTACAGTATTAAGCAATTGTATATCGTCTCAGAAGTCTAATTGCTTAAATGTCTATATCTCTTGATAGGTTGTTGAAAGTGGAGGAAAAAACATAGAAGTTGCTGTGATGACAAGCGAGCATGGTCTAAAGCAACTTGATGAAGCTGAAATTGATGCCATAGTAGCTGAGATTGAAGAAGAGAAAGCTGCTGCTGAGGCTGCAAAGAAGGCTCCGCCCAAGGAAACTTGAATTTGAGTGTATTTTCCAGTTATCTTGTCGACTTACTTATCGTTGCTCCTTCACATTTCAGATTTTAATTATATCATGTGTGGTTTGCTTTTTTGCAACTGGAACTACTTGTTACTGAATATGGATTTTGCAGTCATGAAACCCTATGAAAAAAACCTTGGAAAATAGTTCTTTTTCGCATATGGTTGTCAGTACTCAATAGTGATGTCAAAACAATAATATTTTATGCACTAACAATAAATACATACATAGGTACAAGATATTCTCCACAGTAATAATAAAGCTAAACACATTTTACAAGATATTTTAAAACTCACTAATTTATATCACAAGAAGCGGAGTCTAATTCAAAGGAAAACTAGTGAACTACAACATTACTTGTTGCTAGTTTATTAGTGCTACCATGTCTTGATTTTCATGTTGTAAGAAGACTCACACCAACAATGGTGACCAGACCAGTGAAGAACTTTCCACTTACATTCAAGCTCAAAGATAAGTCTGCTACAGCTGACCCATAAGCTGCTGGTATTCTCCCTTGTGGCAGGAGCAACTAGATATGCCCTGATACCAAGTGTGGTGATTTCAATGAGGAAGAAGTTATAATTAAGTTTACGCTACTCACTAAACGAATTTAAACAGGGTTTTGTTTGTGCTTTTTTCAAATCAGTCAGTTTTAGCAAGAATGTTTTCCAGAAGAACAGATATTGAAATTAAGAACTACTAATGAAGCTACACAGGTGATGTATTGCTCCCTTGACTCACCAATCAAAACCTGGGAGCAAATTTTATCAATGAAGGCACTAAAATATTTAGGGTCAATAACCAGTCAAATGCAGACAGAGAAAAGAGTATGGAACTGAATCCTCAGCTCACAGTAAGTCAGCCCTGTTAACAACGTACAACCCCTCCTACAACTGGTAAACAAAGAAAGAGAAGTCCCATGTTCCTAATTTCTTCAGGCTGAAAAGCAATAAAGAGTGCAGCTACAATGGTGGCAATAGAGGCAATGGCTACAGTTCTTGGCTTGAGAATTGGTGCTTACATTACAGAATCTTGTAGTTATCAGATTTAGAATTTGATGTATAACCACAAACTCAACCATAGAATTAATTAATAGGTAGTCCTTTCGTTGTTATGTCGTAAGCATATCTATGATTCAAGCAAAAATGGAAAAAAAAAATTTGGCCATATCCTGGAAAGATAATTACTTTCTTTTTCTTCTTATCTTTAGAGCCACTGTTGTTGTTAATGGTTGAAAAATTGTATTGTTTCTCCTATTTGCACGGCATGACAAAACTTTCAATCAGACATCTGGATTAACAGTAAGAGGAGGAAAAGGTAATGCATCCAAGAAATTGCACAACACCAATGAATCATGCTGTTCTACTAGGAACCAAAACAAAAGTTTTACATTGACATACCAACAACAGCGTTCTGTGAGGTGTTTCTGCAACTTTGACTTCTATGTTATATGCACCTTATCTTAAACGACTAAGTGGGCCAAATAATCACTATTTAGCTAGTGAACAGTCACATGTGTTTGAAACTATTATAAGTTCAAACATTTTTCAACAGAGAAATCTTATCTTAATACTTAAAGATCTCAGATAATCCATGGACTACCCTAATTTAAGTTCAACATCCTAGAGTGTGATCAGGTACACCCAAGAATCAAGAAGATCTGCAATAACGAAAAAACTAACCTAATTTAAGTTCAATATCCTAGAGTGTGATCAGGTTCACCTAAGAATCAAGAAGATCTGCAATAACAAAAAAACCATTCATCATACATATATCATTAAACATATAAACAGATTCGCATATGCAGTAAAGTCTCTTGGGGATTCTGTCCACTAGAAAAATTAGAAAGAAGAAGTCAATCATATAGTCCAAATCACCCAATAATTGATTGTAAAAAATTGATTTAACACATCATCAATCCTGGATCACATTGTTGTTCCACAATATAAAAAGAAGTTTATGTAACTACAAAAGAATAGTTGAAAAAGAAGAAGCATCTCCAAGAACGACTAACCACAACTCATCTTTACACTAAAATAGCCAAAAACTGTCAGCGTTTCTTCAGTTTACCTGTGCCTGAGCTTGATGACTCGCCCATTGGATCAGGAGAAGCTGTTCCTTGAGAGGACGATTCTCTCTTCAAAGTAGTAGGCAACCCAGAAATCTCCTGAACAAATGAACCACAAATACCAGTGTCAATCAATATGGCTTCAAATGGGGCAAGTATAAAAGAAGGTTCATGCTCCCAATCAAATGAAACAACACAATACCCAAATTATACCAAGAAATTAGATATTGTGTCTGTTTAGCATAGTTTATTTAACCAGATTATTGGATAAAATAATTAATTATGGCATATTTAAGATAGTTTCTGTGAATAATCAAATTATGGATTATAATCACATATTTAGATCATTTAAATCATAATTCAAAACCTAGTAGAATTAGCTTTTTTTTTTTTTAAATTATTGGAATATTAATTTTTTTACATTTCTAATTATGTCCCTTGATAATTTATTAAAATTTAGTTAATAGTGTAGACTAGGCTTAGATTCGAACCAATCCAAGTTCGAGCTTGAACTAACTCAAACTCGGCTCAATTTGAGAGGAGCCAAGCTCCCCTCAAAGTTGTCTGTGCTTGGCTCACTTGAGGAGAGCTAAGCGCAAGTTCAGCTACAGTGTCCCTTGATAATTTATTAAAATTTAATTAATAGTGTACATTTTGAATTTAGTTTAGAAATTTAAGCATAGTGGTCCACTGTTAAATAAAGCTAAAGTAATAGAGATATTAGATTATGTGCCAGCAGTCATAATACAATCCTCATAAGATGAAACAAACATATGAGAATCGGTTCTCCCATAATCAATTATTCCTATAATCATAATCCAAAATCATAATTCAATAATAAGCAGTGCCAAACGGGCACATTATTACCTTCAACAAATGCAATCTCAAGTCACAAGGTCGAGCTTGATTCCCGATACAAGCCATAACAAACTTTGAATAGTGGAACAGTACATCAGCAGCAGCTTGTTTTTTCTCATCAATCTACAATCAGAATTATCAAAAGACCGATTAAATTTTAAAAAAATCCAGAATTATTATTATCCATCAATGAAACACCCAGAATATAAGTCCCAATAATTAGTAGAAAATATAAGGAAATTGATTTATTTTTAACGAATATTTCAAAAAATGGCAACAAACAGAAACACATACTTCGTAGTCTTCTGTCGTCGCCATTGATAACTTCTCGGTCACCATAGAACCGTCGTCAGCGGCGGCGTATTCTTTGAGCAAACAACCAAATCAGTTGGTACTCGAGATAAAAGCTAATATGAGCTAATAATCCACCGTCAGTTCCTACGTCAACCTCTTCTGTCATCCGGATTTCGTCACCGGTATAATTACAAACTTCTCAGAATTTTTAAATGGGCCTAAAATAAATTATTATTGGGCCATAAAATATTGTGAAGGGATGGCTAAAACGTTTAAATTGTGAGCATGGGCTTGGTTTTCAAGCCCCACTATTCTAATAAAAATTTCAAATCTTATATATTTTATTTTATTAATATCTTATAATACACAATAAAAAATTTTTTAAAAAATATATAAAAAAATTCTGATAATACAATAAATATAACATCTAATATGATACTATTTTATTATTTAATACTTTTTTTTTTAAACAAAGAAGGATGTATATACAAAATTAATATTTCAACAATATTTATAATAATTTTCAAAATGATACTCGGAGATTAGAATTTTTATTATTTTATTATAACTATATGAAAAAACACATCTTAATATATGATATAATATACGATACATTAAAAAAAATATGTTTTTGATATATAATATAATATGTGATTCAACTTTCATTCATGTTTGTTCTAAACTACATTTTAATACAACATAAATTAATATTAGGAATATTTCATTAATAGGCCTTCTATCATTTTATGGAAATTTATATCAAAATAATTGTATAATTAAAGAGATTCTGGAAGGATGTAAATGTCATGATTTTAAAAATTGGATTAGATTAATCGGTCAAAGTGATTAAATCATCACCCGTAAACAAAAACAATTATGAGTTACTTGAAAACCATTTTTAAAATTAGATTAATTTGGATCAAATAAAAAATCAATTGAACTCTCAACATAAATTAAACCAAAATTTCATATATTAATTTAAGTATATATGATGCCAAATTAAGTTTATCTTTATATTAAAATAATTTAGATTATATGTTTAATAATTTAGATGATATGTTTAATGATTAATTATATAAAATTATTTTTAATATTATGATAAAATTAATCCGCTGCATCAATGTCCAATCATATAGTGGAAAGCATTGATAAATGCAAAAGCTTTATAAATAGGATCACCAGAAATAATTAATAAAGGACGATGCGCGAATTGTGTAGATACGCGTATAATGGGGGTGAATATGAAATAACGATTTTCTGTGTGTGGCTTTCTGAGAGTATTATTGCGAGGGGAGTCTTACGTTCTAACGGCTAGTGCCAGAAACGGTAACTTCAACGGTCGAAAATTTTCAAAAAGTTTCCCCTAAAAAGCATCTCTAAACCACAGCTTTCTTCTTCATCTTTAAAATCGCTGAAATACAAAAATTCTTATCTAATTAGAAAAAAAAGGAAGAAAAAATTTGGTTTTAAAGATGTTGCAAGATATATGGAACGCTCCTCCTGGTTTCAGGCCAACCAAATCGGCTCCTGCATCGCCGGCGAAGCCTCTGGGGATGTCCAGAACCCGGTCAGAATCCTTTCATGCTATCCACAAGGTACCAATAGGCGACAGTCCTTATGTCAGGGCCAAGAATGTGCAGGTAAGATTGATTCTGGAATGTTTTGAAATTAATTTTAAATCGGTTTTAGTTATTGGGTTTGTCTTTTGTCTTGATGGGGTTTCATTTTTTATTTGTTTTTAGTTGGTGGATAAAGACCCAGAGAAGGCGATTCCCTTGTTTTGGGCTGCCATCAATGCTGGAGATAGAGTAGATAGTGCTTTGAAAGATATGGCTATAGTGATGAAGCAGCAGAATCGGGCTGAAGAAGCCATTGAAGCCATCAAGTCACTGAGAAGTCGTTGTTCGGATCAAGCACAAGAATCCCTTGATAATATCCTGTTGGATCTTTACAAGGTTTCAAAACATTTCCCCATTTTGTATTTCTCTTTTTTTATTGTTTATAGACTAAGCAGATAGTGAAAATTATCGTGCAGAGATGTGGAAGATTGGACGACCAAATAGCACTTCTGAGACACAAGCTGTATTTGATTCAACAAGGTCTGGCTTTTAATGGGAAACGTACAAAAACTGCCAGATCTCAGGGCAAGAAATTTCAAGTCTCTGTGGAGCAAGAAGCAACTCGATTGCTGGTGAGAATGTACCTTGAATACAAATTAGTTCAATGGCTTTTATAAAATGTTTCACTGAACTGGGGTCAGTTGAATGTTCCAGGGGAACTTGGGGTGGGCAATGATGCAGCAGAATAACTACATTGAAGCAGAAGAAGCATACCGGCGAGCGCTTATGATTGCACCTGATAACAACAAGATGTGCAACCTTGGCATTTGTTTGATGAAACAAGGGAGAATTGCTGAGGCCAAAGAAACTTTGCGGCGAGTGAAACCGGCAGTTGCTGATGGACCTAGAGGGGTTGATTCTCATCTTAAGGCCTATGAAAGAGCACAACAGATGCTCAAAGACCTTGAGTCTGAGATGATGAATAAAGGAGGCGATCGGGTTGAACAAAGTCGGCTGTTTGATGCCTTTCTTGGCTCTTCATCAATTTGGCAGCCACAGCCTTGCAAAGATCATATGGCCTTGCCAATGACAACTGCAAATAAAGCTCAGGATGACTTTGCTGATGGGAAGTCATGGCAGTCTCAGCCTTCCAAAGATAGAAAAATCTTGTCTACAACTAATGCAATCAAAACTCAGGATGATTTTGCTGATGAGAACATTGATTTGAACACAATTGTGAATCAACTGGTCCCTCCTCAGCAGAGAAGTATTAAACAACTTCCCCCATATGGGAACCCATGGAACATTGATGCGCCGCCGTTTTATTCATCCAAATTTTTGAAGGAGCCAATTGTGAAAGAACCATTTGGGAATCAATTTCATGAGAAATTGAAAAGAACAAGGTCAGGAAATTCTGCTAATTCTATGACAGTGAATGACATGGGCGAGCACACCAAGCCTTTTGCTGTAGAACCAGAAAAACCTGAAAACAAGACAAGGAGGCTATCAACTGAAAACAAGACAAGGAGGCTATCAACTGAAGAAGCAGACAAAAAATTGACACAGTTTTTGCCAGACAACGAAGACTTTGAAGAGGCTATTATTGCTGCAGTTCTAGGTTCAACAACTGAAGCTGGGAAGAGTGAAGAAACTAGCAACAACAATGCAGTGATATTTAAGAGGAAGATTGACAAGAGACTAAAGGTTTTCCAAGATATTACTCTTTCTTTGAGTCCAAAAGCCTGAATCTGCTAATAATTTAGTTTCATAATCTTACATTGGAGATAAGCTTGTTCTCCTTGACTTCACTTCCTGCAGAATGGAAGGAGTATCCACTAAACATGTAGCATTTTTTTTTATTTTTTCTACTACATATTTATGTATGCCTCAACAAGGCACATCTCAATAAAAGAAAATTATTGATCTCACTTTCAGCACTCTATTATGCCACTCCATATATTTGTTGCCTCAACAAGGCACATCTCAATAAGTCTCCTTCCTTGCCACTCCACATATTTGTTGCCTCAGGAAGGAACCAAAAGAATGCAACCTCTGCATATATGAAAATAAACACCAAGGGAAAAGGGATCTTCAAATACCATATATGAAAATAAACACCAGTTTCTAAGTAATATAGGACTGCAGCAGATACATTCACTGTCAGCTTAGACTTCATACTAAAATTAGGACCCCAGCCAAAAGTGCAATAAATCAGAAATGAATGACCATTCCACATAAAATACCCATTTATTATCAAATCAAAGTGAAAGACATAAAAACTTCCTCCTCTAATGGGACTTGCCAATAACATGGAGTTCAATCAAAATACTTATTGGTGAAAATTCCAATATGGATTCCATGTGCTACGATGGAATTTAAACTAAAGATCACTGCAGCTGCAGCAACTGCAACTCCCACAGCACCTTGTGCCAATGCATTACAGTTCCTCACAGCACTCTTAGTACCCAAAGGTCATGGTTTAAAGCCTAGCTCTGAAAGTTTCTTGTGTGATGCTGCATAGTCTGAAAAGAAAGCATCCTCATCCTGCCATATGAGCAAGAGAAATCTCAATCGATAATGTTATGCAACATAATTTTTCATCATTCATCTTCCCATTTATTAAGAATCCAGATCACCTTTGCATATAACTCCACGTAGCGGCGGAACTCTGGATCCTCCAATAAAGCCTTATCTGTTGGAAGTTGCAACAGTTCTGAATTTCCTTGCAGAAGCTCCCTGCTCAAATCCACAATATCATCATAAACTACTAAGACAGAAAGTAAATAAAAGTTAAATACATTATTATTTATGTAAAGCACTGATAATTTGTCATACACAAAGAATGTGTTGTCGAATTTTGTGGGATCCTTTGTCCAAGCGCCCTCAAAGCCTGATCTTTCTGGATGTGCTGACCCCTGAAGGAAATTAAAAAAAGTAAAAAGAAATTACATATACAATTTGATCAGACTAGAGAATAGCTACAAAGTTGAATCCAGGCAAAATGTCACCAATGTGTGGCCACCAGACAGTGCAACAATGTCCTTGTCAGATAGACCCATCCGATAAAAGACATCCTTTATATGTGTTACACCTGAAAGATATTGAATAAAACAGAGTACAATCTGTTAAATATATTATAAGTCACTGTAAACAATACAATGTACCACTATTTGAAACTTTAACAAGCTTAACTAACTGCTTACTAATCCTGGGATCATATTTGACTGTAAACTTGATGAAAACCCCCCATAAAACTAAATTTTCTGCATTAAAAATTTTTAAGTGCTTTCCAAACCCCCATTCCCATGCAAACAAAATGCTATAAATTCAGTCTAAACCAAATAGGCTCTTGCCTAACCTTGAGGCATGCAAATGCTGTGCAGAAAAACTATGCTTCAGAGCCATATATATGAAAAGGAAAAGACATCAGATACAATGGAAATAATGGAATTAGATAATAAGTTCAGTGACAAGCCTTGTTTTGCATCAGGAAGACGTCCATCTTCTGTACAATTTGTACTATCCTGATTAGAAAATAACAAAATTAGCATTGTGTAATACAATTAAACAATTTAACACCATCTCATCTTCAAATAAAATACCTCTCTACCAGGAACAAAGTCAATAGTGGGTCCTCCAGTGACCTCCACTGCAACAACCCCAGCTAGCTGAAAGTCCAAAAATCAAGAAACTTCATGTCTACATAAATCCCATCAGATGTTTTGCAGGAAAAAAAAAAAGCAATACTTGACAAATATAAGATCACTAGTTACCTGATAAAGATCAGCATATGAAATTTTAGGATGTTTGGCCTTAATTCCCTCTAACAAAGTCAAGAAACAGTAAGTAAAAACAAACTAGTAATTATAAAAGAATCAATACATAAGTAAAGCTCGGTGGAAAAACCTCACCCAATAAATCAACGGCAATCGTTAAACCATCATTTGCTGAATGCGAAATCTCTTGCTCATGCCTGATGGTACCATTCGGCCCACCTGTATTTGTCTTAGCATCATAAGTTCCAGCATCGTGCCACCTGTCTATGCATTCATCAAAGGCTCAGAATCATCGAACTTCATAATCACAGAGTTCACCATGTACATTATTAAAACTTAAAAAAGAAAGAAAGAATATTACGCTAAGCGAAGAAGGAGAGCAGGGCATCTCTTGCTGAAGATAAGATGGCGAAGATCTCGACGAGCCTTCTCTATCTCCTTCGAGTACTCTGCGTCTACTGCTATACTTCCCACCATTGTAAAATTCTCAGAACAAAAACTGACACAGTTGAAGCTGAGTTGCCTTTAGCTGTATAGAGAGACTACAGGAGAAGAGTTTACTAACGAATCGGATCCTTTTCCACGTGCTGTAACGGTTTACGGTTACCTTTGACCCAATCCAGGTTCAAACTTTAGCCCATTTATGTGGGCCTACAAAAGGTCCATCTATTTACCAAATCAAACTCTGTTTTGATTTTTATCATAGCAACTTAAAATAAATTATTAGGGCCGATTTGAAATAAACGCAAAATTGACAAACTGAAATCCGAACTTAATTAAAAAATAATTTTAATTTTAATTCTATTCAAACTTGAATGTTTAAATAAGTTTGAACCTAACCCGTTTCATAAAAAATAAACTCAAAATTGGTTCATTCAATTCAAGTTTAAATTTGAGTTAAAACAATTCGGATTAAATTTGGTTTTACATATGACATAAAGTTGGGGCTCAAATAATGTCAACACTTGAGACAATTGGCATGTATTGTGTTAGCAACTTTAAACTAGGGTTGGTTTTGATTCGGACTAAATTCAAACAATATCTACTTTGAGATCGAAAAGTTAAGGTTTGAACTCAACTTAAAAACAATTTAACTTTTGATTTGATTTCAACTCTGTTGAACTTATGTATTTGAATAAGTTTGAATTGTAACTTATTTATGAAAACAAATCCAATCCTCAAGTTTGATCCCAACTCATTCAATTCAAACTCAAATTCAGACTCTCATAGCTCAAATCGATTCGGATCATATTTTAAACATATGACATAATGTTAGGGCTCAAATAATTTAATCACTTTGGACAATTGACACATTCTTGGCATTGTTTATTTGAGAATAGAAAATGGGAATGGCCATATACGCACATTCAACCAAAATTATAACAAGTGATTTTGCAGTGGGGAGCATGATGAATTGTGATGGTGATGCTTCACTTCCATGTGACACTATGCATATAAAATTAAATCTCCAACTACCTCTTTTATTTCTTATTGATTTTTGCATTTGGATTTACTTAATTGGATGTATTTTAATTATGAATAAAATTCTTTTTATTTGTATCTGATAAGACTAGGGGTAAATTCAAACTGAACTAAATTTATTTGAAATAATTACTCATTTCAAATAAATGAAACTCAAGTTAAAGTTTCAAGTCGACTCAAGTTTAAATCCTTGAGCTCGATTTGATTGCACTCCACTCAAACCCTCTTAAATAGTGCTAGACTTGAACCAAACTAGCTCCAGCTTGGAAGTTTGCTTAGTTCAATTCGATTTAATTCAAATTTATTTAGTTTAAATGTAAATTGAATTCAAGTTAATAGACTCGATTTATTTTAAAATTAAACTGAATTTGAACTAAGAATAATTTAATTTAATTTAATTTAATTTATGAATTGAATAGATGATTCGATTTGATAAATAATAAAACTCTAAATTTGGTAAATAATCTTATAATTATTATACTAAATAAATAAAAATTTAATTTTAAAATATTCTCAAAATATTCCCCATCCATACCCTCGCCGTGTTTCACTTAAATGTTATAGTGCATGGTAGGACAATGGTCCCAACTCCCAATCTTTCCTGCAAGTTGTAACTCTGTAAAACGGATACAACAAAGCAATGAGCCAGTCAGTCTCGTGAGTGTCCTGTCTTTTCACCCTTGATATTTCGGAAATACTAGAAATCCAACGGCTGCAATTGATGGAATTTTTCAATAAAATGGAGTCAAAGCGTTTGACATCAATAACCAATAACGGCAAAATACATCTGTACCAAATGAAGACCACTTTATACCCGTTGAAATATAAAGTTACAAAAAACACCCTCGAAAGTCCCATGAGAAATTTCCCCGGCCAAACAAGATGATTCAAATTGAATTAAATTAAAAAAAAACTGATTTAAACTAACCTTAAATTTAAAAAGTTTAGTATAAGTTGACGATGAGTTTTCATACAAGCTAATGAATAAAAAGAATAACAGTTATTAAAAAAATCAAAAAACACGTTAAAAAAGATAACTTTATTATCATTATCAATAAAAATACTTTGACAAATACAAATTTACTAGTAATTTTTGATAACTCAATTTTTTCGAATTAATTTAACTTAAATTTAATCTAAATTTATCGTAATTTGATTTTAGATTAATTGTCCATTTTCAGTTTTAGAGTTTTTAATATTTAATATATAAAATATTAAAAATAATATATTATTTTATGTTATTTTATTTTTAATTTAAAATAATTTAATCAAATAATTATATATTATTATTAGAATATAAATTTAAGTAATGTCATTTTAATAAGGTTTTTTAGTAATTAAAGAAGTTACAAAGGGTATTTTCGTTATTAAATTCAAATATAAATCATTTTTAACCGTGCCCCAGGCTCTCTGCCAAATGTTCACTCTCTCTGCAACAACACAAGACTCTTTCATTCTCTATCTCTCTTCTTCAACTTCAACATTCAACCACGGGACGGCCGTCACCTCACTCGCCACAGCCCATTTCTGCAGTGTAAAAGAGACACTCAAACAAGGACAAGGAGAGTAGAAATTCGCAGGCATGCATTGGGCTTGAGTTTGTATTATCTATACAACTGATGAATAGTCTTTTTTAAAGCGTATTATGATAAAAGAAAGAAACTCTGCTTAACCTAGCGTAGCCAGAGACCAGAGTTGTTCAGAATATGTGTTCTTCGTACTAATTAAAGTTGAAAGAGAGTTTTTCTTCTGACACAATGGGCGCCACAAAGAGAAAAATCAAAGCTTGTATTTTTGCAAAGTGTTTTTGATTTTGCTTTTGGTAGTAATTCAGGGGAATAATTCGCCATAGATTTGATCTGAGAAAACTCGAGGGAGATGGGTTGTTGTGTATCAAATCTGGAGAGGGGAGAAGCAGTCTCACGATGCAGAGCCAGAAAGAAATACATGAAACGACTGGTGGAAGCAAGGCAAGCATTTTCAGCTTCACATGCAATGTATCTTCGTTCTCTTCGCGATACTGGTTCAGCTCTTCTTCAGTTTTCAACTAATGAGTCCGCTCTTCACCACCAACAACAACACCATGTTCGACCACAACCACCAGCACCACCATCGCCGCCGCCACCGCCACGACGGCCTCCATTAAGTCCTAGCACTGATACTTGGTCATCATCAATGGGAGCTTCTCCTCTGCCCCCACCTCCGCCTCCTCCACCTCCAGCATCTTCAACTTGGGACTTCTGGGACCCATTTGTGGAGACAACAGCTCGATCGATGACTGAGGAGGAGTGGGAGGAGGAGGCTACTACCGTCATCTCTGAGGTGCCAGTGAGTAGGTCTAGGACGGAGAGTGTGACGGCGCCACCTTCAGTGGTGAGTGGGTACTCTAAAGACACTAGTGGGACTGAGCCCTTTGCTCTGGTGAAGGCAAGAAATAGTAAGAATATTGTTGAGATTGTCAAAGAAGTTGATGATTATTTCCTTAAGGCTGCTAATGCTGGGGCTGAGCTTTCTGTGATTCTTGAGGTTCGGAGTCCCAATTTTTCTCCCACCCAAATCAAAGGAGGTATGCATGTATTAATTTGTGGGTTTCTTGGCTCAGTTCTTTGATAGATTCAGTTCAAAATGAATATTTATGAGTGATTTGTAAATCTTCCATGGCAGGTAAAGTTTACAACTATGGCTTCAGTTTGAGTCCAACGTTGTGGACATGGGGTTCCAGTCCAAAATTTGACACATTTGGAAGCTGTTTGCGTGAGCAAGTGGTTGGAAACAATGGAGGTGTCGGCCATTCCTCAACTATTGAGAGGCTATATGCCTGGGAGAAAAAACTGTATGAGGAGGTTAAGGTAGAGATCTACTCTCACAATTCTTTGAAAGATCTTTCTTTCTTAGTTCTTTCATTTTTTAAGAACAGCTAGCTTCAGTTACTAGTGTTACCTGGTCAGCTTTTGTTCAAGTTCAAGAGATCATAAAGAAAATGGCATCATCTTGTCCTGTGTACAAACATCCACTATACTTGATGAAACTCTTAAGTTTTGTGCTTATAATCAAATTATTAAGATCTAAGCCTTCATCTTTTGGAGCCCAAGAACGGCCTTTGCATTTCTTGGACAAAAATTTAGGGAGTCAAAAGTGGTTGGTGGTCCATATCAATATATATTTATGAGATAACAAGCTTATTATTCAATTCTCTATATTTAAGTGATATCTCTACTTGTGTGTTTAGGATTCTGAAGCTATAAAGATAGAGCATGAGAAGAAGGTGGACCAGCTGAGGAAACTGGAAGTGAAAAGAGCTGAGTATTTGAAGACTGAGAAGACCAAGAAAGAGCTTGAAAAGATAGAGTCTCAATTAATGGTTTCCTCTCAAGCCATTGAGACTATATCAGCTGAAATCATCAAAATCAGAGAAACTGAACTCTACCCTCAACTCCTTGACCTTGTTAAAGGGTTAGTATTCTTCTAATTCCCTGTTCTTATATGTATGCATGTATATTGATCCTGAAAAATGACTGTACTCATAGTTAAGGTCTAGGTGTCGCATGTTACACCTTCTAGTGAAGAGATGGATACACTTTGGATCCTTCAAGTAGTAGTAATGCTATAGTTCATCTGGGCATCTTTAACTTGGTTGCTTTTACTTTGGACTGTTCTTTTTTCCTTTTCTTATGTTGAGAAGTTAATGAAGAGCACAAACACGATTCCAGGATCCTAGAGAATAACAGATTTTGCATTTGGTTTATCAGATCTGGGGAATTCTAATAAACAACTACAAGATAAAAGAGTACCTGGAAATGTCTCCAGGGAAACTCAACCATATAAATGTAGCTGAGAAGGTTTGCTTATTTTACTGTACGAAGAATCACTTTTGACTGATTTTACTGGTAACAGCGATATTCTGAGGCCTATTTTTCCAAGGTTCTAAGTGCAAATTAATGTGGGGCTATCATCTCAAAGCCAACCTCTATTTCATTCATTGATTGGGTCTCTCCTTGTCTTTACACCCAGGATTAATCTTTTTTTTCTTTTCAAAATTTTAATGGGACAAAATCTTGTCACCGTAATAGGAGTACAATAAGTTTAGAAGTGGGGTCAGATGGAACATGGAGGAATTGTGGGTAAATACAATTAATTTGTATTTGTTGGCAGGATTGGATGTGGACTTTGCTCTGCTGCTATGTGTACAAAATTCTGCAATTAGTGTCCTCAAAACCATTTTTGTGGTTTTTGAACAAAATCAATTACGCTTAAATTTCTAAGAAGATTTTAGCAGAGTGGAATTTAGGATCATTGAAAGGGTTCAAGCGTGATTATATCTTTTTGTCATATGGCCTAGGTCCACTATTAGAGTTAGACTTGGATACGGGTCAAACCAAGCCTTAATGCGAGTTGGCTTGAGTTCAACTCAGATGCATAATGATCAAGCTCATTTCGAGTTTGTTGAGCTGAGATTTAGGAAAGTTCAAGCTCAGCTTGGGGTAGAAGTTTGGAGCTCGAAACTTGGCATGTAATTTGTGGCTCAAATTCATTGCTTGTTTGTGTGACTAGAATTCGTGGCTCGTATTAATGATGGTCAAAATGTGTCGTTTTAAATGTTAAAATATTGTCGTTTTTTTTATCGTTAAAATAATGTTGTTTTGATAATGATCAAAACGACATTATTTTGCCAATCATTTAACTTGGCTTGATTTAACCGCAACCAAACTCAAATCAAGCTAAGCCAAATGATTGGCTTGCAAGTCGGACCAAGCTGAATTTTCCTCAATTCAAGTTTGATTAGGTTTTTAAACAAGCCAAGAACCTTGACTCACATTTGACTTGAGCTTGACCCTGATTCATATCGGGTCCAGTCCTAATTAGAGTGATGTGACACACATGAAAATGGGTAGTCCGTTTCTGGATTTGATGCTCAGTTAGAGAATCTAAGACTTGACATGCTGATTTCAATTATAGTCTCTTCGATCAATTGCTTAAAACATTGAGAGATTCCTGTAACTTATTGCTTCTTGTCCTATACAAGGATGAACGCCTTTCTTGACAATATGGTTTATATTTCATTATTCTTTTGGTTTGTCTTTCGCCCCACTGTTTCCAGTTACCTCTTTAACTTGTATGGACCAGAAAACAGTATGTAATTCACTTGAATTTGCTTGATTCTTAGATTAATGTGCATGTGGAGAAGCATGTATGAGAGCCACCAGGTCCAAACTCACATTGTTCAGCAGTTCAAATACCTCAACACAATTCCATCTATTGAAGCCACATCTGAGATTCACAGGCAATCATCTCTCCAGCTTCAGCTCCAAGTTCAGCAGTGGCACCAATCTTTCTGCAACTTAGTCAAAGCCCAACAGGAATACATTCAGAACCTCACTGGGTGGCTCCGCCTAAGCCTTTTTCAGTTCAGCAAACCCCTGCTTTCTAGAAATGGTCAGGAATCGGGGATTTACTCATTTTGTGAAGAATGGCAGCTGGCAGTTGATAGGATTCCAGACAAAGTAGCATCTGAAGGAATCAAGAGCTTCTTAACAGTGGTGGATGCTATAGTAGTTCAACAAACTGAAGAACATAAACAAAAGAAGAAGTCAGAGTCTGTGTTTAAGGAGTTTGAGAAGAAGTCGTCCGAGCTTAGATCACTAGAAAACAAGCATGGTCCATTTTCAGTGCCTGACAGCTCTGGCAAGGACCCAGTTGCAGAGAAACGACTGAAGGTGGAGATTTTAAGAACCAAGGCAGAAGAGGAGAAGAGTAAGTACGAGAAGTCAGTGAATGTGACGAGAGCAATGACCATGAATAATCTCCAGATGGGTTTCCCACATGTCTTTCAAGCAATGGTTGGATTCTCAAGTGTGTGTATGCAAGCATTCGCGTCCTTGCACAATCAAGTCCAGAGCATTACACAGGAGCAACTAGTAAAGAGGATACTCCCTTGAAATGGGATCTCTAACTTTAAAAAAGGCAATGATATTTAGTTCATTCCTCGAAATGGGATCAACATCTCAAAAAAAGGGCTAAGATATTTGGTTTTTATGGGTATAGATGACATGAATCCTATTCAGTTGATGGATTGAATCACAGAGAAGTGTTGCAGGCTCACTTCAATGCAAATCCATGTGTTGCTGTGAGCCATTTTGGTACAGGAAGTGGGGTGGCAACTTAGGAGCTCTGTGCGGATTAGGTGTTTTCAAGTAGGCCCTATGTATACCTTGTTTTGTATTTGCAATAGGAGACTGCTACAGTGCTTGGAAATACTTACCTTCTATTTGGATCCGTAAAATTAGTCTTGGCTGCCTCAATTGTTTGATTTATGTATGATAATCAATTTGCATGTTCACTGAAGAGAGAAAAACCCTGAGGAGACACCGCAGAAGTTAACCTGCAATGCCTCACCGCATAATTCTACAAGATCAGCTGACATGGTTAATCATGGCAAAGATGCATAAACTCCAAATCTGATTTATAAATTAATTTTATTAAGTATAATAATACAAAACAACTATAACTTCTGTTTCACTATGGACAATATTTGGGACTAATTATATGCAGAGTTCTATCAGTATCAGGCACTGGATTGCCATTGCCCAATACATTTTCTGCGTAACCAAATCAATCTTTTATCGCCTTTGAGAGACAAGAATGTTTCTCTTGCATTACGGTTGTGGAACAGATCTAGAGCTGCCAGATAGACTTGTTCTTCAACTATCTGCATTTGGTCCAATTCTTTGATACAACTAGCAATAGAGTATCTGCTACTAGAGTAGTTTACAGCAGCTGTTCTCATCTTTGAAGCTGCTGCCATTTCTAATATAGCTCTTGCAATAGCATCATTGATACCCTTTCGACCTTTATTTCGTATTGTAGTTGAATTAGAACTAGGCATAGCAGATGGGATTTCTTGATCATCTGCCATTTCATCCTCAGATTCTGAAGAAAGCGCTCCGTCAAGTTCAGCTGACGGGACATTTTTCCCATTGGTAGTCACTGACTCAGAGAATATTAAACTTAATTGTCTATAGAGAGGGCATCCATTCAGTTTTATGTTCTCTATATCAACATGTCCCTGAGATTGATTAATAAAGAACATGCATCAGCTTTTTATGTGGAAATTTGACTTGACATAAACAAAGAAAAATGCATGTTGAAAGTACAACTGTCAATATATTACCTACGGCATAAAATTCCTCATTGTTTTGCTTTTAAGCTTTAAAACCCAAAACACATGTCAACAGATAACAATATGGGATATTCTACATACCCAATATCTCTTCCGTATTTTGCTTAATAAATAAATCCAAGAAACTATAACCCCAGTTATTTTTTCCAAAAAAATATAACAAGCAACCATATGAAACAATACAACAAAATTACCTGGCCATATTTATCCCAGGCTTCATCAGTAGCTATAATAGTCCCAGTGGAGTCATCCCAAACGAAGTCACTGTGATCAAGAAGAGACTTCACAAGGCCATACTGTCTTCTCAAAACAGAATATCTATTCTTGAGTTGCTCCTTATCCCACTTGAGACCAGTTTTTTTATAGAATTCATCACATATAAATCTCCAAGCTTTCCTGTTGAAAGAATTGTTTTTTCTATTCCCTTTATGAACTTGATCAACCATCAAGTCCGTAAGAACCTTTGTTAAGAATGTAGTCCACCTAGCCCTTGACTGATGCTGCTGTGACAATTGCCTCTTTGACAGGGAGAGCCGGCTCGCCATCTACAACTTTCTCATTCAACAAAACTGAGTAAAAAATATGATTTTTAACGGCCACCCACTACAGATACAAGGAATTCCCACTAACCCAATTTCAGATTAGAATTAGAAAATTAAGGGTTTTTCGCAGAGTTGTAAATCACAAATTTTGAAAAATTAAAGGTGATAAAGAGACAAATTGTTTGAAATTGGGAAGCATATCCAGACGTAAAATCCAAGTGAAACAGAGAAAGAGAGAAAGAGTTAATAACTTAACCTATGAAGAAAAAACGAGGACTCGAGACTAATTTCGATTCATGAACACTACAGTGGTGAAGAAACAAAAAAATTTTAAACACACTTGGTTGCAGGGGAGGTGATTTTATCCTAAATGGCTCTGTTCTTTTCCCAGCCGAAGTTTGTTCTTTTTATCCTCAATGGCCCTGCCCTTTTCCCCCTGAATGCCACTCTTTCTGCTGTCAAATTTTAAGAACCACATCGACTTTTGAGCGCTAGTATTTAATAGAAGATGAAACGTACAACATGTTATTTTAGGGAATGATATGTAGTAGATATTTCTTTGTCATTGGTTATCTCTTCACATAAATATCCTATCTAATGTTCAAAAGGCCAAAGGACTATTTCCCACACAAGTTTAGATACATTTTCAAAGTCATATTTGTGAACTTTGAAAAGCTAAAAGTTTCATTTATCTATTTAAAATTTCAGTTAGGATTATGTGTAAAATCGTTTTCTAATAAAAAATATAAAAAACTAAAATTTTATTACATTTGCTTCATCAGTTTGAAAATTTCATAATTCTTCTCACCCAAAGTTTAAAAAATCAATATTTTCTCCCTAGGGCTTACAAACCGTCGCCAAAGACAACCATTTTCGATTGTGTTGACTCTCCTTTTCAGTTTATCTCTTCCTTTTGATTAAATCCCAAGCACTAAAGAACCCGATTTCCTTCGATCTTTTCGTCAGAGTGTCTTTTTTGACAACAATTTGTAACTTTTAGGAGGAAAATGTTAATTTTTCAAACTTTAGATAAAGGGAGAGAGAATGGTGAGATTTTCAAACTGAAAGGAGTAAAGACAATAAAACTTTAGTTTTTTTAATTTTTTTTGTTAAATAACAGTTTTATCTTTAACTCTAACTAAGATTTTAATAAGTTTTTTAGCTTCTCAAACTCTATAAATATGACTTTGAAAACACAACTAAACTTGAGTGGGAAATAATCCTTTGGCCTATTCAAAATTTTTTGTGATATTATGTTATAATTTTAGAGCAAAAATACGTAAAAGTGAAAATAATTTAATTTATTGTGACCTGTAGTCTCATATCGCTCTCGTTCTGTCTACTGAGCTTATATATAAACAGAGGCTAGAACCCTTAACTCAATAGCCGCGTTATAAAGTCGTGAGAGCCTGAAGTCCAAAGCAGATAATATATGTTGGGCTGTTTATAACACGTTATCAGCACGATAGCAATTGGGGGGGGGGGGGGGGGGGTGTTGTGACCTGAAGTCTCATATCGCTCCCGTTTTGTCTACTGAGCTTGTATATAAGCAGGGGTCATAAACCCTTAACTTAATAGACGCGTTTTAAAGCCGTGAGGGTCTAAAGCCCAAAGCGGACAATATCTGTTGGGCTGTTTATAACACGTTATCAGCACGATAACGATGGGAGGGTGTGTTGTGACCTGAAGTCTCACATCGCTCCCGTTCTGTCTACTGAGCTTGTATATAAGTAGGGGTCAGAAGCTCTTAACTCAATAGACACGTAATAAAACCGTGAGCCCCTGAAGTGGTAAAGCGGGCAATATTTGTTCGACTGTATATAACATAATTATCTTTATAGCTTTTATAGCTTTCTATGGTTTACCCCAAGATCGGTAAAAATTATTCTTTTTTATATTTGTTTGGTTATTTTTTAAAATATTATATATATATTTTATATGTTTACAATATTTTATATTTTAAAAAATTATAATTTAATTAAATTTTATACACATATATAAAAATAATTTTAAATAGTTCAAACTGTGATAGTAAAATCATATATTAAAAACTTAATTTTTCATATTATATATCATATATCATATAAGATGTTTTTAAAAAAATAAAAAAATAAAATATTTATAAAATAATAATTAACACATCATTATTTTGAAAATATCACAAACATTTTTAACATTAAATTTTTTTTATAAACACTCATACTATACCATTTTTTTCTCTAAAAAAAAGTGTATCAATTCGTATCGATAATATATATCGTATCATAAGATACGTTTATTATATTGTATTAATTCAATACACCTTATAATATGTATAATTTTCTACATATGTCATATCATATTGTATTATAAAAATACGTATTGTGTATTATAAAATATTGATAATTATAGTTCAAACTGTAATCTAAACCATATTTTTTCAATTTAGTTTGGTTTGAAAATTTTTTAAACTGTTCTTTTTAATTTAGTTTAAAAAATCTCTCAAACCGCATCAAACCAAACTGTACACACCCCTGCTCAAAACCCACATTCGAAACATGCTCCAACAATAAGGCAACTTAGGGGTTGTTTGGTTTCAGAGCGTTAAAAATTTCCTTAGTACTCTATATTTTATTACTTATATTACATTGTTTGGTTTGTCAATAATAAAATATTATAGTAATATTCTATTACCAATAGTGAGATAACAAATGAAATAGGTAATAATCTGATTATCACCTATACTTTAAGTATTAAAAGATTACTAAAGTAATCTTGATTTTATTATAATTATATTATTATTTATTAATTTTTATGACAAAAATAAATTTATTTTAATTAATATAACAAATAATATAAAAATTTTAAAAATAATTATATCAAAAGATATTTAAGTAAAATAATTTATTAACATTTTTTTATTATTTTTAATCAAATATAATAATTATTTATACTTATCTATTTTTACCAAATTTTATCAAACATAATACTTATTTATATCCGATAACTTTATAAATAATTTATCTTTAAAATGATTTCTTTATTTTCATAATTAAACATTATCCAAACCAAATACCATTTTAAAGTAAACCCATATGAGATTAAGTTTGTTGAATCAAACTAGTTGGGCAACTCGGTTACTTAGTTTACTAGTCATATGCAAAGTTTAGCAAGTTAGACACTCCTAACTTAAGTTTGAGTTGATTCAAACCAAAAACCAAACAATGCCCAGACTGACAAGACTCAGATACTCGCTTATTTCCCACCCACCTATATTTTAAAACTGAAGAAATACAATTGACCCGTAATACCTGTACTAACAAACTATCTTTAAAGAGTATTAATAGATAATGTATCATTTTATGATTAAATGATTTAATTATTTATATTATCTTAGATTCAAAATCAATAAATTACATTATAATACATCAACCAGTGACTAACAGATGGTACCCATCTATCAGCACATGAAGAAAAAATTATAACCATGACAATACACTAAACAAAAATTCACCAATGAACCCATTACTAGGGTTCTGGATTTTGGGAGACATGCACACTGAAGTGCACATTTGTTCCCTGATCCATATTTTTTTAACTCATTTCTGAAAATTAGATACACATTATTTCTTCTGGTTAGTAGTAACTTGCAAGGAGCAACGAGTAACTAATAACAAAATGGGAGAAATCAACCATGAATCAAATTGCATCTCCAGCTCTCTGCTCACCAACTTTCTATTTCATCTTCAGAAATCTCAGTTTCGGGCTCATCCAAGCTCATGTTATCAAAACTGTCATCTTCAATCGAATTGCCTTGCATCGATACATCATGAACTTCAAGACCTCCTGATGTTCTGTATCCGAGCCATTTAAGTACAGGCGTGTACTCGGTTGCTATAGCAGAAGACACATGAGATGAGTTTAATCTGCTATAATCAATAAATTTTTTCTTTACCATCTCCTTCTGCAATCACAAATTAAAATGAAGGGTTAATCAATTATAAAAGTAGGGTTCTGTTGGTGCAGAAAAAGTCATCATTGATAATGGCCAGACTGAAAAAAAAAAGAAAAAAAGAAAAAAAATTGCAACTTTTTTGGCAATTACAGTAGTTATCAGTTTTCTGATGCATAACATGCAAATACAACTCTATTCAAACACTTCATTTAAGTTTCCACAAGAACAGATCATTGCGATGTGTTTCGGACAAAACACCAGTGTATGTCCCTAGGAAAAAGTAAATTGCCAATCTCTTTCTCTTTCATTTGCCATGCGGTGTGCAAGTATTTTGAACGTGAAATCCAGCATATACAAGTATGTAACAAACGAGCTCTTTTTGAGGTTTGTACTTCTCTCCTTATTTTCACATTTAAAATATAGATGGCTAATGCAGCTCAAAGTGACAACCTTTAAAGAGACTCTGCATGAAATTTGAATGCAATGGAACAGATAAGGAAATCGGAAAGAACCTTATTACGAAATGATGATTGCTCAACTTGCCAGAGCTTTGGCCTACGAATAGCATGCCACCTGCATTCACAAAAATCGGCAAAACACTCAATATATAAAGAGGATTGGTCATAACCAGAATGTACAAGGATGAAAGTGAAAAAAACCTAGAAGGCAGTGGATGTGAATTTCCAAATAGAACTCCACGAACAGCAACTGAAGCCGCAGCTGATTGTAGAACATTCTCCGCTTCATTGTATCTGGTCAGCACTCCTCGAAAAGATGAAAGAAGCAAGTCAGCATCACCTAAATATGAAGCCACAAGCCATGCATCTTCCATTGCATCCTCGCTAAGAAAATCCAAAACTACAAAAAATAAAAAAAAAGCAGTGGCATCAAGTTAAACAGAACTGTAAAAAAGTTACATATAATCAATACTTTTGTGATGTGAGTGTGTGTGTGCATGTGTCTTGAATTTTTCTTATGGCTGGTCAGACACTGGAAGCATGGGGTCTGTGTGTGCCTCTGAGAGAGAGAGAGAGAGAGAGAGAGAGAGAGAAGGGGAGAGGGAGAGGGAGAGGGAGGAAAAAAAGAAAGCAAGTCAACAACAGATGTAGATTCAAATAAAAAAAGGTCACCATTTTCATGTAAAAAATCGGCAATAGGCCTTGCTTGTCCATGGACTTGACACAGAATCTTTTCAGGAGTGTCCATTTTCCAAGGTAATCTAGAGAACTTCTCCTTTACAAGGAATGCATCTTGGTCTACAACACAAAGAGTAACTCATAAGTGAAAACTCTGACAGACATAAAACACTATCTTTAATTGTCTTCAAGATAGGAAGAAGTTCCATGTTTTCCATCTTCACATATATGTACTATCAGTGACTCTTGAAAGTTACAAAACTCCTTCACAATCGCTCGGGGGAGAAAACTTCAAAGTAACTTATGACATACCCATTTCTACAACATTTTCAGTGTCTCTTTTGTTGTGTAGAAATTTTCCCAGGGCATGAAATAGGGAAAGTGTCTCGTCTCGACCAAACTGCATTGAAAATTCACCATCCAAATCACTGAGATCTTCTTGTTTTCCCTTTGATGAACTGAGATGATAGTTGGGAGAAGAAAAATCATGCACTAAATCTGGTTTGCGACAGAAGAACTGCAAAGATGTAATTGCATGTCTGATGTCCCCTCCACTGGCTTTTGCCAGCAGATCAACATGTTCAGCAGTCAGGCCACACTGCTCTTGTCTGCATATTCTAAAAAGGGTCTTCTTAATGGAATTACTAGTGATAGGATTAAAAGCAACCTGAAATTCCCAAAAGCAGCTACAAATGACCATTTCATAACTTAAAAGTAGATCTGAGAGCATAGCTGTTCAAGAAAGTAACCTTACAAGCCCCAGCATTCTCAAGAGACGTCTGAAGCTCTTCCAAGATTAGTGCAGGGTGATCTCCTGAATCTGCTTTACCACAGTCAGTTATGACAACAGCTGTTGGTATCAAAGTTGATCTCACAAGAAGCAGCAAGCAGGTTTTAAGTCTTTCAAAAGCAATCCTTCCATTCGTCACAGGAATATCATCAATAACAAGTATAACTGATGATTTTGGTTTGTTAGAAGAGGATGATGTGATCAATCCATATTTCCTCACTCTCTCAACAAAATTCTCAAACTCATCCAACTTAGATGTATACTGTACCCCTAGCAATAGTAGCAACAACACAAAACTGCCATAAGAAAGTAGCCAGTTTAATGATTGAAACTAATTAACAGAACATTATCTTTATGCATATATGACCTCAAAGCAATGTTTTCAGAATTAGACTAGATGTCAACCCAATGACAGGGGTGGTTTGGCTTGGCCCGTGGTTGGACCAGTTAACTATTCAAATAACTATTAAAAATAATATTCAAAATAAAATTGTATAATTAATCATTAAATATATAATTGTTTCAACATAAAATAAACTTAGTTTTATGGTATACATGCTCTAAATTGATGGATGAGGTATTGGATTCAAGTCCCAACAATGAATTAAAAGAAAAATTGAAACTTTTCTACGAATGTCATCATGTTGACATCAACAAATGGGTCAAACCCGGGGTTTTTCCTGGTCCAACCTGATCTAACTCCCAAAACAGTTGTCCAGAGAATAGTTTCTGTTTTTCCTAGTGGGTGACAATCCAACTAGTCTGACCGGTTGGTTTTTAAAACCATGCCTCAAAGTAAAGTTTGATCCACCTAAATAATATGAACAGTTTCATTTAATGTTCATATTTAACTTTCAATGGTATTAATTTGCACAAATATTCAAACTTCAACAAGAAATTATTTCACTCAATCAGAAGTTTATGCAAAGCAACAAAGTGCTAAGTTTCAGAATTGATGATTCAAAGGTGAGACACAGAAATCTTTAGCTTCAAGTAATATGCAAGCTCAATAGAATACATACATTTTGTGAACCTTAAAAATGTCAAGATATAACCAGTAAAACAAATGAGTCTATAATCTGACCAACCCCAGCTTTCCATGCAAACTTTGTCTTAAAGGACATATTCACTTAAGATACCTGCATTACAGTTATAAGCATGTTCTTGCCAAATTGTGGGTGTAGGAGTGTTCCATTCATGTAATTTGGCTCCAAGATGAGACGCAATCATGTGGATAGTTGCCTGCAAGATAAGAAACATTATCACTTGAATGTTCATGGAGCACAATAACTTGTGAGCTTTCTCAATGGAACTGCTAGACACTTCAATAAGTTTCCTTCTATCAAATTTGCTTAAGATAGCAATGCAAAAAGCCAAATCAGGTTGCAAGCATATGCGGTCACAGCCCCACTTGTATGCATAACATATATCCGTAATGAATTGGGAGTAGCCTGGAACATAAATCTAAAAGTTCACTCATATTACAAACAAGAAATAGGCACAAATAAACTATTAATCATTAAGCCTGAAAATATAGTAAGTAGAAGATAATTAACTAATTAAGTCATAATTAAGCGATATAATGTCTCTGTTAAGATATGATCAAGAATCGTCCTTTTCCAAATATGATTAACACATGCACAAAAGAGTGGTAACTTACAGATTTTCCTACTCCAGCTGGCCCAGAGATGACAAGGACATGGTTACTAAATTCATCCTGTCAACAACAAAGAAAAGGCCATCATGTTTCACAAAGCAAGTGAAACATAAAATTGTCTGGAACAAAAATAACTTATGCCTACTTTATTTATTACACTCTATTCAGCAATCAGGCTTATAGTTTACAGTATCATTTGCACTTTCTTTTAAATCTCCAACTGATATGTACCTTCGAAGTTCTCAGCCTTTCCTCAAACCATGTCTTAACTTCTTCAACCTAAAAATGCAAAATAGATAAAGTAAGCTGACTTTCATATAGAAAATATAAATAATTTTAGCTCTGATTTATGCACCTTCTTCTTGTGGACAGCAAGTTCTTCTAAGGTGCAGGGTTTGTATTTATCAACCCACAACAATTCTTTTTTGCAGCTCCTTCCAGAACCTGAATATAATTCCATTTCTATTAAAAAGTGGATAGGACATATACAAACAAGATGCTGCAACATTTAGCAACATAGAGGGGTAAAATTTCAAGATTGAACCATGACTAATATAACTGGAGTCATAACTTTATCCATAACTTTCCCAACAAACTAGGAAAAAAAGATAATTTTATATGAAAGCAAAATGTCAACCAATGGAATGCAAACTAAAAGCAAACCAATGGCATGCAAACTAAAAGCAGATTGCTGAAATGAAAGGTTATTGCTGATAATTGATGTGTATTTTATTATCAAGCTGCTGAATCTGTTTCTCATTTGTTTTTTTCTGTTGCTTTTATAACACAATTGGGGGAAAATATTGAAAGCTTGCTCTATTAATAGGAATGGTATGCAATGGTTCCGTGAAGTGAGCTGGTTCTGTAGGCATGCTAGCAATAAAATTAACCTTAGTACATTGAGAAGATGGAGTTTTTTAGCAACAGTACATTACTTGTGGAAAGCAAAAAATATGGCGGTCTTTCAAAAGCTTTGTCCTAGTGTATCTAGAGTTCTTAGCAATGCTAAGTTTGTAGTTACCGTGAAGCTTAATTTGTACAGTCAAAATAGTTACTGTGAAGCTTAATTGAAGTTTTGTTATCAAGCTCTTTGGTTGACTAACAAAAACAGTAAACCCAAATCTAAGTAGACCCTTGGTCTGCAGATTCCATTAATCCCAAAAATAGTTTTAAAAAAAAAAAACCACATCAAATACAGATTAAAAAAAATAGAAACTATGAGAAATAGCCTACCAGCTGATGCCTTAAACCCATCAAGAAGTTCATCAAAATCTTTGAAGGACGACGTGATCTGCATTCAACACAAAGAAAATTCAGGCCCTCACTACAACAACAACTCATAATAAATGCATTAGCCACAAAGCAAGTTTAGGTCAGTATAAAACCAAAACAATGAACCAAAGTCCTATATTTGGTTTGGAAAATGCCAGTAAATAAAAATTCAAACAATAAGGAATTTAAAGGATACCTCATCCACTCCATTAGAATTTTTAGATAAGCGAGACCAAGACCTCGAAACACGAGGCTTCTTCTCAGGCCTAGGGTTTGTACGAGTAATTACAGACCTTGCCTTAGGCTTTTTATAGCTTCGATTGGAACTCAATGAAAGTTTATCATCCTCATCATCCGATGATGACAAAACAACGACGTTTCTTCCTTTTCTCATCACAATCACTAAAGCAAACCCTAACTTCCACGATTTCGACGAACAAACATAGCTCGGAATACTAACCACTCCGTTTCCGCGACTTACAGAAATTTTTAGTGCTCTTCTTCGCAGCGACTTCTTCAAAACGGCGGCGTTCAAGCTGCGAAAGTAAGAGAGAGTGTGAAGAAATGGCAGAGCTTGCAGTTGAAGAGTTTATGTATAGAAAAGAATTTCGCGGGAAAATGTAAAGGGTTGTGTGAAGGAAAATTTGGCAAGGCGTATGTAATAAGCTAATGGAGGGTCGGGTGGCGAACATGAACATTGTGGATTTTATGCCGTTTGATTGCTTCAATGTTGAGCCCAAATGGATCGCCATTGGCCCATAACCATGTTACTATGTTTAAAGGGTTGTACAGTAGAGTTAAGGTTAAAGAGAGCTGTAAAAGTTGCTTGCAAAATAGGCCAAACTGAGCTTGAGTAGCTTAAGCAAAATATTATTAAGACCCAGAAAGTTTTAAATTTTATATTTTTACTCCAAAATATTATTTTCAAACTTTTAATACGAAAGATAATTGACAAGTATATAAATTATGGAGTTTAAATAATCATCTAAAAATTAAGGGGAAATTCTAATTTTTTGAATCGAATTTAATTTAGTTGAGTTTGAGCTCAAGTCAAACTTGAGTTAAACATTATTTGGCTCAATTCAATTACACTCTTACTTAAGCTCAAGATTGAGATAAAAACTATTGATTTGAGTTTTTCTCAAGAAATTACAATTAATTCTTATGATTTATATATTTATCAATTAATTTTCATATTCAAAGTTCAATAAGGTTAAATGTGTGAAATTTAAAAACTTAGGGGCCAAATGAAAATTTTTATACTACAATGTAAAAGTTTAACGAATAAATGTAAGATTTTAGGGATATAATATTATACTCTGATGGAGTCATGAACTTAAAAGCTCATCAAGCTAGGAAATATTAAACTCAAGCTCTACACAACAATGATAAGTTGAGCCTAGCTCGATAAGAGTTAGATTGTGAGTAGCTTTTGAATAGATCGACTCCTTTAAGAGGAGACAGTAGGCTAAGTAAAAAATGGCACAGCCCAACATGACACAGATCGTGTTATACCTAGGCTCACAAAAAATGCAATCCTCAACTGGTAGTGTCGACCTATCAAACCTCAAGATTCATGACACAGTGGATTGTGCTTTCATTTTGCACATTAGCCCACAAAAATTTAATGCGGGACATATCAATTTATTAACTTTTGCGTAAGGCTTTGACATAACCCACTTTATTTGCATATCTTTCTAAGTTTAAGTCATGTCCAAATTTTGTGGGGTGACACATCCCAATGCTGCCTCTAATTAAAAGGCTGAACGAAGATGTGTCTTTAGCTAGCTAGGGAGTATGATAAGAGTACTAGGGAACATGAAATGATGAGACCTAGAAGATAATTGCATTGCAACAACTATTGTCACTAAGAAAAATCCCAAATAATTATTCATTGTCAACAGTATTTTTGCTTGATAAAACGACGCACTACAAGCTAGTAGAATCTTTCTCTACTACTAACATGTCCATCAAGTTATATTTTTCCAATAATCAGCATTATATTTGCAGGCTTTTTCATCATTAATTGGTCTTATATATATGTTGCTTAAGGCTAAGAAAACCATGGAAAGGCTTAAACTCTTTCAGATGAAAAGAGGTGTGTCTGAAGAAAGTTGTGCTATTCAGGTGTTCAATTTCTTCCTACTCTCTCTCAGATTTCCCTTTTTCTTCATTTGTTTTTGCGATATATGATAATCAGTAATAGGAGATCATTTTGTTTATATGATGACGTGGGAGACTGTCATCTTTATTTAAACATTCTAGCTGAAAATTTTCAATTAGTGTCTGATCTATAGTGGTGACCCAAATTCTGTAAAGGGTTTACTCAGAATTCAGAAAATGCTGATTTGAAATGTGAATTTTCGAGAAGATCTGTGGTGGTAGTGAAATAATTCGGCCTATCCGTAGCCCATCACTAATCTTAAATGGGGGGTGGGGGCGAGGTCCTCACGTATTGGTTTTTCCCAATACATTTGAGTATATGTAGCGGTTAGGGATAAGTAAACTTGTCGATTGGAGCAACCTACCGTAGTAGCACGGGTATGACTTGCTGTGGATTTGTGTCTAACAAAGGCACGTGTAGACTATTTATCAGTTAAAATTTGTATATAAAATTGTGTTTAAGTGAATGTACACAAGGAATGTATGAGGCAATATAGCGAAAATTTTCTCTATTGTATGGCTGTGATTTTTTTCAATATTAGATTTTCCACATAAATACTTGTGTTCTTGTGTTGAGTATCTGTGCATTTTGCTGTTTATTTTTCTTTTGGTTTCATAACAACCTGTTATTCCCCAAGGGATCCTGACAAGAAGAAAAATGAGGCACCATATGCCCCTGCTGCGCTGCAGTTGTGGCCCCTGATATTAAGATTTTTGCTAAGCAAGTCTAATTTGTTTACCGTCTTGGGGGGCCTTTCGCTCATGTGATCTTGTAGAAAAATGGCAGAATTCTGATAAATCTGATTCAATGACCAGTTGATTAAATACTGCTACAAAGCCAAGCCGATATAATTTGTCTTCTATCACTTCTTTCTAAAATATACGAAAACTTGTGGGGAAGGAAAATGGTATCTGGGAATCTATGTTGCAGCCAGGTAGCAAATTTGTGTTCGTAAACAACCATTTTTCTGTATATGAACCTCTGATGCATCTTCTTTGCAAATATTTTGAAAATTTCTCTTGTTGATTTTGTTTTGTGCTAGACAGACAACATATTTGTCCAAGCCAATGTCAATTCTACGGCAAGTGCTACAGGATTTGGCTTCCTCCGATTTATCAGATTGTGTCACCATTGCAGACCTGGGCTGTTCCTCTGGACCAAACACTTCATTTGCAGTTGCTGAGATCACAAGCATCTTTTGCGAAAGATGCCGGGAATTTGGCCGAGCACCACCAGAATTTCTTGTGTATTTAAATGATCTTCCTGGAAATGATTTCAACAGAGTGTTCCGGTTTTTACCAGATTTTCAGGAAAACCTGCACAAAGAGAATGGCCCTGGAATTCAGCCCATGTATATTTGCGGTGTTCCTGGCTCTTTCTATGACAGGATTTTCTCATCAAAATCCCTGCATTTTGTGCACTCTTCTTCCAGTCTCCATTGGCTTTCCCAGGTAAACTTTTCCATCATTAAACACTCTTCAGCTATTGTTTTAAAGGAAGTAAAGCTTTTCGATTTTCCTAGAAACGCTTTCAGGTGCCTCCGGAATTGAGTGACAGAGAAAAGCCACTGATAAACAAAGGGAAGATATTCCTGTCAAAGACAAGTCCACCTGCCGTTATTAAAGCTTACAGGAGTCAGTTTGAGAGGGATTCTTCTTCATTTCTCAAGTCTCGGTCGACAGAAGTAATCCCTGAAGGCCGCATGGTTTTGTCATTCAGGGCCAGAAGAACACCTGATCCAACCTCCGATGAATGAAAGCCGTCTAGTTTGGGATTACTTGGGAGAGGCCTTCCAGGATTTAGTTGCTCAGGTACATTAATGTGAACTCTTTTACATAGGTGTGAATTTGAACCGAATTGAACTCAAATAAGAGCCCACTCAAGCTCTGCTCGAATCCTTAATGCCCAGTTCGAATTCAAGTTTGTTTAAGTTGGTATATAGTTTCATCATAGGGCTGCTAGCAAGATGAACAGTATTGTCAACAAAGTGAATTGTTAATGTCGCTTGAGAGAAATCAGATTGAGCTAAAACTTCAGTTCGAATTTGACTTATTTGAGCAGAATATAGATTTGAGTGCGAGTTAGCGTGACTTATATCACCCCTATTTTTTAATTTTTAGGGTTGGATTCAAGTCAAACCCGAACATAAGTTAACTTAAGTTGAACTCAAATATTAAACAGTCAATTCGAATTTAAGCTCGAACTAGTTTAAATTGGCTTGAGATAAATAGTATTACCGATAAGATAAATAATATTGTTAGTAGATTGAACAATATTGTTAGATTGTGATTTCAGTTGAGATGCTGAACTAAAACTTTAATTTGAATTTAGTTCAAATAAAGTCAAACACCAATTTGAGTTGAACTAGCACAGTTAAAATCCAACTTTACTACTTTCGGCACTACTTCTACACAATCTTCTTCAACATTGATGTTGTAGACTAATTCATGAGGTTCCATAATGTAGGGTTTGATTGAAGAGAAAAAGTTGGATACACACAACACTTCATACTATGAAACATATACAGAAGAAATAAAGGCTGCGGTAGAGAAAGAAGGGTCCTTGAGACTTGATCGAATGGAGATCAATGCAGTGCCATGGGATGGTGTGAACGGAGGAAACAAGAATGAGAGGGCAAAAACAGCTGAAATTATGGCGAAGGCTGTCAGAGCTGATAATGAGTCTTTGAATCAGCGTCATTTTGGACCTGAAATTATGGATCGTTTATTTCAAAGGTTTATCGAAATCATAGCGGCAGATACAAGGGAGGTGGAGCATGTTGGTGTTGTCGTGTCTCTGATTAGAAAGTGATATTGCAATGTACAGACGGCAAGTAAGTTTTTTTTTGTTAATTGTTTTATGACAAGTTATGCCACCCCGTTAACCACTTATATCACCCTCTAATTACAGGCAATAAAACTGTATATAATTTTATATATACATAATAACGTATTATCATACGAATATATATTATTTTATCTCTAATTTTAAACTATCCAATCATATAATAACACGTTATTTTTTATGTATAAAATTATACTTGTTATTTATACACATAATACTACTCAATTACAGTGTTTGCTTCTGCAATGGTGAATTTGAGTCAAGTGGCTCAAGCTAAAATCTATGTTCGATGCAAAAGAATCAAATTTAAATTAAAGTTTTAACTTAAAAACTTAGTTGAGTCCAAACACTCACTAGCGCCACCACACCAAAACACTTTTCCTTCCCTAACTTATTCTTCTTCCTTCTTTTTTTTTGTGATAACTTCTCCTATTTTATTCTTATGTTATTATTTAATAACTGATTGAGTCAAATCAGCCATTTTGAATTTAAATCGAACTTAAATTGATCTTTATTCAAGCTCAACCCAATTCAAATTCAAACCCATTTTGGTTAATTAGTAAACACTCACATTGAAAAAAGACAACAAATTATCAGAAAAAGAGAAAAACATTGTTAAAAAAGAAAAGCTTTGATATAATAACACCGACGAACCTTACATTTTATCAATAAATATAGCATAAATATGTTATAATATTAAATTTATTTTTAAATAAATATAATTCAAATTTTATATTTAAAAATTATAAAATCAAAACTGTCTTAAATTTTACTTATAATATTTATTTAAATAGCACATCAGTTTGACCGTGCGAGTACTCAAATCGGTCTCTTCACCAAATCAATACCCGGTTTGGGCCTGAAAACATTGCTGGGAACCAGAGATTCTACTTCTACACACTTGTCTAAACTAGAAGTGATACAAAATCCCAGTTTTTTTCCATGGCCCTAATGGGGCTAAATTTAGCTTCGTCGTTCTGAAGAATAGTAAAGCTCTTCAAGCTCTTTAAGACTTGCAGATGCCTCCTCTCCAATTCTAGCCAAAACGCGGTCGGTTTTCTCAGTATGTTTGTTAAATTCAGCTGTTTTTTGCTCTACATGGTCGGTAAGAGAAGCAAATCCTGCAAATATTGCAGTTTGTTTTAACTCGGATACCAACTTAAGCAAAGAGTCACCAGCCTGAACCTGTTCTTCATTAATGCAATGAGAATGAAAAATTGAAAGCAGTTAAACATTTGAAAAGTACCTGAAAAAAGAGTCTATAATAATTAGATTTGAATGATCTATAGTTTAATAAAAAGTTACACAAATTGTAAAGAAATTAGAGAAAATTTGTAACATTCTCTGGTCTAATAGCCACCTATTGTCAAGATATTATTTGTTTTATATATACAATCTATCACAGTTTTATTTTAGATTTTGTAACTTAAAACATGTTTTAATAGTTTATGAACTCAAAAACTATATAACCAATCATTTGTTAACATCCCCAAACCACATAGGATGCACACACATACCTAACAACTCTACCTTTGTCAATACGAGATTTGTCTATGAAAATATAACAAAACAAGAGAGAAATGTTAAATTATATATAAGCATATGTCAAAACATGTTTTGAATTTCATAACGCAAAAATAAAATTGTGATGGAGTATGTGTTCAAAAGCATATAATATTTTGACTGTGAATTGAATTATTGAACCAGAATATTATAAAATTGTATTACTCACTTCGCATATCCTTTTGAGCAATGATGGGACAAATTTCAATGAGAAAGCTAGGTCTCACAAGAAGAGGTGAGTGTAACATTATTAGAAAATCTCATATTAACAAAAATACGAGAAAAATGCTAAATATGTGTAAACATTTCACATCATTTAAAGATGCACAAATTGATTAGATAGCTTATGAGCCCCCAAACTATCAAAATGTGTTTTTTAGTTGCAAAACCTAAAAACAAAACTATGATAGACTTTGTCTAAAACAGACAAAATTTTGATAGTGGGTTAGAGTATTGGATCAAAATGTTATGCAATAAAACATTTTAAGAAGATTACACACCATTCTGGATGCCCGCATCTCCATTGTGAATGCTTCCTGTGAATTCCTAACAGGTGGGTCACTCACCTACACATAAAAAAGTACAACAAAGTGAATAGATGGCTTCAATAGACATTTTCAGGCCATGTTAGAACAATTTTCCAATTGCATGGCAAAACCCAAAACTTGGTGCAAGAAGAAAAAATTACATTCTATACTTCGGTGAAAGATTTTTTCTTATAGTCAATTAACTTAGAGATGTGTCATTGACCAAAAATCAGAAAATTTTCATACTTCCTATCATATCACTACACACACATTCAACAACAATTCAAGAATTAGGCTCTTGCATTTTTTAACAGTCATAGTACATTATTTGACATTAGACTCAGCCATATTAATAGAGCGGGAAAAGAAAAAATGGTTCTTAGTAATACGTACCCTGGCAACATTGACTAGTTGGCTAAAATTGTCGACAATATTGGCAATATCAGTTTCAACTCTTTGCATCAAATTCTTCTGCTTCTGAGCAGCTGCAGCTGCTGCTGCCGCTGTTGGCCCACTTCCTCCCGCTTTATTCATTATTTTCTCTGTTAAACACAATTTCACAGCCATTGAACCATTTAAGAAGAAATAGCTCAAACTTAAACAAAACTAGTCAACAGTAACATTGGTCGAGTTTAAAACAGATTATTTAGTTTGCTACAGAAGAAAAGGCTAATACATCTATGCCATGGACATTAAATTTTCCTCAACATACTACAGCTATCAAATTATATTTACAATTTCCCAAGCTGACAAAACAAGGACTAGATGTTACATTAATTACAAAAAGGTAAAATTTGATATCACTATAAAGATTTATCATAAGCAAAGTTTAGAAAGCTGTTAGACACTAGTACTTTTCTTTTTATAGTGCAGATGAAAGCATGTAATCTGTTGAACTAAATGTTGTTGAGGGATTTTATATGTTTTAGAGTTTAAATTGGGGTAAAATCTCTGATTAGGAATAGAATGTGAAGCAAATAACTGCAAAAATTGGGTCATAATTTCCTCTGTTTTGCAGGCATTTCCTGAATGAGAATCTAAAAAATAACTCAAACTGCATGAAACATTAAACCAGAACACTGCATATAACCCCAAGCACCCAATACAAAAATACTCTTTACACATTCACATACTATAACAAGGCCAAAAGAATATATTTAAAATCTTACAGCAACCACCTCAAATCATAGAACTAGCCAAAGATTTCAAGAAAGTAATTCACGATTTCAGTTTCAGCATTTAAACAAAAAAACAGAAAACTGTAAATAAAAAAAATGTGAAGCCTTAAATCCCCATAGTTCCTTACCTGAATTCCAAGCTCAGTAACTCTGCAAGGTTCAAAATCTCTCTCTCCTTCCTATTTTTCTCTTCTGAATGTAGCATGAAAAACCATGAACACCAACAGAAGAATATGGAATCAACAAAATTCAGGAAAGAAAAACAAACACTAAAACTGAAATCAAATTTCAAAAAAGAATGCTAAAGTCTCAAACTCCATGTTTCCTTACCTGAATTCCTAGCTCAGGAACTCCGTAGGGTTCAAAATCTCTCCCTCCTTCCGATCCTTGCCTCCTGAATATAGCATAAAAATCCATTGAACACCAACAGAAAATTGAATTTAAAAAATGCTAAAAGTCTCAAACCTCATATTTCCTTACCAGAATTCCCAGCTCAGGAACTCTGTATGGTTTAGAATATCTCTCTTCTTCCTATCCTTGTCTCCTGAAATAGCATTAAAAAAATATTGAACCACTAAAAGCAGCAAGGCATTATTCTAATCTATAACTATAATTATAGGAACAAAGCATGTGAAATCCCTGGAAAAAAAACAGTAAGCTTGACAAGAAGTACATTTAAATCAATTTGTTAAAACCTAATTTCCCTTCACTCTTTTTCTCCTTTCTCTTCTTCCTGCTCCACAAACATAGTCTTCCACTGGTAGTTAAAGAAGGATGGGCTCATGGGCTTTAAAACCCATATGCAATATTATTTATTTATAGACTTTAAATTAGTAAATATGATTTAAATCAAATATAAAATTAAATTATTTTTAATTAAGTTTGAATCTTAGTTATCGATTTTAACTAGACTCTTTTGAGTTA
Organism: Mangifera indica; assembly: GCF_011075055.1. Taxonomy (NCBI): domain Eukaryota; kingdom Viridiplantae; phylum Streptophyta; class Magnoliopsida; order Sapindales; family Anacardiaceae; genus Mangifera; species Mangifera indica. Next base: position 747,115 of record NC_058152.1, read on the forward strand.
AGTTGATTTTGAGTTAAGTCTTATTCAAATTTGATTTGATCGAATTCAATTTTGGTTTCAATTCACAGCAAAAATAACCCATGTTTTGTAATTTACACTTTGTTGGCCATATAATATAATTCCAATTTAGAGTTAGAGACAACAAAGTGGAATGTTATATATAATTATAATGAATATTAATTTAAGTATAAATAATAACATATTATTATATAATTAAATATTATTTTTTTAATTAAAAATTATTCAATTATATAATGACACATCATTACTGATATCTAAATTGATAGTCGTTATAAGTATATATAATTTCATTGTATAATGAAGATTATTAATTGAACATTTATTCATATCTTTCGTAAAAGGCCAAATGGTTGTTTTCCACCCGAAGTTTGATAAAATGATAAATTTTTATCCTTTAAATTTAAAAAAGTAATTTTTTCACATAGATGTTAAAATTACCCATTAGTTTTAACAATTAAATATATTTATACTATTTTATCTAAATATTATAATATTACTTAATCAGATATTATTATATTAATTTATATGAATAAATTAACAAAAAATATTTGTATAGTATTATCTTAACAAAAAACAAAACCAATAATTATATTTATTGAATAATTTGATATAAGCAATGGTCCAATTTATCTATATCTAACCATACAATTTTATTTTTTGGACCATTCCTACTTTCAACCCAAAAGGCTAGAAGTCCACCTAATTTGGAAGGACACTCATTCTTTTAACCAACTTTTTTCTCTCGTTTACATATGTAACACATCTTTTTCTCATTATACATGTATAACCCAAAACATAAAAAATTCAAAGTACCTTTTTAAATTCAAGCTCACCTAGTTAAACATTAACTTATATAGTCAAGATAAATAAAACTCACCCAACTGCTAAAAACCATAGTCACCGCCAATACAGCCGAGTCATCGGTCGTTTGTAAATAAATTAGGCGAGTTAGCATGTTGCCGTCCTTTTTTTATGAATAAACATGAGTTTTCTTGTGTTTTTTAGTTCGAAATAATTCGAGATGAAAAAACAATGGTGGATATTAGTTTGTTACACGGTCACATTCAATTTGTTTATGAATAAACATGAGTAATAGTTTAAGATTCTTTCATTTGATGTATTTATGTAGTCTTCGATGTCTCAACTCTCATACGAATATATACTTCAAATAAGGTTATTATTTGAAAAAGTAAAAAAAGGGCCTTAGAAGTGTTATCACATGGACATTGTGCTACTAAATTGTATAGAACTCATGGCAAAAGTTGAGAAATTTGAGTTTGTAAAGGTAGTGACATGAAAAGTGAGGCACATTACACAAAGCATAATAGAGAGTCAAGCTCTCGAAATGAATATATATGTCAATAAGGAGGGGTTGGTTGACCGATCATGGCTAAATTGGATGGTCGGCCGAGCAAGGATGCATGATATCTATAATTGTTTAAGTCAATTAACATCTCTTTCTTAGATTCATATATGACTTTCCATTAGTTTTTTTTTTTTTTTGGAAGAAAATATATCAACAATTGATATGATATAATTTTCTGACCGATATTAAAGTTACTTAGCAAATAAATGCTATGAATTTTATAAAGAAAGTCAAACCAAAATGTGGTTTATATATATATATATATATAATAGGAAAAAACAAGTGGTTAAATATGTTTAAAGAGAAAAAAATGTGGTTAAAAAAATAAATATCTCTAATTTTGATGCTATGAATTTTATTCCTACAAATTTTTATTTTTTCAAACTACCAATAATGAAGGCTCATTTTACTAAATAAAACAGACAGAGCACTAAAGAGTCGTTTGATTTGTGTTATATAAAAATTATATTGATAATTTATCTTTTATTATTTATATTATCTTATTTGATTTATCAATAATAAAATATTATTGTAATTTTATATTACTAATGGTAATATAACATATAATATAGGTGATAATCTAATTTTAAATTTCACTTTAGGTATTAAAAAATTACTAAGGTAATTTTAATTTTATTATAATTTTATTTTTATTTACTAATTTGTAGGACTAAAATACTTTTACTTTTAATTAATATAACAAGTAATATGAAATATATTTTAAAATAATTATATTCAAGGACATTTAAGTAAAATAATATCTTAATTTTTTTTTATTTCTAACCAAACACAATATTATTTATACCTTATAATTTTTACTAAATTTTATCTAATTTAGTAATTATTTATATCCAGTAATCTTTCAAATAATCTATTTTCAAGATAATTTTTTAATTTTGATAATAAAATATTACCCAAATCAAATGGTCCCTAATTGTTTAAATACAAAGTATGTGGACATAACAAAAACTTTCCAAGTGCAGAGGGGCCATGAGCCCCCACTGACTGACATGCCTTGCCTTTTTTAAAACTAAGGCCCCCATTTAACTCATTGTCATGCAGCATTGTTTTCTTAAACAGCAACATTGGAAGATTAATGGAAGAAAATTTCATCTTTGTTGAAACAACTTCAACAACAACTTTTTGAATCCCACTTAAAAGAAAATTGACAAAACTAAAGAAAGACGGAGAAAAATGACAAATGTTAGCTGCTCATTTGCATTTCATTGGAACCAAATGCTAATTTTCCTATGATGAGTTTCAGTAATGCATGAAATGAAGTTGATTACATTAACAAGTAGCTAATATTTTGTTGACAAATGATATGAAAACCTAGATTTTCCGATATAGGATTCAGATATCATGCACTGTAATTGGGATCGTAACATACTGCTATTAGGTTTGTCATTTGGGCTTACTAAATTGAACTTGATTTGTTCAAGCTTGGATCCATGATTTGGACATCAAATTTATTATTAAAAATTTTCAAATTTCACCCTATTTCAAGTTTATTACGAGTTTATTTCTGTAACTTTAAAAACTTACAAACACCCCTACAGTCCTTTATAGATTTGAAAACTTTGACAAATACATATTTATTCATAATGAATTTTTGGACTCTATCAAACATCAAGTTTGAACAACCTCTGCTTAAACTCAAATTCAATAAATTAATGGAAATTTTTTTTTTTTATCCGAGCTTATTCAATGTCTAAATTCTATTTATCTCAAAACAAAATTTTTTGGACCAAACAATGAAATCTCAAGTTTGCCCGACTCAATTGATAGGTCTAACTACCATATTTTGTAATTTTAACACCCACATAGTACTAGTTGTACGCTAGCTTCCTACTAGTTTTGGAGGACATTACAATTCTGATGTCACTACATGTGTTACAGAATTACAACTTAGAGATACAAAGGTAGTTTTCATATCAAATGAAACAAACCTTAGAATAACTACATGCAAAAATCTAACTACTTTCCCATATAGACTGGCTGGCCATTTTGTAATGCATAATTATTTGAAGTAAAATTCAGAAGCTAGTTGATATGCTAGGCTACTGAGACACACAGGAAAATGAGCTGAAAAATGAGAAGCATGAAAAGACATCAAGTCACCATTGGTGACCCTGTGGGACCTAAAATTTCATGCATGTTTCAAGAGTACAAGGAAGCACATTCTAAATCTTTACACCTACAATGAACCTGTGCACAAATAATTGTAGCCTTGCTTTTTCCTTTTAGAAGATGATAAATTCCCCAGATCACTCAAACAACATTCACAGATTCTTCTTCTTTCAAACATTATGAGTTCTCAAGGAAACGAAGGAGGAGCCAGCAGGCTGAACAAATGTGCTAATGGCTGTGGCTCTTTGGTCCCAGAAGAGAACTTGAACTACTGCGAAAACTGTTTCCAGCTTCTTCTCGTGGAGGAACAGGCTGCCATTGAGGCTGCCGAGAGGGCGGAGACAGCCTTCTCAAACGAAACAAACCCAGGTGAAAACTGGGTCAGAGCACAGACTTCAACAATCTCCATGAAAGAATGGATATCTATAATCAGAAGAAACGAGCGTGCCAGGCAAATGGATGTTCTGGGAAGTTCGTCTGCAGTCCCTCCGCCGTTGACGGTGGTTTCAGGAAGTGATCAGGTGAACGAAGGTGGTGAGGTTGAGGAGGCTAGGGCGGTGAGATGTCCAGTTTGCAGGAAGAAAGTTGGACAGATGGAATTCAGGTGCAAGTGTGGTGGAGTTTTCTGTATATTTCATCGTCTTTCAGAAGAACATGAATGCTCCTATGATTATAAGGGTTTGGGTCGTCAAGCAATTGCAAAAGCAAATCCTGTCATTAGAAGGGATAAAGTTAAGAAGATTTAATTGAATTTCATTTGGTTGCTTGAAGTTTGTTGTGATGTAGTGTTTATGTTTAAATGGTTTGAAATGTTATGTGATATTATTTTAGTATTTAATCTAGGAATAACCGTATATGTATAAATAATAACATATTATTATATTATTATATAATTAAAAATTAAATAATATTTAATTAAATAATGACATATTATTATTTATATATAAAATTATATACATAAATTAATTATTAATTAAATATGTAAATAATTTTATCATGATATAATTAAATTATTTTAAATTAAATATTAATTATCACTAATGTTTATACTTAGTATTTACTCGCATAGAAAATAAATATGCCAATCATTTAATCAAACTTGGAAAGCACAAATGTCATCTTTTAAAATTCTTTTGAGAGCAAACCTAACCCTAACGTGGGCAATTTAGCACAATTTCATGATTTCATTCACCCAAAACTACATTATCAACCAAGGTCCTTCTCATTTATTAGTCAAGGTTAAAAGAAAATCACTAAAATTTTATATATCCAGTTTTGAGTAATTAAATTTTTAATTAGATATTCACATAATATTATCATAATAAAACTATGTATATATTCTTTTAGTATATAATTTGAGTATATAAATGATATATTACTATGTGATTTGATGATTTTGAATTAAAAATAAAGTAATGTTCAATCATAAGATAACACATCATCTGTATACTTAAATTATATATTAAAAGTATGTACATATAATATTGATTATATCATTATATGATCGAATGATTTTAAATTAAAGATAAAATAATATTCAATCACATAATTATGTATCGTAAATATTGTAATGGGAATTGATGCTATTATTGATATGATTGTGGTAGATGATGATTCTTCTTTCTTTTGAAATTGATCACACTTTATTATTTACTCAAATTAGAGAATACAAATATTGTTTCTTTTCTAAAAGCTATTGTGTATTTAAGGGAAAAGAGAAAGCACATAGATATGTTTGTGCAATAATTGATATGAAAAAAGGGTTCAATCTTCCTACACCTTTTGGACCAAACTCCTATTTTAAACCCATATAGAAATCTACATAATTTTGATGCTAAATTCCCACAAATTTATTTTTTCAAATTACCAATAGTCAAGCTAAAAATTCTAATACAAGTTTCATTCACCCATGTGCAATGTTGATGTGTAAGATAGCATCAATGAGAAGTAGATGAAATTAGGGGTATAATCTCTTGTAAGAGAGAGTATAGGGATAATAAAATAAGATTCACTCATGTAGTTATGTATAATGTTGATTCATAAGAATGTTTGTTTGTGGTTTGAAAAAAAAGAGGATAGAGAATTACTAGGGACGGAGGAACAGTAAGAGTAAGAACTTCATCGCTTATTTCTGGTAAAAAAATAGCACAATAACATATGATTTTATTAGAGACAAAAAAAGACACTAATTAAGAAACAATTGTCATAGTAGAGGTCAATTTTATGTTTATGACCAGAAAAGAAAGAGGACAATGCTAGAGAGAGAGTGAGCACAAAAAAAGGAGTATTATTGAGACAAAGGAAGCTATTGGTGATGAAAATATTGTTAGAGTATAAGTTCTATCACGTTTGTGGCAACGTCGAAAAGAGAGTTGACAGTAGAAAATAAATATTTTTATGTCATGAGGGAGAAATTATCAAACAGTAAATGTGTAGGAAAGTGGCTCTAAAGAATTAAAAAAGAACCCCAGTTCCAATAGTGAAAAAGTTAGTATTTAGAATTGAATAGTACAATAGAATATACACCACTCTAATACCATAAAGAATTGTGAATAATTATGTGCTTACATTAATGAACAATTGTACAATTCATATAAATTCGATACAATCCAATAAGGAATCCTAATCTTACACTAAAAGAATACATAGATTACAATCACAAAAGAAATGTGAATATTATCAACTAAGTAAAACTAATATAATCAAATAGGAAAGCAAATAATCATTTAACTTCAATTTTTCTTCTATAATTTGCTTGAATTTCATTACAAAATTGGGGGTTGCAACAGTTGAATCCACTGGGCGGCCACAGAAAGCCTTCCACTAGAAGATGTTCTCACTTTTACTGTCCTGTCTCTCTGGACACTCTATTTCTTCTCACCACATACAGCTTGAACAGCAAGAGTTTTAGGAATATCTGGACAAGGATATCCCTCCCTGTTTGAAAATTTTCTTATTAAGCCATACATCACAAATGCTTTTTCCCAAGCACTCCCGCTCAAGAACAACAATAAGCCAATTAGCACAACAGAAAGCTACAGTATAATGCAAAGCAATTTGTATGTGCACATATCAAAGAGCAAGCCAAGGCAACCTGTTCAACAATTTTCATGCTATCTGGTGAACTGCAGTTTCCAAGAAAGTAGTTTCCACAAGTTCCCGTCAGGGTTACCATAGCTTGCAAATTCGATATTGACAATTTGTTTGCTGTCAGGGCACCTCAAGGAAGTTGATTTTTTGGCATCATCAGCTGCAATCACATTGTCTAACTTGTGTTCAGTGATATAGCTACAGATTGTGTTCCTGTTGACAGTTAGGATATGGACACCAGCTATATTTCCTTGAGTTTCCTCGAAGATTACCAGAAGATTGTTGGTTGGGTTCAAAAAAGCTCTGGGGATATGGTATCTGATATTCTTAAAAATTGTGAGAACTTGTCTCTTACTGAACTCAACTCAAATAGGAAAAAAATTCATTGATGCAACACTCACACTTACTGGGAAGGCTTTCCTAAAGGATTATGGAAAGATACCCAGTAACGGCCAATGCTTTTACCATTGACCCACGCCATGCCTTTAGACATGCTTGTTAGGTTAATTGTAAGAGGTTCATTTCCTTCTGGGCAATCGAAATAAGCCTGAAAATTGTATGTAAGAGTTTCAGAAGATGGGGGAAGTTTTTGCATATACTAGCAGAAATTTTATTATGGATACCATGTAAGGAGTCCTCCTGTTCCATTAAATTTAGTCCATTTTACACTTTGTGAACCTGTTTCCGTAAAAACCTGAAGTTTTTCACCATCCAAGCCTATCTGCAGCAGTTTAATTTCTTATTAATCATTTCCTCTAACATGCAGTTTTGTGTGAACGATTATGAACAATAGTTGATTATATTACCTTATTACCCCATCCATTATCGGAAATATCAACAGTTCCAATGTTAAGACCTTCAATTGTCACAGTACGAAAGCCAGCATACCTTCGCTCCAAGTGGATTCCACGATCCTAATGATTACAAAACAAAACAATTTACTTGCTCCTTACTTGTTTCATTATGGAAAAGAATTAAAATATCACCATTAATAACACAATAGTGGTAAGATCATTACTGAAGACCAAATGTTGCACCCAAAAGAGATAAATGATTAGTTCCAGGCTTCAAAACTACTGGTTTCTGAAAGACAGATCTTCTTTATGCTGGTTCCATGTCCAGATCCTGTAAACTAGTGCATGTCAAGTAGATATCGAATATTGTACAAATTTTGAATTCAAACCTTGAATATTACCCTAAACCTTGAATATTAGAGATGAAATTCCTGTCCAGAGAGCAGGGGAAGTCATTACCTATATATTCTCCATTTACAAACGCAACCAACAGGCGGCCAAGACTTGCAATCTGAATAACTGGGAGTACTGTTTTCCGGAAAGGTAAGGCAGCTTTATCCAGTTCAATTCTGTGAATCATGAGTTTTTATACGTAGAAATTGTGAAAATTAACAGAAGACATGTTTGAATATCACAGAAAAGTTTCATACCTTGTAGTGCACCATAAGTAGTCTGTAGTTTCCTCGGTAACCGACCAATCTTCCAAAGGGCTAATTGATTTGGTTGTAGTACTATCAAGAGTTGGAATTTGTTCTTTGGACATCTCCCACTTGAGATCCTTGTTACCTATTTCTGATTTCTGGTAGTTCCTTGAATTGTGTTGCGCAACAATCTATCTCATGCCATAACAAAAGTTTCTTCAAAATGAAATTCTAGTTCAGTTAAAAAGTTTGCAACCCACTTCTTAAAAGAACTTGTGAACTTAAAAGAGCGTTACCATCTGAGTATTGTAAGTGACAGTTTTGCAATCAGCTAGGATGCTAATAGAACGTTGGGGCAGGTTATATTTGGCCCCTCTGAATTCTACAATTGCTGGTACCTAAGAGTTGTTGTTCCTCAAGAATGCAGCACATGTTTTAGATTTAGTATCTTCATAGATATGAGCCTGCAAAAAACAACTGCTCAGATTATTGTAAAAACAATGCACTTGACAGATTTTCCTTTTTATTACAAAGCTTACCTCCCTATCATCACCCAACTTCTCAACAGACACTGTCCCCCAAAGCAAAGCTTGCTCGCACTTCTTCAAAGCAGAGTGCAAGTCTCGAAGGTGACCCCATTTTGGTTCCTTCAGCAAAGCCTGGTGAGAAGGAAAAAAATTGAGTGACATCATTTTTGTTAACATTTTGTTTCGCAACAAGAGAAAAGAAGCTGAAATTGCATTTAAGGATGACATATTTCTGTTCAAAAGAAGGAAAATCCAAGCAACAAATCACTGTAGGCTAAACGCACAATGAACAGGTTAATGCAGACAGGGATTCAATATGCCTAAACATATTCGTCAATGGGAGCGTCATGCAGTTGTTAAAAAAGTTGAACCTGATCTTCCAAAATTTGTTCCACCATAATACTGTCAGCAAGAATACAAGAATAATTACACAGATGAAACTTTTTGAAGTGATTGACACCTCAAATATGTTGAATGTTTCTGAGAAGGGCTTAAAGCCACATACCATATAATAATTTGCTGGAGTACCATTCTACCAGAACAAGCGAGCAACGGAGTATGCAATATCTTCAGCTCTCCTGTAAGATGGAGGGTCCCCAAATATTCCAAACCTTTATAACCAAGTAATCCCATTGAAAGAAGATTAGTTCCTTCTAACTAGTATTCTCATGAATCTCCAATCACTTGACTGAAACTAAATTCTAACATAAGCCTCTTTGCCGCAGTTCTCCTTAAATCAGTTGAATTATCAAGTAGCAAAATTTAGTTAACGTATTAATGCTTATCAAGTAATATACTTACTGAGAAGTCCAATTCTCTGTCCATAAAATAGGCATGTTCGGTTTACTGGGGCCAGAAAAAGTATCTCCACAGTTTCTCCCATTGCATGTATCAATCTGCTCATTAACTATTATTATTTTCTCAATCAAATTTCCAACATACTAAGAGTTCCCAAAATGACACAGAACCAATTCATCTAAAACCAAGATGGTTCATCCAAGAGGTACACTCACTATTGGATCCGGGGCATCCGTTTGCTTGCACATTATCCAGGGGACTCCAGTACGCAGTCCTAACGCTGTTGTTCCTGCCCACTGGACGTATCGAGTTTCTGATTCTTTGTATGCAATTTCAGTTGGAGTGTATTCATCAATCTGCAAAACAAATTAAGACATCACTCTTTTACGTGTCCAAAATGATCACAAAACCCTCTGTTTCCTCAGAAGAAGCTACTTAACCTGAGATAAAATTATTGGACCTCCCTCAGAAGCAAATAGCTTCTCATCCTTCATCATCTGAATGATCTTTGTGGTGAATCTTTGCATGTGGTCCTGCAAAAGAAAAACGTCCATTTTTGAGAAACCATCCATTTAGCTGTATCAAGCTATACAATCCGGGGATCGAAAATTAAACATGACGAATACCTTAAATGGTATGTTATCAGTGCGGACTTTCATATTTGGAATATCTCTCAACCAAAATGGAAGTCCACTGGATAAGTTCACATGGAAACAGAAAGAGTAAGAACACTGTCCTATAAAGGAAGTTCACTACCAAAATGGGGTGTAAAACTTACAAAACTTTGAATCACACCCTAGGATAGTTGGACAGAACCTGAGAAGAGAAGCTCTCTCTTACCATTAATGATCAGTGATCTCCCATCATAAGTCACGCCATCTTAAAAGCTCCTTCCATGAGCAACACGTGAAAACACCAACAGAAAAAACAGTACCAACAGAGGCACCAGAGATTGTGATGCTGACATTTTACTACTACCAAAAAAAAAAAAATCCTTCAATTGTAAATGTGGGTTGTTCTCAGAATCAGAATCAGTGGAGACATTGAAAGCATTTTGTGGGCCTTTGCAGTGAAAACATTAGAAATTGTGGAGGTGAAATTGAGACTCAGGAGAATATATCGGTTGCTTCTTTCATTACAGCCTCACTCCATGTTCTTGACTTGCTCGATTTAGAAGCTGATCCTTTCTTCATTATCTTCAAACTGAAACTCGAAACTGGCGGGAGCCTCTTCTCTCTTTACTTCATCACCACATTACTTAAATTAGCCTTTCCCTCCACTTCCGGATTAACTTCAAAATTAATTATGATGAATTAAGTTTGTTAATTGGAGATTGTGTAGATATAATGATGAACTTATTGTGATAATCAAAGAGAGAAAAAGGGTCCGACTCCGATCATGAAACAATTCTTAAAACCCGCTACTTGCTTGGTGACCTTCTTCAACTAAGAGAAGAGAAGTCAGATACTTTTCAGATTTGGTATTTGAATGAGGGTTTTCTTTATTATATTTTTTTTGTTAAATTCTGATCACAGTTCAAAAACTTGAATGATGATGAGTAAATTGCATCTTCCAAGTTTGTCCAAAAACATGTATCCGTACAGCGTGGAGTGAAGAAGCACCAAACTAGGGATAACATTTTCAAATTCTAGTAGGATTTATTAAACCAAAATTAAAAATAATTTAAATAAAAAATAATTTAATTTAATCTAATTCAAGTTCATAATCCGAGTTTACAATTTAATAATAAAAACTCAACCTTTTATCTAATAATAGACAAAATAATATCATTTTAATAATTATTTAATATAGTAAATTCAAACTAAATTAAACTATACCCTTAATCAAAAATTGAAACAAACCAAACTCTCTTAAACTCAAATTTGAACCAGTTCAGAGCTATTTAAATTTGAACTAAATCATCTTTTGAAAATCAACAGCTCTAATGTTTTGCCTAAACTTCAACAGTAACTTGATGGTTGAAAAAATAATAATATGTTCATAAATTACAGTATCATAATCAATATTTCACAGTTTGTTCTTCCTAATAATATGAGATGGTGATGTTCTGATTGATTTTGGCATGTTGCTTTTAAAACAAAAGTTTTTCATCCCACTATTAACAACAATGACAATATCTGCTTACATAGAACTCTTGGACATTCACTATACCGTACATCATATTGTATATCGAAAATCTAACTTTTCGAATATCACATTAAGATACATCATTTTTAAAATAATAAAAAATTTTAATTATCATATTATTATCTTATAATAATCACGAGCATATTTCAAGAAATGCCGAAAACGATAAATAACCTAACAAGGTTCCAGAGAAAAAATAAATTCATACAACATATACAAATGAAGATAGAAAAGGAAGAGAAATTATAATGTTGCTTCCAAGTTTTCATGAACTGAGAACTTCAGCTACAGGGAAAAAAGCAAATAAAACCTAATTCCCTCAACTTACCTGCAGAAAAAAGCACCAAAATTCATCACAGCCTCCGCACGATTGCAAAATCTAAGCAACATCGTGGCAGGGACTGTGTCACGCCTTGATAGGCTCGAATCTTTCACCCACAGCACCACCCTTCTGTTTCTGGAACTGTATGTACCGCATGGTGCTTGCAAAGAAAGCATCTGCATCTGGGTCCGTGGTGTTTGGGTCAGTCTGCATCTCGGTTGTAATCAGCTCAATCAAGCTCCCAATTGCAGCAACAGTGATCAGCGGGTTCCCCTTCTCAAAAAAATAGAGATACCTGCAGATGATAGACAGTTCAGTTTTTTTTATATTGTTAAACTTATTTTGAGTTCCAATAATAACACAATGGGTGCAACGATTACTTGTTCAGTATCTCCACAAAAAGCGTGACTGATCCAGTGCTGCCTCGTGTAGCATTGGACATTTCTTGAGCAGCATTTGCTATTCTTAGTGCACGTTGAAGGCAAAGCAGAACTCTGGTTCAGAAAACAACAAATAGAGTTAAAAAGTCCTAGCTGTCAAAGATCACGGAGGGGAAAAAATGAAACATGACAACTATATATATTTAGAGTAATATATGTAGACTTATAATGAATACCAATATAGGTACTAATGATGACGTGTCATCATATAATTATATGATTTTGAATTAAAAATAAAAATACATTCAATCACTCCAAATTGATACTCATTATAAGTGTATATAAAATTACTTTTATATTTATCATGTTCTTCAGGGATATCAGCAGTACCAAAACTCACCCTTCGGGCCCAAAACACCATTTTGAAGAAAACAAGAAAAGAAAAATAACTAACCAGCAAGATGTGTCATCCACATGTAATGATGTACAATAAAACACTAGTGTACATGATGCATAAATCATTTCTACAGTGGGGAAATCACACCAGATAAACGGTAAGCTGATGAAATACTAAACTTGCATGATCAATTGGGCATACACTAGATATGGTCTCCACTCTTAGCATCAAGTAATACTAAACTTCATTCATGCCTATGCACAATTTCCTGAAATAGAATATATTTGTTTTCCAACTCAAGGAAGTTAATTTACTCAACTCCTATTTATGGCAAGTTAGCATATTTTAAGAAGCAATTTTACCAGCTTGAATATACTATCTTGGAGTAAATAACTTACATGACATGCAAATTATAGTAGACAGGCAGGAGCTTTAGTACACATTTTAAGCCATTGTATAAATAATAAATGGATAATTACAAACCTCTCTCCATCTTTCATGTTATCCTGATCATCAACCCAGAAGAGATGTGAGCATGCATAGACAGCTCTGCACTGGTCAGGCTTCTTTAAAAGCCTTGCAGAATACTGGCCACAGATGAAGCTTTATCAGGAATAGACTTCAGTAACGCCATAGATAAATTAAATGCAACCATAATTACCCCTGTAGCCTTGTGTGTTAGAGTATCCCTGTTCTCTACACCAAAGACATGCATCCTCTGAAGAGTCCCTATTATTAAATGTATAGCCGTTACCTGTGCTCTGGAATCCTATAGTAGAAGAAGTTCAGGAAAAGAAAATGAGTTGAAAGTATTCTGCTTCACAGCACAGTTAAAAGATTTAAATAAAATGAGAAAGGACCACTTCTTGGACAGGCAACCAACTTACCGAAATTTCTTCTTCATAAAGGATATACGCTTGAGTGAAAAATTCATATGCCACAGGCTCCAAGTCACAGTCATCCGCAGCCTGGTTAATAAGCAATTGAGAAGTACAGAATAAAATATGGCATTACTTAACTTAAGGTTACTTTAGATAGCAAAAGATCAAACATCACTATGTACCTCTGCACACTGCAAGTACAACTGTAATGCCAATTCAGGTGCTGGAACACCATGCAGAATCTCAATAGTCTGAAAAAATTAGCCATAAACATTAAAACTATACCCCAAAAATAATAATAATAATAATAAAATAATAAAAACATGTGAGAACTTCGTACCAACTGGTGCCATGTAGCAGCATATACAATTCAACAGGAAAACTTATACATCTTTCTAGAAGTATTAAACCACAGTCTCATCATAATTAATCCAATAATAATATGGAAGGGTAATTCACCTACATGCTTTCATTGCTTTTTTCATTTCCAGGAGAATTCCAATTATCCAGTTTAGTAATCTTTGACATAAGGATTCAGATGCCAAGTTTCAGCAAATTTAACCATCCACTATGCCAAAATTTCTTCATATTGGGCTGAGATGCAGGTATTGAATTGAGGAATGCCCAAACTAATTTCTCTATTGCTTAAATGGTAGACCTAGATGGAAGATCATGACTTGAAGAGAACTTCAACAAGGAGACACACTGTCTCCATTTCTATTCACTCCAGTAGTGGATATTCCTAGCAGACTGGTGAATAGTGCTATGGGGGTTGGGCTCTTGGAAGGTTTGAGATTGGTAGAAACAAAGTTTCTGTATCTCCACTTCAATTTGCTGATAACACATTTTTATCCGCTCAGAAGATGATTCCAAATTACTCAATCTAGTTAAAGCAGTGGGGGGGGTTTTTTTTGTGACATCAAGCCCGAGAGGGTAAATTGGCCTCTTTAGCATTTACAGTGGATTGTGATGAGGGAGATGGCCAATGAATTATTTGGGATTACCTTTAGGAGGCAGTCCATGAACAGGAGCTTTCCGGAATCCTGTTACTGAAAGAGTAGAAAAAGGATTAGATGGCTGGAGGAAACTTTGCTTATCTAAACACAGACATGCTCTTACCAATCAGTTCTCTCTAGCTTTACAGCTTATTTCCTCTCACTTTTTAGAATCCCAATCAATGCAGCAAAGAGACTGAAGACACACATAAGAAGCTTTGTTTGGGAAGGAGTAAGGGAAGACAAATAAGACCATTGGGCTAATTGTATGGTAGTCTATCAGTCCCTCAGGCACAGGTAATTTGATCAGAAGAAGTCGGGCTCTTTTGGGCAAATGACAATGGAGATTTCCTCTAGAGGATAACTCACTCTGGCACACTGTTATCAAAAGAAAATGCAGCCTTTCACTTGAATGGCTGGGAATCAAAGGAAGTTGAGACAGGTTCCTGTCACCGGCCCTGGACCTATATCTCTCAAATGAGAAGTTTATTCTAAAGTGAGGTTTTTGGTGGGTACTGTGAAGTTAAGTAGGTTTTGGGAGGGTACTTGGGTGGGGCAGAGTGCTTTTTATAATCCTTTTCCTTAGGTTTATAAACTTTCAAATGGGTATAATGCTTCCATTTCTAGTACAGCAACTATTGTCTCTTCCTACTGGTGTTGGGATCTTAAAGTTAAGAAGAAATTTGAATGATAGATAAGCTTTAGAATGTACTGACCTTCTTGGCCTTATTGACAGAGTTTCCCTTGATAATGAGAGGGGAGAAAAGACAATGCTGGATTACTGAAAAATCGGTTTTTTCTCTACCAAATCCTACTTCAACAGTTTAATTGATAATCTTTCTGTCCCTTCTTTTGATTCATCAAGTCTGATTTGGAAAGCAAAAGTTCCTTGCATGTAATAATGTTGGCTTGGACTATTGCTCAAATGAAATTTAATACCAATGGCTTCAAACCATAAGAACCAAGATGCATCTCAATCCTAATTCGTGTATTATGTGTAGAAAAGAGGTTGAGTGTCTAGGCTACTTGTTTCTGCAATGCCCTTTAGCTGGGCAGTTTCAATCTTATCTACACCTCAAAGCTTTATTGGGCTGCTACTTTCTCGTGTTTCTATCCTCTCAGAAAGAAATAAAGCTTCTAGGGGTAATTAAAAAATACAAGAATCTTTGGAAACAAAAAAAGGAGATGAAATGATTTTTTTTATGAGACAACGCTAAGCTTCAGGATCCTCTGTGGACATCTACACCAGATGATTTTCAAGATAAGACTTTTATCTTTATTCTTAACAATTGGAAGGCTGCAGCACTGTGATTAAAAGAGTTTATTTTGACTACTTTTTGTATAGATTCTGGAACTTTTTGTTTTGTTTATGTAATCTGTTCAGAGGTTGTCTTGACTCACATGCATGGTTACACTATGGACAGCTTGTTTCACTTGTTTGTGATGCTTTCCTCAATTTATATAAGCTTTACTTGAGTTTCTTTAAAATAAAAGAACTCTACAATACTGTGATATAATTACAATATTGACACAAGCATCCAGTGTGCCTTACCATCTAATCAATTACTAGTATACTTCATTTGTGGAAATGATTCTTACATTATGGAAATGAGTAACAGCCTATGGTTTTCTTCAATTTGGACTAGGTAAACATGTAACTTTCAAAAAATGGAAGTGAGTGATAGCTACCTGATTTAAAAGCTGAAAAATCTTTTTCGGTGTTGTTGTTTCCTCTTCTCCAAATGGATTCTCATTGGAACCTTGATCTGGACCTTGAAGATGCCGAATCAACTGGAAATAACAGACAGCATATTGTGAATAGGAATCAAAATAAGTTTACAACACAAAAGTACAGGCCATGAATCAAAGATCTAGTTAATTTAGTTCTACATTAATTATCTATTAGGGAAAGTTAATTTCATGTTTTTATCCTTTTCTAAAGGTAGTACAACTGAACACTACACGTGTCAATAAAAAAGACGTCTTTAATATCATACGAACTACAAAAGCAATCTTAAAACTTCAAAATTTTTAGCAGTCACATACATGTGATAAGCAAAAAAGCAGCAAACCTTGAGTGCAGAAAAAACAAGGGGAGGCACAGTAAATGGTAGACGTTTTGGTCCTCCAGTCAAAATATACTTTCTTACTGTACATATGACCTGCAATTCATTAAATACATATGGTGTTTCAGATGACAATGATAAACAAACTCTTGCGACAAAGAAAATTAATAACACATGATACAACAATCCTAACACAAACTTAAAAAAACTTTATTAAATACCGTATGCAAAACATTAAAGAAGTTGAAAATAAAAACCACTGAATTTTGAAAAATTTTGTCAATCAGCAATCCTTGATTAATCAAAACTGATAGTAGAGGAGTACTAACAAATGGCCAAAAAATTTTACCAGATTGAACATTGCATATAAAGTTTTCTTTAAAGTCATAGCAGAAGGCAAAAAATCTATTAGCATTATTCTGAGATAAAATGTTGAACTATCAAACTACCCTTTCACATTCTAATCAGTTTTAAATACATTTTGTAAGACTGAACACTCACATCAAACACATAAAATTAAAGCTTAGGTCCAAATCATTAGACAAAGGAAGAAGCTTTTGTACACAAAAAATAGATTAGTCATCTAATGTTAATAGGTACAGCATATACATCTTCATTGGGAGGATCCTTAGCACTAAAACTATAAGATTGTAAGGGTTTGACACTATTTAACAAACAAAGAGTTGATATCCAGAAATAGTATGACCAAATCAAAACTGTACCTTGAACATCTCCTCTGGGTCATCATTATGCAGCATCTGAATAAGACGTGCAACAGAATTCTGCTCTTCTTTGAAATCATCTTCATCAACCTATATAGATAAGAAAATTTTGGGAACAACTTCAATGAAAAAAGCTGTTAAGTACAATGACCCAATTCCTGGAGTATAATTAAGAAAGAAATTTCACATAATTGCTTATATATTTCTCAGGTAACAGAATTAATGTGCTTATATATTTCTCAGATGACAGAATTAATGTGATAAAGTAAACTCGAAATAACCTCATCATGAAGACTCCCATCCAAGTCCTCGATAAGCCCTTTAATTAATTCAAACAATGCCTCAACCTATAAAACCAAGAAAAAATAAGTAAATAAAAGGGAAAACATGCAATGCAAGGAAGCACGCACAAGAACGGGATAACTGGATACATAATTAATAGATGCATACCTTCTCAGCTGTTGAAATATGAGTGCTGTTTTTCATAATGCTTTGAATTATAACAGATGCCATGACTTTATTAGTCTCACTGTCAAGGTATTCCATCACATGAGGGTAATTTGAGAGCTTCAACACAGTGACAATGTCATTATATTTCTCCAGCGGAGCACTTAACAGAGAAACAATCTGTTTTGTTGCTCTGCTGTCATCCAGTTTCCCATTGCTAGAAAGTTTTTTAACACAAGCTCCCTGAAAAGCGACGAAGATAAGTTATTACCCTCCACCCTGAACTTTATTCATAATAACCTTTAGGCGCCCTAAGAAATTTTTTGGTAAATGACTCACACAGTACAATGTTAAATTGTAAGCTCAACTAAGAAACTCGACATTTATTAAACAGCATGCATTACTATTGCATGTAACAACCCCAAGTTAATACATAGCTTTGTAAAATAGCTTTAATTGTTCCATTCACTCCCAACCATAACTTAAGAAAGCAAATTTTCAACCTCATGTTCATAACTCAATCCACGGAGAATTGAAAGTGAAGAGCCTAAATGAAGTATCAATGAATTCCTTTAGAGATGTTTACTTGACTATAAATTAAATTGCACATATCATTATATTTCACCTCTTAATTAAAAAGCCAATAAATAATTATTTTTAGCTATATATATATATATAATTTCACTATTGAATTCGAAAGCAGTCTTCATTTTTCAATTGCTTTCTTCTTCGGTAGAAGCAGGAAAAAGGTAAAGACAGACACCATAGAAAGGTTTAACTTCTGTAACTTGGTTTATGATGTAGCATGCAGTCAATGCAATTGATACATACCAGTACTTGATCTGCATAATCAAGGCGATCAGGGTGAACATGAAGGGTAAATGTAAGCAGAGATGAATATAAAGTTACAGCTCCAAGAATAGGCATGTCAACCTGTGCTTCTATCACCTGTATCATCACATAGGCATTACAAATTCCATTTCCAACAACAAATATGAGAAGTTGAAAATTTATTTTATGATAATAGTGAAAATAAGTTTTTTCTTTAAGAAAAAAACACTTATTCAGACAAAATACTTGAAAGTGTAAGAAACTAAACATACAAAAGTGCTATTGAATGATGAGTATTGTATAAGACTTAATCTAACCATCCACAAATTCAAAGAATCAGTAGATGGAGGAAAGGTTAGAATTAGAAAGGAGATGAGCATGAAATACAAAAGAAAAGAGGTATAGGAGCAGTTAGAACGGTTAAAAACATTTTCATTTAAGATCCTCCATACTTTTCACTGTAAGAGGAACTAATTAGTCAGACTAAGCATTCAAAATTTAATGATAATAACAAAGTGAATGAATTGACTTTCCAAAAAAGAAAAACAAAGAAGAAAAATTCAAAATCTCTAAAGTTAAATTCATAGAATTTTAAATTTTGATCTTTATTCCTCTGGGCTAACACACAAATTCACCTTTCCTATGGCATTGTTCAACTTGGAAAATGCTTCTACTTGCAAGAACTCAGGTAACACTTCTGTACTTGAAGCCGCATAATTTGAAAGCCTTTCCATCAGTCGAGATAGCACTGTCCTAATGTCAACAGATGGCTGACAGGCACAAGAGCACAATGAAATGAAATGAGCAAAAAACAGAATTTAATAGGCTGAACTTCCAAGCATTTATGGCATTAACAAAACTGAATTAGATAGTAAAACTCAAATATCACACGGTAAGGGCCAAGTCTACCAATCTCTCTTGAGCTAAACACAATATATAAACACTTAACAAGCTATTTGAGAGGCCTAAGACTTGTGAATCACGAACCCAACAAAACCCACCAAATAACATACCTGAAGCTGTGGGAAAGCACCCAGCAATATTTCAAGAGTTTGCAAATGATACTCATCAGGAAACACTTGAATGATGCAATCCATCAGGTAGTACTGTGCAATCTCATCTTTACAATTGACAACCTGTCCAAATTAATGAGATGTGTGATGCATTGCTGTTAGCAAGTAAAAGTCACATTCATAAACTTCAGAGAATATAATCTATTACAAGAGAACTCAATACAACAGACCTGCTCCAGAACTCTTGGAAGCACAATATCTTTGTACATATCAAGGTCAACACCCTCTATCTGACTGAGGACATGCAGATTCTTTCCAACCTAATTAGAAGGGAGGCAACAGTGAAGCTTTCCATAAGTGTACACAAAATTAGGTACACAAGATTACGGCAGTGAAATAAACCAAATATAGGTTACTGGCATTACAAGATCACGTAGCTCGCTCCTTTCTTTCTCCCGTTTCTCCTTCTCCCGGGCAGGTCCCTGCAGACCAGAAAGCCCGACAGCAATCCTCAACACAGGATCAGCTAAGAGTATGAATGATTCACAAGAACTATAACACCTGCATGACCAGAAATCATGCTCTCATGATACAATTTTACCTCCATGACATGCAAGGGGCTGTGACACGCATGCCAAACATGAGAGCAGGAAACAGTCCATAGATGTTTTCAACCAACCTGATGTTGCATCCGCACCCATAGTTTGTTCATCTCTGTGAAGTTCTGAAGTACAAACTCCACAGCATCAATGACAGTATCAGCATCCCTGCGGAGACCCAAAAATCCATCAAAAAATCATATTCCCATCCACTACACCAACTGTATTACTGATTCAAAACATTGAATACCAAAAATGATCAAGCATAATGGTAATGATCTTGACACAACAGGAGATAGGCAGTTAAAATAATCAAAGCAAAATACTTCCAATAACTTAACAAATAGATGACTGCTTCAAATAAATTGCACCACAACAGCTGTATCAACTTTAGTAGAATCAGAATTAAGCCACCCCTATATTATTTGAACATTTGCCAAAAACCAAATTCAACCACAGAAAGTAAGTGATCTCCCATGATAAAAATAGAAGACATAACAACCATAAAATTCCCTTACCCTTCATACTCAGAACCAATATCAGGTAACTTATCCCTGCTAATTTGAGAAAGATAACTCCTAAGGAAGAGCCCCCGAAGAGGATGCTGAATGCCACGGCACATTTCAACAAGATCTTTAAGAACATCCTTAGCTGGAGCTTCCTTTGATTTTATATACACAGACCCTACCGTACAGAGTAGATACCTGACAGAGATCAGAAAACTCATAAAGAAATATACAAAGAAGATCATACAACAAATAGAAGTACTATAATGCAAGTTTTTGAATCGAATAATACTAAGTACCATACATAATGCCCACAACAACTATTGCAATCACAACATTACTTTTTTACACATATTTTTTGTTAATATTAACAGGTACTTCAACTTACAGTCTAGGCAATATGTTGCCAGCATGCTGCACAAGCTCATACAGATCAATAATTGAGCAACCACGTCGTGTCTCCTCTTTAAAGAACATCTCCAGCTTCCTCAACTCATCAAATGCTCGCATATCTATTACAATAATAACAAATCACATTTCCACCGGTAATAAATAATTAAACAATAACTTGAGCTGACGGCCAATCGAAGAGTTAAACTTACAAAGTTGATAGTATTTCTGCGGAGAAAGTTTCGAAGTCCTAAGCTCAGACAACATTTGGGCAGAATATTTCAAAGCGTCTCGAAGATTGTTCGAGTCCTGATATATTCACGACACATATTCAAAATGACCAAATCTAAACTTAGGGTTCATGAGTAGGAGAAATGCTCACCAAAGATAAATTCATGGTACAGGAACTTAATTTCCTCAAATGTACACATTTCCCGATTGATCAACTATTTTTTTCTCAAGAAACAAACAAAGCTTACCAGAGCGCGGTCCATGTAGAAAGCATTCTGCTGAAGACCAGTGATTCCAGCAGAGAGCCATTTCTCTTGGTCTTCGATGCCGTCTCCGATCATCATCAGTCTCTTTCTCGTTAGTTGTTAACGAGGTCGCGTTTGACTCTCTACGAATCTGCCAACCTCAACTCAGCGCCTGTCGAGTCTTTGGATCGGGAGCGGTGCGTGAACATTGTGCATTTGTGCTATGACATGTAAGTCCTTGTTAGATCTCTACCGTTCAAAAGTACACGCTAATTAGATACCCCTAACTCCGCTGGAATTCAATTCTATTTTTATAATCTTTTCTATGCCAGTGGTATAACCAAATTTAAATAAAAATCTATTTAAGTTCATTTTGAATTTAAGATAATAAATTCAAACCAATTCTAAAAATAATTAGTGATATTAAATAAAAGAATAAATAGTTAAAATAAATAATCAATAAAGAAAAATAGTTATGATAAAGAATCTTTAGTGAATCTACAATTTGAGCCAACTTATTGAGTTGGAGATAAAGTTTCAATTCAATCCATTTGAATCAAACATAAATTTATATCTAAACTAACTCAGTTTAAATTCTCTTTATATTTTGATTTGAATTTATTATTATATTTTTTTTATAGTGAAACGATATTTTAGATCTGAACCCAACATTGACCTAAAATTAAAATGTGTGCTCCTTACCATGTTTGCCTAATATTTATTATATCTTTGTTACCTAAATAAATTATCCGATGTGAATGGCTGTCACTTTTAAGTTGGAATGAATGAGTACTTGGGAAGAAATTGATGATGCTTCTTTATCTTAAAGATTCGTTTAACTCACACGGGCAGGTCAAGGGTCAAAAACATTCAAAGCATTCCAATTTCAACAGAATCTCTCATTTATTTGATAGTCTTATTTTATTTAAACAGCGTTGTCACTCAAATTAGTTTTCTTTATTAATACAAGTAATTTTACTATAAACAAATATTTATTTTTAACATCTTAGAATATGCTTTATTCACTTTTTTTTTTGGCTCACACGTCATAGGCATCTTCCGGACCTCCTACCAGTTTCACAAAGATGCCCCGGAGAAAAGTTCTTCTACATTTCAGGTATATCACTAGTAGACCTGGGCCAACAACACTTCACCAAAAAGAAGCAATGTCCCCTATTAAACTGTTCCATACACACTCTAAGAAGCACATGAATTCACGGCAAAATGGAACGAGATTCTGGAAGATTAGATGATTATATTAATAGAGAAGAATAAGCCCTGTGGTACATTTCTAATTTTTACTTCCTACAAGAAATAATCGACTAGTCAATCCCTAACCATCTATAACCATCTCCGCACAACATTTACCCAACAAATGGATCCAGAGTCTCTCAACAGTCAACACATATCAAGAAATGTTTGACAGCAAACTCAGTTCACACTTCTCAGCACTGCCAACAACTAACAGTGCACAAATTTACTGGAAATTTAGCTCCTGCATTTAATTTTCACGAGAGCATATCAGTATGGCAAGGTGAATGGTAAAGCATATATATCAGCCTCAGGCAAGTAGCAAGCATGTGGCAAAGTAGTGTAGTTTGCATGAGGTAGACCAAGACTTCCCACTTTAGCAATTTTGGCTCCACATTTCTTGTCCTGCTTTGTCCCAAACAGCCACTCCATATCATCAGAACTGCAGTCAGGTTCCATTGGAGGTGAAACCCAGTTCTCAATAAAATCTCTCAATTTTAAAGATTGAGGGGAGCAGCAGCACAAGCTTGATGGCACAACAGTTTCGGCCATCTGAGCAGAACTTTCGGACACTCTTGTAGCGTCACAAGGTTTTTCTTCACTGATCCTTAATATGAGTTCTGGACACATCTCTGTGGAAGTAGAACAGGGCCGTTCTCCCTCTTCCAAGCCTGTTCTGTGAGACTGTTCCTGCATCACTTGAGTACATGCATCATAAGTCCCCCCAGAGGCAGTGCAAGGCTGTTCCTTGCTGGGTAACACTTCTGGATCATTTTGCCTTTGGAGAGGCAACCGGATCCGAATAATGCTTCCTTCATATTAATAATAACAATTTGAAGAGAGAACATCAGTGCCGATGTGAACCAAACAAACCCAACAAGCAAACAGCCTCCCCCTCGAAAGGGGAAAACACATAGGCACTCACCAGAATTATTCTCACCATCGGGGGATGAGCTCAGCTTCTGTCTTTTGGTGCTTCTAAGAGTGCTGTCAGAAGAGTTCTGAGATCCAACAGGATGCCCTTGCTCTTCCGTAAGGCTACTCTTCTCAAGTTCATTTTCTGTTTCCTTTTGAAGGCCTCCTCCTTTCTGATCTTCTAGGTTCCTGTCATCCTTGTGCCTTTTTTTATGTCTGTGCTTCTTACTTTCAACCGCTCCACTTCCCCCAACCTTTTCCTTTTCTTTTTTCTCCCGTTTTTTATCTTTCTTCCTTCCTTTCCTTTCCTTCTTGGCCTTCTCTCCAGAGCGTTGGAGCTTCAAATCACAAAAGTAACCATCAATTTGAGAACAAACAAACATGGGAATAGCCAAAAAGGGCAAGCACCAACAATGTCATCGAGAAGAGAGCATGAAGACTTAAACAGAGTTGTTTACTTAGATGTAGTTGGTACAAGTAGGAATGCAAAAGTGTATCTAAGTGAAAACAATCAGAGAAATGCCACAAAAAAGACCTTTAATAAAGGAGATACAATCTTAAGAATGATTGCAGAGTTTTGCATGGAGTTACAGGTACGCTGCCATCTCACCACCAAGGCAATATCGAGACGAATCACATTTATGAATAATATTCCAAACCCATAATATTCTTCTTCCCAATGACAAAATATAAGATTTAGTAATTAACAAAGATGTAGTTCCAGCAGCCCAGCCATGTCAAACATGACCTAATCAGATACATACCATAACTAACACACAAGTTTGTACTGAATCTTAATCAACCTAAATGAAGTCTATAAACCTATAGCTAGCAATGAATTTTCTGGAGCTCCTCTTCCATAGTTCCTTATCCAGTCATATTGATCTTGTGACAACATGAAAACACTCTATTGATTGTTTGTGCTCTAAATGGTTAAAGCGAGCCTACTTACAAGAACCTAACATTAAGCATCAATTACAGAATAATTTTCAGATGAACATAGATGCGATGCCATTTTAATGCAGGTACAATTGGGCAGAAGGCAGTTCGGCGATAAAAATGGGTCGTGAGAAGAAATATTGTTCCAGCCCTATTAATCAAATACTGTATGGCAACTTATATAATTATTGATGATGAGAACGACAATGCACTAACATAATTTTTTTTTCTTCATTGGGTATTGACAGTCAGATGAAAGAACTCTAGATGTATTTCTTTATTGGGTAGTGACAGGCATATTAGAAAATACTAGATGTTTTTTGTTCGTCGGGTAGCGAAATGCAAGTGAAAAGAAACAAGACTAGGAATACTGGCAATTTCAGTGTCAAATTCTTTATCACCATAAAAGAACAATCACTTCCCCAGAGTCCGCCTAAGAGTCGATAAAGATAGACTTTTGTAGCAACTGTTCGGATTAAAGAGTACATGCGCTCCTGTTTTCTTTTAATTCATAACTTGAGGTATAATTTACACAATCCCTAACACAATATTTACTCTAGTATACACAAATTACCACAATCAGGCGATTGGGAACCGAACACATTCAGTAGACTTTTGTAGCAATTGTTAGGATTAAAGTGTACATGCGTTTCTTTTTTCTTTTAATTCATAACTTGAGGCATAATTTACACAATCCCTACACAATATTTACTCTAGTATACACAAATTACCACAATCAGACGATTGGGAACCGAAAACATTCAGTAGTCAAGTCAGTCAATGGCAATCAAGCCATGAATGCTCAACAAACAAACCTTGATCGATTCGATCAGAGCCTCATCACGAATACCATTCTTCACATATCCCGGTGGAGGATACGGGAAGCAACGAGACATCGCTCAAGCGGACAAAGCGCAATTTCGTGTGAAAGAATTCAAGATCTGTCAGAAGAAAGTAATCGAATCCAACTTAAAGCTAAAATTTAATCGGCCAAGAGAGACGGTATCAAGGTTTTAGTAAAGATACAAGTAATTTTCCCGCGCAAATCTTGTTCAGATCGGGACAAGAGGGTGGCTTTAGGGTTAGGGTTTGAGAGGACAAAACGCGCAAACAGAAGCTAGAGGGGATCTTCAAGTCTGATCCTGGAAATGAGAAACTTCGCAGAGCATTACTTATAGAGGCAGAGATATCCCCGTGTTTGGAAACAGGTATATCACTGAGAGTCAGGACGCGTGGAAAATAATCATTGCCTCGTTAGAACGACCTCTGTTTGGAAACGGTAGTGGAGTTATTCTCCAATTAGGTATATTCAGTGTTTCTCCGGTTAATTTTCTCCAGGCCAAAGTATCAATAATGATAAAAGCAATTTTAGATTGAGAGGAAACTTTTTCAATGTTGGACTTGATAAAGTTAAGTAAAAATTACCTTAAACTATAAGCCCAAATTACTTGCAATTTTACTGTTCAATTTTGATGTGATAGATTTTCATTGTTATCAAATTTCAAATAATGTTTTTAGTCTAGAACTAGTTCAAATAAGTCAAAATAAAATTACTCAGTATAAATTGATTTGGTTTAGATCTATCCATAGATTTGGTTTTAAAATTATACTTTCAAGGAAGGATGTGCCGAAAACCAATTAACCTCAGCTAGAAAATAGTAATATTCCAATTAACTAAATATGATCAGATACCATAATTCCATAAAAAAAAAATTAATTAATTTACAGAACAACACAAGCATTAGGATTGTCGTCACTGAACGCAGTGGTGTACTTAACTTCGAGAGAGCAGGCAGGTGCAAGGGCAGAAGCTTGGGGGTCCTCCAAGACATTTCGCACGTACCCAGGTGGGGCCTTTTTATCATACGCGCCTGGCGCGTACGGGTGAGGCACAACATCATACGGTACATAAGGCCAGAACTCTGCCTTCTTCCCCGTTCGATGTCTCACGCGTTCCAGCACTTTGTCAGGGTCCACGTACCCAATCACTGTCAATTTGCTTTGTTTGGGGTCCACCTCCACACGTGTGACCCCCTTCATGCCATCAACGGATTTCTTCACTCTTCTCTGGCACCCTTCGCAGTCCATCTTGATTTTAATCTCCACCGTCTGATTTATTCACACAAAAAACAAAAATGTTTCCCACACTCGTAGGTCGTTAACATCATGTTGAAAAGCATGAAAATCGTTCTACTTGAGAAAATGCGAAAAGCGCTCGAAATACAGACCTGTAATTGCTTTATTTTTTTGAATTTCTTGTGGCTGAGAATGCCATCGCGGCAGTCGCAGAGTTTGGAGATGTTAGCAAGAAAGCCCATTGCGGGACGTAAACAACACCAAAACAAGTAAGTGATTCTGATTCACGCCAAGCAATTAGTAAGGTATATTTTATCGTTGAAAGTGATTTTAAAACGATCAGATTCTTCTTAGAAAGAAAAACCAGTACAAGGAATCCTAGCTTATATATGTGTGTGTGAAATTAGAGTGATGAGTTATTAACCTCATGAGCCGAAAAGCGAATTGAGGCGGTGTAGTTGTTGTTGTGATGACACATGCTGTCTGGTGTATGTGGAGGAATCTAGAGGCACCACGTTGTTTCTAGGCCTGGTGAATATTGAGCAGAAGCACTTTCATGCTTCGAGCTTGATCGCATTTTAACTTACTTTGGACACAATGGAGTAGTATTTCTACTGATAATATGGACATGTGCTGGAGAACTCTGGTAACTTACTTCGATGGTTTAGTTGCTGTTCAATTTAATAAT
The DNA here is from genome assembly GCF_011075055.1 of Mangifera indica. Classification (NCBI taxonomy): domain Eukaryota; kingdom Viridiplantae; phylum Streptophyta; class Magnoliopsida; order Sapindales; family Anacardiaceae; genus Mangifera; species Mangifera indica. Next base: position 774,524 of record NC_058152.1, read on the forward strand.
GGAGGATCTCGAAATCAATTAAAACAAACAGATAAACACAAATTGCTTCTTAGTAACCACAAGATATAATAATATTTGTTAAAAGAAACATTGTTTGTAGAAATATAAATTAAAATAACCAAATTTTCGAAGTTTTATAAAATAATAAATTACATGTTTTATTTTTATACCTATATAATCATCCGTCTCATTTTTTATGAGACTATCTTCGTATATGAATTGAAAATTTTCGTCATTCTCCAATATTTGAAAAATCAGTTTCATCCTTTTCGATACACTTTCATACAAAAATCTGGGTATATCCAGTAAATCAACTTTCCACAGGGAAGATTTAGTGTGTATTTAGAAATTTTATTCGCTTTTCTTCATCGTCTTTCACTATGCGTCCAATCCACGTGTTTAAAGTGTATTTTTACTTTGCAAACTGGAAAACGAACATCATTTGTGAGTGTTTTTATATTAAATTGTACAAATTTTGTCCAAAAACTAGTTTGAATGCAATATTGTAAGGTTTTAAGTTTCTTTTTTAAGTTAGGATTTTAGATTTATATGTTAAATTTGATTTATTTTATTTGTGTTTAGGACTTACGGGTTTGAGAATTTTGGAAGGATGGAAGAGAATTAAATGTTTCTGGTTATGCGGGATGCAAATAAATGGGTTAGTGTATTTTTTTATGTGATATAGAACAAATGCCAACTGTAGAATGGTTTTGACAATTAGCATATATTCTTCAATTGGCATAATCTCTATGCTAACTCGTGCAAATTCTGCATTAACCTGAATATTTTCTCAAGTCCATACCTAAGAAATTAAGCTTGGACTTTGTGCAACCTCTGTACCAACCTGTGTAAACATTACGCTTAGAGTTTATTTTCCTGAGTGTGGACTTGAGTTGGCGTATTCTCTACGCTACCTCAAGTCTAGACTCCAGAGAGTTACCCTGAGACATTTTAATGACAAAAATACCCTTGAATCCAAACAAAACTCTATTTCATCGACGCTCAATCTCTATATACACTCCATCTTCAGTCCTCTTCATCTTCAATGGATCTCTCCATTTTCACTCAATCTCCATATTGACATGTTTTCTTATTTAAGGTGTATAATATTTTTCTACTCCTAATATGTTGTTGTATTGATTATTGTTGATTGAGTAGTGTAGGGACAATGAGTTATTATTGATTTATACCTTAATTGTGTATTGGATTTAAATATAAGGTTTACATATTAAGCTTGCATTTTTTGGCCGAAACTTATGGATTCGATCTAGTTCTAAGTTTCTCTCGAAAAACACAAGAATGGAGTGAGAAGAAGGTTGGACAAAAAGGAGGTGCAAGCCGAGTAAGAAGGTTTCAGCTGGATTTAGCCAAATTGGCATAATAATATGTTAGCTGAATCATGGCACCATCCAACCAGAACCCCACTTTTCAGCCAAAATTTTATCATGTTTGCCGCATTCTTGCATTTAAGACAAAAATACCCTTTAGAATAATCGCTTAGTGTAAAAAGTCTTTCATGTAAGTTAGTTGATGCTGCATGAACTTTAAAATAGTATCATTCCATCTTGCTAAACTTGATTCCACCGAATTAGATCAAGTTTGATGAGATGAAATGTGATTGTCTCATAGTTCAATTCATCCAAGTAGGTGAATTTTTTTTTTTTTTTAAGATACAATTGGCCAAATAGGGTGTTTCAACTAGATGCATCCAACTTTATTGGCTTTTTCATATCATTTCTAGTCAAATATGATGTTTTGTTGTTTTTTAATTATGGCTTAGTATTAACTATTTTATTTTCTCTTTTTTGTGTCATGTCAGCAATGCACGTGATTTGAGTATGAAGGATTATATTTAGTTACACTCATCATGTACAATAAAAGCTTAAACATTACCTTCAATAAGCAAACAAAGGTGACCTTTTCATGATAAGCAATATGATTGAATGTCATGAGAATGTAATACTAATTACTTATATCGGTCTAGCAAGTGAGGAAATTATGTACGCTATTATAGTAAACCCTAGTCCATGTACCTTTGGAATTTAAGTCATTGACAAAGACCATATGAGAAATATTGTAGTTTTTTAAGTTTTTATTCTTATTGTTGTTCCTTATTTCTCATATACATTATGCCATTTTTATGCTAATCTTTTCATATTATACCTTTTACCAGTTAATTTACTCTTTTTTTTACTTTATTATTTCTTTCTTAATGTTAGATAAAAACTTCTACCGTTTTACCTTTCTATTTTAAAATTTTTATGGTCGGGAGGCCTACACCAATGACAATTGGTTAATTTTTAGTGTTAGATATCAACTTCCGCACTAACAATGAATGAAAATATGGGTATAAACGTTGATGTATCGTAATGTGATTAAATGTTTTTAAATTAATGATAAAATAACACCTAATCATATGATGATATGTTAATGTTTATCCATATATATAATGTTAGTGCATGTTATACTACTCTTCAACTTCTTACAAACAATTTGAACTTTCTGAGTTTGGTATTTTAATTTGCTTATATGGAGAAGTAAAAGTTTTTAATGGATATCAAAGAAAAGAAAGGCAATCCACTGACGAGGGTTTACCTAATTTTTAGAAAGTTTTGGTAAATAATTGGAATTCACTTTAGTGAATGCTTACACAAAAAAGAATTAAGAATTGACAAAACAAAAGTGTTGGGAAAGAGTAGCAATAGTCCTCACATGCCGGGGAGAAAATGCCTCTCACGAAGACGAAGTCATCTTAATCAATTATTGTTACTTAATTTATAGTGCCAGAGAATTTTATAATCTAACAGATGGATAAAAATATACTAGTCTTTTATGTTGTTGATAATCACTTATCTATGTGTTGGGTAAAATGACCCAATTTCTAAAATTAGCAATCCAGGTTAAAAAAATAGGTGTTCTAGCAACAGAACGGGTGCTCCAGTGATGTGAACAGGTGAGTCTCCAATTTTGAGCTGACTGTTGAACGGTAAGTGGAATGGTCTCATTCTTAACTTGAACGACTTATCTAGGACAGGCATTCTATTAAATGGAATGATTGTTCTATTAGGGATATATATTCATTATTTCACAGATTTTTACTAAGTTTAAGAGAGACTTAAGAGAATGGATAGGTTTTTAATTTGCCAGACTTGATATTCTAGAGAATTTTCAGTCTCTTGTATTCTCCTTGCATTTAGGGCTGGATTCGAGCCGAGCCGAGCTCGGCTCGCAGCCAGCTCGGGCTCGGCTCGGCTCGAGTTCGGCTCGGCTCGGCTCGTTTTTTATATCAAAACGACGCCGTTTTGTATATATATATGATCAAAACGACGCCGTTTTGTATAAAAAAATTTTTAAAAAAATATACCGAGCCAGCTCGGGCTCGGCTCGAGCTCGATCGAGCCGAGCTGAGCCCGGCTCGTTTCGGGCTCGAACCGAGCCGAGCCGAGCTCGAGCTCGAGCTGGCTCGGCTCGAATCCAGCCCTACTTGCATTAAAACTTCAGTAAAGTGATTTCTTCATTCTTTGCTTGGGATTTTTTTCAATTGGTGTTTCTATGTAAATTCCTTGTGTTCTTTTGCTCTTGCATTGTTTGCTGGTTTATTGCTTTCTTATTTGTTTACTTTCCGCAGAAAGTGTCCACCTCTGACAGAGGAGTTGGGTTCTTGCTCCAGTCTAAATCTCCCTTAAGATTAGTAATTTCTAGTCACGCCTAAAGCTGTTGCCTTTGTAGGTTGTATCTTTATCCAATAATTTACAGTTCGGCAAAGGCTAGGTCTTGGACAGATGATCTATAGTTCAAAATATATTAAATTCTCAAGTATTTTAGGATGAGATACGGTTGGTGGTTTGTGTTAATTGAATTCCAAGAGTTAGAGATCGATGGCCATGAAAACGACTAATAACAAAACTCATCAAATTTAAAACAGAAGCCTAAGCAGCCGGTGATATCACTTGTAGCCGAAAATGCCTTGTAGGATATCAGATTTTGCCAGCGTTGAGACAATTTTAATGTAATAGGTACATCAAGCTCCGAGATTGTTTTAAGTTTAGATTATCACATAGTAGTTATAATTTGTTAAAGAGATATATGAAGATAAGATATCAAGTTAATTTTTATATATAAACAAATTTTACGAATTTATTTTGTAACTGAATGATTTTGAAGTGATGAAAAATGTAAAGAATTACGTCGCTCAATCATGTATTGATTTATATAGTATAGATTTATTATAGGAATATATAGTATAAATATAGGTCGTAAGGTTTATTGGACATTGATGAGGTCAATGAATCTATTATAATTTAAGTTACATTGCACAACCCAGAAGTGAACTAAATTTGAATAAATGAGTTTGGTGAGCTTGAGTCTTGACTTATCTGCACAAATCTGAATAGAATATAAACTTTCAATGTATGAAGTGAGTCAAATACGAGTTGAGCTGATCTTGAGTTAAGCTAGTTCAAACTAAACCCGCATTGAGCTCCCTTGAAAATAAATCGAAAATGAATTTCACTTTGCTTAAGTTTAATTCAAAACATCAATTAACATATTATATTCTTAAAGTGAAAAATATTTATTAGTGGATAGAGATATGAACGGTCACGTTTGCAAATAATCACTTCTGGAAAATATATTTGAAAATTGGAGGCTACTTTTACGAATAAAGTATGATTAATAAATAAAGGCCAAAGGACTATTTCCCACCTAAGGTTTAGTGTAAATACAATTTTTCACACGTTAATTATTAAAAATTTAAATATTTATTTTTTATTAAGTTTTATTATTATGGTCAGATATAAAATTATAATTTAACAAAAATATTTTAAAACTAAAAGTATTTGGATACATTCAACATCCCCGTGAATTGATGTGTCATCGTCAAAATATATACAAGGCAAACAGGTCGACTCACGTGAATTGAAAATTGATACTCCTACCATTTTGGGCCTTTACTAAGAATTAAGGCTGCATCAAAGCCCACTTTTAGCTCTGATCCAAGCCCACTTGACTTGATTTTAGTGAGAATTCATGAATAAATTGGAAAATATTGATTAGGTAATAATGTGATACTACATTTTTAGTAAGCCAAAGTCGTTGATACGGGAATTAAACCAATACGATGATGATGCAGCAATGTGAAGAAATTGTGGTGAGAGTGTCCCTGTGTGATTAGCAAAAACAATACAAACAGTGGAAGGAGAAACGGATTTTCATATGAGTCTATTGTCTGGGCAACAGAATCCATGTCTACTATAATATTATTACTATTTTACAATGGAAACAACTATGAAGACTGGTTCTGAGAGATTATTAGAAAATTTTTAAAGAGAATTCATATCATATCTTTTTTGCTTAAAAAGATGATAAGAGAAGAAGATAGAAACATCATAATACTTTTTATTTAACGTGATTCGTGTCATTGAAATTGTGCATCTCTTTTAGAATTAACGCAACATAATTTATCTGATCGATAAGGTTATAATTATCTCTCGAGATAATTTGAATATTTTATCTAATGAAAGACAAGTGACACATTTCTAACTGAGTTGAGATGCAAAGAAAGAGAGAAGATGATTTGGAAGATAATGAAACAACACTTCAAAGACGACGAGAGCATAGGTACCAGCTCCAACAACTTGCCAAAGGACCACAAGCAAAAGTCAAGTCTCAAGTCTTCCGGAGAGATATGCCTCAATCTCTATCTCAATTTCCTTTTTTTTTTTGTAAAAAAAAAAAAAAGAAACCCATGTATAATTATTCAAAATCTAACCCCATTAATATAAAAAGGATTAGATCTTACGGTAGAATCACATAAAAAAGATGTAATTTTAACAAATTACATATATCAAGATGTGATCTTACTTAGACATAAGTCAACAATTAAAACAATATTAAAAAAGTGCAGTTTCAATTAAAATTATATCAAAAAAGGTATAAGTTTATTAAATCACACCTATCTAGCATGATTTGTTGATCACACATTTTTCTCGATAAAAGTTAATAAAATATTTTGAAAAGCAAACGAGGTTTATATCATTTTATGTTAGTTATTTTCTTTTAAAACAAATTTGAGTTTACCCTAATTTTGTTGTAAGCCAAGCTTTTGTTCTGTTCACTTTGCGGCGGACATGAGCAACATTCTAATTGTATAATCAAATATAATATATGAATAAAACTTTATAATATAAGTAGTGCCTGTGACACTAAAGTATAGTTAGCCCCGTGATACAAAAATATGTCCCCGTGACTAGTGTTCACATAATTTTGCGAAATATATTGGGAAGATTTTTTTCATTAAGAATTTAGTTTGTATTAATTAAATAAATAAAAATAAATTATAATAATTATATTTTCAACTATTGTATAAGATAAATTAAAGTTTTATAAATTAAATTTAAGATTTTATTAATCCTTAAAATTTAAATACTTTGATAGATAATTAATTAATTAATTAATGTACATAACAAACATGTCTTCAATTGAAAATGTCTCAATTGACATCTTAACATGGTGTGGAGGGTCCATCCCAGAAGGCAGATTCTTGCTCTTAGAAAAGCGCAAATTATTGGTAATAACGAAAAATTAAGTATCACATTCTTCCACCTAACTTCAACCCACCCAACCACACCCTTATATTATTATTTTTGTCTCATCAATTTGCGCCTAATTGTTTGCTTTGCCTTTAATCATACAAAATTATCAATATTATCTTTTTTGTTTCATTATTGGGAAGTCGTGCATCCATTTTCACTACATTTTTTATGAAGAAATAAAGCCATATTCAGCCTGAGTTTGGTGTTCTCCTGCCTTTCTAATCACTATGCACTAACAATTCTGTCCTCTTCAATAAGGGTTTATGTTAGGTTTGATTTCGAATCGATTCGAAACTAATAAATTAAGGGTTGAAATTATTAAAAAAATAAGTTGTTATTGATTAAAAAATATTTTAATTCAAATTAAACTAAAGCAAATAATTAATACAATATTATTTTAATATGTATTAATTAAAATAACGTTGTTTTAGTTAATTTGTATTAAAATTTTATTAAATATAGTAATTATTTATACTCAGTAATCTTTTAAGTAATCTATCTTTAAAGTAATCTATCTATTTTGATAATAAAATATTATCCAAACTAAATACCCCTTTAAGATTTTAACTTCAATGCTGTATTTATTTTTTAGTAATAAGAAATTTTATTTGAATTGAATATTTTTTTAAAATCAAACCAATTATATTAAACATAATAAATTTTAAATTTAGTGATGAATTTTATAATTATAATTATTAAACTAAATAAATTTAAAATTTTATTTTAATATATTGGTGAAGAAAAAGATTTTTCCACACTTTTAACCAACTTTTCTCTTCACTAATTCTTATGCCTTAATTTCCCAATTTCTCTCATTAAACTCTACCCAAAAGTGGCAGACATGATTGAATTACAGCACCCAAAAAAGCAAGACCCAACAAATGAAATAATTTCCCAGTTTAATCGCTGCCCAAAATAATTGAGATGCGCCATTGCCATGCCATGCCATGCCATGCCTGCAACTTTTGTTTTTAGATCCTGGACAAACTAGCACAGCGACTCCACAACATGAGCAGCCATACAAATTACAAAATAAATTTGGCAGTGGACACACATGTGAGTTATCTAAATATTATTGGTCCACGTGGCATGTCAGACGTGGAAAGGAAATTTGCGTCTTGTTTTCTGTTTTCTGTTTCTCCCCACCCAAACTATTATTAAATTACAATAATATCCTTCTCCTCTTTTTCAGATCTTGATCCATTAACTTTTTATTAACTCTTGCTTGCTTTGCTTCGAATATTTGACTAATTATCGTCACTACTTAGCCGCTGTTTGTTTGTTTATTTATTTATTTATTAAGAATATAATGTGATAATTGATACTTTGAATTATAACTATAGATGGATTCGAATTAAATCGAGTTTAATTAAGATAAAACTCATTTTTAATTTGTTTTCAAAAGAGTTTAACTTATGTTTGATTTGGGTTTGTTGAGCTCAAGATCAGTTTGATTTGTGTTTGGTTTATTTCATAAAATAGAAGTTTGTATTTGATTCATATCCATATAAACAAGCAGAATTTGGCTTTGGCTCGTTGAACTCATTTGTTTGAATTTGATCTATTTATGATTTGTGTGGTGGGGTTTAAAATTTTTTAAATATATTTTAACTCAAATTTGTATATATCAAGTTCGGGTTTAAATTTAAATTTATATATGTTAGACTCAAAACTAGATTTATTAAACTCGTATCAAATTTAAATAAGTTTACTTCAAATCTAATCCTAATTATAATTAATGAGATTATAACCATCCTCTCTAATCTATTAAATATAAAAGAGATATAAGAGAATAAATTTGTTGAACTCAGTTTGTTCCAATATTAAATTATAAACATTGATATTTAAAATTATCTATATTTAATATATATAATTTTATTTATGACCAATTAAAAGAATAAATTGAGATAAAAAAATACCCGTGATCGGGTCAGTATGCATTCCAGATCAGATTTCCTCATGCCAGGGTAGTCATTTAGATAGTCGTTACATTGATTTATATGTTTCTTTATATAAATGTGTGTAACATGTTTTCTAAATTTTACATCAAAAAAAAAATTAATTCATGAATTGCAGGCCTTTTGCATGTTTTATTATTAATAAATAAAATTTTTATGAATATTTTTTCATTACACTAATTTCGATTAGACCTCTAAACTAAATCCCACCCACCATCATCATGATGATGATCATGACGATCTTCATCAAATATTAACTAGCCTTTTTAACCACCAATAACCATGGTAAAGACACATTAGTCAATGTAATTAAGTCTTTTTCACTTTTTATCTCACCGGTAACTTTGCCAGCTGGCCATCTTCACGCTTTATCTGAAATGCTAACAGTCAACCCAAAATCAGCGGCGCGAAAGATTGCTTTCACCCATGACGTTTGAGTTTAAAACAGAGACATCCACAAGATTTCAAAATTAACAGATTCACCCGATTAGTACATGAAGACTAAAATGCCCTCTTTAGTCCAAAAGCTAAAACTGATCCGATCAAACAGTCCAACCAAGTTCTTAACCAATGCTCTCTTTAGAATCTCTTGGGTGTCTTGATAATTCACTCAAACCTCACGGGTGAAAAGTAATGATGCATGATGCAATGCAAATGGAGGGGTATTTGTGTACTTTCACATGCTATCTCTGCCACTAAATGCTTGTCTGTCTGGTTTGGCGAAATGGATGGCAGTGTGTGCCTGAACCAAATGGAGAGACAAAAATGCACCGAAACTGTGACCAATAAAAGATAGAGATATAGCTTGAGACTGAGATTGGACTTTGGACTCCAAATCCATTCGCTGAATTGAAGAAGAAGAAGAAGAAGAATCTGCCTTCTGCGCAAAGCAATGTCTCTTAGTCGCAGGATTCAGTGCTCTTCTTCTCTTTCCGGATTTTGAATATTCAAAATAACTTGGGAGTTGATGAGTATGTCACGAGCATTTGCATTATTTGGAATAAAATTTAATATCTATTTTGGCGCTCTTCACGTCGAAGAGAATTCTAGTGGAGGAGTTTTTTTTTTTTTTTTTTATAAAAATTTTTATGGAGAAGTTGACATTGAGGTAGCGTAATGGATACTTTCAAGATTTTGGTACTCATAATTTTGCATTTTGTTGCAGCTGATATCTCCACTGTGAATCTTTTAGTGGATTTTCTGAAGCATCAGTGATCTTGATACACAGTCTGAGCGCCATGGCTGGAGAGATCGTAAGCTCAGATCTTCCTTTTTGAACACTGCAACTGGAGAAAGATTTAGCAAGTATAGATGTTCTAATTGTCCTGAAACACTTGGCTAAGAACTGAGAAGAGGTAAAAATAAAAAAATAAAAACACTAAAAAAATTTTAAATTTTTGGATTTTCATTATTTTTTGATAAATCATGGCTTGTAAAGTTCATTTGTGCAGCTAGATAGTGGTACAAAGATGTCAACTTGGGAGCATTTGGGAGAGATGGCGACCGTGGCCCAACTCACGGGCACTGATGCGGTTCGACTGATAGGAATGATAGTAAAAGCTGCAACTACTGCTAGAATGCATAAAAAGAACTGCAGGCAATTTGCGCAGCATCTGAAATTGATAGGGAACTTGTTGGAGCAGCTCAAGATCTCAGAGCTTAAGAAATACCCGGAGACACGAGAGCCTTTGGAACAGCTTGAGGATGCCCTTAGAAGGTCTTACATTTTAGTAAACAGTTGTCAGGACCGGAGCTATCTGTATCTCCTTGCCATGGGGTGGAACGTTGTGTACCAGTTTCGAAGGGCGCAGAACGAGATTGATCGATATTTGAAGATTATTCCTCTTATTACTCTTGTTGATAATGCTCGAGTGAGGGTATTGATTGTTCTTAGCCCCTATTTTTCACTATCAGATGCAGACTGTTTTAGTATTTGTAAAAGCTTGTATATTGTTTACAAAAGTATTGATTGGTTTACTTTTTCAAATTACTTGCGATGAAAATGAATACCCTGCACCTGCTATAATTATTTTTTTATCTCTCGATTTAATTAGATTTGGGTTTCATGTAAATTTTAATTACCAGATGGAAAGAAAGTTCAACGGGCTAATTGGGCTACAAGGAATATTTTAAAGTCTCCTTGTGGGATTTTATAGGGTGACCTACTTTTTGATGATTCTATTATTGTGGATCGCCTTTCTTTGTTGATGACCACATGCAACTCTGTTTCGTATTGTTCTGCATCATAGATCAGTAAAGATGTGCCTAGGGTCTTGTATTATGAGAGTTAGATCAATAAGATCACTCTGTTGGATTGATTAGTTTTCTTGCTAGTATGTGGTGGTGATGTTATAATAACATAATAGTTGAGCTGAATAATTTATCTGATACTTGACAGGAGAGACTGGAAGATATTGAGAAGGATCAACGCGAATACACATTCGATGAGGAGTACCAAAAGTTGCAAACTGCTATCCTGCAAAGGGAACCTTCAAAACATGAAACTATGGTTCTTAAAAAGTCTATATCTTCTTCCTACCCAAACATGGGGTTTAATGAAGCATTGAAAAAGGAAAATGAAAAGCTTCAACGAGAATTACAGCTATCACAAGCTAATATGGATGTGCAGCAGTTTGAAGTGATTCAGCGTTTGATTGATGTTACAGAAACCGTTGCAGCAGGTCCTCTTCCGGAAGAGAGTTCACCGAAAAAAGTTTTTAAGAAAGTAGAGGACACCTATTCTGATGCTGATAGTGAGAAACATTATTCATATAATGAGCACTCTCCTAAAAAAATCGATTCTCGCGCGACTTCAAGGTTATATTTTCTTTTCTGCTCCCATGTCTCTTAAGTTGAATGCACATTACAGCTCATGAATAGTGCCTATGTTGACATATGGAGTAGCCTGTATATATCACCGTGTATCTTTTGTATATTTGTTCTATAATATGTAGCAATAACTTAATTTGAATATGCCAAAAAGTAACTGCAGTATTGACTAGATAATGTGGTTTTAATTGTTATAGAGGATTTAACTATGGGGGCGTTTAGTTTTGGGAAAGTTTTATTAGTAAAATTGTAATATTACTTTGAAGATAAATTACCTTAAAGATTACTGTGTATAAATTATTATTATGTTTGATAAGATTTGGTAAAAATGGGTAGGTATAAATAATTATTATGTTTGGTTAGAGGTAATAAAGGAATACTATTATATTATTTTACTTAAGTACTTTTAAGTATAATTATTTTAAAATATTTTTTGTGTTATTTGTTATATTAATTGAAAATAAGATTATTTTTTTCCTAAAAAAATTAATAAAAAAAATTATATGTTATAATAAAATCAAGATTAACTTGATAATTTTTTAATACCTAAGGTAGAAGTGGTAATTAGATTATCTCTTATATTGTCTGTCATATCATCATTGATAATAGAAGATTACCGGAATCTTTTATTGCTTATAAACCAAACAAAGTAATGTAAGTAATAAAAAATAGATTAGTAGAATAATCTTTAATCCCCCTCAACCAAACGCACCCTATATGTGATTAGTTTTATTCCAAGCAGTTGGGACTTAAGCTGTGTGCCTATAAGAGTTTAATGTATTCCTGCTGTCCTTTAGCATCTATTTGTTTGCATGAATACAAGCTTCGATATTGTAACAAGTATAACAAATGATGCTGAAAGTATGATGCAACCTTTTTTGTTCAGAAGCACATCTTCAGTTTCATCAGGACAGGATCTACTGTCAAGAAGGGGCTCTTATCAGCATGAAGAATGGCATACTGATCTGCTTGGCTGTTGTTCTGAACCTCTTCTGTGTATGTTCTCTCATGCTGTTGATCACTTTAGATTATCTTTTGGAAAGTTGTACTTCATTAGTTTGTCAATACTCATATAGTGGTATGTTTCGTGCCCATTGCATTACTGTTTTAGTTTATCTGTTTTAGCAGTAACATTGAGATCTGGAATTATGCTTTTGTTTTTCATAGCTGCATTAGTGCTCCTGCTAATATATGATAGTGAAGTCTATCCCCAATTTTTTTTTTTTCTCTTTCTACTTTGCAACTAAAGTCACATTCTGTATACTCTTGAGAAATATAGGCCGCTGAATTGCGATCTTGTATATTCCGAATGTTTTCTTAGTATCTAAACAGCTTGTCCTCATTGCAGGTATAAGGACATTATTCTATCCTTGTGGCACATTTTCAAAGATTGCAACTGTGGCGAATAACAGGCACATGTGTGAGTAATTTCTAACCATTGGGTCAGTTTCAAACTAATAATTGCTTATCCTGTGCTTAGATGTGATAGAATTGGAACCTGAAGTTACGCCCAACCTACTAGTTTAACATATTATTGGCTAATGTATTTTTTGTAGGAATTTTTCTATTAGGTGTTTTGTTTGTTTTTTTGTTTGCTTGTGCAAAATTGGTTTAAAATTTAAAATTGGAATAGTCTGATCATGTTGAAATCCTCTTATTACACTAATCATATTCAAAGTTTTGTTTTAAAGCACAATGCTCCAACATGCTCTGATCCACTAAACAGAATTCCTGCAAGATATATCATACTATCGGCATACTCTTTTGCTTATAATCTACTTTAAGCCAGTTTGAGTTACAAATGTTACAATTTCTGCAAAATGGCTATGAATTGTTTTAGATGCCTCAAGGAGAACATGGTTTTTTAAGCGACAATGCTTATCACAACCTCCTTTTAAACTTAATTGTCAGGTAGACTAGGTAATCAGACCTTGATTTCACCTTCAGTGGCAGTGATCTAGCATCCTGTATCAAATTTGAATGCTCCACTGAGTATCTTTTGGCCTTGGTCATGGGTAGTATCATTAGGTTTCTGAATTCTGTTGCACACTAATTTGTTTAAAGATGCAAACTGGTTTACCTGGCTTCAGTGAAGGAGAATATTAGATATGAGGAATTTATCTGGTTACTTTGATCACCATTTGCATCTCACTTAGAAGTTCCTGATTTTTTTGGGTACTGCCTTGACTTTTAAGAGATATTGGTAGTTACCAAATCTAGTGATTCTAGTTCTGACAGGGTTTTATTATATTAATTTCTAATCTTGACTTGCACAGTTTAGAAAAGTTATAACATGCTTTTTTTCAATCTATTGGAAATTGATCATAAAGTGATAATGCCATTGCATTTTTTAATATGAATTTTGACTTTGTTTGCTTTTTCTATCGTTGTTGACCCAGCATTTCAACATGTTTGAGATTTCATTTGTGGCTATAATCAATTGAAAGCTTACATGCTGTAATTGTGGTTGTCTTCATCAGCTTCTGCAGAAGCATGTAATGATCTCATGGCATACTCTTTGATATTATCATGCTGTTGCTACACTTGTTGTGTTAGAAGGAAGCTTCGTAAGACATTAAACATCACGGTACTATTTCTCTACCACTGCAAGGTCATGCTCTCTTTCCGTTAGTACAAAATAGATTGGGAAAATGATTAACCGGCTGAATGCTGCTGCTGTTGTTTTATTCACCTGTTTGTGTGTCACACCATAAATATGGTTTAACTATTGCCATGTTGATTTAAAATGCTATAAGATTGATCATTTTCATAAACATTTAACATAAGCAGACCACTTTAAGATTTTTAGAGGATATTAAATCAGCATAAAGAATAGGAAAATAAAAACAAGGAAAACATACTTATAGCAGATTTTTTATATCATCTTTCTTGCTGGAAATTGTGCACAATGATCTTATACTTGCAAGACTATACCTTAGGATGAACGCTGATGGGGGGTTTGTTTAGCCCCATATAATTAATCATAAAGTGCAACTCTTGATCTTTCTTTAATTTGTTTCCCCTATAATCTCTTTCTTTCACAGGGTGGGTTTATTGATGATTTTTTGTCACATTTGATGTGTTGCTGCTGTGCTCTTGTCCAAGAATGGCGAGAAGTGGAAATCCGAGGCATCTACAGTATGTCCCATGCTAGAGCTTAATTTTTTTTTGGTAAAATCATCCATATCTCTGATAATGAGAACAAATGATTGTATTACCAAGTCTGATAATACTAAGTCGTGGTGTTGCATTATCTTTCTTGGAGCTTCCTTATGCCCTTCTTTTTCATGGATTTTTCTAACAATTTCCCTTTTCCTATGTTGGTATAAAACCAACTTGCAGGTCCTGAGAAGACAAAAACAAGCCCTCCACCCGCACAATACATGGAATCGTAATGACCAAAAGAAAGCTCATTTAGCTGCTGCTTGGAGATTCATCAACTTCCAATCTTCAATAGAGGCAACGGCTGGTTGCCACTGTCATATAAAATTTGTATTGAGAATGCTTCTGCACCATGAATTCACCTCTATGTAAAGTAATATCCAGATTTCACACATGTATGGTGTATTATAGACTAATTTTTTCAAGGTATAGTGTTTTGAGTTAATCACTTGGATTTCTGTACTCTTGTCAGACTAACCAAATTGACTTGAAACATCAAAGCCCATTTTTTCATAGACTCTGATTCTATGTGCACATGAGTATCATTTTGTGTATTAATAATGATATGTCATTATGTGATTGAGTAAATCGAACAAGGGTAAGTCAGCTAGTTTAGTTTTAACATATTTGCTGTGTGCATACCAGTTGGGAGATTACTGCATGTGGATGTTTTTTCCAAGCTGAACATATACAAATTCTTCATCAGCTTCATTGTCAGACAGAATTAGTTCTCATTGTAAAACCAGCAGAGCTGGCCATTTCTTGCCACGGTTCTGATCTCTTTTGAAACCCAAAAAACTCAAGGAATTTGAACAAAGCCTCTCCGGGTCATCGTCACCATGGAAGATCATCATCAAGAGCTCTAATGACAAGCTTTTTGGGTTTATGAAGCTGTCATTATCGAGTCTCAAATGATCAAACATGTGATCGAAGATGACTGCACTGATGGTGGCATACTGGTACCAACTGTCATCAGAATACTGCAAGAAGCACTAGGAAGCTGCCAACATTGAGATTAATGTTGAGGATGACCCAATAAAGCCCAGAAGCTCTGGTCGAGTTTGGAAACAGCCAGCTTCCTTCAAGGATTTCATTAGAACAATTAACCACCATTGCACCACTATGAACATGTCCAGTTTGATATAAATTAAACTAATTATATGGAAAAATAAATGGGCCCAATTGCATGCTCCTGGCCTGGGACCAGGGCCTGGTCTGTCAGAGCTTGGGCGTCCAAAAGTACCAAGCCTCAGAGGCCCGGTCCGGGTTCAGTCCGGGCCCATTTACCCAGGTCTAAATTCTCCAGTCTGTAGACATAAGATCCCCTGTTCTATCATCAATGCTTTAGTAAAAAATGGCTTTATAGAATTGACTCTGCTTGGAATCCGCAATTCATCTCCTCAATAGCTGCAATGTTACATAAGTAGCATATTTGATAATGAAGCTTATGAAATGCCTCAAAAACCTAAAGTTTTACTGCCATCAATGGCTATAACTACATTGACAAAATGGCATGGTTTCAATGTCCATATCAAAGAGGAGAGAATTTATTATCAAATTAAGAATAAATTTAATCCACAAGAATATGAAATTAGCAGAAAAAAAGGTTTGGAATTAGATACCATCATGCCCAAAAACCAGAATGACTTCTATCAAAATTGTAAATCTCATCCTGAACTTTCAGAAGATACTGGTGTTCTTCTGCGTAATCACTCTAACTAGAATTCACTCTGCAATGAATTGTGTCGATACAACAGGGAGAGTGTTCAGTACTGTATCCTATATCCTCACCAAAAGCGGTTTTGATGCTTACTTCCCATCTCTTTCATGCTGCTCAGAAATATCAGTCGCTGAGCTTGATTTACGCATATGTTGAGCTTCCCTTCCTTTCCCTCTCCCTTGGACATCACAATTTTAACTCATGAACAATTTCTTTCAAGTCCACAAGACCACAACCAGGCATTTTTCCGAATTTTCTTTCTTTTATTTGCTCTTTTACCATAGCAACATCCTCCCTCCGACCTGCAACATCATAGACATTCAGTAGCAACCGATAGTAAGAGAAATCGTGTGGATCCATGTCTATCAAAGACTTTGCTATTCTTTCCCCTAAAGCGACATCTCCTTGGAAACGACATGAGCTGAGTATGTTGACCCACACCAATGATTCTGACGGCAATTCCATGTCTTCAGGCATCTTTCCTAAGAGTTCCTCAGCCTTTTCTATAAACCCTGCACCAGAGTAAAGGTTAGCCAGGCACCAATAATGCGCAAAATTTGGCTTGATCTTATACAAATCAATCATCTGATTGAAGTAACCTATTCCTTCTGTCAATAACTTTGCTCGTGCACAAGCACACAGAACACCGATGAAAGTAATTTCGTCTGGAGAAATGCTCTTTCCATCTGCTCTGGTCTGATCCACCAAGTCTGTAAATAATTTAAGTCCAGCCTCTGGTTTTCCATGAATACAATGCCCTAAAATCATTGCATTCCAGCAAACTAAATTCCTAATTTCCATGTTATAGAACACTCTTTGCGCTAGCTCTACCTTACCGCATTTACTATACATATCTATCAGCGATGTATTGAGAATTACATTAGATTTTTCTGACGTCCTTATGATAAACCCATGAACCGAACTTCCTTCCTTCAATCTTGCAGACTTACCACAAGCTGTAAGTACACTGACCATTGTCGTATAGCTTCCTTGAAACCCAGTCTTAACCATTTCTCTAAACAACTTCAACGAGCAGCCAGGGTTTCCGCTCTTTAAATAACCATTAATCATGATATTCCAAGAAACTACATTTCTCTCAGTCATTACATCAAACAGTTGATGTGCAGCCTGCAAATTTCCCGCTCTCACACACCCATCGACCATTGAATTCCAGGAAATCAAGTCCCTCTCAGACATTTCAGTGAAAACCTTCGCAGCATAATCGATCACTCCAAAACAACCATACATATGAATTAAACAGTTCCGCACTTGTAATACAAAATCAACCCCATTTTTCACAGCCAACCCATGACACATTTTCCCTCCTTCAATACAATCAATCTTCGAACAAGAGCCCAAAAGAGGAACAAAGCTGTAACTATTAGGCAAAAACCCATTTTTTATCATATTAAAATAAAAACTCACAGCTTGGTCGGGAAAAATACTATTCGAATATGCTTTAATAACAGCATTAACACAAAAAGTATCAGGATTGTCGATGCATTTAAAAACCCAGATAGTGTAATCTATATTTCCAAAATCCGAAGAACGTTTTAGAACCCTGATTGTCCAAAATGGGTTCTTGAAGAAAAGACCAGAGGTGATCAAATGAGCTTGGATTTGAAAGAGATGTTTTATGTTTTGACACGCTTTAAAGAGGGAAATCGTTCCATCTCCACTATAAACAGAAGAAGAAGCAGAAGAAGACAATGAAGAGAAGTTGTAAGGTTTGGTGGAGGGTAGTAGAGATCTAAATCTATAAAGTTCTCGTGTTGAAATTCTTGCCATTCATTTGCAACTTTGTTACTAGAATTGACAAGTGAATTCAATTTGGTAATCGCCATCAACACACATTCCTGTACCTCTGGTCGGCTTAGAGTTGATTTCTTCACTCCGTTGTTCTACATCAGCAATCAAATTAAAGGGGAACTTACCCGCCCAAGGTTTGATCTGTAGTTATGTTTTCCGCAATGGTGTAAATTAGGTTTTATCATTTAAAATCAAACCTCATTTAAAAAAAAATTAAATTTATATAACCAAAAATAAAAAAAGTTAAAAATAGAAAACTTGCAATTCAGCTTTCAAAACTCTAACTACCATTTTGATTAAAATCTTAACATTGTCACCTATTATTGAGCTCATAAGGGAATCTATAAAAAAGAGTTTTTTTATAAGATTAAGTGTGATATAATTGATAGAGAGATAGTTCAAAATCAAATCATCAAAGTAGCCAATAAAAGGGTAATATGTAATGGAGAGGTACAATGAGTTGGAAAGAGATTGATGATAAGTGAATAATTGATAGTGAAATTGATTCACGAAAATAACTGAAAAGAACGATGACGATAAGATCAATGTTAAGAGTAAGTGTGAAAGTTGAATCAATTTCAGATATAAGTTATTGGAAGTGAGAACAAGGTTTGGTGAGCACCCAAAAATTGGAGAGTGATGAAGAAGGGAAAGTAAATATTTAGGTTGGACTAGTTTAGCAGCAATATTGAAAAAATCTTTTTCTCATGTTATTGATATAGTCTCTGAAAATAACTTGTGAAACAGTTTTGCAGCGTGAATGAAAAATGACCATTCCTAACACTTTCAGTCATCATGCCACTTGACTGTTCAACGTCGATGGAAGCTTGCCTATGTTAATTTCGAATTCATGTATAAAAGAATCATTACTGAATTGTTAGCAGAGATTAACGGCCATTTGAATAACCAGTCTCAGTTTATTATGCCTCAAGTTTTTGATAAAAATAAGCCATTTGAAAGGTCAAGAGTAATTCTCTTGTTTAGGTGCAACCGCTCTGTGTTAAACTCTCCCAATCAACTACCCTTCGAAACTACGCAATAAAACTGAGAAACACAAAAGACTTTGGACCTTCAACCCACCATCTTCAACCACAAACCTCTTATAAAAAACTCCAACAAATGCTAATATCTTCCCCTAAACCAAATGGTTCTCAAGAAGTTGATCTCCTTCTTCTCTAATTTAATCGTCCCAGGAGGGCAGCCCAGAAGTACTAAAGCAGTGCCATCCTACGAACTGATCGCATCCGATGTTCAACAGAAGGCCAAGGCTGGTGCTTCAAGCTCTCTGGGCTCGACAAGCTTGGCCGAAGATAATGAAAGTGAGCTGTGTTGCGTGTGTTTGTCGGGGGTGAATGAAGGAGCTAGAGAGGACTGCCATGTTCTTCCTTGCTTGCATAAGTTTCATGGGGCGTGCATAAATAGATGGCTCAGTGGATGCTCAAAGACTTGTCCCATGTGCCGGTTTTCGGTGAAAAATGAAGATGACAAGTTTCGCTTCAGGGACGAGCTTACTGAGGAGATGGTGATCTGGTTTTCTTCCTTCCATGTTGCTGGCTTTTAAGCTGTGTCAAATTTCATTGAATTTAGAGTGCAGATTTTCCCACGGATGAAGAAGATAAATGTAAATATTCACATTTTCCCATTTAGTTTCATCACTGTTGCTTTCTTTTTTAGGGTAAAAAATAACACAAATCATCACTTACGCATACATTTCACATGTTATTACCAATATTGCAAATGCTTTCATATAAATAACATATTCATAAATTGAATTATTTTAAAAAATAAAATAAAATTTCCGTTGCCGGGAATCGAACCCGGGTCTCCTGGGTGAAAGCCAGATATCCTAACCGCTGGACGACAACGGAGGTGATATCACTCTCTTATTAACTTTATGTTCACTAAAATATGACCGGTCACGCCTACGTAATTTCTCAAAACCCTAGAAAATATAATAAATTCTAGTGGAGTTACCGTTTATCTTCCATGTATATGATTTTTAGCCCCATTTGTCGTTTTATTAAGCCCCTGTCTTGAATTCAAGTTAAACTAAATTACACAAAGGTTGATTCAAGTTTAATTAGAATCCAAAGTGATAGATTTAAGTTAACCAAAGATGTTATCAAATAGTCATCAACAGAATGAGTGCTATATTAGATTAATAATATGTTAAAGGGAGATTCGAACAAAATAATGAGAAACAACAAAAAGAAATGGCAAGTAAAAACAATGGGAAACAACAAGAAGAAATAAATTCTCAGACGTTAGAAACTATGACTTCTTTATTGACAAGAGGAAACGATAGAGATTTTAAATTGGTGAAGGCAATTGATTTGTTACAAGTGATGAAGATGACTAAGTTGACAGTGGAGATAAGATCCCAATAAACAATCAGGGCTAAGGTTTCCAATAGGTTACAGGGATTGAGTGTCAAAGTTATCATATGTATAACATTTAAGTTGTTCAAAGGTTGCTTTTTCATTTTTTTCACCCTTTTTAATGGTGAAATTACTATTATGCCCCTGTAAACAAAGTTTGATTTTGGATTAAAAAGTGTGCTTCGTACCATAAAAGGTGGAAAAGGCTTTTTAGGCCAAACCTTGGAGGAAAAATGTAATTCATTGACTCTAACATGAATCACACTTCAAAATATGGGTAAAATATATGGAGAAATTATTAACACACTACAAGAACTGTCTCAAGTTTTCCATGCTAGCTTATCCAGGTTGTGGATTACAAGCTAAGAGATCAAGATGTCTGTTTTCATTGGCAGTAAGAGAAAGAAATTAAAGGAAAAATAACCCACAAATTACACAAATATATAGTCGAACATAACGTTCTTGATTCTCCTAAATAAAAGGCATAACCTCTTACAAAAGCACTGAAAAAAGCAGATTACACAGGAGCACTGAAGGACCGTCTAAGGTTCAATGGCCGGGTTTCCTCAAGAGCCAAACGGAGCTGCATGCCATACAAATATATGTATGTAACATCAGAAATATAAGCCTTTCGAATTATGATAGTGAAGCTGTGCTAGATAATTATACATTTATACCTCCTCCTCCTTTCGTTTTAATTCCTCATATTCTTCCCTCAGCATTGCAATTTTTACTTTTAGCTCCATATCGTATGCCTGTAGGAGAACAAGCAAAAAAAAAAAATTAGCTTCCAAACCACAACGTAAATGTATAATAATACTGACATTTCGCCTCGCGCGAGATCTCTCTGCCGCTCCTCGGTTCCTCAACTTTCGTTGATGACGATATTCAGCAGTGGCACCGTCGATCCTCCTGCACCCTTTGGTGGGTGGACGGGATGAGGATAAAAGCCCAGTGGGGTTGTCACCAACGGGAGAAGGAGGCACAGTAGGGGCAATAGGAGGCCGAGGGTTAGAAGGGATGTGGTGAAGCTGAGCCTCAGCCCCTCCAGAATTTAGAGTAAGAAAGTTTGTGGGTGCTGTAAATGAAGAGCGAAAATTAACAGGCGGTGGTCGAAGAGGTGGGTTGTTGGAGCAAACGCCAAGAAAGTCCCAGAGAACGGAGTTTCTGTTAGTAGAAGAGGAATATGAAGGAGTTTCAGGAGAAGTTACAGATAAATGTCCTTGAGAAACCAAATAAAAAGAAGCTCCACTAGTACAATCAGAAGCTCCGTATTTATGAGGGTCATTGTGATCCATGCAAATTGTTCCACAGTGTCGACTGTTAGAGGGAAAGCCGAGGCTGAAAATGGAGTTTGGGAGGAGAGAAGAAGTAAAAGATGAGGTTGGAAAGGTTGGAGACGAAGGAATGGAGGTTGATTTGAACGAAAGAGAGAGAGAGAGCTAATTAAGCTTGTTGAATAATGCAAATGCTTATGCCTTGTGGAGATTTGTTGACACCCAGTTGGCTCTTTTATAATAACCTTAGCGTTCAACACCAACGAGTTAAATTTCCTTAGCTCTGAGGTTTCCAAAAGTCACAAATATACCTAATATTTTCA
The DNA here is from genome assembly GCF_011075055.1 of Mangifera indica. NCBI lineage: Eukaryota > Viridiplantae > Streptophyta > Magnoliopsida > Sapindales > Anacardiaceae > Mangifera > Mangifera indica. The sequence goes on from NC_058152.1 coordinate 796,573, forward strand.
CGGGTTACGTTAGGGCACACCTTAAATGTACCTTTTTAGCTCTAAATCTATAATAATTACGAGGCATTAAAATACATGGCAAAGAAGAAAACAAGAAATAAAATTTTCAGCAATGTTTGGCCTTTGAAAAATATAGGGAAATTATAAAAAATAGCCAAAATTTAGGGGGTCTAAGAAAATTGCCAAAATATTCAGGTTTAAGCAAAAATGCCCAGGTTTTTGAAATGACAAAACTGCCCCCATATATAAATACAGCAAATTTTCTTACTTCCCACGGTCATTTCACTGTGCAAATTCAAAGAAAATTCAAAATTTCCCACTTTCCCACAATCATCCCATGGTCGACTAGATTTCTGTCGATTTTCTTGTTTTTCGGCAACCGCAAATGGCAAAGAAGGTTAGTATATCTCCCATAATCTTGTTTGAATCAAGTTATTGCTTATATTATTAAGATTTGATTGAGATTTTGAGATTTGAAATTTTAGGGTTTCGATTTGAACAATGCTTAAAATATTTTGATTCTAGATTGTTTTCGTTGAATTGATTGAGGGGTTTTGTGTTATACAAGGTGTAGATTTGATTTATGAAAAAATCGAAAGCCAAAACAACCAAATTTTAGCCGAAAATGGCTGCCGAAGGATCAGCAATTTGACCGTGGGAACAGTATTTCCCACGGTCAGCAGACATTGACCGTGGGTTAGGAGGGTAAAATAGTTTTGTTAAAATATTTGGGAGTTGAGAGAGATTCCTTAGAACACAGCGGATTTTTCTGAAATTTGCTAATAACAATTGACTTGTTTTAAAAAGGAATTTTCATTAAGGGTAAATTGAGAATTTTGTTATCTAGTGTTTCTGATCGTGTAGTTTTCGAATTTTATATCCGTTTTTTCTGTTTTAGGGTTTTTCCATATGTAATTTTCAAATTTGAGATTCAATTTTTTGAATTTTGGAGCTTTTTGCCATAATTTACGATGTAATAACGTAATTTCAATTCAATATTTTGATTTTTTCGTTTATAGGATATATTGATTCGTGTTTTTGAATTTCAGTTTCGTTTTTTCGAATTTTACCGTTTTACGAGATATCGACTCGTATTTTTCAGATTTCTGAAGAATTTTTCGATTATTGCCATTCTAGGATTTTTCAACTTTTAGAATTCGAATTTCAGTTCCGTTTTTTCAAATTTCACTGTTTTACGATAGATCGATTCGTATTTTTCAGATTTCTGAAGAATTTTTTGGATTATTGCCATTCTAGGGGTTTTCAACTTTTAGAATTCAAATTTCAGTTTCGTTTTTTCGAATCTTACCGTTTTACGATATATTGACTCGTATTTTTTAGATTTTTGAAGAATTTTTTTATTGTTATCATTCTAGGGTTTTTCAACTTTTAGAATTCGAATTTCCGTTCCATTTTTTCGAATTTCACCATTTTATGATATATCGACTCGTATTTTGTAGATTTTCGAAGAATTTTTCGATTGTTGTCATTCTAGAGTTTTTCAACTTTTAGAATTCGAATTTCAATTCCGTTTTTTCGAATTTCACCGTTTTACGATATATCGACTCATATTTTTCAGATTTTCGAAGAATTTTTTTATTGTTGTCATTCTAGGGTATTTCAACTTTTAGAATTCCAATTTCAGTTCTGTTTTTTCGATTTTTATCATTTCAGGATATATCAACTCATATTTTTTTATTTTCGATCGATTTTTCGATTGTTAATATTCTATGGTATTTTAACTTATAGAAATCACATTTCATTGCAGTTTTTCCGTATTTCACCATTTTTGGCTATATCGACTCGTTATTTCTAGATTTCGATCAATTTTTCAATTATTGACATTTTAAGGTATTTCAACGTCTAGAATTCGAACAATCTTATTTGTTAAGTTTTATCATTTCCTTTTTAATTATTTCATATTTTTTTCTTTGGGCAAAGGACTATTTCCCACCCATGTTTTAGCCGTTTCTCAATCACATACCCATGCCAAATGAAAAACCCAATCACCCATTCAAAATTTAATCTATTTGTTTCCACCCACATCTGTCGTTAAATTTTTCGTTAAATAGAGGGGTAAAACCGTCATTTTACTGTTTATATTCCACTGATTTAATTCTATCACATTTTCCCCCTTTAATTTTAAAAGTTACACTTTACCCCCATCCCTAAACTTTAAAAAGTGACTTTTACCCCCTCAAATCCCTAATTTTTTTTCATTTTCCCTCCAACCACCGGCGACGACGTGGCTGGAGGGAGAGTGACGAGGGCTCGTCCATTCTCTGGATGACGCTCGTCCCTGGAATGGACTACGATCGTCCATTCTTTGGACGACACTCGGTTGTCCAGACTGGACGACGCTTCGTCGTCCAAAATAGACGATGATTCGTCTTCCAGACTGGACGACGCTTCATCTTCTCGTCCAGAATGGATGACGATTTGTCGTCGAGATCTGGACGACAAAGCGTCGTCCAGATCTGAATGAAGCGTCGACCGTTCTGGACGACGGTCGTCCTTCTTGGACAACAATCGTCGTCCAGAGGTGGTCGACCTCTGGACGAAATCTTCTCAGTTGTCACCGGAAAAAGTGGCTGCATTTCAGGGGGAAAAAGTGAATTTTTTAAAACTTAATTCAAGGGACAAATGTTAGTTTTTCAAATTAAAGGGGAAAAATGAGATAAAATTTTAATTATTGATGAAATTACTAATTTGCCCCTTAATCTAACTGAAAAAATGTGGGTGGAAACAAACAGATTAAAATTTGGGTGGGTGGTTGGGTTTTTCATCTGGCGTGGGTATGTGATTGAGAAACGGCTAAAACATGGGTGGGAAATAGTCCTTTGCCCTTTTTCTTTTTATGTTTTTTCCACGAATACATTTGTTTACATATTTGTTTTTTTGAATGTCTAACGAATTTTTAAAATTTGTGCAGGATAATTCTCGCAAATAGGGATGGTCGATCATGTATAGTGTATATATATTTCTATTACATTGAATTGGTTCACGACAACGATAATTAACTAAAATTTGTCACTGTTTATAGGTTTACATCCCTATAAACTTCGACAACGCACATTGGGTCACCGAAGTCATAGATTTTCGTGAGTGGTCGATTACGGTATACGATTAGGAGGTATGATATTCAGGGAATATGGTCTCTTGAGCAGCGCATGCGACCGTATATGACATTTATTCCCGCGTTATTAGACGTGATGAGTTTTTGGATAGCTTCTGGAAGGACTCCATGACGTGATTCCCTCGCTTTGTATCGAGCGACGGATGTCCCTCAGCAGGGATTAGGCTTCGATGACTGTGGCGTGTTTATGTTACGTTTTTTTGAGTGTTTAGCGTTATCACAGAGCTACGGTTTTTCCCGAGAGTCGTCTACCTCTATGCGTCGATGTTTAGCATCGCAGTTGTATTTTCACTATATCGAGTAGCTCACAGATGTATATTTAGTTACCTCGTTGTTTGTTTATCGTTCTTCATATGTTCGTATGTATATATTTATTGTATGTGCGTATGTGTATGATGTACTTTATCTGTCATTATATATAGATATGTATTTGATTTCATTCTATATGTGATTTGAGTGATGTATCGTAAAACGGTGAAATTCGAATTCTAAAAGTTGAAATACCCTAGAATGGTAATAATCAAAAAATTCTTCAGAAATCTAAAAAATACGAGTCGATATATCATAAAATGGTGAAATTCGAAAAAACAGAATTGAAATTCGAATTCTAAAAGTTGAAATACCCTAGAATGACAACAATTAAAAAATTCTTCAGAAATCTGAAAAATACAAGTCGATCTCTAGTAAAACGGTAAAATTTGAAAAAACGAAATTGAAATTCGAATTCTAAAAGTTGAAAAACCCTAGAATGGCAACAATCAAAAAATTCTTCAAAAATTTGAAAAATACGAGTCAATCTATCGTAAAACGATGAAATGTAAAAAAACGGAACTGAAATTCGAATTCTAAAAATTGAAAAACCCTAGAATAGCAACAATCGAAAAATTCTTCAGAAATCTAAAAATTATTAGTTGATCTATCATAAAATAGTGAAATTCGAACAAATGGAACTGAAATTCGAATTTTAACAATTGAAAAACCCTAGAATGGCAACAATCAAAAAATTCTTCGAAAATCTGAAAAATACGAGTCGATATCTCGTAAAATGGTGAAATTCGAAAAAACGAAACTGAAATTTGATTTCTAAAAGTTGAAAAACCTAGAATGGCAACAATCGAAAAATTCTTTGGAAATCTGAAAAATACGAGTCGATATATCAAAATGTCCCCAAATTTTAATAACATTTTGTTTGACCCCTCAATTATCTATTCCTAAAATTTTATTGAGAAATTTATAATGCTCTTATAATGTTTAATATCACAATACCCCCTTAATTTTAATAAAATTTCATTTAACCCATTCTACTGAGTGAGAAGGTTTATATAAATGAAAGGAAGGGTAATTTTGATATTTTAGAAAAAGTCATGGATATTTTTGTTTAAGAATAGTGAATTTAGGTATTTTTGCTTGAAAATAGTGGTTTTAGATATTTTTGTTGAGTGGAAGGATATTTTGGCTATTTTTGATAATTTCCGATAAATATATTTGTGTTGTCTGTGAAATCTTATGGTACAGAAGTAATATTATACATATATAAATATTATTATATGATTAAATAATTAAAAATTAAAGATAAATTAATATATTATTATTTATTTATAAAATTATATATATAATTTTATTGATTATATTGAAATTATATCTTTCTCTTTAGATAAGGCAATATGAAAGAAATAAACACGGTTTCTTGGCAGATATTAAGAGATCGTCAAGACTGGAGACTGGAGAGGGAGAAAAATTATTATATTTGTTTAAGTTATTAAAGCACAGTAAAATCAGAGGAACTTTTCTATGGACGTAGAATTTATCATTGGGAAAGAGCGAAAAATAAAGTTTTATTCTATAATTTATAGAATACATTGTATAATTGAAGCATCTTTGGCTTTTTATCGACGTGCAGTCACATTTTACTTGTCCTTTTCCTATGAAAATCTGGAGAAATAAATCAGTATGCATGTGCCAAAAGATGTTCATATTATAAAACTGTGAGGGCTAAATTATGAACTAGCAACTTGATTTGTTGAACCCTCGATTCAATGCAGATACCATAATCTCGAAAAAATGGAAAAGTATTATGAGCTAACTATCATTCTTTGGTTTGATCTTCTTTTCAATTTATGTTACTCTGAAGAAATAGCTAATGAATATGAAATGTAGACCACAGAAACCCAATCTATTCTAATAAGCTCTGTTAAAAGGTGAAATATTAAGTTTTCAAACTTTGAGAGTAAGATAAAGTGTTTATTTTTAAAATTTGAATGAAAAAATTATATAAATTTTTAAGATTTTAAAATTTAATAATAAAATAATAATTTTTCATCTTTCTCTCTGAAAAAAGAAGTTTAAATTTTTAAGCTGTTATGAATATATTTATGATATTGAACTAACCTTGAGGGAGAAATAAGCCTCTGGCCTTTTATAAGAATATCTCCTCAGACTTAAACGTTGTTCATCCTAATTCATGCAGTGGAATTTGGCAATATTTCTTAACCATTCAATGAAATTTTTCATAGTTTTAAGTTGGACCAAAAACTAAATAAATTCAAAGAGAGATAATGTGACTCTATTATATATTCCGTTTCTTTCATAGCTTCTTTTGGGCTGCTGTAACTGCGTCATCCTCCATTACCAAAGTACCATGGGGAAGGAGCAACAACAGTTAGTATTCGTAAGGAACTTCCTGCCAACCAAGGAAAATGTAATTGAAAAAAAAATTTCCCCATATCGTACTTTAATGGAAGTACTTAAACAGATGGTTGTCTATCGTGCTGCTTAATCACCATTTACAAAACCCAAACTTAAGAAAGAGGAAAAAAGGACAAGCGTTAAGACGACACGTCGTTCGTTCAAGACGTTTGATTTGATCGGGGGGCCGTATGTGTCTCCACTCCATATGCCATATATGAGTTTTACAGTAGTGGAGCAGAAGATTTAATAATAAGATTCCCTCTAGTGTTTTTAGGTTATAAGTTTAACATCCTTTGGGGTCGACACGTTTTACAAGACAATCGATTATGGTGGGAAGTGGGTTCTGAGAATTGTTCTATGCTGAGCAGAAACCATGAAGAACCCACCGTCCTATTGAAACCAGTTTGGCTTGTACTGCGTTTTATTGGCCGTTCTTCCAAGACTATAAAACTAAATCAGTGCTTGCCGTTTGTGCTGATTTGTAGTTTCTAGAAAAGCTAACTAAATCACCAACAAGGTTAAAGACAAAATTTGGTTTCTAAGAGCAGCCAGCTAGAAGTTTGAAAATGAAGCTATTGATGTGACAAGTTCATATTGATTTTTCCGGGCTTAAATTACGTCTCTTCTTAGTTGTAATAATGGGGTTTTAAAGCATCTGAAATGGTACAAAGGCAGCCCAATGGCCATATGTGATGAGTTTTGATTTTCAATTCAGAGTTTCAAAACATTTTGTTACCCTAAACACAGCTATCAGGAAAATTGATGGATCGATGAGCTTCAACTTTCATTTTCAAAGTTCAAAACATGCTCTCTGTTATTTGCAACATAAATAAGTTTATTGGGAAATTCTTTAGTTTGCTGTTTCTAGTTACAACTAGTTTAAAGATATAAATAGAAACTCATTTTCACTTATCAAAGCATTATTTGAAGAATAATGTATGATTGCATATCATTTCGACAATCAATTAGATACTCAAAACTAAATGTTCATAGTATTACTCTTTAAAAAATATATTCTTCGGTGAAACTTGAAGTTAAAGACTCAAAACTATATACGTATAGTTTTATTAATACAATTATACAAGAAATACAAGGTTGCACATTTTGCTAAATTGCAGTAAGGACCCAGAAATTGAGCTTGACAAATATTAGGCATGTGAATTCACTGCCAGGAGAAGATATCTATTTTTAAAGTTATGTATGAATACCCACCATAGGTTGGGGGTAACCATAAATTTTCACTCCTTGAATAATTAAGCTACAAACTCTCACCCAAAATTCAATTCTGTTAACAGAAAGAGTCCTAACACTATGTTAGAATATTCTCAGATTACTTTTAACTATTTTACTTTATTGTAAAATTATTATATTAACTTTGAAAGCGATCGTTGATTCTGGCAAAATTTTGCTTGAAACACAATAGCAAAAGTGTGATTTGACATCCAAAAGCACAACAATGCTTTTATCTTGAATCACACTTCACTTGATATGATTCAAACTAAATTGCACATTTTTTAGTGCAATCGGCATAAATCACACATGAAAATGTGAGATTCTAGCATCCAAAATAACACCAAGCCAGGTGCGATTTGATAAGATCAAACCTCTTTAGATTCGATTCTAGCTAAATAATACATTTCAAGTGTAATTGGGCCATAATTGTACCTGAAATATGCTATTTTTTCAGCCAGAGTTGCAGCAAACCTGGTGCGACTAGGTCTAAATTGCAAATTGCACTTAAAGAGGTGTGATCTTGTAGAGTGCAACTGGATTGATGCAATTCCACGTGCTTTCTTTATTTTTTTTCCCCAAAATTTTGGAGAGGGAAAGGACTTTAAGGTTTCCCCAGAACTTGGGCGTTAAATTGTTTTGCATAGTTGAATAGTGTCAACAATCCAGTCGCCAGAAACCTAACGGGCGATCGTGCAAGCTCTGTAGATTCCCATGGCATTGAAGAAGATGTTAAAAGTTGTCATATAAGTGGAGTCCTAAGGCAATTCTCATGGCAAACACCATTGAAGATATTGTTGAAGAAAGAAAGGAAAGAGATAGAAATAAAACAAATTGAATTCTTAGAATTTTTACAGGGAAATCATGAAGTCGATGCTCACACACTGTCACATAGATGGGTCCTCGTCCTAAATATTGCTCCACAACAGAGAGCCTCTTGTCGTCAATTGAGTACGAGAGAGATGATACAAAACCATGGTTACTTGTCCCATACTCTTGATAAATGATTGAGTTCGTTCTCATTGATGTCTCACAGCTGCCACTCACAGCTGAGCTTCAACCCTCACACAAAAGCTTTAGAAAGCAGCAAACAAAACACAAAACCTAATAACAACGACTCCATTTATCTCTCATTTATGCACCACCTAGTTATTGCCACGATTGAAGAATGGAACGCCATAGCTGATCACACTGCTTAGAAATGAGAGCTCAAGGATCGCTTCAGTCCAGCTGCTTTGGCAGCTATGCGTGCCTGCATGCCCAAAAATTGAAACCAATTAACAAACTTCCACGAAATAAAGAGTGAAATATAACAGTGCACTGTGCTAATCTTCGTTGTAAAACAAATGTTGCTATTTAATTTTTATGTTTTCAATCTCCATGAGCCTCTCATTCTCCCTTGTAAGTGATTGAATCTGAGCCCTAAGCAGCCGATGGTACATCTGTAGAAAATGGAACCAAGAACCCCAAAGCAACAACTGATTAACTTGCGGGAATTAATCAACTTGAAATTAATTAATCATTCTTCTTCTCAAGCGCTGACGACGGCGGTCACCAGCAACTCGCCGGTTCTTCTTCTTAGTGGTTCTTAAATATGCGTGACGGTTAAACTCGAGCTCAGGGGCTCCAATAAGGGAAGTTTGGGCTCGAGTGTCAGATGGGTTAAGGGTCAAGGGACCAAGAGAATTCTGCAGATTGGCGTGGATGTTTATATGGGAGATGAATGGGGGAGTCTTTCAGTTTCTGAGTCTATCAGAGGCAGTAAACTTCAAAGAAGGACTTGATTACAATCACATGAGCAATGATAATCAGAAACATTGATATCATTACGGAAGCATCGTTCTACATGCACTGATCAGGAAATTAGGGATGAAGATGTTAAAGGAAGCTGCAATTAACTGAAAGAGGCGAGCAGAACAAGTAAAAATCTTAGCTTTTTATGCAGAGCTACTGCTGTGTGGTTCTTCGCGGACAGTCGGCTGCATCTTTTATGGGACTTTGGGTGCTTATCTACGATACTAACGAAGTAAATATGTATATAAAAAAAAAGTAAATTAAGTATTAATTATACATGCATTTTCTCTCTTGTCTTTTCATAAATAAAATGATATCAAAATTATAATTTACACAAATCCTAAGACTCCAACTTGAGCATAACATAATTAATCAGTTTGACTAGTATAAAAAAAAGACATTAATAAAAAATAAAGTTGTAATTGAGTCTTACAGAATCTAATGTTATTAGGTTTGAGTTTAATTTGATTGAATTCATGCTATGCTTAAACTTATATTTGATAATAATTGTTGACTCAGCTTTAATATGAGGTTCCGGCCACTCAAATTCAAAGTTTGACTTGATAATAACCAACCCAAGGTGCTTGCTACAGTTCACTCGATGCATAAACCCTAGTTGAGATGAAAAGTATTTAGCAAAATATCAAATAATCATATCAAAATCTTTTTTTGGGTTTTAGAGCTAAAAAACTGTACACCCTCCTTTATTTATTTATATTTAATAAAACTATGTTATTTATAATACGTATCAATAATTTAACTAGGTCATAGCCAATTATCAAAGACAATGAAGAAGCAGAAGAAGTAAAATACAAACAAAGAGAACGAGGGATGAGAGGAAAAAGAAAGAGGAACGCCAAAGGAGTTTAACTGAACTTATTTGAGATTTAGGCATATTGTTCATCTTTGGATATCTCTTACAGAAACTTTAATAGGACTTCAAGAGAAAATAATGATTAGTTCATAAATTAATTGGTTGTGCAAACTTAAATAGGTATTAACTTTTTTTATGCCATTCTTTCCATCAAGAAAGGTGAGTGTTGATTGCTTTCAATCCTTCTTGGAAGGATTTGTAGCGATAATATATTTTTACTTAAAAACAAAATTATTGTACATATCAGAAGATCGATATTTTGGCGCTTCACATGAGGAACAATACGAAGTGATTGCAGGTTGACTAAGAGACAAAGATGAAGCATTGCATTCAACTATTCATGGCCATGCATAAATTCTAAATTTTGTTTCTTCCAACATTAAATTGTACGACCGATAAAAGCTCTCATCTTCTCCCTAAAGTCAGTTGCTATACAGTAACAGTGTCGACTGTCTCTTCGGTTCTCAAAATCTCCTACGCATGTACCAAAAGAGTAAATTTTAATAAAGATATACTAGAAATACAACTATAAATGTTTTTTTTTTTTTTTTTGCTTGCCAAGACAAAAAGAAAAACAAGGAATGCTTTTAACAGTCTGTACTTTTCTTTTTTACTCATAAAATTATGGCGCTTCAGAGAGATACCCTTCAACCATGGCTAATTATAACTTCTGGGTTGAGAGTTAAAAAGGTCTTCTTATCTTTCACATTAGAAAACCCTAATCCTAACCTTTTAATTATAACTTCCATGAAATTGTTAGCCCAATAGACGTCCTTATAAAACTAACCATTTGAAAGCCAAAAGAAAGATATTCAAGAAAGCAAAGATTATAATGTAGATTTCATAGTGAAGAGTCGAGTATTGTGTCGACACCCATCATGCCTAAAACTCTAGCCATAGATTCTTCCGTAATTGCAGTTGCCCCACCAGTCCTCCACCTCCATACTTGCTTTAATAAACGGTATGCGTGTCATCATCCACTGGCAAGTACTATGGGGAAGCTGCACCAGCACCAAAGCTTATTCATAATTTTCCGATGGAATACTTTGATTAATACTTAAAATAAATTGCATTCTCACTGAAGATCAAAAGGGCACTCGTGTATTTCTTTCTTTAACTTGTTAATTCCTTAAAAGGAGGAGAGGGCAATGCACTTGAGAAAGATAAAGAAGCATGGCACCATTGTGGTAGTACTTTTCTATGGAAGAAAACGCTTGATTTGATTGGAGAGGGACCATTGAGGTTGTATAGCTCTGGAGTGGAGCAGAGAATATCATCGTAATAAACCTTTGGGTAAGAGAATTGAATGCATCCGTGGAGATGGAGTATATTCCTGGGTTCGATAAGCACGTTTTACAAGAAATTTGAGCGTGGCGATAAGTGGGTCCAAAACCTAATGTTTTCAATAGGCTGAGACAGACACCAAAAGGAACCCTAATTCATGTGCAAAATTTAATGCGTCAAACATACATGAAGAATAGGTGGATTTCATCCAATTCAGCTAAGCTAATTTGGTTGGAATCGATCAACCAGTTGTATAAAGTATTTAATACGGTGCGTTTTTGTAAAAAAGAAGATATTGATATCAAAATGCAGAATATTGATAGAAGTGACTTATTTCCCCAATGATCAATGTTCCCTTTGCTTCTTTAATCAACAATTGTGATGAGTTGTTACATTTGTTGCCAACCTGAGGCGATTCTCTTGTATAAATATCTTATAAACCTTAATCAGGACGATCATTGAAAAATGGAATAATTATTAAGTGAAATCTTGTTTTTAGTTGAATCTTGAGCAAACTTACTTTCAGACTCAATTGAATCGAAATCCTTTTTTTTTTATTTGAAATCAGCTTATTTCAAATACTTCGTATGATTTTACAAAACTTCAATTTTAACTCAAAGTTTCATAGACTTTGTTTACCCTACAAAGACACACTTGTCAAAGTGGTTTTCTAACTTTCATTTCAAAGTTCTAGACAAGAACTAAAAATTAAGTATTTTACCTCCAACAATTTGCTTATAAACAAAATTCTAGTTTGTCACATTTGATGCAAAGTAGAGTCAGATTTGATATGAGCTATTTAATCTCAAATTCAAATCAATCCAAACATTCAAACTCAAATTAGTTTAGATCGAATCCAAAATTAAATACCAAGTCTTAATTGTGTTCGATTTAGATCAAATTCAACTATATCCAAAAACTCTTTATTAAAGTTTATAAAGACTAGTTCACGAATGTTAGTAATAATCTACACAGCTCCTGCCTCTCATAAACCAAAATCAAAGATGAACCCTTTAACAAGATAATACAAATAATCAGAATAAAGTGTTTCTGATCCTAGTTCAGCAAGGTCAAATATTGTTTACCAGGTAATAGTAAAAATAAACAATAGAAGAAGCAATTTCTATAAGTTCCAAAAGTTCCATATAATAAATAAAATTGTAACAAGGGTTTGTCACCAAGGACCACTTTATGAAATAAAAATCTTCAGAGGTTTGAAGAATGTATATGAATGAAATTATAGATTGACACATGAAAGAGCAATAGTAAAGGTAACATAAGCTGAGCTCCATCACCAACCTAAGGCCAAAAGATTCATAACAAAAAAAATCCCCATTCGAAAACACCAACATGACATGACAACAAGAATGGGATTGCCCAACAAAACCAAACATCCAAAAAGACTCATGCTATTATACTAGCTCATTCATGCAAGGTTTTTTTTTTTTTCCCCTTATTTTTCCTCCTCTTTTTTTGAATTTTCTTTTGGTTTTCTTTTTTTTTTTTTTAATTTTCTATTTAACTCGCAAGACTCAGTAGAAATCAGCTTCAATCATGCCAAGGAAAAACCATTGTATTCAAAATGATCCTTTTCCTAAAAACCCTCCCAACCCAATTATTTACCACTTGCCAAACTCTACTAACTTGTATTTCTGGCTGAAATAGAGCAACCTGAACCCCCTCCAAGGCTGACTTGACTTGTCCCAGCATTCAAATCCCCAGATGGTGACCTACTAATGGTAGGCTTATTGTGGTACGGTCTTCTGCTCCAATGAAATATTTTGAAAGTTAGAAGTCAATTTATCATGACCAGACTTTACGCTTGGAACATTAGAGAATTGACCCGGAGGTATTATCCATCGCATCCAATCATTTCGTCTCCTTATTTTGTTGCCCTAAAATAAAATATATATATATATATATAAGTAGATATAAATCTTAAAAATTTATTACTTCAGCAAATAAAACATATAGTTAGTCGATATAAACCATAAAAAATTGTAACTTCAGCAGTGACAAGTAGTAATGGGTTGTACACAGATCCATTAGATGGTGCACAAATACTGATGCAATGTATGTCCAACCACACCATATGTATTACAACACTGGATACTTGGGGTAGCAAATTTTGGTAGCTGAAGATTTTAGAAGGTGTGTTCTTTCATCGCAGGGGTAACCTACTGATCATTAACCTATATTAAGTACTCCCCTGATGTTTATCTCTCTAAAAATTGACATCTTAATCGAAAATAAGTTGATGTCACAAGCAATGATGACAACTGCTCCTGCATGCCAAGTGCAAATCTCTAACCAATAATAAAAACTGCTCCACATTGCGGGTATTTTACACTCATAAATATATATTGTCAATTTTTACATATATTAAGGTCAAGCACGGTGTGAAAGTCGCATTTTTGCAAGGGGATCAGTGGAGCAACAAGGAGAAAGGAATTCATTATAATGAAAAAAACACAAATACATTATTCAAAGAGATACCTGTACTTCTACAACAGTTGAACTTCGCAAAGCATCCAAAATCAGTTGGATATTTTCAGTTAAAAGCAAAACCTGAAAAGAGATTTTAAATTAATTTTCTTAAAAAAATGTTCAACCAGAATTGCAACACCACTGGTGCATCCAAATATGAATAATTCATTTGTACACTCCCAAGGGAAAATACACCAGTATTAATATATAAAATCCAAAATAAAGAGCAAAGTGTAGAAATTGGATGAAGATGACAAAAAAGATGGATGTACCAACTGACAAAACAAAGACTAATTAAGAGTTTATGCAGGAAATAATACATTGAAGATTAATGCTTTACTAAATGCAACCATCAGTAGATTAATGGTTTTGATCAGAAACAAAAGAATGTTGCATTATCAAACCTATACTCAAAAAAACTGATCTAAGAAAGAGATCAATTAGTCTATTCACCTAGTGAAACGTGTGTGCATTACTCTTAACCCAACCAAACATTCTATGGTTTTGATTAGAAACAAAATGTTGCATTGATAGATTAGTTCAAAAACTCATGTAAAAGACAGACAGCTAGTTTAATTAATTAATTTTATTTGTCTGCGTGTCGGAATTCACATGTATATGTAAATGCATATATATAACCAAACATGCACATGTATATGTAAATGTATAAATCTAACCAAACATCAATATGCTTATATCTAACCAAACAAAAGAACATTACATTGCAAAAAATAAGCTCAAAACCAGATATAAGAAACAGATGAATTTAGTTTACTTAATTTTACAATAGCAAAATGGTTTGCATGTGTGTGATGCAGGTAGCCCTCAGGGAATTAATAAGGTAGTCACAGAGGAAAACCTTGACACAGAATATAAAGGACATTAAAATTTCATACATAAAAGAATACAAATCAAGGTGAGATGCCATCAAGAAATAAGTCCTGGAATAACATAAAATAAATGCCCCATATGCAATACATAAGAAATTGTTCTTATGATGAACAAACTATAACAAGCTTCATAAAATTTGTAAGTTGATATGAGATAAAGATTATGGAGCAAAATAAGATAATAGCCCTATGAAACAGAAAAAGTATACAAAATTTGAGCTTAAGTAACCTATACACATCCATGCAAGGATACAAACACAGAATTCATATATCTTGAGTCATCGATTCACTAAGCCATATGTCAAGTTTTGGTGGACCACTTAATGCCAGTTCCCAGTATCGCAGCAGCAGAATAGCACAATTTGAACCAGTACAACTGCATTAAAGTCATACTATAACTGGGCTACCAGCACAAAGTGCCAGTCATCATTATGAGACCACATCAATTTCATGCAAGTGAAACACCCTGACCAATTTAAAATACATCTACTAATCAAAGTCACTATTTTACTGAATTTCTTGATTATCCAGCAAATTGAATCGGTAAAACTAGGAACTGAAATAGGAAATACAGGCATATCATCCAACACATTTAAAACTAACTCTGTTATTCACCCAGTAAACAGAGGGAATGAGCATATATTGAAAAAATACTAAGTACCAAATGAAAAGATTAAATTAAAAAATGAATACTATCAGTTAAAACGAAAATTTAGATAAGCCCCACGTTTAGAATAACATTAGAATCCCCTGGCAGTTCAACCTTTGTGTAAAATATATTATGTGAGAGTGGAAGTTTCTGATACTGGCATGGTATTAGTCTTAAGTATCTAACAATGCAAAAGATTCCAAAATTAGGAAAATGCACACAATTATATGTCAAACTTAACAAGGCTCTAAACAGATGAGGATGGTGCCAACAATAACAAGTTCGTTAAACAAGTTTACCCAACCACTTTTTTTAAATTCAATGTAACCTTTTGCCTTTACATTTATACGACAATGATCAAACCAATACAAATTCAATAGCAGCAAAAAATGGGGCACCCTACATTACACCTAAAAGAAGGTAAAAAAGGAAATTATGATAGCCCATAATATCATGGCCCACAAAAAATAGTGGGCAGACTAGCAAACATCGACCACATAAACCTGATAAAAAGGAAACACAGTGTGTATATACAATCTCCATGATAAGCTTAAATTATGTGAGAGAATGAGAGTCGAAGCGTATGAAATTGATGCAAGATTAGTCTTAGGTATTTATGGAAATTCAATAACAGATAAAAAGGGGCTGTTTGCATACGCTATAGAGGAGGCAAAAGGGGAATTATGATAATCCACAGTATCATGGTCCATAAAAACAATGTATATATTACAAAACATAGAGCATATAAGACTGATACAAGTAAATGCCATATGTAACATTAATTAACAAAAGTGTACATATAGAAACTCGATGTTAAGCTTAAATTAAATGAGCAGAAGTTTATGAAACTGTCACAGTATGTCTTAAATATCTTACAATGCAGAAGACTTCACAATTAAGATAACATGTACAATTATATGACAAACTTAATAAGGAATGATTGAAAAATTAAGATTGTATCTGAAAAAGGATAGACTACAACAGCTATGGTTAAGGAAGCAAAGAATAACAAGCTCATTAAATAAGTTTATCCCCAATTTTCTCAATTTTCAATGAAACCCTTTACCTTCACATTCACATGAAAATAATCCAACTAATACAAATAAAATAATAGAAGAAAAGGTAGGCCTGCTTGCAAACTTTACACTTAAGAGGAAGCAAAAGGGAAATTAAGATTATCCACCATATCATGGTCATAAACAATAGCATACAGGGTACACAGCATAGAGCTTATAAAACTAATACAAGAATATATCATATTAACTTGATCTCTGAAATCAAATATCGCTGAATGGGGTGATGGCCAATGCACTATCATATTGTTTGTAGTGATAAAACCACAAACACAACCTTCACATTGATAGGGCAATAAACCATAAGATTAACAAAATAAAAGGAGTTCTAAATGCAAAAAATAAACTACTGACTCAAAAAAGCACCAAACCAAAGATGAAATAAGAAAAACTAATGCAAGGAAATATCATAAGAAGATTACTTATCAACCAAGAGTAACATTACCGTTATGTTTATATTTTCATTTTCTCTTGTCTTTCTTAAGAGCCTAAAAACAGTAACATTCAAAAATAACAATCCATGAGGTGATGCCCACCCATGCATGAGCAAACTGATTGTCATGATAAAGCTATAAGCAAAAGACCACCGAAAATCACGTTTGAGAAAATCCAATTGGAGTATCCCCCAAAAAACTTACTTTCTTGAAGCCTGCGATTAATGTAATTGGAACCCAACCCTGGTCATCCATGTTCTGACGTAAGTATGTATCTCTAATTAAATTTTCATTACTGCAAAATAAAAGGAGGTGGAACTACATTAACACAGAATAAACTAACTACAATGATCTATTCTAAAAACTAAACAGTAAAAGAATTACCTGAAATAATAATCTATCTGATTGACAATGCTAGAATGCAAATGAGGGTCCAAAGCAGGGAAAAACACAGCATGTGGTGGAAGTGGTGGAACAAAAGGCACACCCCTGAGTGTCTCTGAATGTGAAGCCGGAACATAATACACAGGCGAAGCGAACTCTGAGAAAAAAGAGGACTGTTTCAGCAAACTCTCCAAAAACTAAAAGCAAGGGTCATAAAATATGTAAAACCATACCAGGAAAGCCAAGGGGGCTGCCAAAAGGGCGCACTGGCAGGGGTGGAATAAATTGACTAGAACTCGGTGGTGGTGGTGGCGGTGGCGGTGGCGGAGCTAGATGCCTCACAAACCTTTGAATGACCCTCTGGTGCTGCACGTGGCCATCTCTACCATTAAAATTTCGGTGAGCATTCCATTCTTGATTTCCACGGTCATGATCACGTCTAGCCCCATAGTGAGAACCATCTCCACGAGGATGTGAATTACCATTACGGTTTCTAAATGAACCACGTTGCTGAGAATGATCTCTTGGAGAAGGATGATTTAAGGTGCCTTCCGCAGCAGGACCCTGTTGGGCTGGTGGATGAGTAAGGCCACCATTTGAAGAAGAATTTGCACCATTACGCTTGATAGATCTTTGGCGTGTCAGAGCTGTATGGTTTGGAGTTGAATTAGAGTTCACATTATTATTGCCTTGTTTCTGGGATGTTAAATTTAATGTTCCAGAACCCTACAAATATACCCATGAATGTTAGCAAATACTTTAACAGCCTCATATCCCCTTAATAAAACATTAAGATGCTAAAATATCAATTCGATCATATCCTATAATAAGTTAACAACACATTCCCAGTCTAAAAAAATATTAACTCGATAACCGTCTCTTTATTTTTCAGATAAACAAAGGCATAATCTATTGTCATCTGTTGTCTAAGTCCAAAAGCCTTGTGATGCATACTAAAAAATTATAACTCTAAACCATCAATTCAAACATATCCCATAAAAAAGTTAACAACACCTACAAATATAAAATATCAACTCAATAACCCTCAGTTTGGTTGCTGAGAAAACAAAAAACAGAAAAACTGTGTCCACAATCTTCTGTCTAATGTCTTCAAGTCCCACTTAAAACTCAATATACTAAGTTTGTATTCCATGTTTCAGAATTTATTTTCCCTCCTCAAACTTTCTCGGCAAGCAAACTAACAAACACACAAGGCATATCAATACTCTAATTTCTATATTAATTCACAATTGAAACAACACTTATTATTTTCTGTTTCCCACTAAACAATACAATGCACTTATTATCGCTATACACTTATTATCTAAATCATACAAATTTAATCATTCTTATCAAATGGTTGACACCTATATACTTTAAATTCAACTGAGTTGATCATACGCTAAGTTTAGCTTCCCATAGTTCTCTCATTATTATCGCTACAACATAAAGTACAAAACAGTAAAAAGAAAAACAATCCAATACTTAAAACCACTTTTGAGTTTTTAAGCATTCACAAAAATTTCTCAGCAACGAAACAGAGAATTCAAACCTGCGATGACGATGATGATCCGTCAGATAAACCTTTCAACGATTCAGAAGACGACTTTGCCGAAAATCCCCTAGTTGTTTCCGATAAGGCAGGCCATGCATGAGCCCCCATCACTGGCCCAATATCCGCCGCCGCGTTTGACGGCCTATTCCACGCTGTTTTTTTGCCAGCATTGCCAGTCCCACACTCCGCACTCTCTTCCTCGGCTTGCTCGACCACAGCCACAGCCGTCGACGACACTGACTGCGATGAAGGAACGGACGCGTTCGAATCCGATTCGGCCCACACGACTTGCGCCCACGGAGACCTTCCCGCAACTGCCTTTTTGCCGCCACCGCCACGTGATTGGGTGGGGCTATTCACACCGTTGTTATTGTTGTTATCTACACTCTCGGTAGACATTGATCGATTTAGGGTTTATTGTGTTGTTGTTTCTGTGTGCGAGTCAGACGAGTTGCTGATCGCCGATAGAAATTAAGCCGCGAAAAAACCTGAAGAAAAAATATTTATATGATGGAAAAAATCGAAGGAGAACAAAATTGAATTATGATTTGATAATGTATGTGAATTTCTAGGGTTTTAAATAAGAAATTCGTAGGCGATCCTGAAGAGAGATCGCAGTGATGGTGGCCGCTTGCCTCTCCTCTTCTGTTACTGATTTGGTTGCTTAGTTCTTTGGGAATTCTGATACCTGGCTTGATTAGTTAGGTGAATTTACTTAAATAGCCCTTTATCCATTTAATTCCTATTCAAATTTGTAAAGTATTAGTTATATTTTTTACCATAAAATTATGTGTACCTATTTTGAGTACACAAATATATATATATTTATATGTGTCATCATGTGATTGGATAATTTTGAATTAAAAATAAAACAATAATTAATCATATGATGACACATATGAGTGTATATATTTATGTACCCAAAATAAATACACATAATATTACTCTATTTTTTATTGCTTAAATTTTGTCAATTTAGTGGGATATTTATTTTTTTTTTTTACTTTAAATAGGAATATTTTGATTGTTTCTAAAAACAATAAATACTATCGAAATAAATTTATTTGACCCACTGAGTTTTCATGTCATTAAAGAGTCCCCCAAAATTTCTGAAATAACAAAGTTCAACAATAGTTAATCAATAGTTAGATCAGCCCCTCATATGTAAAAACTTATAATATTGTGAGTTGAGAAAATTTACAAATCGTGTATATTATATTGTATATAAAAATTAATTTTTTATTTCATATATAGTGTATTATACACTAAATTACGTCTTTTTTAATAATAATATCACACACTTTCGAAATTTTAAAAAATCTTTGAATACATATTGTTTTTTAATATATTATGTATCGTATAATGTTAATAACAATACTTTTAACATTTAAAGATGACAATATGGTCAAAGTTGAATAACAATACTATATATCAATAATGTTTACCCAATTAGGCAAATTTTATTTATATTTAAAAATCAATTAATTTACAATAATTATTGCTTTAATGGATAAGGGTTATAAATTTTGTAGATATATTTATTGATGAAGCTCGTTAATAGTCATTCATGAATTTTGGATTTTTAAAAGTTTTCGTTCATAATTAATTTATAAAATAATGTTTAACGTGTCAATAATACATATATTTGATACATAATTCAAATACACAGATGATATGTTATTATATAATTAGATTTTTTTGAATTAAAGATAAAATAATACCCAATCATATAATGACTAACACATCATCTGTGTTTTCAAATTATATATTAAAAGTATATACACATACCATTATTTTTCATGTATAAACAATTTAATAGATATAAATAAATTAATATTTCATCATACGATTGAATAATTTTAAATTAAAGATAAAGTAAATAATTATATTATCAAATAATATGATGACGCATATGTTTGTTTAGTATCTATCGTTTGTATTAGGATTGCAAACGAGTTGAGTCTATTGCGAGCCACTCGCAAGTTAAGCTTATTGCTCAACTTGGTAACCTAACAAGCTAGTGGTTCAGCTAAAGTATAATATTTTGAAGCAATACTATGCATATCCACTTGGGTACACAAATAAATACACATTTATGCATGTCATTATGCGATTGGATATTATTTTATCCTTAATTCAAGATCATCCAATCACATTGTAACACATATAAGTATGTATTCATTTGTATATTCAAAATTGATACACATAATTTTATTGTGATATTAATGAATTATTTAATTATATATTATTATATCAGTTTGTATAAATAAGTTAATAAAATATAATTTTATTTATATCATTAATAATATTAAAAAATAATATATCAATAAAAATGATTTTTTTTTCTTATGGATAATACCCGTTTTTCCAGCATTTTATGCATGGTAAAATCCTGCAAGGAATTAGAGGTTGTGCGAAAAAGATAAAACAACAGTAAGAGCAATCCAATAGCGACATTCCTGCTAATCATCTCAAGAGAGAAAATTAAAGAATTAGAAGGAAAATCTTATCAATCTCTTCCCTTTTAACACATTTTTTGTGAATTTGATGTTCTTCAAATCTTATGAGCATGTCCAAGTAACAGAGGACAACGTGGTACACTGGTGCTTGAAAATGAAAAGTTCCTTTACAGGTCCGGTTAGGTTTAAGTTGGAAAACACGCTGAAGAAGTAATGGCCTTCACATTTTTTTGATGCTTAATTTTTCTCTGTAGTTGTATGTTTTGTAACTTTCATGGCCCCTTTCTATTCATGTGTTCTCCATGATCGGCCCACTTGTGCTTTCTAGTTTCAAATAGGACTGGATTCAATCTGTACAAGAGTAGGTCAAATCGAACAAACTGAATTTGAGTCGAGAATTGGTGAATTGAGCTTGGGAGGAAGTGAAAATTTAAGATAACTTAGAACATGTCTTAACTTCGGGTAGGAATATATTCAAACCGAACTGAGTTTGCCAATTTGATTTGAATGATTATAAAATAAACTCGATTTCAATAAGCTCAAACTCGAACTTACAAATTTGTATTATCAACCTAGAGTCTAGATGTGTTTAACTCGTTTGACTCATGAACCTAAAAAATTTCATTCAAATTAACTAAAACAATATCGTTTTAATTAATGCGCATTAAAACAGTATAATTTCGATCAATTTTAGCTCGGCTACAGTACTGAGTCAAGCTTACCTCGACCTCGATTCAATACTATAACTGAACTTAAACTCTATTATCTTCAAACCGACTTGAACTCAAACTAGCTTTGAGGGAGTTTGTTGAGCTCAAATCTAGGTTGGAGTTAGATATTTTCAAGATGTACTAAAGTTGAACTATCCTAAACTCGAGTTCGATTTGATTCGAATCTAACTCTTCTTGCAAGCTCTTTACAATAGACCACCGACTTTATTGAGGAAAACATAAAATGAGAAAAATGGTGGCGAAACCCTAGTGTGTCTGGCAAGAAGTTCTACTAAACCCTGCTTATGTCACAAAAAGTGTCATAAAAGTATCCTCCAAACAAAAGCAAGATCAATCATGATTGTACACAGCAGATTGGCCCCTCTACAGGGATCAATATGAAATAACCCTGGTACCGATTTATTAACTCTGACCAGAGAAACATAAAGACAGACAGACTCGAGCAAAATTAACAAGCCAAAATGCTGTATGATCACAGAAGCCCAACAAGAAAAACCTGGCTTTTGCAACAAAATTCTTTAATAGCTTGGTCTATGAAAAATTTTACAATGGCAGAAGTAAGACAGGGCAAGGAATAAATTCAACCAGTAGGTTTGCATCCACATGCTTGGAATGGATTGCTTCCATGCTTAAGACCACTAAATCCAAATTCAGGTCATCTGCAACCTCACCAATTATAGCTGTAGGCTTGTTACCTTCCCCAAGTCTCTCTAATAATCTGAATTCCTGAAATCCACCTACAATTTTATATTGAAAACTGATCAATGAAAATAAAAAGATGAATTTCTGGAAAGTAGATAATTAGTATTTAATATACACTTTGCTCATCCCATATAAACATACAAACCTTCTGAGAGATGCCAACGGATGCTAGACAATTGGCTTTCATGCTCCGGCAGTGATTCTCTCTGCTTTTCATCAATAACTGCAAAGAACATGAAGTTTTATTTTCCTTGAAATCTCACATTATGTACAAGAAAACTTTGTCTCTACTGATTAGTTCTACCACTAACATATTCTAGAATGGTATCAGGAGAGTTCAGTTTGCATACCCACAACAGTAATGTCAGCCCCATACTTCTTTGCTAAAGTAGCAGTAGTTGCAGCAGCCTATTAGAAAAGTTACAACCAAAGGATTAGATAATTGTAAACAAAGTAAGAGAAGATACTATTCAGTCATAAAGCTAGAAGCTAGCAAGCCATCCGGCTAACCATGGTCAATACCATGTCAGCTAAAACTTTGCTTTACTCTTTAGATAGGAAGAGAAACAACATTCTATAATTTCATTCAAGTGCAAACTCATATGCACACTAAATGTGTCACTATCGTATGATAATCAAGGAAAACACCATATTGATACTCCTAATAAACTTAAATCAATGATTGCAATATCAAAATTATGTAATATGTAACAAGGCACTCCAAATTCCTACAAATGTTCATGGAAAATACAATATAATATCCCCAGATGTCATATGGCTCTCAAATACATACTAACGTTTTCTGAAGAAATTATATAAAATGTCATAATATTTAGGTGTCCAAAAAGAAAAGTCACCTGTTTTGTTCCTTCAGAAAGATATGGATTCCGGTCTGTGATTGGCAGAAGCAGATGCTTAAAATGGGTAAATGCATCTGTATCTGAGCTGACCTCAGGTTCAGGAGACTTAGCCTCAGCTGATAGCAAGTAGACCAAAAAACCCAAGTCATCATACACAAATATAAGCCTTGCATTCTTTACCCATCAATATAACACAACCAAGCACAGAAAAAAAGAATACAATAAATAAAACAAGAAAGCAACAAATTCAACGAAAAGACTTACCATAAAAAACAAATTCAATAAAAATTCAATTATCAAAGTCATGACTAAGTCTCCCAATGGATATTTCTTCCAATACAGTACCTTTGACATGGAATTAATTGCCATTCAGAAGGTCTAGCGCAAGTTCAACAAGGTTAAAAAACACGGTTATGCTTTCTTTCTCCCGACTGCTAACAGAAGAGCTACAACTAATGTGCCATAATCCATTTCACTCTCTATCTTTTAATGCTTAAGGCGAATACATGCTTGCTTTTTGTTGCATAATTAGCTTCACAACACAAACAGCACAAGTTTTTCTCCCTTCATGTCATATACTATAGTTAAATAAACTATGAAGCCTTCAATAATCAATATTTTTCTCAATCGTGATGGCTTAACTGCTCAATACAACATAAAATTTCAGAACTTACAAACTAAAAACGCAAGATCAAGAAGAAATTTTCATTAGCCAGTGAAATTACCTTTAGGTACGATTCTTCGAAACCTACGAAAGGTATAGAGCCTTCGAGCCTTCGATCGAAGAGAAGAGGAAGAGAAAGATAGAGAAAACTTAGGAACAGAAGGAGAAGAAGTTGAAAAAGGCATTATTGGAGTTTTGGCGTGTTTAGAGGTTGCGGAAGGAACCGCAACCAAGTAGTGAGCGACAGCCATTGAATCGAAGCAGGCCAGCGAAGTGAACTCTGAAGGAAGAAGGAGAAGGAGAAGAAGAAGGAGAAGATTCGTGTTGATTCTAGAATAGCAAAATTAAGAAATTGAAGGATGATGATGATCACAGGGGCGACGGGGGTTACAAACGGATATGTTTCCTTTGTTGCCGTGGGCCACTGTCTATTATGGCGCGTTGATCTTCCCTTTTTTAATGGATCTTGTAATCTTGACCGTTCATTTTAGTAGTCTACTGGATTAAACGTTGAGACGCCGTTTTAACATGTTTGTCTGGTCTGGCCCACTTTCCAAAATTATCCGGTTATATACAATTTTTTAAATCAGGATATTTGTTTTGCTTTATTTTGGAAGTAAAATGATTAGTGAAAGTTTGGTCGATTGAGTGAAAAAAAATCTTTAATGTAAAAATCAAATAGAATCTGCCTAGAACGACGCCGTCTTCGCGCTGCTTACTGGGCGGTTGTCATTTAGCTTGGCGCCTCCGCCAGTAGGGCAGTGCTGTGGCCGGGATGAATGAGACTGATGCAAGTAATCATTCTCAGGAGGAAGACGATGACAAAAAGTCCGATAAGTGTATGAAGACGATATCTCGGCATTTTTTCAGCGATGAATCGGAAAAATCTTCCTTCTCCATCTCCGTTATTGAGGTACTCTGTCTAATAAAACTCGGAAAAAAGGAAAACAAGTATAAATATAAATCATAACGTTGTTTTTTCGAATTGTTGATAATGCTGACTCAGAATATGAAAGAGGATTATGGGCTATTCGTGTGGCCTTGTAGCATCATCCTGGCGGAGTATGTTTGGCAACAGAGATTTCGATTTTCCCGGGTTAGCGTAGTCGAGGTTTTTGCAATTCCTCTTCTTATTCAGCTCCCGTTCTGTGTTCTTACCGTCGATTTCTTACGTGATTGTGAGTTTTCCAGCTTGGTGCGGGGACTTCACTGCCTGGATTGGTTGCGGCAAAAGTGGGTTCAGATGTAACGCTTACTGATGATTCTGATAGAACTGAGGTAACTGTCTTTTATATTAACTATTCATTCTTATGCTGCTTCTCGGCCAAGTCAATTTAAATTCAAATTTTAGTCGATCCTCGAAAATTTTTGAAGGAGAAGCTTCTAATTTGCATTAGAGACACTCTTTCGAACCTTGTTGTTTTAAGTGTGTTATTATGATAAAATTCATAGACATGTTACAGTTAATTTGTGAATTGTGTTTTTACTTGTTCTTGCAATGAGAAGATTTTTCTGTGTGTGTGTTTTTGCAGGTTTCGGAGAATATGAAACGTGTGTGTGAATTGAATAAACTGAACTGTAAAGTAAACTATCAGAAATTATCTTCCTTGTTTTGCATATTTAAAAAGTGGGCTGATTTGTAGCAAAATACCATTATGAGTTCTTTAACGAGATTCAGTTCTATGCTGTAGGTAATGGGACTGACATGGGGAGTTTGGGATGCATCTGTTTTCGATTTACATCCTAAAATTATTCTTGGGGCTGATGTTTTTTATGATACAAGTGGTAAAATTGTTTGCTTTGGTAGCCTGATGTATTTGTATTCGTTTATATTTAATTGGCTTGAACTGAAATGTTTTTTCTGTTTCTGTTGGTAAGCCTTTGATGATCTCTTTGCCACCTTGACATTTCTGCTGCAAAATTCTCCAGGGTCTGTCTTCATAACAACTTATCATAATAGAAGGTATTCTTATTTTGTCTGTCTATCTGTCTCAGGGAGTATCACTATATACACAAATAATATACACAAATTTGTGCACCAACAATGAGATGTCACAATGTGATTAGATGTTGTTTTATTTTTAATTAAAAATCATCTGATCACATGGTGATATATCATCCTTTTATACACATAGTTTTATTGGTGTCTTATGTTTTGATACAGTTTTCCCATTGTAAGGAACTGCAGCTTAAGATGGGTTCTTTTTGGGGTCATGCCTCGTTTTACCTGATTCTTATTGTTGCTAGTAATGTGCAGTGGTCATCATCTTATTGAGTTCTTGATGATCAAATGGGGATTAAAGTGTGTGAAACTTCTTGATGGCTTTTCAATCTTGCCACCAGACAAAGCTTCAGGACTAAGTGGCAACATTCAATTGGCAGAAATCGTATTGAGTGGTGAAGTAGCTGAGGTAACTGCTTACCAAGGCCTTTGGTTTAGCATTTCTTAGACCTTATGCTGCATCTGTGATTTATGCTTGCTTTTGACAGTTGCAGGAAACTTCATCCTCCATGGTGAGATGATAAATATAATCCAAATCAATATAATCACTGATGTTTATGGACTTGTGCTGCTCCTCATTAATGGCAAGGAATGTGATTTTTAAGTGAAAGTTTCTTTCTGAGGAAATTGGCTTCCAGAAACCTTTTCTAGACAATTTAAAGACATATGATAGATATCAGTTCAAGTTTGTTATTGATCAGAAAATGACTTCCTAGCTAGTCCACAGCAGGCATGGGAGATTCTGTGTATACTTGAAGTTTGGTTGTCTCTTGAATTATTTATTCTGCTTTACTGATGAAACATTAACTTCGTCTTGGATTTGATTTACTCTTGTCAGTCAATATGGTAGTGTACCTGTTTTTAATTGGGTATTTTAACTGGATGGGTCAGATCCCTAGCCCGGGTACGGCTGAGTTTAACTGTTTGCCCACTCTAAGGTCGGGACTAAATTATACAACTTTTTGTTTTTTTCTTAAATTAAGAATCTATTCATTAAAAAAATTAATTTAAAGTATAATAATCAAATTCATAATTATTATATAAGATAAATTAAAACTTTTTAAACATTATAAATATTTAAATCTAAATTTTTTTCTTAAAAATTTTAATATTTCACTAATTTTACTAATTCTTAGAGTCTAAATTATTTAACTTAATTATATAAATTTATTTATATAAATTGATATAATATCTAACAATTAGATAACAAGTAACATTATACGTGCCTATTTTCGATATATATATATATATATATACACACACTTATACATATCATCATATCACTGAATATTATTTTATCTTTAATTCAAAATCATTCAATTACATAATAATACATATAAATATATACATATTTACATACCCAAAATAGATACATATAATTTTATTATTAAATAATATGATTGTTTATTTTTTCTCACTTTAAAATTATTTAATTATATGTTATTATATCATATTGTATGAATAAATTTATATAATTTATTACTCAATTTTAAATATAAAAGTAATTAATAAATATATAATTAATGAGATCTAACTAAAATTTATCAAGTTTAAATAAGTTATTCCTATCACAGAGTTTCTACTTGAGCTAAAAACGTTTCATCTGGGCAAGCTTGAGCTTGAGTTTTACCTGAATTGCACGAAACTAAATTCAAATCAAAACAACACTCAGCTATTGCAAGGACTAATGTCCATAACTTGTCAGGAAATTTAGTGCAAATTCTTAAACCAATAATAACTAACAATAAAAATTATTATCAGCATATAAACTGTCGTATATGGGGAATCTATCCTACTGGTCTCTGTTCATACCGCCTATATATGTATATATATACAATCCCATCTTTAATCCATGCCGCCAATGCCAACAAAACTGAAGCAATAATGCTTCCAAGGGCATGCCATTTCTCCAGGGAAAAATGACCACTAATACCAATATGATAATTGGTTGAAACGACTAAACTCAGATCAAAGAAAGAAAGATCAGAAAGCGGCTAAAACAGAAATAGGAAGCATCACAAGGGCAAAAGTAAAAGGGCGTAACTTAGGTGAATGACTTCCAGCGGTCGGTGCTGATGATATCGGAGAGTTACCATCGTTCCCAGTTCTGGCTTCTGGATTGACTGCAATGGCTGGTGGCACTGCAGGGCTCGTAGCTGGGCTAACTGGCAAAATGCCTGTGCTGCTTTCATCATAACCTGAAAATATGTATACGCATTTCCAGTTACAGTGTAAGTGTTAAAATAAAAGAAATTGTAAATCATAAAAGTGAAGTTGAGATAGGAAAATACTCACAGTTGGATGGTGTCCAACCCAAAACATTCTTATCTCTATTGAAGACTACTTTATAGCCAGTCATGAAGTTTTCTGGATCAAATGAAACAAAAACTAAACTATTAGAAACAATTACTAAAAAGAGGCGAACATTACTGTTGCTATCAGTATATACAAAATCTATTAATTACTGGACTGGATCTTGACCTGGTCTAGGTATTTTATCAATCGGATCAGTTCAATCAATAGCTAAACCAAGAAAACAATACTGTTTGAACAAATAAATATTTGTAATATTTCACAACTTAAATTTGTGGTCGGCACGACATGACCTTGAACCAAGGTAAAACTAGTGGATTCCATTGTTCAAAAAAGGATTTGCAGAAAACTCCTTTTTCCTTTTTTTAACCCAAGTGAACCGTGGTTCAAAGCAGTCCAATAGGTAAAATTATAAGACTAGTCGATTAGAGTGAATTGGCCTACGGATCCCAATCAAAGTGGTCCAACTGGGCATTCAGTCCTAGTTTTCAAAACCATGAATTCCAAAACCAAGTCACAGTAATAGTTTTCAATAAATCAAGATAGAAAACAATTTCTCCTGGCGGCCTTTTAAATTTAAACTCACATTTAATCATTTTTTTTCAGAGAGTTACTACTTAGACTAAGAGACAACTAGATTCCTTCATTGTTGTTATAATATGCATAGGGAATTATGCGATGAAAAAGATATAATGAATCTAATCAATGTACCAAAAGAAATGCCTTAGGCAACACCCTTCCTCTTCAAAAACGTGGAAGAGAAACAAAGATAGAAAATATATAGTAAAAATAAATCATGAAGCTATTACAATTTGTTCAACTAGTTACCTATCATTTTTCCGATTCCTGCTTTCGATAAAGGATCAAAATTTGTTATTTCAAAAAAAAGAAATAAAGAAATAGCCAACTTTACCCAGAAAAACAAAAAAAGGAAAGTTTACCTGGAAGAATTCACAGGCATAAAGAATTCATCTCAAGTCTTTCAAAAAGAGAATGAACTTGACTAAGTCTAATTCAACCAATGACATGGAAAAGCCAAACCACCAACAGAACAGTCAAAACAAGAAACATCAGTGAGGACAATAATACTCACGTCCAATGATGCTCACATCATCACTTTTGACAACAGCAAGACAATATAGATTGATATCCTGAAAACAAAACAATGAATTTCATCATAAGTGTGAAATCCAGAGTCAAAATCGCTGCAGGAAAAGTGTTACCTTGACAGAAACGATTACTATTGGCTTATTGACAAAAAATGTGTCACCGCCTTTCATTGTTAAATTCACATCTGGATAACTGATATTAGATTGATTTGAGCTGCTTGCAAGTAGAAAGAAAGTCAGTGATCAATTTTGGAAAGGAAAAAGCTAATACAAAGTAGACTTTTATGTGCAGAACTGACCTCAAAACATAACAATAGTCAAAAGGAAGCTCAAAGCTCTCAGTTGGAAATCGTTTTTCTTGTGTCAAATTATTGAACTGCCAAAAAAGGAAAACGTATCATTAAGTAATTAGATTGTAAGCTGAAACATTATATAAAAAAATTAAAAACAGTTATTTAAACTACTTACACTCTCAGAAATTTGTGTATAAGCTGGGTCATTTAAGTATGTAAAAGAGGTTCCAGAATCAAAAATTGCATTGAACTCTACATCAGCGGTAAGACCCCCAACAATAATTTTAGTGATGGTAACATTGTATGTTGGACTGATAAGAAATTCCAGTACAAGAAGATTAGCACAGCTCACTTGAATTTTAGATCAAATGGACCTGAGAAAGGGATATCAAAGTGATCACTTACTGTGATTGCCCCAGAGAAAATGGTGTTTCTCCTTGGCCTGAGCTGCCTTGGTCTCCAAAGCTGATTCTCCCAAGACCATCAGTCGCAAAGCACATGGAAAAGGAATTTGGTATTAGCCCCTGACTTGCTAAGATGCTAGGAACCGATTGCTTGGTTATACCAAGCCCAAATAGACCATTAGGTGCTGCACCTCTCAAAAATGAACCAGTCTGAATGCGACCACAGCTGCAATAGAGTAGTAAATCTTTATTTAATGAAAAGTAACATAATAGTGGGACTATATTTATAATCTATGGTAGTATATGAAATCAACAAGGTTTGGATGAAAATTTTAAACCATCCTAAGGTTTATAACATTACTTTCAATAATCTTAGGTATAACAAAATCAAGATTCCACTCATTGGAATCATAAATTTATAACCAGAATGACAAGATCCATTTAGTATTCACCATCAGCAATTCAACAGTGGAATTTTTATGCACCAAAAACGTGTAGAACATTTCAAAAATAAATTTGGTGAAATTCACCACATCAAAGTAACAAATAAAGAAATTTGCCTACCCAAAAGTAACACGAGGATTAACAGGTTGGGGTTTATTATCATTTGTTATCAAGTGCAGTACATCCTCAACCAAGGTCCCAGTTGATGAAGTGCCCTCCGAAATATAGCGAACTTGATAAGGACAACTATCAGCAGCTGAAATGCAAAGTCTGTGGTTTTCACATAAGGAGCTCTTGCAAGTAACCTTTGAACTTGTTGATGAAGCACTAGGGCTGTAGATATTAAATTCTATTACCTGTATGAAAAAAATGCATTAGACTGTAGAAATAAAGAAGTATATAAACAAAAGTTAAATATTTTTCCAACCTCTCAAATTCATCAATCGGTTTTGAGTTTTACAGTAAAATAGAAGACGAAAGAGAGTTTTTCCAAGTTGTTTGAAAGATACAAAAAAAGATTCCTACTAAAGATACATTCTAAACTTCGCAGATGCTTCTCAAGTTCAAAAAGTACTTGTCTCAGATTAATAATTTTAACAGAAATGGGTCAGAAATGTTCCATGATACCCAGTTGTGATTCCACTGCCTAAATCAAACTGAAATCTTAAAACTTAAAAGTCACCCTCCTAATATAAGACCCACCCAGCAAGCTAAGACTAACAAATTTATAAGTAACAACAACATAAAAAGTATACTGCATCAAATAGCATACCTGCCCAGATGACAAATTCAAGCCATTGATACAAAAGCTGCCACAATCACACGGCAACCAGAACAGATCACTGCCGGTGTCTAGGGCCACCAGGTATGACAAAGCTGGTGTACCCAATGAAACATTGGCATAATATAAACTGAATTTCAAAGGAATATATATACATATATAATTCATTAGTTACTCCATGGAAAAATTATAGTGTTAACAAGAATACAGAGATTAAAATTTCAAGAATACAGGAATATATTTTCCATCCAGTCAATTTATAAGCTTCAAACTAAATGAGGGGGGGAAAAAACCAAGATATCAGTTTGAAAATTTTACCTACTCAGAAAAAAAAGTCCACAAAAAGAAAATGTCTTCAATGAAATGTTTTTGTTTATATTACAACACAGTTTCTCCTTCAAACTTATGAACTTTAGCCTTTTTTTTTTTATTTTTTCTTTCAATTACTAAAAATACTTTCCATTTATAAATATAGTTTTGAAAATTCTTTAAAAATGACTTCATAAATTTCCTATATATAAGAAACAAGCAATTTCCCTAAAATAAGTTGAGTACTTGAGCCAACAGATCACCCCTACAGTTCTCCGACAACCATCAAAATTACAATTCCCACAGTTCATATATGAAAAAAAATAAAATAAATGATTAAAAAAATATATAAAAAACAGAGAGGCCAAAGAGAAAAAAATTAACATACAATCCAAGGAAATCGAGTCGGTAAGTGTCGTTTCCATATTCAAAAGTTAACGGCGTCTGATCAGTTTCCGTTACAAGTCCACGGCCACGGCCACGAACACGAACATGAAACAGGCGGTCACGGTGGGCCAGAGCAGAGTAGTAAGAGAAACTTCCTTTCTCCGGTAAGTCATCAACGGCCATAATTCTCTCAACCGGATCCGAGAATCGGTGATGGATGCTAAAGCCAAAAGTACCGAGCCCGTAGGAACACGTGGCGCAGCACAGTAACATTAGCAAAGCGTAAAGACTGGTGAAACAGTTAGCCTCCTCAGCCATGGCTCAGAAGAGGAGGAGGAGGAGGAAAATGAAATGCGAAGATTGATTTAAAGTGAATTAACGCGTTCTAGCCCAACTCACCTCCTAAGTTTAAGTTAGAGTTCCGAGTTGGATCGTTTCTGAGGAGAGTTGAGTAGAAGTTCTAGAACTAAATAAGTTGAAGGAGCGAAGTCATTATCTCTATATTTCTTCTCTCGCTGTGAAGAGATGACCGCGCGGCGCTCTCGGTGACAGATTGAGGTAGGAGGTGGGCCCTTCAGAATTTCTTTTTTCAATTTAAATGTTTTTCTGGTTAAATTTATATGCCCGTTTATATAAAAGTAGATGTAAGAAATTAATCTAATATGGTATATACGATATAATATACATTAATTTATATTAATAATTTTATAAATATAAATTCATATATAAAATTAGAATAATAAGGTAATTAGGATCTATCTATTAAAAATAATAATGTGGTAATTAAAATTTTTTTATTTTATTTTTTAAAATTGTATCCCATAATATGACAAAAAAAAAGCCTCCATAATTTAGAAAGTTAATATTTTCATACATAATAAAATGTGGTTCAACTATAATGTTTTTAGTTTTTCAACAATCACGATTCGTAAATAATAAGGGTGGATTCATTCTAACCAAACCGAACTTAGAATTGGCTTAACCTTATATTAAATATAGGCTAAAGGACTATTTCCCATCTAAAGTATGCATATTTCTCAAGTTTTTCTCGGTTAATTTTAAAAATTTCATTTACCCACCTATAAACTGTTAAAATTAACTGAATCTGTTAATT
Organism: Mangifera indica; assembly: GCF_011075055.1. NCBI lineage: Eukaryota > Viridiplantae > Streptophyta > Magnoliopsida > Sapindales > Anacardiaceae > Mangifera > Mangifera indica. Next base: position 829,623 of record NC_058152.1, read on the forward strand.
ATATCATTTTCCTTTCCTAAATCCTAAAAACTAATATTTCACCCCAACTTAAGTTTTTAAAAATAACATTTTCCCTCTTAGGGTTTCCAATTTTCAGATTCAATTTTTTGGTATCATTTCTTCCTCTTCGGTGACCTTCAGGTGACAACTCTTCCTCTCCGGCACGGTTTTCTTCCAGTGGCTCTCCTGGGAGTGGACATCGACGAAAACCTCGTCTTGGTTCGACGAAGATGATTTGTCTTCGTCGATGAGCACTCTCAGGAGAGCCGCCGGAAGGAGATCATGTTGGAGAGGAAGAGACATCGCTTGGAGGTCATCGGAGAGGAAGAAACGACACCGAAAAATTAAATATGAAAAATTGAAAACCTTAGGGGGGGAAATGTTGCTTTTTAAAACTTGGGTTGAGGGAAATTATTAGTTTTTAAGGTTTAGAGGAGAAATTAAATCAAATTTAAGTTTATTTTTTATAATACAGATAAAATAACAATTTTACCTTCGAAACCATTAGTTTTAACCGTTTATAGGTGAAAAAATAGGATTTTCAAAGTTAATGAGGGAAATCTTAGAAAAACAACATACCTTAAATGGGAAATAGTCATTTGGCCTTAAATATATAATATTCATTTTTAATTGATACATAATATTATCAAAAGTAAATAACGTTATTATATAAGTAAACAGTATTATTAAATAGATAAATAGGTTAAACTCAAGTTAAATCATTGAGTTGAAGTTTTATCTCGAATTCAAATTAAGCTAACTTGGATTGAATTTAACCCTAACAAGCAATTTTTTTGGTCAATTGTTTATAATTATTAAAAAAATATTATGGCTAAACTGCAAATACAAATTAGAAATTTCATCCCAAACAATGCTTATGCATAAGTCAAATCTTAGTTACTTCATTGCATCATAAAGTTAATGCATAATCAATTCTCAACTTCTTTTATTTTTTAAGTCCACGTAGCATTGATTATCATCGCAAGTTTTTATTTATTAATATTTAATTTATATTATTATACGACGACGCTTTGAAGAAAGATATAGCATCTTATTATTCAAGAATATATTCTGAAGATTGGGTTTCATAGCAAATATTTAAAAAAAAACAAAAATTGGCCTTCAACCATGTATTGATAATTTGATGATCCATAAAGCGATAATATTTCAATTTAAATAATCATTTTTAAGAATATACTCAAATTAATTATTTTTTAAAATTATTATTTTATAAAGAAGAAAAGCATTTCCAACGTGCATTGAGTGGTGGAAGCACAGGGAATACAGCCTAGATGTGAACGTGATAAAGCACAAAATAGTGTTGGTGCCAAGGGCAAATAGCCCATTGGTAGGGATTAGGGTGGGTTCGGATCAAATTAAATTAAAATATTTTTTGACTCAATTTTGATTTAAATAAAAAATAATTTAACTCAATTTGACTCAAGTTTATTAAGTTAAAATTAAATTCGATTTGAGTTTAATTCAAATAAAAAATATTATAGTTTGGTTTGATTCGAGTTTAGTTTGATTTTATAGCTCAAATTAATTGTTCAGATTCATAACTCGGTTTAATTAGAATTAATTATTCGAATTGATGGTTCAAATGTATGGTTGGGATTTATGGCTCGAGTTCATAATTCATTGATAAAACAATATCATTTTATCTAAATAATATTCAAAATTTCTAATTCGAGTCACAAATTCGAATCGAATCAAGTCACAAATTCAAACTATTGAATTTAAACTGATTCAAATTGAATTAAGTCACAAATTTAAACTATTAATTCGAATCGAATACCTCTTGGCTTGAGTTTAACTCGAATTAAGAAATGAACAAAATCTTTCAGTTTGAGTTCAGTTCCAATTTTAATCAAATAAATTTGAGTCAAACTAAATCAAACTGAATCAACTTTTAAGACCAAGTCAACTCGGATCATATCCAAGCCTAATAGGGGTGAATATAGACTAAGTTAGATTATTATAAATAATAGTATGATTTGAATTTATTAATTCAAAATTAAGAATTGTTCAAGTTTGATTTAAATGAAATCTAAATAAAATGATATTATTTTATTTATTCATAGATAAAACAAAATCGTTTTGTTAATAAGTGACAAATTTAAGTCACAAATCTCATGTACGGATTGGAGTCATAAACTCAAATTATATTGAATTGAATTTTCTCTAATTTAAGTTTGATTCAATTTAAAAAATTAATTAACTTTTTTTATTTAAATTTAAACTAAATTAAATTATTTGTATTAAATCAAACTAAATTAATATATATTTTATGATCAAATTAATTTAATTTAAATTCAAACTTAAAATAAGGTATAATCTAAAGCTAAATTGAATTAAAGCAGATTCAATTGAGTTGCCAAAATATTGTTTTCTTTTGGTTAGTGGTTCAATTGTCGAGATCGACAATTAAATGAACGAAACACGTGTCAAGCATCAAGCGGGATTGACACTGAGCACGGTAGAGCTACCTTAAAAGTTCACACTTGTGGGAGTTGTTGATAGAATAGAAGAGAATATAATCAATGAAGCCATGACTTTTATTAGATCCAACATGCCTTAATGGAAGGTGATCAAAATCACCTCAATTTTGCCCTTATGTTCCGTGTTCTACTGTCCATGTCATTAATTTAAGGCTGGATTTAAGCACGAAAAATCAAATGAGCCTGCAAATTTAAAAGCGCAGTCATCAACAAATATAGTTAACGAGTCCATTTTACATGACAATTTTTGGTTGGCAATTGTGATATATTCATCTTTCCGTGTGATTCCTTTTCTTTTTTATCTTCGTAAATATATATTTTTTTTGGACAGTTTTCTGATGATTTATTAGATAATAAAAATTCAAATTAATTTTTATTTAAATTCGATTGATATCATTTCCTAATTAATATGAATTAGTTTTCTTATAAAAGAAATTACCCATATAACTAAGGTTGGACGAGATATAGGTTACCCTTAATTCAACCTATAATTTAAATTAAATAAGCTAAGTTAAATTAAAAATTGGCTAATTGTTTTTAAATTTCATAAAATTATATATCTTTATTTTAAATATATATTTAATATATATTATAAATAATTTTTAATTAATCGATGTAGTAATATATAAAAATATTAATATTTACGGGTTTGGACTGAATATATAAATATATTTTTTAAAATTTAAAATGGTTTTAAACTAACACTGTTTGTTACGTGTCATTATTTCACAGAAAGCGTGTGAACTTGAAATTGCCTGTCCATCATCTCAACGAAGAAAGTTAAACGGCCTTCAAATTTTGTTGATGATTTTCTGAAGTCAAAGTCTCGAAGTCCAGATTGGCGTTCCCATTGTAAATGTTTAACTTTACTTTTTAGTTGTCACCCAATGGCACAAAAATTTTGGGAGATATTAATTAAAACACGCAACCACTTTCCCGTTTAAATTTTTTTCGGTAACAAATTTAACATTTTATTTTTTTAAGTAAATTATATTTTTTAATCCGAAAATACCCTTCGTTTAATTTCTCAATCTTACCGTAGCATTTTGTCAATTAATTGTCTACCTTTTGTGAAAAACATTAAGATTAAATTATCTGTCATGAATAAAATTTATAAATTAAAAAACTAATTAATTTTTTATAAAATAATTGATTGTTATATATCTAAAATAATTGATACATCGAGAACGATAGGTTTTTCTTGAAACGGTGTGTTTTCTTCTCAAACAGGTTGTCTGAATTTGGAAAGGGGTGTGGGAAGGGAATAGATGCATTAAAAGCTATGAAAATTTGAAAAAGGGTGGGAAAATCTTGTAAAGGGGTGCGGGTGTGGGAATTTGGAAAAGGATGCGGGAAGAGGTGCTGGTGCGTGAAAGTGTGCGACAAGCATTCCGAGTGCGTGGAAGTGTGCGACAATTACCGAAAGGGTGCGTGAAAGGGGTGTGCAGGCAACAACAAGCGGCGCTCGCACGCAGGCACCAACGCGAGCGCGACAAGCATTACGGGTGCGTGAAAGGGTGTAGGGAAATTGCGAAAGGGTGTGGGAAAATTATAATATATATTAATATATTATATATTAATACATATTACATTAATATATAATATTATATTATTATATTATATTATAATAATGGGGGTGCAGGTGCGGGTGCAAGCACGCGCTGGTGCATATGGGCGTGTGCGCGCCCACACACCGCACCAGCGCGCGTGCACACACCCGCACCCCTTACCAATGTCCATCACCCTTTACCAATGTCCCTCACCCCTTACCAAAATCCTGCACTCCTTACCGAATTCCCGCACCTGCACGTAGCGCCAGCACGCGCGCACTCGCATTCGCACCCCTTTCCAAATTTTCGCACCGTTTTTCAAATTTCCGCATCTCTTAATGCACCCATTCCCTTCTCGCACCCCCTACCCTTTCAGAAACTGTTACACTCTTTTCGCACCCTCACAGAAGCTGTCGCACCCTTTCAGTAATTATCACACCCTTTCAGAAGCTGTCGCACCTTTTCGCAATTGTCGCAATTTCCACGCACCCGCTATGGTTGTTGCACCCTTTCAAAAGCAATTGCACCCTTGCCACACCCTTTCAGCAATTTTCGAACCCTTTCAAAAGCTGTCACACCCTTTTGCAATTGCCACAATTTCCACGCACCCGCCACGGTTGTCGTACCCTTTCAACAATTCCCGCACCCTTTCAGAAATTTTTGCACCCCTTTCCAGATTCCCGCACCCACACCCCTTTCCACAAGGTTTCCGCACCCCTTTCCAAATTTTTGCACCATTTCCGCACCCTTTCTCAAATTTGCGCACCTCTTAAAGCACCTATTCCCTTCCCAAATTCCCGGATCTCTTCGCGCAACCTGTTTGAGAAGAAAACTCACCGTTTCAAGGAAAACATACCGTTTTCGATATATGCATTGTTTTTCAATTTATAAATTTTATTCATTACAGATAATTTTAAAAAAATGTAACATTTTCGATATATCAGAATCAATTATTTTTTAAAATATTAATCTATTTTTTAATTTATAAATTTTATTCATTACAGATAATTTAGAGAAAAACATAACATTTTTGATATATAAAAATCAATTATTTTATAAAATATTAATCTTTTTTTTAATTTATAAATTTTATAGGTAGTTTAATTTTAATGCTTTTCGTGAAAGGAAAGCAATTAATCGGGAAAATGTTACGGTAAAGTGAGAAATTAGGCGAAGGGTATTTTTGGAATGAAAACAACGGTTTGCTTTAAAAGGTAAAACACAATAATTGTTGTCGAAAAAGGTTTAGGCGGGAATGGTGCTGTATATTTTAATTAATATCCCAAATTTTGGGCTTCTATAATTTAATTGAACTGAAATAAAATAATAATAATAATAATAAACGACACATGAAAAATTACGTACGAATGGGGCATGACGTAGAACCCGATCATTTTTATCAGACTTAACAAAGAGAGACAAATCAAATATAAATAAGTATAATATATAATAGTTAAATTATATATTATATTATATATTAAAAAATTAATTTTTGTATTATTTATTATATATAATGTCATATAATACAATTTTTTGAAATAAAAATAATAAAAAATTATAGTTATCATATTTTATTTTTGAAAATTCATAAATATATTCTAAAATTTTAAAATCTCTCAAATATACCTTTGCAATAACATAATTTTTTTTAAAATGTATATTGTTTTATATTAATAATATGTATCATATTATATAATATATTTAATATATCAATTATTTTTATATATTTTATAATATATATTATTTTTTATTTATATTATATTATATCAAAAAATACATATTATATATTACAAAATATTAATAATTATGGATGAGATATGTAAAAATATGAGGTAAATTTGTATGGGAGAGTATTTACGAGAAAAAAAAAAACTTTAGTAGATAAATAAATAAATTATTAATTTAGCGATGAATTGAAGTACAAGCTTTGTGTTCGTTTTATGTGCTAAAAATGGGATGAAAATCTATTTGGTCTTGAAGATACATATTGGCTTGCCTAGTTTTGGTGGTGTGTATCAATAATTTTGTAGCCTAATCTTCCTGTTAAGGTCAATTTCATAAAAGCTTTCCAGTTGAATATTAGAACCATTCATTATTGTTGGGTGGCCCTCAAGCCAATTGTTGTTTTTCATGTTGGGTTCATTTCATTTGGGAGGCCAATTTTAAGTAAGAGTTCAATATTTAAACATGAAGAAGAGTTTGTGGGAAAAATTATTGGAATTAAAAAAATATAAAAAGTAATTAAAAATATGAATTTACCTAAGATTTAAACTGAAACTAGAGTTATCTCGACAAATTTTACTATATATTCAAAAAAATTTCAATTTCAATAAATTTTATTGAGAATTTTAAATTTTATATAAATTCTTCTTAAAAAAAAAAAAAAAAAAACATATTCTCAATTTGATAGGGTATTTTAATGATTTCATGCCTAATCTTCCCTGTGAGGACAATTTCATGAAAGCTTCCTACAAGAATCAAAAAGGTACACTGAGTCTGTGGTCCTCAAGAAGAATTGGCTGCCAAATTATTCATTTTCTGCATCGGGATTTGTAGGAAAGCTTATTCAAGCAAACCCTTTTTTTTTTTTATAAATATTTTAATTTTTATTTTAAAAAAGCCCATTTGTATGGAGGAAAATAGTATGAGATAATTTTTTCCACTTTGAGTTCAGAAAGTGTTAAAATAATTGAAATTACATTAATACCCTTTTAGCAACATAAAAGATCTTAAATTCAGGTTAAAACTGAAGGGCATAAATGAAATTTCAGAAGCTTTTCACTAACGATGAATGGTCTGAGTTAGGGGTGGACTTGACCGCATTTGGTTCAGATCTAAAATAAGCATCCCGAGCTTAACTCATTTAAATTATTAAAAAACAAATTGGAGAAAGAAAAAAAAAAAAGAAAAATTATTGATGAAGTGAGCTCCGGTTAAGCTGAGCCTAATAGTGGTCCGGGTGGATTGAATCCACCCCCCCTAGTCAGGGTAAAGCTTAGTGGAAATTGCAAATGGGCTTTTCTTATGTCTGGTTCGTTTGGCAGGGGGGAAGCTTTTTATTTGACTGGGCTGTGAGCAGCTTTTGAAAGTTGTAATTGGTGTAGGATTTTTATTTATGTATATTTCATTTCCAAGAAGAAGCGTTTCTGCTTTTTCAAAAGGCTGAAAAATTTTGGTCTTCTTTCTGTTGACAGTCTTGTGACTTGCTACTCAATAATCTTGCAACTACTCATAATTGACTTAAGATGTTAATTTTGATGGGAAAATCTTTAGTGGGATTTTTGTCCCATTGAAAAATTTACCATATTTGATTTCTTCTAAGGGAGAAAAAGGATCCATTTAGTGTTGATATTGAGGCCAAATAATTTTTTTTATAAAAAATGCTTAGTGTTATGGTGATATATAGTATTACTCAAATATAAAAGAGTAATACTATACGTACATAAATGCTTGTTGGAATGAAATTTTTTTGATATATGATGTGTTTTATTCAAAGTATTTATATCTGGATTGAGTCTTGATCTATAGTCAAGGGTTTGGTTCAGAGGTCAAAGCCCAGCTCAAGTCTCATTTGAATAATGTATAACCAAATGAAATTATGTCTTTACAATTTGAATTCGAGTTTCAACAATTAAAAAAATTCATGTCATGTTGATATTAATAGATTCATTAATTTGATCAAGATTAAAGCCACGGTTGAATTATGCTCTTGCATGGTTCACTCAATTCAACTACTAGTTAAAGAAGTTTAATAATTTTAAAACTTTACTAAGATTGGGCTAATCATTGAATCCTAGTTAAGTCAATCTGTCTAATCCGATTTCCAAACCATTCTCTTAGAAAGGGAAACAATCAATTTAATATTAATTGTAAATGACATGATTGATTGTCTCTTTATCTAAAGATTAAGTGTTTATTTGAAATCTAAAATTACCTAATTATATGATAAAATATTGTGTGAAAACCTAATTGGATACTTAAATTATTGATTAATTTTTGACTGGGAACCCTTTTATAATGAAACATGTGCAAATCACCTTGCACGTGAAACTTATACACATTATTGTGGTGGCTTATGATTACTTAAATTCACAAAACTCGTGGTAAAATAAGGTATATATAATGCATGATTCTTGTTGTTAATTATAAATTTTGCTCATCATCGTGACAATTGTCAAGAAACAGCAACCTTTGTAGGCATAAAACAAGTTCCAAGACACTCGGAGCTCTGCAAATATGAAGATTGCCTCGTGATTATAGTCACGGTTTAAAGGAAAACGTGAAGAAATCTTCTACAATGGAATCTGTTAAGGTAAATACAAACTCACGTGGACGAAAGAAAAAGTAGGCCAAGATGGGAAATAGAGAAGAATTAGTCACATCCTGAATCCACTCTTGGCCAAGCAATTTAGCCCTCTTGTTTTCACCCTTTTCAATTTGCCATCACTCATCACTCATATATTCTTCTCATTGTTCATTGAAGCCGCAGTGGAGTGTCAAAGAGAAAATAAATATGCATCACTTGAAGCCAGCTAAAAGCAAACTTCATGATATTGAGGCAGGAAAAGAGACGACCAACCGGCCACTTTGCCCGAAGCCTCGGCGGCCGGGGCCAGCCATTCCTGAGTTTCTCAAGCCCCACAGATGCAGCAAACACAGGTTTCATTTTTATCGATCAATGGTTAGTTTTTTTATGTATTTTTCTGATGATTCTCTTGTTTTGGTTGCAGCCAAGTGAGTACTGAAGATGGAAGAGTTGAGGTTTTGAACATGATTGGTGAAAAGGTTAGTTGAAGTTCGTTCATTTGTTACTGCTTTTTGCTTTTGAAGTTCTGAGATTTAACAGGATTTTAATGGTGGCTGCAGCAGATTGAAGGAAAGGAGTCAGTTTGCAGTGGGTGCTCTCCTTCTTGCTTCTCAGGATCTCCTCCTGGAAGGGCTGAAAACCCTTTGGTGAATGATGTGCAGTTCATTCATCAGATGGAGTTGCTTTCGCCATTTACAAGAACCAAGCTTTCTGATAAGTTTGGGATCACTTCTGCCTCACCAGTTTGAGTTATCAGTTGAAGAAAATTGGGTTAAAATTTTGAGGCCTTTGTTTTTCTTCTATAGTAGTAATTTAGTGTATGTTGTATTTTATGTATTTGTAGCTAATATGAAAAAAAAGAGACCCAGATGTGCCTTTTGTACATATTTTTATTGTGATTTGTAAGGTCATTATTTAGATTTGAAAATGGTTCTGTTTTACTGAGATTTTCTAATTTTTGTACCATATTAAATAAAATGTCTCTCCTTCCTTTACAACCTCAACCAAAGCCTCCCTTCTCTTATAAAGTCGTCTCCTTCCTCTCTCACTCCCTCTACCAACACCCGACCCCATCTTCCCCACCATTTCTCTAGACCTCCACCATCTCCTCCCTCACAATGTCTTGACTTGCTCGTCTAGTTACGCGTAGCCTAGGTCTGACCACCGGTGTTGGCAAGCCTCTTGCCATGGCACCCCTTTACCCAACAATCCCCTACTAGAAGAGACTGCAACAAATTGATCACTCTCTGCTCATTAACTCAGACAGGCAAGTTAAGCATCAATGAGCTTATCCGGATCAAAAGTTTCCTTTATATTCTTTCCTTCCAATTCACCTTTCGTAACTGCCTCCTGCAACTCCTCCAATTCCTTAACTATAGCAGTCTGCAGCAAAACACAGAGGCATTATGGAGGGCTTAACAATCCATTGGAGAACCAAGTAAATATTGTATGTAGTGATAAAAAAGTTTTCTTCTTCAAGCTGCCTATTTTACAGTAGAACTTACAACAAGACTACTGTCCATGTCAATGAACACAGCTTGCATTCTGCCATAAATTTCAAAATGGTTACCTTTCTGCTTTCTGCTAAGGGAATTAACCTAAGGTGGGAAAAATTATTTCCTGTAGTCATTACTAAGTATAACGGATCTCAATATTATCAAAGCGTAAACAAGCTAATTTCAAATTCGAGTTATTTAAATTAGGTTTTCAAACTAATTCGGATTGGGCTCGATTACTTACACCCATGGAGCTTTTCATTTTTAGTTCTAATTTCAATTTCAATAAGGCTTAAAAATTGAAATGTTGAACCTAACACGTGAAATCTCTTAACTTCAACAAAACTACAACAAAAATAAAAAACGCTAAAACGGTCAAAGAAAATCAAAAAGATTCCCGCCCTTTCAACTGCCTCAATCAACTGTCAAAAACCAGCCCCACTGACTGCACATGCCTGTACAGTTACCACTCTTCCCATCAACAAACTTCAAGTCCTCTTAAACATCGACTTGAATTTTAGGGTTTCAACTTTCCCACATTTCGTATGATTAAAATTCAAAATTAATCAACCAAATGCCTTCTTGTTTCTTGAAATTCTTTCTCTTCTTGCTCCCAGTTTGGGGGGCATTCTTCGGCCCAGTCTGTATCAGTGGCCGCATCTTCAGCTTCAAGATGCACCACCGCTTCTCCGATTCTGTCGACAACTTATCTAACTTGTCTCATTGGCCGCCCAAAGGTACCTCCGAATACTACGTCGTTTTGGCTCACAACGATCGGCTTAGACATGATCTTCACCTTGCTGATAGCAACTCGCCATCACTTTCTTTCGCCGATGGCAATTCTACTTTGCAAATCAACTCATTAGGATTGTAAGCTAAGTTTTTTTTCTTTCATTTATTTAATCAATTTCCGTTTCGAAGTTCATGATTTTGTTTTTTTTTTTAAATACAATATTAATAGCTTGCATCACGCGCCGATCCAATTGGGGACGCCTGGAGTGAAGTTTATGGTGGCGCTTGACACGGGAAGTGACCTTTTTTGGGTGCCTTGTGAATGCAATCGGTGTGCTCCCACTGAGGATTCTAATTACGCTTCAGTATGGTCATCTGCATTTTTGCTTTCTGGATAATGGCCTTCACTATCATGTAATATCACATCAAACCAGTAGCCTTAAACATAATTTGGTAATCTACAGCGTCATATTAGTGCCATTCACGGTATATTGGCGTTGCGGAAGTGAAGTTCTTCAGTAAGATGTAATGTCGCACATTATCCAAAAAAATGTATTGGACAGTTTATAAAGAGTATGAAACTGATAATTGGGTTACTGAAACTTGCTAAATAAGTGCTATCTTTTCTTTTTGTTTATAGAGAATGCAATTAAGAAACAATATTGAAGGCACATTGTTGTTCAACATCTACATTTTTCCTCTGAATCAGGATGTTAGACTGGTACGAGTGATATAATTTTAGTTTAATGCCACTTTAAGCATGAGGCAAAAGTTAATAATGGTAGTCTAGATCAATTTACTTCGTTGGTTTTCAACCATGTATTATTTTCTTGTTGTAGGATTTTAAACTCACTATGTACAATCCTGAAGGGTCGTCAACTAGCAAAAATGTCACCTATGACAACAGTTTGTGTGAACAACGTAATCAATGCCCTGGAACAATTAGCAACTGCCCTTACTCAGTTTCTTATGTCTCAGCTCAGACTTCTACTGTGATAACCTTAGGCGAATCCCACATCGACAAAGCACGGGAGAGATACTGGGTCCGTCTATGTATCCCACATTGGTTAGTGGTGGGAGAATTTGAGTGGTTAAATAGTTTGTGAACTCCTTAACTAGTGGTTAAATAGTCTGTGAACTCCTTAACTGTCAAGACGCGTTTTGGGTTGCAAAGCCCAGAAGCAAACCCATGATGGACTGTGTGTCCAAAGTGGACAATATCTTGACAGTGGGCCCAGTTATTAGACCAGGGATGTTACAAATGGTATCAGAGCAGCTCCGCGTGTTCTCTTGAACGATGGTGGGGCAAACCTCAGCGAGGACGCTGAGTCTCGTAAGGGGGGATGTATGTGATACCCTTAGGAAGCACGAGAGAGATGCTGGGTATGTCTATGTATCCCACATTGGTTAGTAGTGAGAGAATTTGAGTGGTTAAATAGTCTGTGAGCTCCTTAACTGTCAAGACGCTTTTTGGGTTGCAAAACCCAAAAACAAACCTATGATGGACTGTGTGTCCAAAGTGGACAATCTTAATAGTGGGCCGGGTTATTAGACCAAGGATGTTACATCTACTTCTGATGTTTTGGTAGAGGATGTTTTGCACTTAACAAGAGAAGATAATAATCAGTCTGTTGAGGCATATGTCACATTTGGGTTAGTTGTCTAATTGTTTTGTTTCAGGTTTTCTTTGAGCTTTGTCTATCAAGTAAAATGCTGTGGATTGTATTGTCCCTTTTGTTTCTTCAAATTCTTCACTAGGTTAACATGACCTTGCCCTATGGACTTTGCAGCTGTGGACAGTTTTAGAGTGGCTCCTTTCTGGACATTGCGGCTCCTAATGGTTTATTTGGCCTTGGTATGGAGAAGATATCAGTTCCCAGTATATTATCTAGGGACGGTCTTACAGCAAATTCCTTCTCCATGTGTTTTGGGCATGATGGTATTGGAAGAATTAGTTTTGGAGACATGGGTAGTCCTGACCAGGAAGAGACTCCATTTAATTTGAACCCATTACAGTAAGTGGTAATTTCTCATTTACTTAATGTCAGTTGTTTTTGAATTTGGTCTTATATTTATTTCTGATGGAAGCTTTAATCTAGTTTATCGTCTAATTAACTCTGCAAATACATTGCAGCCCAACCTATAACATTACTGTAACTCAAGTTAAATTGGGAGAAGCTTTGATTGAGGTTGATTTGACAGCTCTTTTTGATACTGGGATCTCTTTTACATATTTGGCTTACCCAACTTATACAAAGCTTTCAGAGAATGTAAGCGATTGGCATTACACGTTTTCTTTTGCTTATATATTAAGTGTGGAACTGAGCAGTTCACCTCTCCTGCAGTTCCATTCTCAGATAAAAGATAGACGCCGTCCACCTGATCCAAAAATCCCTTTTGAATATGGCTATGATGCAAGGTCATATTAATATTTTTCTTATTGTTTTCTAAGTTTCTATCTGCATTAGCCATAATATTTTTCTCTACAATGTACAGTCCTAATCAAATAGTAGTCTAGTACCCAATATGAGTTTGAAAATGAAAGGTGGAAGTCACTTTGCTGTTGACAAACCAATACTTTCTATCAACTCTCAGGTAGTATTTTGCTCCTAGTCTTTTTATCCTTTATTCTTGTTTGCGTCTTGTTTTACTTTTTTTCCCCCTCAAAAACTAGTAGTACAAATTTCTTGCAGAGTGGACTTGTATACTGTCTGGCTGTTATCAAGGGCACAGAATTGAATATAATTGGACGTAAGTCTTAAACAATTGCATTGATAGTACAATATATGTATACTGGTTACCTTGTAATCTTTTAAGCTGGAGACTACTATTGTATCTAGTAGGATGTAAAATGTCATAGCCATTTCACAAATGTAAATTCATGTTTTTTGTTGCTTAGTGTACCCTTTATTGGCATCAATAATTCTATTAGGCTTTGGTATAGGTTTTACTACTGTGGACTTCTTCGCTTGAAAAAGAATCCAAGTAAGCTTTTTAATGTAACTGATTTTGTTTGCTTCTTTGCCCATTATTGATTTCTGTACAGAAAACTTTATGACTGGCTACCGGGTTGTATTCGATCGAGAGAGACTTCTCTTGGGCTGGAAGAAGTTCGACTGTATGTTTCTCTTTCATTCATAAATTAGATTTTCTCTTGTTTTCATTCATGACATTAATATAAAGCCATATCCTTTGTCCTTTATGTAGGTTATGACGTTCAAGATTCTTATAATTTCCCAGTGAGACCACATGCTACCTCTGTTCTTCCAGCTGTAGCTGCTGAACTAGGGCACAACTCTAGTACAGATTCAAATAAAAAGACCAGAAACCATTCACAAAAATCAGAAGCATTGCTGCCTCTCCATGGCAGTATGTCTTTTTTCTTTCGATTTAGTTTTGTTGTCTCATTGGCTCTATTGTTTTAGCTGTTCCATGGTCATTTATTTCTCAACCCTTTTGCAGTCCTCTACGGTTGTGATTTTAGGCTATTTTGGTGTATCTTATGTTGATAGAAAGTTACGTTAGGTTCGAGTTTACTCAGGCGTTAGATTTTCTTTCATTTCTGTGTACATAATTTTATTATAGCCCATTGTTCCATTCATTCTGATCATACTTTCCTGTATTACAATTTATTAGAGGCAACATATCGATTATTGTGTCCAGAATGTTGACAGTAGAGAGCTTGTTTTTATAATAATTAGAGTTTATCGGCTGCTGTTTATCACAGTCTTGCTCCAGATTTCCTCCCCTACATCATACATGTAAGATTGGACTGACAATTGTGAATTGTCTGATTGTTTACTTGTTGCTGGGCTTCGAAATTGCATTTTCATCCTAGTGCTATCTTTTCGGGGGAAACAAATCTTCTAGAATTGAAGCTCTCCCATTGACAGAGTTTTTTCACTACGCCCAAAATTCTGATACCCTATTAAACAATTTGCCAATCACCGAATGAGAGTGGTTAATAAGAGTGGATTAGAACCGAATCAAACCCAAATAAGAGTCAACATGATCAGTCAATACAAAATTAAGCTTAGTTTACTCAATTGGCGACAAGTTTGCCAGAGAAACTATTAAAGAAAAAAAGAAGAATGATCATCAGAGATGAAAGGAAAATAATTTGTCAGAAAAGATAAAAATCATTAAAAAAAAGATGAATCTATCAACCATTTTCTAACTACCTTGGTTGAACTCAGATTGCTTGAACCAAGTCACAATAAGAGTCTGAGCCAACTTGGGCTCAAACATTATAACAGTACTCTTGTTCCATCCAGACCAGGATAAAAAATAATCTATGTTATCCTATTCCAGTTAAAAACTGCGTTTGAGTAATCAAGTATGCTGAAGATACATAGCTTCTCATTATACAGAAACAAAGAAATAGCTAGATATGTATTATCAGTTGAAACTGCAATCAAGTTGGGGAATTTCTTTCTCTATACAAGAAGAGAGTCTAAAGACGAGTAAATTTTATGGACACATGCAGAATTACACAATACCATTAGAAAGAGATTTTTGTTCATATTACCCATACAAGTCAAACTAATTCGTAAACCAAGTCAGTGTCACAAAATTACAAATGATATGTATCCCAATCGAATTTAGGCTGCGAGAAAACCTCATAATCGATTGACCCTTCTACTATGCTATCAACAGATTGAATGCCTTCTAAAAGAGTTGGCCGAAAACTATCATTATCAGAAGGCAATAGTTTGTACAACACCAACAATCCTAGAGTAAATATGGCTTGCAGCTTTGTGGAGTCTCCTTGCACTGAAAAGAACAAGAGCATTGAAAGGAGAAATAAATCCACACAGAACCGCATGATACACAACACAGTGTCCATCAACCTTCCATCATTGCCAGCCGGAAAACCCTGGACTCTATATACAAACAGAAAGTTGTACTTATCAACCACATACCTATACCCAAAATAGGCTGCACCAACTGGGACCACAAGTGGAGCGAATGAGGAATATATCATGGTCAGAGCAAATATTGTCAAGTTAAATGCATAATATTGCGCAAAATCAAATGTCTGTTTGGGTATTGGTGAGGTTCTGCTAATAGGAGGATACTCAGAAAGAACTTGTCCAGGAGGTTCAATTCCGTTCATCATGGGAGAGTCTAGCGTACTTTGATTAATCAGAGGTCTCTGAAGACTGCCACTGTCCTGATTTTCTAATGGGTATTCTTCACTCTGTTCAGGGACCAGCTGAAGCATGTCATTCTTCTGAAACTTTTGAATCTTTTTCTTTATCCAAGGGATTGGAGCCAGTAAATCATAAGATATTCCCAAGAAAGTGCTTGTGATTAGAAATGCAAGCGAGGAAAGACATGATTTTGACAAAAATGATGCGCTCATATACTCCTCAATCTTCTTGCAATCTTCTCCATCCAAATAACAACTGCCCATCTTAAGGATAGCACTTTCTAAGGATGACTCAACCAGACCTCTCAATAGGATGAGGTTTACAAGAAAAAAGCAAACCATCTTCAGCAGTGCAGCTCTTTGCTCTCCAGACACAGTTAAATGTCGTTCAAACTTAGAGAGATAAGAAAGAGCAGAAGGAATGACTATATACATACTCACAAATATAATAACATTTGGTAAGAACTGAAAGATCAGCGATGCAAGCCAGCTAGAACTCTGAACCCATGCCAACCACATTTGGGCATTATCCATTGCTTCTGCATTAATTATCTGCCCAGCACTCTTCACAGCACTAATAACAGCGAGAGGAGAACTAAAAAACAGAAGCAATAACAGCAAGCATGAGTTCACAAGCACCCTCCGCAGTCTCAGCGACATCTTTGTTGATCCCAAATGATTCCAATAAATGTCTGTTGCCAATGGAGCTCGTTCAACTTTCCATTGGTTCCTCTGTAGCCTCAACTCCACAATTGAAAAGAACTTCCCAATTCTTCTTTTCTTCTGGTTCCTAAAATCCTGAACAGCCTTATTCGTGGTGTATACATCCTTAAACATCACAAATGCAACACCTGCTCCTAGTGCACGACCCTCTTTATAAGCTGCTAGTTCCGCCTCCAACTCTGCTCTCAATTCTTGCAATTTTCTTAATCTCTCTTCATCCGTATAACCCAACCTATCCATAACCTTCCCCCAAAAATATTTCACTTTCTTCCAACCATAAACTAACCAACCCAACAATCCCTCATCTACATTTTCTTCATCATCATCATCAAGATCTGGTAGAAGTCTAGAGTCAATACGAGCAACCAACCAAGTAATTTCATCTCTAACCCGAATCAACTTTGTAGCTAAATCATCCAATGCACATAAATCCATTGGCACAATAACCTTATAAACCTTACCAGGATACCTATGCTGAAAATACTCTTGTAAAACAATTCTATCGTCACCTAAACTCTTAGGTAAACCCTGAACCATAATTGTAAATATAGCTGTTGAATTCACTTTTGGGTCACTCAAATTCCCATTCCCATCTCTAAACCTAGTCACTTTTAATCGTTCTTCAATTGCATACATTCCTAAATGCACTAAACCAACAACGACAACGACAAATAAAAAATGTATCCAAAGCAAAACTGAACCTTTTTCGATATGAGTTATCGTCGTTTTGGAGAACTGATCATGCAGCGCAGCGTGTCCACCGTATAGATTCAACGGAAGCAATACAAGAATTGATAAAACAGCGATCGACAAAAGAGCCACAAAGCTACCGCCTTCAATGAGGAGGAATTGGGCGGCGTCGGCTCCACAATGTCGGGCAATCTCACGACACGTGGCGTGCCACACGGCAAGGAGTTTCGTCACAAGACCGGCTGGCCCGGGGATCCGTCGGTGGTCGCTGCGAAGCTTCACGAAGATGAAAATAAAAACGCAGAAGAAAAGACCGATGGCCGAGATGTTTAGAAGGTACTGAATGTTGCCGTACCACGCGTCAGTAAAATCGGCGTCGGAATAGGAAGACGGCGGCGGAGAGAGTGTATAACTCGTTGACGGCAGCGGTGGCTCCATAATTTTTTTAAAAATTTGGAAAATAGTTAGGATTTCTGAGAGCTGAATTTGGAGATTTTCTTCATGAGCTAATTCAAGTTAGGGCTGCAAGAGAGATTGATTGGAGATTACTTGCTGTGGTAACAATAACAAAGACGAAGTTGTTTTGTGAAAAAGTTTTTGACTTTGACAATTCTCCCCATCAACTTAAGAAGTTTTCATTTTCATACCTGTTATTACCAAAGGCCGTGCTTTAGGGATGTAAACACCCGAACCCGGGGAAAAGCTTAGGTTTTGGGCCAGGCTTACCCGGACTACAGGCCTGGATTTGGGCTACCGAAAATTTTGCTTTCCTATAGTGGTGGACTCAATCAGAGGCAGAACAAGTTCGGATGGAATGAGCCCAGTTCAACAGGAAAAAAATTTAGTTTGAGATTGATGTTTTATCGATATTGTCATTTCGGAGATTAACTCAGCAAGAATTCTTCTTCTTCTTCTTCTTCTTTGTAGCGTTGGCCACTCTTGTTCTCTAAGTATACATTCAAATTGAGTTGAGCTCGTCTTGGTTATGCTCAAGATTGGCTTGCTATATGATTTGACCGATAATGTCTATATTTGCGGTTACATTAGGTTTCTTGTTAATTTTAGAGTTACGAGGTATAAGAGATATAACCAAATATTTATATAGAAATTTATGACCAATTAATTATGAATAAACCCCTCATTAAATTTTAATCTGGAGGCTCCACTCTTAAACCCTATAAACAAGGTTATAATCAAATCGAACTAAATCAAATTGAATGCTCAAATTGAATGAGCTTAAGTCTTGCAAGCTTAAGGTCAAGCTTGAGATAAAAATAGATGAATCAAGCTTGACTCGAGAAATTATTGTTAAGCCTCAAACTTATATAGTATCAATTAATCTTTCATTTTCAAAATAAAAAAAATAAGACTTTAAGATATAAATAAAAGATTTTAAAATTTTAAAGGTTTTTTAATATTATATTAATATTAAAAAGCTCGACGAATTTGCAACTCTATACACGATAGGTGATATACCCTTGACTTCGGCCTAAATGTCTTTTTGAATATTTCTCAATCTCTCGATTATTCACAAAACGTGAAAGACAGATGAAAAAATATTTGTTTTCAAAAAAAATTAAAAATTTTTTTGAGAATCTTACAAGATTCATTTATTATTTTTTCTCTGATAGATGATTAGAACTTCATCTAGATTCAAATAGATCATACCGAAAGAGTACTTTGATACAAAATCTTGCAACATACTCAGAGAATAAATCCCCATAAATTATCTTTGAATGCTTTAAAATACTACCACATATATTTTGAGTGGCAAGAAAAAATCTCTTATCAACAAAAGTGCTTCTTGCAAAAGCTACTTTCAAAATCTCACCACTCTTTTAAACTAAAACATGCTTTTGCTTCCCACCATACCAAAACCCACTTAGTAGAGCAGCCACATGCAGCCAACATTATTCCTGAGTTGTACCAAATCTTGAAGAAGAAGAAGAATTTTAACGCTCAATGGCCCTAAGATTTCCCATTTTCACTTCATACCTAGTTAAAATCTTCAACTCATGCTCTCCTTTTATTCCTCATCCACTTCCTACAAAAAGAATGTATTTTGTAGGAGATGGGTTTAAAATATACTCTTTTTTTTTTTAAATAATTCGATAAACAATAAAATTATATAACTAAAGTTTAAAACCGAAATCCATGTGATAAAGAGGTGAAATACAAAATGCGTGTGACTATGAAAATAATATTTTCTTTGACCCTCTTGCCTCACTACACCGAAACTTATTTCACTGACGACTCTTTTTTATTTTTTGACGATTTTTATTTTTCTTTTTCCAACGATTTTTTCTTCTCCTTTTAGTGTAATGATTCATCTTTTTATTCTCTGGTCATTGTTTTATATTTAAACAATTTTTTTTTTAGTCTTTTTCTTCGATAATTTTTATTTTTTCTTGAATAATTTATTTTCTTTTATATAATAATTCAAATGAGTCGGTTCGATCTCGAATTAACCGCCTTAGATTTGAATTAAACTTGAACTACCCATTGTTCAGTTTTGATTTAATTCTAATCTACTTGTAATTCAACATGCTAGCGCGATAAATCTACGGATGCCAACTCTAGATAATCATTGAAGACACGTAAATATTAAAAATTATATTAGAAATGTATAGTCAATGGGTTAATTATTAAAGTGTATGACTTTGAAGTTCAATTTAGGTTTGGAATGAGACATCCGCACAAACAAAGCGACATTCCAATTTGTACCACAAAGTAGTGAAACAGATAAATGTGAACTTTGCATTGCTATAATTTCAACTCCACTCTTTCAAAATCCATCGATTATGAATGTGGATGTTTGACACGTCAAATTCACTTCATGAATAAAGTCAAAAAGTGAATTTTAGTGATGTCTCGGCATGCACATTCCAAAAATAACGAATTTTGGTGATGTAATGGCATGGATCAGCCAAAAATGAACATGTATGAAGGGCAAAATTTCAGTTGAATTATTATTATTTGTTTTAATGAGAAATCTCATTTGGGTTAAATTATTTTATTAAATTGAAATTAATTATATTAAATAAGATAAATTTTAGATTTAATAATCGACTTTACAATTATTTAATCAGATACGTCAATACTTGATCTTGATATGTTATTAGAGAAGATTTAAACTCATACTTTTTTTATCACTTAAATTACCCTTTGAAGGGTATTTTGGTCATATTAATGGTTCGAAATATATAATATATTATTAATTTGATTAGAACTATATTTGATTTCAATCAAATTTAAACAAGCCCTAGTTCAAAATTGGTTTGAATATAAAATAGTCGGCTAAGATTGGTTCGAAACCAAAGAACTAAAACTCAAATTTGACTTGAAAATAAATTAACATTAGATTTGATCTGAATCAATTTGAAATCAAATATTTAAGTAAACTCGAATTTAGTTTTTATAAAAAATAAGTTTAATCTTTAACTTAAACTCCAAAAATAAAATTTCAGAATAAAAGACGTTCCAAAATTTTATTCTGAAACTTGCATTCCAAGTGAGATTTTTTATATTAAAATAGAGTAATGCACAATTTGTACATAATATTATACACAAATAATAATATACTTTTTCGTAATTAAATAATTAAAAATTAAAAATAAAGCAACATCTAATCACATAGATTTTATTAATTAAAATATAATCTTATAATTATTATATGCAAACAAATGAATTACCCAAACCCAAACTAAGATTAAAAGATTAGCCATAAAAAGAGGTGCATGGAAGAGCTAGAAACTACAATATATATAAAATAATTTGGCTGCCCTAATATAATCACCAAAGTATTAATTAACCTAATTACTATAATTACTAAATCAAATTAAATTCCCAACTTTAATTAATATTTTTATCTAGAATTTTCCACCTTAAAATAAAATAATTTTAAAAGTTGTATAATAGTGAGGATCACTTTTAATAGTTTTTTAATTTTATATTAAAAACCTATATTTAAACCCTATATTAATCAAACTTTTATTAATTTTTCTTCTAATTTTGTTAAAAACCCATTTGACTGAATTTTCTTTAATTTAAACCCATGTGTCGAGATCAAATTGTTATTTAATTCGAAAGAGTAACGTTTTTTTCTTATAATCTAGGATTTTATTTATTTTAATTAGACGAATAAATTTAAGTTATAATGATCAAATTTATAATTATTGATTTATTTAATATAATAATTATATTTTATATTTATTTATCTAACTAATATAAACAAAATTCTCAATTAAAAAAAAAAAAAAAAACTTCATTCACTTAAACCGAACAATAATTTGATCCAGACACAACCCTATCTTGAAATTCTGATATTTACAAGCAAAACGAAATGGGAAAATAAATGGAGAACCAAACGGAGCCTTGTGGGATTGAACTTTATGCAAGTCAACATCATTTAATTTCACTTTGAAAGAAGGTAACACGTGTGCACCATAAAATTTTGTCCCAGCAAGATCCATCATCCATATAATAATTGCCACTTGCTTATATTTTGTACGGGACACGTGTCGATCCGGCTAAGAATTTGTACACCTGGGGCAACACATGTCACACTTGCGGTGCAAAAAGTAAACACTTCTTTGGAAATTGGAAACCCCTCAAAGCTAAAAGTTGTAATTCTCTAACAACACGCAAGACGTCCATGTTCCTCTTATTTTTAGGTTTCATTTTAATTTTAGTCACCCATTTCAATCTCCTTTCTTTTTGTTTTTTTTCTCATAAATCTCCACCTCCACTTTCCATTTTTTTTTTCCCCAAATTTTGTTTGTACTGTTTTTTCACACCTAACTTTATATAATTAAAAAATTATAACTTATAACTCATTTAGATAAATCTTACGTTAACAAAATACGGAAAAGATATTAAGTCTATCTTGCATATATCATATTAATTAAGAATAAAAAGATTTGATTGGTTAAATATTTCGTGAGCTTCTTAAACCATCAAAATATGTTTTTGATTGTATAACTAAGAAACAAAACTATGATGAATTATGTATTCAAAGAGATGAAGAGACGTCTTTTTGTCTCCGTCTCTTCTCGGAGACAATTTTTATCTCTTCCTATAGATGAAGACGTTTCTTTGTCGATGGAGACGAAAAGACAACGTCTCTTTGTCGATGGAGACGAAAAAACGATGTTTCTTTGTCTTTTCTTCGATGGAGACAAAGAAACAATTACTGGAGATGAGCTATCATAACTGGATGGTTGTTAGAGATGAGTCACCATAGTCGGATTATCATTAAAGAGAAACAACAAAACTTAGGAATTTAGGAGGAAAAATATCACTTTTCAAAACTAAAAAAATTGAAATTGGGGTAAAATATTAATTTTTAAAACTTGGGAGAAAAAATAGAAAAATTTATATATTTTTGATAAAATAGCAGTTTTACCTTTGATCTTAAAAAAATATATATAATAAAAATTAGACCATAGATAAATATTTAGATTTTTAAAAATTAATGGGTATAAGTTTGAAATTTCATTATCCTGTAGGTGGGCATAAGTCTTTTGGACCATTTTAAAAATATCTAAGAGCATGTCAACTTTGTTTATAATCATGGATTTGCCGCTTTATAAACTTTCTAAAAACTAATGAAATTATATAATAAAATTATATGTATTTATTTTAAATACATAAATAAATATATATTTGATATATATTATTATATAATTAGATAATTTTAAATTAAAAAATAATATCAAATCATATAATAACACATAAGTGTATATCTATTTGTGTATTTAGAATAAGTATATATAATATTACTTAAAATTATATGTACCAATAAAGAGTAGTAATTGTATCCTAATAATGAATATTATTTGTGATACAGTGATTTTAAATTAAATATAAAATAATACTCAATCACGTGATAACACGTTTAATTATTATTTTACTCAAAGAGAAATAAAAGAGAAAAATCTTTAACTATATAATTATTTTTAAAAGATAATATGTCATTATTTATGTACATAAGTTTATTATTATAACTATATAATAGCAAAACACAAATTGATCTTCATCTATTACGAAGATTTGTTATTAAGTGAGTGAACCTAATATAAAGTTGGATTCGATACAAATTACTTGTGTTCAGATTGAATACATTAAGTTCGGACCTAAAACTGAGTTTGTTTAAATAAATAAGTTGAATTTGAATCGATCTAAATATTTAATTTTAAATTAATTAATATAAAATTTAAAATTAAATTATTTTTCGATCAAATTTGAGTATTATTCCGTAGGCTCAACTCATATTGATTCGGGCCTGTACGGATACATCATGATGAGGTGAAATTATTGGAAAATGATAAATAATCATGTAATACTTTAGAAAATTATCTAAATAAATGTAAACGTAAAGTGATAAAATTATATATAATTTTATATATAAATAATAATATATTATTATATAATTAAATATTATTTTATTTTTAAATTTTAAATATCAAATTATATAATATAATATTATTATTTATATATAAAATTATTTAAATAATAATATTCAACGTAAACTACCCGGCCATACTCTGAAAAATATGTAAAATAAAAAAAAAATATATAATTTATATTTGTTTGTGGAGCCCACGCTGTGGATGGGCGAATGCGTTGTCGTCTTTGAGGCATGACTTGTTGGTTTTCTTTTATAAGGCTTTTGTCTGCAGAGAAAAATAAAACGAAAGCCGAAGCCAAAAAGGAAAAAGGAAAGGAAAGAAAGAGAGAAAAAGTTTCAGTTTCTTTATTCACACACTCATTGACATCTCTGTTTATTCATTTTATCTTCTTCTTCTTGTATCTTCTCTTTTTAATTTTTTTTTTCAATTTTGATTCGTATTTTTATTCAGTCAATTTGTTAGAACATTTGTAGAAAGAAGGAAATCTCCAGAATCTGCTGAAGTAAACGGAACCCGTCCCTGTTATTTACAGTTTTGATTTGATTGATCTATAGATCTAACGCTTTCAATCCCACATGTATTGTTATCTATCGTTTAGATCTTCATCGTTATCAACCGTTTTGATTCAGTAGCCGAACATAGAGATTGTACAGATACCCGAATTTGTGTTGTAAGCTTTGCTTTCACGTTTTGGTTTTATTGTCGTTTTATTGGTACTGTGATTGATTTTTTTAATTATATATATTAATTTACACATGTATAGGTAGTGAATTTAGTGACTGTAGAGATAGATTTGACTCTTGGTGTTTTCTGCCAGAAATATTTTCATTGGTCCTGTCGTTTTGTTAACTGTATAGTTTCAAAGTCAGAGTTTGCATAGGGGACTTGTGTGATTTTTCTGTTTTTGGTACAACTGCATAAGGGTTTTAGATTTTAGGAACTTTGATGGATTCTTATCATTCAGTATGATTGTTATTTGGAACTTAGCTTAATTGTTTTGATTCAATCGGATTTTATGTTGCGATTTTTTTAATAAATTATAGTTTTAGGTTAATATTTTTTTTGTAGAATATTTATATGATGATATTGATTTTTATGCAGGAGAGGGTGTGTTGAATTGGTACAAGTGATATTATAACTGTGTATTGCATTCAATTCTGAATGTTGAGGCATTGGAGGCTGTTGGCCTGAGTGAAATGAGGGATGTTATCAAGATTGATGAACTTCCTGAGGGCCTGCTGGTGGCCGTCCTCGGACCAATACGTCCACACGAGTTCGGATTCAGCAGGCCGGCAAGACGGGCTCCTTTGGTACAAAGACACTGGGCAGCATGTGAATGGTGAATTCTCTATGGCAGTTGTGCAGGCCAACAATTTGCTAGAGGACCAGAGCCAGGTTGAGTCTGGCCCCTTGAGCTCTCTTGAATCTGGTCCTTACGGTACTTTTGTTGGTATATATGATGGTCATGGTGGACCAGAGACCTCTCGTTTCATCAATGATCACTTATTCCAGCATCTCAAGAGTAAGAAAATTTGGCTTTAGAAAGTTTAATGACTGTTATGTTTATGCTTAATCATTTGGAGATTGAAGTTGAGTTCTTGACCTTGGCATGGATGTTTTACAGGGTTCACAACAGAGCAGCAATCCATGTCTCTGGATGTAATACGTAAAGCTTATCAAGCTACAGAGGATGGATTTTTCTCCCTTGTTACTAAACAATGGCCTATGAAGCCTCAGATAGCAGCTGTTGGATCTTGCTGCCTGGTTGGTGTGATCTGTGGTGGAACCCTATACATCGCAAACCTTGGTGATTCTCGTGCTGTGCTGGGGAGGCTTGTAAGGGCAACTGGGGAAATTCTTGCCGTCCAGCTTTCATCAGAGCATAATGTGGGGATAGAGTCTGTCAGACAAGAGATGCATTCTTTGCATCCAGAAGACTCACAGATTGTAGTTTTAAAGCACAATGTGTGGCGTGTAAAGGGCCTTATACAGGTAAGTTATATCTATGGGAAACAATGATTGATGCTCTATATGAAAGTCAATCCATAAATCTCATGTACTCTATATATTCGGTACCACTATCATACTAATTTTATATTAAAATTTGATTACTTGATTGCACTAAATTTTTTGAAAGCATAATGATAAACTAAAACTAATTGAAACTTTGGACCTCGGATCAATTTGCAAGCCCTTTTTGGACTTATATTTGAGAATAAAGTTATGTACATATCTAATTCTGAAAAAAATTTAGGTAAATGGTTGAGAGTGCTTCTAGTCTATGTTATTCTTAAGAGGCAGCATGCCTTAAGGGCTCTGCTTCTGTTGTTTTCTTGCTGCATGTTTATGGACCCTAATCACGTCAATACATGAACAAGTTGGGTAGGCGTAAGTCATCCAATTATGGTGAGTTTGCTTTTCATACGATGTTCATGTTTTAAGATTTCAGTGTGAATGCTGTTGGTTTTTTGTCATGAACCTATTTTTTACATAAGCTCCTATTGTGGACAGCTTGATCATAATGTTGGTCCAACTGTTGTATTGTCCAGTATACTATTTGGTTAATACCAAAGAAAGACAAAAACAAAGGAGTGGGTATAGCCTATGCTCCTTTAGCTGTTAGATCAAAAAGTATTCACCTTCTCACCTTGTGCAAATTTTCAATTTCCTTCACTTTTAGTTGTCCTTTTCTGTGTCCTTCTGAACCATTCATTAATAAGCCATACTGGGGTCTGGAACAAATACCAACCAACTGAATCTTGCCCATGGTATACTTTAATTCAGGGTTGAATTTTTCAGTAATGAAGGAGGAACCTTAGAACTTGATAAATTGTACAAGGACTGTTCGATGAAAAATTTTCAAAGTGGAGGAAACATGTTTGAACGCTAAGTGCTGACTTTAGAAGGGCATATGATTAGAAAACATAGGGGTATCAAGAAGATTAATTTCTTGGTTAAGGGCCTTTAGAAGGAGCAAGGACTAATTTGAGAATGATTCTAAGTGTTAATTTTTTTATGCATTCACTAGTCTTTTATTTATTTCTCCCTCGTTTCAAATACAAATATTTTCAAGGTATGAATACATCCTTGTCACAAGATTGAGGACAAAGATGAACAATAAAAGATGTTATGACCTTCATGGTGTAAATGACTGGATGTAGAGATTGTCTAGAATTGATACTTGAAGGGGTAAAATATTGGAATGAGAATGTGAAATGTAAAGATTACTTGCACAATATTTGATAGTGGAACTAACCTTTTCATGAATTACTGTAATTACTTTGTACTCAGTTTTATATATAGCATGTTCTATGTTCATTCTGATTAAGAGTTCTAAAATTTACTTTGCTTTTTTTCTTGCAGATTTCTAGATCTATCGGTGACATATATCTGAAAAAGGCTGAATATAACAAGGAACCTTTGTACGCAAAGTTCCGCCTTAGTGAATCTTTTAAGAAGCCAATTTTGAGCTCAGAGCCTTCAATTTCTACACTTGAACTTCAACCTCATGATCAATTTGTCATATTTGCTTCTGATGGACTGTGGGAGCATCTTACCAATCAGGAAGCAGTTGATATAGTTCAAAATCACCCAAGAGTCGTAAGACATCTATCTGCACACTGATTTTCACTATGATATTTTTTATGTAGTTAATGCCATAGATTGTATTAATCTTTTACCTCAATATCACGTCAATTTTCTCTTGAAGAAGTAACCTTCATGTTAATTAAGATAAAATAATTTCCATTTGTATATTTTTTTGTTGGTTGTTTACATGTTGGTGTATACATTACATTTACTACTAACAAAAGTTATGGGGTTTGATTGAATTGGAAATTAGAAAGTAATGTTAGAAACGTTAAGTAATTGCATGACTGTGCTGTTGATCAGGGGAGTGCTAAGAGGCTTGTGAAGGCTGCATTACAAGAAGCTGCCAAAAAGAGAGAAATGAGATACTCAGATTTGAAGAAGATAGACCGAGGAGTCCGCAGGCATTTCCACGATGACATTACAGTGATAGTTGTATTTCTTGATGATCATTTAGTGAGCAGATCTGGTTCAATGAAAGGCCCTTGTTCATCTGTGAGAGGTGGTGGTGTTAATCTGCCTGCTAAAACACTGGTCCCCTGTGCCACGCCCACGCCAATGCCAATGGAACAACACAACGCCACCACTCAATAAACCAACTTCTTCTTACTGTTGGACCAAGTTGCAGACTATGCAAAAAAGAGGTAGAGGGCGCACTCTTTTTTATAATTTTTTATGTAAAATGAAACAGGGTTAACTTTAAAAGACTTATATCTTTATATTTAGTTCCTAATATCACTATCCATAAGGAAGAATCAAGCAAGGGAAAAGATACGTTGGTGCTGCTGCTTCTGCTTCTGCTGCAAAGAGTGACATTATAGATTCTTTCTTAGTACACTCTTCCTCTACCCATTTCTCTTTTTCATTTTATTTTATATTTTTAATCTTTGGGGCATCTGGCTTTGTAAATTATTATGTGGGTTACAGAACAATATCGTTGATAAATCTAAGCTTCTGTATCTTTTTGTTTTTTTACCCTGTTGTACTTCTACTATATTAAATAGCCTGGCATGTCTACTAACATTTTCTCTGTTCATTTACCTCTTTGGAATCGTCCTTTTATTTTTATTATTTTATTCATGTTTGATTGGAACAAACTAAATTCAAATTAAAGTTTTAATTCAATTCGAGTTCGAAATCCGTGGACGAACCTTCACTAGGGATTTCATGT
The DNA here is from genome assembly GCF_011075055.1 of Mangifera indica. Classification (NCBI taxonomy): domain Eukaryota; kingdom Viridiplantae; phylum Streptophyta; class Magnoliopsida; order Sapindales; family Anacardiaceae; genus Mangifera; species Mangifera indica. Next base: position 857,942 of record NC_058152.1, read on the forward strand.
CTTGAGCCATTAATTTCCTTCTCTTTCACCTTGAATTTAACATTAACAGAACAAAAATGGAAACTGTTAATGCCTTAAAAATTGATTTGTATTTTTAAACAAAGGCTTGGAAAGCTTTATTCAGGTTATTCACGATTCTGACTTAGGCTGAAAACCACTAGTCTGCACAAACTAATGTGACTTGCTCAAGCAATAATTATGTAATTTTCAACTAGTAACATCATCTTCTCAATTTGTTTCCTCTTTGATCTCTCTCAAATTGTTCTTATCACTATCAAAGCTAATACTATCTATCTCAAACTTTCTTAAACTCGAGCTTTGAAATGACTGGTTATCCATATCAATACGAAACCTTTGAAATCCAACACCATCTATACTCACAAAACTTTGAGAATGATCATTATCAATAGATTTTTGGGCCCTTTGTTCCGTTGATTCCCGTGACCGTCCTATCGATGATCTTTGAGACTCTTTCGACATTAGAGATAGTTTGTGGTCGAAGTTGTCAACAGAATAAAGAACCTCTTCTAATTCTTGCCACACTTGAGTCATTGTAGGGCGATCTTTGGGTGATTTCACCACACATCTTAGGCCAAGTTCTCCCATTTTTACCATGATTTCCTTGTTGCATGGCGCAGCTAGAAGATGTGCATCCAAAATCTGTTCTATGTTGCCGCTCTCTATGCTAGGCCTTGCCTTCATTTTCATGATACCAATTAAAAAAAAGAAAATGTAATTGTCAATGAAGTGAACCACCAAATAGATTCAAATCAATCATATCAGTAAGCATTCAGGGGTAGATACGAACTGAGTTAAGCCTGAATACCCTATAACTCAAGTTTGACTCGAATTGAAAATGATTCAGTTTGAGTTTATGGAACCAAAATTAAGGATGACTCGATTTTGGCTTCGATAAAAGATAGTTTGAGTTGGTTCGAATTTAGTTTAGTTAGATTCGCAATTCAGATTCTTAATGTTAGTTCATAATTCATTGACATTATGACATCGTTTTACTTAATAATATGTAAAATGATGTCATTTTGTAAATGAATTACGAATTTTAATCATTAATTTGAATAATAGATTCAAAGTATGAATTTAAATAAAACTTAGGTCACGAATTCAAAATTAAACTTGAGCCAAACCACACCCAACACCCCCTATCTCAAGTTCCTTATAGGCATTCTTACCCATTCAATGATGTGATACTGAGGTCGAGTTCTGGTTTTGTCAACGGCAGGCCTAGCAGCAATTAGCTGTAGAAGAATGACGCCAAAGCTATACACGTCACTAAAAGGACTCAAATGAAAACTTGAACAATATGCAGGGTCAAGATATCCTGGCGTCCCTTTGATTTGGCTACTGACGTGTGATTGATCATCAAGTGGTCCCAGTTTCACGAGACCAAAATCAGAAACCTTCGCTTCAAATCCCTCCCCTACTAAAATATTACTTGGTTTTATGTCACGGTGGATTATACTTGGCTTTATCCCTTCATGTAAATGAGCAATCCCTGTCAAAAATTTCAACCAAATTCATTAAAAAATTGCTTGCTTGTCATATATGTGCCGACTTATGTTTATAAGGGTTAACACTTATCCACATTTTGCCCTGGGTTTGGGGCATTTAGCTCCAAATCCTACCATTTTAAATATTAGGAAGAACACTATTATCTGTACTTAATTTTGAGTATCCAATTAAATATTTAGTGTCATCATATAATTGAATATTATTTTATCTTTAATATAAAATTATCTAATTATATAAGGACACATTATATGAATATCCAATTATGAATTTGAAACTGAGTACACATTGTTTTATTATTTTGGGAAATGTCTTGTTACTTAAAGATGAAATGACGAAATATCCTCCATAATAATATTAAAATTTTCATAAACTTTAATCTTCAAGTGAGTCGATTTGTACACAGTTATTTTTATCATATGGTATATATATATATAATGTAAAATAAAACACAATATAAATGGGAAATGAAACATATCGTAAAGTTAATCAAGAATTGGTACAATAAAGTGGGCGTATCAATAATTTTATTAATATAGACTGATATATATATATTTTTGAAGTAATGACATGTCCAAAGTGTCTCTAGAAAATTTTAAAATTTTGAGAGTGTTGTGATATTTTGTAAGATAATGTCACAGGAAAAAATCTTGTTCTAAAATACGATACATGATACAATATTCAAAAAATTAAAATTTTAATACACATATGATACGTGATTCTACTACCCTCATTCATAAAATTACTTTGTATGACTAATTATGCGAAAATTAAACACTTGCCTTTAGCTGCTCCAATTGCTATGTTTACTCTTTGCCTCCAAGTTAAGGTTCTTCCTCCTCTTCCTACACTCCACAATTTCAATGTCAAAAAGTTGTTTTTCTGTGTTAAGCTTTTTTTGAAGCCTTAGATGCTTTGTTTGTAATGAACAGAAAAGATCAGAATCCATTACCTATGATGTAGTCAAGCAAAGAGCCATTTGGCACATATTCATACACCAGTACTTTTGCTCCTTTGGGCCCTGTTATACAGCAAAAAAATTGACCATTTTGTCAAGACTCAAGTCTGTTTTGTGCACAAATGGCCAGCTGCATCTTTGAGAACATTTTGATTGGCTTACCAGCTTCTTCGCAAAATCCCACCAAACCAACCAGGTTCCTGTGCTTTACTTTTGAAAGCAGCCTCAATTCTGTTTCACAAAAGCACTAAACATAAATAAATTAACCTCATATTTTGCTTTCAACACTTTGTTAAAGTTCTTTTATTTGACAGAAGAAGAGTTTGTTCTTGATAATTACCATTTCTGAATTCTTCAACACTCTGGTATGAAGCAGCATGAGCTCTCTTGATTGCTAGTATGCCCTCTGCTTCAAATGTCCCTTTGTACACATTCCCAAAGGCCCCTGAACCAACCAAACATTCTTGACTGAAATTCTTAGTTGCCCTTTGTAGCTCCTCCAGCTCGAAGCACCTCAACATTAAACTTTCAGCTTTCAGTCCTCCTGAAATTCAGTATTACGTAGATTTTCAGTAATAATTATAGATTAATTACGAAAACGCAAAAAATGAAACGTAGAAATGTAATTTCAAAAGAAAAAATGAAAATGAAAATGTAAAAAACGTAAAAATATGAAAATATGAAGTTTTTTTAATATTAAATTTTAGTAAAATTTATTAACTTTTTTGTTACAATAAAGTGTGTACTCAATCGACTCAGTTTATCAAGAGATAACTAAATAAATAGTGTATCTTAAATTTGATAAAATTGTTTTTTTAAGTGTGCATTGATAGTTGAAGAATCTGAAGATAGAGAAAAAATCAATTCTAACATGTTAGAGAGGAGAAAAGACGAAATCAAAGTTAAAATTTAAAATGGTGAAAAACACTTAAATATGAAATCAACTTTCAAATTTTTTATATTTTTAAAATGTTCCGTACCAATTTTAGGGTGTTTCGATAGTGAAAATGTTTAGAAGCATAGAATACAAGTAATGCTATGAGCTTGGTAAACTGACCTCTTTGCCGCCATTTTCGCCTGAAAATGGGCCAGAGCTTTTTCCAGAAAAAGACGAGCAATGAGGACCCCACCAAGACTGCAAAAACAGCGATAATAATTCTTCCCAAGATGTATGCTTGAGAAGGAACAGATTTCTGAGCTTCCTGTGGAGAATTAGCTAAAGGTTGTGAGCTCTCTGTCAAAAATCTCTTCGCCATTGAAACCTGCAGATTCAAATTCAAACCCACTTCTCTGCAATTCCCATTTTCACCTCCTCTAACTCTGCATGACACTGAATTTTTTTCATTCAAGAGAAGATAAAATAGATGAAAAATCAATTGCCTGCCGGCAGAGCATGAAGCATTTCAACTGGGTTTTTATATTCGATTGGCTAAAAGTCACACTCAATGTCAACATGGACTCGGTCAGTCACGAGCAACATCGCTCTGTGGACGGCCGGCACATACGCCAAAATCTTCATGCACAAAACGGACCGTTTTGAGGAACCTTGTTTGTGCATGCAGAATTAACGTGGCACTTAGCGAATCAAAGAAGTTGACAAATTGTATTAAATTATCATCGTTTCTAGAAACTAAGTATTGCAATAAGATAAGAATTTGCCATTCAAGTGGAAATAATCCAACCAAGCAAAACAAATTGTGTCTCCTTGTGATTGCTTTGGTGTAGCCGATGAGATGACTTAATTGTCAATTTTCATTACTTAATTATCCTTAATTATTTGATTAATTGTGATTATGTGAGACAAAGTGAAAGATTCTTGAACACATTACGTGCCAAGACTTTTTGGCAATTTATATATGCGCACCGGGTTTTGGATTTTCAAGATTATGTGTCACTCTCTGGATAAGAATTATTTTATTATTAATTCAAAATCATTTAATTATATAATAATATATTATCTAAATATTTAATTGTATAAATGTAGATATAATTGTATTAGATTAGTATTTTATTTCATTGGTTTTTTGTCCATAAAAAAATAATAAAATCATACGTACATATTTTTAATACATAATTTATATACATAGATTATGTGACATCATATGATTGGATGATTTTGAATTAAAGATAAAATAATATTCAATCATATACTAACACAATATCTATATACTCAAATAATGTACCGAAACTGTGTATACATAACTCATAAAAAATCACTATCAATTATATTCTCAAGCATGACTTCAAATTATATTATTATAATTTTTTATTTATCATTTTAAGAACAAATATGTCGAATATGTTTGTATTTTCATGTTTCTAATTTTTTTTTTTTATAAATAAATATTTTTGAGTTCTCTAATAGATATCTCTTGATGAGGGTTGAATTCGATCTATCCAAATTCAAGCTAAGGATTTGGTTTGTTTTCATAATTGAATCAGTTTGAAACAATTCAAATATTCAGTTTAAGTCAATTTAAATCAAATCCAAAGTTAAATGATTTTAAATTTGAGCCCAATTCAAACTTTGTTTTGTTCAAATTCAGACGAATTGAATTCAGACCTACTCCCAATATTTGACTTTGTCCTGCTTTGCCATAAAACTGGTGGTGATGTCATAATTTCTTCAAAATTAATTGACATTCAATAGGTAAAACCAAACACGTGATAAAGTCACATGATTTTGTTTTGTTTTCTAAATAAATTATCCAATTGTTTGTTAGAAAGTAGATGGTGAAGTTGCAATTCGAGAACCTTCAATTATTTATAAAAATAAATAAATAAATGAACATGAAGAGTTCACATGTGGTTCAAGGAAAAAGCCTACGCTATTTGAGTTTGTGGCTTGTAAAAGAGAATAAATTCTAGTCTTATTTATTTATTTATTTATGAAATTTGATCAATAAACAAATAAACTATAAGCTTTTATCAATAAAGTCACCAAAAAAAAATTTAAAAATTCAACAATTTATTCTACATCCAATACCAAATAATTTTAAATTATTGATAAATACTTGAATTTTTTATTTTTATACGCATATGATAGGGATCATTTTGTATCTATACGAGAGAGATAAGCTTAAACAGGGGTGAATCGAAATGGGTTAGTTTTAATTTGAATTTATGTTTAGTTCAAGTGGATCAAATTTAAGTTGAAGTTCGACAATTCAATTTGAGTTCAAGGATTTGTTAGCATTATTATATTGAAGTTTTTTTTTTTTCTAACGATTTTTTTCTTTTTTAACAATTTTTCCTCTTCTTCTTGGTATCATTATTCACCATTTGAATTAGTTCAAACTCGCACGCAAACTAACATTTTTTTTATTTGAATTGTTTCATATTCATCCTCGATTTCGCTTGAATCTCTAGTTTGAAAAACTCTACTAGATTTATAAAATCACTAAAGAGTAATATTATATGTACTCACTTTGAGTACACAAATAGGTACACATTTATATGTGTCATTATGTAATTGGGTATTATTTTATACTTAATTCAGAATTATCTAATCATATAATGATATATATTAAAATATGTACTCAAAATAGATACGGATAATTTATTAATCATTAAATATTTCTTTAAAATTATTAAAGACTCCGCCAATATGGGGTTTTTTTAAAATAATAATTATTATTATTTGGAGATTGTGGAGACATTTTTATGGGCATATGAAATTAATCCATTAAATAAGGAAGAAAAAATTGTTGGTTAGGTCCAGTCTAACCTATTTCTGAATCTGTGGGGTGTGGTATTTATATATGTGCATAATTTTCTCATTGCAATACTGTCTACTTGTAAACAAATTAATCAATGAAATTGAATTCAGCAGGATGGCCGGTTTTACTTGCATGAACTGAGTTAGGTGAAGATTCTGGCCTACTAATTTTAACTTGTTTCTTCTTTTCGGATGAAAAAATGTTATAGTAAAAAAGTCTAAATCTAATTAGAATTGAATTCGATCAGAACTATTCAAACTTGAATAGAACGAATCAAGTTTTACCAAAGGATTGGGTTTATTCCATAAAATTAATTAAGTTCAACCCAAAAATTGAGTTCATTTTCACAAAACAAGTTTAAGTTAGAGTTAACCTATATTTAATTCAAAGTAAAATTGTTTTCGAGCAAGTTTGAGTCATCAATCTCGAGCTGACTCTCTTGAATTTCAATTGATCTTATATTGGGTTTTGTTCAAGTTTGGTGCTGATTGAATTCAACCCTAAATGTCATGAGGTCGAAGATTCTATGTAGTTTCGAGGAAATGCGATAATGAAAGAACTCATGGGTGCTTAATTTGATTTTGTTGCCAAGGGACCAATTATTTATTCTTTCATCATATCTTCACCTTCGTTTGTAATATTTAAATGACAGCCCCCTCTTTTAGGTAAAATTCAGATTCAGATTTAGAATTTGTGAAGATTTTCTCTTTCAATCACTCACCAATCTCCCAGAAATCAATATCAAATGAGCACAAATTGTTTCAGGAGTCATTGGGAATCGAATTTCAATCTTTGTTAGTAAAAATTAACTTATACATAAATTGTTGAATTCTCTTGTGCAAAGATTGACTTGAAATACCCGTCGTCAGTAAAACAATTAGTTAAAATGTAAAATTTCAAATGTAGAGTTATAAGGATTTGATTTGACCATAAATTTCCACAAATGGACTTAAGTGCATATAATAACATTTTTAATATGTTCATATTAAAATGTGAGACTTGAACGGTGGATTGTTGGGTTAATTTCTCCAAAGTTTACCAGTTCGATGGTTAAACTCTGCCGAATAGGGTTTACATGAGGAGTAATATTTTGTACTAAACGAAAAATCCTCCAAACAACTGGATTTGCTTAGGTGAAAGTGTGGAAAGAATCCAGGATTGCTGGCCTGACTTTGAATTATAGACAATTTTACACAAATTGCCCCATTTGTAACCAGACGGCATCAGGAATGTACGAACTGCCAGAAGTCTACATAAACTATACAATAATGTAGGAAATATGCACCGGCAATCATAAATGAGGAGGTGCTACCGCCTCTGCATAATGTTTCCCAGAATTGAATAAAGAGCCTGCATATGAGCTAACATATATTTGAGTGGGGTTTTGGGATAAGTTCGTCCCCTCAATACAGGTTATGGTCATTTTTAATAACTGGTATGGAGCTACACTGCCCATGCACCAAATCCATTAATGGCTTGAAAAAGAAAACTCATATTTCAACACATTCCTTCTAGTACATTATCAGATAAATCATTCTATAACGATCTGTACTTCAAAAGTTTATGGTAGCAAGATCATTAACAGGGTGAAAAGATTAACTCAAAATTTTTATACATATGGATCATCAAAATCACATACAGACATCCTAATTGAGGCATGGTTGAAGTACTACAGAGAAGGTGAGAAGCAGAGGGGTAACTGAAATACAAGAACCGTAAAGGCGATGATCGTATAAATAATTAAAGAAATTTTTTTACCACCAGGTAATTTACAACGTGCAGAGTTACAGATCCCTTCTGCATAATGGGCATGAAGCATGATTGAGGAGCCACTTATCTATGCAAGGCAGGTGAAACATGTGATGGCAATGAGGCAAACTTCTAACTGTTTCTCCAAGCTGAAAATCCTGCATAAACAAAATGAAATTGTTTCGATTAGATTGTGTATTCACAGCTGATTACAATTGTGATAGTCAACTTGAAAATAATGGCCGAACCTGAAGGCAAACTGAGCAAGAGACTTTTTCCCCAGAATCGTCTACATTGTTATCAGTACTAATTGTGATCTTTGGTATCTTGTCAACGGATTCTCCAGTTAATCCTTTTGAGCAGCTGGTGTCAAAGATGTTAGGCATGTCCTCAAAGCTTACTTCCACAGCTCCCATCTGATACACAACAAATTGAGACCATTTCCACATTACAATCGATCAAAGGAAGCCTAATAATACATCAGAAACTGCAAATTTTGTTGCATAATACCTGACTCTGAACAGCACTGAGCATGGCTGGACCGATTCTTTCACGCACAAGTCTCCCACTCAGAAGGCTTGCAAGCACATCAATCTGTGCAGTTTGTAAAGATTATAAGTTGGTTAAATGATATCAATTATAACAGACTTTAACAAATTGGGATTATATTTGTGTAATAATCATATTAGCAGCAGCAGCAAAGGTATGGACATATTGGTTACCAAGTACAAGAGACACCCAATTCCAGATTCATCAGACTGCCAAAGAACAAGAGAAGATTCAAAGACTTCAATGGAGAAAACTGCTCCAGAAATGGCCCCAACTGCAGCCCCTCGAACAAACCCACTCTCTGTCTCTTGTCCTATTAAAGCTCCAGTCATGGCTCCCAACAAAGTGCCCACTATATTACACAAAATGTCAAATTCAAATCAAACAAATACGCACAATACAGAATGTTCAAAAGACAACTTTTTTGACACGCAAAAATCATTAACATAATTACAAAAATGAAATGCTCCTACATCATTGTCTCCATATAAATTCAAAATAACCTTATATAAAAAAATGGCAAGGCAAAAATATAGCATTGGCAGATCAGGGTCAAAAACAATCTATCATGTCAATAACAAATAAGAGTCCAAAAATAAAAACCAAATATAATGTTGAACAAAACAGAAAAGGCCATAAAGAAAAGGCAACCGATACCAACCTAACGCAAAGAAAAAAGTGAAGATCGCCGAGAAAACGTTCCCAAGAATGGCAGAAACGGCGAAAGAACAGAAATCTTTGACTCTTTCATAGAAATTCCCAAACAAGGAGAAAGAAGACAGAGAGAAACGAGATGGGTATGCATAAAACTCCATTGATTCAGATTCCTAGTTTTTTTTTTCCGATGTAACAAAAAAAGCAAAGGTGGGTGTTGTGATCTACAAAAGATATTGTCCTTATATATCAGAAGATAGGATGGGTTTTGTATTCTTAGTACCTAAGAGAAAATGAAAAGAGGCTGTATCAACTAACTCGCATTTAAAGCTTCCAATTTTCTTTTTGGCTTTTTCTTTCTCTCTCTCAATTGTCTTCCTTGAATCAAAATCTCAAAGAAAGAAATATATCTAAAGAAAAATCAAAGCTTGAAAATTTGATTGGAAAGATCATGAGAAACTTCGTTTGACGATTCTAGACGTGTTGCTCGGGGTATAGTTATTGGGGAGAACGGCTGTCTCCCACCCTATTTTTACCTCAGTAAACCTTTTTCACCCTAGAATTTTTAACATGAAACTTTTTTATCTTCCCTCAAAATTCAAACATTAGTAGTAACAGTAAAATGTATTTTTATACAATTATAAAATATGTATTATAGTATTTTCTATTTTCAAATATATTTTTACCTTCAATTGAAAAAATCAAACCCCTAAAAAGTAAAATTAAAATAGTCATCAAACGAAAAAAATCGTTAATAACAATTATAATCACACACTTAAAAAGTCTAATCAAACACCATACTGATATGATTTTAATGAATTTCATTGAGATAGTGTGATTTATCAAGAATTACATCGAAATATGATTCAAAAGAAATCATATCATCTCAATGCGATTCTAACTATCATCAATGATTGTTTTAATTTTTATATATCTTTTTTATAATTATTAATCATAAAATTACTACAAGCTCCGGGTGAAAATATATTTGATTAAGTTTTAAAGATAAAATATTGTTTAGTTTTAGTAACACCAACAATAATAAAGGTTTTTTTTTTTTTTTTGTCTTTTTAAGTGTATATATCCTAAAGATTAATGAATTTTACTATTGAAATTTAAAAGAAGGCGGAAAAGTGTCATTTTTAAAGTTCACGGGTGAAGAAGTATTCTGGTAGAAAAATGGGCCCGAAAAAGTGTTTTTTTTTTTTATATTGTAAAAATTAGTGCATCCTAGAATAAACATGTCGACAGGGTTGTCTAAATATTTAAAAGATTTTATTATATTTATAAAATATATAAAATACCATTTAATAAATTAAATGAAAAAAAAGGTTGGTAGAGTGCAGAATAGTTGCTTGGAAAGTGTGATCTACCCAAAATTATCATATCTGGTTTTGATAATATATTAAAATTAAAATTTTAATTTGTTTTATTTAATAATTATAAGGTATTCTAATTCCATATAACCAGCCGATTTAGATGAGATTTTTTGTTACAAAGAAAATATTATATTAGGTTCAATTCACTAATTCAAGGGGTATTAGCTTGTAGGGGTGGGTGAATTCGATCTAGATAACTTGAGTTTATATTGTTGTTCAATTTGAACAAGTCAAGTTCAAATTGAAGAAAATTTAATTTAAATTGAGTTCAACTCAAACCCTTTTATGGTGTTAATGTTGTTATATTAAAGTTCGTCTTATCGATAATTTTTTTTTTTTTTCATTCAAACGCTCTATATTAAATCTCAAACTAATCACTCTAAATTCAAATCAAACTCAAGTTTGAACTAACTCTTATTTAAGTTTAACTCGATTTGAATTCAAATTTAAACGGAAAAATGTAATTTACACATATTCTAATAAATGATATAAGGAATAGACTCAAGATTTAACTAGGAAATAACATCAAAATTGCAAATCAAATTAGAATTGAAGAAAATTCAATTCAAATTGGGTTCAATTTAGACCCTCTTATGGTGTTAGCATTATCATATTAAAGTTTATCTTATTGATAATTATTTATCTTTTTTTTTGGTATTCGAACACGTTATATTAAATTTTAAATTGGGTATTTTAAATTTAAATTAATCACAAGTTTAAACTAACTCTTATTTAAATTTGATTTGATTTATATTTAAATTTAGGTGAAAAATATAATTTATATATATTATATTAAATGATGTAATGAATGGACTCATGATCTAACTAGGAAATAATATCAAAATTGGAACAAGTTCTTTTTGCCTCGCACCTAATTCAATATTTAGCTATGACTTTTCGATCCCATGCATTGACTAATTATAGGGAGCATAGCATTTGGTTTCCACCTTACATACGTCAATCTTCAACCGCGTAACCGCTTGAGACGCCAAATAAGAAATTGCCACATAAATTTTCTTCTGCTTTTATTGTTTGTGCTGCCCAAATTTGAAATGAAAGGCCGACAATACTAATGTAGTTGACCTTTTCGGCCGGTGATTCTGCATCAACATATGTGTACACCTATAACCGAAGATTTTATCCGTATTGATTGAATAAGATAAATTTGAGATATAATGATCTTAAATAACTTAAGATTTTATAAATATAATAAAGATTCGAATTCAGATTTTTATCGTAAAAATTTTTGATGCTCTACTGATTCAATTAATCTTCGAGGTTTAATATAATTCAACTTAGCACATTATCGTAAAACATTGTTATGATTTAATTTATAAAGAGTCATTTTATGATTTTTTTAAGAATAAGAATCTATTGGATTTTTAGTAATAACAAAAAATTTATTTTGGTTCTCTTTCATAAATAATTAATAATAAATATTTTATAATAACAAAAGACATGATAATATATTAAAATAATATAGATTTCGCTGAACAAAATTGTATTTATGAGTAATCCAAAATAAAGTATGCATATTTTTCTGTTTAAACCATAGGTTTTGAACTATCACCCATCAACTAACATAGTTCTAGCTTGTTTGAAGATTTTTTTTTTTTAAAAGTTAAATCAAATTGAATTGCTTGAATTGCCCAATTGGACTAGATAAAAGATTGAATTTAACTCGATAAATATAAAAAATCAATTTAAAAAAAAATCATTTTCAGAAATTGAATTTAAGATATTTTCTATAAAATTTGAACATGTGTACGATTATTTTAGGGTTAAAAAAATTTAAATTATATATTTAATGATAAATTAAAAAAAATTATTATCAATCAGACTAGTAGGTAGAGTAAATCACCCCTCCACCAAATCAACGGTTGGTTTGAATTCGAAAACATTGGTCTAAACACCTTAAGGATAAAACTAGACCAGTGAATTCAATTATAATTTAGATCTTTTGGGAATTATGAATCTAAATCTTATTAAAAATGGATATAAAAACATTTGTTGCTCTCGATTAATTTGCAATATTTTTTCCAGGTTTCGACAGAACTGCCAAAAAAAAAAAAGACACCTTAAAAATGCTTAAGCAAATTGAATTAGGTTGGGGTATCAACGTCAAGTCAATCTGGTAGTCCAAATATATGAAAAAATTGGAGGCAAAATTCTCAGTCTGAGGCAACATGGACGTCTCAATAAATTAATGTCTATCTTTTCTTTCCTTCTAAGTTAACATTGCTCGATAAGGGCTCGAAATTTCCTGTGGATTCAGTGGAACATCTTCTTCAATTTGCCACTGTCTCTTTCCTTCGCCAGTGTGCAAAATCCCTTTTTTTTTTTTTTCCCTGTGCAAAGTATTGAATCACCCCTGTGATTTTAGTCTATTGATGTCTTGTCCTACTGTTTCAAATACGTGGAAAATCTACCCTGTTTTTAAGGGATTTTGGTGAAAATCGCCAATTAAAACTTGAAAAAAAAAAAAGGCCAAATGACTATTTTCCCTCCTAGCTTTGATATAATGATAGGTTTTCACTTTTTAAGTTTGGAAAAATCATTTTTCCATTCATTTTTTACTGTCAAGATTTGAAAATGATTGGTTTTTTTTTTTCACATTTAAAATGTGAGAATATATCATTTTATCAAATCTTGGATGAGAAATGGTCATTTGACCATAAAAATATTGTTGATGAAGCAAGACTGATGTGATCTTAAGCCACACTGGAGATCGTTACTGAAGATTTTAACTCAAATTCAACTTATTAGAGTTAAATAATGATTCGAGTTTGAGCCAGTTCAGATCACAACCATCCCTAGGTTAAGTGTGACCCACTTCTAAACTATCAGTTTTTACAAACTTTGGACAATTGGGGGGTGGCTGGGTGGAGGCATAAAACCCCAAGGGGGACACTGCAATTAATTAAACTACAGAGAAAATTATACTGATATCTTCGAAGTCTCCATCATCGTCACCATGCATACATGCAGTAGCTTAAATCAAAATTTTCCTAATAAACAAACAAGCAACTGGATCTTCTTCAAGAGTAAACACGAAAAGGAAAAGATCTTCAGAGCTAACAACCAAAAGATTCAGGCTGCGTATCCCCTGGAAAATAATAATAATAATAATAATCTTTGTTCATGTGCATGGATGTCCCCTTCATTAATTTTACCTAGTATTTTACTAAATTCTGCCTTAATGGTGGTTAAACTATATCCGACCAAGAATGTGATGGTTAAAGAACAACTAATCATCATTAAGTCAACCACTTGTATTATTCTATGTATGCTTAAAGTATAAGAGATTAAGAGTGCCAAGTTTCTATTCGACCAAATTCGTAAATTGTGAAGAGAGAAGAAGAAAAGGTAGTGGTTACGTAGCAAAACTGTGGGCTCAACTTGTGATAATTTTATTAATACGCAAGACAGAAAACCAAATTTGATGAGAGGATAGAGATTAGGGTTTGTTTTGTTTTGTGTTTAGGAATTTGTCATTATCCAAATGAACCTCTACACATTAATGACATTTTCTTCACCAACTAAAGTATGTAATTTTGAGTTTTGGGTAAGTTAAGTTGTGATAGTAGTACTAATTAAGGATTCGATAATAAACATAAAGATAGAAGTTAAATGTAGAAAGAAAATTAAATATATAATAGTTTTTTTAACATGGGTCAGCTCATTGCTCGAAATCTTATATCTACAGTTATAATGTTAATGGCTTGAAAAGAATACTTCGATGAAATATGTATAAAGATTACAAAAAGAGTGTTTGAATGGGGATTGAAAATGAAGATTGTGGGGCTCAAGAGCCCATATTTTCTGACCTAGGATATAACAAGATTGATCCTAAGTACAAAAGAGATATCTATTATCAATTAATCCGTATGTGTTAAGTGCTCCCTCTTTTTATTTGGTAATCTTTTATATTTATCTAATATTAATCAAATTTTGATCTCATGAATCAATATCTATTTGTTAGAGTGTAAAATCGAACCTAAATTCTCTTACCTTGCATTTACCATTTCACATGTTAACCAATTGTTTCACCTGTGATAGGTACGAAGCTTCATTATTGAAGGGTGTAAGATGGGGGTTTTGAGTGAATGGGCAATTGCTTCTTCTGTCGCAATCCAAATTATGGGCACATGGAAAACCCACTTTTATCCTTGAAGTGGTACAAGATTCATCGCAGGAAGAAATTAATACTACCATGTGATATGAAAGCTATCAATCAAAGAATGGTTGTTCAAATGTGTGAAGGGGACGGCAAAAAGGTGAAGTTTTAAGAAACAAAACTTTACAACTTAATATAGACCGTTGATCATTGATGTGTCTTTCTCTTCTTCTTGTCAAATCGTTTTCGGTAATTAAAACTTTTTCATCCTTCAAACTTATAAAATATAACTATTTATCATATAATAATTAGTAATATGAACAACACATAATTATAAGTTATAATATTTACCCGCGAATTAATTTAATGTACGAATAAACACTTATTCACTTAAAAACAATGAGAATGATAAATTTTTACAATATCGTGATGCGTTTAATCACTTTTCATCTTTATTTTTTATAGATACAAAATAATAATCATGACAAAGTTATCTCAATTTTATAAGATTAATGTGATCGATAACTTCCTTTATCTTATATGTAATTTTCTTATTAAAAATTGTTGTCCCATTCATGTTACTTATAAATCTTTGCTTGGATATATTACCGGTAATAAATTAAAATAACTCATTTTTTTCTTTTCCATATATATATATATACACATTTTTTAATTATATATATATATAACTTACAATATAAATTTTTTAAAATATCCTTAGATTTTGTATTCATCCAATCAAGATTCTTCCAGCCAAACATAAATTCACTCAGTCAAAATATAAAACTCATCTACTCGCCTAATCATGATTAAGATATAAGATAAAATGAGATAAAAATATAAATTTTTTCGATGATTTTAACAATGGAAAAGTTTGCCAGATAGTCGGTCGACCGACCAAATATTGAATCAACCAATTTATTTTTAAAAAATTAGTTGACTAGCTAAGTACCTCACTAACTAATTTTTTTGTCAGCTGATAGGCCAATCGACCCAACTAATTCCAAATTTTATAATTTTTTTCTTTTAAACAAAAATCTAATTAAAAGTGGGTATATTTATATAATAAAAAAAAGATAATTATATACATATAAAAAACAAAAAATTATAATTATTTTAATTAGTATCTCCATCGTGCAATGTTACCCACCCGATGATTTGATAACAAAAATGGCCACTAGCTTTGTGAATTTTATGTACTATCTAGCCATGTCAATTATGTACGGGTCCATTTAAAATATGAATAGATAGCTTTCTATCAAAAGATACAGAAATGACTTAGATACGACAGATTTAATCAATCTCATGAACTTGTCAATGAGATAAATTTATTTTCAACAATTATCCAATCATATTCATCTTTTGTCTTTGACCATATTGAAATATTGTCACTTTGCTTATCTTTTGTCGAAAATTTAAGGCCAAAGGACTATGTCCCACCCAACATATGCTGTTTTCTCAAGTTTCTCATATTAACTTTGAAAATTTTATTTATCTACTTGTAACTGTTTAAAATTAATGGTTTCAAGAGTAAAATCATTATTTTATCTGTATTATTAAAAATAAACTTAAATTTGATTTTATTTTCCCCTTAAACCTTACAAACTAACAGTTTTTTCTAACTTAAATTTTAAAAAATAGCATTTTTTCCCCTAGGGTTTTCAATTTTTCAAAGTTAGTTTTTCGACGTCGTTTCTTCCTCTCTGACGACCTCCAAGCGATGTCTCTTCCTCTTCGACGCGACCTCCTTCTGACGGTTGTCTTGGGCACGATCGTTGACAAAGTCGAGGTCTTCGTCGATGATGAAGACACGGTCGTCGACAAAGACCTCGTATTTGTCGATGATCGTGCTCAGGACAATCACCAGAAGGAGGCAGCATCGGAGAGGAAAGGCATCACCTGGAGGTCACTGAAGAGGAAGAAACAGCGCTAGAAAACTAACTCTAAAAAATTGAAAACCTTAAAAGGAAAATGTTGTTTTTTAAAACTTTGGTTGGAGGAAAATTGTTAGTTTTTAAAATTTTAAGAGAAAAAATGAGATAAATTTTTCAGGGGTTAGGATTCCGTTAATTTTAACAACCCATGGTGGGTAAATGAGATTTTTAAAGTTAACGAGGGAGAATTGAGAAAACCGCATACTTTGGATGGGAAGTAATCCTTTGGCCAAAATTTAATAACATAATAGTGAGTATAAGATTCTAATTAGCAGTTGAACTATTTTAAAAACTTTGTTGTGCTCATAATTTTCTGCATCAAATTGCACGTTACAGTCCTCTGTATTTCTCATTTTTTGCAATTTTTTACATTAATAGATCTATGTAATTAAAAGTATAACAAGTTTTCTCACTAGATAAATTTTATGTCGTCGATCCCTCTTGCGAGTAAGTCCTCTTGATTGTGATAAAGTGTTATTTATGTCATTAGCAGTAAAAAAGTGCTTCAATTGTCAAACCGACATTCGCCTCGGTCTGCCAAATACGACGTAGTTTTTTTGTGATGGGCACGTGACTTCTAGTTAATTGGGCTTCATTTCGGGCCTTGATCATATACTTGTCAGAAACAAAATGAAACCAACCATGGGGAGATGACGTTCGAAAGATTCGAAACAAATTAGCCCTTTGTTTTATTTTATTTTATTTTAGGATAATTTATAAGAGCCATTTTTCTTATTTGTCGGGATTTTTGAGAGTTTTGTTGATAATATTAGAATTGGTAATATTTTTCTATCATAGCAAAGGCATTAATCAATATTTTAAATTTAAATCGAGTGTTAAATTCAACAAAAAATCAATTTGTGACATAACCGGTCGGTTGGATATGTGAGGTTTGTATGACATTATTAAAATTTAAAAAAGCTTTTAACTATACGAAGTTAAAATGGCAACTTTATTGTTTTGATTCGATAATTAAATCGTAATTTGATAGAATTTATTAAGTTCAATTTCATATATTTCGATCTATTAATTAAATAATAAATTAAATATATATTTTTATATATATAATTAAATATATAAATAATATATTATCATATAAATAAATAATAAATGGTTGATTTGTCCAAAACCCTAATAGATGATCGAGCCAAATTTTTGGTCATCCAGTTCTGTCTGGTTTATGGATTTTTCTCAAACATCCCTATTAATTGTCTAAATAATTAATGTATTAGCAGTCCCTATGTCAGGCCCAAAATGTTAGAAAAACTTTTCTTATAATAAACTACGCTGACACTAAACATCAGGGACGAACTGGTAATTAAACGAATTCTGGCATCAGATGATTCTAGGCAGGTCGAATATACCAAACTAAAATAGGCACCATAAGAAAATTACCAAAAATGAATTGAACATGTGCCGCCGTGCAGTGATATATTTTGGTCAATATCTTCTGTGCAAAAGATTTCATTGTTCACCTACTTCCCTTATCTTCTTAGATCTCACACATTCATCATTTCTTTAGCAGTCCAGAAAATATATTTAAAAAAGTAAAATTAATTCGTCTCAGTATGGGTGAGTTTTGTATTTCTTTTTTAAATTTGAAATCGGTTTTTGAAATGATTTAATTTTAATTTTCTTGGCGTGTCACTGTAATTTAATCTGATTACGGAGGATTTGTGATTTGATAGCTGCGGGGAATCCTTTCAAGAGCATATTGAAAACTCTCGAGAGGCCTGACGGTGGTGAATTTGGCAAGTACTATAGCTTGCCGGCTCTGAACGATCCTCGAATTGGTTAGTGTCTTTGTTTACTTTCTGTTTGGTTTGTGAGAAACGGAGGGAAAGTTTAATAAGAATATAATTGTGTGATGTGGTTGATGATGATCTGGATTCCTAGGACGATTAGAAAGTAGGTCAAGTTGTTTTGGAAACTTTTCGAATATTCTGTCCAAACAAGTAGGGATTAGTTTATTTATTTAATTTTTAAAAAAAGGAAAAAATGGAAAAAAAAAAAATGAGAGAAGAGTTGAAAATTTGAATTGATGAGGAGATTTGGTGTTGTTGCAGATAAGCTTCCATATTCGATTAGGATACTTTTGGAATCAGCTATTCGTAACTGCGATGAGTTTGAAGTTAAGAGTAAGGATGTTGAGAAGATTATTGATTGGGAAAATACAGCACCGAAGCAAGTTGAGATTCCGTTTAAGCCAGCTAGAGTGCTTCTTCAGGTAAATGATAAATAAAATGTGCAAAGAAACTCTAGCTGTGAATGCTTTTGTTGTTGTTTAAGGATGATACAATGTTTTTCTTTTTTTTTTTTTCTCAGGATTTTACCGGTGTTCCTGCTGTTGTTGATCTTGCTTGTATGCGAGATGCTATGAACAAGCTTGGTGGTGATTCTAATAAAATTAATCCATTAGTGAGTTTAACTTCTGTGGATGAATATAGTTAAATACACTGTAATTTTGAAGGTATTTTGATATGGACTGTAATTCATGCAGGTTCCTGTTGATCTTGTTATTGATCATTCAGTTCAGGTTGATGTAGCAAGATCAGAAAATGCAGTGCAGGCAAATATGGAACTTGAGTTCCACAGGAACAGAGAGAGATTTGCTTTTCTTAAGTGGGGTTCTAATGCTTTCCACAACATGCTCGTTGTGCCTCCTGGATCAGGAATTGTCCACCAGGTAATGAACAAGCATTATATGAGGTTGTAGATTAGGTAACATAAAGAATGATATATCTTTGGTGGCAGTGCTAATCTTTGGGATTTTCTTACTAGTTGAAAATTGATATTTTGTGTTTCCATATGTTGTTTTCTCATGTCTTGATAAGGTATTAAGAGTGTGATTTCAACCACAGGTCAATTTGGAATACCTTGGAAGAGTTGTGTTCAACACAGATGGCATGCTTTATCCTGATAGTGTCGTTGGAACAGATTCACATACTACTATGATTGATGGATTGGGGGTTGCTGGCTGGGGAGTTGGTGGAATAGAGGCAGAAGCTGCAATGCTTGGCCAGGTAAAATAATTTACCTTGAAATACCATTTAGAGTTCTTGGGGCTAGATAATGTGCTGGTTTTTTCAGGGTTTCTCCTATTAAGTTCGAAGGATTTTACAGAATTTTTTATTCTAGTTAATGATCTGTAGTCATGGATGTAACTAACGTATTGTATTTTAATTAGTTAATAATAAAAGAGGTTTTTAGATTAAAAAACTTTCACACTTGTGTATTTTGCATAAGTTATCCCTTGTAAATTCAAAAGCAGAAGGTTAGAGTGGTTTGCTCCTGTTGTTATTAGTCAAAAGACATTTATTTTCTTTTCTTTTTTCTGCATGCAGCCTATGAGCATGGTCTTGCCTGGTGTTGTTGGGTTTAAACTAACTGGAAAACTGAGAGATGGTGTTACTGCCACTGATTTGGTTTTGACTGTAACTCAAATGCTGAGGAAGCATGGGGTTGTTGGCAAATTTGTGGAATTCTATGGTATGCTCATTGTTATAACCATTTGATCTGTCCATGTGGTTAATTTAAAGTCGATGAGTTGCTGATGCTGGTTGCTTGCATGCAGGGGAAGGCATGAGTGAACTTTCATTAGCAGACCGTGCCACTATTGCCAACATGTCTCCTGAGTATGGTGCAACCATGGGATTCTTTCCAGTAGATCATGTCACTCTGCGGTATCTGAAACTGACTGGCCGAAGTGATGACACGGTAGGCCATCAGCATAAATTTTGTTTGATGTGATCTGGCTTTTCATGATGGACTGATTCATTGGCATAATGCAGGTTGCCATGATAGAATCCTATTTGCGGGCTAATAGGATGTTTGTTGACTACAGTGAGGTTAATTAAGCCCTTTTTATTATTATTCATTCTACTGTAATTCTCTATCCAACATGTTCAATAAAGTAGTTTTTGACTCTGAAATTGTTTATGAACTCAGCCTCAGAGTGAGAGAGCGTATTCATCTTGTCTTGAACTGAATCTTGAGGATGTCGAACCTTGCATTTCAGGGCCCAAGAGGTAGAGCTTACATCCTATGTTCCCATTTTTAGTATTCCAATTTTTTGTGCCGTGTCTCTGATTGTCAATGTATTGCAGGCCACATGATCGAGTTCCATTGAGAGAAATGAAAGCAGATTGGCATGCATGTTTGGATAATAGAGTTGGATTCAAGGTGAGGAACCTGCCAAACATAGACAGGACCTTATTTGACATGTCCTGGGCATAAGTATCATGTACAGGGGACCCGGGTTTTGTAATTGGTGATCATCAATGTTGTATGAGCAGATAGAAAGTCATTATCTCTGACATAAAAGAATCTTGCAATAACTAATGATGAAAATTTTCATTCGTATAATCAAGAAATTATCTTGAAATTGCTATATAGAAGGGTGAGACTTTACAAGACATTGATATGAAATCCTGGGGATTGAGGTGATATTATTGAAAGGATAGTGATATTACAGCTATTAGTTTGTTTTATGGTGTGAATTTCACATTACATCTAACTCAGATTAGTAATTTAGAGGCATAGTTAGCTCTGTTTAGTGAAGTTTCTGGAGTTCTAGTTTTACATCATTATAATCTGAGAGGGCACTTTTGAATTTTAGGGATGGAAAAACAGGTTTAACTTGATGTAGGATAGCATGTTAAAAAAGTTTCCAATTTGGCCGATTTTTACCAAAGTATGTCAATTAGACAAGTAATTGTATGCGTCATCTCTCTTTCTCTTGCTTTCTATATCTCTTCTTGTGCTTACTTTATTATTATCATTTTCTTTTTTCTTGTTTGGTATTATAGGGATTTGCTATACCGAAGGAAGCTCAAACTAAGGTCGCTGAGTTCTCATATCATGGGACTCCTGCACTGCTTAGGCATGGGGATGTTGTTATAGCAGCTATCACTAGTTGCACAAATACCTCAAATCCTAGTGTAATGCTTGGTGCTGCTTTGGTTGCAAAGAAAGCTTGTGAGCTAGGATTGGAGGTTAGTTGTCTATTCCCAACTTCCAACTCTGTGTTCATTGTTTCATATAATCACAAATAAAATCAAGAATGTAAACAAAATCAAAATGGAACTATGATCTAAAGAGCTATAATCATTTCCTCATTATAAATTTGGAATATGATGGGATATGTGCTGCATTTTAGAGTAAATTTGTTTTTGTCATCATCATTGTCCCATTGTCTATGTTTCAGTGATATCTATTTGAAAAAAGTAATGTGTGCTATACTATTATTTTCATGTAGAAACTGAGTATTTTAAGGTAAGGTCATCAAACAGCCATACATATTGGCTGGTCAAATGAGTGAAATGAAGATTCCTTGGTACATGGTACCTGGTGTTCTCTGTATAGCACTATCATAGATTAACTTTTATTTATTCTTGATCTTATTTTGTTTTTCATTGGCCTGGGAAGGATGGTGGTCGGATGCTGGCAGTGCTCTTGCAGTTAGGCTAATTTTTTGGAAAAAAGATTATACAAAAAGAATATCTTTTTGAGTATTTAGTATTCTCAGTGATTAAGATTATGAATTTCTGCAATACATCTTTTTACAGGTCAAACCATGGATTAAGACAAGTCTTGCTCCAGGTTCTGGAGTTGTAACTAAGTACTTGCAGAACAGGTACTTAGGAAGAATCTACAACAGTTTTTCCATTATTTTTTGTTAAAAGTTTTTGTTACAAGTTCCTGAGTTAAAGAACTATCTCTGCAGTGGCTTACAGCAGTACTTGAATCAGCTTGGATTCCATATAGTTGGGTATGGATGCACTACCTGCATTGGAAACTCTGGAGATATTGATGAAGCAGTGGCAGCAGCTATTACTGAAAACGGTCACTTTCTGCTATAAATAGCATCTTCCAGATTTTTTTCTTGAGAATATTTCAAAGTTACTTTGTCTTTTACTGTTTCATGAAATTCTAGATATTGTTGCGGCTGCTGTGTTGTCTGGAAACCGTAATTTTGAGGGCCGTGTTCATCCTTTAACAAGGGCTAATTATCTTGCTTCCCCTCCTCTTGTGGTTGCCTATGCTTTGGCTGGCACAGTATGTAACTCTAATTCTGTGAGAATGAATATGTACCAGCAAACTCTTATATTCACATTCAATGCTTCTCTCTCTTGCATTTCTATGCTTGTAGTCATACTATATGAACTTCTAATTTTGTTGTAGTGCTCATCTAGAAACTACTGAATATTTAAAATTGACTTGTTATTTTTATGTTCAACTTTTTTCGTCTGTGCTTGTAATGATAGTGTATAAAAGTTCATTTTTGTTGATTTTATGCAATTTCTGGGATCAAGTATTTCTAACGAGAAGCAATGCTTTAGGTCAATATTGATTTTGAAACAGAGCCCATTGGGGTGGGGAAAGACGGAAAGAAGGTACATCTAAGGGACATCTGGCCATCCAATGTAGAAGTTGCACAGGTGATGTACTGAACCTTCTATGGTGTCACTTCTAGATCATAAAAATTTGAAAGATCACTGAATTTTCATTTCTTTTTTTTTCCCTGTACTTGCATTAGGTTGTTCAAGCAAATGTACTGCCTGATATGTTTAAGGCCACATATCAAGCCATCACTCAAGGGAACTCCATGTGGAATCAATTATCTGTACCTTCTGGCACTCTTTATGCTTGGGATGCAAATTCAACTTATATACATGAGCCACCTTATTTTAAAAGCATGACCATGTCACCTCCGGGTGCCCATGGTGTAAGGGGCGCTTACTGCTTGCTCAATTTTGGGGATAGTATTACAACCGATCACATCTCACCTGCTGGCAGCATTCACAAGGACAGTCCTGCAGCTAGATATCTTATGGAACGCGGTGTTGATAGAAGAGACTTTAACTCTTATGGAAGTCGCCGTGGTAATGATGAGATTATGGCTAGGGGCACCTTTGCTAATATTCGTCTCGTCAACAAATTGTTGAATGGAGAAGTTGGGCCTAAAACAATTCATGTTCCAACAGGGGAAAAGCTCTCTGTGTTTGATGTTGCCATGGTAATTTATTTTCTCAACAAAATTCTTTTTTAGTCAATATTCCATGTTTTGGGCCTATTCCTTTATGACTGAATTCGAATAAATGGATAAAAGTAGTTCAAAGTATTAGTTGGAGAAAAGTCTATAGTCAATGTTGCCATTGTAGAGATTCCCAAATCACCTATTCGATACCAACTTCATATTTCTCCTGTGAAAGAAAACAAGGAAAATAATTCATAAGATAGCTCAGAGTTACTATTTTTTAGTCATAATTGAAAGTCCAAAGAATGTCTTTTTTTAGTTCCAGTTTAATACTCTTCCGAAAACAGAGGTACAAGAGCGAGGGGCACGATACCATTATTTTGGCTGGTGCTGAGTATGGGAGTGGAAGTTCTCGTGACTGGGCTGCTAAGGGTCCAATGTTATTGGTATACCCTTATGATTCATCTGGTTTCATTTAACTTCTGTTTTTATCATTTTCCACTCTTGTGGCAATTTCTGAAGTTTTAATCTAAACCAGGGTGTGAAAGCTGTGATTGCAAAAAGCTTTGAGCGTATTCACCGTAGTAATTTGGTGGGTATGGGCATCATTCCCTTATGCTTCAACCCTGGGGAAGATGCCGACACACTTGGACTGACCGGGCATGAACGCTACACCATTGATCTTCCAAGCAGTTTGAGTGAAATCAGACCTGGTCAGGATGTCACTGTGGCTACCGACAGTGGCAAATCATTCACGTGCATACTAAGATTCGATACAGAGGTAACATAATTACCTACTTATGCTTTTCTCTGGATTCGCACTCATTTGAATTGGTAGCTCATGCTCTAAGTTTCGACACAGGTGGAATTGGCTTACTTTGATCACGGAGGCATTCTGCAATATGTCATAAGGAACTTGATCAAAGCAAATCAATGATTCGCTGGAAACCCCTTTTCTACCATGGAAGCTTTGTGCCGGTAGCAAATTTTCTCGGCATCATACAGCAACATGGTGCATTGTTCCAATTCTGAAGCAGTCCGGACTAGATTTAGTGAATAAATTAAACCGCTAAATGGCTAACTTTGAGTGTCAGTGCAGTAGTTTTTAAAATGCGTTGTATTGGGAGGGTTTGAGGTCGGGACGCTAAACACTTCAATTTTCAATAATAAGATGATACAATCTACGGGACAAAATTTTGATGAGAAATGATTTTTTTTTTTTTTTAAATTGTCCACCTAAGTTGGAGGTGAAGTTAGTTGTTAATCCAAAGTTATAATAACTTCGAGCGTGTTAATATTTGAGATTAGAACCCATATTTTCTGACGGATCAAGTCCTGTTAAGATTGTAAAATTTGGAGTGGTATACTCCTAGTATACAAAAACACTTTTTTGAATTAAACGTAAAATATGGGTTTGAAGCAGACGTTTTGGGTGGATTCAATTCAAGTTTATAAGGATTTGAATCCATATTTGGATTAAACATATCAAACTTAAGTTATAACTCTAATTTGATAGTTTAACTCGAGTTAAGAGTTTCCCAATAATTTTTATAAAAGTTTTTCTTTTTTGAATATTCTTTATATGTTTTGAGGTTTCCTTTTTTTTCTGATTTGTTTTGGTGGTTTTATTGCTCCCTTGTTGATGTCACTGTTTACTAGTTTGAATGAATTCAAATTGGATATTTTAGATTTATATCAAGTTTATGTGAGATTTTCCAAATTTGAATCAAATTCAACATGACTCTTATTTAGACTTTGACTCCTCTTTCTCTATAGTTTTATTGCTCCCATGTTAATTTTTTTGGTTAACTAATTTGAGTGAGTTGAAGTTGGACTTTGTAGATTCATATTGAGCTCAAATTGGCTCTTTGTTAGGCCTCTACCTGACTCAAACCCACTCCTATTTAATGTAAATGAAAGTGGAATTCCTAATTCGAATTCGAATTGAACAAAGTACAAGTGATTAGACTAAAAGTGGCAAATACGCAATCTATTCACCCAATTGAAAATTGCCGACATAAATTTGAATACAATTCAAATTTAAATACATTTTCTTAATGTTTTTGTTTCTTATAAATTTAAATGCAATTGTCTGTTAACACAAAGTCAAACGTTAACTGTAGGTTGATGTTGTAATGGTTAAATCTCTATAATTAATCTTTTAATATAATTATACGTATATATAAATAGATATTTTTATATATATCGTCATACAATGAATAATTTTAAATTAAAAATAAAATAATATTTAATTATATAATGACACATATAAATATATATCGATTTATATATTCAAAATAAATACATAAATACTATTCTAAATGTTTTGTCGTAAAACAAGTTGGAAATTCATGCCAAGTGCCATGAAATTTTGCAGTTTTTCAGTGCCTCCACGTTTTTGCCCTGTTGAATTTTGCATCTTCTTCTCAGCCCCACCAGGTAGGACAGCAATCGACTCAAGCCAAGTTTGACTCATTTATTGTTAGGAAGAACCCAAGCTCGAACTCCATGGCTCAAGTTCAACTATTGAACTGAGCTCAAGCTTATTGTTACTTGGTGCTAGTAAAATATTAACTAATCTCTAAAAATTTACCATCTACACTTACACTCATAAAACCTTATTCTTTAATTTTAAACATAAGAGGATTGTTGAAAAATTTATAAATTACAGGATTTGACGTACTTATTTGAACCGAGTTAGAGTTAGTCGTTCATATCTTGAGCTCAAAATTGAGTATGCAATCTCCCAACTCGTTGAACTCAAGCTCTGTCTAAATGCAATAGAATCAAACTTGAGCCAAATAATACCTAACCCAGTTAAACTCGATTCAATTGCAACCCTTCCACTGGGTATTCTATTTGAAAGTGAAAATATGAATAAACATATATAATAGGATGTCATTTTCTCTTGTTGGCCACAAAAAAGTCTGAAGCAAAATATGATGGTTAGCTTGTTACTTACTAGCAATTCCATCCAAGTATTAGTCGAATCTTTTGACATTTAAATTCCTCACTAAAAAGAGAAAAAAATCCCAAAGAAGAATAAAATCCATAAGCAATTTAAGAACTAATATTAAACAAATATAAGCTCTTGGTTTTACATCACTTATAGGAAACCAAATATCCTAAATTTTTTCAACCTGGAATGCTCGTAAAAATTCCAAAAAAATTTTATTCTATGTTGTAGTAACATGCGAATGCTCCCTTAAAAAGAAAACAGAAAAAAGAAAGAGCAAGTTTAGCAGCAGGGTACAGCAGAACATTAAAACTTACAGCACCAACCCAGGGAGTTTTTGCTGAGGCTTTACAAAAGCACTGCTACAACGCAAGAACTCAAACACGAATTGCTGCCAGATGAGAAAATAGATCTTGTCATATAAGAAAACAGTGGATTGCTTTGTAATTCAGATCTACTCAGGGATTGAGAAAATTACTTAAGTCTGTAGTTTAAATCTTATACTCGTTGACGCGTATCCATTTTGTTGATGACCACTTGTTTCCTTTAATCACGGGACAACCTCCTGGAGTAACAAAAGAGAACAGCTTGATAAGATTGTTATGAGATGAAAAAACTTTTGGGTAATGCAGCAATAATTTATGGTAACTCTTACTAACCATGTAAACTAGAAGAATCTAGAGAGGCATCAGGCCTCATGCTCCAGAAAAGCAATGCATCCCCCATCTTTGGTTTAACAGAAAGACCTTTCTTTCCACATTCAGATAATTCATCCCACCAAGGCACAGCACTAATGTTCCCTTTAGCAGCAGGAAACACTGTCTCACCTCCTTCTTCAACGTCTGAGCTGTATGATGTAAAACAAAGGAAATTATAGGAACACAACTATGAACTTACGCTGAATGCAACTAATACAGAAATTTTATGTGCCTTACAGGTACATTAGCACAGTGGCCATGCGTTGCCCGCCATTCTTAGTGTTGAACTCATCCATGAAGTAGTCATAGTGAGGCTCATATTTCTGTCCAGGTTCATAATGGAGAACTTGCAGTCCTTCCCCATGCTCTGTATGCTATAGCGTCAGTTTAAGCAATAGCAAATGAATATTCAGACC
This sequence comes from Mangifera indica, assembly GCF_011075055.1. Lineage (NCBI taxonomy): Eukaryota > Viridiplantae > Streptophyta > Magnoliopsida > Sapindales > Anacardiaceae > Mangifera > Mangifera indica. The sequence goes on from NC_058152.1 coordinate 885,577, forward strand.
AAATATGACAAATATAGACATCACAACTCAATTGAAGCATAAGACATACTGTGCATAGAATCACCAGAAGAAAACCACCCACTGGACCCAAAATACTCAACTGAAACAAGCTTCTTTCTATTTCCTCGTCAGCAGTGTGTTGGATGAAAGGAAAGGCAATGCATCCATGGATTTAGAGTAAACCGAATTCACCACAATATTTAAAAAACACTACTTTATTGTTCACTACTCACCAGTATCTTTTGCAACTGTGGATGGTGGTAGTTAAAAAGGTGGTCCTTGAAAAATCTGTAATCAAAGTTACAGGGACAAAGAAAAAGGTAGAAGTGATGTTTAGAGCAGACAAGGTAGTTATTCCATGGTGGAGCAGGTTTTTCTAGAAAAGTGAATTGGCAGTGATGGGATCATAAGTTGTTGTTGTAGTAGTGATGGTAGAAGGTAAATCTATATCTGGTGGTGCCAGAATCAAAATTGCTCGGTAACCTGCTGGATAGAGTAACATATGCAGTAGCAGCAGAGTGGTGGTAGTGCTGCCAAGAGTAATCTTCATAGAAAGGAGAACAATGCAAGTCCCCATTTGTTGGTCCATCCAATAAGACTTGTTTATTGAATAGGTTATAAAAGTTATGTTTGTGTTACTGCTGGGCACAAACTGCTAAATCCAAACAGAGGCAATGAGGGCGACAGGGATCACTATGGTCCATGCAGTACAAAATATCTTTGAACTATTTGATCTCAAAACTAGAAAAATTAATATTCACAAAAAAAATTATTGTAATGATGGTAATATATGTCCTCTTTTTGGTAGCTAGAAGAACTATCTACTAGCTAGCTAAAACAGTCTGTTGTGGTCATACAAAACGTCTTAGGATTTAATCCCGCTCAAAATAGGATAAGGGTAAAGTTATGAATAAATATGAAAAAGTAAAAATCTTACATTCTTCTGGGACCTAGACAAGGTGAATGGAGGCACCTACCAAAGAGATTTTACCTTCCTCAATTTCATAGAAAGAAGATCCAAGGCATAAATTCTTCCAAAATCTTTCATAACTTTCTCATTTGCAAGTCATTATATAAATTCATCATCATATGCTCCAAAATTTTATCCCTTTTTGTAAATAATTCTATTGATTTAAACAAACCCTTTCTATATTTTAGCAGATAGAGATGACCAAGCAAAAAATGGTAGTTCAAGTCAAACAGCATACCAATAGGTATGAAGGTGAAATCTGAAATTCTTTTTTCAATGTCTCTAATAATTTTGTCTTGTCCTCTGGCCAAAAATGTTCCAGAGCTCGTTCTTACCCTGCAGATTGAGAGGGATACTAACTATTCCATAAGAAACAAAAAAACAAAAAAGGAGGAAAATATTAAACAAAATCTTGTTTCTGCAAAATTATCTTAAATTAAGCACCTGCTATCTCTACTCTTGCCAGTTTCACTATCAACAACAGTTGACTTTTGCATATGGGGCTTGGCTCGTTCGATTAGGTAATTACACTCCTCTTCGGTCTGCCAAAAAAAAAATCCTTAATATGTGATGGCTGTAAAAGGAAATTAAGCTTTGAAAAGTCATAGAATCTTTCAAAAGAGAATGGGAATCAATAATATCTGATTCCCCATATACACGATATGCTTCTTGAGCGAAAGCAGCAACTGTGGCTCTCAAACAGGCAAGATATGCAGTTCACACAACCTGCATACTAATTTCGCATTCCAGTTCCTTTAAAACAATTCATATTATTGTTTAAGGGTGTAAGAATCAGTCACAATGTTAACACATCGAGCATTGTCATACCCAATTGTCCGTTAGATTTGCTATTAATAAAAGCAATCAATCACAAAATAAGTAGCATTTCAAAGCCCAATTGAAAATAAATAATACAAAACTGGAAATAAATTAAAGAGGAATTAAAAAACTTACCAGGAAATTATGATAAACAAAAGCTCGAGGTTCCCACGAGATCACCTCAACCCACTGCTCCCCCTTGCCATCATTTTCCGCCATTCTACAATCAGAACAGCAAAACAAAATCAACATTATTACAAAAGCAGCCTCCAATTCAACAAAACCTATCAAAACTTTAAATCATAAAACAAAACACATACTTCATCTTATGTTGGATCGTATTGAGATCGTTTGCTTTCGGCAAATCGCCGGGATGGCTCGGCATCGAGAAGATCCCGAGAGCAAGAAGAATCAAAATCATGAACGTAAACATAACCAAAACCGTCAAAATCAACATCGACGACGACGACGATTTCCGCGGCGGGATTCGCGAATGCCTCGCCTTCATCATTGATCTTGAGATTTCAAAACTACAATTTCCTTGAAATTCTGATCCGTCAAAAATCTAGATTTGAATTCGAAGAGCGAGATCTGAAACAGAAAGCTAAAGACTTCGTGGAAGTGCTGTCGAGTACTTAGGCCTTTTTTTTCATTTATTTTATTTTAAATTGTTATAAATTATCGTGACTGAAGTGGCTGCTCTGAGATTTTGGGACTTTTGCCTGTTTTTCATTTTTCATTTTTATTTTTAGAAAGATAATTTACGAAGACTTTAAATTTTAGGATTTTTGTCTTGTCTCAATCTTTAGCATTTCGTTTTTTGTCTTCCATTTTTGTCCCTGTCCGATTAAATTTAAAAATAATTAACAAATACAAAATACCGTTTTTACCCACTAAAAGAAATAATCATATAATTACATAAAAAGATGTACTCTACATTAAATCACGATATTTAATAAAATTAGTTAATTATTTTATTTAAAAATATTAAAAAATAATTATTATTTAATAATTATAAGAGATAGAAATTAAAGAAGGTATAAATATAAAATATCAAAAAAATATTTAAAATAATAAAATTTTATCTTTTTTTTAATTATAAATTATTGGTGTCATACCAGAAAAAAAAATCAAAACATTGGATGTGATGTAACATATTCAGCATGTGTTAGTTAAATGTCATCAACTAAAATTATAAAAGCCTGATAATAATTTCTTTGATTTATTTAAAAAAAACCCAATTTTCCCATTTATAATGTCTGCCAATGGGTTAAAGCCTGAAATATTTGGCTTTACTATTTTGGGCATTATGATCTTTTTCTTTCATTAGTTTTTTCTTTTATGATTCTTCTTTTTATCTTTTTTCGTTATCTCTCTGGCTTGCAGGATGTCAAACAAATCGGAGACTGTAGTTGGTGGCACTGTCAGAAGAACCAAACAGAGAATAAACTGGTAAGGGCAGAGTTGTTGTTGCATGGTGCAGGGTGAGTAGCTAGGTCAGAGAATGAAAAAAGACGACAATAACGACTACTTTGATCCTGCCAACAGGATAAGCAATTAAATATAATGCGTTCGATTAAGAGAACTCACGAGTTTGACTAAATTATAATATCAATAAATTTAAAAGTTTCCTAAGTTCCCATTTTCACTTTCGAGCTCGAACTCAAGTTGACAACATTAGAGCTCGTTGAGTTTGCATTTGAGCTTGAGCCTTAGATAAACTCCATCGAACCAAACAATAGTTGATTCGGTTCGACTGCACCCCTTAATCCATCTATGCTTTTGTTGTATTTAGAAGACAGATAGTGAAGAGGACTGCAAAAGTAGGATGCAAAGTAGATGGAAAATAAGAGTAGCAAATCAAACACTGCACAAAACCATACCTGCAAAATGAAGCTGCTTCTTGTTTCTGAAGTAAATACTAACAGTAACATCTGAAAACAGACTTATTAAATGTAAAGCCTCTCAATTGGGCAGATCACATTCATACATTGCTATCAAATTTCATAATATCAATCAATGCAATATTCAATTGAAGGAAGCTGCAATGGTCTAAAAGACTCCGAGAGAAGAAGGATACACGGGAACAGGTTTGTAAGTAAAACAACTGGGAATGTAAGTTGAAGTTCGTTTTCTGGGAGGCTCCATGGATTCGATGGCAGGTTGGTTCAGGTATGCATACTTGCTTTTGGTCCACCTGCTCATAACAGTATAAAGATGCTTGTTAGACAAAAAGTTTACTCAATTCAGCATTTCTTGCATATCTTACTACTTCACATAAGGTCCGCAGGATGTTTGTACTAACCAGTCCTTTATTCCCACGCGCACTTCGTTGACAATCTCGTCTTGTTTGCTACTGGGGATGCTGGAAGAATTCTTCTTGCAAGCTTCATTACCGTCATCATCCTTTAAGGACTCTACAAACTGCTTGTAGTCTTCCTCCTATCATAAATTTGAACTAGAATTAGAAAATCCAACACTTAAGCATACGAAAGCATATTATGGACTAATTTGAGACCCGCTCTATCAAAAGACCTATTTAACTTTACCTGCATGCAATTCTTCAGTATTATGGAAGACCCTAATGTACCAACATATGAAAGTGCAATTAAGGAGAGGACGCCTAAGGTGTATTCTTCTCCTACAGCAAGAAGGAACAAGAATATCTTGTGCATCAAGGTTGTTTACATTCAGCGACAATTGATCAGCAACACTGATCCCTTAAAAGTAGCCAGTTAACTGATCATTAGAATGTTAATTGTTCAGATTCGGAGCCTATATCAATACAAAGTGCGGCCTATGTGGTCATTCAATTTGTTCCAATTCTCATCATATGAGCCAAGTTATGCTATCATATCATCAAATTGTTATGAGCACCATAATTTTCTTTTCCCGGTTATCTAATCACCTTGAACCATATGCCATAGGCTTGAATCAAAAGGTTATCTGTACTGTAATCTTCACAATTAGACAATAACTTTGTTGAGGCCTCATAGTAATTGGCAAACCACATGCAACAGTTACAAGACAACAAGAGTGTAATAAGGCATTCAGATGTTTTGCAGAGTCAACTCATGAGTGCTTGATCACATAACTTAATGCAGCATAAGGTCTTACCGAGATATTACGAGCCCTGATACGTGCTGCAGCCTTGATAGCAGCAAGGAGATGATCTTCTTCGACAACGCGCTTCTGCATCCAGAACCTGGCAATCTCTTGCTTCGTTATGCTCTCTGTAACCGTCTTCCGTACCCAGATTCTTCCTGTCGGAAGCGGTGGAGGTGGTGGTGGAACTTCCTGTTTTGTCTTTGCACTAGCACTTTCAGTTTCCACCTTCATTGGCTTCATCACGAGACACTCTTTTGCTAATTTCCTTTTCTAGTTTTTCTAAAAATACACCGTATGCAATCACTATATGATAGAAGACATAAAATTAACAAATAAATGCCACAAAGAATGACATTAATAACCAACGGCCATAGCTACTAATCCAACCTACCTTTCAACTGTGACTGATGAAGAATTTCCCACACAAATCTGCCCAGTTGTTTTCACAAAGTTCAACAGTATATGATCCTCCTGGGCTGTCTCTGCAACTAAACATAAAAAAGAAAATTTGACTGGCAGGTGTAACCTAAATTTTCAAGTAACAACTGACTAAGTTAGCAACAGAAAATCCAAATTCCATAATGCGGTAACTGGTAACTCCAATTCTTGCAAATTGATGACGGCCAACAATAATCCAAACAAAAATTTCTCAATCAAGCTAACCTAATCATTGTACAATAAAATTTTCTTTTATTTTGTACATATATAATGGGAATCTAGCTTTGGATAAAAATTCAGAATTATTTAACCAAACGAAGGGCAGTATTTAATGAAATAACTTAACCATCCCAGCACCCAGAAAACTCAAAGGAAGGTTTTGGTTTGTTCCAAGACCCAATAAATGATTGGGCAACAATACCATTAAAAGTTACGATCAGAAATTTGGGAGTGCCACCCATCAAAAGTTATCTGTTGAGCTTGAAAAGTCCAGCATATATAAACCACATAACACTATACTTTTCAATATAAGATTCAAGTTTTGTTCCTCGTACTTGGGATAGGAACAGATTACACCACCTCCCCCTTCAAAATTTTTGAACTAGAATCACATTCCATTCAATCCTTTCTTTCATAAAATTTTAGATGATTAGACAGAGTCTTTGAGATGCTAATATAAACATACCAAAGTTAAAAATTTTGTCTACCCCACAGTGGAAATCACCATGATTTCTTAACTTATAAACTCAATTTCCAAAAATTGAATGCAAAGATAAAATGAAATTGAAATTAAAATTCCATTATATAAATTAAAACAAGCATATCTACATAAGAACCCCCATCGAAAATACAAAACGGAACAGAACAGAACAGAGTAGCAAATTGTTCAAGTCTCGGAGGAGATCCGAAGTGCCTTGGTCTTGAACCTGTATCTCGGAGCTCTAGGAATGGCTTGACTGGTTCCAAAGGGAAAGGCCCGGCCAGGTCTTTCAGTCAGCGGAGGGCCATCATCGTAAATGAACCCAAGATGAAAACCACAACTATTGCATTTAATCTTGGTCCTGTTTCGCTGAATTCCCCAGTAGTTTCGAGTTTCAAAAAAGGGTCTCACCTTGTCCTCTTTCTCGAAACTGAACTTGGTGTCGTCGATCAAAGCGAAAGAGAGTGAGCCCTTGTTGCCCGCCTCGAAGAAGAAGTCAGCAGGATAGAGATGGGTGGTCTTCAGGTTCAGATTGCTCCCGCAGTCGCTGCAACTGTAGATTGAAGCCATCGTCCGTCGTTTTGCTTAGTTTAGTTCTGCGTTTCGTTTATAAAATGGGTGAACGATGAAATCAAGGAAGACGAAAGACTTTTTCTTTCCAATCTGGAAACCGTGTAGCTGGTCTTCGACTCTTCTTTGTGTTGTATTGTCTTGGCAGTTGCCACCGATTTTCACAGCTTGGAAATTTCATGGCAGCGCTGTCGAGTATTGAAAATAATATATTAATTATTAATTAATATTTGTTCGCCGGTCACGGCACTCTCTCCATGCGTAAAGCCCAAACTGACCGTCTGGGTTTATAGGTCAGTCTCAAGACCGAGCCCGTGTCTGTTTTACAAATTTAATAGAGTTAACAAGGTATATTTATATATATTATTATATAATTATATTATATTATATTTTTTATTTAAAATTATTTAATTATATTATATATATATTTGTGTACCTAAATAAGTATATATAATTTTATTAAATTTAATATTATTTTTTATAAAAATACTAATATATCTATTTTTAAGTATATGTCAAATATATTATCGTATAATTTAATATTATTTTATTTTTAATTTAAAATCACATAACAAGTCAAAATTATGATAAGTTTAGCCTAAACATAATTCATATAAAATATGAAATTGGTAGATATTATGCAAAGTTAATAAGTCCCCATAACATGGGTGAATTTGATTTATTAACTTGAGATTGAATCTATATTTCACTTAAATGAGTCAAAATTTCAATTTAATAGCTTAGTTTGAGTTTAACTCATTTATACCTTGAATGATATTGTTCATTTATTTGATGATATTGTTCGTTTATTTAAATTTGTCAATTAGGTTAAACAACACCGAGGTTTGATTATTTGACTTGAAAGATTTAATTTCATATTGAACATAATTTGGGCCTCAAGTGGGCCTAGACAAAAAAATTATCAATTGAGTTATAGGGTTCGAGTTTGAATAGAGATTGTTCAAATCTAAAGTTTGATAAATACTGAAAATTCATTATATAATAATGGTGCATTTGTTAGATTTTTAACCTTTATGAGGTTGTAAGAGTGTTGACGAGATTATAGGAGTGCTTTGTAATTTTCATAAGTTTCATGGTCAGGCTCGAAATAGTGTAAAACCCAAAAAATGTTAATCAACGAGACCAAAGCTAAAAATTTGAGACCAGAATAAGAAGGCCTGAAGTCCAAAGCCTGAGGCCGAAATATTTTTATAGGTTTGAAGCTTGGGCACAAAAATTTTTAAGATCCTGAGCTTACACAAAGCTTGAAATTTTTAATGAGTCGAATTTATCTTAAAATATTATTTATTTTATTAATAATTTTTTATTAACATTATATATTAAATCAAATAAACTTAAATTAAAATTGAATTCAAATAAATAATTTTTTAAAATTAATTTGATTCAAATATTTTTTAGTTCGCTTTTAACGTGCCTAGAAAAATGTAGATGACATCTAGAACTGCATCTTAATAGGGTGATGAACAACATAAAACGGTGGAAGCCCGTATAGCCAGCCCAATAACCATTAATGCCTCTTTGTTTTGGCCACTACCCAACGACAGGAGGGCATTTTAGTCCTTCTGGGAAAAGAAAGTAGATCGGTTAACCTAGACTCGCTTTTTTGTCTATAAATATCGACGAGGGATCTGAAATTCTCTTTGTTAGGGTCTTTCTCTTTGTAGAGTTTCAGAGAGGGGCTGGGGGGGTCGAAATCTTGATCTCTCTCACTGTCAAGTGTACACCAACTTAACACTTACAGACTCGAAAATAGAAACCGGAAAAAACAGAGAACCGTAATTTAACATATAGACTTTTCAAATCAAATTGGTACTTTTATTTCTTTCTGAAACCCTAGCTCAGCTTACTTGAATTCGATCGTCATGGACACGCGGTTTCCTTACTCTCCGGCGGAGGTCGCCAAGGTCCGCCTGGTGCAGTTCGGCATTCTCAGCCCTGACGAGATTGTAATTTTTCTCGATTCTCTGTTTATTTCTTAGTAGTTTGTTTGGTTCACCCAGACTAGGAATCTCTCAGCGAGTACTGAATATTCTACTCATTACGAAATTCTAATTTCTCTTCTGGTTTAGGTTTTTCTTTATCGTAATGGTTAAGCTTCTGAAAGAGATTTATGGGGGTATAATTTGTTTTTGGTTGGTGAGAAAATAAGAAAAAGATAAAAGAATTGAAAAGCAAAAAAAAAAAAAAAAAGCTTTATACTCAAGGGAATACTTATTGAGCTGGGTTGTATTCATAGTTAAGTTTTATTATGTTTGCTGTTACTTTTGTCAAGTAAATGCTGTTTGTAACTTATTGAATGATTGACGGCTGGTGTATACAGAGGCAAATGTCAGTGGTACAGATTGAGCATAGTGAAACAACTGAGAGGGGAAAGCCAAAGGTAGCTGGTCTAAGTGATCCTCGGCTTGGTACAATTGATAGGAAGATGAAGTGTGAAACTTGTACTGCAAACATGGCTGAGTGTCCTGGTCATTTTGGGCATTTGGAGCTTGCTAAGCCAATGTTTCACATTGGCTTTATGAAGACTGTCCTCAGCATTATGCGATCTGTTTGCTTTAATTGCTCCAAAATCCTAGCAGATGAGGTAACAATACCTTGGTCATTAGTATATAATGGTTTTGGTCTGAGTTCTTCATTTCTACTAGTATATGTCAGAAGTTCCTAAGAATTTTTGTTATCTTTTGGCATGGATCACTTAAATGAAATTTTCATATAGGTTATTCACTAGCATCAAAGAATTGTAGATAGTATCTGAAGGCAAGACATTTGCATTTATTTAAGCAAAATGCTGCTGAAAACATCATGAGAAAAATTATGTTTGGGCAAACGTGAATCAAAAGGATGTGTGAGCATGTTGAGGTGAAATCAGGGGTGATGCATTTAGACACACATGTGCATGTTTATCATTAAGAGAGATACAGTTGGAAAAGACTTTTTGTTCTTCCAAAGGTGGACCATGGACCTTATTAGGCTTTCAAAGCTGCAGTCTGATTTGGTTTTCTTTGTTTAGTTGCAGTCTGAAGTTGATTTTCTTTGTTCAGTTGCAGTCAGAAGTTGGTTTTCTTTGTTTGGCTGCCATCTGAAGTTGGTTTTCTTTGTTTAGCTGCCATCTGAAGTTGGTTTTCTTTGCTTACTTTGTCTAAGCTGTTGAGGTCTCCCCTCTTTTTATTTGGTTTTCTATAGGTCAATTCTGATATATATTGGTATTGCTTGCTTGTTTTCTTGGTACTTCCAATTTTAAATATAAGGATCTTCGTATTCATTTATTTGGGATTTGACGCATATCAAACAGGAAGATCACAAGTTTAAGCAAGCCTTGAAAATAAGGAATCCCAAAAACAGGCTTAAAAAGATTCTGGATGCTTGCAAAAACAAAACTAAATGTGAAGGAGGTGATGAGATTAATGTCCAAGGTGAAGATGGTGAAGAACCTGTTAAGAAGAGTAGGGGTGGCTGTGGTGCTCAGCAGCCTAAGCTGACTATTGAAGGCATGAAGATGATTGCTGAGTACAAGGCTCAAAGGAAGAAGAGTGATGATCCGGAGCAACTGCCTGAACCTGTTGAAAGGAAGCAGACACTTACTGCTGAAAGGGTAATTTTTGCACATAATATGTTACTGCCTTCTTTTTAACCTCCTTCTTGTATGATGCTAAGTTTCATTTTGTGTATCTCAGGTTCTTAGTGTTTTGAAGAGGATTAGTGACGAGGACTGCCAACTGTTAGGGTTGAATCCCAACTATGCCCGTCCAGATTGGATGATTCTGCAGGTCCTTCCCATTCCTCCACCTCCTGTGAGGCCCTCTGTGATGATGGATACCTCCTCCAGGAGTGAGGCAAGTATTTACTTGTTTTCTTCCTTCTGCAGAATTATTGCCTTACTGGTTCATCTTAGATGAACAGCCTGTACCTTTTCTTTCAATGGTACATGGGAATTTTACTCTTATCGAATTTTATATATTACTATCCTAGTATATTTAAAGTGAAAACTAAGAATTATATATATGAATTCTTATGATGTGTCATTACTGAATTCAGGATGATTTAACTCATCAATTGGCAATGATTATTCGGCACAATGAGAATTTGAGGAGACAGGAAAGGAATGGGGCACCTGCACATATTATATCAGAATTTGCACAATTATTACAGTTCCACATAGCTACCTATTTTGACAATGAATTGCCTGGGCAACCAAGGGTATGGTTTCTCACACGCTCAATATAGACAGGAAACTCAGAAGATATTTATAAACATGTATATGTTACATCTTTGTACTTCATTGTTGTGGTATCTTTTTTCCTTCAGGCTACACAGAGATCAGGTAGACCTATAAAATCAATATGTAGTAGACTTAAGGCAAAGGAAGGACGGATCAGGGGTAATTTGATGGGTAAGCGAGTGGATTTCTCAGCACGAACTGTTATAACACCAGATCCAACCATCAACATTGATCAGCTGGGAGTACCGTGGAGTATTGCATTAAATCTCACTTATCCGGAAACAGTGACTCCGTATAACATTGAAAGGCACAAATCTTGTCACTTTTTGATTTTTATCCTAGTCTTTCTGTTATCTGTTGTAATCAGTCTTTTCATTTACAAAATAGGTTAAAAGAGCTTGTCGAATATGGGCCACATCCTCCACCTGGCAAAACTGGTGCCAAATATATTATAAGGGATGATGGTCAAAGGCTTGATCTTCGATACTTGAAGAAAAGTAGCGATCACCACTTGGAACTTGGTTATAAGGCAGTGTCCCTGTCCAGCTTTGTAATAGTTATAGGGTTTCCTTAACAAGTATTAACTGTTGCTATTGTGGTTGCAGGTGGAGCGACATCTCAATGATGGAGACTTTGTTCTTTTTAATCGCCAGCCCAGTCTTCACAAAATGTCTATCATGGGGCATAGAATCAAGATTATGCCATACTCAACTTTCCGCCTGAATCTATCTGTCACTTCACCATACAATGCTGATTTTGATGGGGATGAAATGAATATGCATGTACCTCAATCATTTGAAACAAGAGCGGAAGTTTTGGAGTTAATGATGGTGCCTAAGTGCATTGTGTCCCCTCAATCAAATCGGCCTGTAATGGGCATTGTCCAGGATACTCTATTAGGATGTCGTAAAATCACCAAAAGGGACACCTTCATAGAGAAGGTGATATTAACAACCACTGTTCCATTCCCACTCCCTTTAGGCACTTCCATACTTTTGTTTATTGTGTTCAATACAGAAGTCTAATTTTTTCTTTGTTTTTGCAGGATGTATTCATGAACATCTTGATGTGGTGGGAAGATTTTGATGGCAAAATTCCTCAACCGGCCATTTTGAAACCACGGCCTCTTTGGACCGGAAAACAAGTTTTTAATCTCATTATCCCAAAGCAGATAAATCTAATGAAAGCTGCTGCCTGGCACTCAGATCTTGACAAAGGCTTACTTACCGTAGGGGATACTCTAGTCCGTATAGAAAAGGGGGAGCTCCTTACCGGAACCCTTTGCAAGAAGACACTTGGCACATCAACTGGAAGTCTTATTCATGTTATTTGGTAGGTTCTCTGGGTATGAGCTAGGACTTAGCTATCTTAAGCATTGCTGAACTCCAGTGAAAGTATGATAAATAAAAAAATCTTGCCTGGTCAATGTATTGAGTCTTCCTAAAATAGTCATCTTTCTTGGTCCAAAAGAAAGCAAAATATATTTGATTAGAGAAATATAAAGCTTAAATCTCTAGTTAGGGAGAGAGGAAAGCTGAATATCTTTGGGGATGACTGGCAGCCATGATTTTGGCTAGAACAGTTTGGTTCTTATATAGAGTATTCCAAATGCTTGTAGTGAAAATGGGACTGCTATGCTTTTAGTGCTTTAAGAAGTTGTTCTTGCAAATTCCATTTTTTGTATTCTTGAAATTTTTCATGCATACAGGGAGGAGGTTGGTCCAGATGCAGCTCGCAAATTTTTGGGACATACACAGTGGCTTGTTAATTATTGGCTTCTGCAGAATGGTTTTAGCATTGGAATTGGGGATACAATTGCTGATGCAGCAACAATGGAAACGATTAATGAAACTATTTCAAAAGCAAAAGATGATGTCAAAACTCTAATCAGGAAATCACAAGAGAAAAGCTTAGAGCCTGAACCTGGCAGAACTATGATGGAGTCATTTGAAAACAAAGTGAATCAGGTGCCTAAGTTGAAGTATTTATAATATTTTGGTTCTGCTTTGGATATTTTCAAGTCAGTACTAATTTATGTGCAATCTTCAGGTTTTGAATAGGGCTCGTGATGATGCTGGAAGCAGTGCACAGAAAAGTTTATCGGAGAGCAATAATCTTAAGGCAATGGTGACAGCGGGATCCAAAGGAAGTTTCATCAATATATCACAGATGACTGCTTGTGTCGGACAGCAGAATGTGGAGGGTAAGCGTATACCCTTTGGGTTTATAGATCGGACATTGCCTCATTTCACCAAAGATGACTATGGGCCTGAAAGTCGAGGGTTTGTGGAAAACTCATACCTCCGTGGACTGACACCACAAGAGTTCTTTTTCCATGCTATGGGTGGTAGGGAAGGTCTTATAGATACTGCAGTTAAGACATCTGAGACTGGGTACATCCAGAGGCGTCTGGTGAAGGCTATGGAAGACATTATGGTTAAATATGATGGCACTGTAAGGAACTCATTGGGTGATGTAATCCAATTTCTCTATGGGGAAGATGGCATGGATGCTGTCTGGATTGAATCACAGACTCTGGATTCTCTGAAAATGAAGAAATCAGAATTTGATAAGACTTTCAGATTTGAGATGGATCAGGAGAACTGGAACCCGAATTATCTGTTACAAGAATTTATTGATGATTTGAAAACAATCAAAGAATTGCAAGATGTGTTTGATGCTGAAGTTCAGAAGCTTGAAGCAGATAGATTCCAACTTGCAACAGAGATTGCAACCTCAGGTGATAGTTCTTGGCCTATGCCTGTTAACCTTAAGAGACTTATCTGGAATGCACAAAAGACTTTTAAAGTTGATCCACGAAGGCCCTCTGATATGCACCCAATGGAAGTGGTGGAAGCTATTGACAAGCTCCAGGAGCGGCTGAAGGTTGTCCCTGGTGACGATCCATTGAGCGTGGAAGCCCAAAAGAATGCCACACTATTCTTCAATATTTTGCTGCGCAGCACTTTTGCCAGTAAAAGAGTGTTGCAGGAGCATAGGCTTACTCGCGAAGCATTTGAGTGGGTTATTGGTGAGATAGAGTCACGATTCTTGCAATCACTTGTGGCACCTGGGGAAATGATTGGTTGTGTTGCTGCACAGTCAATTGGTGAACCTGCCACTCAGATGACTCTAAATACATTCCACTATGCTGGTGTTAGCGCAAAGAATGTCACTCTCGGTGTTCCTAGGTTGAGGGAGATTATCAATGTGGCTAAGAAAATTAAAACACCTTCTCTTTCTGTTTATCTGAAACCTGGAATTAACTCAACAAAGGAAAGGGCCAAGAATGTGCAATGTGCATTGGAATACACCACCCTTCGTAGCGTTACTGAAGCTACTGAAGTATGGTATGATCCAGATCCAATGAGCACAATAATTGATGAGGACGTTGAGTTTGTCAAGTCATATTATGAGATGCCAGATGAGGAGGTTGCGCCTGAAAAAATATCTCCTTGGTTGCTTCGTATCCAGTTGAATCGGGAAATGATGGTTGATAAGAAGTTAAGTATGGCTGCCATTGCTGAAAAGATTAATCTTGAGTTTGATGATGATTTGACTTGTATATTTAATGATGACAATGCTGAGAAACTTATCCTGCGTATTCGTATCATGAATGATGAAGCCCCAAAGGGTGAACTTAATGATGAATCAGCAGAAGATGATGTTTTCCTGAAGAAGATTGAGAGTAACATGCTTACAGAAATGGCTTTGCGAGGTATTCCAGATATCAACAAAGTATTTATTAAAAAGGGTAAATCAAACAAGTTCGATGAGAATCAAGGATTCAAGTCTGAGGATGAGTGGATGCTGGATACAGAAGGTGTTAATCTTTTAGCTGTTATGTGTCATGAAGATGTTGATGCAAGGAGAACAACTAGCAATCACTTAATTGAAATTATTGAAGTTCTTGGGATTGAGGCAGTTCGTCGGGCACTGCTGGATGAATTGCGTGTGGTCATATCCTTTGATGGATCCTATGTGAATTATCGGCATTTGGCTATCCTGTGTGATACGATGACCTATCGTGGCCACTTGATGGCCATCACTCGGCATGGAATCAATCGCAATGATACTGGGCCAATGATGAGATGCTCATTTGAAGAAACTGTAGACATTCTTCTTGATGCTGCAGTGTATGCTGAATCGGACTATTTGAGGGGTGTCACTGAGAATATAATGCTTGGCCAGCTTGCACCAATTGGGACAGGAGACTGTTCATTGTATCTCAATGATGAGATGCTTAAGAATGCTATTGAACTTCAGCTGCCTAGTTATATGGAAGGTTTGGACTTTGGCATGACACCTGCTCGTTCTCCCATTTCCGGAACTCCTTATCACGATGGCATGATGTCTCCAAGTTACTTGTTTAGCCCAAATCTCCGTCTGTCACCTGTTACAGATGCTCAGTTTTCTCCTTATGTTGGTGGAATGGCCTTTTCACCTACTTCATCTCCAGGCTATAGCCCATCATCACCTGGATATAGTCCATCATCGCCTGGATATAGTCCCACATCACCTGGATATAGCCCCACCTCACCCGGATATAGCCCCACTTCTCCCGGATATAGCCCCACTTCACCAACCTATAGTCCCAGTTCTCCAGGTTATAGTCCAACCAGTCCTGCCTATTCACCTACTAGTCCTTCTTACTCACCTACATCGCCTAGTTACAGCCCTACCTCTCCAAGCTACAGCCCCACCTCGCCAAGCTACAGCCCTACCTCTCCAAGTTACAGTCCAACTTCACCTAGTTATAGTCCTACTTCTCCAGTGTACAGCCCCACCTCACCTGTATACAGTCCAACTTCACCGTCTTACAGCCCAACGTCTCCTTCTTACAGCCCAACATCTCCTTCCTACAGTCCAACATCACCTTCTTATAGCCCAACATCACCCTCGTACAGCCCCACATCTCCATCATATAGCCCCACTTCACCAGCATATAGCCCCACTTCTCCTGGTTACAGCCCAACTTCACCGACATATAGCCCAACCTCACCAACCTATAGCCCTACTTCACCAAGTTACGGTCCTCAGTCTGCCAAATACAGTCCGTCGCTGGCTTATTCACCAAGCAGCCCAAGATTGTCACCTGCCAGTCCTTACAGTCCTACATCTCCAAATTACAGGTATTTCAAAATGCAATAGGTGCTGAAGCTTAAAATCTTTTATAGATGCTGAATAGTTTACCTGCTGTCATTTGGTTGCCTCGTAGTATTTTGGTAGCATTATTGCTGTCTTTCTTCTGTTAAATATTGATCTGTCTTTTTTTTGCAGCCCAACATCTTCATCATATTCACCTACGTCTCCATCTTATTCTCCTTCAGGCCCTTCATTTAGTCCTAGCAGGTAACATGCATTTGATTATTATGTTGTTTCATTGTGTTTAACAGGTTTCACTAGCATCTTTTATGTTGTCTCTGTATGGTGATCCGAGGAAAATTAGTTTGATATCTGTTTTTGTTGTTAGATAAGTGTTGATTTGTGTTGTTTCAGTTGCTGTGAAATCTTAAAGTTACATGTTTCTGTTGTTTTTCACTTTACAGTCCATATAAATCTGGAGTAAGCCCTGACTATAGCCCGGGTTCTCCACCATACAGGTAATAAGCAGACTTTCCGATATAAGTTCTTTAAGTAACACTTTGCAGTATTAATTCAAACTGAAAGTTTACGAGTTTGGTTCTTACCATTTCTTTTGATTCTTTTCTGAAGTGTTGGATACTCGCCTAGTGCGCCAGGCTACTCTCCTTCATCAACTAGTCAGTACTCCCCTCAGACAGACAGGGATGACAAGAGCACCAAGGATGAAAGGTACAAAAAATGACCAGAGCAAGTGATGACCGAAGCATATCAAGAACTGGGCAATTATCCAGAAATTAATCTATCACCATCTTCGGATATCATAGTATTTATGGCTCTTTATTGTCTGATATTATTACTGTATCACTAGTGCTTATACAGACAAACAAGGGATACTTAGTGTACACCCAAAACTCGAAGCTCGACTCTGAGTGACCGGGAAACATTTCAACCTGTATAAACTTGCGCTTGTTTCTTATTTTTGTTTTCACAGATTTACTTGAGACTGGGTTTAACCTCTGGTGTAAAACTTTCCCCAGTAGGCTGACCCATTTCTATTTGTAAACTTATTTCAAAGTCTGGATGTTCATGTTGCCACTACGATTTTCCACTTTCTGCAACAAACCCAGAAGGGAATTTGATTTCTGTAAATTGGGTTTTCATTTGAATTTCAATCTGGTTTTGGGTTTTGTACAAAAAATCTTAAAATATCTGAAGACCAAAATTAGATGCCGACCTTTAAAAAATTACGGTCAATTGCTCGGTAAATTTATATTAAATTGTAGCCGGCAATGAAATTTTCCTTTTTTAGACTGATTCCATTGATTCATTTGGACTCATTCATTTTGCTTTCTTTGTATAAGTACAAATCACCTCTTAGAATCAGTAATTCTAAGATCTTTACACAAGTTTCGAGAATGGAGAAACCATCAAAACTCAGAATCCAGGTCATTTCATGTCTTCCAAAAGCTGCATCTCCAGTGACCTTTCAATTGAGCCCTCCAGCCAGCCCAGCCAAAGCCACTGCTAGAAAAGGCTTCACATCTCCAACCATCTCCATAATTCCCAAGGAGATGAGAAGAAAACCCAAAACTGAGAGCTTTGCGGCACAAGAACCCACCTCTCCAAAAGTCTCATGCATGGGCCAAGTTAAGAACAAGAAGACTGAGAAAAATATACCCAAAACTAAGCCAGTTGCTTTACAAGAAAGCCCACCAATCTTTTTCCCCACAGAGATGAAAAAGAAGCCCTTTGCTGAGAAAAACTCTTTCAAGGGACCAAAACAGAGTGTTAAAGTTCCTCTAAGGGTTCCTTCTTTAGGCCAAATGAAGCAGTTTTCAAGCAGTCGTGGGACATTAAATAACTTTGATTGGACAGTTTGTAAAGAAGAAGTAAAAGAACAAGAAGAAGACATTTTTGTGGATGGAGAAGTTGCCATTGAGCCAAGAAAAGAAGTTAACTTGTGGAAAAGAAGAAACAAAGCACCTCCTATTCCTTTGCAAGTGTAAGGTCTAAGCAAAGGATTGCCTATGCTTTCCTATGAATAATACTATTCTTCCTCTCCAAGGTATCTTTACCACTTTTCTTTAAAAGTTCCTGTGTCAATCTATGAGGAAACCATCTTGTTATTATATATTAAATCCAATTATTCAATCAAGAAATGGTTTTCTCAGGGCTAAGTTTTTAGATGAAGCTCAATTATTGAAGAAATATGCGTAACATGCAAGAGTTTTTATCAATGTTTTTACATCTCTATGGGGTCTTTACTTGGTTAAATGGTTTAAGGTTTAAAGTTAAAAAATCAGTTCAGATTTTTCTTGATTCAATTGATCAAACCGATACATCAATATGGTTGATATATCTACAATACATAAACAAATAGAATTATGGCTTGGTAATTTGAAGTATTTTTTGTATTTACACGAATTCAGGTAATGAAATTGTGGTATAGTAGATTAGTTCAACATATTACATCATAATTATGGCTTGATGATGTGCATGACCATTAGATCAAAGTCCAGAATCAATTTGGTTTATCAATATGGATTCCTTATTATTACTATTTTTCGTCATAAAATTGATTGTTGTAGAAATTGTAGTTTCAGGTATTTGTATATATCAAACCCAAACAAGAAAAAAGAAGAAGAAGCAAATAATAGCTTAGAATGGGCACAAAATAATATGCACCACCTACCATGCTTATCTCAAACCTAGATTGGGGATTAGATTAAGGTGGATTGCGGTCCAACAATTGAAATTTTTTTAATTTGTTATCTCTATTTATCATGTTATTAATTTAATCATTAACGGATTAATTAATATTTGAACTAACCTTTCGACTAAATCAATACCGTATTTGAATTTGTAAACATGGATTATAATTCAAACCTTTTGATTTTCACTTAAATTTATAGTGAAAACGAGATTTTAAATGTGTCAAAAATAATGATCTAATCTTTATTATTACGTTGACATTTAAGCCCACCGATGATCTAATCTTTTCAACCCTTTCTTTTTCTAGTTGGGCGTTGGCAGTTAGCAGTTGGCCTGCCATCAAGTTCAGGAAAAACAATTAAGACCCCTCAAGTTTGAGGAAAAACCTCATGCCCCCCTTACATATTAAAAACAAACAACTATGTCCCCAAGGGCAAGGGTTTGGGTAGACATGTAAATGAAGAGTACTATATATACAAGTTTTTATGTAAAATCTAATGTGTTAGAATCCGATTGAATAGTTTTAAAGTAAAAGAAAAAGTATACAATCTGATCACTCAATTATCCGTTGTCATATCAATTTATACAAAAAAATTTTGTACAAATTTATTTGTATGCATAGTTTTTTTACATGTAAATACCTTTAATTCGGGAAGATAGTCAGGTATTTAACATAGGGATCGGACTCACTCGAGCCTACTTGAGAAGTGCTTTAGAGATTTTAATCCTCTCTATAATATACACATGTCTAAGCTTGTGTTTTAAAATCTAGATAGGTCAATCAAACTAGTTTGACTATGATCGATAATTAATTAGATTCAAATCATTGTTTAATTATCATTAGTTATTGGAATGAACTGATTTAGATTGACTAAGGTGAATCATACTGAGTTATGGTTCAATCTTCAGGTCAATTTAGTTAAACTATCATGTTGAATTAACATATAATGATTTCAAGTTATAATTTTCTTCAGTTACATATTGTTTTAATTTCAATTTAATCAGTTTTAAAGCTGGCAAAGCAGAAAAGTGAAAACTTTTATAATTTTAAGGACTTGAATCGAGTTTATATAATAAAAATTATATACCACACATACTATTGAATCATAATTATATTTTGTTAAATATTATTTTAATATTTATTTAAATAATTAATCAATTTAACCATTTAAAACCCTAACCAACCCTTTCATCGCGTATTAGGGGAGGTCATTGTTAAGTTTTTAATATCTGAGGAGTCAGGAAAATTTTTCTCATGTCAACAATTTAAAAAGAAAATGGTCCATTCTTTCTTATCTTTTTAATAATTATGTTTTAAGTGTGTTTAAGTCGTTTAAATTATAATTAAAAGAATAAAATATTATTATAAATATAAATTTTACGAAAAATTATTTTTAATAAAACTTATTGCTATATTTAATAATTATTATATTTGATTGTATTAAAATATTTATATATTTTTAAAAGATTTAATTATATTAATAATATAATAAAAATTATAAAAATAACTAAATATTTTTCTTATAAACTGTCAATTTAATGTTTATTTATTTATTTATTTTTAATATTTTTATCTTAATTATTATTTTAATTAAAAAGGAATCAATTTAAAATTGGTAAGAAAAAATTATAATAATTTTAAGGTTATTTTGATAATAATATTTTAATATCTTTGTTACGTATGTATTATTTGTCAAAAATTATGCATATATAATATTATTTTTTAAATTAAATTATAATTAGGGTTTTTTTTTTTTTTTTATATTGTGAGCCAATTCAATCAAATTCCAACGTAGGTGAAACTGAATCTTACTTAATTCGATCCACATTTAGCCATGGAATCCTTTCCTTTTCACCTTCCCTGCAACCAAACTCACTGCTTCACTTTGTCGTCTTCGTCTTTCTTTCACAATTATCTCATTCCATTGATACGATCAAGCGGTTTCATTTTATGATTTTAAAATTAACAACCGACTTACCGCATTCTCAAATAGACCGCCCTCCCACTGGAACCAAACTCACGACGACAAGCAGACAGACACAGCTCATCTCTTTTCTTCGTCCTAATCTTTCTCTCTACTTTATTCTTCTTCTCACGCATTACGGCTTCCTACATTTCCCTATCCGCACTGTTTCATCATGGCGGCGGCCGAGGACATTTACCTTCACGGCGATCTGGACCTTAAGATAATCAAGGCTCGACGCTTGCCGAATATGGACTTGGTGTCCAAACACTTGCGTCGCTGTTTCACCGCCTGTCAAGTTAGCGAAAGTCCACCGAAGTCTGACCTTCGCGATTTGGCTGACGAAGGGGATGACCACCGCCACGGTAAGATTATCACCAGTGATCCGTACGTTACCGTGGTGGTGCCGCAAGCCACTGTGGCGCGGACACGTGTCATTAAGAATACTCAGAATCCTGTATGGAACCAGCAATTTTTTATTCCCTTGGCTCACCTTGTAACTGACATCGAGTTTCAGGTTAAAGATAATGATCCCTTTGGGGCGGAGGTCATTGGGAAGGCGAAAGTCTCCGCGCATCGAATCGCGACCGGCGAGTTCATCTCGGGGTGGTTCCAGTTCTACGGCAAAGACGGTAAGACGCCGAAGCAGGACACGGCCTTGCTACTGGAGATGAAATTCACGCCGTGTGAAAAGAATCCATTGTACCGCCACGGCATTGCGGGTGATCCTGAGCAGAGAGGAGTTCGAAACACGTATTTTCCGTTACGAAAGGGACATGAAGTGACGCTTTACCAAGATGCTCACGTGAAGGAGGGGTTTTCGCCTCACATTAAGCTTGATGGTGGTCAGGTTTACAAGCAGGGCACGTGCTGGGAGGATATTGGTCATGCCATTTTAGAGGCTCACCATTTGGTGTACATTGTCGGCTGGTCTGTGTTTGAGAAGGTTAAGCTTGTTCGAGAGCCAACTCGGCTGACGCCGCGAGTTGGTGCTGAAGATTTGACACTTGGTGAGTTGCTCAAGTATAAATCGGAGGAAGGTGTGAGGGTTTTGTTGTTGATTTGGGACGACAAAACCTCCCATGACAAATTTGGAATCAAAACGGTGAGTATTGAAACCAGGCTTTTGATAATTTTTTGTTTGAAGGGCTGAGGATGCTAATATTAGACGTTCAGCTTTTGTTAACAAAATTTGGAACAAATTTTTACATGTTCTGAACCAAATTGAAACAATGAGAAAATGTGCTGCTTTAAAAATTAGTTTCCATGTTCTATTGTTAACACGTCACTGGCTGAAATGTGCAGGCAGGAGTGATGACGACCCATGATGAAGAAACGAAGAAGTTTTTCAAGCATTCTTCTGTGAATTGTGTGCTGGCACCACGTTATGGTAGCAGTAAGCTTAGCATTATCAAACAACAGGCATGTCTTATATCCCTCTTTTACATTTTAGTAATTGCTGTCTCAGTTATAGTCAGAAGACAAGTTAGCTGTTATGGATGTATGTCGATTAAATGCCACAAAAGTCATTTTGACACTGAGTTGAAATAATAATTGTTGAATGTTTTTGGTACTCTTTTGTATTAGCTTGTTTTTGATAAGTTTTGGAAAATCATTTGTATTCTTCATTTAGAATTAATGATGTGTAAAACTGTTTGTATGTTGATGTTGTCCAGATTGTTGGTACCATCTTTACACACCATCAGAAATGCGTTATTGTTGACACGCAAGCACCCGGTAATAACCGGAAGATAACATCATTTATAGGAGGTCTTGATCTCTGTGATGGTCGCTATGACACCCCTGACCATCGTCTCTTTCATGATCTTGATTCTGTGTTCAAGGACGATTTTCATAATCCTACATATCCTGTAAGTGGCTTGCGTGCCAAAATTCATATATTGGTTTAACTTCAACAATTCTTTATACAGCATACTATGTCCAGATGAGCATAATTTTTTGCGGTTTGAATCCATTATGTTACTTCTTGATTAGCACGGATAGACTTGTGTATTTACCTTTCTCAAGACAAGAAGGAGCACACTCACCCCAACACACACATTCTCTTAAAAACCATTTAGTTGCCATGCTGTTTGAATTATGGCCATGCATGGAAATTTCAGATCATCTACTTCTTTTTCACGCATGTTTCTAGTTATCTGTAAAGATTTTTGTTTCATTACATATTGCATGCCTCAGTCTGAAAATAAATAATCAGATGCATGAAAAATCATTACAGTTTTATTTGATTCTGGACCATGCATTCTATTTAGCTCAAAATCAACTGTATGGTATTATACTTTCAAATGTCCTTCATGTGCAAGTAGTTCTAGTGCTAGTGTTTTCTTTCTTTTTTTCTTCACTTGGATTTACAAAATTTTTTATTTTAGGCTGGAACCAAGGCTCCAAGACAGCCGTGGCATGATATGCACTGCAGAATTGAAGGACCTGCTGCATATGATGTTCTTATAAACTTTGAGCAGCGTTGGAGGAAAGCTACACGGTGGACCGAATTCACTCTAAAGTTTAAAAAGGTTTCTCATTGGCATGATGATTCTCTGATTAAGATAGAGCGCATCTCATGGATACTAAGTCCTCGCCTATCTGTTGAAAGTGATGGTACCACAATGGTTCCAATTGATGACTCCACAATTCAGGTTTCTGAGGAAGAAAATCCTGAAACCTGGCACGTTCAGGTCATGAACTGCAAATATGTTATTGAGTGTAATTTTATTTCTTGGTTTGTTATTTTTGTTTTCTTTAATTCTTAATGAATTTTTTTCTTTTTTACAGATTTTCCGGTCCATTGACTCTGGATCAGTGAAAGGATTTCCAAAAGATGTTGAAAAGGCTGCAATCCAGGTTTGTGTATCTACTAAATTAGCTCTCTTAATAGTTTGAAATCCTATCTGTCATCCATAGAGGATAATATTCAAGGTCATAACCAGTGCTTAATTTTCACTTGACAATTTAATCTTTCAGTCATTTGTTGCTTAATCAGTTCTGGATGAATTTCTTCTTTTGCAGAACCTTATCTGTGCAAAAGATGTGGTAATAGATAAGAGCATTCAAACTGCATACATTCAAGCAATCAGATCTGCCCAGCGTTTCATATATATCGAAAATCAGTATTTTGTTGGATCATCTTATGCATGGCCATCATATAAAAATGCAGGTTAAAATCTGATAGATTTTTTCTGTTCGGACAATATTTTATTTTTATCAAGAAGTGTTAGTCCAAAAGTTTTGTAATACAAGGAACGCAACTGTATGAAGTATTTAATTGCAAAATTTTCTTCGGATCGTTAAAAGAGGTGTTCAGGGGCTAATATAGAAAATTCTATATGCCATCATCTCTCTGTAACATTTTCAGTTAATGGTACTATGTATTTTATTCCCCCTATATATTTCTGAAGTCATTTGGTTCTTGTATGAGCAGGAGCTGATAATCTTATCCCGATGGAGTTGGCACTAAAGATTGCCAGTAAAATTAGAGCTAATGAGAGATTTGCGGTGTATGTTATCATACCTATGTGGCCTGAGGGTGATCCAAAGACTGCTACTGTGCAAGAAATTCTGTATTGGCAGGTTTTGTTTCTGATATGTCCCAAGACTTATGAACTGGAATTATTACTTGCGTATAAAGTTTAACTATCAAATGGATTCATTCTTGTTTCACCAAACCTGTTCACCAGCAACTTCGAAAGTGTATTATCTTGTATTGTTTCGAAACAATAATGTATTGTTTTTTGTTAATTGTTTGCTCAGAGTTAAGAGTTCATTTCTATACTTTGTTATGCCGAATATGATATTGGTTCATAAATTGGCCTGATTTAGTTTGGTTCCTTCACTTGGGTCTAGAATGGTGACATAACTGTTCCTTTCAGGAAACACAATGGGAAGTCTGTTAGCATTTGTTATAAACACTGAATGTCCTTTAGCAATTCAATTGGTATATTCTATTTCAATGTTGCTAACCAATTGGATTCTATGAGTTTACTTTAACTTTATATTTGGAAAATAACATGAAAACATTCTATTTCAATGGCTTCGTGATTCTAGTTTGTCTAAAAGGTTTTGACATTTCTATCAAAAAATGTATATTAAACATAACAAAGCAGAATTTTAGTTTGTCTAACTTTCACTTATTTGTGCTTTCCAGAGCCAGACAATGCAGACGATGTACAGTGTTGTTGCAAAGGCACTGGAAGATATGCAGATGAAAGCAAAACTGGAAGATTACCTCAATTTTTATTGCCTCGGTAACCGGGAAGAACTCCCAGATGCGTTAAACAATAGTGGTGAAACGGTATATACTGGGGAGATAATTCCTTTAGTGTTTTGCTAAGCTTAGTGTAGTACAACTTTCGTTTTAGGACTAATTTAATTGTTTGTTAATTATTTTGGGTAATCAATTTTATTGTTCTTAACGTAAAAGGTTTATATAAAACTAGCCTGTCAACTATTTTGAACAAAAAGAATTTCCAAAGCAATTCAGTGCCGAAGTGATACCTTTTTGTATTGCTTTCAGCTTGGGGATCACCATCAGCAATTGTTTTGTTGTCATTATATTTTTTATTAGCTTGTTGACAGAAGTATTTATGTCAAATTTTAGATCTCCATTAGCAATTTCTTTTCTCTGTTAAAGTGTCACAAGCATTATTGCAATCCTAGACTCCAAAAGTAAATTTGTCAACTTATGAACTTTCCTGTCTACTTGCTGCTTTTGATTCCAGATTGACTTTTTTATGTGAAATGTTTTATGGTAGAGATGTAGACTTTCATTAAGTTTGATCATGGTACATAACATATATAAATCTTTTAATTTTAAATTTATTTTCTGATGGAAGCATGACTTGTATTATAAAATACAAATGCTATTAATTATCTCAGAATAAGGACTTGATACATGATAAGTTTTCCAAGGGAAGTAGGACATACTTTTAATTTATAGTTACTAATCGAAGTTTTCTATCAGGTCTCTGAATCACAAAAATATCAGCGGTTTATGATCTATGTGCATGCTAAGGGAATGATAGTAGATGATGAATATGTGATAGTTGGATCTGCCAACATTAATCAAAGATCAATGGCTGGGACTAAAGACACTGAAATAGCCATGGGTGCATATCAGCCGCATCACTCTTGGGTGAAAAACAAGAGGCATCCACATGGCCAGGTCTGTGTAGTTACTTGATATTCATTTTAACTTTTGATTTGGTACGCATTCCTAACTGTTTCTTGAAAGATGACGATCAAAAGAATGGAACTAACACATGGCCAGGTCTGTGTAGTTACTTGATATTCATTTTAACTTTTGATTTGGTACGCATTCCTAACTGTTTCTTGAAAGATGACGATCGAAAGAATAGAACTAAGTTCAAATGATTTATTTCACCTAGATGCCCTTCTTTTCTATTAACTTTTGGCTGGAACAGACTACAGAGCAAGTTGACATCCTGTAGTACTTTTAAAGTACCTAAGATTTTCAAAAATCAGCTTTGTGTGTAATTGTTGCATTGGTGAGTATGATTGCTGTAGCATAAACATCCCAAAGCATAAAAGTTTGGCATTAATGAAAATATGATAGTAACCCTATCATCATTTATGTAATACTTTTAAAAGGTATATTTTGACTTCTGATCCCTTGAACTTTAGTCTGACTAAGATTTGATTTTAAGACTCTGCATATGAACATCCGAGTTTGGCACACATTTTTCTGTGAAGTAGACATTTTGGAACTGACATCCATCAACTAAGAAACATGTTGTGCTCAACTATTTGTGAATGTTAAATTCCGATGATTGCTGAACATCTATAGTTGTAATTTTGTCGTTCTATGTCATATGTAAATAATGTGGCCAACATGATAAAATGTACGTTGCACAGATATATGGATATAGGAACTCGCTTTGGGCAGAGCATCTTGGTGAGCTAGATGCTTGCTTCGAGGAGCCTGAAAGTTTGGAATGTGTTAGGATGGTAAACCAGATCGCCAAAGACAACTGGAATAGATTCACTGCTGAGAATTTCACACAACTGCGGGGCCACCTTCTAAAGTATCCTCTTAAGGTGGAGGCTGATGGGGCAATAAGCCCCCTACCTGAAAATGAAAATTTTCCAGATACAGGAGGTAAAGTCATTGGAGTGCATTCCCTGTTATTGAATGATATGTTGACCACATAATTCACCTCCCCTTTTGTTGTTTGTTGAAACACCAAAGGAAGAACATTGACAACAAATAGTCTGAGGTTGTGATGTTATAATTTCATGTATTTTTATTTGATCGGTTAAATCCGGGTGTGTAAATCTGTACTAATTTGTAAATTTGTGTTATAGATGTGAGTGGGTTGTGGGAAGACTACTGTTGGGTTGAACGAGTAACATAAGCTTTGTATACATGCTTACAGTTAAAAGAAATGAACTCCTTGGCTGATTTATGAATTTCAATACGCTTAGAACTAGTCAGACCCTTGTCCTCATGAATAGTTTTGGTAGGTTGAGCTTACACTGAGAGTGGACTATGTTGGGTTGCCTTTCGTGCGACATATTATGCCTAGAGATAGGATGTGCTTAGGTTGATCAATTTGCTGGTCTAACGAGTTGGGCTAATCTGTGAGTATGACAAGACTTGCTGCATGGCCTAGAGTCATTTGGCCATGCTTTTAGTGGACATGTGAAATATATATATATATATATATATATATATATATATATATATATATATATATTATTTTTTCAAAATTTAAAATTATATTAAATTTTTTATTGTTTCTTAACAAGCCATATTCAATCGGCTCACGGGTCTTGTCGCCAATAATTTTGTAGACCTTACCCCTAGGAGCTGTGCTAAAATTGGGGTGTGACTCAACCCAGTCCCATGACATGTCTACTTGTGAATAATCTTAATAGAGAGATGCATTCGTTGTTGAATTCATTCATGAGATATAATTCTTAAATCCTTTCTTATTGCTGTTTGATTTTAATGTTAAGGAGAAAGATCTGTTCCTGATTTTATATGTAATAATAAAAATAACCACAACAACAATAATATTATTATTATTTGACGACCATAATTGAGAATGATTTACAGTTAACTATTTTTTGTAATGGGAAAATACTTTTTAATCTTCGAATTCTATTTTCATTTCACTTAATTTGGATACGAAGTCTCTTTAGACATGGGAGTGAGTTATGTTAGATTAACTATGATGCTCTTTGTTATGCCTAGGCCTGTCGATTGATGGGTTGTTTGAGTCGAGGCCAGCTTGCTAACATGGTTATGTCAATGGCACGACTCGGGATTCTTTGAACCGTGTTGTCATTGGCCTTTTAATGAGCTGATTTGCATGTATTTTATTAATCTACTTGTAAAATTACATATTTAAAAAAAAATTAATTATTTTAAATTTTAAATTATTTGATAACAGATTGTACTGGATCAACCTTTTAACACAACCCACATCAATTTGTAAATTGCATCCCTATAAACCGTACCAAAATGGGGGGGGGGGGGGGGGGGGGGGGGGGGGGGGGGGGGGGGGGGGGGGGGGGGGGGGGGTAATCTAGTGCAACTTATTAATATTTAGAGGTCGTTTGATTCTAGATATTTAAAAATTATTTTGGCCTTTTATTATCAATACTGATATAGTAGATAATATAGATGATAATCTGATTATTATATTCACCTTAAATATTAAAAAATTATTAAGATAATTTTGATTTTATTATAATTATATTATAATTTATTAATTTTTTGAAAAAAAACAAATTTATTTTTAATTAATATAACAAATAATATAAAAAATATTTAAAAATAATTATATTTAAGGATATTTAAATAAAATAATTTACTAGTATTCTTTTAACCAAACGACCAAATTTTATTAAAATACAATAATTATTTATACTTATCAAATTTTATAAAACATAATAATAATTTATATCTAGTAATTTTTTAAATAATCTATCTTCAAAATAATTTTTTTATTTTAATAATAAAATATTATCCAAATCAAACAAACTCTCAAATAATTTAGTTATGCCTAGCGTTTTTACAAACTCAGAAAATTATAAAATTTTAATTTTTAATTATATTAAATTTTTAATTAGTTAGGTCAAGTTAGCCGTAAGCTTTACCCAAGACCCCCTCTAGGGTCTAAATGCTCGGTGGGCCTGCACGATTAGCAATTTCGCGGTCGTGCCCTCACTCTCCGGACACGTCTATCTAAAAGTGAGGGTTAAAATAGATTTTTCGTTGATTTGCGGTAGCGCTCTCGTGTTCCACATTGATACCATGGGCGCCAATGTATAGAATAACTTTCCACTAACACTGGATAAATTGAATTTCGGAGGAAACCCTCATGTGATCTCAGAAACAAAAAACCCTAATATCGCTCCCTGATTGGCGTTTAGAAATGGTAAGATTTTTTTATTGTTTTAATTTATTTATATTTTAAGTTTATAATTATTTGAAATCTGACTGCTTCTTCATTTTACGCAGGCTGATTCTCCTCGCAAAAAGTAAGCTCTAAATCCATTTCTTGTAGCTGAAAATCGCATTGATTTCATCAGCTTTCATTTAAGATTGAATTGTTTAAATTTCTTGTTTTGGTCCATGATCGGAGCCTGTTTAACTTTCTATTGAGGAATTCGAATTGGATCTGTGTAATTTTTTTAATTAATTGTCCTTTTTTAAGTTGAAAACCATTCATTCTGAGTATTTTTATTCACGAGACGGAGTATACAGCAAAATTATGACCTGATTTCAAATTGGATAAGTTTGAAGTAGGATTGTCGAAGAATTTTATAATTTTTTTTTAATTTGCTTTGTTAAAGTGAGCAAAGATAAGAGCTTAATTGTAACCTATGGTTATTTGTTTCATGTAATTATCTCTTTGTTGATGTGTAATGCTTTGGCTGTACCAGGATTATGCGGTCTCCTTCCCCTTTGAGAGAACACTCGAGGTCTAGGTCTAGGTCTAGATCCTTGTCTAGGCCAAGGCAGAGATCACTGTCCCGAAGTCGTGGAAGGTTTGTTGTTTAGTTCAGGTTTATAATCATGATGCTTGTTCAATCTTGTTTTCTGCCATATCTGACATCAATGCTGTTTAAATTTTCTTTTCATATAAATGGTACTTTCTGATCCAGATCAAGGTCCAGAAGTCATGGAAGGTTAGTCGTTTTTGTGCTGATGCCTACCAAACTTATATATTCTGTTTTCGCTTTCTTGTTATGCCTGATGCTATGATACTGTTCTTAAGTCCTGCCCAATGTATTCCGAACTTGATTGGACGTCGATCTGATGGAGGGGGCGATCCAGTCCAACTAGTAGTGGGACTGTTTGACCAGTGATTGGACTGGTTGACTGTTTAAACATAATTTTCAAAACAAATTTGTATAATTTATCATTAAATATATAATTTGAATTATTTTAACATTAAAATAAACATAATTTGATGGTATACAGACGCAAAATTGATAGATGAGTTCTTGGGTTTAAGTCCCAATAAATTTAAAAAAAAATGATTTTTATGCTAACCAAGTCAAACCCAGTTTTTTATTTGATCCAACCGCTCATACTGTTCGGTTCAATCTAGTCTAGTCTGGTCTAACTTCAAAAACAGTTTTCAAGTGAATCAAAACCTTTTTGCTGGCGAGTGATGGTTCAACCGGTTGGACTGGCTGGCTCGATTTGGTTTTTTAAACCATGGTCCTGCCTACATGATGGTTTGTTTCTCTCGGTTGCTCTTATATTTCAATGATCTGGCAGGGGTGATGATACAAATCCTGGAAACACACTTTACGTGACTGGTCTATCTACAAGAGTCACAGAAAGGGACCTTGAAAAGCATTTTTCGAAGGAGGGAAAGGTTTTTTTTTTTAAACACAATGCTTACTATTGATTGGATTTTTTTCCTAATTGTTTTCTTGGTCTATATGAATGGATTATGTCTTATCTTTCTTTTATATTTATTTAAGTTTTTGTGTACAGGTTGCTTCATGTTTTCTTGTTGTGGAGCCCCGCACGCGCATCTCTCGAGGTTTTGCTTTTGTCACAATGGATACTACTGAGGATGCCACTCGTTGCATTAAGTATCTCAACCAGTCAGTTCTTGAAGGACGATATATCACTGTAGAGAGGGTAATGTGATTTCACCCTTGGTGGTAAACAATAGCCAGTTTGATTGGTTATCTTTGTTCTTAACTTGGAGGTTTTCTGGTTATATTCAGAACATCTTGCATCAGCTATATTGGCAGGGATCAAAGATGATGAGTTCATCCATGTCAACTTTAGTGATACAGCTTGATCAATGGCCGCTTAAACAGCTTTTCAAATGCATGTGATCAACTAAACATAGCAACTTTATTGCCCAACAACTATACAACCTCAGCATTCACTTTCAACCCATCAACTAATCAACGGACATTAGCAACAAGTTTCTAATCTGGATTTTATGGTATTTCATACCTGCATTCATTTAGTGGGCAATAGATGTGTGTCTAGACTTTTTGTTATTCCCTCCTTAGTAGCTAGGTTTTTCTCCCATAAATGAAAATTTCCTAATGAAGTTGTTATCATTTTGTTTTTGAAAATAACTGATGTAATGTAATTTGTGGAAATGATTCTGATTATGTTCCTTACCATTGCTCTGTGTAATTTAAAGTAAGATTTTATACTGGATAGTTTTATAGAGGTGGTTTATTTTACCTTTCAGTCTCGGAGGAAACGTGCTAGAACTCCCACACCCGGACACTATCTTGGGCTGAAAAGTAGTAGGGACTATGGTCATGGTGAGTATAATATCTTTATGTTTTCCATTATTGGAATGATTCATTGGTTCAATGGGCATTTTAACTGAAGTTTTTTACTGGTAAATTTGCTTCCTGCATCTATGAAAGGTTATCGTGGTGATCGCGGTAGTAGGTATCGCTCTGGCCATGATGATTATGGGTATCGTAGGTCTCCAAGGCCCTCACCCTATCAAGGAGGTCGCGATTATTCTCCTGTGCACTCTCCTCATGCTGGAAGATCAAGGAGGGACAGATCCAGGTCGCTGCCTCATTCCCCTTACGGTAGCCCGGGAAGGAGGTATTCACGTGGATCTAGGTGATGATGGTATTTGTTACAATTTATGATGTGTCCTTTGAAGGGATTGATGAAACTTTTAATATTGAATGTGTTGATGTATTGAGCCTCAGCTTGGACTAGAACTAAGTAGTCAAAAACGGATGTTTGGAAGCTTTTGTTCTCTGGGGTAGTGACATTTCTTAATCCTGTAACTTTTTGTGCTGCTGGTGCTGGTGAACTTAGCTTAACCGGTTGAGTTCATAAGCTGTGTGTGATTGTTATGAATGTAGCTCATTATGTTTGTGGCCGTAACTTATTATTATGAATGTAGCTCCTAGAAAATTTATGATTTTGTCATCAAAATGATGTAATGTTATTACCGCCTGTTAGGGATAATAATTATTCATTTCAACTATATAGATAATAAAAATAATTTAATTTGAGTTCGGGTTAATGGGTTGACCCTTTTAACAAATGGGTTGATGCAAACATAATTAGTTTTATATGTCAAAATTACTCAATCCGAGCTTGTGTGTTGTGTTGAGTTAATGGATTTAAGGTTAAATTTAAATTGAATTAATTTGATCTCAAAAGTTGATTCATCTAGATTTTATTTGTAGGTTAAATTTAAGTTGAACTCGAATTAAGATCGGTCAATATAATAATTTTAAAGTTAAATCGAATTTGAATTAGAGAGAGTTTGATTTATTAGCTAAGGGATGATTTGATTTTGTTTAAGTTTGTCTCGTAATTTAATTCATATTAAACAAGGGTAAAAAGCTAATATTGTTTTATTAATGAATGGAAATTTAACTTATGGATTTGAATTGAATTTTAAACTTTAAATTTAGAGATTAAATTGAATTTAAATTATTTTTAATTTTGGATGGATAAACCTAAATTAGATTTCAATTGTCCTACTTTTTATTTGAATTAAGTCTCTAACTAGAGGATGAATGAACTTAGATTCGACCGCTTCTACTCCGAAATGGATCTTTTCGGAAATTACCAGCTTTATTAGGAATAATAATTATTCATCTCAACTATGTAAATAATTAAAAAAATATTTTTTAAAAATTGAATAATTATTAAGACACAAATAAAATGATTGAACATTTTGTGTTTAAGTTGGCTGGCCCGTTTAAAGTCACTGGAGGCCCAAAATGACGACTCCATTTGCATGTCGACTCAAAATAAATAATCTCTTTTCATCCGCAGAGCAGAATGTGAACTTGAGTACTTGACAATGTTGTCGCTCCTAAACCCCAGACCGTCTTTTCTTCTTCCTCGCTCTTTTCATTCATTTCCCCACAAGCTTTTTTCATCACCAAAAAACTTAAAATTCTGTACTAAAAAACTCTACTCTCTCTCCCCTTCTGAATCTTCTTCTTACATTCTCCAAGACAGCGGCCTCGAACTTGAAGACCGTGTAATCGGCGACTGTCTAGTCTTCGAGGAAGGCGTGTTCGAGGATCCTTACCTCCAAAACGACGTTGGTTTTGAAAAAAAACCTGACTCAAATAAACCTAAACGGGAAAGCAAAAAAGCTTCTCTGGAAGTCGAAGGGGAAAATTTGGTTCCGGAGAAATGGAGACAGGTTCAAGAGGAAATTAACCTGACGAAGAAAGATAAGCGCAAGATTAGACAGGAAATGGAGTATGGTAGCCGAGTTGAGCAGAGGAAAGAAGGCTATCTTCCTTTGAGGAGTTTAAATTTGCAAGAATATTTGGAGTACAAGAAAGCTAAATTGGCTCAGTTGAAGCCGGTAGTTCTTGATAACCCTGAACGTTTGCCTGATGATAAAGAGCCTGAAGATGATGAAGCCAATAGGAACGTGTCTTCGAGCAAGCGATTGGCACCAAAGAATCCGAAATGGGCGGTTTATGGTCGAGGCTTGGATGATGTTTCGGAGTTTTTTAACAAATCTTATGAGCCTCCTGATAAGAAAACTGAAGGTAATGTAAAGTGTTATATTAGTTGTTTATGGGTTGTTTAATCAATGACTTTTTTTCATGATTTCAAATAAGCAGGTCCACGAAAGTTGTTTACTAAAGAGGAGAAAATTTTGTTGAATAAGAAGATACCTGATTTAGCAACCGCTACCTCTGTAAGCTCATTACTGTGGTTCTGCTGTGTTGTGTTTTGCAGTTTTATAGTTTCATTTTATAGTTGAATGATTCCTTTAACGGGTTTCAGTGACCTGGACGTGAATTTTTTATTGCTTAATTTCTTATAGAAAGGAAATAGATGAATTCAGAGAGTCACGGCAGTATGTATACACTCAAAATTGGAAGGAAAGTGACTTAACAGTTTCGTTAATTGAAGGTTTAATTTTTGGAAGCAGTAAGTTTGAACTAACTGCATCCTATGAGCTTTCCAGGTCAGCATAAGTGGCAGTTAGCACTGCTGAACTTTTCTGCTCTTCCTTAGCTCAGAGTTGCTTCTTCAATTCTATTTTCATTCCTTTCAGCCTGAATGTCTTTTAGGATATTGAGCTTGTCTCTTAGATATTCGAAATTTTAAGTAGTCAAGGCTTTAGTGAAGATATCAGCAATCTATTCTGCTATAGGAACATATCTCACTTCAACCTCTTTATTTGAGATTTTCTGTCTTTCAAAGACACTCAGCAAGTTCCACATGCTTTGTTCTTCCATGGAATACCGGATTGGCTGCCAATGCTGAAGCCCCCTTGTTATTACATCTGATCACTGACATGTTGCTAAGCTTTGTATTCAATTCACCTTGTAGAAAATTTATCCTGGCCATTTCAGCTCATACATTTGCCAAAGCTATATACCCAATGTACTTGATCTTGATGATACTTTCTGTTTCTTAGAACTCCAACAGATTTTGTTTCCTCTCAAGTGAATACAGTACCCTCCTGCTAATTCTCTGTCATTAGCATCGCAACCCTCGTTTGCATTTGTAAAATCAGTCACTTCAAGTCTTCTTTTTGTATCAAGTGTTATTCCTAAATTGCTTGTAGCCTGTAAGAATCTTAGGAGTCTTTTACACTCCAGTGCACCACAGTGGGATTTTCAAGGTGCCGGCTTGTTGACTGCAGACGCAATCTTAGCCTTGTCAAAGTTACATATTGCAAAGAGCCTGTTGTACATATGTACACTGTAGGATCTGAGAAGAGTTGGCCTTCAGATTTGGAGAGCTCACATAGAAGTGGGACACCCATTGCAGTGGCTCATTTTTTTAAAAAAGATCCTGAATAAGAGCTTTATCCATCTTGTATACTAACTCAGGTTTGGTTTTGTCTTCAAATCCCTGTAGTTCCTCCATGAACTAATCTTCACCCAAGCTTCCATTTGAAAAAGCATTGCACACATCAATTTGCTTTACACCCCAGTGATTCATCATTGACAGACTTGGTACTATTCTTACTGTTGAAGCCCTCAACATAGGACTGAAGGTTTCTGTAAAGCCTATTCCAGGAGTTAGATGATACTCCATTTTCAGCTAGCATAGCCTTATATCTTCCAATTGTTTTGTCAGGCTTGTATTTTAGCCTCAAAACCCAATTACAGCTCACTGTTTTCATATTTGAAGTTCTAGGAACAAATCTCTAGGTTCTGTTATGATAAGAGCCTCATATTTGAAGTCTGTGGAGAGGATAAACTGGCGGTACAGATCTCCGATCTGAAAATGCCAGCTTTGGCTCTTGCAACTATATGATGATTAGAGAGAAGGGAAGGTACTATAGGAATGTCAGCAAGAGATACGAAATGTATAGAATTCACTAGAAAGGCAAAAGCTAGTGGTGGAGCTGGGAAACAGGTGGTGAATGTGGTGTTGATGCAGCACGGTGATCATTGATATAGAACTTGCAGGATTTTCTGGTGAATGCCTAGAACTTTCTGTTGGAGAATCAGTAAAATTAACTAGAACAGACTCTCAAATGGAGGAAAAATGAGGAGACAATTTTCACAGGGGTAGAATTTAAGCTTAACTGAATGGGGCTTAAAAGAATTTTAGAAAATTAATGAGACTTAGCTTAGAACTGCTTCTTCAATCCTTGTTTCTCATATGAATTGTACATTACCTTTTTTTTAAGTAACATGCCAAGGCAAGATTGATTCGGAAATGATGTAGACTAGGACCCAAGTACTTTCCTGTTTTTACATAATAAAACAAGGAGTACCTAATTTATAATATGTTGTTCAGATGAGTATGAATTTATAACAACAATTTTTCTGATCATAGATTGTATGATTGTATCTGTGCATTAATGTGCTTGAACCCTGGACCCTATACTGAAGAAATGATGGGAGAAAGCATCTTGCCGAAAAACTTAAGTGGACTCTTTAAGCAGTTATAATGGGTCGTTTGCTATGTGGAACAGTGTACTATTCGCTTCAAATACTAACTATTTTTGAGTAAAATAATCCTTGTAGTTTTTTCGTGGACTTGATGTTGTTGTCTGTTTATAACTTTTGATTAAATCTTTTTCAGAAAAAATGGCTACCTCTTCATACCCTCGCTGCAACTGGAGAGTTCTACATTGTTGATGCTTTATTGAAACATAATGTTGACATCAATGCTGTGGATAAGGTAAAGAAATTGACCACTTGTTGACTGGATATGATACTGCCATTTGCTTTTGCCTTTGCCTTTCCAACTTTCTTTTTTGGGTTAAATACATCAGAATAGTTATAAAAATAAAGTGTTACTCAATTTTAGTCACTATTTAAGCCCTTTTTAAAGAAGTTTTTTTCATTTTGGTTTCTAACTTTTTTCCAGGATGGCTTGACTGCACTTCACAGAGCAATCATTGGGAATAAGCAGGCAGTTAGTAACTATCTTTTGAGAGAATCAGCGAATCCTTTTGTTTGTGATGATGTGAGTTGAAAATTTTCAGCCTTGGATCATATACATGTGTTATTCATGTAAAGAGTGTATTTAGCCTCTTATTATTGTCGGTGCCATTCATATCTTGTCTTCTTTATGACAGGCTACCTTTCATCAAGTCGTTTTTTATGCCTCAATTGAGATTGCTTATTATCTGAACCATTTGTATTGGACCATAGCCATATATATCTTTTCTTGATATTCTTCCATCATTACTTTGGAGGAGTAATTTCTTTGTTATTGCTATTATTGTCATCTTCATCTTTTTGGCCCTTCATGTTTTCCTATGTGCTTCGTTGGTGTTCTTTGTTCCTGAATGTATCTATTCTAACAAGATTTAGGTTCCTTAATATTTAGTATCGGCATTTATTGTTAACTTATGTTGTTCAGCTTTATGCATTTACGTCACTCTCTGTATTTCTGTTTTCTTGCTTCAACAGAATGGGGCTACTTTATTGCATTATGCTGTCCAAACAGCATCAAGTCCAGCAATCAAAATTCTTCTATTATACAATGTTGATATAAATCTTCAAGACAATGTATGTTTGATGATTGCCTATTGTTCCTTGTCATTTTTATTTGATACTTATTCTGCTGAGGATTATTCTCACTTGGCCTTCTCAGGATGGATGGACACCATTACATCTTGCCGTTCAAGCCCGTAGGACAGATATAGTGAGACTGCTATTAATTAAAGGAGCCAATAAAACACTGAAAAACCAGGTAAGAATTAACTTAGTAAAATTGACTTTCCGTATTATATACCAAGAGCTTGTCATGTATAGGTCTTAAAGTCTTTGTTAGTTCACACATAACCAGATTATGGATGCTTGAATAACCGTACTAGTGCATTTTGGTTATCATGGAACCTGGAGGTGGCACTTTTGTGGAGTAATCTCCAGATTCTTGATAGGCTACCACCTTTAGCCTTGGAAACAGGAAGAGTCATTTCCATTCTTTTGAAGCTTACTAAAATATACTCGTAATTTGCTTGGCGTATTTCTTCGGAGGGTCCTTTATCAGCATTATATGAAAATGATAGCTGTCTGTAAGTGTGGCAAAACTTGGGACCCTTTTATTATGCATATATATGCGATTGAGATTTAAGAGGCGTTCTTTGTCACTAGTAGTTTGAGATTTTTGTACTTGAGTTATTTCCGCTGATCTTTTTGTCTGTTTAATCTGTACGACTTTTTAAGTGCCATGTTTAGTTGCCCTTGGATGGTTACTGGCAAAGCTCAGATGTTCTATTCTTTTTCTTGCTCTCAGGATGGTCTAACCCCTCTTGATCTATGTCTCTACTCCGGCAAAGACACAAGAACTTACGAATTGATCAAGCTGTTGTTGCAGCTTCCAAAACGCCGATGACTACTCCAGCATAAAATCCATGCTATCAGTGTTACAATTGCCAAACTGATTGTTTAGTCCAATAGTACGAGACTTAGCAGCATCCAAAATCACTTAAAGCTGAGCATCCCGGGACTGTATGTATGCCAGATGATCCTTCCAATGGAGCTTACAAGTGGTAGCCAACAGCAGAAAAATGTTCATTCCACAGCCTGCTCTTTCACTGTAAAATCAATCACCCAACTACATGTAGTTTTTTAACTACCTATCCATTAAATCTGGGCAGGTATGGTCCTTGCATAATACATGAAGTATGATTAAAATATCGGGAAAAGGACAAGTTTTCACCCCAGTTTTTGTGAAATGACAGGTATATATCTGTGGTGATAAAAAATCTAAATATTCATCAGAATTTTAATCTGTTATAATATATTTATAAATTTTGTGTGAGTGTTAAAAAATAAAATTATTATTTTATCAGTAATATTAAAATAATTAAAATTATATTGTATTGATCTTCTTTGATTGAAATAATTAATATTTCTTTTTTTGATAAAATTTTGAAAAAGTTATTTTTCTCTCATATGATACTAAATTTGAAATTTGACTAATTTTTTTGTGAAAGATGGACCAATGACATAGGAATAAGAGGGAATTATTTTAAAGATGACCTTAGGATGACGACAATCAGGATATGATAAGATACGAGTGTATAATTATTAATATTTCATGATAGAATACGATATAAATAAAAAATAATACGTATTATGAGATGTATTAAATTAATATGATATTGTGAGTGTATTGTATAATATGATATATGTTATTAATATAAATTAATATATATATTTTTTAAAAATAATAATATAATAAAAATATATATAAAAATTTTAAAATTTTAAAAAATGCTTGAGATATTTAAAAAAAAATGATATGGTAATTAAGATTTTTTGAAATTTTAGTGGGCCCACGTGGAGATATATATGTGTTTTTTTGTAATTTTGGCCACAAATAATGGGAAGATATTTCTTAGTGCCTGAAATCTATCTTCTATTTTCAATCCATCTTATTCTTACTGTTTATGATTTTATTTTTCAAATTTATAATTTCAAATATTAAAAAAAAGCCGGAGTTGGATTTGGATTTGGATTTATCTACTGTTCAAAGATTTTGAAATAAGTGATTTAAAAATTTAAAATTATAAGAAATATATATATATATATGTATGTATGTATATATATTAATTTCCTGATAAACATGTTATCCACTGTCATCTCTCTACACATGCTGAGCTGAGTCGTCGTTGGCTTCGTCGGCCTGAATGTGTTCGTCTTTCTCTGTTGGTTGCTTCAGATTTTAGATAATCAATAATATTAATTTTAATAAAAAATAATGATGCTTGCAGCTCAGTTCCATGTCCGTACACTCTCTGGTTTCAATTCGACTTTTTGGGATCAAGCGAAAACCAACGCCTCTTCTTGCTGTTCTGTATCCGTTCAGCTTCAACTATGTTCCGCGAAACGGTGTCTTATTCATCAATCCGTCCTCTTTTCTTGCAAATCTTCCCGCCGAAACTTTGTTGTCAGATCCTCCAATTATGCCGATCGTCGCGATGACGGTTTTCTCCCGGCCTCCCTCCTTGTGCCAGGTCTTATGATTTCAATGGTTATTGGTTTCTGATTGTATGAAATTTCATTGGATGATGGATAAGTGAATTGTGTTGTTATTGTTTTTTGGTTGAATTTATGTAGAAACTGTGTTGCATTATCGTATGCGAAGACAAGGTTTTCCAGAAGATATCACTTGGCAGAGTTCTCGTTCTAGTTCTAGTTCTAATAGATTGATTCCGTTTCCTTTCCGAGCTAAGAATTCGAGAAATGACGTCACTTCAATCGGTCGACAAGTTCTTCGTCGATTTCAAAGTCCCACCATTTTTCTCAAGATTTCTTGTGATGGAGATTTTTTACTTCCGATTATTGTAGGTAGGTATACATATATGCATAAATTCTAAGCATAATGGGATTTATATATTTTGATTGTAATTTTTGCAGAAAGTTGTATATGAGTGGTGGTGACTAAATTTTATACTGCTGCAGGGGAGTTTTCTGTTGAAAAACTTTTAGATGCATTGATTGGTGGAGAAGATAATGGGGTAATTTTTTTTTTTAAATATTCAATTTTTTTTTCTTTTTTGTTTAGTTTGTGCTGGTTTCTGATCTTGGTTATGTTGCAGGCCTGCCCAGATCAGTTCCAGTTCGTGAAAAATCTTGTGGATGAACTTGGTTATGAAGTATGAAGCTGATTTTCTTGTGTATTCTGACTTATGGATTGTATTTTTTGTTTGGTTTCCATCATTAGCTGCTTCTTCTAGTTGCGTATTATTGAAAGATACTTCTACCTTCTATGATTGCAGTGTTGAAAGAGTATATAGAATCTTGGTTCTTTTCTTAGTATGGATAACTCTGGTGTAATACCATTCAGTATAACTGAAACACTACCACATCATGTTTATTTCAGGTAAATATGGTAAGAATTACTACAAGAGTGGTGAATACTTACTTTGCAAAGTTGTATCTTAGTAAGGTGATTAAAAGCTTCTGAATTGTTTCTTTTGGTATCTTTGAATTTTAATATTTTGAATTTTGTTTTATTTTATGCCAAGCTAATTTTTTTTTGCAGCCAGGGAAAAATGATATTATTAATCTGAATGTGCGACCCTCAGATGCCATCAATGTGGCAAATAGATGCAAGGTATACATCTGCTGTGAAAATGTCAATGTATATTAATTAGAGGTTCTTGGTTTTTTTTTTTTTTGAATTACTTGCACAAATTAGGGTTTTGCTGGGAAACTTTTTGGAACAGTAGTCTATATTGGACAAGCACATACTTCCTTGATAGCCTGCTTTTTGTTTTTCAAATGTTTGTGCCAGAATTAATTAAATGTCTGAACTTTTTTGGAAACTGTAGTTATTTGTCGAATGCAGTGAACTGATTGGATGCTGATTTGCTCTCCCACTTGTGCTTCATCTGTCAGACATATTCTGCTTGGTCTATTACATCCTTTCACTTTAGCATAGCTGTTTTTCTGAAGCTCTTGTACATGGAACCTTGTTTTCCACAGGCTCCAATTTATGTGAGCAAAAAAATTGTCTTGGCTGATGCTATAAGAATTGGTTATGGGACAGGCAGAGGGCGTGATGCAAAACCTACATATGATGTATACCTTGACAGGTACTCAGTTTTGATTACTTAGTCCTTCTCATTACTATCATCTGTTTTATTGTAATCTAAGCATGAGGCATATCTTGTCCAGTGCCTCAGAAGGTCCAGATTCAGTTGCTGAGGAACTTAATCTGGTGAGGAATATGGTTTTAGCTGTCAAAGAGGAGAGGTACAATGATGCAGGTAAGTATTAATAGTGAATCTACTCACTTTTTTCTTTTGCACTCTCATTCAGTGAGTGATAACTGGCAACAACTCTTCTCCAGACAATTACTTAATTGCAACAAATGTTCTTAAACCTTGTAATTATCATATGGTTCCTGCAGCCATGTTGAGAGACAAATTAAAACAGCTTCGCAAGTCCAGAGGTCGAGTAGACAAACTTGGTATAATTACTCTCATTTATCGCTGCTTGTGCTTCTCTTTTGGGAAAACTTTCACAGCGCTTTTGTTTTTCATTTTGGTTGCGTGTTTTTGTCAGGTCACTAATACTTT
The DNA here is from genome assembly GCF_011075055.1 of Mangifera indica. NCBI lineage: Eukaryota > Viridiplantae > Streptophyta > Magnoliopsida > Sapindales > Anacardiaceae > Mangifera > Mangifera indica. The sequence goes on from NC_058152.1 coordinate 927,176, forward strand.
CAAATTGTTATCAACTCGTGGGATGGCAATATGAGTACTCACTCAGAAGAGATGCTTGAAATCTTTCCAAAGAACATTTGGGTAGGAATTTTTAAGATCAATATCTAATATGAGGGAACAAGCTGAAAAGAAAGGCATTTACAGAGAAACTTCTCCGAGGATTTTGGTATGTACAGATTCAAATTCGGAATGTTGCCATAATTGTATAAACAGAAAATCATGTAACCCTACCTTAATTTTCCAAATCATAATGGTGAATTGATTTTCTCTTGCAAAGAAGTATAATGCTCACATTGTGTCCAATTAGTTTGTACATATTTCCACTTTGTGTAAGCAGAAGAATATCATGTTTCATGATCTAAGTTACATTTCAAAGTATCTTTCTGAGTTATGTTTCCATGGTGAAATACTAAAAAGCAATGTTGTGTGCAAGTTTTCAGTATCTAATTGAGTATTAAAATGATGTGTTATTATGTAATTGGGTATTATTTTATCGTTAATTCAAAATCACTTAATTATATAATGATATCTAGTTGTATATTTGAAATTGTATAGTAACTGATGGTTGTGTTGTTCTTTGAAATTTTTCGCACTTGGTACCCTGTTTTCTGTACTAAATTTACTGCACAATAATCACATAACTAGCACTTTCCATTAACATCAAAACTTACCATTACGGATATGTAAATGCAAATGTGATGATGCTTATACAATAAAGAATCAAGCAAAAGGTGCAGTAACGAGCATTACAGCATTCTTATAAGACTTATTACTCTGAAACTCTGCTAAACTTAACGCCGGCAGAAGTAAGAAAGCCTGGGACGAATTCGGAGACGAAGAGATTTTTTCATTTTCTCTCCGTCTCCCCACAGTGCATAAGCTTCCTCGCCGTGCACAGCATCATCTCCTACCTCAAGATCCTCCTCATCCATTCTTAAATCAATGAAACGGCTTATAAGAAGACAAATCACAGTGGTTATAATGACATTCCATACAGAGATAAAAGCTGCTCCCAGAAGCTGAAAACAAATTTGTCTAAAACCATGGCCGAGCTGTTTCATCTCCCATATGCTGTAAAATAAGCCTGGACCATAGTTATTGGTGGGATACATCAGCTTTAGAAGATCCGGTTTGGCCAAGATGCCGGAGAGAACGCCCCCGAGAACTCCAGCCACTGCATGCGTGTGAAAGACACCCAACGTGTCGTCTACGCTTTGGAAGAAGGCTGATCTTCTGTGCAGAACCATCATGGTGTACCACGGAATTGAACCAGACATCACACCCATTATAAAAGCTCCCCATGGCTCCACAAGCCCTGTAAACAAATGATAGCTTTGATTTTGGTTTTTGAGCAATATATTGAATACTTAGATGATGTGTCATTATGTGATTGATGTTACCTTACCCTAAATGCATAATCATCCAATCACATTATGACACATCATCTAAATATTTAATTGGGTACTTAAAACTAGGTGCACATAGTTTTATAAAACGATCCTAACTTGTAGCTAACCTGCTCCAGGTGTGATGCAAACAAGGCCAGTGATCATTCCCTGAACTGCACCAATAACAGAGCTCTTCTCATAGAAGATCATGTCTAGAGAGACCCAGATCAAGAGGCTTGTAGCAGTACAGAGATGAGTGTTGACAATGGCTAGTGCTGTAATTGTTCCTGCTGCAAATGGAGCTCCACCATTGAAGCCTGTCCACCCCAGCCACAGAAAACCTGCTCCTCCCAGCATATGGATTATGTTGTTTGGTGGGAAGTTTTGCCTGTCTCGTGAGTGCCTCGGTCCAACCTACACATACACAAACAAATCAATTTATTTTTCTTGGATTTTATTTTTCAACAAGGATATCAATTATCAAGTCACTTTAAAGTTTGATTTCTTTTTAACCAGAATACTTGGAGTGGTTCAAACAAGTCAAACTCAAAATTAGGATTGTCTTAACCCAAGTTTGCTTCAAGTTAATTTAAATATATGAAATTATTAGAAAATTGTTGACGAATCCATCTTTTTCGGTGACTTTTTATTAATAATAGCAAAAAAGCCATCTACAGTATTTCATAATTTTCCTAATCTCCAAAGATCTAAATGCTTCCTTTTCCTTAAAATTTCAACGATATGAAAATTGTATTATCTCGATATGATTTAAAAAGAATTTCGAAATAGGATAATTTCAATTATAATCATTTCAAAATAGTAATTATACTATTTTGTTACTATTTTTATTAAATCACATAATTTCAGATGTTAAATTCCGTAGTTAGATATGATTAGTTCACCAAGATAATCACCATCAATTACAGTTTATTTATTTATTTTTATAATTACTAATCTTAAAATTAATATAAGCAAAAGGTGAATACATTTTCATAAGGGTTTTGGGTAACTTAAATAAAAATTAAAAGTAAAAGAAATATTGTCGTTTTCAATAAAACAATACGGGTTTATAATGAGTATTAATTTAAATATTAATAACAATAAAAAAATAAAATAATATATAATTATATAATATCACATTATCATTAATACATAAATTGATAGGTTTTTTATTTTTTTAGTAACTTTAATGAATTTTATTTGTTAGAAAACCTAGTGGACAAAAAATGAGGAAATCGACAATTAAAGATTGTAACTATATTGATTCTAAAATAGCGAAACTTTTATATTAATCAAAATATTTGAATTAACAATGACCTAATACTACTATTAATCTATGTAGGATTCATTTTTGTTTTAGTTTTTATTTATTTATTTTTACTTACAAAAGCATTAGTTGTGGATGACAATTACCCAATAAGCAGCAGTGAAACCAGCCACACCAGAAGAAAGATGAATCACAAAGCCACCTGCATAATCAATCACATAGTTCTCCAGAAACCCTCCTCCCCAAATGGAGAAGGCTCCAATGGTGTAAGAAAATGTCACCCACAAGGGCACAAACACCATCCAAGCATAAAAATTCATCCTCCCCAGCAACGAACCAGCCAGCAGAACAACAGTAATTGCAGCAAAAGCAAACTGATAAAACACATAATCACTGTTGGGCACTTGGTAACCCGTCTTAGGCTGCTCCAGAAGGAAGCCATCAGTGAGAGCAGCATGAGGCTTCCCCACGAAAGGACTCATTTTTTTGCCAAAAGCCATGTTGTGTCCCCATAAAACCCAGCAAACAAGCACCATTGCAAAGGCGTAAAACGCCATAAAGGCTGAATTCACAGCCCATTTCTTCTTCACCATGCTTCCATACAAAATCACAAGCCCAGGTACACTCTGCATGCACACCATGGTTGTTGCTGTCAGCTGCCAGGCATTGTCTCCTTTGCTCATCCATTCTCGAGATGCTTCATCAGGATTGACTGCCAGTGGAAGATTCATGGGTTGATTATTTTTTTTGGGGAAAATTTTGGGCTAATTCAGAGATGATTACAATATAATAAAGAGTGGTAGAATTTGGAGAACTTTGAAGTTTTCTCCAACTTTGTGCTCGTCGTACAGAAAGGATACACTGACATTCATATTTGTCTTTAGTTGGTTTTGCTTTGCAATTTGCTTCTGCCTTTGAGAATTCTAGGATTCCTTTTAACTATAATAAAACTATGAATATAAAATAAACAAAATGATAATTTATAAATAAATAATATAATTATTTATTATTTATAATAAAATTATTCTATCAAATATTATTATCTCAATTTATATAAATAAATTTATATTATATATTTATAGATATCATCGATCTTTTAGGAGGTTTTTTTTTGGGAAATTAAAATAAATGCCCTTTTTTGTGGGGTAATAAACAAATTTACCCCAAATTTTGGGGTTAAAGCATAAATACCCTTAAATTGAAGTATTTAAACGAAAATGCCCCAAATATCCCCTTAAATACCAAAACTACCCTTCTAATTTAAATTACTATTTTATTTAAGGGTAATAAACAAATTTACCATAAATTTTGGGGTTAAAGCATAAATACCCTTAAATCAAAGTATTTAAACAAAAATGCCCCAAAATAATACCAAAACTACCCTTCCTCTATTTCTATATAAACCACATATCTTCCTTCATTTTTAACATATCTGAGAGAGATTTCTGGAGAGAGATTTCTGAAGAGAGAAAATAAGTTCGTGTTCAAGATTTCGGGGGTGAAGAGAAAAGTTCGTCATTACGAGGTATTTATCCATGTCATTACTTTAATCGTTATTATTTTATTAATAATGCAATTATATGTGATATTTTATATAATAAATTATAGTTATATGTAATATGTAAAATAATAAAAATTAGATAGGTTATGCTTTAAATATTATAGTAGTATAGGCTAACATGATATTACTTCAATCGTTATTATTTTATTAATAATGTAATTATATGTGATATTTTATATAATAAATTGTAGTTGTGTGTAATAAGTAAAATAATAAAAATTAGTAGGGTATGTTTAATAATATTATTTTGTCAAATTGAAGTATGAAATAGATATAATTGTGTAATAGATATCTGTAAATACTATTTTCAGTCGTATTATTTATGTTGATTATATATTTGATTTAGGCAATATACAATTTAGCTCCAAATTTTAGGAGTTAAGCGAAAATACCCTTATATTAAAGTATTTAAACAAAAATGCCCCAAATATCCTCTTAAATACCAAAACTACCCTTTTAAATTAAATTATTATTTTTTAAAGGATAATGCCAAAACATGATATATTTAAGTAATCACAATATATAATAGAATTACAGAATAAGTATAATTATGTAATAGACATCTGTAAATATTATTTTCAGTCGTATTATTTATGTTGATTATATATTTTATTGTAGGATTAATCTAAATGGCTGGATATGCTTCAATTAGATATGAGGGAAATTGGATAGAAAAGGGTGATAATGTTATAAAATATGTTGGAGGTAATAGGAAATTGATTAAAATCCCAGAACACACATCATTCGAAGAATTAATCGAAATAGTGAGCGACAAGTGTAATATAGATCGACGGATATTTAACATTCAGTTGAGTATGAAACCGAGACATCTCGACGATGGTGCTCCGATAGAAATTTCGAATGATGAGGATGTTGAAGTTCTTAACGGTCTATCTAACCTCTTCAAAGAATGTGTTCCAGTATTTGTTATAACTACATTTACTGATGATAGTTACGAGACTCAACAAGCGAATGAAGATTTTCAAGGTGGTGAGTCGAGCAGTTATCCAGAAAATCAAACTATTGGTGTAGAAGAGATGCAAAATATCCAGATCAATCCGAAACAAGAATTCTTAGAGGAAGATTTTGCACATATAAATGAAGTTAACGTTGATGCATTGTATCACGCAGAAGAATTCCTTAATGGGGGCGAAGCAACTTTTCCAGACTGGAGTGAATTTAATGGAAAGGTTGAACATAATATTCCAATCGAAGAACCAGAGATTGAAGAGAAGACCTATGGTAATAACGATATTAGAGGTACGAGTTATTTTCCAGAAATAAATCTTACTGGTGGGAATGTTCTTACTGATGCATTTCATTGGTTACCACCTTTTCCTGATCAACCATCTACATCTAGAAACTCTAAAGCATCGACGGATACTGATTCTCCAAAAGTTGGTACATTATTTCCTAGTAAACAACATGTGATTGATGCGATAACTCAAGACGCGCTTCGTAGGGGATATCAATTTAGAGTGAAAAAATCAGACACGCTTAGATGGGTTCTTGAATGTCGTAACAAAGAATGTAAATGGCGTGCACGGGCAGTTAGGGTGGGAGAAACTGATAGCTTTGAATTACGTCGTTTGGATAGCTATCACACATGTTGCAGAAATCAGATATTACCTCATCATAGGCAAGCAGGTGCTCGAGCTTTGGGGCAGATTTTGAGGACCAAATTCATTTTAGTTGATCGTATTTATCGACCGAAGGAGATCATTGCTGATATCGCCGACCGATATAAAATTGATATATCATACGCACAAGCATGGCGGGCGAGAAATTGGGCACTTCAATCATTGAGGGGGACACCAGAAGAGTCATTTATGTTGCTACCAGAGTATTGTCTTAATTTGGAGCGTTGTAATCCGGGGACGTGACACATATACTAACAGATGAGGAGGATCGATTCAAATACTTTTACATGGCGTTCAGTTGTAGTATCCGTGCATTTCAACATCATATTCGATCGGTTATTTGTATTGATGCTGCTTTCTTAAAGGGTCGATATCTGGGTCAACTATTTATTGCTGTCGCATTAGATGGAAATAATCAAATATATCCGCTTGCTTTTGGGATTGGTCCCAGGGAAGATCATGACACATGGTGCTGGTTTTTAACGAAGTTGCGGGATTGTATTGGTGAGGTACCTCAGTTGGCCATCATTTCAGATCGACATGTCAGCATATTTTCTGCATTGGCTGAAGTTTTCCCTGGTGTGCATCACGGTTATTGTTGTCACCATCTCCATTGTAACATGCGGTCTAAGTACAAAAAAGAATGCTAAAGTCGCATGGATGTATTGGAAAGCAGCCAAGGCGTACACTGAATTTGAATTCCAACAGGTCATGAAGTCACTGTCCCGTTTGCACCCTGAGGCAACTGCATACTTGTATGAAGTGGGTTTTGATCGATGGGCACGAGCATATTTTCCAGGGCATAGGTACAATGTAATGACTACCAATATTGCTGAGTCATTTAACGCCTTAGTCAAACATGCTCGAGGTTTACCTATTACTATGCTGATCGAGTTCATTAGAGGTACATTACAGCGATGGTTTTATGAAAGAAGAAATCATGCCAGTAAGTTCATATTCACTGTTATACTATGTTATAAATATGTGTTACTAAACTTATACTTGATTACTAACCAGATGAATTTATATTTATATGATTTACAGATGCTTGTACCAGTCCAGTCACACCTTGGGTTGAAGATAAGATCGCAAAACGTGTACGGAAGTCATCGAACTTAGAAGTGCGTCCTATAACAACTGAGCGATACCAGGTTCTTGGTAGTGGCCAATGCCAATATGATGCCCTGGTAGACCTGACGGAGCATACATGTACTTGTAGAAATTTTCAATTATCAAAGATTCCCTGCATGCACGTTATTGCTGTAGCCAGATATATGAAGCTTACAACTTGCCTTCAATGGGTGCATTCATACTAAACAACTGTTGAAATTAAAAAATGTAACATATGATAGAAGAAATTTCTGGCACTTCACCTCAACCTCCTCCCAATCCGTAATCGGAGCATCCGCATGTGGTGATCGATCGACATCGGTAATATCCTATGACAATATTAACATTTAATATTAGTAAATCAAACTATTAAGAAAAGAAATAACAAAGTATTCATTATACAATGTACGTACCTCTAATGTCGAAACAGACGTCACAATGGGAGCCGTAATCGGAGCATCCGCATGTGGTGATCGATCGACATCGGTAATATCCTATGACAATATTAACATTTAATATTAGTAAATCAAACTATTAAGAAAAGAAATAACAAAGTATTCATTATACAATGTACGTACCTCTAATGTCGAAACAGACGTCACAATGGGAGCCGTAATCGGAGCATCCGCATGTGGTGATCGATCGACATCGGTAATATCCTATGACAATATTAACATGTAATATTAGTAAATCAAACTATTAAGAAAAAAATAACAAAGTATTCATTATACAATGTACGTACCTCTAACGTCGAAATAGACGTCATAATGGGATCCGTAATCCGCGCAGCCACAGAAACGTCAGGCCGCTGTCACAAAGGACGATATTAACAAGTTTAGGAAAAATCAAATTACATATGTGTAAATGAGATATAATATTGTATATCTATGTTTGCCTAACCGGAATAATCACAGAAGGTGTCGACGGAGAAGACCGCATGTGAAGTGATCCATCGTCGCCGACATCCTGTATCAGTATTAGCAATTAATATTAATTAATCGATAAGTTATATTTAACGGGATTAATAAATGTATAATCAAATAATTCAGATATAACATTTATTTCAAAATGACGTTCTAATTACCTGAACCATCGTATGAGGTGCCATCGAGAAAACCTCATGCGATGATATATAATCGCTGATATCAACAGTCAATATCATATCTTCTCGGGATGGTCTCTCATCAAATAACCGACGCTATAATAATTTTAACATATTAAAATTTATTTCAAAAGTAACATTCTTAAAAAACTATAAGCAGTTAACACTCACATCGATAACAGGTGGAGACGGGAACGTGAAAGCCCCTGTCGATACTCTGTCACCATCGTCCCGAGAAGGCTGTAATATAATTTACAATTATTATAAAATTACATATGATTGCGTATATAAATAGATGAAATATCTTATAAAATATTAACTTTTTTACCTGTCCGACAGTATCTGTGTGATGAGAGTGTCCGACCTCCGTACGAGTCGTCGTATCCACTATACGACTCAATCTATCCTCCATAACAGTCATCCTACCCTCGATGACTCTAAACCGATCCTCCATCCTAGCCTCTAATCCAGTAAGTCGATCTAAGATAAGATTTCCCCATCGAGCCAATGCAGCATCAAAGTGATGAATGGAGAAATCTGATCCAGTGGTAGGAGGCATAGGCACGGGATCCGGTGATATGTGCTCAGTGGTAGGGGGCCTAGGGTCGCTAATCGGGCACGTGGGAGGGGGCTGAACAGAAGCATCAACAGGAGGAGGAGCAACAATCGGAGAACTGACGTCACGAGGACTCGATGGTGCATCTCCTGACGCCGAAGAAGATCGACTATCCGATATCCCTGTATATCGGACGATATCCTCATACCACTCCGTATCTCTCTCAACAGGAGATAAATCTAATGGAAAATTAACATCATCCTACAAGATATTTATTTTCAGTATTCATTATTGTCATATCCAGAGTATATGTTAATATTTAATTAATTAGTACTTACTGGATCTCCAGTGAAGATAGTTGAGATAGAATCCCATCCCGGAATGTCCTTCGTGTGCCATCTCAACATCCGGGCGGCTCCAATATACGGCGACTCGTCTACCCATCGAAATAACGAGTCCAGCGTCTCATAAATCCAAAACTGCAATATCAATATAAATCGATTATTGTATATATTTACAATCATATTAAACTAATTTTATTTTAAACATTCATTTTTTGTTTGAATTAATAAATATCATAATTACCTGAAACGCTAATGGAAATCCCATAATGCCATACTGCTTAAGCTGATTTTCCTTTTTCTTTTTCGGACCGGAATCAATAGAAATTCGGGAGATGTTATCGCATATAGAGCGATATGTCATCTGCCACACTCATACTCCCCACGGGTATGCATTAAACCCATCCAAATGATCAGCTAATTGTAATATCTTCTGGGGAATTGTTTTTCTCAAGTCACTCCCTAACAACCTCATGTGAAGATAAAACAACAATGCTAACTTAACTGCATCAGTGTCATCCTCCCCCCACGGTCTCTGCTGGAAAACACGACTCATATCAGCATATGTAACTGATTTACACCCGTGAAAATATGTCTGGAGGATCCGCTCTGTGGCCTTCGATGGAATGTAGAGGTCAATATCTACCAAATGACTGAATCGAAGGCCCGTCATAATGGCGAACTCATATGCACTGAATCTGACATCCACGTCATTAACCCGAAACCATAACTCCTCTCCCGAAGTCACCTTATTTACTGCTCGAAGGATGAAGGAATGTACTAGGACCCCACTAAATCGACTATCCTTCAACTCTAGGAAGTGTCCGAAACATGTACGTCGAAACATTTGTAATTGTCTCTCTGTTAATAATTTTTTTATCACGGCTCCAACATCTCTATATCCACGTGTAGTAACTTGAGCCTTGAAGTGCTTTTCGAGAGGGAATCGCAGTTCATCTCTGCTTTCGTCTCTTTTTCTCTTTTGTACAGCTCCCTGTATGAAAATTAAATTACAATTATATTAAATTTTTATAAATTTTAGAGAATAAATTATTCAATTCTATACATAGAGGCCTTATTCGGAAAAACAGATATCAAATTCGAATTCTACACGTCAAAAAACCTTAAGATGGTTAAATTTCAATTTGATCCCATATGGAAAATATCAAAACAGCCCTAAAATTTAATAAAATAACATTCTGCCCCCCTGATTCCAACAAGAGGAAACGCATGCTGGATAACTCTGGAAAATCGCAATTTGCCCCACCACACGAATTCGCGTGTCCATCACGCGAATTCGCGCGTCAACCGCGCGAATTCGTGAGTCAACCGCACGAATTCGGGGGGTTGACCGCTATTTTGCCAGCCCACAACGTTTTCCTATTTATGCTATGCCCCACCACACGATGAAAACACGCATTTTCACCCCCATCCACACGAATCCGTGTAGTCCAACAAGTTTGAAAAGTTCAAAACACCTCCCCGTCCACAAGAATTCTGACCACACGAATTCGTGTGGTCACTGCGCCATTCGCGTGGTCACTGCGCCATTCGCGTGGTGACTGCCGAATTCGTGTGGCCACATTTCACCTTCCAAACTTCGTTTTTCAAACTCTATTTCAACAACAATCAACTCTAAACCTAATCTAACATAAAAGCCCTAACAAAATTCATCAAAATCAGCAAGAAATCAAGCATTTTCTTCGAAAATTTCAAACCGTAAACCCTAACTCAAAACACCCAAATTTCGCATCAAATCGCTCAAATTGTGAAACGAAATGCATAAAGAGATGACAAGGGTTCTTTTACTAACCTTTTTGTCCATCGTCGTTGCCGGAAGACGTCGGAAAAATCGCCGGATGAAATCGGAGTTGCCGAGTGCGCGAATCGTGTATTCAAATTTTTCAGTTTCGTGTGTTTGGCTGTTGTGCGCGTGGTTTTGGACGATTTTGAGTGGAGGGGCATTTTCGTCTCTTCGCAATTTTGGGGCATTTTCGTTTAGTGTCAAAATTTAGGGGTAATTTCGTTTTAGCCCTTAATCTTTGGGGTAATTATTTTAATTTCCCTTTTTTTTTTCGCATTTCGTTGTATTGTTATATAAATTGTTAAGGAACAAACATAATTCAATCATATCCGCAAGATCTTCCATAAATTTATAAAAATCAAAACAGTTTATTATAATTTAATTTAGGGGCATAAAAATTAAAAATATCGACCAGAGAGAGGCCATGGCATTTGAGCGACCGAAGGCCATGAAAATAAAAAATGCTGACCATGGCGCTGCGATTATCAAACCAATTAAATTATTTTTATTAGGCCAAAAAGACTTATTCCACCCCAAGGTTTCTTGAAACTTTCAATTGGTACTTATTAAGTATTAAAAATTTAAACTCTTATCTATAAATAGTTAAAATTGATAAAATTAATTAGTTTTAAAAGTAAAATTATTATTTAATTAATAACATATTAAAAATAATAAAACTTTATTCATTTCTCTCTTGGTTTAAAAAATAAACAATTTTTGTTCAGAGACGAAGACGTTAGAGAAGAGAGAGAAGGTCAAAGAAAGGAGAGAGGGCGGGAGGAGATTCATCAGAAAATGGAAACTTAACAAGGAAAAATGTTAGTTTTCTAAATCAAAGGAAAAATAGATAAAATTTTGTTATTTTTAATATATTACTAATTAAATAACATTTTTACTTTTATAATTAACTAATTCTGTTAATTTTAACCATCCATAGGTGAGAGTTTGAGTTTTTAATACTTAGTGAATACCAGTCTGCAGATTTAACAAACCTCGGTTGAGAATAAGTCTTTTGGACTTATTGTTATTATTATTATCTAATGTTTTGAATTTGATTAGCTGTTGATGGACATTATCATTCATTTTTATTTTGTTGGATTTTGCTAGGTCAAGACTCTACTTCTTCGCCATTAACAAATGGCCTCAACTTTTCAAGCACAATAAGTAATTTCTTATTCTTTCAAGTATATATTCTTCCTATTCTTATATGATGGTGATCATACGGGCAATTTTAATAATCTCAAAGGTTTTTAATTTTTTTAATCATAACCCTTTTTTTTTTGAAAAAAAAAAATTAGGTGATGCTGGAAAGAATACGAAAGAAAAACGTGTGATGGGTTCAATCTACCCTTCTCTTCGATAGTAAATATGATCAATCACTTCATTCCAGAAGAGTTCGGTTATTTTGAGTAGAGTTGCCAATTTTTTACGTAACACATAAAAAGAAGTTCGAACTGAGTATTTTTTATGCCAATTTTTATTTGAGTTGTATTCAAATCAACTCAATCGCAAATTAAGTTATATTTGGGTTGAGTTTTCGTATGTATTGTATTTGACTCCCATCAAAATTAATAATACTAGATCAATTCGAGTCATGTTTAAGTGATAACTTGTAAAATATATCATATCAATCAATTCATAATTGATATTATATTCGGATTGAGAGTCTTTTAATCTAAAACCCACGTCAACCATCATATTGGACAAAAAATAATTATATTAAATAAGATAAACCGTTGATTTAAACATATATTTTTTTATATATACAACCGCTTTTTGTTATTTTATAGTTTTTAGGTTAACTAATTTATCTGGTTTGCCATTTAGGCAATTTTAAATCTTGAATTGAAGGCCTCCTCGAGTTCTGCCGATGGTTATATCTCATTTATGAAGGGATTAATTTTTTTTTAATTTATGATGAAGCACGAAATCGAAATACAAAAACAAAACAAAGATTGGTTTGAATCATTCGTGTAGTCATATCACTTCATTAAATATCATTAGACCTTTCCATCTTTACTTGTCGTTTGTTGGAATCTCAATTCCAGATTTCATTTATTATGAGCATCAAACACTTGGAAACACTTCTGCCCATCGGTACGGTGCTTTGGTTTTTGTAGCTTCCTAATTGTCAATTCTGTTTTATGATCTTCAATTTGAAATTGAAACCTTCATGGAGTTAAAAGGCGGATTTGTTCGAGTCAAATCCGCTTAAACTCGAATCTGTATTCAATTCAAATAAATTAAATTTGGGTTAAAGCTTTTGTTTGATAGTTTATCATGAGTTTGAGGGTTTACTTGTAATTTATTTTTTTGGTTTTATTATTCTTCCTATCGATTTTTTTTTTACCAATTTGAAAGAGTTTAAACTCATCTTTATTCGGATTTAACTCATCCGGATAATCTTTCTAATATTTGTTTAACTTAGATCTTGATAAGCAATAAGACGTTACAAATTAATATAACAAAGTTAATGTAATTGCAACTAATTAATGTGCAGTAAACATGAAACCTTTGTACAAGAGTGAATATGAACTAAATCGAATTGAAACTGAATATCTCTTGATTCAAATTCGACTCAAATGAAAATAATTTGATTTGAATTTGGTTTAAGTTTATCGAAACAAAGTTAAGGATAGCTCGACTCAACTTGGTGCTTGGGTGCATAATTAAAAAAATTATAATTTCTTGAACTTGTTGAAAAGATCATGAAGAACAATAAGTTCCAATTAATCATTTAGCTTTTTATGAAAAATTTTAACCCTAAATTGATCTCTCGTCCTGCTTATAGTAGTTTCTAACTTAGAAACCTGTAAACAACGATAAGCTTCTCCTTTTAATTTCTTCTTTCTAATAACTCAGCGCTGGAAGAAGGAATCAGAAAGATAACAGAAAAGAATTTAATACTCGCCATATTTGTGCCAACAAACTAACATGACTGCACATCTCCTCGCAATGTAGAATCTAGCCCAACTCTCTTTGGCCATGGCGATGCATCGGTGAAGTCTCTCTGAGATTATAGAACCAACCCTTTTCTTCTTGCTCATCTTCCTTTTCCCAGTTGCAACGGAATTGCGTTTACTCTTTGGCAACTTGGAACCCTACTTCAAACCAACCAAAATCAAGAGGAAACATCTCGTTGTTCTAACAACTTGGAACGTCCCTCATTTATCTCTCTTTCTTTCTGATCTTTCATTTCAACAACAATTTATGGTGGGCTTCATAATTCATTCATGTGAATAATGTCTCTTTGTCTCTGTGTATGTTTCTTTTCTTAATTTCTTCATGCATGTGATTGTTTACACAGATGGCATGACACTGATTTCACCGTAAAATTCTTTTGCGTTTAGCTCTCTCTTAGCTTTTTCCCATAAGAAACCGAATTTTCTTTGGTCCACCATTGATGTCATGAAAGACAATTCATACGTACAATCTCGTAACCATAGTTAATTAGTTAAGGCAGTTTACAAGCTTTTTCCACTGTTATAAGAACTCAATTATTGAAGGTAGGTAGCTCAATTGAATGTAAAGGTTATATCTAATTTTAAAAAAAAAAAAGCCACTGGATTTGTGGAAAAATATTAGAAGTCCACTTTGCTGTTTTGATTCTGATGAACAATGGAGATTAGAGAGATCATCTCCATGCAGTTCAACTTGCAATATGTAGGTTAACATTAATTATGATTTTAGTTTAATAAAATTGAGTAATTAAATAGTCCAATGTTAGTTTATAGATAAATTTGAGTGATTAATAAATATAAGTCCAATACACATAAAAGTTATTATCTGAGTGGACAATAAAAATACGGGCCTTGAGATTTATTTGGCCTTGATGGGGTCAATTAACCTATTATATGTTAACTAAGACTCTGTTCTAAAACTCAATACAATATAACTTAACAATTTAAAATTATCATTTACGGATGTTTCTAAAGGAAAAGACTAAATCATATCGAGAGGTGATCTCAATAAACAATTTCAGATATTTTATGGATTCAAATTGCATGACGATCCAAATATTTCTAAAACTCTAAAGTTTAATTTAGTATTTTATAATTTATATATAAATCCAGTGAATTATAATTGTATGATTTTATGTTTGTTTACGTATAATAAATCTTATAGTAAGAGCTATATTAGTATAAATCAATGCGATTTTATGAATATGTAGGTGACGCTCTTTTAAATTTACCTTTTTTCTAGGGAAAATGTATCAAGTGCCATGTTAGTGTAAACGTGACAAATGTTTGATAAAATTTTGAAGTGGAGCCATGGATAAGCTCTAAACATTAAGGCTTGTGATGAAAGCAAATGCAAAGCTGAAATTGTGTTAATCTCTAACAAGCCAGCCTCCCCTCTTAACTCTGCGGTCAGTCTTTCCCAGAGAAAGATTCCCTCATTAATGGCTTCCTGTCGAGTGAGAAGAATCACAATCCTGGACGACCCCTTTGTTGGGTGCTGAGATTTGAAAGATGGGCTTGTTTTATTTTGAATCTTTGAGCACTCAAATCTCACACAGGACAGTTTTTTGCCCATGTTACAAGAAATTATGAACACTTTTTTTTTGTTTTTTCTGTGAATAGCGATGGTTAATTCTGACTTTTGGTTTTGGATCTGATATGATCATTCAAGTGGGTGCTCTTAAGCAATAAATGCACCGAATTTAAAACTTCTACAACGTAGAGAAGAAATAAATTTGAGGGCCAGCTTTCTGCTTTGGTAGTCGCGGTTTTAAATGCTCATGCAGACTCATCTCTTGGCTCTTGCCTTCTTAAATCCCCACCCAGACATTCTCATTTCTCACTTCTCACTTCTCACTCACCTCCTTCCTCTTTCCTCTCTCGACCGTCTAATTTATTCTTCTTCATCCCAAATGGTGGTAATTTAGGGTTTATGTAGGCAAAAAGAAGGCCAGTTTATGAAACAGTAGCTGTGATATTGGCCTGGCTCACTCAGAAATTAACTGTACTTAATTTAGAGTGCTATGTTTTTAGTCTGATTGAGCCGTGCCAATATCTCGGTGCTTTTTCATTTCTCAACAGCGTTCAAAGTTCAAACTCACTCATTCATCAGTAACAAAGGTTTGTTCTTTCTATATATATATGACTTCTAGATTCTGGGATAAGTTTAAAATCTCTCCCACATGCAATGCAGATTCTTCTACACTGACATGAAGCATAACCATATAGTTTATCTCGACAGAAATATTCACTGAAAAAGTAAAACACAGAAAGCAAGAATGACAAGCGAGAAACATATCCAGGAATAGTAAAACCATATTCGATAGTTCCAGTGTGAAGATGGGGACCTCCTGTTGATTCTTTCAATCTTCTAATTAATCCGAGATCATGTTCATCTAAGCTTTTCTACTAGAGCAAGATCCTAGGGTTTTTCTTTTATCAGTTTTATGCAGATTCCAGTAAACTTTACCATGAAAAAGGAAAAAGATCGATCCCATTTCTCTGATTATGATTTTGTCTATATATCAACATCGGGCTTCCACAAATAGACCATAGGAATACTCCATATTTCATGGAAAATTAAACTGATTAAGTGGTTGTTCTGATTGTCCCTTACCTTTTAATAACTCAGTTACACAATGGATAATAAGACGATTAGGGCATAAGAGGCAGGCCAAGAGTAGGGTTTGACTCAAAACCTAATCAGTTCAATTTGATTCAGACTGAATTCATGTTATTATTTTAGTTTAATGGATGATATTATTTATTTTATTAATAATATTATAAATCCGATAATACTATTTATATTTTCAACCAATTCAAATGAGGATTTGAACCAAACTCGAATCCAATCCTAACAAAAGGGCTCACTCTTTTTTCATCTCAAAGTTTCAGTTTCAGTGGGATGAAGATGAACAGACTCCATTTTCACATCCCATGTAATTCTGCTTTCATTGCAGCTTTGAATTTATGGAAACATTAAGAATGAGCGAGGTCTTCTTCAGAAATTAAATACATCTGAAAAGAATTCTCTTGGAATTCTTTCTTTCTTTTCAATCAGCTTTGTCTGTCGGTCGAATGCCATTTCTTCTTCGGAATTAAGTACATTCATTAAAATCACCCATCAGAGGAAACAGTTATGTTGATACAATTAATGAAATTATAACTTGAAATATTATTAATTATATACATTTCAAACCAAAATACCTAAATATTCAACTCTTGTCAGGTAGCAAGAAGCAGAAAACAGTTAGGATTTACTTCACTTTCTTTTTTTTTAAATAACAGGATATCTGTCTGCATTTATTAAATAAATAAATCCGAGACTTTATTATTGATAAGTAATAATAACAGAATATTTTATTATTGATAAGTAATAAAATATTTTGATAATATTTTATTATTAATGATGATGTAATTGATAATATAATGAGTAATTTGATTATTACTCTCACCTTAAGTATTGAAAGAATATCAAAGTAATTTTAATTTTATTATAATTATTTCCTTATTTATTAATTTTTAAAAACAAAAATATCAATTAATATGATAACTAATATGAAAAATATTTTAAAATAATTATACTTAAGAACATTTAAGTAAAATAATATTTTAATATTTTTTTATTACCTCTAACTAACTATAATAATTATTTATACCTAATCGTTTTTATCAAAATTTATTAAACATAGTAATAATTTATATCTAATAATTTTCTAGATAATATATTTTAAAAATAATTTTTTTATTTTTAGTAATAAAATATTATTCAAACCAAACGTTATTTGAGTCTATTAATATTAAGAGGTGGATTTACATTGAAGAGTTAGTTTGAGTTTAACTTAAATACATAAATTTTTGTTCTAACAAGTGAGAAAACCGTCTTAGAAAAAGAGAAGGAAAAAAGTTATTTAAGATGACGAAAAAGAAGAATCACCAAAATAAAATGAAAGGGAGAAAATTTATCAAAAAAATAAAATTTCCCGATAACTCGGTAGAATACAATTTAAACAAATAACACCAAAGATTTAAAAGACAATTTAAAAAATTGAGATATTCAAATAAAAACAATTTTGAATTGACTTATGAAGGATTAAGATTGATCGACCATGCTTGCATTTATGAGAAAATTACATTACATTACATTACATGAATTTTCTATATTTTATTTTTATATTCAATTTTAAAGCCCAAAATATTTATTATTTTGTCAGGAATCTTGTAAAGAGTATTTATGAGAATTTTGTATTTATTGAAAAATATTATTGAATTTTTACAGTCTAAAGTGCCCTTAATTGCAACTAATGTAAATGGCACAAAACAATTAAGAGAATTATAAATAAATAGATCCATCAGGGATATTTTGGACTTTTACACAATATCACATCAATGATACACAAAAATATACAAGTAAAATTATATTAATATATATCTATTAATTTTGATCATAATTTATTTTAAAAGTTATTTAATTTTAATATATTTTTTTGTTACTTATTAATTACAATAATATTTTATTATCAATGATAATGTAATAAATAATATATATAATAATCTAATTATTATCAACACTTCACCAAAAATATTTAAGTAAATTAATTTATTAGTATTTTTTATTACCTCTAATTAAATACAATAATTATCTATACCTACTTATTTTTATTAAATATAGTAATTATTTATATTCAATACTTTTCTGAGTAACTTTTTTATTTTAATAATAAAATATTATCCAAATCAAATATCGTTATAGTAATCCACCGCTCTCAATGGGCTTTCACATGGAAATCTTGCAAATTAAATTAAAATAGACAGAATTTATAATACATTCGACATCAACTGGGATTTATTCAGAGAAGTAATTACAAATCCCCGTTAAGTGCTCTGTTCAGAGACCATTGCTGATAACTTGTTTATTCATGTTGTTGATTCAAACTTTACAGACTTTTCTTTGCAATATTTACCCATCTCTGTTGTAAGGTAAATACATTTTTGTAAAGATTTTTTTATTTTCTGCAAATTTCACTCATGAATCAAAGTTCAGATGGGAGTCCATTTTGTCTCCAGGCAGCATACCCTCCAGCCATATCAGTAACGCCTCCATAACCCTGAAGTTGGAAGGCAAAAGCAATAGCTACATTAAATGTACTGGAATGTCGGGCCTTCACAAAAGTGCTATCGGCTCTCTTTTAGCTCAAGTAAGTTAGTGGGTCAAGTTTTTCCTCGCACTTATATACCCACGCCCAATTTAGGCCGAGAACAAACCTGCCCAAAACCTGAGAGATTGTTTTTCAATCTCAGGGTATCCACAAAAGTACCATTAAGGTTCTCATGCCCAAGAACTAATTACGAGCGAAATTTTCCTTCACACTTATTTAGTTAGACTCAACCAATGCAAGATTCCTAACATGGAGATGTTGATTTTGAAGCAAATAGGAATGTTTACTTCCTTTGTGTTATGTATAAATTAATGTCATGAATGATTAAAAACCTAGTTAAAGCGTTAAAGCATGATGTGCTTACAGCAGCTAAAAGATCCGTAGCAGCCATGAGAGACCTTTTCCCGAGTTCACACCCCTGTAAAAACCAGATTCACATTATATCTTCCATGTTCAATGCCAATTGAAGGAGTTTGAAGGCATTAGAATTAGAGGAAATTCAGATGAAGGAACCGACAACAATGATTTCATCGTATTTTCCAAAATGAGCTGATACTTCCTTCAGGAATTCCGGATTCTTTGTCATCCCTGAGTTGAGAGACAAAAGTTTCCAAAAGAAGATCAGTTAATAGAGAAGAAACCACTAACCAGCGAGTAAATGACTAATATTATGTGATTTTAGAGGAAAATTTCAATGGAAACCTGATCCAACCCTGTACAGATATGGAACATTAACAGCCCCAGAGACATGGCTGGCACTGAACTCTTCTGGAGTCCTACACAGAAACCGAATCATTTAACGAAGTTATATACCTACTCAATTTGAGTACACAAATAAGTGTTTGCATATATAAATATATACATACACACACACACCTATTTGTGTTTATTGTTTATTGAAACAAAAGACAAAAGAAGCTCTGTAAATAAACTTTGAAAATTACAGGTAAGATTAAAAGCAAAACCTGACATCCAAGTAACGATGGCCTGCTTGGAGAAGCTCGTGAGCCACTCGAACAGGCACAGAAGTTGGGACCGCAGTGGCCTCCACATTCCCTCTGAGACAAGCCTTCGGGCTTTATATAAATATAAACATAGAAAACCCAATTCAGCAACAAAAAAATTTAAAAAAAAATCGACAAAATTCTTAATTTACACTTGTACTTACCATAGCCTCAAACTCTTGCCACTAATGCCAACATTAAATCGCTGTGAACTCACTGGTAACAAGAACAGGCCCCTGAAAAAAACGAGTTGAAACATCAAACTCAGTAAAATCAATATGACAAACTAGAGCTAACCGACCTGTGATTGAGATTCTGAGGAGAAGGAACAGAAGGGAGCGAAGAGAGAGGAGAGCTGGAAAATGAAAGTAAGGAAGCTGCTTCCATGATTGTGTTCTTCAATGAATGAATACGGATGACTGTTACGATTATTTAATGGCGAAGAAGGATCACGGTGACACCTAAGAGATGACAGTTTTATGGGGGAAAAAAACGACACGAAGGGAAACAAAAGCGGTTAAGATGTTGGGAAGGGCGCAAGAAGACTTGCAATTGCCATCTGCATGGATAAGATTCGGCCTGGAAATTGGCTGGAAGTTTTATCCTTTGAGCACATCTTGCTATGTCTGGTGACTCCCAGACACGTGGCGAATACCCAGATGCGACAATATGAGATATTGTAAATTGGAGGTGGAAATTCGCTCTTAAAAATTTTTGTTGGAAATGGCAAGATAATGATATTATTTATCTTTGCTTGCTTAACACGTGTCAGTTTTTCTAGAACAATTGACAATCTTTACGTCTGTTCTCAATTGTTTAAGAGGAAGATCGTTTCAATGCTCTAATGATCAATAGATCTGTCATACACGTTCTCAATGCTCTAATGCTAATATTGTGAAAGATTAGCTTGTCATCGCAAGGGTAACTTCTATTTGTTGAATGAAAACTCTTTTACTCACTATTATTAAAAGATTAATTTTTATTAAAGATATATCCGAATTAAATTAAACTAAACTCTTTTGAAGTTTGAACGTTCAGTTTAATTGATTGATAAATAATAATACTAAAAAAGATAATATTTCTTTAAAAAAGAAAAATATCATTAAAAATCATTAGAGAAGAAAATTAATTATTAAAAAAAATAAGAATCCTGAAAAAAAAAAATGTTTAGTGAAGAGAAAAAAAAAATCATCATAAACAAAAAAAAAAATCGTTAGTAAGATGAGCTCCATTGTAGCAAATATCAATATACCCTTAAACTTGAACAGAGTCAGAGCTTCAACTCAATTTTGGATTGTTTGATTCAAATATGAATTCAAACCAAAGTCAAATTCACTCAAATTAATCTTATTGGACTAATTGTTTAGTTTGAACATTGGTTATTCTTTGAATAGTGAGATATAGAATTACATATCTATAAAACCATATAGATATATTTTTTAAGGATAAGAGTGAATCTGATTCAAACCCATGATTGGTTTAAACTCAAATCGAATCTAATTTAAACTGGTGTGCAATATTATCTAAAGATTAATTATGATGTAAAATAAAAAATTCTTCAAAATGGTGTATAATGTGATCAACAAGATAATCAATAGACAGATAACACAAGCTATTTATACGAAGATCCAATTCACGATTAACTTGTTATAATTCTAATATGAGTAATACTATGTGTACCCACTTTAAGTATACAAATGTATACACACTCATATGTGTCATCATATGATTGGTTATTGTTTTATTCTTAATTCAATCATCCAATCATATAATGACACATATAAATATGTATATATTTATATATCCAAAATAATTACACATAATTTTATTGTTCTAATATTATTGCTTGTGTTGCACCAAACGTTCGTCCCGTTAAGAACGAGGCTTCGATCTTCAGAAACGCCACCGTACAGTAGTTTTGTACTTCTTTGATAACAACGCTGTTAAATTTGGTGTAATAAAACCATACATAATAAACGCATTTTACAATTTTAATTTTATAATAATTAAACAAAAATTATTATTGACAGTTATTTAATTTTATATTAATTAAAAATTTTAACTAAGAATTGTAGGGCTTTACCCCTGAGGGAACCCTTCCAGAAATTCTCAAAGGCCAGGGCAGAACCCAGGCCTAAGAGGGGGTTTGGAAATAGTTTTCAACCAGCAATAGACGCGCCTCGGTTAGAACCTCACTAGCTGCGTCATTGCCCCAAGCGCAAAGATACTTAAAACTCATTTCTCATCGCCATTTTTATAGCCATTTGCTCTCATCGAGTCACTATGCTCGCTC
The DNA here is from genome assembly GCF_011075055.1 of Mangifera indica. Classification (NCBI taxonomy): domain Eukaryota; kingdom Viridiplantae; phylum Streptophyta; class Magnoliopsida; order Sapindales; family Anacardiaceae; genus Mangifera; species Mangifera indica. The sequence continues at coordinate 949,361 of NC_058152.1, forward strand.
GATGTGGTACTAAAAATATAAATTTCTTCATCTTGTGGCTCCCCAACAGAGGAAACCATACCACTATTGCTGATAGAAATGGGCCTCTGGCCCAATCAACCTTCTTACTTGAGACATTGAAGTCCGCTGGGATATATTCAATTTTTTTTAAGGCTACACATCACTTAATAGACATTAATGGAGTACCATAATTACAAGTAAATTCAAATCAACTAATTTAGTGATTTATTTGAAAAAATCAAATTTAAGTTCTAATAGTTTAATTCAAATTCGAATTAAGAGAATTGTCAAAAACTCAAGCCACTCTTATCCACGTTTGGCTCAGCTAATCTGGAATCTCAAATTAACAATTAATCAAACTAAAAGTAACCATTTTTCTAAATTAACACACAAACCACCAATCCCATTCAAAATAATACGTTACCCTATTGGTCAAATAATCTTATAATGGAAGATGAACATAGCCAAACAAAGTGTAATCTTCTTGGTGGAAAATGGATTAGCAACGGACGGTTGAGATTATAATAGTGATGTCTGAAAACAGAGAGCGTAACGGACGCCAAAGGGAGTGATCCACGTACGTTGTCTGATTCAAGAAAAGGAAGATGCTTCAGAATATTCTCCTTATCTCTCCAATTATCACCGCTTTCACTATAAAAGGCCCTTCCTTTCCTTCGCTTTCTCATTGCCATCACCCTCAACATGTTGCCTGATCTCACACTGTCCATCTCCGAACAACAACAACTCATAGAAAGGCTGGAGGTCTTCAAGATTCAAGGCAAAGATAAACATGGCAATAAAATCCTTCGTATCATCGGGAAATGCTTCCCTGGTATATAATTCTCAATTTTTTTTCTTTTTCTTTAATTGTGTTTTCTTAAGCTGACGTTTTAGGGTTTCCCATGGATGATATATAGCTCGAGATCTGAGTGCTGAAGGGCTGAAGACGTATTTGGAGGAGAGGGTTTATCCCAAATTGGCGAAGAAGCGCTTTGCTGTGTTGTACCTCCACACCGGAGTTCAAAGAAGCGAGAATTTTGTGGGAATTTCAGCTTTGCGATCTATTTACGATGCTATTCCAAGCAATGTTAGAGACAATCTTCAAGCTGTTTACTTTCTTCATCCCGGTTTGCAGGCCCGCCTCTTTCTCGCTACCTTTGGCCGTCTTTTCTTCCATGGAGGGTGAGTTGAGTTACCAGTAACGAGTTACGAATTGAAGCACTTTTAGCGCTTGATTTTTTATTATTAATTAAATGTTGATAATGGAGGGGGGGAATGATTGTGAGTGGTAGGTTGTATGGGAAGCTGAGGTACGTGAACAGGATTGATTATTTGTGGGAGCATGTCAGGAGAAAGGAGGTGGAGATTCCGGAGTTCGTGATTGATCATGATGAGGATTTGGAATGCCGTCCGATGATGGATTATGGGCTGGAGAGTGATCATCCGAGAGTCTCCTGTGCACCCGCACTCGATTCCACCGCCGTGTCTATGTACTCCATGAGATGTATCTCCTAGAAGATGCTGTGGGCCGGCGTTTTATTTTTTGTTAATATTTTTTTCTCCATGGGCCCAGCCCAAGGTTTTGTTTGTAGGGATGGGTTTTGTGAATATATTTAGGCTAACAGCATGAAATCTCAACGTAGTATTAATCTTGGCATCAATATTTTCGAAGCCACGCTAGACGTTAACGGATGGAGGGGGCACTGTGGTCCAACTGATTGCTAGACTGTTTGATTGGTAATCGGCAATTTTATATAATTTATCATTAATTATATAATATAAATTATTTTAACACAAAAAAGTTTGCAAGTGAACTGACCATTTTTGTGGGTAGTTAACGGTTCAACTGGTCAGATTCTCTGGTTAGATTCTGTATTTAAAACAATATTTGACATAATGTTGTAGGCATATTAAAAACTTCTGTAAATTGGGAAAAAGCAAAAAAACTGTACTGTCAAAACCAAACCCTGCTGGCAAGGTAAGGTATGACAGTTTCTGTTTTTAAGTTCATCAAAATAATACAAAGATTGAGAGGTTTATCTATGCTATGGTTATCTAGAGCTTTTCTTGCTCTACCATTGTTTCCAATACGGAACACAAGATTATGTAGGTTAATTTGCACTTTTATGTTTTCAGGTCAATATCATGCACAAAAGCATTTCAAGTACTTGGATTCTATTACCTTATGAAAAATTAGAAGAAACAATTTTTTGCCAATAAAGCACAAGTAGGTAGCTCTTCCAGTAACTTGGCAACTAGGTTTGCAAGCAGCACATGATTTTTTTCCTGGTGATGTAGATACCTAGTTTATAAGATGAAAATAAGTAGGCTTGCATTCTGTATTGTGTAGTGGTCAGATTTTCTAAGAAATCAACACCACAGAAAGCTCACACGGGGAAATTACAAAAGATCACCTGATTGAAGTTGGACATCAATTCTTTTGACAACCTTTTGTGAGAGCTCGAGGGCTGCAACTTCTTGCTCTCAGCCTTGCTTAAGATGAATTCCTGATGCATAGAGCTGATTAATTAGTTGAAATTCCAGTGAGCATCGGATAATGTAAAAGGAGATAGGATTGGCAGGATTGAGGCCAATGAACTAACTATCCTTCTGTGGTCATCCAATCCATGAAACAAACTTCTAGAAGGCAATTGATCAAGGCCAGCTTTACCTAACTCATGGTAATAGGCTTCCATTGATTTTGGAATATTAAAGTGGCAAACCATTTTGACATCTTTTCTGTCTACCCCTTACAAAGATAGATTATAGAGCCATTAGAGACATATGATACTGATGCGTACCTGTTCTGTTTCTGCAGATGATGCTTCAATTTCCAGTCTCCACGAAGTCGGCCTGCCAAGTTTAGTGTAAACAGAATGTGTCTTCTGTGTTGTAATAGCAATTGCAATGTAATGTAATTCAAAGGAACACAACTCAATTCAATGTAAATGACTTCTATTGATAATCAATGAAATACAGCTCAAATGTTCAGTGTTTATTCTGAAATGAATGCTACTGAAATACCAAATGAATTATAACCGAAATACCAATGGAACTTGGCTACAACCATGCCAGTTCCCCCTAGGCCTAAGCCCCCTAAACCCCTGAATTTGTGTTTCTTCCTGGATGCCTTTCTGCTTAGCTTGTTGCCCTTTTTAAAGCAGCAGCCTCTCATTCAAAGCTTGCTTATCTCATTTGTTTGGGTAATCCAGATGAGAGTGATTTGCTTGGTTTATCCCAGTAGATGAGGTTGTTTTGCCTGAGTTATCCAGGTAAATTTGTTAGAATTCCCAACTGCCATGGCTGTAATTGAGCTGGAAGTGAATTTCCTATCTTGCCTCTTCTTTTATAAGTATTGGTGACAGGCGGTCTATCAGATACCTGCATAACAGAACCCACCAACAGTAAAATAAGCAAACAATGACTTATCTGAAATTCATTGAAAGCATTAACAATTAGGTCACATACCATCCTGAAGGAACAGCACTAGCTCAATAATTGTGCTAAGTCCTAAGTCACACTATTTTGAGTTCATGTCATCACCAGGTGCCGAAATATGAAAAAGAACTAAACAGTGCAGCATAAATCACCTGAAAACAAGGGTTCTACATTAAAATAAATACAATAACTGGCATATAAACCAATTTCCTAACAGAGAACTTTTGTATAGAAGATAAGTTCATGTTTATGACACCAAACATAACTCTGAACCTGAGAGCAAGCTATTTTAGGTATTTCGAAGGAGTTTGAGATAAATGAGCACAGGAAAAACGTGGACTTTCAAAATTCAACCATACCCAAGAGCAACTGTAGCCACAACAACTTGTGTGTTGGAAGAAATCCAATCGTCTAATACAATTTATTACTCAAGCCTTCATGATATGAAGAAAATCCACCAGAAAAAAGAGAAGACTTCACGTTATGTCCATAAAAATTAAAGCTTTCTGTGGAAACAAGAAAAGGGTTGCAAAATATTTGGTTACCAGCACAAGAAATGCAGCTTTTGGAAAGATGACGGGACAACTCATCACAAGTTGTGTGTTTGAGACAGCATACAATTGCACATGTATCTCCAATAGACTTGAGTGCATTAGACAAATCTTCATAGGCATCATCCAAAAGATCTTGGCCAGTTATAAAGATTGCCATATTCAACTTAAAAGAAGAAGAGAGAAAAATACTCAAAAATGCTTCGATGAATGGGGAAAGTTCAAACTTTAAAGATAATATAATTTAGTAATGAAGTCAGTTCTTTTCCACAGGGCGGATTAACCTGACTCACTTGGGAGCAGCAGTTGCTGTCAATGCCAATAACGGTACATCTGGAAAGCAGTTCCTCAAATATGAGAGCTTATGGTAAACAGGCCTGTAAGTAAATTAAAAAACAAGAATAGAAGAGCTCAAGCATGAAAGTTTCAGCGGCATTAAGTCCAACATAAGCAATAAGAAAATGGAAAATTCAACCAAATTCATAAAAGAATGTCATAAAAGTGGGGGAAATTCACTTGTTGCTCATCAATTCAGTAGATTACAAACCTGAAATCATGGCCAGCGATGAGATGCAATGTGCCTGAAATTTTGAAAAAAGCAGTGAAATAATTCAGCAGCTATTCCTTTCTCCTTCAATGCCATCACTTGGTTTACCTAAACTTTTAAAAACATCCATGAAAGATATCCAACACCTCGCTGTTTATCCCTAAATTGAGCGTGGCCGTAATGCCATCTCAAGAGTTTCACTGGAACTCCATTTTCGAATATATTCTTCTTCTTCTTTTGGTTCTCACTTCTACTTTTCATTGCCAATGGTGTTTAACCCTGACTAATTCACTAGGAATTGGAGAAGCTTTTCGAATTTCGCGGCGATCCAGTTGGAGTGGATTGTGGAGTCGAAACGGCGCCGTTTAACTTGGAAAACTATGTCTCCTTGAATCCGACGTCGTATAGCTGTCTTAATTGTAACAGATGATGACGTGTCTGGCTTTTGGCCTTCACTCCACTCTGTTCTTCCCTAACTCCACAAAAACTCAGAGCTTTATCAAATTCACACACCCAAATCTTCGTTCAAACCCAACATTCGACTTCTTCTTCGTTATTAAGAGGTAAATTTGTTATACTTTTTTACAGCTATAGTTTTTTTTTTGCTTTAGTTCTTATAATGATGAAAGATGTTATGGCGGTTAAGTGAGCTTGTGGCTTCTGTTGAATTAAGTCACTGTCGCTAATCATCCTTCAGGAATCAAAATTTCCGATTCTCTGTCAACATAAATTCTACTTGATTTATTGGACTTGCCCATATCTTGAATTTTATATTATCTTTTGCATTTCATATAAAATTTATGCGTTAAGACTTCATTTGAGTTCATTGGACTTTCCATCATCTTAGTTTTTGCATACTTATATTTTATTAAGTGAGCAGTGTTAATTGATATTTGTCAAGATTATGGATGTTGTTGACAGAGATGGTGTTCTGGTGCTGGGGTCGACCGTCTCCTCAAGATCAGAAGGCTTGCATTGACAAGTAAAAGAATTTGACTTTGAATTCAATTTTTGTTCTTTCTCCTGAAATTGCAACTGTTTTTGGTGTGTAATGTATATGTCCAATTGTACCAGTAACGGTTAATTATTAACAGGTCTAGTGTCTTTAACTATGATGGCAAGTACAGAGGAGCAACTGCTAAGCCTGCATCTAAACTTAGAGAGGATATGGAGCTCTCAAAAGATGGCTTCTTAATCAATCATGCACGTGTTTTGGTTGGTTCAGGCCACGATACTTATGAGAAGAGCAAGACAGGTCTTAAGACATGGAGGTGTGTGGGTTTCTTTCAAAACATATTTATGTAACATCTAGTGAGAAGAAGAACCCAGTGGAATTAATTTGTTGAATTTGCAGACATTTTGAGTTGAATTGGGCATTTGTTGATCCCGAGACCCCAATACAAAGTGGGGCCAAGTTCTGTGTTTGTGTTAAGGAGTTTCTTCCGTGGGTCATGATGCCTCTTCAAGTGGTTTATATAAATGAAAGTAGACGAGCAAAAAAGCCTGTGGCTTCATTCGGTTTCGGTAGTGGAACCCTTCAAGGTCACCTACTTGTAAGTGTATTTTTCCTTGCTGCAGTTATATGTATTCTTCTTAGAAATTAAAGTTGGAAGGAAACAACTTTAGTCCTTTCATATATTTTGCCTAATCATATAAATACATCATCCTCTTTCGAGATGAGCTAGGTTAACAATTTAGGCAAAATCACTCAAGAAATAAAATTTAGAGTCCTATCATTAATAGTTTCATTGGACAATATCAAAATAAGCACGATCGTAGCCAGGTTGGCTTAGCTTATAGCTCTTTTAACAAAGAAAATTTTTTAGCTGATTTTGTTTTAATTTCCTGACAAGTAGATTTGTTTTGGATCTACGTGGATGTATTACTTAATGTATTTGGAAGCCAAACAAAAGGTACGAACCAAATAAAAGGTATAGATGTGGAGTTCTACCATAAAATCTTCCAACTTTTCTTCCAAAGGTTTGATGAAAAAGTGGATTTCCATGCCTAATTGGCTTCTGGATGATATCTATGGGCTGATTTACATATGAAGAGTAGGTAAATTCCTGCTCAAGGGTGATGTTTAGAGCTTAGAGCTACTTGCAAGTTCTAAATTGCACTGAACATTGGTGTATTGTTATCACACTAGATGTCCATGACTGTGATAAAGACTTCTGTTTAGCATGTGAATTTTTTGTATTTAATGTGAATGCTTTGTATTCACGTTTCTTGTCACCAAACAATTTATCACATTTCATTTCTTTTATTGACCTTAAGTAGCTCAGAATTTGTGTTCCACCAATTTTTGTCCGGTTGAAACATCAAAGGTGAAAAATCATGTGCTTATGGGATTACTCACCCTTCCATAGTCACGAACTCATAGGTTTGCCAAAATTGTTCACTGACTCACGTCTTAATGAGGGTATAATGTTACAGGAGAAAGGAAAATACCATTGTTCTGGTCACCTATGCATTATCTTAAAGTGTTAAGCCAAATCTTAATGCAGTTATACTGCAAAAAAACAAGGGAAACTACTTTTGTTTTCTGTCATCTCCATAGGTTCTTAGAAGGCTAGCTGAGAAGAGCTGCTGTATCTGAGACTTACAATTTATTATTCTTTTAGTGTTGCAATGTATATAAACACAGACTATACTAACAAGACATAAATTTGCCTAAATACAGGCTGGGGAAGAGCGCTTTTCAGTTGAGCTGGATGAAGATAACCAAGTATGGTATGAAATACTTTCCCTCTCAAAGCCAGCACACTTTCTGTCATTTATTGGATACCCGTATGTGCAACTAAGGCAGAAGTATTTTGCTCAGCAATCTGCCAATGCAATTAAGAAACATTTGGCTGCTTCATGACTGCATGTATGTTGCAATTATGTATGTTAGATGTAAACTCTACTGTTAACATTTGTTCTGCTTTGTTACCAAGAGCTGTGGTATCATGGTGTTTAATGATTGATGACTTGACAACCCCACATTATAATCTGTCATATGATCCCATGAAGGCATGGTACTTTCTCATTGGCTGCTCCACTACCCCATGTTTACAGCCCCATGGCAGTTTTTCGCAAATACTTTCCTCATGACACTAAACTTCTTCACAAAACTGTCGGTGAAGTAACTGTTAACTGTCTGCTTTCCCTCATCTCTTGAATTTTGAAAGCTCAGTACTTAGTGGAGTAGATCTGGTTTAAATTGTTTTGGTACGGCTAACAGCTATGCCTTAATAGCTTGTGTTTTAACTAGAGCCTTGCATTGACCAATAATGTTTTAGTTTGAGCCATTTTAACAGAGAATATTTTTTCTATAATCGTTGTACATCAACACATGTAACATACGTTTTCACTCTCTAATTGATTGGTTGTAAATACGACAAGTGTATCAAAGATATTTCCATAAGATGATTGTTTAGCTGATTGGATTTTGATGTTGAAGTGAGAGTTTTATGAATCAAATCCTTTTTGTATTAGGGAATCAGTTTAGTTGCAGTAAGGGCACAAATTCAGATGATGTTTAACATTCCTACTTGTAGTGCATGACTAAATAAGTTTGTGGAATAACGTTCTAGTTTTCACATATCCAATTTCTCACTAGTTAGGATTGTTAACCACAGTAAAGCGCTAATCCATAGGGAGACCAGTAGCTGACAAAACCTACACAGATTTTACCCACTCTGTCCGAGTAACCTTGACTTCATAGTTAAGATTATTTTGGGTGAGCAGGAAGAAGATAACTAAATGAGCAAAATCAAGTTTGTTTCAAGTACCTGCATATTTAGCTTACAGGGAAGTGTTGGCTCGGTAGTGGGGAGTAGTTTTTCCAATGGTTATATGTATCATTCTCTTTCGTTCTCTCTTGGAGTTTGAGAGAGAGTTTTGTGTGTAAAATTTGATCAATTATTAACTAGATTTTCCCTACAGGATTATTAGAGATTTAGAGGGTGTAGTGATTTGTTAAGTGCATCACGAATCCTGTAACATTGGATGTACTTATTATTAGTACACGTAATTTTACTAATGACAATGGAAAGTACAATTCCTGAAACATATATGTATAGCTTCTGAATATTAAAGATCTTATTGAATACCAAGCATTCATGGTACATCACTGGCGATGAAACAGATGATTAAGCTGTAATGGTGTTTATTGCTACTTGATCTTTCTGATAAGATTCATAAGCCACAGCACCAAAGTTTTTGACATTTTTATACAACCTTGGTCTTTCTTCATTCACCAGCCCATCCACCACTCCAATCTCTTTATCTACCTCTGCTTCACTCACAACCGCCACTGACATCCTCAGCTTTTCAGGATTTGTCACCACCCGATGCAGTGGGCTCTTGAATATACCATTACTCATTATCTGCATATGCACAATTACGTTCATGAAGCTCAATTCAGTTTAAAGTTTACCAGATTGATCATAATTACCTGCATTTGATCCCCGAGATTGATGACAAGAGCATCAGGAACTATGGCAACCTTAAACCAGTTGCCATCAACACGAACTTGAAGACCTTCCACTTCTTTATCTTGCAGAAGAATTGTGATTCCTCCTCTATCTGTGTGAGGTTTGACACCGAGAACAAGATCAGGTCTTGAACAAGGTGGGTAGAAATTAAACCTTGCTCGAACTGGAGCTCTCTCTCCAATCATCTTCAAGAAGCTGTTCTCCTCCAAGTTCAGTGACTTTGCGATCGCCTTGTATAGTGTTTGCTCTAGAAACCTTACCTTCTCGGCATATTCATTTAACATCTCCCTGAAGATCAGGTATGGAAAGTTAAATCTTTGTTATGTTCAGAGATTATATATTATAAATGAATGTCGATAACCTGAAACCAGAAGGATTTTGTGGCCAAAAATGAAGGTTTCTTGTATCTTCCGGAAAAATCCAAAGAGAAAGACGATCAGACCAGTCCATTACTTGGTTTTCAGATACTATCATGTTGCTTCCATAGCCTTCAATCTGGTCAGTTGCTCTGGCATATTTCTGCTTCTCTTCCATTGGAAGCTCGAAAAATTGCTTCCCGAGCTCACGAACTTGATCAAGAAATGAACTCGAAATCCCATGGCCGATTACCTGCCACTTAAAACAATCACAAAAGCAAAAGATTGAAAACCCTGAATTCCATTTAGAAAGTTAAATGCATTTAACCTGGAAGCATCCTGCAGAGCTGAGAGCGGATCTGAGCTTCTCTAGTTCATTGTGAGCATCAGCTGGTGGAGAGGAAGGTGAGAATAGACTGATATCAATGACTGGAAATGGACCGTATGGAGGAGAAACATCTATAGACCCAAATATGGATTGCTTAAGAACATATTGCGGCGGCGGCGGTTCATCGCCGTTTGTGGAACACTCTTAGACGGTGAAACGATCTGTTCAGGTTCAAGAGCCATCGTTGTTGTCGGTAGGTAGTCGCTGTCTCATGTTTCGGTGCTATTATTACTCTGATTGTTCTGCTGTGATCGGGGCCTGATAAATGCTATTCTACCCAAGGTATGAAGAAATAACGATTCCCAACTTTGAATTTGAAAAAGATATTTTTCCACCCACCTAATCAAGGTAACTGTATTTTTCTCTAATGTTTAAAATATTGCAATATTACCGTACTGAACTATAAACCGTATTATAGGATATAAATGCCATTTTTTAAGACTTATTAGGGATAAATAGATATTTTTTCTTATTTTATTTTAAAAATTATATATTCATCTTGTATATTTTGAAAACATAATTGCAGCTTTAATGTTTTTAAATATGATATTTATATTTCTAATTTATCACGTTTATGTCAGGGTTTTGGGTGTAATTGTTATTTTTTAAAATATTAAAATTTTAATTTTTTCAAAAACACTCCCAAATTTAATTTGAATTTCTAAACCCCTAAAAAATTTATTAACACCTTTAACATTTAAAAAAAGATAGTTTATCTTTCAAATATACGATTATATGTTATTGATATTCTTATCTATATTTTATTAGTAATTTTTTTACTATTTCTAATTGAAATTAATATATTTTAAAATATAAAATTATTTAATAAATTTTTTGTAACAAAGTTTTATAGCTTGTGAGTTTTTTGTATCTTTCAATACATTTATAAAAAAAAAAAAAGTAGAACAGATTTTTTAACAAATTTAGTGAATGGGTGAGAAATAGATTTTCCTAACTTAAAGGATGACAAATTATTTTGTCAAACCTTGTGTGGGAAATATTGTCAGCGACATATTTGCCTATAACAGACAATCATTGGGCCAAAGGACTATTTTCCATCCAAACTATGCGGAATTCTCAAAGTTTTCTCCATTAACTATGAAAATATCGTTTACCCACCTATGACAGGTTAAATTTAACAGAACCCTAACGCTTGAAAATTTTATCTCTTTTTGTCCCCCTAAACTTTAAAAACTAAAAGTTTCTCTCAACCTAAGTTTTAAAAAATGACAGTTTCACCCTAGGATTTCGTTTTGAAATCTCCGACGACATCTCCGGCTCCATTGCCGATGGCCTCTCTCTTCCGAAGCATCCTCTCTTTTCGATGATCTCTTTCCTTCTATTTGAACGCCCGATTGGCGTCAGAGAAACTTTGATAGACGAAGAACTTCGTCGGGGAATATTTATTAAGTGTTTGACATATTTAAAATAATTCAAAATTGTTAAGGGCAATTTAGTATTTAAAAATTCAGAAAATAATATAAAGGAAGGGACGAGCCAAAGAGAAGACCACAAAGATATATCTATTGTGATCATTGTCTTGTTGTTGATTGAGAGGATTTTAGTTTTTCTTGTCCTTATCATTGTCTCTTCTCTTATTGAAAAATTCCCTTTCAGTTTGGAAGAGATAGACTAAGGTCTTGATTTGGAATGTTGAATCGTCATCCTTTCGTGTCACGCCAAATTTATTATTATTTTAATGTAATTCAGATTTTATATTTAATGATTAATTATATAAATATATTTTAAGTATTTTTTTAAATATTTATTTAAACAGTTTTCCGTGTGATCATCGGTCAATTGATTTAATCACTGGTTGAACCAAACTGAATCTTCCATCAAATCAATGTCTAATTTGAGTATGAAAACATTACTTTCTTACCTTCCTTCAAAAGGGTAAGTTAGAAATTCATGGTCTAAGTTCAAATAAATAAAAGAGACGTAAGTTTAGTTCTAGTTTGTTGGATGGACTTGGATTGAAAAACTGAATGGGGTTTTCTTGTTTACCATCAAAAACTGACGTTGAAAGCTGTCAGTAGCTAATTATTTAGAGTTTTGAAATGGGGGAGTTGACAATTTACTACCAAGTTGGTTAAAAAGTGGCAGACGAGCCACATCACCTAGAGAGAGGCCTGAAAAATACATGCAGCGATGCCACATCGACTACAGAGAAAACAGAACACTCGAATAGCTATTATAAAATAACGCTTAAGCTTCATCAACAGTCATCCAGCCGTGCGGTGAGCACAAAGCGAACTATTCTTTCGCCTTTTACTAAAGAATACCGTGTGCTCGCCGCAGACAGCGGCATACGGCAATTTTTGAAGGGTTTCCTATTATTGGAAACACCTACAATCGCAGTTGAATAGTTCTGATAATAAGTATTTTCTTGTTTGCCTGGGTACGAGTGGACTCTGTGTCTGGGGCTAATTGTCAACCATTCAGCTCCTCACGGTAGGCGGACGCTGTGGAGGACGTGTTGGTGCTGGGATTTTTGAAGAAAGAAGAGTTCTGATGATGCTGCATGATTGAATAGCGAAAAGCAAATTAAAGCAACAGTTGCTCTAATTCCACCGGGAGACAAGCTGAATAACTACTCGACCCAAGTTGGTCTAGGCCAGAAGATCTTAGAATAGCCTGGAAAAGCGGAGAGACCTCCAACCGTGCCATCCTTCAAGTCAAAAATCCCACTATCGGTTCCAGGGTGACAATCGGTAACTTCAAAGGGACCATGTTTGAAATAAACACTATTCCCTTTGCATCCAGGAAACTCTTTAGCCGAAAGAGAGAATGAAGAATCATTGCCAACGAAAAACACTGAATCCTCCAATCCATCCATCACCTGAACCCACTCACATTTCTCTTCATCAAGCTTGTAAACCTTGAATTAAATTGGTTCCACCCGCATTTGCCATCTCTGGATGATCAGAAACAAATCCTGACAGAACTTTAATAAATAGGACGAATCCCAAAAACGTTCAATCTGCAAAGGAACAGAAACTTGAGATACGGTTGAAGACTTGGAGCCCACAGTTACGGCAACACCAGTGGACATCAAAGCATAGAACTTTTCATTATGAAAAATTATATCAAGAGAGTGGTCAGAACCAACGTCTATTTTGGTCCATTTCTTGTCTACATATCTCCACATTAGTGCCATTGCTGGAATTATCGTCATAACGGCGAACCCATCATCATTCTAATCGAAGCTTGATGACACAGCAGCCTTACTGAAAACAATAGGCTTCCTTCTATTAATACCTTTACCTTGATAAACTTGTTCAATTCTATAGGCTTTAGCCACTTCCTTGATCCCATAATCCAACACGTCCAAAGACCGTGGTAGCTTTCCGACTCGGATACCTTGTTGGACAAGTTTCCCAGACGATGTCTAGATGGTGGATCCTCTAATCGAACTTTGCCGGAGTTCAACTCTTCACATTTGAGCAACCATGTATCTGTAATTTGGTGTGGATTGGAGCTACTTGGCAGGGGTCCGATTGCATAGTAAGTGAACTCAGCGAGCACCAAGTGTCCGCGATGGGTTGGAATTGATGGGATGGAAAATTTAAGGTCCTTGTGCGGAGATAGAGTTTTTGGCGGAGGAGGAATCGAGGAGTGAAATGAACTACAAACGGCACAAAAACGGAGTGTGTCGATACTCATGGGAAGAAGCTCTGCAATGGAGGCAAGAACGTGGTCCTGAAGACTGGACCAATCAGGTGTAGTGGTATCCATTCTTGGCAAAAATTGGTGACTTCTGAGATACAACAGCAGATAGAAGGAGAAGATGGTGTTGAAGAAGACGATGAAGAGTTGAATTAATAAACAGCAGTGCAATTCAGAAGTCAAACTTTCACATGACAAGAATATACTTGCCATGGAAGCCAAGCCAAGCAAAATCCTGAATAATTAATGTTGGATCTTGATTTTAATAATCAAGAGAAGATTTTAATATCCTGAAAATTAAATTGGAAAATACATAAATAAATTTTCAGTAGGATTTCTTGAATAGAGCTTACCCAGGTACCCTTGTTCATTTTAAATGTATAGCTGCACATGGTACACCAGCCTCTGCAATTAAGCTGCAAATGAAGAAAACTTGAAATAGAGGACTTCAAATCAAACAAATGAGATGGAAGAATGAAATCCATGTTTGTAAAGTACTGAGAATAGTTTTGAGAATCCTGTCAAAGGTAGAAGACAATTCATAAGGAACAAAAATTTGATGTCACATATTTAAAAAGATTACGTATAAAATAGAGCCAATGGAATAAGGTTGAGGGAAGAACAATTCAAACTCAAATTACAAGAGATGTCATTTGGAAGAGTATCACTGTATTGAGTGACCAAATAAGTGAATTTAGTTATTCATTTCCTGAAAGAAATCAAGGTCTCATTTATAATGAATTTCCCATCACTAAAATAATACCCGATAGGCAAATAACACATTGATTAACTATGTTGAACAAATTACAGAGCCAGAAATTAAATAGCTCAATATGCACAAGCGGTCATGGGCTATGCCATTCCTTGAATTGTCATCATAACGTCGAACTTATCCTCATTTTTATTGAAGCAAGAAGACACAGCAGCCTTACCAAAAACAACAGGCTTCCTTCTATTAATACCATTACCTTGATAAACTTCTTCAAGTCTACAGGCTTTAGCTACTTCCTTGACCCGATAATGAATTATTTAGTTTTATGAAATGTAGGAATTTACTACTAAGCTGGTTAAAAAGTAGTAGAAGAGCCATATCACCTAGAGTTAGGCCTGAAAGATGCATACAACAATCCCACATTGATTAAAGAGGAAACGGAACACTCGAATAGCTATTATAAAGTGACGTTTTAGCTTCATTCACACTCACGCAGCCGTGCAATGAGAATAGAGCAAATTATTCTTTTACCTTTTACAATAGAATACTGTGTGCTTGCCGCAGACAGTGGCATACGCTTATTTTTGGAGGGTTTCCGATTACTAGAAACACCTACAGTCTCAGTCAAAGATTTTTTTAGAACAAGTGTTTTTTTGTTTGCCTTAGCAGCTGATGTTTACTATACAATTAGATTCTGCATCTGGCTTGGGGCTAACTTTTACCATTCAGCTTTCCTGGTGGCAGTGAGAGGCGTAGTTGGGGACACTGATGCCTTACAGAGAATAAAGATGGCGGAGGATTGATGGATATGGATGGTGGGGTTGATTAGCAGGAGCTGGATGATACTGCGGTGGAGAAGACTGCTTAGAAGCAGACCCACTACACATTGGGTAATGAATCATTTGTCTTCCCTATTGATATTTCACCACAGGCTGGAAAGAAACTGGAATGTGCACATGCTTCATGCTCAAGAACTGCCTGTTTCCAAGCGGTCATGCATATTGGGTTTTCATCAGTTGACAGGGGTCCCTTTTTTCATCAACTGGGCTGTAAGTAGGTGCAGTCTTTTTCTACTGCGGCATCATCATATTCTTTTCATCAAGTGGGCGAAAGTGACACTTATAGAGGACAAAGAAAGAGAGGACGAACTGAGTTTATTGATTTGATCCAATAAAACGAGAAAATTCAACCATGATTGTAATTGGAAAACTAAACCCCTTATTTATACTTGAGCTGAGCTCCTAATCTCATACTCAGCACCAAAGAAATTTCCATGAGAGTTGATTGAGAAATTTTATTTTTAAATCAAATGCAAGAAATTAGGGATTTTGGTTGATTGGAGATTTATCCGTAAATCAAATACAAGACATTAGGGATTTCGACTTTGTCAGAATTCCCTAAAACAGATCCAACAAATGGATATGCAGAAAACTTGATGCCCATCACTCCAGGATTAAAATTCTTTGCTTTAGAAGAAACTCAATGTTATAAAAACTTTGTGAATCTCTAAAGCACATGTTTTCAGCCATCTTATAGAAGAAAATCTAACTACAAGTAATGAATTTTTAGTTGTTGGAAAGCATAAATCTGTCAACATTACCAGGAAATTCACTATGCAGTCTCAGTCATAAATATGTTTAGCCTCAGAAATTAATACATTTTTTAGAGCAACAGAGATAGAAAACATTACACATAAGGCTGAGACAAAATGCTCAATAAATTTTGAATTAAAATTCCAGCAACAGTTGCTCTAATTCCTCCCAGAGACAAGCCGAATCACTACTCAACCCAAGTTGGCCTAGGCCAGAAGATTTTAGAATAGCCTGGAATAGCAGAGAGACTTTCAACTCTACCATCCTTCATGTCAAAAATCCAAGCATCTGTTCCAGGGCAACGATGACGACGTTTGAAATAAACACTGTTCCCTTTGCATCCGGGAAACTCTTTAGCCGAGAGAAAAAATGAACAATCATAGCCAAAAAAAAACACTGAATCCTCCAATCCATCCCTCACTTGAACCCACTCACATTTCTCTTCATCAAGCTTATAGACCTTAAATTCAATCTGTTTAACTGGCCATTGCCGTCCCTTAATAATCAGAAACAAACCCTGAGAGGACTTCGCTAAAAAGGACCGAACCGGAAAACGTTCAATCTGCAGAGGTATAGAAACTTGAGATACGGTTAAAGACTTCGAGTCCACAGTTACAGCAACACCAGTGGACTTCAAAGCATAGAACTTTTCATTATGGTAAATTATATCAAGAAAGTAATCAAAGCCAATGTCTATTTCAGTCCATTTCTTGTCTACATTTCTCCACACTAGTGCCATTCCTCGAATTATCGTCATAACAGCAAACCCATCATCAATCTTATCGAAGCTTGAAGACGCAACAGCCTTACTGAAAACATTAGGCCTCCTTCTATTGAAACCATTACCATGATAAACTTGTTCAAGTCTATAGACTTTAGCCACTTCCTTGATCTGATAATCCAACAAATTTAAAGACCATGGTAACTTTTCTAACTTGGGTACCTTCTTGAATCTTAGACGATATCTAGTCAGTGGATCTTCAAATCGAACTTTGCCAGAGTTCAAGTCTTCACATTTTACCAACCATGTATTTGCAATTTCGTGTGAATCGGAGCAACTGGGAAGGGGTCTGATAGCGTAATAAGTGAACTCGGCCAGCACCAAGTGTCCTTGATGACGAACTGAAAGTGATGGTATGGAAAATTTAAGGTTATTGTGGGGAGAGAGAGTTTTTGGTGGAGTAGGAATGGAGGAGCGAAATGAACTACAAACAGCACGAAAACGAAGTGTGTCAATGCGCGTGGGGAGACGTTCTGCGATGGAGGCGAGAAGGTGCTCAGGAAGACTGGACCAATCAGGGGTAGTGGTCTCCATTCTTGGCAAAATCTGGTGACTTCCGAGATACAACCGCAGATACAAGGGTTGAATTAACGACCAGTGGAATACTTGCCCTGGAAGCCAAGCAAAGCAAAATACCAAAAATTAATGCTGGATCTTGATTTAATATTCAAGAGAATTTTATTCATAACAAAAATATGGAAGTTAAAATCTTGTATGCTTCTATTGATCTCATACGTTCCTATTCAAAGAAATTAAAAGAAAAAAAAATTGCCAAATATCCAGCATAATAAATTTGTAATCAGCTTTATCCAGTATCACAATACTATATGTAATTAAACCAATTACAATACATAAACAAAATTTCACCAGGATTTCTCGAAGAAAACTTACCCGAATACGTTCTAACGTAGGATCAGAGTAGTTAGGGTTATGATATCATTCACAAGAACACGATTATGAATGCAATGTTTCTTGAGAAAAACTCAATTGAAATTTATTGATGATATGATGAATTGATTAATTTATGAATTGAATTACAAAATTCATGCCTTTATATAAATTTATTTTCTTAACTAGACTAGGAAAACTTATAAAATTAGGAAAACCTATTTATCCTAGTTTAAGTAGAATTAGTAATGTTAATTAATTTCAAATTTTAAGGTATTATGATTATAAGAAATAATATTAACAAATTTTTAACTAAAGTTTAGTTTTCCTAAATAAATAAAACCCTGACCGGATAGGAATTTGACTTAATAATTAATCTTATGAAAATAAGAATTTGACTTTAAATTAAATATTTAGTGCCATTAAGAAAATTAAATTAAACTAAACTCTTCACAACTAGAATATTTGACTCTACATGGTTGTCACCACATGCCATATAAACAAGTCGGATCACTTTATCATATCACTATGTTATGCTAAACATATTATCACATCATTTTTAGTTTCCAGGTAATCTATCTATCTACTTTTTTGTCTTTCTCTCGTTAATCTTCTTTTGACCTATTTTCATTCCATATTTTAGGCTATTTTTCTTACACAAATTGAATGTCTTGGTCCCCATCAAGTACCCTTACTCATTTTACATGTATAGCGCTATTAGTACACCAGCCTCTGCAATTATGCTGCAAATGAAGAACACATGGATTCCTATTTTTCATCATCAACTGGGCTGTAAGTTTGGTGCAGTCTTTTTCTACAGCAGCATCATCAGATTATTTTCTTCAAAAATCACAGCACTACACTGGTTGATGGCATAATGTGGCTGTAAGAAATGCTTCAGCTAAACTAGAACAGGTAAACTTCATTGTAAGATTCTAGATTACTGCGAGCAAAATTAGCCTTCTAGCCTTGAGTCTTTGGAAAGCTGATGAAGTTGAGAAAACTAGTCGTATAATCATCAAAACGAAAACAGATCAATGTGCTTCAAGTCATTGGAAAGTAATTGCCTTGAGAGTCTTTTCCAGGGTGACGATGAGTCACTTCAAAGGGACCATGTTTGAAACAAACAGAATTCCCTTAGACCCTGCAAAAATAATTCAGTTGGTTCAAGTTGCCATTGCCAGCTCTTGATCGTCAAAAACAAATCCTGAGAAGAGTACTAAATATAACCAATTTCAGAAAATGGTCCAACATTTTTATTAATAACGGGTTTAACCTGTTTTGGGTGAAATTGTTGAACTCCGATTTAGATTGGATATTCATTACTTTATGAAACCTTTTAATTTATTTTTCTTTTGAATGTGAGACTTATCAACAGTCCCCTTGCGTGTAATTAGTTACCAGTTGACACTTGTCATACATGAGATGGGCATCTAAACTTGGTGTGACTCTTCTTAGCTTAGCTCAAAATATTGTCTAGCTATTCTTGTCTAGTTTATGAGTTTACCTAGGTTTTAACCCAAGGATTTTATTTCTTTCAATTCAGCCCGTCATGCTCAAACGGATGGACTCAACCCAAAACACAATTTGGCTCTTTTTGGTTAGCTCATCTAAGCATGGATTTGACTTTTCTCAGTTTATCCAAAAATAAGATCTAACTTTTCTTGACTAGTTTGTGAATCCATCGAGTTTTAACCCATGGATGTGGTTTTTTTCAGCTTGATTCACCAAACTCAAAACGGGAAAATTTTCAAATCGTCATTCTTCTTTCAAGTTTTATACAGATCCAAATGCAACCTCTAAGCAGTAAACTAATAATTTCAACAACAAAATCATCATTCAGAAGAATATAAGAACCAGCTATAGCAATTTAACATCTCAAATGAACTAGTTGACACATGAAGAATGAACTACACTTACTATGAAACACTGCAACAAAGAGATAAACTTCTTATAGAATGAAAAGAGTAGGATGAAATGTGAACTACAATGCTTTGAAAGACGTTTGAGCTTCTTTTAAAAGTATAAATATCTTATAAAAGAAATTCTTATCACAAATGATGAATTAATAGTTATCGAAAAATATGAATCTGCCCTGAGACAGAACAGCGTAAAAATTCCCAAACAAGGTGAGTCCAACATTCCCAGGAAATTCACCATGCAGTCTCAGTCATCCAGGAGACAAGCTGAATCACTAATCGACCCAGGATGGCCTAGGGCAGAAGATTTTAGAATAGCCCGGAAAATCTGAGAGACCTCCAACTGTACTGTCCTTCAAGTTAAAAATCCCACCATCAGTTCCAGGGTGACAATCATTAACTTCAAAGGGACCATGTTTGAAATAAACACTATTCCCTTTGCATCCCGGAAACCGTTTAGCCGAAAGACAGAATGAACAATCATCGCCAACAAAAAACACTGAATCCTCCAATCCATCCATCACCTGAACCCACCCACATTTCTGTTCATCAAGTTTATAAACCTTGAATTCAATTGGTTTAACTCGCCATTGCCATCTCTTGATAATCAGAAACAAACCCTGAGAGGACTTTACTAAATAGGACCAATCCCAGAAACGATCAATCTGCAGGGGAACAGAAACTTGAGATACAGTCAAAGACTTGGACTCCACAGTTACAGCAACACCAGAGGACATCAAAGCATAGAACTTCTCATTATGGTAAATTATATCAAGAAAGTAATCAAAACCAATATCTAATTTGGTCCATTTCTTGTCTACATTTCTCCACACTAGTGCCATTCCTTGAATTATCGTCATAATGGCGAACCCATCATCAATCTTATCGAAGCTTGAAGACACAGCAGCCTTATTGAAAACAATAGGCTTCCTTCTATTAATACCTTTACCTTGATAAACTTGTTCAACTCTATAGGCTTTAGCCACTTCCTTGATCTGATAATCCAACAAGTTCAAATACCGTGGTAACTTTTCTGACTCGGGTACCTTGTTGGACAAGTTTCCCAGACGATGTCTAGATAGAGGATCCTCAAATCGAACTTTGCCAGAGTTCAACTCTTCACATTTGACCAACCATGTATTTGTATTTTGGTGTGGATTGGAGCTACTGGGTAGGGGTTTGATCTCGTAATAAGTGAACTCGGCGAGCACCAAGTGTCCGCGACGGCCTGGAAGTGACGGCATGGATAATTTAAGGCCCTTGTGCGGAGATAGAGTTTTTTGCGGAGGAGGAATGGAGGAGCGAAATGAACCACAAACAGCACGGAAACGAAGTGTGTCAATGCTCGTGGGGAGACGTTTTGCGATGAAGGCGAGAAGGTGGTCTGGAAGACTGGACCAATCAGGGGTAGTGGTCTCCATTCTCGGCAAAATCTGGTGACTTCTGAGATACAACAGCAGATAGAGGAGTTGAATTAATGAGCAGAGCAATTCAGATGTCAAACTTTCACATGGGAAGATTATACTTGCCGTGGAAGCCAAGCAAAGCAAAATACCAAAAATTAATGTTGGATCTTGATTTTAATTTTCAAGAGAAAATTTTATTTATAATAAAAATACGAAAGTTAAAATATTGCATGGTTCCATTGACCTCATATGTTCTTATTCCAAAAAAAAAAAAAAAAAAAAAAAGAGGTGTCAAATATCCATCATAATAAATTTTCACGGGGTATTGATACAAGACAAACGTAATTGGGATTATGATACTGTTAAAAAGATGATTGAGGAACAATGCTTAAGAGTGTAATGTTTCTCGAGAAAAATTCAATTGAAATTTAGTGACAATTTGATAAATTGATTGATTTATTAATTAGTTACAAAATTCAAGTTTTTATATAGATTTATATTTTTAGTTAGACTAGAAAAATTTATTCATACTAGTTTGAATTAAATTAGGAATATTAAAAAATAATATTGATAGATTTTTAACTGAAATTCACCTAAACAAATAATTATAATTAACTCTTTATTTATTAAATCAAAATATGACTTTTTAAAGGCTTAATAATTATCCCATAATAATATAAATTTGACTTTAAATTAAATACTTAATACTATTAACTAATTTAAATTAAATTAAACTTTTCACGAGTAAGAAATTTGACTCCATATATTTTATCACTTAAACATACCATTACATGCCACATAACAAGTCATATCACATTAAACAAGTTGTCATACATATCATTTACTTGTCTTCTCTTTTGTTTTTATTTGATTTTTTTAATGTTTTCGTTATTTTTTTTTACCTTTGTTTATTTTATATTATAATTTTGTATTTTTTACACTAGTTGAATGTTTTGGTCTCCATTAAGTACCCTTAATCACTTTACATGTGTAGCTGCACTTGGTACACCAGCCTCTGCAATTAAGCTGCAAATGAAGAAAACTGGAAATAGGGAACTTTAAATCAAACAAATGAGTTGAAGAATGAAATCCATGTTTGTAAAAAGCTGTGAATAGTGTTGAGAATCCTGTCAAGAGTAGAAGGCAATTCATAAGAAATTTTTTGTCAGATGCCCAGAAAGAGAACATATAAAAAAAAGCCAAAGGAATGAGGTTGAAGGAAGAATTATTTAAACTTAGATTACAAGAGATGTCATTTGGATAAGCATCACTGTATTGTGTGACCAAATAAGTAATTTTAGTTATGTCCACAGTAATGATAAAATCATAGTTTCTACCGAATGATACAAAGAGTTGAAAAAAGTCAACAAGCATCCTCCACGAGAAGGAGTTGATTACGAGTGAAGTCAAGCTCAAGACTGACTTAAGATCAATTCAGACTCATGATGCCTAACTCAAGCTCATACAAGCTGGTGTAAAATATCTCTGGAAAGTTGTTGATTGATTGAATAGTGCTACTAATGAAATAAACAATATTATAAAAAAAAATGGTTGGAGGTCCAATTGGAGTTTCGCTCAGATGAACTGGGCCACCTCAGTTCGAATTCACCCTATTATGGGAGGAAATTTCATACTGGTGCAGAAGGGGCCTCCAAGCAGTAACCCTGTAATTTCATCAACAAAATCATTTGCCAGAAGAATAAAATAACACATCAATTGAACAATTTGAACTTGTCAACATGAGCTACGAACAACACTTGGTTCAAGTCACTGAAACACACAGCTGTTAAATGAACAAAACTTATTTTAAAAGAGTTATGTGCTACACTGGGTTCAAGGCACTGCAACAGAAAGCTGTTAAATCTACACAACTTTTTTTATAAAGAAAAAAATTGGGATTTATAAATGAACTAAACCATATTTAAAAGATGCTTAAGCTTATTTTAAAATGATAGATGTCCTTAAATTCCGAGAGGATTATGCATAACATAAAAAACTATGAACTTGAAGCTTTCTCGTGCCCAAAAATGATGATTTTCCTCGAGGATGAGCACCGTCAAATGGAGATGGCAATGAATACAACTTAATGGCACTGGCTGAAATAAAAAGTTATCCGAAATTAGCTCTAGATAACTGTAAAGAATTCCTGCAAATGGAGAACTTTTCAAGCATAGAACATTGCACAAAACCCACTTGAACAGCCAGAGTGTTGAAAGAGAAGGAAAAATTTACGTTAGTTAGGAGGAGGAGGACGACGAAGAGCCAACGTCAGCCCTGTTACCACCACCCAACACCCACGTCGGTGGAGGCCAGAAAATCGGCGGCAGAGCAACAGTATTATCCCTCAAGGAATATAAATTGGCATTCATTCCAGGGTAAATTTCTTTAGGCTTGAGGAAATTTTCGCAAGTAGACGGTATTTTCAGTCAATGTCAAGAACTCCTTCGCCGAAACAGAGAAAGAAAAATCGTCACCCAGTAAAAAAACTCCGTCACCGACGCCGTCCTTCACCGGAACCCAGTCGTTATCTAGACCGTTCTGCTCATAAACATGGAAAGTTAAAAGAACACTGCCACTTTTGAAATCCCAAAACGTATTCACAAGAAACAGATCCTCAGACCACTCCACGAAAAAATGTCGACCCCTGGAGCCCTTCATGTGCGTAACTTGAACAATTTCAAGAGTTTCAGCATCGAAAACCAAAGTAGGACCTGATAAACCCTGAGCGAAGAATCTGTTATTGTGGTAAATACCATCCACAATATCATGCACATCAATGTCTAATGCCGCCAATTCTTCATCCCCATCCTTCCGCCCCACCAGTTTCCCTCGATTATCATCGTCGCCGGCACGGAAGATATCTGGGCTCTCATTGTGAATCGCCAAGAACGAAAATTTATCAGCAGATTTGGAAACAGCAACTTTAGAGAAGACGGTGGTTTCCCTTTGGAAAAGCTTACTCAGATGGACTCTACTGGTATTATTTTTACCAGAAGTGGCAAGCCGGTAGCCTTTGGCTATCTCCCTGACACGGTAATTTAACAGGTTAATAGTTCTGGGCAAGTCGTTGGGCAATTTACGATAACGGAATCCGCGGTGAGGGTCCTTCAACCGGCAGTGCCTGCTTTTTTCCTCTCAATATTAACGAACCACGTTTGAGAGGTTTCGTTTGAGCTGGAAACAGGGTTAAGGAGTGGCTCAAGAGCGAAAATGGTTGACTCTGTGAGTAAAAAATGGTCAATGCGACCACAGCTGACACCGTGGTCGGTGTAAAAGGGGAAGGAGATGTTTTGAACTTTGATTGGAATAATGGTTTTGATAGGAGAAGGGATTGCCATTTGGAATGTTTTGCAAACCGAGCGAAACCGGAGATGATCATCGAACGTCTCGAGCGTTTCTCCGATCTTGGACAAAATTTGAAGCGGTAACGAAGTCCAGTTGGGCTTCGTCCAATGGCTCCTTTCCTCATCCGTCGTTGGAGGAAGAAGAGAGCTGAGTATAGCAAAGAACACTGTACAATCTAGAAGAAGAGAAATGGATTGATATAGAGGAGAGCGAAGGATAAGTTTGGAATGAAAAACAGTGAGACACAGAGTGTTTTGATAGTCTGTAAGAACATATCGGCAATGAAAGCTAGCCATCTCCGGATTTCATAGCTTTGCAGGGTTAAACGCTGATCAGAAATTTTGACGGAAAAGAAAAGTAAGGCCCCTGGAGATGTGTGTCTTTGGATTTGAACAAAGAAAAATTCTAACCCACAACGAAACAAAAATACAAATAGCAGTCCAAGGGAAGCTGGACTGACAAAAGGTGGAATGTTCAAGCATGAGAGAATGGGTTTGAAATTGACAAACTCTTTACTTAGTAACCAAAGATGCTCAAGTATGAGAACATAAGTTGACTGACAATATTTTAAAATCAAAATTTTAATTTATATGATGTAAAAGTTGTAAATCGATCATTAAACCTAAGATTCTTTTTATTTAGTAAGATTAGTGTTTATCCTTTAATGAATAATACGATTCAAGTAAGGTTTTTCTGGGAATCAAGAAGAATTATTATGGAGATTAGACTAGGAGGGTAGAAAATGAAGGTGTACTCCACCTCAAGATCAAGCAGCATATAATGCTTAATTAAATTGAATCTATCTGCACAAGGGAATCTATCCAGAAGATTACAGCTTGATACAATTGCCAGGTTAATTTCCTCCACATAATAATTTCAAAAAGAACTGAAGTGCTTTAAGTTCAAGATAATATTGTTGGAATTTGGATGCTCCACAAGCTCAGGCAATCAAATCAACATGACATCATACTGTTAATAAGTAGAATCCATATATGGCTAAATTTTTGTTAACAGCAGGCAGACATTCATAATCCTTCAACAAAGTTCTATAAGAACCTGTAAAAATTCTTTTTCCACTGGTGCATAAATCTCTAATGAAGGAAACGCAGAAGGGGTAGGGCATAAAGTACAAGATTTTGTAGTTAACAAAACCCAGCAACATGTTATGCCTATTTTTACACACTGCATCTGCAAAAGATGAATTGTGTTGTTACACATGTCCCCTTTGCAGTGACATGCATTATATTCAAGTTTAACCATACATTATGTTCCATAATCACTACATTAAGTAAGTTAAGAGTTTGATTTTAATATATTGTTAATAAATTTCAAACCCATGCTCTCTTGTTTAGACATCTCCCACAGTTGCAATTTAGGCCATCTTCGGACAGAGGTAATGCATTATCATTGAAATGAAATCTCATAATTGAAGCATGCAATATCGACCATACAAACAAAGAACTGGATTGAAATATTCTCCAAGAGTGGAGGTGTAACAAATGTGACACCTGCTCAGAGAATACATCAAGGACGATCCCACTGAAACCTTATCAGGCCTAACTATATGACACTGACCTTAAAGAGAAGCACCTGACACTAAATAAAATTGGAATCTGATATACAGAGGATCGATATTACAACTTATTAGTCTTGATAAACATAAATTTGCTTTGCCTGGTAATCTCACATTTCAAACCTGTCAACATAAAGCACAGAATCAGTAAGGATCAAGGCCATATGAATACGGCTCTCAAACGGTTAAGATTGATTCTCAATGCTCCGTGCTGAGCGAGACAACTTCTTCAACCAAGTTGGTGGAGGCCAGAAGATCTTAGAGAACCTGGGGAAGGAGAAGAGCCGGTGAACAATATTAATCTTTATAATTATACAATTAACTACAAATATGATAAATTGGGCAAGTATTGATGGCTGATGAAGAAAGAAAGCTAAATAGCATTAGTCTCAGTTAACAAACAAGGATAAAAATTTTCCAAATTACGATATCAAAACTGTGTCAGAAATTTCGGCATGCAGGTTTTAAAGAAATTGGATAATTCAGTCTGAAGAAACTACATGAAGACGATGACTCCATAACTGTCCCGTTCTGTGCCTGTGGTCCAATCGGGGAGTGGCTATAGACGGTTGAATTCAAACCCTAACCCTGAACCTAGAAGAAGAAGAAGATAATAACTAAGGATTGGTCTGCTCGTGGCTCGAGGATTGAGTGACTGATGGAGCTTAATGGTTGCTTGCTGGAGGAGTAATAACTAATAACCCACGTTGTTTTTAGAATATCATGACCAACTTGAGCTACCATCAGACAAGACGATGCCATTTCCAATGTTTCTGAATAGACAATGTACGCTGAGATTGCTTGCTGCATGAGCAAAAGCCAACTTTTCCGATAATCGACCTTTTTGGCATTTAACTCGTTGCTAAACTGTCTTCCAGAGGTAGTTGAGTTAAAAAAAAAAAGGAAGGGGGATGTCCCAATAATTGAGCAAGACTTGGAAAAGGGGCGTAACTCCGTGGTGATATTAGCTTTACCATATTAAAATTATACTCTTAACTAATTTGGACCAGTGTCCGTAAATCCATTATCTATGCAATATGATTGGTTCAGCTTAGAAAAAACGGTTTGAAAAGTTCATACTCTTACTTTAGCTGCTACCAATTATGCCATGGAAATGGCTGATTCTCTTGCTCAGATTTTTCGGGGTTTTGTTAAAATGCTGTTGGAGATCAATTATGGGCCAGAAGTTGGGCGGTCATCTTAGTAAGCCCAGGAACAAACCAACCGAAGGCATGGCCTAAAACAAGCCTGATCCAAAAAACCGACCTTGAAAGAGTCGCTTGCGGGGCTCTACAGTGATGGGCTGCGGTTTTGGTGAAAAAGGTATTTGTGAATGGCAGGCTTAATAAAATGTTTTAGTCAAGACCTGTTTAATATTATTATATCGTAATTGTGCTTGAAATTAGATTTAAAAATTTAAAAAAAAATTCATGACCATATATGTATATACACGATTACATGAATTACATAAAACTAAATCCCTCATCCCTACACTATTCATTCTATCTCCCAATCACAAGACCTAGCCTTCAAAATCCTCTCGCGATCAACTCCACGACAAATTCTAGTTGTCTATACCTTTGTTGAATCCTTTCTATACTCTCACTCTTTTAGTCAGTCCTGCTATTACTTACCCCTCACCTTTTCGACTCTTATCCTCATATTATTCAATTTCACTAATAACCCTGACTTTGCCTTTGTAATCTAACGTATGGATTAATGTCATCTTCTCATCTAACTGATTGCAGTAAGTTAATTGTTATTATTTTTTCTAAAATTCCACTTTTTATGCAAAATGACTTTCTTATTTTCTCTTGTAATGGTTTCCATTAATGAAATTGATTGACGGGTTAACAAATAGATTTCTCATTTCATATAAGTTCAAGTGGGAAATACATGCGGCCTTGTGTGAAAGAGAATTTAGATATAATTAGGTATTAGGATTGTTTTTATTTAAATTTTATTGATGACTTTACCTCATTTTCATCTGGTTTTATTCAATGTAAAAAAATTAGTTTTTTCTTTTGATAATGAGTAACTTTATCTTAGTCGGATTGTCTAATAATTGACTCTATAACTATTAAATTAGATAAGTCAAAGTTACAAATATAAGCTAATGAATCGCAAATCAAT
This sequence comes from Mangifera indica, assembly GCF_011075055.1. Classification (NCBI taxonomy): domain Eukaryota; kingdom Viridiplantae; phylum Streptophyta; class Magnoliopsida; order Sapindales; family Anacardiaceae; genus Mangifera; species Mangifera indica. Next base: position 977,140 of record NC_058152.1, read on the forward strand.
GAAGAATCAAAGTATGAAGAATATTAGATTACAGAGCTACTCTGAGGCTTTACTTTCATCTCTTTAAATGCACATCAGCCTTAAAATGGAAGTTTTCAGCTGCATATCCTCAATATCTTTAGCTTACTTTCTCTTTACATTCGTTTCGAATGAATTCACCACTCCAAGACAAACTTACGTGTACAAACAAAACATGGTAGCAGCCATTATAGACAAAAATCTGGAATTTCTAGTCAATTAACTAGAACAGTACACATTTCAGAGCTCAAAAAATTAAAAAATAAACTTGTTAAAACAGTACCCAGAATCCCTATCATATTGTTGTTGTTGTTGTTCATCTGTAACTACGAGTATTTAGAAGTGTAAAACACAAATTTCTTGACTTGTTCATGGTGAAACATAAAAAACAATTGTTTTTATCCATTGACCTTGGAGGTGGAGGCGGAGCTCAGCTTGAGCCACGGCGGTGGTGGCCAGAATAATTTAGAATAGCCTGGGAAGGCACCCAGTGGCGCAGCTGTTTGAGTCTCCAGGTCAAAAATGCCAACATTGCCACCGGGATGATGCCTGTTAACCCTGTAAAACTCATCATCCGCAAAGTAAACACAGTTGGGTTTAATCCCAGCAAAATCCTTGGTCGACATAGAGAAGGAGCAATCCTCACCGACGAACAGCGCCCGGTCCTTCAACTCATCCCCCAGCGGCAGCCACTGGCGCCTCCGCTCGTCCAGTTTGAACACAAGCAAACGGATTGGACAGGCTTCTTTATCAGCATCCATATGGCAACCACAGCATTCTTCTATCCAGAATTTTTTCACCAGGTACATCCCATCTGAAGAATTTACAAGATATTTGAACCCACTACTCCATTCCTGAAGGGGACCGGCAACTTCAAAGATATCCAAAGTTTCAGGATCCACGGTCATGGTGGCACCCCGAGTGTTCACGGCATAGAATTTGTTATCATGATAAGAAACATCTTCGAAACGAAAACCATTGTCAACAACTGCAATGTTGAGCCAATTCCGGGTTGAACATCTCCATATCCCCACTCTCCCGCCGCTAACGAGAGCCATTACGCAGAAGCCACCAAGTGGAGAGATAACAACTTTTTCAAAGTATAATATGTGCCGGGCAAAAGTTGAGGAAACCAGTTCAAGGCGGTAGGATTTAGAAATCTCTTTGACGCGATAATCAAGAAGGTTTAGCGTTTGTGGCAACTTCCTGGCCACTTGATTAACGTAAATCCTGGAAAGAGGGTCTTCAAGAATGACTTTTCCAGGCTCTGTCTCTTCCAACCTGACCAGCCAAGTGTTGGAGGTCAAATGGGCATTGTAGATCTTGTTTAGGGGCTCCAAGGCGTATATTGTCGACTCAGCAAGAACAAACTCGCCCCAAAGTTCAACGGCGACACTCAAGGGGAAGTAAATTTTGATCTTTTTGTGTGGAGAAACGGGTATTCTCGGACGTTCAGCTGACTCAAAAAACGAATTACAGACGGCGCGGAAATGGTGGGTGTCAAAGCGATCTTCCAGGTATTCAGCGATGACGCTGAGCAAGTGATTAGGAAGGTCAGAGAAGTCTGGTAAGATTGAGACTGAGTCCATTTTTAGCAAAGAAAAATGAAATGCTAAATGGAGAGAGAATGAAGAAGACGGGCCAGAAGAAGGTTCTGTCGTTGAAGAGCAGAAAGATGAAGATTTTTTTTTTATACGCCATGGGTTCTGCGCACTAGTAAATGACCATTTTAGCCTTGGAATCAAATGTCTAAAAAACCCAAATAGTTTGAAACTGCTATGTTTGGCCCCTTTCTTAACTAGGTTTTGTCACTGAATATTCAATCCAATTTTTAAAAAGGCTAGAGAGGAAAAATCTTCCAATGCAATATCTTGGTCATGTTAGATTCTGTCCATTTTGGACATAAAGTCTGTTACGATTTTGTTTTTATGTTTTACAATCTAAAATATGTCTTAAACAGTTTAAAAGTTCACATACTATTTAACCAAATTTTTTTATTTTCTAAGATATATGAGATGTTCATAGATTTAACATCTCGTTCTTGTTTTATCGACAAATACTTATAATTCGTTGATTTAATATCTTAGATTTATTGATATTTTGATAATAGATTATACAAATATAATGTTCGATTAGGTGTTTCGTAGCAATTAACATAAAAAAGTATGCCCTTTCACAAAAGTTATACTAAATTTTCTATATTCAAATAATCAGTTTGATCTCACTTTCTTTCTCAACACTTTTGGTGTAATTCTCTTAAGACAAAATTGTTTTCTCATTAATTTTCTTTCATTTTCTAGGAAATTTCTTTGTCATTGGAACTTCACAATTGGAATTCAACCAAAACATCACTTTGTAAATTGATATTTATAAATGCTATATCATGATAATGGCTATCAATATGTCTTTTTCGTTGCATCAAGTTAAAGGTAACAAATTCAAACATTTGAATATTATTCTCAGAAATAGAGGTGCAATTAATTTGATCAAATTGAGTAGTGTCTAATCAGAGTTTGATTTTATTATAGTAAGAAAAAACTCAAGCTTGTTGAGTTGGAAAGCTCGTGGCTCAAGCTCACAAAGTTTGGAAACTCTCAATTGGAGTTTGAGACAATAATGATTTATTCAAACTCGACTTAAAATTATATTTAAACCCTATATAACTAAAAAAAATTTAAATAATTTAGCTTATACAATTAACAGTTACTCTATACTTAAAATTATGAAATAAAATTTTAGAGATGTAAGTGTAAGTTTTGAAACTTTTGGAGGTTTATTGATATTTTACTTAACTCATGTGCATGTAAACTCACCAAATTGACCCACGACAATCTCAAGCTTGGCTCGTGTACAACCAACGGTCTACAATTTTTGTTTGGGATTAAAAAAAAGGCACAATTATATTAAGCTAGAGAATAATTATAGTGAGGAGATTATATATATATTTTCAACTTTACAAGTGTTGAAAAAATTTTACCAGAAGTTAGAAGTTATCCGAGATGGGTAAAGGGCCATTTGGGGTATAGGGAATTGCTTGAAATTACAAAAAAGAATAAATGGAAACGAACCATAATTTTAGTAAGAAGAAACGACAAACTGTGTGAGAAGAAAGAATTTTATAGAATTCCATTTATATAAGAAGATCGTTTGCAATTTTTATTGCATCTAATAATAAAAAAAATTATTTTATTGAAAATATTATATAAATGGATATGTATTTATATATATTATTATATGATTAGGTGTTACTATATCGTTAATTTAAAATATTTAATTATATGATAACATATATCAAATATATATTTATTTATATATTCAAAATATGTTGAATAACTATTTCCCATCCAAGTTTTGACGTGTTCTCAAAGTCATACTCGTAAGGTTTAAAAAACTCAAAATGCCACCTATGATCCAATTTCCTTTCAAAATCTTCGTTAAGGTTATGAGTAAAATTATCATTTAACAAAAAAAAATTTAAAAAACTAAAATTTTGTTATATTTGCTCTCTCAGTTTGAAAACTCACAATCCCCCCTCCAACTCAAAGTTTGAAGAATCAATATTTTTCTCTTAGGGCTTGCAACCACCGATAAATTCGATTTTTTTTTACGAAGATAAAATCGTTTTTGTTAGAGTATTTTCATTTTAGACGAAGATAATATCGTATCTGTCTAAGACAAAAATGATTATTAAAGGTCTCAAATGGTTACGTTGTTTTATATTTCATTATTTTTTAATGAATTAATATTTTTATATTTTACTTTTATTCAACATTCACCTCTTTAAGTTTTATTTTTGAATCTATTATTGTATCATCAGTTAGATATATAAATTAATCTCATATTAAATTATCAAATTAAAACTATAATTCAAAATCGAGTTATTTGATCCAGCGCGATTCAGCTGGGAGAACATTCAACCCTACCCTTCTGTTGAATTTTTCGATAAGTTGGTAAAGAGAGAGAAAATGAAGAAGAATTTACTACGGACCTTGTCTGTCACATGAAATACAGCACAGGCCACAGTGGAAGGTCAAAATAGTTAGGAGCAATTTTTGAAACTTATGTCTTCTGGGAAAGGATAAATCCATCAAAATTATTAATCTATAAAGCAATTTCCATTTATATGAAAAATGAATTGTAATACGAGTATGACTCCTCTTGCTTTTCTCTTTTATCACAAATTTGGGCTCTGCATGCATTCCATTGTTCCTGGTTTTTCAGGAAGCTAGAACACGAAAATGATCAGACTACGGACGCAGGCCTATTTATTGCCTTAACAAGCAAAAGTTGATGAGCCTCAAGACTTTGTAATCCGAAAGCAGAATTCTTTTGCACTCAAAATATAATTTTTCTTCATTGCGAGCTGGGAATCTTTCTCTTTTCCTTCTCTATTTTCTGGTTTCTCTTTTATCGTGATTCTGGGTTCTGCATGTTTTCTGGTTTTTGAGGAATCAAGAACAGCGAAACCAGAAGAGAAATGCAGCAGGGCTATTGATTGCCATAATGGGGAAAAGTGGATTAGGATGAATACTATGTCAACTTAAAGGGGAATTCCTTTTGACAAATTCATGTTCAAATTTCAATTTTTTCTTTTCTTGTTTATTGTAAGATCACCATTCTGGTTTCGAGGCAACTGGGTTTGGGTAATTTGGTATTATGCTGGGAATCTTTCTATTTAAATTTTGCTTTATTTTTTGGTTTATTCTGCTTTTGATAGTCTTAATAATGAAAATCCATAGTTTTGATGGAATTGATAAGAAAAATCATTCTGTACAGCACTAGAGGAATTTTCATTTGTTCTTGTATGTTCCATTCAAAGAAACAAAATAATAATTCACAATCTTTTACATTGGTTCATGATTTATGAAATTCTGAATTATCTAATACAATAATTACAGGTCTAATCATTATACGCAAGTTTACTTATCTGACCAAATTCCCCGTATACAAAAAATTCACAACTTTTTTAATGCTAGATAACAATTTTTCACCGAAAATTTGCCTCAACAAAATTTTTCACCCATAGCTAAGATTTATATGCTAGTTTCACAGGTCCAAGTAGAAAGGTATTTTTGCTATTTATGGGTAAGAAAATGTCAAGGAGACAATCCTTGACTAGAAAAATGTCGAATGATCCTTAAAATATACAAAAGTTTTTAATCTTTAAAATGGGAAAATAAGTTGAGTTGGAAAATAAAACAAAAACTTGAAATGTTGAGAGTTTTTTGCCTGGGAAAAATGATTGAATAAGTGGAGAAAATGAAATATTCTTGTAAACCCAATATAAAAAATAACATTTCAGCAAAAATTTGTCAGCTGAAGCACCAATAATAAGCAATAAATCACCACCAATTCACTGCAATAATATGTGGTTCTAAATTATTAGGAGATTTATTTTGCTATATGGAAAAAAAGAAAGAATTCTGAATTCTCTTTACATCAGATAATATTGGAGTCTGAACTGGTGCTGGTTTACGAGGAACCAAGAACACCACAATCAGAGGAAAGCTGCAGTGCAGGCCTATTTATTTTCTTAACCGGGAAATATAGATTAGCCTGAAGACTCTGAACCCAGAGCTAAATTCTTTTTGCAATCAAATCAGGTTTTTCTGAGGTCACCGTTGTGATTTTCTGGCATCTGAACCCAGGTTAACCTACATGGGAATCTTTTCCTCGCGCTCTCTCTTTCCTTATTTTTTTATTTTTTTATCTCAGCTCGGATTATTATTCAACTCGGCTCAAATCCTTTCACTTCGTTAGTGTTGTTGCATCGAAATTTGTTTCATCGATGATTCTATTTTTTCTTCAACAATTCTTTTGAGTTCGATTGATTTTTCTTTTTTGATAATTTTTCTTATTTATTCATTGATATTATTTTCAATTTAAGATAGGTTTGGGGAACAAAAAAATTCAAGAATTCTACCTTTTATCATTCGAGTGTTCTCAATGAGGGTCTTAATTTGACATAATTGTAAACGTCATCTCTATTAGTAAAAGTAGATTTGAGTCGCATCAAACCTAAATAACGGCCAACTCAAGTTTGGATTGTTCGATTGATAAACTATATTGTCAGAAAAGTAAAACAAAAGTTGTTAGATAAAAATCACAAAAATTGTTAGAAAAGATGATGAAAAATCATCGAAAGGAAGAATTATTCAAATTTAAAAGAATCATTGAAGAAAAAACAAAAGAATTGTTAAAGGAAAAAAAGAAAAAAGAATTGTTAATGATATGAGCTCTGTTTTGATAACGTTGACAATGCAAGAGAGTTTGAATCTAGCCAAATAGTAATATAAACTCAAACAGCTAAGATCAGATCAAATCTACTCGTATTCATTATAATATGTCTAAAGTTAAATTTGAATTTTGTAGATACATAAAAAAAAATTGAAGTGGATATCTTAAGTAGGTAAAACTTTAAATCATTCATCATTTTTTATATTCTTTCATTAATTCAGAAACCATGAGAATAAAGATGAAAGACAGCTTCATGCCAACGGTAGGCAGATTGAATCAAGTAGTAAAATAAAAGCTGTCTTATGATTCATCACCAACAATGCATTCAAACACATAAATAAAAAACATGTCATTTGAATATAGAGGCTTCTTCTTTTCTTTATATATGTTAATTGGGTGGAGATGGAAGATGGAACTTGTCTTTACTTCTGGTATAGATTTGAACCATTTTTAGATTTATGACCTTTTTTTTATTATTCTTGATATATTCAATAATCTTCTTTAATATAGTTCATATCTTTCATAAGAAATATCATATTTTTTTAAGGGCTAGTGTCTCTTATAGTTAGGTAGCTTATAGACAAACTTGTCATTTATCATTATGTGTAATAGATGACTCTAACAAACGTGACTAACTACAAAAATAACAACTCTCATCTTTGTTTATGGATAGACATTCCTCATTTAAAGAATGCAATTTATTAGTTAATATTTTTTTAGTGTCGTATACGATAGAAAGTAAAAACTTTTTATTTTATTAACTCCAGATTAAAATCGTAACATTTTTCTTTCAGTGTCTTAAGTGAGATGAGTAACTCTCGTAAAATCTATCAACTCTCTTAAGAATTTTTGGTCCTAAATCAATCATTTTCAAGACATTTATTTTGAAATTTTTATTCATATTTTATTGAAGTATTCCCTTAAAGTGATTAATACCACAAGTGTGGATGCTGACTCTTAAACAACAAGCCAAACCATGTTGAAGAAATACTTTGTCCGACCATTACTTTATTCATTCAATAAAACTATGTGTACCCACTTTGGATACACAAATGTATACACATTTATATGTATCATCATGTGATTGAATGATTTTGAATTAAGAATAAAATAATAACCAATTATATGATGACACATATGAATGTGTATACATTTGTGTACCCAAAGTGGGTACACATAGTATTGCTCTTATTCATTTATTTCACATTGTAATGAATAATAGAGTTAATTGTCTAATAACTACCGTCACTACCGTAATCTATCTTAAAATGTAACTTTTTAGTGATGAAAAATCTTATCAACAATATATTCCATAAATCAAACTAATGTAGCTAAATAAGATTACATAATTCAGCTTTTCTGAAACATGCATGTTTTATGTCACGTTGACAATTCAATAACTGAGAATATAGAAGCCTTATATTGCTTAACTGTGAGGTCAAATAGCCCCCAAAAAATGAAAATGCATTCATAATAAAAGATTAAAAAAGTCCATAATAAAGATCAAGGATTAAAAAACCTGTATTCAGGTCATCAATATTTACCAATTTAGTCAAGTACAAAACTCTATTCACCATTTTCCAGAGCTAACCATGTAGAAAAATATTAAATAACAGAAACAAGGTGTAGGTTCCTTGGATAATCATCATCACACGGAGCTAGTGAATAATGACTGAAGTGAAGGTGGTTCATGAATATTAAAGTGTAAAGTATGGTGAGGCATGCAAATTTTTTTCATTATTTTGGTAATGAAATAGAAAAGTTACTTAATCCCTAAAATAGGCAAAGGAAATGACTATGCTGTGGATGACAAAATCTGAATTATTTTTGTCTTTTGACTCCGCCTGCAATCCATTCATTACGTCAAGACAATAATATTCCATTTGAATGTAAATCATGAATTTTCAATTACTAACTCTGCCATTGTTCGTTCTAATTAGGTTAGAGACAACGTGTTTTTTATGTTAGAATTAATGACCACTTCGATTATAAGGTGCGATGCATATGGGATCCTATTTTTTGGTCAATAGGTGGGGGATATAGAACAATACCCTAAATCCATAAGCGGCTTAGGCTTAACTTATGAAGAACTGCTTTAAAATTTGTCTTCCGTGTACAAATTTTAGTATGTTTTTTTTTCTTCAGAATAAAAATCCTAGCATATAGACATATTATTCTTTTGTATTTTCTTGTATGAATGAGATATCACTTCATTAACATATGCATTCATTGTGAAGAGAAATGAGAAAATATTAAAATAATATTGACGTTGCTACATGTAACCTTGTGTTTTCTTCGTTTTCTTCATTTTTTGATGCTTTTATCGGTCTATAATTCCCTGGTATACTTCAATCTCTTTCTTAATATGGTTTAATTGGTAAGGAAAATCATTTTTAAACTGCAGTTAGTATCTCATATAGGTAGTTTGCCGACAAATTTTGTCCTTTATCCCTACTTGTTTCACACAATCAAACCAATAAATTAAATATGAACACAAAATTCAGTTTACCTTTGCTGGTTTCAAGCCTAGATTGCACTCAGCACAATGGAAGGTGATTATGAGCTGCTGAATTAGCACAAATTTCTGCAGATCACGCGCATAGAAGTTGTCACAGTGATGCAAAAATGGCTATCCAATTCGCTGACCTGCAAAGATATATCCCAACATTGTAAGCTGTCTAATTGATCAGAACCATTCAAACACAACTTAAATTTTATTTGGGAGGATCATGAACATTAGTTTTTAACCTATTTTAATCACTATTTTTGTACAAATTTGCCCCTCTTTTCATATTTTGAGATCTCTTTATGAATCCTAGTTCTCTTCTTCAATATAAAGAAAAGTCATTTTTATATAGCACTTATGGACAAACTTTTCTTCCATTATTATATGTACCATACAATCGAACAAATATAATTGAACATGCATGCTTTATGGCTATGCCATGCTTATAATTTAATAACTGGGAATATGGAAGCATCTAATTACTTAATTATGGGGTAAAATACATTCAATATAAAAGATACTTTCATAATTATGAAACCAGAACCTTCTGAGGGACTGCCTGAATGGGCATCACACTATGCCCAAAATCAAACTCTGCATAATCGGTTGTTTCTAAAACTTCCATTCAGTTCACCAATATTTAACAATTTAGTCAAGTATAAAACCAAATTTCAAATGATGAGGACGATTTTCAGGGAGATTCAAATCCAGACAAGAATAGATACAAATGAACTGAAACTTTGTTGTTGCATCATCCTTTTCCAAATTTTTGAGCGAAATTGTGTAGATAATATGTTAGGGTGAAGGTATATGTTAAAAAGAAGACCAAGAAAGGAAGAATAACAAGTGGCAACCAAGCTGGAGGGGCAGAGGATAATCAGACAGGCCAGGAAAGTCTCTGAAGTCAAAAGTAGCAGGTGACCGAGGCAAGGAGCTTGTACCTGATTCTGGGAAATTTAAGTGATGAGGTAGCAAATCCTGAGTGGCAGAGAAAAGGCAAAGGAGTGGAAGAGTAGATATAGACTTGGGGGATGGAAGTATGGGGAGCCAAGTATTTTGAGGATAGCGGCTGGGAAGGGGAGAGTACAACCTCTCGAACAGCTGTGGTTGATGTATAGTTGTGTTTGGTGAAGTTACTGTACGGTTGTGTTTTTGTGAATTACTGTTCCTTGTAAATTTTGTGAATCGGTATTTTAATTAACAGACAGAGGAAATCTTCCTTTATTGTAATCAAAAGCAAGTTGAATGGAATGAAAACAAGAATCATGTTTGTTTTGTCGAATTGAATGAATTACATTGCACTGTTACATTGAAAACTATTCTGCCTGTGTTGGACTGTGTTGTGTGGTGTTGCATTTCTGGGAACTCTGCTGCCCTGGAACTGCAACCTTTTGGAGAGCTGCACCTTTCTGGGTTGAGAGTTCTTTATCCTCCAGGTCTGTACCATAGTATATTAAGTAAAGTGAATAGAAACAATAAATAAATAAATAAACAAGACCCGAAAGGTTAATAAAACTAATGAAACATTAAAACTTTTAAAGAAAAATTTCATTCATAACTTTAACCATCCAGCAAACAACACATTTGGCGAAAACATAAAATATTGAAAAAATGAGCATCCTGAGGTATCACAACAAGAGTAAACAAAAGGAAAAAATAAGTAAATCTAAGCCTACTTAAAAACATGTAATGAAAGAGAAAATTAATTTATCAATATACACAGTATTTTTTCCTTTTGTCAATGCCATATAAAAATTGATTAATTCCTAAGCTTATTCAGTGGTCCCCAATTTACACATCAATAACTAAACTAACGATGTAGCTTTGCTTTAAGAATAAGGGACAAAGAATATAAATTACAACTAAGGTTTTATTCACTGAGCCAAATCCTGAATAGAATATGGAAAATAATAACTAGACAATAAAAACAACTTATAGAAATAAATAAAAATCTCCTCCCCCTATAGGCAAGAAGAACAACCCAAATAAAGGGTTCTCTCTTATTCAAGCTAGGGAAACATTAAAATAAATACTAGAGCAATTACATTAAATACCTAGACTCTCTAGGCTGCCGGTATCACCTCTACCATGCTTTTGCCATGTAAATTTCCCATGAACTTGATTGAAAATAGGAATTTTAGTTTCTGACTTCTTCTAATTAGAAAAAAGTATCAGCAGCATGGACTTTGAAAGACTCTTGTTTAGATCAGTTCTTGTCCTGCAAAGGGACAAAAACTGCAATTGTGTTTTTATATTCTTTTCTGTATGTTGATCAACTTGCAACAAGAATAATAAACTCGATAATGCCTCAAAGTAATCATGTTTCAAAAAACGAACTTTCATCTTCTACTCTAGTTTTACAGATTTCCATGCTGTTTAGAATCATGGGCCACATTATCATTCTTGCTGCATTGTGCCATGTTGATTTTCATCTTCCTTATTATGACATGTTAAAGTTGCAGATTGACTATTAGCAAGATTTGAGTGGTATTGTACTGAGAAAAAAGAAAATCATTTTGAATTATATTCTTGTCTTCTCTTTTATTAGTGCTATCCTAATATAATTCTCTGAACTTTTTGTCTTACTTTCTGACTCCTCAACATTTATCCTTTCGCTTATGATCGATTGCATCCATAAGACAGATTCTACCAGCCAAAATTTTACTGACCTATGATCAGTGTGATAATACTCTGGCATACATCGATCTTATGACCATAGATGAATATGGTTTCCTAGACACTATAGTCTACAATCATAAAACATTAGCACAACCTCATTTATCCTAGACACTATGGCCAAATTTTTACTGACCTATGAGCAGTGTGCAGAAGATTTATTTATCTGAATTTAGGCTATTTGAGCAGTGTCATTAGTCATCTACATTTATTATTGAAGATGCTAAATATTTTTCTCATCATGGTAATATAAAACTTGATAGACATCATGCTTGCTCCGGGGTCCCTACTCCTTCAGGGCGACTTGAAATTCTCAATCTCATGCAAGCATCTCAATTCTGAGCCCACCCTTCATGCCCTGCAATGCTTCTCCAATAGATGAGATTATTGGTCAGTAAAATCAGAATTTGCTATGCATATTTGATTGTTACAGTTTCTTTTTCCCCAGTCAATTAGTACCATCATTCTTGCAAAGTTTTCTAGAAAAGACAAATATACCTGGTATTTTCAATTGTTCAGGTTATAGGGAATTTTCTAATAATAATACAATCAGAATTCAAAATAATTATAAGAGAGAAGAAAAACGCTTGCTAATTACTCAGTCGGCTCAAGCCACCCTGGAGGTGGCCAAAAGATCTTGGGATATCCATGGAAATCTCTGACTGCCCCAAGAGTATCATCCTCCAAGTCATATATTATCCCAGCATCCAATCCAGGGTGATCAGCATGAACTTCATCGAAAGCATCATCAGTAAAATAAAACCCTGCAAACTCTTTAGCTGAAATAGAGATTGAACAATGCGAACTACAGAGCAACACTCTGTCTTCCAAGTAATTCATCACCGGAAACCACACATGGTGCTCCTCCCCGAGCTTAAACACATTCAAACAAGAGCTTTCATCATAATCACATTCAAACTAACTGGATAAAACCATTCATCATACTCGTCCTCAAAGCCAAGCTTGATGAAGTTATCCAACACGTGTTAATCAATCAAAACCAGATCCTTTCAAGCCGGCACCAAGTAATTCCCATCACTCACAGGAGCAAGAACTTCACTAACTTTCAGAGACTTCGAATCCACAGTTATAGCATGATCCATTGACGTCAAAGCATAGAATTTATCACTACCATAAACGTCATCTTCAAAGAAAACTCTATCAGAACTAAAATTAATCGTAGTCCACCCCTCATCCCAGCTCCTCCACCCGCCGGTATAAATCCCCATAACCGTGAACCCATCTGATTTACATGGATCCTCGCCAAAGCCATAAAGGGCTCTCTACCTAATGAACTCCCAATAGAAAAGATTGGGCCACAAAGTTGTCAGCTTATCTTTCTCGAACTGTTAAATTCACATCTGAAATCGGATCCAAGTTCACATTGTAATATAGTCTCTCCCTTTAAGTTTAAAAAGTCTATCTTTCCTCCCATCAATTAATTTTATACTAAAAGATGAGAACACTTTTTAATTATTTTGTTAAAAGTTTTAATTAAAAAAAACCCTAACTCTTCACCCTTCTCCTTCCATTCCCTTGTCCTCCAGCTTAATGTCCTCACAAAATTTGCAGGGCTGATTAGACTCATCAATTGCAACACTTTCTCCTCCCAAAACCCTAACATTCTAATTATCAATTCTCCTTACTCAATTTCAATCAACTTCACCAAAAATTGGTGGTCAATGTTAATCAATCTAGGACGAAAGTAAGGTAAAGATGAAAAATATTATTTAGTTAGGACAAAAATATAATTTATTTATGTTAACGAGAGGTGTAACTTTTATTAACCCTATTATTCAAAGTGACAAAATGTCCTTTGTTAAAACTAACACTTGATGGATGATGAGCGGAAAAATGATTTTTTTTTTTTTTTTAACTTAAAAGGTTGAAAATTGTTTTGTCAAAGTTAGGGTGGGAATTTTTTCTTTATTAACTAAAAACTCTTATTTAAGTTAGACAATTTCCTACAAGATTGAAACCACTATATTAAATAAATAAAATTTTAGATCTATGGACTGATCTTACAAATACTGGACCAGGCAAATGATTTTGCTCTTTCTGAGATGCAGTTTTCTAAGAATAGTTAAATGGGTTGCAAAGGTCAGATTTTGATGGCTGATATGTTGCATTTCTTTGCGAGTTATTATATTCATTCATGTTGACCTCTACGAGGAACATGTTGATTGTTTATTACTCTGTTGATTAATCGAAGGTCTTCCGTACGGGGATTAGGTTCTACTTGTCTTTCGTATTAACGTTTAAGTGTGAATGCAGATTCTTTGGAATCAGATGCATAGCCTTTGGATTATTTAATAAGATTTTCCCCTTTCTTTATTCTCCTTCTCTAAGCTTTAACGAGGACCAGGCTGTACTTCTTCCATATTGACATAAATTGTGAAATTGCCATGTTCATGCTTATCAACTTTGAAGGAATTCAACAGGATTCAATTCAATCGCCATAACCATGGACAATCTCCCTGAAAATGTACTTGCTTCAATCGCAGAATGCCTCAATACAAAAATCGAAACCCTTTGTTTCCGAGCTGTTTGTAGCTCATTTCGTACCTCAGTCCGTCCGCCGCTCCCGCCGCTGTCGCATGTCAAAATTCCCTTCCCGCCAGGCCTGAAAGACGACGGCCACCTTGAGCTCACCGAATCCACTGTTTACGCCTTCCAGCCCCTGGAAAAATCCACCGAAACTTGGCTGGTCAAAGTAGAAGAGTCTCACTCTGGCAAAATCCAAATCATGGATCCCATGTTTAAACTTCGCATCAAAAACTCCTCCGAGATGTTGCCCGAGTCCTTCAATTTGCTGGATTATCGCGTCAAGGAAATAGCTAAATCCTGGCGGCTCGAGATTGTGTCAAATTCCAGTTCTTTTTACGCTGAAAAGGCCGTCGTCTGTTCGGATGATAACAACGCTGGCGAGTTCACACTGATGGCATTAATCAGTGAAGGGCGAGTGGGCGTCTGGCGAAGCAAATACCAAAAATGGGTGATCATAGATTTCGGTTATGAAAATTTTTACTGTAAAGATTTTATCTATCATAACAATAAGTTCTACGCCATGGGATTCGACGGCTTTACTTTTGCAGTGGATCCCAAGTCTCTGAACGTCACTCAAGCTGCGGCGGCTCCCGAAAAATCCCAATCGCATCTTATGATGCACTTCCTGGTGAAATCAAGCGACGATCTGTTTTTGCTCAACACGTATTGGCTATACAAATACTTTCAACATGGTCCTCCGTTGGGAAGGATTCGTTTGGATGTTTTCAAGCTTGACGAAGAGAAATGCAAGTGGATGGCGGAAGATGGCCTGAAAGATCAAGTGTTGTTTTTAGGTGAAGACGGTTCGTTCATGCTTTCAGCTATGGAGTTTCCTGCGTATAAAGGAAATTGTGGATTCTTGACGTATATGGATTTGTCTGGAATTGATTTTGATTATTATCCTCCGACGGAGGATATTGCTTATTTTGACTTGGAGAATACTTCGCCGGGAGCTCAGCCGGAGGCTCTGTCGAAATGCTTGGAGGCTTTCTGGCCTCCACCCGCTTGGCTAAGGCAGAAGCAGAATTCCAGCTAAATCAACCTAAGCTTTTTGTATTTTATTCTGATTGAAACTGCCTCATCAGCCGGAGAAGACGAATTTCATGCATGCACATGTAGAGTTTGAATGCCTTATGCGCACCCGGAATGGAGTTGTATATTCAGATTACTTGTTATTATATAATTAAGTATTAATTTATTATTATTTATCAATATTATATATTTTATGATATATATTAATATTAATTATGATTTTAATTTAATAAAATTAATAATTTAATATCAGTTTATAGATGAGTTTAATTAATCAATATAAATAACTTGATACTCTTAAAAGATTATGATTTGGGTGAATAATGTTAGCGTTGGTTTTAAGGTTTTTTTAAACATTCGATGAGAGGGTTAATTAATATACTAAATATTGATTAAGTCTCTAATCCAAAACCGCATGCAGTATAGTGTGTCTTATTAAAAGCTATCATATAAAGAGGTTTCTAAAATAGAGATCAATCACGCTGAGAGATAATCTTAACAAATAATTTTGACAATTTTACAAATTAAAATTGTATTACGTTCTAATTATTCTTATAACTCTAAAAAATTTAATTCGATATTTTATAATTTATATATAGATTCTATAAAATTAGGATCGAATGATTTTATTTAATTATACAAAATAACCTCACAATCCAATCATACATATCATGTGTGCGTCGTAGGCAGAGTTAGGTGCCGACAATTTGATTGTTTTATAAGTCTAATGAATACAAAATAACCTCTTATTTTCTTATTTTAATTTCAACCTTTATTAATTGCTAATTAATGAATAGACTCTCTTAAAGTCTAATTCACAAATATAGTCTCCATTTTCTTTTCTTAATTTCTAGTTAAATTAACGTCAAAGGCATGTAGGTGGCCTTTTGAGAGCCGATCTTTTCCTTGTTACAATATGAGTCTCCATCAATTTAGTCATATTTTATGATATAATTTATCGGATATCTGATTTTAGGGTCAGCTGCACACTTGTCATTTATACAATTGCTTTATTGATTAGTCGCATCATCTCGCGATTACCTAACTTAAATAAATGCTATACACAAATGATAGATCCGTTGTTTGACTTCCTTAAAAAATTTAATAATGGGTCAATTTCGAATACCCATTTGGGTTTGTAGAGAATCTGTCATCACCATATAAAATAAGGATTTTATCTTTAATAAATTTAACGATTTATAAATTAGTAAAAAAGTTTTTTAGAATTAAAGAATAAAAACTTAAAAAATAAACAATCTCTGGTTAGAAATAAGTCTTTTCATCTTTTATTTTTAATTCAAAATTATTCGATTACATCATGATATATTATCTGAATATTTAATTAAATACATAAAATTGAGTGCCCGTAATTTTATTGATACTTCTAGAGAAATCATTCTAATAATAACTTAAGACTAGGGTGTTCTAATTTATATTTAACTATATAGTATATATTCATCTGTAGCATGTTGATGATCCGTTTGTGTTGGATGATCCTGATTAAATTACTCACCAGAAATATTCTTTTCAAAACTCCCTTATCATATGTAGGCGAGAATATTGTTATCAATTAAAAATGAACATCTGTTTTTAATGATTTAAGTTGTATATATTGTGCTGTTTCCAAGTTAAATAAATATTGTAATTGTGTTTGAAATGATGAAGCCATTCCAACTTAAGCTACGACCTGGGATGACCAATTATCAGGTGACCATCTCAACACAGCTACAACATGGCTGGTCAAACTCCAAAGAGTTAAACTCCGTGCTATACTGTGGGGTTTACACATTGATATCGACTGATATTGCTCATTATAAAGGGATTTGGTTTATATATATATATATATATATATATATAGGAACAAAATAATTGCTTTGATCCTTTTTTTTTTTTTCCCCACTTGCAGTCAACTAGGGTTTATGTTTGAATTTTATATACAAAGAATATCGACAACTAATGAAGGTGTTATACCATGAAACTGAAACTTAATTTTATTTGAATTTACACGTACAACATCTAATGCATTATGATCTATATCTAGCTATAATAACAACAATTAAACATATCTTTTATCCATCAATTGTTTAGGAGTATGAATAAATTTATTACTAAGAGATAACAAGAAGAACTTCAATATTTATAAGATTATTTTCTTATCTTAAATTAAAAATAAAATAATTCTTAATCATATGATAAATAACATAACATTTGGGTATATATCCATTTCTATATTCAAAACTCATGGACACACATTGCATTGCTATTTCTCTATCTATCAACTTATAGTACAATTGATTTTAAAATCAATAAAACTATTTTTAATACGTAATTTGAGTATATAAATGATATTATATTAAGTGATTGGATGATTTCAAATTAAAGATAAAATAATATCTAATTTCATAATAACACAGTATCTATACATCTAATCTGTGTATCGAAAATATATATATATAGCATTGTTCTTATAAAATTGGATAGAAAGAGGTGGTCCTTTTAAGCACGCTAAATTTATTATAATTAATAAGCCAATTGCACATGCATCATGTGATATTCTGATAGTCAATTACATTTTTCAAAATCATATAAATAAATGGTAATAATGTGGAATGCAAGAGACTTAAAAAATGATTGGTTGAAAAATCAAATGGAAGAAACATCAGTAGTTTATATGTATAATGTGAAGCACTCGTGAAAGGACGTGGATTTTGGATTAAAAAGTATTATTTGTCATTTATAGGTGGGAAAGTGTTTAATGAACTTATTATATCGAAAAGGTTTTAGATAGATTAATAAACTTACTTATGTGTCATTATATTTTTATTTCACTAATCAAAATTATCCAAGATTCTGCTTTATATGCACTTCTTAATTTGATTTTGTGGTTAAACTTTTTAGTGTGAGAGACTAGTTATTAAAATTCTACAAAGAAGGTATCCAATTTTTTTCAATGAATTATCCTTATTTGAATCAAAACATCTTTTCAAAGTTAGAGTGATTCGTAAAAAATGTGTGAAACTTAAAATCCAACCACATGCCTTGTATAAAGAGCAAGTGCAAAAACTTTATTTTTTTTATTTTTTTGGGTGTCATTCAGGAATACGATGAAACTAACTATATTAAATAAGTCTAACTCCTAAACCGAAGACTACGCAAAACCAACTATTAAATTGAATAACTTATAAGTATTATTTTAATATGTTATTGGATATTTGAACCTAAATGCCCCTTTTGGAAGCCTCCTTTTACCACCCAAACCATCCGCGGACGAGTG
The DNA here is from genome assembly GCF_011075055.1 of Mangifera indica. NCBI lineage: Eukaryota > Viridiplantae > Streptophyta > Magnoliopsida > Sapindales > Anacardiaceae > Mangifera > Mangifera indica. The sequence goes on from NC_058152.1 coordinate 995,430, forward strand.
GGCAACTTTCCAGGGCTTTTAGCTATGCCAATATAAAGTTTTTGTTGGATACGAGAAGGAAGAACATGTCAAAGTACCTGAGTTCTGGTTGGTTGTGTCAAGATCTAATTGGCTACCTATCAACTTTAATCTGCCATTCTGACTATGATGTAACATAAAATAAAAAGCAATACATATCGTGTCGTCTGTTGATTGGAAATGGCTTACACATTGACAGCAATAAAAAGAAATGTAGAGTTGAAGGAGTCGGGAGGTTGGGGGTGCGCGGCGTTGTTGGGGGGGCCGGGGGGGCCATCTCCCCCTCCAATCATATCTCCAATTTCCCAGACTCAATCTACTGCTGCATTGTCTTGTCTCGTCTCGTCTCGTCTCCTCTTTTTCCGACGTCCCATCCATACTCAGATTCATTTCTCACGCGTCACTAAGACACGCTTCTCTCTCCCAAGCCAAACTAACATACAAACCCTAACATATATGTTTCAGTATTATATAAAATTAAGAACTTGGTTTAATTTTGATCCACTGGTCAATTCATGCATTATTAACCCAAGGTCGCTTACAATCTTTCCATGTGTAAAAATAAAGCCATTGTGGTACCAGTATTCTACTAAAAGCCATTCGTGCTCTTGCTTTGCTTTAGTCTAGTCGAACTCAGTCGTGGTGAGTGAATTTAAAGAAGATGGAATCTTTCAGATTAATTCTGCCTTGTTTTTCCCCTGCTCTAGTACTGTACAGACGACTGAACACACTTACCTACTCCTTGTATTCAACATTTCATGATCAAACTTTGAAGGATTCAGCATTATCTCATGCATAAGTTCAACCAGGACTGACTTATGATAAAATGGTAGCTAGTTACAGCATAAGGGTGGTGATTTATCTTGTTCTGACTTGGTCTTCTTGTAAACAAAAATTCACTTAGGGTTTCTGAAAAGTTTCAAAGTCGTGATCAACATTCAACACCTGGAAGCCTAGAAAGTAAGTCACATATAATGCCACCCCAACCATACTACCAGCGGCAGAACCAGTCAGCCCTTAGACCTGTGGCCATAGCCAACCTAGCTAATTAACCCTCTGGGCTCTGGTGCATGGTTCCTTTTGGCAGGATGTTTGCTCATTGGAATTATCTGTATTTAAGGCTCTAACGAACCTTCTCTGTTCTTGTAGCTCCCATATTTAAAGCTCTAACTACAGTCATAATTTGCAAGATGTTAAAATAAAAAAAAAAATTTAATTAATATTATCTTACCGAAAATTTTTTCACTTATAATTTCTCTACTTATAATGGCTTACTTTCTATAATTTATAAAACCTAACGTCTTATATATATAGTTGGGATAATTAATTAATTAATGAATAAGAGGCAAACAATCATAACCTTTTACTATAAAAAATGGAAGAAGTTTTTGTTAAAGTTAATTTTATACATACGAAAAACATATAGTAGTACAAACAGCATACCCTAGATACTGGAGAAAGAAGCAAACGCAAAAACTCAAAACCTCCTCCTATACAATTGTAGTGCCAAATCAAGGGTAGGAGTCCCCTATAATTTATCTAGGGCAAAGTTGAAATAAACAAGCGAGAGTCAAACCAAACCAAACCACATATTTTCTTTTTATAGTGCCAAATGAAAAAGAAACATTGTCCCCAGGGGATATCTTTACTAATAAAGGTAGGGTGTAGGTCCGAACAAAAGAGTATGAATTTAAAATTAAGTGGTAATATATCAATATTAAACTTTTGATTTATGTAGTGCAATGACTATTTCAATACTAAACACTACAAAAAAAAATGTTTTAACAACGGGAAAATTTATTTTATTTTTTCCATTAATATTTTTAATGAGAAAAGGTATAACGACAGTCAACGATGAGATTTTTCATATTGATAAACTTTTTAATTAAAAAATAAATTTTTAATAACTATTTTCCTCTTATTAAAATCATAAATTTATTTAGTTTTAATGAAAATGTAAATATTTAATCACTAAAATTATAAATAAAAATACTTTTAACCATCTGATATTATCCCTTTATTATTTATTTTCTTGCTAATGCTAGTTTTTTTTTTTTTGGTGAGATTTAATGTTTCATCTGTTTTGTATAGTCTATACAACCTTAAAGGATGGTTCAACTTAAATAAAACTTTCACATTAATAAAGTTTCCGAGTGCTTCCAGTAGGAAATATAATAGTTTGATTTATCTTTCTTGTTTTTTTTTTTGGGTCTATGCAGGCCATAAAACAGTGTTATGAACCTTGTTAATTATAAGTACTTGAATGTGTTAATTGTTCTACTATTAAAATTTCTTTGTGCTTGGAAATGGCGTATATATGGCTATGACATATAATATTAATGATAAATATCTACCGGTCACTAAATCAAAGTGATACCAATCATGCACAATTTAAACAAAACTAAAAGTACTTACTATTTTGCAATAAAATTGAATATACTTAAATTGAAATAGTCATCAATTAACACCAATTATACAAGCAAATTAATACATAATAGCTTAGGTTGACAAAAAATATTCTTCAAAAGCCATTCATGCATTTCAAAAACATTTTGGACTACGGCTCCCGGAAAGTTACAAAAAAGAGAGAGAGAGAGAGAGACCCTAGTCATTAATTTACAGGACTACCCAAAGAAGGCTGTGGAGACTTACAACAAGCAAAAGACAAGTAGTCAAAAGAAACAGGTGTAGTTAAAAGCAAGAAGAATTACAATAAAGAAAACTGTGGAGAAAGCAGCCAAGTCCAATATCTTCCCCAGTAAGCGTCAGCTAAAACAACTCCAATAAAAGGTGTAAGATAGGGTTAGCAAAACTAGTGAAGCATTAGAACTTTTAAGGTAAAATTATTGGTTCAAGTCTCTATCATACTTATGAAACCTTAATTATCTAATGAATACAGGCAGGGTCTTGGTTACCAAAATATATATATGTGTGTGTGTGTGTGTGTGTAATTTGAAAGGAAAATTCGCCCTACGGTGTAGCTTGAATGGTTAAATGTGGAATTTCTATATAATCTCAAGTATAGTAGAAAAATCATGTATCATATTATGTATTAAAAACCTAATTTTTTTATATCGTGTTTTGTGTATTGTATTGTATAATACATCTTTAAAAAATAAAATATTACAAAATTTTAATTGATACATAATTATTTTGAAAAATACCCCAAAAACCCTTAAAAGTTTAAAATTTCTTATATGTAATTCTACAACATTATCATTTTCACTAAAAAGGAATATCGAGTTATATCAGTTATATGTATTATATCATAATACATGCATCGTATCATACGATATATTTACCGTATCATATTAATTTGATGCATTTTATGATACGTATAGTTTTTTACCTATATCGGATCGTATCATAAGAAATGTATTATATATTGTATAATACTGATAACTATGATTTTGAGAGGATTTGAGTTCATGATCCATAGACCACACAACAAAAGCTTTGAATTTTGATTTTTCCACAAATTCAAATTCTCTAAAATTTACAAGACTTGAAGAGTGAAGAACAAAACAATTTTAGGCATCTAGGTCCCAGCAAAAACATCTAAAATAAAGTTTAGCACTAGATATTCGAAACTATATAAATCGATGCAAATTAATGGAAGACCTCAGTGAGTCCTTGTTTTAAGAGCGATCTTTTTCTCTTCAATAGAGACCATATGGGGTTTCTTCATAAGAGCCCCAAGTACATATCTCAAATGTCTCTTAGTTTTGAACGGTTTTGACTCGGGATTTTGGAATAACAATTGCTAGGGTTTTAATATCAGCTCAATATATTTCAAAGACTAATACATGTCAAATATATTTATTTTCGCCGCTTTTGTCTATACTAAATCTTTTTTTTTTTTAATTTTAGGTAAAACAGGGGCAAAGCCCAAAATTAAGAAAGAAAATAAATCAAGAGAGAGCTAAGGCTCCCCTAAAATCACATTTTAGGATCTTTTGAAGTTTAGGAGGAGCCTCAAAAAATATAAAGGAAGCATTAGTGGAAGACTCTTTCTTACAATCCAATCGGTAGCACAATTTGCTTCTCGGATAAAATGGAGAATGCTTATATTTTTATGATTCAATAACACGTTTCTACTAATTTCAATAGAAAAAACGTTTCTCCTAATAATTAAAAAATAATACTATGTATACTCATTTTAAGCATACAAATTGATACACATTTATATATGTCATTACATAAGTGAATGTTTTTTTTAATTTAAAATCATTTATTCACATGATGATACACATTAATTATATACCTAAATTGGATGCGTATAGTTTTATTGATAATTAAAATATTCCTTTTTACACAAGAAAATTAAAATAAAGAAAATAAACTAGCAAATCTAAGAAATCTCAATAAAATAAGGTAAACAATTAATTTATAAATCTAGCATACATGAAAATTCAACTATCATAAGGATTGGTAATTCCTAATTTCCAAAAATAGTAGACTCTACTAGGAAATAAAAATAAGAAGAGAGTTCCTAAGAAAAAATAGGAATTTAATCCAACAACACATAATAAAATTAAGCAGAATAGTTATGAAAAAATCAAGATGACACTAATTAATTAGCACATTATATAAAACATAATTAATAACTATATGTCTTCAGATTTAGAAGTTGAATGGTGTATGATAAGTTCAAAGCAACAACAGCACCAGTAAACTGATAAATAATAAACAAACTACTAGTATTCTTCGTATTCGACTGCAAGAAATAATTATTATATTAGTACGAAATTTCTTTAGTAGGAGATGATAAATTGCTTCCGAAATGCATAAAAGGATTGGCTCCACCATGCAATTAGCTAACTAACCTGCACAATGTTTCAAAAAAAGACAAATCCACTGAGAAGGAAGAGAAAATTTAAGATTAGATTAAGCTAATTACAAATAATAATAGTGTTAATATCTAGTTTAGTATTCCATCAATACTTAAAAAAGCTAGTGACAAGGGCAACTCTTAATTACACAAATTCACAAAATAGCATGTCGTTTATTCAAAGGGACTGTCGCGATCTCTTCTGGTACATATATAATTTAGTCTTTTCACAGAAGCCAAAGCAGAGAATTAGAACAGTACAGACAGTTTAAATCCGAGATAGAATATAATTGTGCTTCACAGATTGTGATGTAGAGAAAATTGAAAACATGGAATTCGAGAAATCCCAAAACATATATTTCTGTATTCCATATCAAAAAGCTGATGAGATGTTTCAAATTGTATTCATAACAATTTGATTAATTTCTTGCTCAAGCAATTACCCTAGTTCATGAATATGTATAAACAAATTTCAACTTCACATATTTGAGGGTTTGCATATCTTTAAATTAATAGCTAAGCATGAACAATTAGAAAGTCCCAACTCCTAAGACACATTAATTTTAACACTAAAATTATGGACATTCAATTTTAAATACTCAATTAAATATTCATTATATTGAGTGATTTTAAATGAATGTACTGAGTAAAACTAGGTGCATCAAATGATATGCAAATGGTGAAAGAATTAAACATGCGCAGCACAACTATATATGAAAGAGAAAGTTTAGAACATTACATTTAGCACCAGCGCTGGCGGCGGGGATCCTGGCCAACCAGTTGGGTGGCGGCCAAAACAGCTTTGAGTGACGAGGAAATCCTGAAATTGGCCCGATCATTTCATACTTAACGTCATAAATTCCAGGATACCACCCTGGATGCGCCTCACTGGCTTCAGCAAATTCATCATCGTTAAAATAAACAGAATTGCTTCGGAGCTCAGGGAAATCCTCAGCAGAAACAGAGAAAGAACAATCATCCCCCACAAAGAAAATTCGATCATCGAGGCCCCCTTCAACGTAAAGCCACGCATGGTTCACTTCATCGAGCACATAAACAGACATGCAAATCCCATAGCCAAGCTCTTCCCGAAAAGGCAAATGCGTTTTAACAACAAGAAACAAATTATCAAGAGAGCTCACTAAATATTTCAGCCCAGGAATTGGCTCATAAAACTCATTTGCAGCGTAAGAAATCTTTGAAGTTCGATGGTCAATGGATATTGCAAATCCACGAACATCAATGGCATAAAATCTGTGCTTGTGATACACAACATCAACCCCAGAAAAACTTCTCTTACTTAGCTCATAAATGCTAATCCATTCCGGCTCACCGATTCTCCAAAGGCTCAACTCTCCAAATCCCTGTGTCGCCATTACTGCGAAATCACGATAATGCTTGTCGAGACACGTTGCAACAACAACTTTATGGAAGGAAGAAGAAGACTCCATCTGGTCATAATTCATGTATCTATCTTTTCTCTTCCTGACAACAAAAAAATCTAGACCGTACGATTCGTGTAACTCATGGACCTGAAAGTCCATTAAATTAAGGGTTTTGGGTAACGACCTTGCTAACTGCCGAAAGCGGAACCTGGAGAGAGGCTCCTTCACTTTCATTCTTCCAGTGAGGGAAGATTTTTCTAATCTGATGATGAATGTTGAAACATTTCTATCTGGGGTTCTGGTGGGTAAGGGTTCAATGGCGTAAAAAACGGATTCAGTGAGAACAAGGTATCCCTGAAAGCAACGTTCAGGAGGTTTAATGTCTTTTTTGGAAGCTGGGGCAGGGACAGGGATTCTGAGGGCTTTAAAGGAAGGTCGGTTTTTGTGAAAACATATGGCTAGCAGAAATTTCTTGCATACCGCACCAAAACGCAGCTTGTCGCTTGGCGTTTTCAGGCCGCCTGCAATTACGGCAAGTAAGTCTACTGGAAGAGTAGACCAGTCGCGAAGCTTTCGGTCCATGGCTGCTTAAGGGAAACCTGTAACCCTAACCCTAGACGAAGAACAAGAAAAAGATTAAAAACTAGAAAATGAAGCGGAGGAGCAGCATGTAGATGAAAGTCTTTGGTGGGAGATGAGGTGATCAAGTAGGGTTATTTATAGAAATTAGGGGGCCTAATTAATTTATATTTTAGTTCTCCTAAATTAATTAATTTCAATTGGAATATCGAATATTTAAGATTTTTTTTTTATTTCAAAGTTGACACTTAACTAACTTTAAAGCTAAAATGACATATTCCACCGAAAATTTGCCCCTAATTACTTTTTTATTCTGTCACAGCCACAGTAATTTTATTTATTTAAAGTATGGGTATTTTTGTAGAATATATGTCATTTTTATAGTTTCAATTAAAAAATAAAATCCAATTATTAATTAATATTAGTATTGATAATTATTCTTGACAGATTTGCTATTTAATTACGAAAATAAAAACTAATAATTTATCGTGAGATTAAACAACTTTTAATAATAAAAGTATTTATTAAAAAGATACATGACACAATATTAATAATTAAAATTGTTATTTTATTTTTTAAAATTAGTATATAATAATATTTAAATTATAGAAAAACCCACTTGTTTCTCTTTTTCTTTTACCCTCACAATTTCTTCCTAAACTCTTCTTGGTTTTAGGTCGTCGTCAATTTCACTCTCTTTCTCTTCGTCTCTATTCCTTTGTGCGTTCCTCTTCTTTCTTTAGATCAATTTATCTATTTTAATTCAATCGACGAACCGATTGTCAATCAATTTAATAATGAATAGATTGACTCATCAATTGAAAGTTGTCATTGACAACTTTGAATTGATCAATTCGTCATCGAATCAATTGATAGAAAGTTATTATTGATGACAACTTTTATCATAACAAAAAAGATGATGATGACAATAATGAAGGAGCAATGTTAGTGACTACAATTTTAAAAAATTTTAAAGATTAATTTATGAGTTTTTTCATCTTTTAAAAGTTAAATTACCATATTTTAAATATTTAGGTTTAATCGTAAATAAATTATTTTTTAAATACTTTTTCGCAACTAACAAACGATAAAATTATTTTTTTTTTCTTTATTTATACTATTAGTTTTTTCTAATAGAATTTGATTTTAGGTAAGAATGTGATATTATGATATTTAAGGGTGTACAAGGTTTATATGTCAAACTCTGAGTCGGAAAGGGTCATAGGTCAAGCTTTAAATAATAAGTTATAGACTTACAGCGGATTAACGTTTGCTTTTTCAATAGTCCCAATAACACAGACACGTTCAATCGATACTGTCATTTATAGTACAAGTAAATCTGATTTTATTGGATTTTGCAAATACCATTTCGACAAGTGGCAAATGTGATATGATTGGTTCCAAATTCATAATTGAACTTTCACTTAGCCATATATATATATATATATATATATTTGAAAGTACCCTCATGGCTTCTACACTTTATTTCTTAATCCCAAACCAAAATCTCAAAGAAAAAGACATTTCCTGTAACCTTGTTTTTTTGAACCCTTTTTTTTTCTAAAGAAAACGTTGCAATTTCTTCACTTTACCCTAGCTACAGCCCTGCAACTTGAATTTCTTGATTTCAAAGCCAGTTTAACAGCAAGTAAATAATTGCTGTTATTGACTAAGCAACCATAATAATTAGACAGTTTGAAATATAGTTCTAATTTAATTATAGATATGAATGGCCTTCCAAAGAAGATGAGCTTCCAGGTTGTTAATGGTTTGTTTTGTTATTTTTTTTAGTTTTGTTCAGGGTTTGTTTCGTAATTAAGACGCTTAACCTTTTTTTTTTTTTTTATAATGAGAAATCTTATCTGAATATATTAAGTAAGTTAAACTCTTGAATCGGGTAAATTAAAATTTTAATTTTAAAATATCATCAACTTTTTTATATATAAAACCTTATCTTTTATCTCTTATCCTCTACTTGTAAGACAAAGTGAGATTAGCTCGTTTTCTCTTGTCCTTGTTTAAAACTTGGTTGTTTGTTAAAAAAAACCTCTGAAAGGCATTTGTCTTTGTAATTGATATTAAACCCTCTGAGCTGGATACGATAAGTTAGAAGTTCAAATTTAATAAAAATAATTTAATTTTGAGTTCAATCTAAATTGATTTAAATTCAAATATTTGAATTAACTTGATTATAAAAATAATATTTAATCCTTAGCTAGAGTAAGAGGACCAAATTCTAGCCCAAGAACTTCACTGCCAAATTCCCGAGAAAATTACCACTTAATTTATATTTACTAAATTTGATGCAAATGTGATTGAAGTTTACTCATTTTCCATTTTGTTTCAGCCATTTTCTTCTCGGTGAAGGTTTTACCAAAGAAAGATACTGTTAACGCTTTTCAACCCTTGATTATAATCTAGGGCTGACGTATGACTGATCCAACGGTTGGTGATAAAGTAAAATCTTCGTGTAACATAATGAACCCACCCCCCGCCCAAAAAAAAACAGAAATTAACATACCAACACTCTCTTTTTTGAGTTGATTGATTTGTCATGTCCATTGGAATTAGCAACCGGCTGAACCTTCGATATTCAAATCGACTAAAAGACAAGCAGTTTGCTGATTCCAAAGCAGTTCAGTAAAAAACATTACTTGTCGCTTGTATGTAGGAAAAGTGAAGATCATTGTCTATTCCGTGTAGTTGAAGTAAAACAGCTCTCCTTTCCCTATTCAATGATAAGCTCTGAGCAGGGAGATGACGGGTCTCATGCGTTGTCATGGCGAAAGCCATGACTTCTGGAAATAAACACTGTGGAATTACCCTGTATGGATTCACTTCTGAAACGACCTTTTGGATTGTTCCATTGCAGAATGACTACTGCACTTTAAATTTTGCTTAATTGGGGTTGTGAATTGTGATTGTAATCTGCAAGCTGTAATACTGATGGGTTAATTTTCCTGTTTTACGATCTTTTTGAAGAACAAGTTCTCTTTATACTATGGCCTTAAATCTAAATAAGAGAATCGAATTGATCTCTTCTGTTCCTTTTTCTGATTTATCCGAGATCTTCTTTTCAAGATTATTGTGTTTGGAAGTTCTATACAGTTTTAAACTAGAAATAATCTGGGCACAAGCTATCTCAGTGAATTCTGAAACTGATAGTTAGATTAGATACAAATTAATGTTGCAGCCCCGCTAGTAAAACCCCAGTTGAATTTGTTTCAAGATAATATTATCAATATAGCAATATTGGATAGGGATTCCAATATAAAACTCTAGACATAAGGGTATGCAGGCGATTGAGTGACAAGAGAAGAGATTTAAGCACAAAAGAGTAAAGTTTAAATGCTTTTTGACAATATTTCAAAATTGAATTCTTGATTGATTGATGCAATGATTTTGGATCACTGGATCTAGAATTTTATCTGTTTGGTATAGTTCCAAAAAATATACCGGATGGGGATTGCGTTTGTCCTGGAAACTTAAAAGTTTCTTATCTGGATATATGTGCATATCTTAAAAGAATAATGCATAAATTGGTAGGCACAGGCAGGATATGTTCGTCTTTACTCTCACTGTGCTTATATGAGCATCAAGTCCATGGACATAAGAAAGACAGATTAAAGAAGCTTAAGATTTGGTGTAGCAGGTGTGAGGATGAAGATAAGCGAATCCATGGGATGAAAAGGAGGGTTATGCAGATCTTTTGGGAGTGGGTGAGTACAAAAGGTAAAGAACTTGGTGGAAATTAAAGGAGTTATAAAGTTTACAATAAAATCCCCGCTTTGTAAGCTAGCTAAAGTGTGTGTGTGTGTGTCTGCCAAAGATGCTAGACATATGAACATGATGTTGTCGAGATGGATGCGACGCCACTATTTAGAATTGAGCCAAAGAAAGCTAGCTAGCTAATGCCCTTCCCTTGTTATCTCTGCAAAGTTTCTGCTCTTGAATATGATGCTGTCGACTCTCTCACTTCCCCACTTCCCTACTTCTCTTACAAATATTGCATTCATCATACTGCTGATAGAAAATTTCTTAATGTATACTAACATTAGTTATAATTTTGATTTAATAAAATCTGATAATTGAATAACTTAATAACAATTTATAGATAAATTTTAAGTAATTAATAAAATATAAATCTAATACATTTAAAAGTTATTATACGAATATAAAATATTAGTATGCATCACAAGTTTATTAGATTTTTTATAAAGGCTTCAATTGGTTAGATTCTCTTTTCAACTTTACCCATTAAAACTGTTATTGAGTGTTCAAAAGTAAAAAATCAAAATCAATCATTCTGATACAAATAATCATGGTATCTTTATTGTGAATTGTGGATGAATGACTATTCAAGTATTTATATAACTCTAAAAATTATTTTATGTAGTATTTATAATTTATGCGACAATCCTGTGGTTCAGATTAAAGTTACATGTTCATATAATGTTTTAGTACCAATCAATTCTCCTTCTATTGACTAGGAGATAAAGTTCTCACATGACCACACTTACTTTAAATCACCATTAAAGAGTTACCGGGGAGTAAGTTTTATTCAATTTGGTAACTTTGTCATTTAGAATCATACGAGTACATTACAACAATGTCACAATGACAAAGAAATTACTCCTTGTCTTGAATCAGATCGAGAAAACAGAAGATTACGTGTTTTTTTATTTTTTTTGGGTTATGATTTCTGCAGCAGTGAAATAATGAAGATCTCAGACATCAACCGTGGCCAATATACTAAAATTGAAAGGGCTGACAAATCTTGTAGAGCCTGCATATAGTATTATTGCTGCCAATTGTGAAGTCTTCTGACTTGGATGGAATCGATCCCAGAACAAGTATTCTTTGCGATCTGTACAAGGAATTGTATTTTGCTTACACTGAGTAAATCCATCCCCACAGCAAGCTGTTGTGGTGTCCTTGATTCCTTAAGAATTATAGATGATAAACTGAATCAGAATTTTCAATCTCTAAATGATATTGCAGTGATTTTTCAATAGCAATGTGTAAGTAAATTTCTTACCAAAGGCATAAGGATCTTCAATCACAGTCATGGTCATTTCATAAGAATTTCCCAGTGAATATATAAATCCAGGAAGTTCTGATTTCATTTGACCCAGAAGTGCTTCCGTGGCGTTATAGAATTCTCTGGCAAACTCATTTGCTTCCTCAATGCAGCCTCCAGGAACAGTAAGATTTCTTGCACGTTCAGCTGGACAGCAGCCGATTGGTGGAATGCTGATAATCCCAAATTTTCTGGCACCAATATTATAAAGTTTCTGCATATAGATACCAAAGTAATCAAATAATCCAAATGATAGTTTATAGATAAATTTAGGATATCAATAAAGTTAAACTCAATATAATTAAAAGTTATAATCTGGATAGATAATAATAGTATGAATTTTAAAATTTATTGGGCCTTTGATGATTTCATCCACCTACTTAGATCTCTTCTTTAAAACTAAGGGAGCATAACTTTACTCATTGAAATATGTTATTTAAAGAGGTCTCAAAAATGAAGGATCAATCACTCTAATACAAGTAATTTTAAAAATTTTAACATGAATACTAAATGCATGGTGTTCTAAATATTTTTATAATCCTTAAGTTTAATATTATTTGGATTGAATGATTTTATGTTTATTTATGTGAATGAAATCTTATAAGATCTTCGCTAACAAAAATAAAATACGATGGATCCTGTTGATTCCATTAAGTAAGCACCTGTAGATTTTCACGGTAGGCGGACAACATGGTGACCAAGAGGCTCCTAGGAGACGTGGTTCTAGTCTTCTCCTGTAAATCAAAGACGTCGTTGCTTCCAACGCTAATGAGGAACAGTGATTTGGAAACCATATTGGCAGCTTCTTCTGGGCCAGTTATACTTGTAATGTTTGCGTAGACAGTAAAAAATTGCTCAATCTGCTTTCCCAATGACAGCGAATTGTTCTGTAATATTCATGTGAACGATGTAAATATAACTTGAAGTTAGCTTTCCTCATTTTCTACTGAATCTAGAGCGACATTTTCTGTCACATCAAATACATATTGACGGGATATTAAAATAAAACTGGTTAAATATGCGTTTAGTTTTATAAAACTCAAAAACAAAACTAGTAATTTGAAAGTTTGGAATGTGTGTCCACACATTCTAGTTAAAAAACGTTATCCAAAGTGGATAATATATTTATAAATACTTTTACAATAAAATTATATATACTCACTTTAAGTACATAAATAAATACATATTTTATATCTGTTATTATGCGATTAGTTGATTTTAAATTAAAAATAAAATAATACTTACTCATATAATAACATATATAAACGTGTACGTATTCGTGTATCCAAAATAAATACATATAGGATTGCTTATAGTTTTATCCAAAGTGAACAATATTTTGACAGTGAACCAAAATATTGTTACAATATGTATAGATTAATATATACTTACATATCTACTCCCAGTTGTGTTAAGAAGACCTGAGCCTCCTGAAGCAAAGTTGACACCCCGGAGAATTCTATCCTTGAAGGTGGACGAATGATTTAGGAGAGAAAGAAAGGATGACGGACTCCTTTTGTATCCCAGCAGCCTCACTAATGCGTTAATCCAATCAAACATTTAAAGTTAAGGCTGATCAGATTAACAGAAATTAATCATCAGGCATGCAATTTTTACCTATTTGATCGGCTGTGTTGTAGCCATTGCTGAACCTCCCAGTTGGGTTTGAGTAAGGAAAGTCTATTCCATTATAACGGAAGTTGGCTTTGATGTCTTGGCTCACATTTAAGAAATTATTAGTGCCCACATCAAAAGTTGAGTCACCAAATAGAAACACTGCTGGCATCGCTGAAACATTTGTTGGAGGAATGTAGAGGGCCACAGCAATGTTCAGTGATGAAATGAAAAGAGAAAGAAGAAAACCTGAAGGAACCCTCTTTGCCATTTTCATTTACGTTGGTATCTCTGTGTTTCTCACTTGCCTCTTTGAATCATTTTATAACATTGAGCTCAGTAATAAACAAGAGAGTAACGATAATCTGTCATTGTTCCAAGTTCCAACCTGTAAACCGGGCAGAAAAACAAGGGCGGATACTCCTAATGGCTAAAATATTCTCGTAATCGTACAGATACCACACCAAATAAGTTAAACCTTAGAGTACGATTATTATTTCAAATCTTGAATTAACTATATCAAATAAGTTAAATTTTGAGTTATGTGATCAAACATATAATTATTAGACTAAATAAATTCATAATTTAATTTTAAAATGTTCTCTCATAATAAACTTAAATTTATATTATCTTAGAATATAGATTTTTCTATCACTCAAATTTTTTTGCCATCAAGGCTACTGATATTACTGTAACTCAGCTTAATCTTAACTGTCAAAAAGAAGGTATGTGTGAAGCATAAAAAATATCGCCATTTAATTGCATTTCCCTTAGATCAATGGCACTGCCTGCAGCCGTACGTGCATCTGGCAGACAATTAGCACTTCATATTTGTCCTGGCCTTGGGAGAAAGAATTATTGTAGATTTTGTGGCGACATGCAGGTGCTTCCTATGAGCTTTCAAGCTTTGGCGGAAATGAAGAGGATGCCGTTGCTATGCGGCGTGCATTTCATGCTCAGTCTCTTTCTCATGCATAAACAAGAATATCCTGCAGCTTTTTCCTCATGGAGATCTTGATTTCTCCTAAGCTTTGTACTGTAGCTTAGCAAATTTTTTTTCAGGATTATAAGTTTAACATAATAATACAAGATGAGGGTATAGGCGATTTAGTTTAATGTGGTTTAAAATTTTTTTCAAACTAAATTGAAAAAATTTTTAAATCAAATCAAATTATTTTAAATTTCTAACAAAATTTAAAAAATTTGGTTTGATTCAATTTGGATTATAGTTTAAACCTATTAAAAATTATTCATTTTTAAATATATTGTATTTAATAAATAATAATTTAAATATAGTTTTCTATGATATAATATAAATATATAAAAAAATGAAATACATATACAATAAACGTGTAAAAAAAATGACAAATTAAATATAAAAACAAGTGATACATTTAATTGTTTATTAAAAAAATTTATCAAAAATAGTTTTTTATATATAAATTTAAAAAAAAATACAGTTTATAGTTTAAAATCTATTTAAAATGTAATTCAAATTGTAAATCAATTTTTTAAAATTTATCAATTTACACCAAATAATTATTTTTTAATAATTCAATCTGATTTTACGATTTAAACCAAATAAAGGTGAGGCAATTAAGGAAATGAATGATGGAATTGCCAATTAACCAACATGTACATTTTGGAGAATGAAAGGATTCTGTTCTTAACTTAGTCAATGGTCTTTAAATTAATTAATTATAATGTGGTTGGACGGGGTGAAATCAAGGATGAGGCAAATGAAAATATTGAGAATAGTTAAGTCGGGTAATTATATATAATTTTATATAAAAATAATGATATATTATTATATAATTAAATATTTAAAAATTAAAAATAAAATAATATTAAATTATATAAAATTATATGATGATACATCGTTATTTATATATAAAATTATATTTAAAAATTATATATGTAATATTATCAAAGATTGTTTAGAGGCGAAAGTGTTGATTGCCCTTCTTGCCTAGTATCAATCAAATTGTATTAATCCAGCTACAAGAACTTCACTATCATCAATGGATGAACCAAATTAGGTCAACAATTAGAATAACTAAAGCCAGATTGTCGTCATGCTCAAAATTGCATAGTTCGATAATTTCCATTGACATTTGTGAAAGCTACCCATCCTTTCTCTGCCTTAATTGCCTTAAATTAAACATTATAAATCTCCATAGACTTGAACGACAAGTGGGCCAATCAAAATCAACTACTCTTCAATATCAAATCAACCAATCGTTTGGAAGCACGTTCCGCTTCGACAAAAAGGCTAGATTGAAGCTGTTAGGTCTGTTGACTTTTTAGTTTGACTTTTCCTAAATTGATGTTGACCGTTGGATGAATGTTTCGGTGGCAACAAACTTTCCATGCACCAACACCTCTAATTAATTACTTCCTAGTTTTCTGATTATTTCTTAAAAAAAAAAAAATCATAAAGTTATAAACTTTTTCCATTTAATAATTCATAGGGTTAAAAACTTTTTCTGTTTTTTGGAAAATAATTTTATAAAACAACAAAAATAAAAATTTCAAAGCTTACCAGCCGTTGGATCATGATTTAACGGTTGACAATGGAGCTTTTACCATGAACCAACGGCCGCCGTTAATCCTAATGTTAAGTTTAGAGGAAAAAAATAAAAAATAAAAAACAAGTCGGCGCGGCAGGATCCAGGTGGTTCTAATGCAGTGAAGGGTGCGCAATACGCACATGACAAAATACGCGAAGTTTAGGCCAAATAGGAGAGGAGGCGAGTACAGAATAGCTACGTAATTGTGAAGATTACAATCGCAACTTCGCTCCTTTTTGGTCCAAATCGAATAATAATAATAAAAATTAAATTTTCTATCACTCTCTCGAGAAATAGGATTTTGAAAATATAACAAATACAAACATTCTGATGCTACTGAGGCAACATAAATCATTTTCAAATTCCTTTGTTTAATGATCTGATACCGTTTGATTTTGACGACGATGTTGTCGGCTTTATGTCCCACCGTTCGAGACTCCGGTGGCGGAGTTCTCGATCGATGCTATCGCGTTTTCCCTTGTCTCGCCGATCCTGGTACGTTTTATTTATTTATTTATTTTTTTGTCGCTTTCGTTTTCGTTGATAAGAAAATTAAACTGAAGAAAGCGAAAAAAAAAAAATGGAACAGCTCGGAGATCATCTTTGGGATTGAAAGCAGCGCTAGTGATGCTGCATCTGGTATTTCTCGGCGTTCTCTTTCTTTTCGATAGTGATTTGATAGAGAAAACCAAGCATCAACCATGGTATGTGTATTTTGCAATTAGGTTTCTCTGCGTTACATTAAATTGGAATATGAGGAAACTTACATTCATTGCTTAGATAGGTATTTGCTTAGCTTAGAGTTTTACTGCCTTTAGTAGAATGATTTATTTATCTTTTAAAAGGTAGAAATTCGTTGGTATGTTATATTTCTTATTCATTTAAACTTCTTAGCATGTAATTGCGGCATTGTAGTTAACATTTTCACCCCTTTTTACAGGTATACTGGATTGTATCTTTTGTTGTTTGTCATCACATTGGTGCAATATTTTGTGGCCTCTGGTTCTTCTCCCAGGTAATGCCAATGAAATCGTATTTGTTTCAAAATTGACTGGTAACATATTTATCGGGAGAAGTGGTACCTTTAATATTTTTTGTTTCCTGCCTAATGCTGTTTCTTGCATCTTTATTTTTGTACTTTTAGTTATGTTCTTGATGCAATGAGAGAAGTAAATGAGACAAATGCTATGTTTAGACGGGTATCCATATCCTCAAAGTAAGTACTAATTTTGATTTTTGTGTGTCTTGACTATTACTAATGAGGAATCTGACAAGATATGGACTTGAATTTTTTATTTTTTAAACATGATTGTTAATTTATTATTTGCAATGTTTAAGCAAAGACAACCTGCTTCAAGTAAAAATGGGAACATGGTCATTGCTGTTGAGGAAAGTCAGTCAGGGAGATATCTTCCAGGAAGTAATGCAACATCCTGGACAAAGCTAGTCCTTGAGATGTATCCCCCCGGGACATCCATTAGGTATGCAATTACATTGTTTCTTGTTCTTAAAAGTTCTGCATAATCGATGTGTGTCCATGCATGACAATCCTTACATGGTCCAGAGTATTACTCATATGTCCTTTTTAATAGCGGTTATAGTAAGGAATTCATTTTAGTTAGGTTTTCTGTCTTCTATTCATTTGGTGTACTATAAAGTTTTGTTTTCATGATATTTCTTGATTTGTTGAAGATATATTTCTGTTAGTAGTTTTGATGCCATAGCCAATTACAAGCATGCTTCTTAAATCCTTTTAGATTTCACTGCTTGTCTCTGGCTTGTAACACCAATTCATAGCCAACATAACTTTATGTTGGCGTACTTCATCTGCTTACCACTTCCAATCTTTTATTGAGAATTGATTATGTGGGATCAAACATATGAATGATGTTAATGTTGATATAATAATGAGTTCTTGTTGGTTAGTTTGTGTGTCCTATCACCCTGCAACTGTCTGGGCCCTGGATTAAGATAGATTGTGGCTAAAGTGTTCACTAGGTCAGAGTTAATGAGGTTGGTCCATTGGAGGGGGAGAGGGCTAATCACTGAAAAACTCTCCATTTGGCATACTATGGAGATTTTGTTTTGGTTATGTTGCTTGAATTGTAAGATCTATATTTTTTTTCCTTTTTAAATGCCAAAACCAATTATGAGCAGACTTCATAAATGCTTTGAGGTGTGGTCCATTGAGATTTGATTATGTGGGATTTAACATATGAATGATGTTAATGTTGATATAATAATGAGTTCTTTTCGGTTAGTTTGTGTGTCCTATCACCCTGCAACTGCCTGGGCTCTGGATTAAGAAAGATTGTGGATATAGTGTCTACTAGGTCTGAGTTAACGAGGCTGGTCCATTGGAGAGGGACGGGTCTAATTACTGAACAACTCTCCATTTGCCATACTATAGAGATCTTGTTTTGGTTGTGTTGCTTGAATTGTAAGATCTATATTCTTTTACTTGTTTGAATTCCAAAATCAATTATGAACGGACTTCATAAATGCTTTGAGATGTCATCACTGCTTGTGTCTGGCTTGTCACTCCAGTTGTAACCAAAACAACTTTAGATGGGCAAGCTTCATCTGCGTGCCACTTGCAGTCTTGTATTGATGAGTCATTATGTTGGATGAAATCATGTGAATTATGTTGATGAAGCCCTCTGCCCCCATAAAGGAAAAGGGAAAAAAAAAGCAGCTGGTTTACTAACTGTATTATATTGCTTTCTGCAGATCTTTGACGTGCCCATATTGTAATGTTGAACAGGTATGGTTTCATTATTGTGTATGTTCTTTTATTGATCCTGTGTGCTAGCTCTGCACCATACAGTTATTATCCCGCATTTACATTATTTCTTACCAAGTTTAATTCCCCTTTCTGTATGAATCAAAATCTGATGGAACCACTTTTGTACTTGATTATACTTCCTCTGTAAGCATTTTGTTTCTCATTGAATAATGAAAATTTCCATTTCTTTGTGCGTTGCTACCATTGGCATTAAAGAGTTACCCTAATAAATATTTGATGTTAAATAACTAAACTCAGTAGGTTCTTTGCCTGTAGAATATGTATGTGATAGAAAATATAGGGTTGTCGTATATCTATTTTTTGGCAGAATGGAGAAAAAGCTTTGATTTATCTGTGTTCATTTTTCACCAACCCCTTAAATTTATCATCTGAGCATTCTTAACTAATTTAACCATTTTTTTTTTTTTCAATATTAGAAATTAAATCCCACACTCCCTACTTTGGTATCAGTGAGATTTGATCCATAAACAATCCACCAAGTAAACTATCTATTACCCACTCTTTTAACTAATTTTCTTATAGAGGAAAGTAGTAGGATAGTACTGGCTTGAAAATATTAGTTAGTCCATTACATTAGAAGTTTTACAACTAGAGTTTTGTTTTTGGGAATCTTTTTTCTTTCCAACTTATATTTCACACTAGTAGTGTAACAGACTAGTCGGTTTAGATAGTATCACTTGAAGGTTTCGCGCTTGAGTCTTGGCCATTATTTCTTGATGATCCCTGAATTGCTTTTAATGTAACCTCTTATTGTTATTAATTGCAGCCTCCACGTGCAAAGCATTGTCACGATTGTGACAGATGTGTTCTTCAGTTTGATCATCATTGTGTTTGGCTTGGAACATGTGTTGGCCAGGGTAATCACTGTCGATTTTGGTGAGTTTACATTGTTGTCAGATGTCTTATCCTTTTGTAGATTTAACAAATTAACAGTGTGGAGATTGGAGAAAAAGTGATTGATTTTATTTGGACTTGTGGTGATCTAGTGATCCCTATCATATTGTTTTGGGGTCAGTGAGTTTAAAAATGTAACAGCCACTGTGAAATAAAATGTGATATGTTTATTATAATTGTATTTAATGTTAATAAATGCTAGATATATTCCATATTTATATTCATATTGAGGTTGAGATAGATAAACTTATGGGTCCAAATTTCATTTTCTTTTATAGATTCTTTGATTTTCTTCAGATTTTAGCCTTTTACCTTTGTAGTTCTTTTGTTATTTTGTGATCAATTAGAATATCATCTGATTTGATTTGATTTGGTTGCAGCTCTTTTTTTTTTTTAAAAAAAAATAGTATTAGCATAATGAGCAAATATTTTAGGGCCTTCTAGTAATTGTTTGTATATCTTCCCACCATAGGACTATAATTCAACCAATTAATGATGTATGTATCCCATTTTATTTTTAAATGTTGTTTGCTAACCAAGTTCTTTTTTTTTTTTTTTCCTTTTTGTTTTTCTTACATATATGTTTGTAGGTGGTACATTTGTGAAGAAACAGCATTGTGCCTCTGGACTGGCATCTTGTACATTACATATTTAAAAGCTAACATATCAAGGGCTTGGTATGATGTATTATTGTGACTTTTTTTTTTTGGGTCATATGATCTTGTAATAAATTTATTTCATGGCTGAAAATATCTTGTCTTGATGAAAGCATTACTCGAGGGCTTCAATGTTTTATGTAGTAAACTTATTCTTAAATACTGCCAACTTTAAGTTTTAATTCTTGCACAATTTGCCTTTTCTTGAATCTGAATTTGTTCCTGAAATCATATCATTTCAGGTGGAAGGATGCAATCATGATAGTTCTACTGATTATTTTGGCAATAACTTTGATTTTCCTGCTCCTACTACTACTTTTTCATAGGTACTTATGTTTATATTTGTTTTCCTCTAATTTTTATTTTGATGTTTTAGCAGAAACTTTTCTTGCACTTTGTCAGCAACAAAGTCAGAATTGGTAATTACAATGGTTATGATTGTTCTGTGTCCTTACGATGCAATCCTATTGTTTAGTTGAATGATTTATACTATATTAAATTTACTTTCCATTTCAATGTTATGTGCTGTAATGGTTTGTTACTAATTGCCATAATATTGGACTGGCAAAAATAGTGTTTGCACTAGTTTCCATGTAGTATTGCAGTTCAGAAAAGTTGTATGGGATTCATGTTTGCACTAGAGGTCAATAAACTTGTCATGTTGTTTGCTCAACAGATCTTCCTCCATCAATCTTATGCTGACATGTAGGATTGGCAATATTTACTAGATAAAACAGATTACCTAGTAAAGTCCCTGAGTTAGGAGCTTTGCGAACTTCTTCTCTGACAAATTTTACATGGTATAAGTAAAAATAAATATCTGCTTAGTGGTTTGCAGATACTACTGGAAAAAGAAAACTTTTTTTAGAGTTCATGTGTTCCATGTATTCTAAGCAGTGCGGAGCCATAACACCAGATTTATGTTACAATTGAGTGGCTAATTAGTTTTAAGTGGCTTTTTCAAAGAGATGGTATTCAATGCTTTGTCTTGTTTTCTTTGATTCCACCTCTTCCACGGCTCACCTTCCTCTCACCATTCCAATGTTGTAATACAATGAGACCAAATTTGGAGTCTGTCACTTAAGTTAAAGACATAGTCATATATCTTTAAGAATGCCATTGTTATAGTTCTAATATCATTTTGATTTCAGCTATCTTATTCTGACAAATCAGACGACCTATGAACTTGTAAGACGTAGACGCATCCCCTATTTAAGGTTAGCTTATCTTCTTACTTTGCTTTTATATATCATTTTTCATTCTATTGAGTGTTGATTAATGGAAGAAAGTGTTGGTATGCATTACAAGAAATGTCTAGCTGAAGCTTGGACAATTTAATTGATTTTTCCATGGATCTGCTTTTTTGGAGATTGTATGGCGTGTCAAAAAGACTGAACATTTAAAAATTATGCATTTACCAATTTCTTAGTTCTGTTTCTGTTTCTTTTTAACTTCAGGGGGATTCCTGAACGGGTATATCCCTTCAGTAAAGGAGTCTGCAGAAATCTGTACGAATTCTGTTGTGTTAGGAGCAGCATAACTAATTTGGAAAGGTTGCCGACAGCCCTGGAACTTGAAGAAAAGTCAAGACCCTACTCATGCTTCGATTTTTTAACTTGCCGTTGCTGCTGACATCTCGGGGCTTTGTATCATTGACTTCATTTGTCCCACACAATTTATTGCTGGGTTTTATTTGAGAGCATGGTTTTACATTCATTTGTTATTTTTACTGCATGGCATTACAGTAGGTGCAATTTGCCAATGGAAGATTACCCAGTTCACGGATATACAATGTAATATGGTGTAGATTTCCATTTGATAGGTTAGTTTAATTTTCAAGGCTTAAAGAAGCTTGCTTGAATACCAGTGTTGATGACAAGGTGAGGCTTCGCATAGATTGGTAAAGAGGTTAATGCTTTATCTATGATGAAAGGATTAGCATCCTTTCCACGTTTGCTCTCTGTTCAATGAACATGAATGCAATTTTACTGAGGTTTAATTTTTTTTCAAGTAGACGGATTGTTTTTTACCTTATTGCCATAAATAAGCCCAATAGCAGCCAATTGCAATAGGGAATACGCATAAAGGCATGATTGAATATGCAGCCCCGGGCCATTTTGACATCGGTACCTTGATTCTCATTTGAAAGCATAGTAACTAGGGAGGATTCAAATTGAGTTAAACTCAGATAAAGACCAGTTTGAGATTTGAGTTTGATTTGTTCAAATTGTTGGAGAAGAAGAATAGTCAAAAGTGAAAAAAATCCTGATCACTGGATATGAAGAACTGGAAGGAAGAAATATCGACAGTGGTATGAGCTTTATTTCATGATGAGTCAAGTGTGAGCTAAAATTTTTTCACCTCAAACTCAGCTCGTTTGAGCCGAGTACAATCTGAGCTCGAGCCATTCGGATTGAGTCCATCCCTAATGACAGCCCGTAACATTTAATTTAATTACTTAATAGTAGAGTTTGTTATGAAAATTTATACAAAAAATAAAAAGGAAACATAACTAGAATCTCTAGGATAAGATTATGGCCTCTACAAGTAAGAAGCAATTTTCCCAAGCGCATTAACCACGCTAATCATCCACTCAATTTCAGATCTGGCCTTTACTGGTTCCTATGAAACAAGAGGAAGAGGACCTGTGAAAGCACTGATTTACAGAAGTTTGTGGATGAGTCAGGCTCAGTAAACTAGTTGCATTACATACCAAGATGAGGATGAGTCTAGAATGCTATCTCATTAATATAATAGGTCTCATGCTGAAGCTTAAAGTAACAAATCAAAATCAGTAAAGGAAGGAAGAAGATAGATACAGGCTTATGATTTACGGTACTTGAGAGATTCAAAGCGTGCAGCAAGATCATCATAATCTGGCAATTTAGGATGAACACGATGTACTGAATCCTGTTTGTCAAGAACTGAAGGCACTGGTGGTGGAGGTCGATCAGGTGGTTGATAAATGCCAGCAGGAGGCTCTTCCATTTCGATTTCCTCATCACAATCAGATTCATCAAACTGTATATCTGAATGTGCAGAAGGGGCATTGAAGCTGTGCCTCCTATAGATGTTTCCACCTTCAGTATGAGCAGGCCTCCTCTCTTCTTGGTCAAGATAATGAGACCTATCAAATCTCTGTGATTCAAACATTTTACCTGGTTGATGATCTTCAGCGCTCACTGGGGGATTGTTTGACATGAATAGGCTGGCTGAATTTCCAGAGAGGGTTGCAGATCCAGGTTTGTTGCTTGAAGCTTTTGGAATTTCATCAAAATTACATGATTGAGTGAATTGCTTGGAGCCTTTGCTTGCAAGATAGGCAGCAGCTTCTGCAGCGGCAATTGCTAGCTTTGCTGATTGTGCAGCTGCTTCAGCAGCTGATGTTGTGTCTTCAAAATGCATGCTGCTACCTCCATTACTTGCTGATCTGCACCAACAATCTGAAGAAGTTAACAAAAAGAATGGAAAAACTTCATAGTCTAAAATGTTTGGCAGCCGATAAAATGAGATTGATTGAGTCACCTGGTAGCTGGCTTATTAGGTTCGACAGGCTGAACTGGTGGCATATGATTCACAGGTAAGCTTGTAGGTCTAACAAATACATCTGGTACCTATCAAAGAGATGAATTAATGAAAAATAGCTCAACAACAAACTTGAAGTTAAAACATGTGAAAAAGACAAGACGGGGAGAGGAAAACACACTATCCGCTCTTCTGGAGGCTTGAGAAGCTCCATTTCTGATTCTGCTGTATCCCAGCCTATCTGATACTCTTTCGCTATTTCTTTCATCACTTTTAACTTCACTTCTCCAGGAGGGGTTCTGACAGAGAGTTTCTCAATCAACTGGAAGTAAAGCCAAGCACTATGAAGTTGTATGAAAAGATACTGTGATGCGACAAGGGAAAATAATATGCAGTAATGTTCATGCATTTACCATCTCAATCTTTATATAACTAGAATTTACCTAGTTGATGAGGATATTCATGATAGTATGAATGCATATAAAAAAGAATGAGAAAAACTGCAAATTCTGAAGTCATAAATCTTTTATTACCATTCGATTAACACCAGAATTAGGCCGCAGATCAGTAGCTGCAGATACAAAATCTTTCCCATATTTTTTCTCAAAAATCTTCCTCATTGCTACTAGTTCAGGAATTTCTGAGCACCTAGGGGAGGCAAATATCACACTGGCGATCCCTTCTTTTAGGTCGGCAGGGCACTCCCTGCAATATAGGATCTAGCTAAGAACAACATCACAGATGTATTTTAGCTTTGCAGTACTATAATTTATATATTTTTTTAAACCTTTGCTTGGCAATGATGGTTAGTCTGGCCACAATTAACTCACAGAAGAGCTCAATGAACTCATTTGCAGCCAAAACATTTTGTTCTCGTATCACATGTTCAACCTACAAAAACACAAAACACTTATTGGCGAGTGAAAATATCTAACCAGATTCATGCAAACAAACAATCCTTTGAAATGTATACATGCCACATCCAAGGTGCTAAAACCATAATTCTAAAGCACATACATTACCAAATTGATTTGTAAGCAGAGAGGCCTTGTCAAATATTGCTATGGCATGATTAGAGAAATAGTCTGTAACTTACTTCACTTGAAGAACATTGTGTCTATACGAAGATATAGTTACTCTGGAGAGAATAATTCAGAGTTTAAAAAGCATAGCCTAAGAAGGAAGATATAAGCTTGGATCAGCCAAGTCAACAGGTCTAAGTGAATCCTTTCAACAACATGATCTTTTGCCTAAAACCAAAACAAGCTCAGACATAATGCACCTACAAGCTCTCCTGAATACCAAGTCTTGCTTAAGAACGAGCAATTGAAATCAGAATACTGTGAACACAGAGCTAAAATGCCATAACCCATAAGAGAAAAATATCTTTTTACTATCATAAATGTAAAATTTGGTTCAATCAATATTGCCTTAAAGGAAAAAAAGGTACCCTGATTCGAGCAGTGGCATCTTGTTTAGACTGAAGAAGCAAAGCAATGTCACGTCTCATTTGTTTAACCAGGGCCTCTCTCTTGTTCCTCAACAATTTAATCCTAGCAACGGCCATCTTCGCTGCCGTTTTGCTTATGAGAACAAAACAAATAAATAAATAAATAAAACTTGGAATTTAGAAAGTTGAAGGGTATTACGAAAACCATCTTAAGAACAAAAGCAACATACCATTCGGAGGAGCTGAAGCCTCTGCGGAAAAGAGATAGACCAAGCTTCATGAGCTTCTTGGTATGAGCCACAGACACAGTCATTGTAGCTTCCAGTGAAAAAAGACAGAATGAGAAACGGTCCGTTGAATGAGAAAGGGATGTTTTAGAATTAAGATTGATCTTTTAGCACTTACTGGTGGAGTGGGCCACGTGGGTCCTTCTTGGAGGCAGGCTCCAGGCACTTGGCACCGACTTAGCTCGTTCTCATTGACAATGTGATCGAGCTCTCCTACCCAAAATATAGCCGTTACATTGTTTGACACGAGCAAAATTACACGTGTGGAAGAATCCAATGCCAATAAGAATTCAAGTCTTTGTTGTTTTAACCCCAACGCCCTTTGATTGTGATGTTATAAAGATTCTTTTAGTGATTTATTTTTTATTATTTATATTATTTTGTTTGATATATTAATTATATTATTTTATTTGATTTATCAGTTATAATAATTTTTTACTATCAATACTGATATGATAGATAATATAGATGATAATTTGTTACCATATTTACCTTAGGTTTTAAAAGATTATTAAAGTAATTTTAATTTTATTATAATTATATTATTATTTATCAATTTTTTAAGATATAAATTTATTTTTAATTAAAATAACAAATAATATAAAAATATTTAAAAATAATTATATTCAAAAGTATTTAAGTAAAATAATTTTTTATTATTATTTTATTATCGTTAACCAAACACATTAATTATTTAAATCATCTATTTTTATCAAATTTTATCAAATATAGTAATCATTTATATTTAATAATCTTCTCAATAATCTATCTTTGAGGTAATTTCTTTATTTTGATAATAAAAATTACCCAAATTAAACACCCTTTAAATGCGTGGTTTAGTGTCAAATTGTTATATATGCAGTCTTAGCACAGCAAAGTTTTGCATTAATCTAGACAAGACAAAGCAATCTTGATGTGCCTCTGTCTATGCCATGGCCCCTTGGCATGTGAATCAATGTGGTTTTTTCTTTGGAATGGGTTATGTTGTCACGTCTTCCACCAGAAACATAGTGAAAACTCATCTTATTTAATGCAAAAACATGGTTGTTATCTAGGTATGCTACATCTCTCTGAGTACATAATTTTGCGTTAAAAGTTTAAGCTTTCTCCATTAACACTCTCCGGCATTGCCACCTCCAGGCCAGAATTTTCATGGAAGTTGGTAATCATCAATAAAATATTGTACCGTTTTCCAAAACTCTCTGCATAATTTACAGGACCTTGAAATACACCACATTTGGATCTGGAAAGGCCAGGTAGATACTCGTTGGGGAACATATTATATTCTGCAGGCTCATCAGGATTACATGGAAGAAGTGGTTAGCATAAAACAGGAATTTGCTTGTTATGTCACCATCTCTCTTTTAAGGATTGCAACCTGGTAATATGAGGCATCAATTTTAGGAAAGCTATGGTGGTTAAGTAATTATTTTGAATATCTAATAGCTATATGACACTGACATCTAGTTAGGGTTGAATTCGATTTGGATTTGAACAACATCCATTTTGAAATCTACTCAAACTTGGTTCGAACTCAAATTTTAAATCGATCAGACTGCAGATCAAAAAAGAAGAAAACATGATAATTTGAATAGTGAAAATTTCTATTTGTATTTCAAAGTGTAACTGCATATATTAATATTTTTACAATACTTAGTTTGACATTGAAATCCATAGCTTATCCTCTAAAATTTGGATGCCTATGCAGGATTTCTCATAAGGAAAAATGGCCTATTGGGAGATTATGTTCAGGAAGGAGGCTCTTGATCTGATCAGGCACCTGAACATGTTCTCTAGACCTTTCTCCACGCTTTCAATGCTGGCCTCTGCAGCCTTTAGACTTTCATGCATAATTTCCATCTTCTCAACATCACAGCTGCACAATGCAGTATCCACACTTTCCAACTCATTCACAATCTCTTTCTTCTCTTCACATGCTGTGACTTTCTTGTTCATCAGTTTTGACACCAGTGCCCACCTGCTTAGACTTTGCTTCGACCCTGACAAGAATAACGAGAGAGACTGAAAGATGGAGCTGCTTGTTGCATTAACTTCTCTGAGAACTCGAATCACAGCTGAGAGTTGTTGATCTTCTTCCTGGAGTGGGGATGTTAAAAGACTGTTATCCATTTGCTTCAGAGTCACAATCATTTTCTTAGCATCCTTTTTAATCTTCTTCCTGAAACAAGTGAAATTAGCAATGCTGTTTTCAACACTTGAATCCCCCTTTCGCCTTCGAATGGCTGAGTGAAGAGCTTGAACATGTTCCTTAATTTGCAACAAGGCATCTCTTGTGATGACACAGATATCCAGGAGCTTTACAGATCCTTCCAACAATTCCTCAATACACTTCTCATGCTGATTCTGAGAGAGAACTCGTTGGCTTGATGCCATATTCAGAAGATCATCCAAGCACATGTACAACTCCTCAAGCCCTGAAAGAGTCCTGCAGATTGATCCCGATGTTAATAACAATCTTGCTGACTCCTCCAATGACTTAACCTTGCTCAACTCTTCTTCAATTCTAATGGTGGTAGGATGAGACCTTGAAGGCAAACTAATACATCTAACATGGTATTTACTAGCCATGATGATGAGGTGGTTCTATCAGCTCAATGACTCTCTATTTATAGGGACACATTGAAGATCCATAAACATAAACAAATCTCTATACAGCAATGCGATGATGAGCATGTGTATTGAGTCTGAGACTCCACTGAATGCGGTTCCCTTGTCAAGATGCTGACCAACATAGCTTCAATAATATGCAACTTCTTTATTAATCTTGTAGGACACCCTCAAAATAATCTTACATCAGCAAGAAACAGCAAACATTATTTGAGAGACTAAGATAAGATTAGATAAGTATATACTAAAATAAGACTAATTAAATAAATTATCAAGATACTTTTAGCTAATAAATTAAAAATAATACCTATATCCAAACAAAAACTATTAAATCAGAGATCTTACACTTCAGTCCACAAAGAAAGGGGTCAGCTTGCTTCCCTCTTGCCACCTTGCTCGCCATCTCAAAATATTATAATGCAGCTGCTACGTGGGCTGTCTTGGTTGTCTCCATTGGCAGTTTAAGAAATGTCAAGATCCAGATCTCACACAGATCGATGAGGGGGTAAGATATATTATTGTATGAATAACTATTATGTGCACGAGTGGCTTGTATTCCTCTTGTCTCTCTCCATGGATTATTTATCTTTTTCATTATGAAGTTTCCCATATCTTATTATTATTTTTCTTTGATGTCATCAGCAATTACGAAGGTACACAAAAGGGATCATCAGGACGCGTACATTGCTCGCCGTTGGAGCATGTGTGCTTCAAAATATTATGAAAATGGATTGCAGCAGTTTGGAAGTAGGTGTATGGGACAAGTGGTGGTCTCTCATAAGGCCTGGTGATGACGAGGCCATTGAAGCAGTTAAGATTATAAATGAGTCAAGCTCAGTCTGATCAAAGTCGAGTCAAACATGAGTATTAATAATTCGAGTCTGGTTTTTGAATTGAGTATGAGTAAGTCGAGTTTCACTTTCAAATTGAACTCGAGAGTTGGTCTCATGAATTTTGTAAATTCATTATTCAATTTGAGTAAAATATGCATAAATTGTTACAAGTTAAATATTGTCTTTAGACCCTTCAATTCTTATTTTTAACACAGTAACATATTGTCCTTGAAAAGATTCTTCATTTACAGATTTAGGCCAAAAACGACTCTAGTTAACTTTTTATCATGAATTAGGATGAATTCTCACAATTCAATGAACACAATAATTGAGTAAACAAATGATGAAAGAAGAGTTAGAAAATTATATTTCAAAGAATTTAATTCAGTCTGCAAACATGATTAATATTGCATCTTGTGCTTCCTGTCTGTCAAGAATTACAAAGAGAAAATTTTGAGGCCGCATAGACTACTTGGTTGCTGTGAATTACAATAATTTCAAGTGACAGAGAATTTGGAGGTGTCCATGGCAGACAAAGAAGCATTAAGCAGTGGATATTTCTTTATCTTGGAAGGTGATGTCAATGGAGTTTCAGAAAATTTTGCGGATTAAAATAGTTATGCAATTTCTCAGATAAAGTTACTTTCAGTTGGCACTTAATGCTTTGTTTGATGAATAAGTTGTTCCAGCATTAGAAGCACATATTTGGAACAATGGCAGTCCTGTAAAATGCGGATGCCATGGCCAGTTTGGTCTCATTTACAGTACTAATTTGTGAGGAGATTAAGGAAAGAGACTCTATTTTGGACTACACATCTGAAAATGGATTCTAATCCACCTTCAAGCGCTTCAACACTAAAATTAAGAGTCTCTAACAATCTTTGAGCCATCTGTGATTGGATTTTCTTCCCATTGCTCGTCCGCTGTAGAGAGTAAAGAGCAACATCCACATTCTCTACTTCATTAATCAACTTTTGCTCTTTCTGATCAGAAGTTAATAGTCTCATGGAGACTAACTTTGAGATCAATGGCCACCCAGCTAGCTTTGTAACCATAGTTGGCGTGGACAAGAATAGCAGAAGGGTTCGAAAAATGGAGATGTTAATGGCGCTTGTTTCTTGTAAAACTTTGATTATAAATGATAGATGATGATCAGCTTCTAAGACTGAAGAATAGTCAGAAGACATGCAAGCTTTGCTTTCCAATTTCTTCAACTCTGCGAGGCATTTTGCAATGGCCTTTTTCCCCTTCTTTTTGAAGCTAAAATAGGCTGCAATGTGGCTTTCAATGCTTGAGTCTCCATCTCTTCTCCGCAGAGCAGATTGAAGAGTTTGCACGTGTTGCTTCATTGTCAGTAATACGTCTCTCGCTGTGCCACAAGTGTCCAGCAATGTGACTGATCCATCTAAAGCTTCTTCCACCAGTTTCCCATTTCGATGGCGAAGAAGAGCTTGTTGTGCTTGTGGGGAGTTGATGAATTCTTCAATTCAATTGTACAATTCTGCAATACCAACAAGGCTGTTTTGGATTGCATCGGCGCTAGCTGTAGTTGAAGGAATTTTCCAGGCTTTAAGCTGGTTTAATCTTGATTCTAACTTAACACAACTGGGGTGAATTCTAGACGGCAGACTAATGGACCTATTAGGAGGATGAACATCATCAGAGCCTGCCATTTTTACTTCAGCAGTTTAGTTTTAATAATCTGCAGAATGCAAGAGATGTTTGAGTGGCAAAGAATCAATCAATCTATATATATAAACAAAGCCGTGAACATTCAAGTGATTGGCCTGTCAAAGCCATAGCAGAATTCATGTGATGGCACTGTGGGTCATCTAACTTCCTGATTCCCTTGTAACATTTTTAGACAACAATCTGTAACCATAAATTATTTCTTTAAAAATCTGTGGCCATAAATTGGGCTACGTTTATTTCACGGAATAAGTAAACAACCCTTGCAGGCCATTTGTGCTGCTGCATGCCTCTTTGCCTCCCCAATCATCAATCTTGATGCATGCTTTCTATCTACCATAATTAAACCTAGTTTTATTCTTTGTCTTCTCATTGATTAAAGACTAAAACAACTTTGAAAATGATTAAATTATAGGCCATGGATGAAGGCTATTGCTAGAGCAACTTCTGAGGGCAAAGCTACAGTTGGATTCTGGATTTGTATGTTTAGCATAAAAGTTCAAGCTCTAGATGAGCTCAATCAAGCAGAATTCGAGCCAAACAATACTCGTTTGCATCCCTAGTCCTTATGATAGAGGTTGAGGAAATTTGTTGTTGTTGCTTAAGGTGTTGAAATTTTTAGCTTTAAATTCAGATTCCAAACTTATTGTTCCCTTTCATGCAACACAGCTTTCAAACGTGGTCACCATGACAGCCATGGCATGCTCTCTTTTGATTGAAAATGGCAACCACCATGAAAATGATCACCTACCCATTTTCTATCAGTCAATAAGCTTGATGCTTGCCCGTGATACAGCTCATAACAACAGTTATATTATTGCTATTATTGCCTGCCTGAATTGACAGATTAATTGAAGGAATTCGATTCCCATGGCCAAAATGGCCATGCTTAATTTATTCAAACTTAGAGAAACTCCAGTACATTATAGAGCCATGTGTATTAAAAAAAGGAAAAATATTGAGTGCATGTGAAAGGAGGATGAACGAGAGAGAGAAAGACGATGCTGGATTGTTTCAGTATCATATCATATACACGCAATTTTGCGTATTCTTACAAACCGTGGTTCACAATTTAATAAAAACCACACAGGGTACAAAAGGATTTTCTAAATGCAAACTTCATTCGCTTCACACAGTTTAAGCCTACTCAGCCAAAAACACCAATAACCCCATTGAAATTGGCAGCAGGCACTGCAAATATTAGTGCTGATTGCTGAACATCTGCTTAATAAAGCTATTTTTAATGTTATTTTAAGAAAGTTACATTTATGATTTATGGGGTGAAATATTAAGTTAAAAAGTTGAGGGGGTCAAAGAAATGCTGAATTTATTCATTAATTTTTCTATAAAATTTTGTTGGCCGCCCGCACCTGAATGGCTCTGTGTCCATGATTCTATGCATTTATTTTGGGGGGTAACAACAATTTTTCATCCTTTTTTTATGGGTCAAAAGACTTTTTTCACCATAGGTTTGTGAAAATGACAATTTTCGGATCTTTAGTTTCAAAAGTCATATTCCCAGCCATCCTTCACTTTCAATATACACGAAAATGCAGTTTTCCATTTCACACTTCAATTCTTTAATGTGCTAGCAATTCATTCTTTAGTCTTTTGGTCATGAAATGGGAAATTAAAATTTGTTTTGTTGAGTGGTCATGGTGGTGAGATTGAGATGCCTCTTTGTCTCCCCCAATCATGGGTATTGCCTTGTTGTAAAGGAGGATTCTATAATAGAGAAGGATAGATTAATTTAAAACATAAAAGGCTGGCCAATTCATTGTTGTCGACTTTTCAATTAAACAGTACTTGACCAAGTGGAATGAAATACTGTGAGAAAACCATGATAGAAAAAGACAAAGGGAGACCAGAATTTGCAAGAGAATTGGCCTTCAAATCCAAGAATCTACGGGTAATATGAGGAGTATTTAACATATATATATTGCAATAGCAAAATTCTCAAATGGGAAACTTATAATTGAAGACAGGGAAACAATTAGTTCTAAATAACTTGGTAGACAAAATGTTGGTTGCATTTGTGCCACAGAGAGCCTAATTCACATGGTTTACACAGAGCATAAATTTTTTTGCCTTCCCAATATGAGTTTGGGGGTTTAATTATTGGACAGTGATGCTAGCAGAAATGGCAAGAAAATCACTCCAAATGAATTGAGAGAGAAGCTGAATGAATATACAGACAGCACATGTTGTGAGAGCAAACACAGGCTCAGCAGATTTGAGAGCTCTGCTTAGATTTCCCATGTCAAAGTTCTATCTAATTTGCACATCCCAACTAAAACTTGGAAGAGACCATTCAAGACAGGAAAAAAGTAGAAGAGAAAATTTTGTGATCCAAAAAGATTAAACTCTGACAAAAATGGATATATACATGGTGGTTTCGCAATTGCAAATCAATCATAAATACTATATCAGCCGTTTGATGAGTTCAGTAAAAGGTGACAACCTAAAAAGCAAGACGACACGATGGCAGAACTTCCAATAATCTTCAATAACAAAGTTTAGTTCAACCAACTCTACCTACTCAAAAATGCTTGGTGGTTCTTTCATTATCTAAGTGATAATCCACTAGCCTTAGCAGCAGTATGGAATGGATCACAGTACTTCCAAGATAACAACTTTGATTCCGCAACCTACTGGCAGCACCCCGATTTTTCTCATTGATTCAGAAAACTTGCATCCTCACAAGACACACAAAAAGTATACCACAGGAATCACCTAGACAGTACAATATTGTTGCAATTCTGTAACTTGTAGCAGTCTTATGTCCCAAAACAGTTGTCATGTTGATTTACCTTTTCTGTTTAGGTAGACTGTCAGAAGGGAAATTACATATGGATCATTTCTTTATTATTCCAAGGAGTTGTTGCAGAAAACTCAATCCCAACCAACAAGAGCCTCAACCTCGAAGAGCTGCCATTAAGAAATGCAGCCAAGAAGTCATTCCAGTCCCAATTTTGACAAGAAGTTAGTATGTAACAGCTTGCAGAATCATGAAGAAGAAACCTCAACATGGATCTAAGAAATGCAGCCAAGAAGTCATTCCAGTCCCAATTTTGACAACTTAAAGTTAGTATGTAACAGCTTGCAGAATCATGAAGAAGAAACCTCAACATGGATCCAAAGGAACTGAAAGAATGAATAGGCATGGTAATGGACTCCAGATATAATTCCAGGTCAATGAGACATCACAGTTTAATTATCTACTTTGGGTCTGATCATTTGGGCATATTATACGCTGGTAATAACATGATACACAGGCATATTATTTATTTCAGTTTAATTATTTTCACTTATATATGAAAATAAGTGAGCCAAGTTTCCGAACAACTTATGTATATGGTTGTCATGCAGTAACTTTAAGCAGCATTCTATCTAAGGCCAGTAAGAACTGTAGATCACAGAATTCAACACTTTATGAAGAAAATTTTCTCACATGAAAAAAGTTATGCAGGGAGTATAACACGCTAATAATCAATTATCCTTTAAGTAAAGAGAACCATATTCAGGTTATTTCAGAAGAGTACTGCCTGAT
This sequence comes from Mangifera indica, assembly GCF_011075055.1. Classification (NCBI taxonomy): domain Eukaryota; kingdom Viridiplantae; phylum Streptophyta; class Magnoliopsida; order Sapindales; family Anacardiaceae; genus Mangifera; species Mangifera indica. The sequence goes on from NC_058152.1 coordinate 1,029,825, forward strand.
GTAATCATGATATTCTAAGCCTGAAGAGTGCTAGAATGAGATTCAATTCTTAAGAGAAGCCTCTCAATGCTAAAACAGTAAAGGATAGGAAAAAGTTCTCATATGTGGCTCGAGAACCCTTTTCTGCTGGGATTAGCAAATTAAGAAATGCATCAATGGATACAAGCAGTCGTCCATCATCGTAGAGTAGTCAAAGAGAGAAAAGGTGAATACATAAATTTAAAAATTTGGCAACATTTGATGCATTAAAATGGGGAAATACTAACCAAAAAAAATGGATAGCCTTCATGGTAGACTACAAATATAAATCCAGATAAATGAGGCAAAAGTACATTAATTCTTAATCTCAGTTCTCATAATAAGATCATAATGGTGCAAGAACGTTGCACACTAGCATTTACATAGCACTGGATCATTCACAAGCAAACTACAAATTAATAGATAACATGAACATATAAAATTAAATAAGAAAATAAATAAGCTGTGTTGCTGAATATGTTATGTATATTGTTTTCATGTAGTAGCATGCAGCATTTATCTAGAACCATGTGTGAAATTCAAGAAGTTATGCTGAGAAATAATGCAGTGGATATGACCTGACAACAAAATAACCCTCTAAATAATGAGAATCACATCCAAGTTATTTCGAGGGATTATTGCCAGAAAAAAAAAATCATGATATTCTGAGCTAAGGAATGCTAGAATGCAACTTCAACTGTTGGAGAAGCCTCTAATGCTAAAATACAAAAGGATAGGCCTATATCCTTAAATGAACCTTGAGAAACTGTGATCTGATGGCATCAGTGAATTATAATAATAAGAAATTCATTTGAGGAATAAAAAATAGAGAAAGGATTATTCCTAATAACAGTTATAAACAAATTTAACACACTACAAATTCAGATTCAATACCAAATTGTAGCACAGGGATATAATTTGATTACCACAATGCGAACAGAACACAGGAAAACCTATAAGAAAAAAAATTAAAAAAATAGAGTGCAAAAGTAATCAAAACTTACCAATTAGACTGCATGACCATTTTCTTTAGCTTTCTTCAGCCACTTAAGTGTACTTTCCAATGTTGTGTAAGCAGCAACATCTGTCAAACTCTTACTTTCAACTGCATAGTCAAAAACTTCGTAAGCCTTGGCAACCCTACCACCTCGACAAAGCATCCTCACAAATGTGGCATAACTAGCCGTCTCAAGCTTCATGCCTCCCTCTTTGATCAGCCCATACAATTCAATTCCTTTCTCCAAAAACCTTGACTTACACAAACCATGCAGTAAGGTATTATACGTACAAGCATTTGGACTACATCCCCTAGCCTCCATCTCCTCCAACAAGGCCAGGGCACCCAATGAGTCTCCTTTCCTACACATCCCATTCATCAATGAAGTATATGTAACAGCATCTGGAAAATGGCCAGCTTCTACCATTATTTTCAAGTACTTTCTAGCTTCATCTACTCTCCCAGATTTTGACAACCCAAAAATCAATGTGTTATAAGTAACAAGATCGGGCTCTACACCTTCTTCTTTCATTCTTTTATAGACCCCTATAACTTCGCTGCCTTTACTCAACATGCAATAACCTTTCATAATAGTGTTATACACAAAGCAATCCGGCTTAAACCCCGACTCATTAAGTGCACTAACCAGTCGCATAGCCTCACGTAAATTCTTAGTATTACAAACATTATCAATCAAGATTGTATAAGTTACAAGATTAGGCTTTATATCAAAAGAACTACGCATCTCATCAATGAAACCATATACACTACTCAAAGCTCTACACTTGCACAAACACTTGATAAGAAAATTATAAGTATATATATCAGGCAGCGACTTTTTCAATGACAATTCTTTTACCAACTCAACAGCATCATCAACACGATTAACAGAACAAAGTGATCGTACCGCAATATCAGTGGTCCCCTGATTTGGTTCAAACCCATTATTGATCATCAAATTAAGCGTTTTATGAACCGGGGAGAGGTCAGAATGAGGTGCTTTGCAGGCCTGCGAAAGCAAAATATGGTAAGTTGAACGGTCAGGAGAGAAAGCGGGGTTGGTTTTAATCATGTGCTGGAGAAGAGAGATTGAATCATCAACGGTGGACACCAAAGCGTAGGACTGAAGGATAGAGTTGTGGAAAGGGCGATCGGGTGGGGTTTGTTTCGTAGAAATAAAGGAGTTAAGGAGTTTCTTGGCTTCTGAGAGTTCAGGCGACTTAAACAGAGATGGGATTATTTTCGTTTTATGAGAATCGTCAGAATCTTTTTGCTGCTGCTTTTTGGACGGTATTTTGTTGAAGTGATGGCGTTGGGAATTTTCAGTTTTTAATGGAGCTCTTATAAGGGTACTGGCTGAAACTGACGAGCGTAAAACAGGTGGGATTTTGCCCATTTTGCTCTTGTTACTCTGTTCTGCTACTTGAGCCTGTGTGAAACAGTGTAACTGGTGAATGAAGGCGCAACAGAGTTAGGGTTTAGCAGGCGTTGAGACTTAAGAAGAAAGAAGACAGGGGAGAGGAATAAGTCAAAAGGCCTAAGCTTCTGACTACTTAGGCCCAACCGTTTGAATCCAATCACTCGGAAGCCCAGAAAATGTATGCAAATGAATCATAAATACTATGCAGCCGATTCAATCACTTCAAATGGATTCAACTTTGACAGAAATGAAATATCTACATTGTAGTTTCAATATTGCAAATCAATCATAAATACTTTCATGGTTTTAAAGCTCGGATTAAATTGGCAGTTTAAATTGGCAGTTTAACTGGGTTGATCAAGGTTCGTAGGTAATAGTGGTTATAGGTGATAGTTCAATAACTTTAACTACTGGACTACTTTGAATTGTAGTTGAACTGGTAAAACTACACTTAATTATGGTTGAATCATTAGATCAATTAAAGAAATGAGTCATCTTTAGTGACAAGTTTGATGTCAAAAGGAGTTGAAAATGATGAGATGAGTTGGAATGACTATAAATATGCAGAATAAATTGATGGAGACGAGATTAGTGTGGATAGAGTTGGAAATGAGTTAGAGGGATGCAATCGATTACTTAGCTCAAGCTTGGTTTGAATACATATATATAGAACTTGAGCTCAAACTTGTTAAGTCATTAGAACATTAATTTTTGTTTGACTAAAAAGTTAATTTTTAACCCCTAAATTTTAAAAATTATTTTAAATCTCTCATAACTTATATATTTATCAATTTCTCCTTCTATTTAAAGTTAAAACAAAAAGATTTTAAGAGTTTTCTTCATACCCAATCATCCAACTATGTAACTTTTAGAATGAGAAAAATCATAAAACTCTTTATAATTGTGTGGCTTTTAGAAGAAAAAAAACCATTAAATTCCTTACAATTATTTAACTTCAAAAAGTTTTATTACATCTTTCAATAATCACTAGTTATTCTATCAGTATTTCTTATTATTTCAGATTACTTAATTTATCTAAAAACAGAATAATTTATATATATATATAGTTTCTTGTAAATCTTTTAAACAAATAATATCCTTTACAAATTTCCTTAAATAAGTTTTGTGAGACAAGATTTAAGTCACAACCCAAGAAATCCTCCCCTCTCCTTTAACTTGAATCTTTCAACCCTTCAACAACTTCAGCAAAATACCCAACATCTTGAACATCTTCAATCTTCCCACCAACTCAAACTCCTTCCTTGATTCAAGCTCTTCCTCAAATCATACTTTGCTTTCTCCCCAGTCATAAACCTCACCTTGATGATAGCTAAATCCATAAAAATAATAAAGTAAACCAAAAAAGCAAAATAAAAAAATATTTAATTTGACCTAACCTAATGTAAACTCAGTCAATAAATCATTTAATTATATGACTCTTAGAATGAGAAGAGTCAAATGGTCTACTCCAAACCTAATGAACAAATTAATTAACTATGTGATTTTTCGGGTGTGATTTTTAGATGGGAAAAACCACAAAACTCTTTACAACTATTAAACTAAAAATAAAATAGGAGAACATCTCTTACAAATCTTCTTAACAAAGGGAGATAAGACCTTTAAAAAATTTACTTTGTGATAAGATTCAAAACACAATTCTACAACCAAAGTATATCTAACATATTCTGAAAAATAACCAGCTTCTACTATTATTTCATTAACTTTTTTACTTCATCTACTCTCTTAAGACTTCAACAATCCAAAAATTAACGTGTGAAAGGTAGCAAGATCAGGCTCTAACCTGATCTTGACCTAACCTAATGTAAACTCAAACAATAAATCATTCAATTATATGACTCTTAGAATGAGAAGAGTCAAATAGTCTACTCTAAACCTAATGAACACATTAATTAATTATGTGACTTTTCGGGTGTGATTTTTAGATAGGAAAAACCATAAAACTCTTTACAACTATTAAACTAAAAATAAAACAAGAGAACATCTCTTACAAATCTTCTTAACAAAGAGAGATAAGACCTTTAAAAAATTTGCTTTGTGATAAGATTTAAGACACAATTCCACAGCCAAAATATATCTAACATAATCTGAAAAATAACCAGCTTCTACTATTATTTCACTAACTTTTTTACTTCATCTACTCTCTTAAAATTTCAACAACCCAAAAATTAACGTGTGAAAGGTAGCAAGATCAAGCTCTAACCTAATCTTGACCTAACCTAATGTAAACTCAATCGATAAATCATTCAATTATATGACTCTAAGAGTGAGAAGAGTCAAATAGTCTACTCCAAACCTAATGAACACATTAATTAACTATGTGACTTTTCGGGTGTGATTTTTAAATGGGAAAAACCATAAAACTCTTTACAACTATTAAACTAAAAATAAAATAGGAGAACATCTCTTACAAATCTTTTTAACAAATGGAGATAAGACCTTTAAAAAATTTATTTTATGATAAGATTCAAGACACAATTCTACAATCAAAGTATATTTAACATAATCTGAAAAATAACCAGCTTCTACTATTATTTCATTAACTTTTTTATTTCATCTACTCTCTTAAGATTTCAACAATCCAAAAATTAACGTGTGAAAGGTAGCAAGATCAAACTCTAACCTGATCTTTACCTAACCTAATGTAAACTCAATCAATAAATCATTCAATTATATGACTCTTAGAATGAGAAGAGTCAAATGGTCTACTTCAAACCTAATGAACACATTAATTAGCTATGTGACTTTTCGGGTGTGATTTTTAAATGGGAAAAATCATAAAACTCTTTATCACTATTAAACTAAAAATAAAATAGGAGAATATCTTTTACAAATCTTCTTAACAAAGGGAGATAAGACCTTTAAAAAATTTATTTTGTGATAAGATTCAAGACACAATTCCACAGCCAAAGTATATCTAATATAATCTGAAAAATAACCAGTTTCTACTATTATTTTACTAATTTTTTTACTTCATCTACTCTCTTAAGATTTCAACAACCAAAAAATTAACTGTGTGAAAGGTAGCAAGATCAAGCTCTAACCTTCCTCTTTCATTTGCTTATAAACCCCTACAACTTTTGTGACTTCAGTGGCTTTACTCAACATACACACCTTCTCTTATATTCTTAGTATTACAAACATGATCAATCAAGATTATATTAGCAACAAGATTAGACCTCTCATATCATAAACAATCACTTCTCAAAGCGCTACACTGGCACAAACACTTGCCAAGAAAATTTTTAAGTAAATGTATCAGGTAGCGATTTTTTCAATGGTAATTCTTTTACCAACGTCCAACTCAATGGCATCATCAACACCATTAACAAAGCAAAGTAACCCTACAGCGATATCGGTGTTACACTGGTTCGGTATGATCCCCTTATTGATCATCAAATTGAGCGTTTTACGAACAGCAGAGAGGTTAGAATCAGATACTTTTGCAGGCCTTGGAAAGCAAAATATGGTAAGTTGATCTGTCGGGGGAGAAGAGAGATTGAATTAATGGCGATCAAGTGGGCTTGTTTGTATGTTGTACACAAATAAGATCATAAGTTAAATTTACGAGGGAAAGAGCTTGATTAATATGTAATATAGAAGTGATCAACTTATTATTATTGATGTTTTATTTGATCAACATGTAACATTATTGATTCATTTTGGCTCTGTTTAAGCATTAAAAGGCCTTTGATTACTGCAGTCCAAGTTACTGCCAGTGTCCACTCCCAAAATTTGGCAGTATCTCTTATAGAATCCAATCCGATTCTCCATCTGTGCGTGGAACCTTTGCCGCATTCTATACCGCCGTTGATGATGTTGGTGATGACCCCATAGCCGGGGACCCGCCCCGCCTGAGTATCAGCAGCGGACGGCTGCCACTGGCCAGTGATTACAGCGTGACATGAAGGTTTCGGTGACTGTGGAGTCATCCAGAACCAGAAAGCAGTCTTGAATGAAATAACAGGGTCGTTTGCCACTGCGTCTGGGTCGTTTAACAGGTTATAGTTTATGGCATTTCCTGCTGGGCCATAGTTGTAGTTGCTGTCAAAAGTCAAGGTCAATGTCAACCCATTAACTTAATTATTTGAGAAAATTGGAAGAGCCATTCAAATATAGAGTAAACAACTTCTTTTTACACCCGAGGTTTGACATAACTATAGCTTTTCACTCATAATTATTACAAATAATATTTTTTTATCCAAATTTAAAGGCTTTGCAAAATTTACATTATAAAAATAGAGCAATACTATGTGTACCTATTTTGAATACACAAATATATACACAGTCATATATGTCATCATATGATTGGTTATTGTTTTATTCTTAATTCAAAATCATCCAATCATATAATGACATATATAAATGTGTATATATTTGTGTACCCAAAGTGGATACACATAGTTTTATTGATAAAAATAATATAATAATTTTACTGTCTATTAATTTTAAAAATAAAAAATTGATTTTTATCAAACTTAAATATTTTTAATATAATAATTTAACTCTTAAAAAGTTTTATTACATTTTGTTCAATTCGTTAGGAATGTAAGTGTAAATCTTAAAACTAATAGGAGCAAATTATATTTCAAAAATTTTTGAAAGACCTTTAAACTTTTTTCAAATTTTCAATAACTCTTAAAAATTTTATAAAAGCCCTAATATCTTAAAAAAATATAATTTACCTTTTAATGTATAATTATATGATAAAGACACTTTTATCTATTGAAAAAATGAATAAAAGTGAATGAAAAAATAAATAAAAGGTTTTTTAACATAATTTTAATATATAAAATATTATTTTTAATTTGTGTTAATTTAAGGTTATATAATAATTTTAAAAAATAAAATAGTAAGGATAAAATAATAATTAACCCTTTAATATTATTTTTTTCATTAATAGAGTTTAATTTTGAGTGACAAAATATTATTTATACTTGATTTTGAGTTAAAAAGTGTTAATTTGCTAACTAGGGGTAAAAAAGGTAAGAACTCTAAACATTGGGTGGGAGAATGTAACTCACTCATCAAGTGTTTCACACTTACTAGGAAATTTGGATGGGACCCCGGCCATAGTATTTTTTACCAGGTGCACAAGGCCATTGTTGACTTGCAACACAATAATCTGGAGGGTTGCCTTGTTCCTGCTTGAAGCAATATCCCCAAGCATAGGGTCCATCTGGTGCAGAAGGCCACCCACCTGTAGTTTCATGAGAAGTTTGAGCCAAAAAGGCGGCGATTTCTCTTTTCCGGGTATTTGTATCACCAGTGGTTGCAAAGGCGCCGAAGGACTTGGCGGCGTTGATGAAAGCTTCGTAAGTGTAGAAGCCTTTGGCTGGGCAAGCAGCATCATTACGGTGCTTTAGAATCTGTTCAAACAGGTCTTTGCTAATGAGTGAACTAATATCGCCGCCGCCGCCACTGGGGGTAGGAGTTGGCGTGGAGGGCGTCGACGGCGAGCCCCCAGCAGTGCACTGGCTTTGACAACCAGCACCGCAATAATCATTAGTGGTGCCACAGAAACCGTACTGGCTACAACAAAGCCCTCCGGGACATACGGCCCCTCCAGCTTGGCTGCCGCATTGCTCAGCCAAGGCCCCCAGATTAGAGGCCAAACTGCAAACTGCTGCTAGCACCCATAAGCACATACACAACCTCATTCTAATCTGTTAATTAATTAGATCACTTGTAGTGACTCGTGAGTTCTAAGAAAATGGGGGTGGGTACTTATAGATAGAGCAAGAAGAGCGGGTGGCGTAAATGGATCAAAATGTGCTGATGCTTGCGGTTATTTCTGACCATTCAACAGCGGCGGCTTCTACCTTTTTCCGCATTTATGATGTGTGAATAGGTGTCAAGATTGGATTTGTGAGAACGAGCAGAACTGGAAGATACTTATCAGATTTAGCACAGAATCAATCCATTCGCACGGCAAGCAAATTAGATAACGACAAAGTGGAGGAGAATGCGGGTAGTGGACCTACTGCTATTGTCTCGAGGCTGATGGTGAAAGATCAGGATGGCAGCCATTGTTTTCAAAGATATATAACGATTAATGAACATAAAACATTATTAGCCTGTAAAATTAGGTCCTAACAATAGAATAACAAATGAAAGAAATTGAAATTTAAGCAGGTTAGCTTGAATGTTAAACGTGGGACTGCCCAAACAATGAGACAGTGGGTTGTGGTTGTAAGTAAGATTTTCCTGTTAGTTTTTCTTTCTTCATGACTTCATGCATGGTAACTGCTTTCTTCATGGCTTCATGCATGGTAACTGCAGCGGTTACCTCTTCATGAGATAATGGTAACTGCTTCATGCAGTTACTTCTTCATGGTGTAATGGTCTGTAACTCCCATGCCATAACTCCACAATTTGCGTAGCATTCTTGATGGTAGAATGCTTCTTCAGGCTATAAATAGGGTCCCTGGGTGAGCTTTTTCTACACTGAAAACATACACCATTCTATGAGAAAAAGAGATCACCTGGAAGACGAAAGTTTGCAACAATTTCCAGAGGATTATTCTGCATCAAATCGTCAAGCAATGGCTGGAGGTTAGTGTTTAATATTCCGCAATTTAATTTTGGTTTCTATCTTGCATACTCAGTATATATATATGCTTAGATAGAGACCATATACATGATTCTAACATTTCCTTTCATAAAAAAGAAACAAATTTATGCCAATTTGATGAGCATGTCGCGGGATAGCTTCTACTTTTCTCTAAATTAAGTTTTTAAGTTAGAAATTTCATATAGTTCCACAATATTTTTACTATTAATACATATAAATTAATACAATAAAACTATGTGTATCTATTTTGGATACACAAATATGTACATATTTATATATGTCATCATATGATTGGATGATTTTGAATTAAGAATAAAACAATAACCAATTATATGATGACATATATGAGTGTGTATATATTTGTATATCCAAAATGGATACACATAGTATTGCTCAAATTAATATGTCACTGATTTAAACATGTCAAGCCCTGGCCCTCTTATTTTGCCCGGTTTGCAGGTCCGGCTGACCACGCGGGGGCTTTGAGATAAAAGACTCTTAGGATAGTTTGACTTGACTCGTAAAAAATTATTAAAAATTAAAATATTTTATAAATTATATAATTTAATGAATTGGCCCATAAAAATATACGAATTGTCCTGTTAAAGGTTCTGTGGGCCTTACGATTTTTGTGGGTTATGCTAACCCATAAAATTTACATTAAAACAAGTCTTGGTCTAGTATGACTTATTGATATAATGGGTCATACCAAAGTTGGTCAAATTTGACGACTTATTTTCATTTTAATTCAATTATTACTCAATTTAAAAGTAAATATGTTATATATGTATTGATTTATAATATTACAAATATAATACAATTATAATATCATACTTTTTTTTAATTGTGAAATTTTTAAGCGTTGAAGTTAGAGGATTGGAGTTTAATTTTACTTTCTTGCAAATGGATTTAAGTGAATATACTAACATTTTCTGTTTTGTTGGTATCAAAGTAAAAAACTTTGATTCTTGGATTAGTTTTCCCAAAGTTAATGGGTTTATAGTTGGGCTCTGCCAGGTGAGCTTCCTCCTCTTTTTACCAATTGTAGAAAGAGCTTAGCTGATAATACCACCACCTCCTCCAGGGTTTGGTGTTGGGGTGGAACCACCACGCCTACATTGCTCTGGCAACCTGTTGTTCAGCACTCTGTTGCGGAGCCACACCAGTCACCGCCCATGTTGACTGCAACACAGCCATTTGGACAGACAGCTCCCCCAGCTTATTGTCTTCCACATTGTTCACCCTGGCACCTATCAGCAAAGTTGAGGAGAACAGAATCAAAGTGTAGAGCTTCATTATATTTTCTGTTCTTATTTTGTGAACTTAAATGGTACAAGCTACATGGATTAGAGTGGACAGAATTGTGTTGTCTTTGTTGACAAATCTTTCTATTCAAAGCAGTGGAATGACTTCATCTTAGTGCATATTATGGTCCGTTCGGTGGTGGAAAAGTGGTTTTGTGACTCGGTGTTTCACATTCTGCAATTTCTATTATTCCATTCCAACTTTGGATTACTGAATGACAGCCTAAATTGACTTGACAGCTCGCCACCAAAACACGCTCACTCAAGTCAGATTAGTTTTAGTTGATTATGCTGACATGCCTGCATGAAGAATAAAATAATAGATCAGCATTATATGTTCTCTTTTCAGACTATATCGCCATCCGTTGCTTCAAAATCAATATTATTTGGGTCGCATGCAGCTTCTGCAGAAATTTTGTCAGATCAGATACATATCGCACAATGGAGATATTCTTTTGCAGTCTATTCGTCATAATCCTTGGCTAAAAGTTACTTAGTGCTTGCCTTGTTTGTAATCCACCAGATGATCTTTCTAGTTAAATAGCTGTAGTGATCAGTTGTTTAATATATTAATTATTGGGTGGCATTAAACAGTCAAAGCATAATTAGAAAATTATACCTCAGAGTAATATTATATACACCTAATTTTGAATACCTAATTAGATATTATTTTATGTTTAATTTAAAAGTATTCAATCGCATAATGATATACCATTTGAATAGTCAATCGAATATTCAAAATTGGGTATACATAGTTTTACGTAATTACCCAAAAGCTTACCGTTTATAATCAAATTCTAGTGCCACTCCAGAGTCTGAGTTGAGTGTTTGATGATGCTCTGCACGCTACATAACGTTAAGGCTCAAGTTTGGTGAGTGTGGCAAAGGCTTGGGTAGAAACAATGTATGTGTAACCTAAAAGGTAAGTGTGTATAGTTATTAGTTTCGTAGGTGTGTTATTGTTTGTTGGGAGATGTTCCAGCCATGAGGCATGCACAATTGAGTTGAGGGGTGACATTGAAGGGGGACTATATCGTCCCAACACAAAATGGTTGGAAGCTAGAATCACTCCTTTAATGAGTTTAAGAAAAGATAAAACTAGTGATTCTAAGTCATAACGTAGACGCATACAAAACTAATATTTAAGAAAGCAGAATGATACATGGGCAGGGCAGAAAGTTAGCTCGTGATAATAAACTTTATCAAATATAATTTTATATGCAAACATCCCATATCTTCTGAGAAGGACAATTAAGAATAGATATCCATTGTGGCTAGCTAACATCATGAAGCATGAATGCATGCTTCTATTAATTTACTGGATATACAGGCAAGCTGTTATACAGTGAATAAGTTGTACATAATTTTATAGTAATCTGGCTAGACTTTCTTATGAGCTGTGGCGATCCTTTCAAACGATCGCTCACCAGTCCCTAAAGTAGAAGCAATTCCTCCCCACTTTGTCAAAATACAAACAAACAAATACAGTATGATTATATATGCCTAGATGTAAATCAACAAAACTGTTCCATACAAGTACACCAGAAGAGAAAATGGTACTTTCATTCAAGGAAGACGAGCACAGCAAATCCATTTTTTAATGGCGGGAGGTTTACTATTTTCTTCATAATATTTCCTCGACGGAGGCACAATTTGCGCTCGACCACGAGAGATGCTTGCCCTTTTCTCTTCGCTAGCCTTTTTGAAAATCACAGAAAACCCATCAGCTGAGGCAGGATTTTTCACATCCCATTCGCCAAATTTCGGCACAGAACTCCCCTTCGATGACATGGCTTACAAAATGCAAGAATTAGAATAGACGGCAAAACAACTGTGTTGAAATTTCACCACTGTTTTGCAGCCATACAGGGAGAACCTTAACCGAAAAATGGAAGCAAAATGCACAAAATATTCGAGCAGAAGTTGTAAGGAACACGGGAAGAATGAATCTTCTATGCCAATCTGGGATAAATATGGGACGTGTGAGACGGTGCGTCTTGACATATGTGAAAGGAGGGAAGGAGAGGTAGAGGAAGGTCTAAAATGGCGGATTTTAGACAGTAAATTTGGCGTTGAGCGTGAAGCAAGGAGCTCAGCATGTTATGGCCCGACAAGCACGGGTTGATTAGGGCAAAAATGATGCTTTGTTTGGATCATTTGACGGATTCCGCGCTACATTTGTTTATTTAATTAAATTATAAAAATCACAATTAAGATTTAATTTACACAAAAAATGAAACAACTTAAATTTATGTATAAATATCATGATAGTAACATTAACGGAAATAAACAATATTATGTATATTTATTTTTAATTTAAAATTACTCAATCATATAATAATACATATCAAATGTATACTCATTTGTATATTTAAAATAGGTATATATAATTTTATTATAATAAAAAAATCAATATTATAAGTATTCATTTTAAATACATAAATGTATATATACTTATATATAAAGAAGACTTTTTAGTGTAAAAAGGAGAAAAGTTTACCCCCAAATCTCCAAAATTCTTCTTTCTAGATGTTCAAACAAATGCATGATCAACTACGGTAATCAACCATGCTTTATGCTTTATTCATATATATTTTTATGAGAAATATGTTGTTGACCCTTCATTTTCATCGACGACTGTCCATCAATGGTAGTACAATATATATAAACCTGATGGTTAGATATAAACAAATAAATACAATAAAATCATCAACAATTGTTCATGATTACATCACTTCATATTTATATAACCAAAAACAAATTATAATTATATTAATATTACATGATCCTCAATTGGTTGGAAATGATAGCTTTTCAATCCTTATAGACATCACAAGAATAGAAAAATAGTTTATAAATATTTAAAAGATTTAAAAGATTTACGATCTTATAAAATTCTTTTGCTATCTTTATGTAAGAGACTTGTCAAACAAAAACGTATAAAAAATGAGTTTAGTCATTATCATTATGATTAGTTGTTGATTATAACTTACTAAATGTCGTAAGAGACTTGTCAAACAAAAACATAAAAAAAATAAGTTTAGTCATTATCGTTATGATTAGTTGTTGATTATAACTTAATAGATGTCGTATACGTAAATTTGAATGAGGAAATTTTGGCTAGATGTCATAGTTGCAAATTTGGACGAAGAAAATTCTTCATTAAATTGATTTACAGGGATACATTTGTTATTCAGATGAGGAGTTGTTCGTTAATGGCATTGACTGACAAATTTCTAAACCCTAGAAGAAGTAACATCAGAGCAAGCTCATACGAAACTTGTATGACGCCAACAATCAAACGTCAAGTCTTTCTGTCATTATGCATATAAAACGAAAAAAATCCCAGCTAGCGTTATTTATTTACTATAAGGAAGCTGACTCATCTCCAACTACCCCCCTCGTCCTGACCTTCTATTAATAGACTCTCACTTATCTTCCCTTCTGTAGGAAACCCTAACTAGACGTGAGAAGTGCAAATGGAATGCCTGCTTCAGTGCTCTGCAAACTACGTCCCCTTGACGCCTATCAGCTTTTTAGAGCGAGCTGCTCATGTCTATGGCGATAGAACTTCCATTGTTTATGGCACCTCTGTGAGATATTCCTGGAGAGAAACGTATGAAAGCTGCCTCAAACTCGCTTCTGCTTTGGCCAAGTTGCAGATTTCTCCGGGGGATATTGTAAGTTCATCAAGATCCTTCCTCTTCTTTGTATTTTAACCAATCTTACAGGAAGGTTTGAGCAAGCCACAAACAAATTTGTAACAAAATTTTCAACTATCATGAATCTAGCCATAAAAATTTCTCTAATTGCTCTACATGTAAATTTTTAATACTAAACTAAGTTCAGCTCCACTAATGGAGGAGCCATTACGTTTTAAAACTTAGTCAATTTTCATTTAGTTTTTTTAGTCGTTCTCGTGTCACCATTGATGACTGCAAGTCCATGTTCTTCCATGAATATAATATAATCTCAGAAATTTCCTGGAGGCATCCACTGTGGTCCCTTATTACTGATAATCTAATTGAATATACATTATTGAGTTTTTTTTTTTTTCCAATATAGAAAGACATCCTTTTAGGGTCTAATTATTTTATCAAAATAATCTTTAGTCATTTTATATTTGTTTTTAATAGTTATATAAATTTTAGGGTTAAATACTTTTGATTCAAAAGTTGGTGAAGTTAACAATAACACGCTCATATTTAGTTCGTATCTTAAAAATTTGAAACGTTTTTGTACATAATATTAATTTTGCCAAATTACATTTATAATAAAATTATGTATACTTATAATTAAATATTAATTTATATATCAATGATAATACGTATATGGTTTTCCTTTTGACTGAAAATAAATAGAAAACTGAAGACAAATTAAGGCAAGTCAGCCATGAAGAAGTTTAGAAGTAGATTTTTTTTTTTCTCTTGTTTTAGTCTGTTTGGAAACTTAAAACCCTTTCGGAGAGAAAGTTCATTGAAATTTTACAAGAAAAGATAATAATAAATGTAGGGTTTAATGTTTGATTTATAAGTCAAATATAATTTTTTGTTCACTAAAGCAAGCAGTAAGTATTTTGAACATTTGTCAAATGTCCATGTTTGATTTTAGTGTGTAGATGGATTTTTATTTTCAATAAAACTTTTAATCATAACAAATTGATGATAATAAATTGATATTTTATCGTATAATTAAGTAATTTTATTTAATAATAAAATAAATAAATAAATTATTCAATTACATAATAATATATTAATTATCGATATATATAATAATCATCTTTTCCGAATCATCAATTAATTATTAGATATGTCCAAGAGGTCAAACTGACCGGCAAAAAATACCGAGCCCATGGGGGCAAAGCTAATGGGATGTGTGAAGTCTCAGGATAAGACTTATGAGTTAATTCAATATGAACCGTTAAAAAAACTAAAAATTTTGGCAGGTTAGCTTATAATGTGTATAGACCAGCCCACTAAAAACTTATGGAGGCACATCCAGGTATTATTAGTGCCTCAAGTCAGCACAACCCACAAAGCCAGTCCTTTAGTTGTAGGTCTTGGCAAGGTGGGCGGCCATAGGACTTAGATTATATGAATATCTAGACGCTTTAAAGTTCAATCATGGTTATTAACATGATTTATCAATCGCAAATTAAACTGGCTCAAGTTCAAACATGAGTTCCATTTAATTTTTGTGAGCAGGTAGCAGCTCTGGCCCCAAATATTCCAGCACTCTACAAGCTCCATTTTGCAGTCCCAATGGCTGGGGCAGTTCTTTCTGCACTTAATACTAGATTTGATGCCGCCATGGTAGCATCAATTCTTGAACAGCTTGAGGCCAAAATCATGTTTGTTGATTATCAGTTTGTTGAACTTGTCCTCAAAGCACTCAACATTCTCTCTCAGAAGAGTATAAAGTCACCTCTCCTTGTGGTAATCCCAGAGTTTGATCAAGCAGCAGCTTCTTCAACAGCAAATAATCTGCCGCCTGGTTGTTTGGATTATGATGAAGTTCTTAAGGTGGGAAATTCTGATCATTTTGAAATGCAGCAACCAGAGGATGAATGTGGTCCGATTTCAGTGAGTTTTACTTCAGGCACAACTGGGCATCCTAAAGGGGCGGTTTACAGCCACAGAGCAGCTTATCTCAATTCACTGGCACAAATTTCTCGCTGTGACATGAGGGAAATGCCCGTATTTCTTTGGACAGTCGACATGTTTCGCTGCAATGGCTGGTGCTTCGCTTGGGCACTTGCAGCTCTTGGTGGCACTAATATTTGCCTCAGAAATGTCTCCGGAAAGCTCATATTTGATTCAATAGTCCTCCACAAAGTCACTCACTTTTGCGGTGCACCAACCATTCTGAACATCATCGCAGACGCCTCAGCAAGCGACCAAATGCCCCTTCAGAACAGGGTAAATGTTGTAATTGCTGGTGCATTGCCACCGGCGCAAATCCTGGAGAAAGTTTCAAGCTTAGGATTCAACATTGGCCATGCCTATGGAATGACAGAAGTACTTGGAATAGCCACTGTTAAGCCCTGGAAAAAACCTGACTGGGATTCTTCAACCTCGGATGAACATGAAAAGATCAGACGCCACGAAGGCCTTCACAGCCTTTTCATTCAAACGGATGTGAAGGATCCAAGCACCATGAAAAGTGTTCCATATGATGGGAAAACAGTCGGTGAGATAATGTTCAAGGCCAATGCTATAATGTTGGGGTACCATAAAAATCCGGAAGAAACTCAGGAAGTTTTCAGGAATGGATGGTATCATACTGGGGATCTGGCAGTCAGAAATCCTGATGGTTACATACAAATAAAGGACCGAAAAAACGATATCATCATTTCTGGGGCGGAGACTATTAGCACACTGGAAGTGGAAGCAGTGTTGTTAAGTAATCCGAAGGTTTCAGAGGCTGCTGTTGTTGGAAGACCTGATGATCAATTGCAGCAGGTGGCTTATGCTTTTGTGAAATTGAAGGGGGGTTGTAATTCAAATCCTGAAGAACTCATTAAATTTTGTCAGGATCATTTACCAAACTATATGGTTCCCAGGGCTGTGGTTTTTGAAGATATACCAGTCAATTCAACTGGAAAGGTGCAAAAGTTTACTCTCAGGGAGAAGCTCAGCCAGTGCCATTGATCATAGCTTGTTTTCTTTCTAATTAAACTTTGTTATCTCTTCAAAGTTTTACTTTATTAGTTTCTGTAAGAGACAAACTGGCCTATGCATGTTACAATCACAAAATTTTCCTTTCAGTCATCTTAATTTATTCAAAAAAACTATATGTACCAATTTTGAGTACCCAATTGAATGTTCAAATAATATGTCAAGATGATATCAAACTTTCATAGTGCATGATGCATTCAGTGCATATTCTACAAAGATTCTGAATTTGGAAGAGGATAGCCATTGGATAGCAGAGATCCTATTGCCTGGCACTTCAATCATTTGTAGCCTATCACTGCAAGGAAATGTTATTATACAGCAGTTTATTTAGACCAAACTGAAATACTTTATGAGCGGGCCATCCTCCTAACATAAAAATTTAAGTTTTACAGAATATTCTGGGCTGGAGAGAGGTCTCAGATGCGCCAAAAGTAACAGGGCAATACATAGAATATGAACTGGTAAATCTCTAGCATCAAAAGAAAAAGGCATATCAATCTTCCAAGTTTGCCGAATCCAAAAGCACATGATGGTGAACCTCTTCAAGATATGACTGAACTTTTGATTTCCGTACTCATTACATATTGTTCGATTCAAACCTGAATATCATCTTGCTAAAGGAGTCAAAGTACCAATTTAGATATCTTTGAACCCCACTCAGCAAAGTGGTAGAAGATGTTTCAATAAAGACAAACACTGAGCAAGGTTAGGTTAGCAGTGGTTGGCTCCAATAACATTACAGTATAGTCTGATTCATTATCAATATATTATATAGATATTAACAAAACATGAAAAAGATGTCGATTCATATGTATGGACATAACACATGGCTTCAGGATGATAAGACAATACTCCCTCTGAACTTCTAAACTATTAAAAGGTGTTTTACCTTACAAAGACCAAAAGCAAAGTCTAAGCATTCAAAATAAATAATATTTTGACATCGATTGGGCTATTGAATTAGCATGTTACAGATTCAATTCTAGTTGGTTAGGCTTAAATCCACTGTTGAGTTGATTTGCAGCTAAAGTTTTAGTTTGACGCATTTGTCCATCTGATGGTACTACAATACTACTCACTCCACTAGCAACCATTTGGTGACAATGAGCACCAATCGAGCTGGATATCATGACTTCAATCCAAGCTCAAGCCAGCCTCACGCTTGGTTTGACTTGTCAAACTACCCCAGGGGAAGTTACAGTAAAGGCAAAGACAGAGATAGATGTTTTAGACATACAGAGAAGTGGTTGACATGCTAGCAAAGATGAAGCCAAAAGAGAGATCGGTGGCTGAGTTGGATTGTCCGGAGCCTTTCAATGTTCTCCTCAAATTTCTGAAAGATAAAGAATATCTGGTATAGATAATAACAAACTCCAACAATTTTGGAGAAAAATGCAATATATGGTGTCATACCCACCAACAAAATTGAAGAATTAATATTCATTCAATCGGATACATATATCATAGCTGCAGTACTTATTCAGAGGGGCAACAGTTTGGAATATTTAGCTTCAATTATCAGAAGCTTAACCCCTAGTAGGTGAAACCTTTTGTCAAGTCACTCTTGTGGTCTCTTACCGTAGTTTTATTAAACACTGGTTACCCTTCAATTCTCGGAAACGCTTTGTGAAGTACATATTCTTCCTCTTAACAATTTTGATAGTTACAGATCAGAATTAAAGGCAAAGATCTGCACAAATGAAGTTACTGTTCTCTGGACCTAACATCACATGGGATTTTGCCAAGCAAATCTTATAGTAGAACAAAGAACTGTACAATAACAACCAAGAAACCACATGGGTTTGCCTTATATAAAGATGTCAATGATTGCCAACACAAAACAAAAAAGATACAAATCAGTTTAATTCAGTTTAATTCGAATCAATGGCAGGCCTAGAGAAAAAAATGGCTATTGCTATATTTTACCTTTATTCAATATTAACCCTCTAAGTTTTATTTTTGGTCTATCACTGATTGCATAGAAATTATTAATCTTTAATCATCAGAAGGAATCCTCCAAGAACAATTGCAGGCCCCATGAGCCATGTCCATGTGTTTCGGGGGTCCATGTCTTAAGTACATGGAGCCCCAAGTCATTCACATGGAGATTCGATTAATATTCTCCATTAACTTCAATGGAGTAATTCATGGATAAGACAGCAGTGAAAGCATCACGGGTCTGCTTTATGCACAGAAATAGCTGAAGATTGTTGAAATCCAGAAAAAAACAATTGAGATGAACAGTACTGGAAAACCTATCCGAAAAAATGAAGGGTTCCACAATGTTTGGGCCATATATACAACAACTAGTCAACAAGACAATGACAAAAACATATTCAGACAATTCCAGAATTCTAATCTCCACCAACCTTTTGAAATTATTGTTCTGACTCCAAGTTAAGGCAGCCTCTAATTCAGATTTCTTACATGGCCTGAACCGAGAAGAAAAAGAGAGCTTTGTTTTAAAAGTTCTTGAAGTTCCCTTTGCCACCAGATGAGAAATGCTCTTTGTTGTATAGTGGTGAGTGGGCCAAATTCTGTAAGGGTTTATGCTAATTCAGGGAGTTTGGATTTGCAACGAGGGAACTTTTCATCATTCTTAAGTAAATTCAACAAACTGCGAGTAGAATAGCAGCAATCTGTCATAAAGCAGGTACAAGCTGCAAGCAAGAAAAGGGCTACCTATCATGGATAGATGATATGCAAACATACTGTCAAGCATATGCCAAACGGTAAAATTAATCTCTCTTTCACCTTATAAAATTTTTCATTCGTAGTGAAAATTTCTTATGTTTTGTTTATAATTTTTTCTAATTGTTTTCTATTTGAAAATTTGTTTAAACTAGATCATAATAATTAGAGCGACAAGTGTTTATTTTTGGTTGGTTTTTGTTGTGAACCAACCCATCAAGGTATTTTCACTATAATTTGAGCAACATTATCATGTGAGGTTGAATGGACATGGTTTTTGCAAGCTAGGGTCCATGTAATGTGAGCAAAGCATTCACCAGCACAAGGATTTATTTCAAGATAAGCACTGCCTGCCGCTGTCTTCAATAATTTCGGAGCCAATAAGCCTCATCAATTATATAGATCAAAAAGAAAATATAATTCATGTCATACTTATACCATAAAGTTTCACATCGATAAAACACAAAAAAAAAATTCAGTTTATATGAATATTTCACATCAATTGAGTATATTAAGATAAAACTGATTAAATAATATATAATTGTCAAAATATGTTTTTCTTATCTTGTAAAAGTCAATAAATTGAATCTGTAAGTCAATCAATATCTTGACAGTACATAAAGAAGATATATGTCTAATTACAAGATTGATGACACATTCGTAATACTCAAAACAAAGTACAAAAGAAATATTAGATATGATTTTGATAGTACACAAGGAAGATGTATGCCCAATTACAAGATTGATGACATATTTGTAACACTCCAAAACAAAATATAAGAGAAATATTAGGTATTTAAAAGTGTTGAGTTTATATACATAAACATCTCACATCAAAGATAAAACCATGATGGATTCTTAACAATCAGGCTACTAGACCAAGTCGTATGTTTGCCCAACCACAGAATTGATGACACATCTTACCATTTATTATTCCAACATTTTTCTCCCATTTATCTTAACAATAATATACTATTTGGGACACCACGAGAAGAGTGGTTGGCATACTAACAAATTTGAAAGTATTAGAGTAAGACAAGATGCTGTCTTGGGTTGTTGAGAGCCCTTCATTTCTTTGAATTCTCTCTTCTGGAAGCTTAAAAAATTTGCAGCCGACAGTTTCGAAGCCTTTCATTGGTTTTTCTTCTTAAAGATAAAAGCATCAAAAGATTCCTTCCACCATAATCAACTTATACCCATATAACTTATCGTGACACGAACAGAAATTCGAGACTTACAGACTGGCCATGAATGATGATGGTGACTGGGAAAACGCCTTCAATCAGGCAGCAGATCGTGGGGACGACGACTAGAACCCAATATAATAAGTGACTTTGTTCTCCATGGAGCTTAAAAGAAGCCAATGAAAGAGATGCCACCTTACAGAATTTAACCTGCAATTATTAGAAAGCGTCCTTAAAAAATGCAGGCCTCATGATCCGGGTGGGTTAAGAATTATTGAGTAGCCAAGGCTCAATTATGTTCGTTTTCAAGTCACTTTCATGGTAGTTGATTCACAGTACATTGATTTTCTGACAACAACTACCTTCGGGTAAAAGTTAATCCATTCATCTCAACCGTTGGATGATATTTCATTTAAGGTTTTGGATTGGGCTGAACATCCCGTTAAAAAAGGCCAAAAGATTTATCCCCACCCAAGGTATAGTGAACTTTTAACACCCTCTAACTTTTAAAAACTCAAACACTCAACCATAAATAAATTTCTGTTAAAAATTCAGTTAAGATTAGGGGTAAAACAGTTATTTATTAAATAAATTAAAGTTTTATCATATTTTTTCTCCCTATGTGTAAAAATCTTACAATTTCTCTTCAACCCAAAGTTTGAAAAGTGATAAATATCCCATAAGATTTGTTTCTCTTTCTTCGATGTCAATTTCTCCTTCTCCGACCATCGATCGTCCTTCCTCTCCTTTATCTCTCCCTTACCTCTTCAACCATCTTCAATTGAAGATGAAGACGAACGCTCTTCCTCTGAGACAAAGATACATCGTTTTGAGAGACGAAAATAACATATCTTCATCTCAAATGAAGACGACGTATCTTCATCTTAGATGAAAATAATTTTATTTTCATCTCCAATCAAAAACAACCAGAGAGGCAAGGGAGAAATACCGAAGAGAGAGATATGGGAGAAAGGAGGACAATCGATGATTGATGGTCGAAGAAGGAGAAATCAGTATCAAAGGAAGAGGAACAAACTCTAAAAGGGTATTTATCACTTTTCAAACTTTAGATTTAGGAGAAATGTAAGATTTTTAAATATAAGAAAGAAAAATGTGATAAAACTTTTATTTTTTTAAATAAATGACGATTTTACTTTTAACCTTAACTGAGATTTTTAATATAAATTTAATTATAGATGGATGATTACATTTTAAAAAATTAAAGGGTGAAAATTTAAAATTTTACTGTACCTTATATGGGAATAATTGTTTTGGCCATTAAAAAAATAAACTACAATTAGAACATGAGGTGACTAGCTGTCAGTGGAATCAATTTTTAGATAATGGTTCAAAGGTTTCATTAAAAAAAGGGCGAATCACTTTACCACCCAAGGTTCAGCTCAAAAACACTTCTTTAACCCTTGATGGGATAAATCACATTTTATCACCCAAAACCAAACTCCAATAGAAAAAAAATCCTAACATCGTGTTAAGAAATTAAATTAGCATGTCATCCTAAATTAACAAGGATTTTTAAAATATCCTTTTATATATGAATTTTGCAGCAACATCCTATTATTCCCCTTTTTATTTTACTTTCATCCTCTTTTTCTTGGATGGCATGGTCAGCTTGACAATTGCCACCACCTTAGCCAACCAAGCCATCCCATACTCTCAACGTTGGAGCTTCTTCAATGTCAAAATCTCCAAATTGACGACAATGATTGAGTTTTTAGAAATTTCCAAATCAACAATGACAATAAGTCGGTTTATGACTTCTTCACCAACCTCACCATCAACCCTAAGAAGAAACTACATTGAAAAAATCTCCAAATCCTTCATGTTGTAGCTACACATGGAGAACTTCTTGAACATCTTGATTGACATTAAAAGGGTAGACATCTGCTCGTTGCCTTTTCCATCAACCACAAAGACTAAAATGACATGAAAAAACAAATTTGAAAAGGATTGAAGGTGTTATTCCTTGGTGTACTAACATTTGCCTAAATGGAGTAGTGGCTATGGTGCAAAAGGGTGGTGAGATTTCAATCAAAGTGGTAGTTAAGGTTTTAGAAATTTGTAAAACGGTTTAACTGTTATATCTAAACATTAAAAGGAGATTTGTACAAGATTTTTTTTTTAACTCTTAGATAATGAAAATACTATTTTGCCCTTATGACTTTAGTTTTTTTAATCAGAAACTTTGAATGAAAAACTGTGACTTATATCATGAAGGGCTGAAAAAGCTGTTGGACCAAACCTTAGGTGGGCAGAGGCAATTCACTCTTAAAATGTAGGATTAAGAAGAAACGTTTCATAAGAATAATACTTGAAAATTAGACACCAGGCAACTAGGAGACACAAGAATCCGAACCTCACATGGGAATTCGGAAAGCAAATCACTTATATTAGTACCAATAATTATACAACGACAACTAAAGCACCACTTTGCTTGTTTGATTCTCCATGTTAGGGTGTATCCTGTTGCAGTCTAAACGCTTGTGCTTATAAATTATAAGTTTCCCGCTTGATATGAAAATATACGAGGTTGATATGACTTGTAGATTACAAATTTTGATTGCAGTAACTTATCGAATCCCTGCTTCCCTGCAATACAATAATGCTATTTACTTCAGAAAGCGTATAAATACGAATCCATTCCGCTGAAATAGCCACACCTGCTCTCTGACATCTAGGCAACTCACTTTGAACTTCTGAATATATATTGATCTCTTGGTACCACTGCAGTTATTGCTGTTGAACTTCTCTCAGTGTCATTCTGACATTGCTCTGCCTTCTGCCCCTCCATCCAAAACTCTTCGGGTTGCCTCTCAATCTACCACATTGTTATTATTCTTTGTTTAGATCTTATTGCTGCATGTGTGTGTTTTCTGTTTGCTAAGTTAGTTGAGTTGAAGCTTTTAGCTTTCTGGCTTTTCTTCTTTTCTTTTCTCTTTAAGCATACTATAATTTTTATATTTCACACAGGCATTAGCAAACAAACTGAAATGCGAAAAAAAACAAAATTTGTTTATGTGTTGCGTGGTTGATTTACAGAGATTTTGTGTGATACAAGCAGGTTAATTATCAGCAAAATGACAGTTTCTCAGTTGATGGGAGGACCCTCATGTGGTATTACTGGTAAAAGTTTGGAAAGAAGAGCATTTACAAAGATTCGCAAGCCTTTTGCTGGAATAGGAGACGCAAAATCTCATCAGAATTTTCGTTTTGCGGGGACAAACAGAGGGGGTCTTAGCTTCAACAACTTCATTAAGTGTTGTGGCTCAATCAGCAGTCAAGACACTACAGATTTTCTTCGAATCAGTCCTAGTGTTGGGGAAAGATTTGCATCTAACAGTGTAGCAGAACTCAGCAAGGATAAGTTGTAAGATTTCGCTTTTCTTATTCTTTATTCCTTTCTTTCTGAATTTTTATGAATAAGTTGATACTGCATATTATCTGGTAATTCTTCCCTACTGGATGAACAAGACAGTTGAAAATCTGATTGGTTTCCAGTGAGTCAAGGGTGGCGCCAGCTACGGGTCAATCCCCTTCTCAGAATGTCCAAATGGATCTTATAATGCTTTCTTTACCTGCAATTGCTGGACAAGCAATTGAGCCCTTAGCACAACTGATGGAAACAGCTTACATTGGTAAATTGGGTAAGTTGTTCTTTGTTTATGTACTGCCAATTGTTTTAGTAAGGCCTAGGAACTTTATTAATTTGACATCATGGGAGATTATGAGAAAAAATACTTTAAATCGACGGCTTGATGCTATTTCCTACTAATCAAAATTTATGAATTTCTGCTATTGCTGCTTTGTTGCAATGCTCAATAGGCTACATGTTGGAATGCTGAAGAGCTGAAAACATGCAGAACAGTAGTTAGTGTTGCAAGCTTAAATATCCTCTTGTTTTTCCTAAGCTCTTATACTCTTACTGTGAAAAAAAAAGGTGCCTTGGAGTTGGCATCCGCTGGTGTTTCCATATCAATATTCAACATCCTCTCGAAGGTATTCAATATTCCTCTTCTCAATGTTGCAACATCTTTTGTGGCTGAAGACATCGCAAATAATGCAAAGGAGGAGTCTATTTCAGGTGAAACTACTGAAAAAGTCTTCAATTGAACTATTATGCACTTATTAAGTCCTTTGCATATTTAGTACCATTCAGTCAAAACTGCCTCACTTGAAACTTACTTCTAAAGACATGATCTTACTCATATGCAGATAGTAGCTTTATGGAGGCAAAGGACAATGACAGAAAGCTGCTCCCTTCTGTCTCGACTGCCTTAGTTTTAGCATTTGCAATCGGTGTCTCTGAGGCCCTAGCAATGTATTTTGGGTCTGGAGTGTTTCTTAACATCATGGGAATATCATCTGTAAGTTGTGCTTCTCTCATTATTTTACTTGCACTTAATATCATAGCATGGTTCTGTGAGTAGTACTACTACCTCTTGTCCGTCACAGACCCCATTGCCCAGATATGCTGTTTGCCAACTCTTGACTTTCATTATAAGTTCATTCAATTTTTACATGCATCATTTGCCATTTACGATGACCGGGGAAGACTATTTCTTAATCATTTTAATGGACAGGCTTCATCCATGCGTGCTCCAGCGCAAAGATTTCTGTGTCTCAGAGCAATTGGTGCTCCTGCAGTGGTTGTTTATCTAGCCATTCAGGGCATTTTCCGCGGGTTTAAGGATACAAGGACTCCGGTTTTATGTCTAGGCAAGTTTCTGCTTTAGCTCCTCAGACTATTACAAGGAATGATCTTTGCATAAAAAGTAATCAATTTCACCGATACTCCGCAGGATTGGGAAATTTCGCAGCTGTAGTAATGTTCCCCATACTGATGAACTACTGTCAGTTGGGTGTAACCGGTGCAGCCATTTCCACTGTTATATCTCAGTATGTCCTCCCACTGTTAAAATTTTTCTTCTTCTTTCATGATGCTAACTTCAAAATTTTCAGATACATTGTCGCTTTTCTGATGATTTGGTACCTTAACAAGAGGACTGTTTTATTGGTTCCCAACATAAAGAATTTGCACTTTGGTGACTACCTAAAATCTGGTAACTGCCCATCATTTAGCCACTCAAAATCAGCTCACAGTTTGCTCTCCATCATGCTGCAAGTATAAATAAAGAGACTTGTGTTCAGGTGGTTTTCTTCTTGGAAGAACTCTTGCTTGTGTCTTGACTATAACTTTGAGCACATCGATGGCTGCTCGCCAGGGAGCTATAGCAATGGCAGCTCATCAAATATGTCTACAAATCTGGTTATCTGTGTCTCTTCTTGCAGATGCACAAGCAGCATCTAGTCAGGTAAAAAATTCTTGCCATATCATCTTTCTGTCTAGCACATTTCTTTACCAACTGGCGTCCAACCACCATTTGCAGGCTCTCATCGCAAGCTATCTTGCCAAGGGACACTACAACACAGTGAAAGAAATCACGCATTTTTCCTTAAAGGTTACTTCGATTTTACCATGCACAAGTTCCTTTTATTTCTTATAGAAATGGTATCATATTTCTGCATATTTTCTGCAGGCCGGATTGTTCACTGGTGTGTCTCTAGCTCTCATTTTGGGCACTTCTTTTAGTTACATTGCCACATTGTTCACTAATGACCCACAAGTACTTGGAATCATCAGATCCGTCGTAGTAGTATGTATCTGCAAATCGCCATCGAATTTGCTTTTCTTTCAATTTTCCAGACTTCAAAATGTTCATCCTAATAACAAGTTTCATCCAAATTTTCTGTAGTTCCTCTGTGCCTGTGAGCCCATCACTTGCCTGGCTTACATTTTTGATGGCCTTCATTATGGTGTTTCTGATTTTTCATTCATTGCTTTCACCACGGTAAACTATACACCTTTCAGAAAAATTTTGCATTACATTTTCTTTCTGATTTTAGTCCGTCAAATTTACAGAATGTTGAAACATTTCTAAATGCTATACAGATGGTTATTGCTGCAATTTCTTGTGCATTCTTGCTCTATGCTCCTAATTTCATCGGTCTTTCGGGTGTTTGGATCGGTTTAACCCTTTTCATGGGTCTGCGGATAGTTGCAGGATATATGAGGTACTTCTCTAAAAATTACCAGAGTAATTAGTATGAATTTTTTAAGGACCCCTAAGGTTTGATTTCTCACCAAATGCTCCCATGTTTCAACTCGAGCTCGAACAGCTCAGATCAAACATATTATTCAAATTATTCTAACATGTTGAGTATATAATTTGTGTGCTTAATCAGATTATACTCGAAGGATGGTCCCTGGTGGTTCTTACAGAAAGATGTTGTACCAAAACTTGAGGTAGGTGAACATAATAAAATAACAACAATATTCCATAGCAAAAACCAATAAATAAAATAAATTAATGTGTTATTAAATTATTTTAAATTATTAAATAAAATAAAAAATGTGATTAATAATTCTATATATAAATCATATAATTAAGTATTATTTTATCTTTAATTTTTAATTATTAAATCACATAATAATACATTATTATTTATACATAACATTACTTATATTATTTTCTATTATGTTTTATAATTTTTTAAATTAATTTACATTTTCAGGTTGTCATCTGAAAATGGAAGAAGATGATGCTACTACGAGAAACAGCAGCAGCTTTTAGATCATACTTAATTTGCGAGCAAATAATTAAAAGGTTGCTGCTAATCCATGTTTAAACAATTAATTTAATTTTTAATATTAATAAAATTATATATATTTATTTTAAGTATATAAATATATATATATTTAAATATGTTATTATATGATTCCATAATTTTAAATAAAATAATAATAATATTTAATTATATAATAATATATTTAAATATATTTAAAATAAATTAGTTTAATATTATTTTTTATAAATATATAACAACATGGGTATTTATGTGACTTTTGGAAGTCAGCTTTGTAATTAATAAATGATTTGTCCCCTAAGTAGGCTACGGCTTTGTAATTTATAATTGATTTGTCCCCAAAGTGGGCTTCAGTGATAAGGACTCATTTTGTCCGGTTTAAGCACAATAATTGCCCAGAAAGGTGGGTTTAGCAAATTCCATAATTGGATGATTTCAGAATCTCGTGACGCTTCGGACCTCAAAGAATACAAAAAAAAATTAAATTGTTTTAAAATTAGTTTAAATCCGATTTAAATTATGAGTAAAATTGAATTTAATCTTTGATTAAAATTAAATTAGATAAATAATATTAAATTATAAATAAATAGTTTCTCAGATTGATTTAATTGTTATAATATTATATTAATAAAATTAATTAAAATTTTTTAATTATATTATTTAATGTTTAGTTGATTTTGCCAAATTGATAACGTATCAAATTCCAAGATGCCCAGTTTATTATTAAATTCAATTACTTATAATAATCACCATTATTTAGTTAATGATAGGCTAATTAAATGCTAATAAATTAATAATGGATTTGGTATTTAATATTTTTCAAAGTCCCTACCCTCCCTCCCCTACGTATAGAATGACGAAAGATTAAAATCAAAGCCTATGCAATGTCAAGGGTATCCTGAAACTTGCTGATAATCACAAAGCTCTCCCTCTCTTCACCGTCATTGATGTCCAACTCCCGGCTGTCACTCAGCTTCCCCTCCCCAACACCGGCGTCGACAAGAACATGCCCTCAGATTGTTATGGCATTCTTCTCGCCTCTTGTCATTCGTGTGTGGCATTGTATTGTTCAACGACTCAATTTCTTTGACTTGACTTATATGTCTTCTCAACGACTTTATTTATTTAAGATTGTCATAATAATAAATTAAAAAATGTAATATAAAAGAAAATTAAATAAAAGTAAGAAATGATAAAATAAAAAAATGATCAACATAAAATTTTAAAAATTATTTTGATATTTTTAATACATAAAATTAATAATTTTTAAATTTAAAAAATTATTATTATTATTTTATATTCAAATAAATATTTTATATTTTTTAAATTCAAAAAAAGGTTAAATAATGATAATATCATGTCATTATAACCCAAAATGAAAGCTCGTAAATTCATAAAAATGTAACTAATTAAAGTAGAATTTGAAAAATACTAATGTAACAAAAATTTAGATGATCAGGACATTATTCAATCAGTCCAATTTATAGTATCTACACTTATAATATATAAAAATATTTTTTAAAATTTACTTATATAATAGTGAATAATTTTTAAGGCCAAACGACTATTTCCCACCCAAGGTTAGATGATTTCTCAAGTTTCCACCTTTTAATTATGGAAACACCAAATACATACTCATGTTCGGTTAGATTTAACAAATCCCTAACGGTGGTAAATTTAATCTCATTTTTCCCACTAAAAGTTTAAAAACTAACATTTTTTCCCTAAGCTAAGTTTGAAAATATCGCATTTCCCCCCTAGGGTTTATTTCCAAACCCTTTCACTTTCTCTGGCGCCATCACTAGCCGTCTTCCCCTCCCGACGGTTTCTCTTCCACCGACAACCGCCCTAAACTCTTGCACTACTCATCCGATGCAGAGAGAAGTCATCTGGGAAGAGAAATCATCTACCCAGATGAAGATGAAGACGACGACGATCGTAGTTGTCTTCATCGTAGTTGGAAGATGAAGACGAAGATTAAGCCCGATCGTAGTTGGAAGATGAAGATGACGACGACTGGAAAGTTCTTCATCTTCCACGGCTTCTCCGACTCCGATGGGGCGTCCAAATGGGAGAAAAGAGATCGCCAGAAGGAGAGGATACTTCGGGAAGGACAGACTGTTGACAATGGAGCCGGAGATGTCGCCAGAGATTTCAAAAAGAAACCCTAGGGTGAAACTGTGATTTTTTAAAACTTAGGCTGGAAGAAAATTTTAGTTTTTAAAGTTTAGGGGGGCAAAATAGATTTTATTTTAGTTTATTTTTAATATTATAGAGAAAATGATAATTTTACCCTTGTCACCATTAGGGTTTTGTTAAATCTAACTGGTCATGAGTGAGTGTTTGGTGTTTTCATAATTAAGGGATGGAAACTTGAGAAAACACCAAACCTTAAGTGGGGAATAGTCATTTGGCCAATTTTTAAATAATAATTTTGTTAAAAGTTTCAAAGAAAGATCTAGTATTGTGCCCCACAGATGTCAGATAAATCTTAAAATTTCTACAAATATTATCTATTTAAATTATGCAAGTTGAAATATTTTATTTTATTCAGTGTGGAATTTTCAAACTTCCTTGGAATCGCCTATCCACTTATAAGCCTCTCAGTATCAGTGCTACCTTCACCAAGATTGCCCAACTCGGTCCCCTTCTCAGCTTCATCAATGTCCAACTCGGCCCCCCACTCAGCTCCCCCAACCCAACGCCAGCACCAACAACAGCAACGGTTATGGCGTTCTCCCCTTGTGTTTTCAGTCATGGTTCCTTTAATGGCGGCCGTGTTTTTGTACCAACTCGACTCCTTCCAGCCAGCTCACATGCCTGTCGACGGCCTCAGTTATCCGGGGGTGAAAGCACCGAAGCGAAATGATCGTATATTGCAAGGAGCGGAGCTGCTGGGCCTGGGAGTCCTCCCGGGACCCGAAGATATTGTTTATGACTCTCGGTTGAACGTCATCTACACGGGGTGTGAAGATGGGTGGATTAAGCGAGTCACGCTCAACGACTCGGTGGTTGAGAACTGGATCAACACCGGCGGGAGGCCGCTTGGGCTGGCTCTTCGAGATAATGAATTCGTCGTTGCTGACGCTTACAAGGTGACTCATCAGAGTTTATTTTTTTTAAATATAATTTTATCCATAAATAATTATATATTATTATATTAGTAAATATTAATTTATTTTTAATTTTTAATAATCTAATTATATAAACCTATATTATTATTTATATATATAATTATATATATAATATTATCTTTTTTATATTAAAAGTTATGAATATTTGTTTAATTAGTATTTTGAAAGCAAAAGTATGAAAATTAAGGAAGTTGGCACTTGGAAGTTACGGAACAAAATTTGATACTCTGAGGAAGAAAATTTCTTCCATGAGAATGGAGAAAGCAGCATAAGATTCCAATCGAACTAGTTCGAGCTCGAATTTAGGTTTAATTTTAATAATTTAAACTCGGATTAAGAGTAATTTTAATTTATCAAACTCAAGATTAATACTTATGTCGAAGTTTGCTTTATCAATTATTTATTTACTTCTCTCTAATGAATTTTTTTCTTCTCTAACACTCTTTTTATATTTTCAATATTATTGTTCTCTTTTTCTAACATTATTATTAATTAATTTGAATAGATTATTTTAAATTTAAATTGAGCTTAAGGTAATCTTTGTTTGAATTTAACTAAGTAATGTTATATACACAATTTTGTGTATAAATAATAATATATTATTATATAATTTGATAATTTAAAATTAAAAATAAAATAATATATAAATAATAATATATAATTTTATATATAAATAATATAGGATAATTTGAATCCAATCATAAACCATTATTGGAGAGACAGAACAAGTCAACAATTGAAATAAGTGGCTAAAACTAAAAGTCATCACATGCCCAATCATGACCATGTGTGAAAAGGATGTCACATTTTTTAGGTCATGGGAACCTCTTTCAACGTTGTTGAATTATCATAAAGAACTAAGAACTTTATGGTTGTGTGTATCAATCATATGTTTAAATTATTTATTCCTTTCCCTTGTGTTTATAACCGATAAGCCTAGGGTTGAATATAGTACAAGTTTAGTTTGAATTTGATAGACTCTCCTCAAATCAGTTAAAGTTCGATTTGGTTTGAAAAGAGTTGAATTTGAATTTGAATTTAAATTTGATTACAATACCAAATTGAACTCAGTTGTACAATACAAAATCAATCAAAACAACGTTGTTTTGATATATTTAAATTGAGTTTTTTTAGGCTCACAAGTTTGACAAACCAAACACCCTCAAACTTGAAATCAACCTTGCAAAATTGCTTAGTCTCAAGCTTAATCAAATCAAGCTGACATTAGTACTCGAACTACCTTAGCTCAAATCAGCCCTTGGTTGAACCTAATAAGGTTTGATATATATAAAATTATCGTGTAGTAATTATACAGTTATAGATACTTTGATGTGGAAATGTCTGTCTTTATTTTGTAACAGGGGCTGCTGAAGATAAATGCAAACGAAATCGAGCTGCTAACGGATGAGGCTGAGAGCCAAAAGTTCAAGCTGACAGATGCTGTAGAAATTGCAGAAGATGGCATGATATATTTCACAGATGCCTCATATAAATATGACGTATCTGAGGTTAATTGGGACTTTTTGGAGGGTAAGCCTTTCGGTAGATTATTAAGTTTTGATCCCGTAACAAAGAACACTAAGTTGTTGCTTCATCATCTCTACTTTGCCAATGGAGTCACAATTTCCCCGGATCAAACTTTTCTCGTTTTCTGTGAGACCTTCATGTATGTTTCCACCTTACTGCTTTCGTAGTTTCATCAGTTTATCATCTTCAAGCGTCTCAAATGAGCTGCTTCGATTGCAGGAGAAGGTGCAGCAAGTATTATATTAAAGGGAAGGAAGCCGGCCACCTGGAAAAGTTCATCGAGAATTTGCCTGGAATTCCTGATAACATTCACTATGATGGAGAGGGGCTTTACTGGATTGCTTTTGCCTCGGTAAAGAAATCCTGTTCAAGAGATTGAGCTGTTAAATGAGTATCTATTACCAGTGTTTTGAGTTGCTGACAGTTTTCCGGACTCATGCAGGAATTCACAAGACAGTTGGATCTAATGTTTCGATATCCATTCATCCGAAAGTTTGCAGGAATTCTTTATAAATACATGGGATTGACACGTCTCATGAAAAATGCTGGGGTTATGGCGGTTGATCTGGAAGGAAAACCAGTTGCTCACTATCAGGATCCTGGATTACCGATGATTTCCAGTGGGATCAAGATTGGAGATAATCTGTACTGCGGTTCTTTATTCAATTCCTACATTCTGCGACTTGACTTGAATAAACACCCTGCAGTGGAAACCATGTGACCGAGGCGAATACAAGGTACATATTGAAATTCAATAAGGCTCCGTGATTTCTAAAGAATAGAATAATTTGATGTAAAGTAAAATTTATTTCAAACAGACATGTTGTTTCCATGTTTTAGCGTCAAGAAAGGCTGCCCAGAGCCTTTGCTTTTTCTCAGATTATAAACTCCTGCACTTTTCCGGTTGAAGCTCTTGGCAGATCTTCAAAAGTGACTGTTCGGGGAGCCCACTTTATTATGTGTATTCACTTTTAGTATACAATTTATGTATGCGGATAATGTGTTATTATGTTATTAAGTATTATTTTATCTTTAATTTAAAATCTCTTAATCATATGATAGTATATTATTTATGTACATAAATTGCATTAGTATTTTTAAAAGCAAAAGTATGAAAATTATAATGGAAGTTATCGAAACAAAATTTGATACTCAAAGGGAGAAAATTCTTCCATGAGAATGGAGAAAGCAACATAAGATTCTAGCGGAACTAGTTTGGGCACGAATTTAGGTTTAGTTTTAACAATTCAAACTCAAACTGAAGTAATTTTAGTCCATCAAACTTAAGATTAATACCTGTGTCAAAGCTTGTTTTATCGATGATTCTTTTACTTCTTTATCAAAGATTTTTTTCTTCTTGGACACTCTTTTCATTTTTTCAATGTTATTGTTCGCTTTTTTTGACATTATTATTAATTAATTTAAATCAATTGTTTTGAATTCGAAAGATAAGTTTTGCTTGAACTTAACTAAATGAGCAGTGTTATATATGCAAATAATATATATATGTTTGTATAAAAACAATAACATATTATTATGAGATTAGATAGATTAAAATTAGAGATAAAATAATATATAATTTTATGTATAAATAATAATATATTATCAAATTATAATTTGAACCGAACCATAAACTATTATCGGCTAGACAGAATAAGTCAAAAATTAAAATGAATGGCTAAAACTAAAAGTCATCACATGCCTTGATCATGACCATGTGTGAAAAGGATGTCACATTTTTGACGTAATGGTAACCTCTTCAACATTGTTTAATTATCATTTTCACTTTTTAAGGTATCAAAAGAACTAAGGCCTTATAATTGTGTGCATCAATCATATGCTTAAATTATCTATTCCTTTCCCTTGTGTTTGTACCCATTAAGCCGAGGGCCGGATACAGGACAAGCTTAGCTTGAATCTGATAAACTCTCTTCAAACCAATTAAAAGTTCGATTTGGTTTGAGAATAGTCGAATTCCGGTTTGAGGCTAGTCGAATTTGAATTTGATTACAGTATCAAATTGAGCTCGGTTGTACAATCCAAAATTAGTCAAAACAACATCGTTTTGATTTATATATTCGAATTAAGTTCTCTCAAATTCACGAATTTAACAAATTAAACACCTCAAATTCGAGTTCAAACTCAAACTCAATAGTATAAAATCTCTTAAGCTCAAGCTCAATCAAATCAAGCTTGACATTAAAACTTGAACCAGCTCAGGTTAGATCTGAACATGATTGAACCTAGTAGGGCTTGATATGTATAAAATTATCTTATGGTTTGATGTGAAAATGTTTGCCTCTATTTCGTAACAGGGGCTGCTTAAGATAAACGGAAACGAGATTGAGCTCCTGACGGATGAGGCCGAGGGCCAGAAGTTCAAGCTGACAGATGCAGTAGAATTGCAGAAGATGGCACGCTATATTTCACAGATGCTTCATATAAATATGAAATATATGACGTTAATTGGGACTTCTTCGAGGGTAAGCCTTTCAGTAGATTATCGAGTTTTGAACCTGTAACAATGAACACCAAAGTTTTGCTTCACCATCTCTACTTTGCCAATGGAGTCACAATTTCCCCAGATCAAACTTTTCTAGTTTTCTGTGGGACCACCACGTATGTTTCCCACTTACAGCTTTCGTCTATGTAGCACGGAAACGGAAACGGAAACGGAAAAAGGTGAAAACGCGGAAATGAAAACGTGAAAACGTATTTTTTTAAAAATATAAGAAACAGAAACGTTTCCTATATTTAAGAAAAAAACAACAATACACACTAATCTATATGATATGTCTAGGAAAAGACGAGTAATACATCAAAAAGTAGAGAGGAGACAAATTCAATATGAGATTTAAAGACATTTTCGGTTTGAAAATATAAAAGATATGTGTTTAATCGATTTCACGATTTTTCTTCTAAAATAAACGTGTTTGAAAATTTTTCAAAAATTTTGAAATGACCCGAAACGTTTCCTACAAGTTTCGGGGAGTTTCGGAAACGGAAACGTTTCCGAAACGTGGAAATGCATCCTATTGTAACTTTCCGTGCTACTTAGGCTTTCATAGTTTCATCAGTTTATCATCTTCAAGCTTCTCAAATGAGCTGCTTCAGTTACAGGCGAAGGTGCAGCAAGCATTATATTAAAGGGGAGAAATCAGGCCGCCTGGAAAAGTTAATCGATAATTTGCCTGGAATTACTGATAACATTCACTATGATGGAGAGGGCCTTTACTGGATTGCTTTTGCCTCAGTAAAGAAATCCTGTTCAAAGGGATTCAGCTGGCAAATGAGTATATTTTACCAGTATTTTTAGTTGCTGACAGTTCTCTGGAAATATGCAGGAATATACAAGTCAATTTGATCTAATGTTTCAACATCCATTCATCCAAAAGTTTGCAGGAATTGTTTATAAATACATGGGATTGCTGCGTTTCACCAAAAATGCTGGGGTTATGGTGGTTGATCAGGGAGGAAAACCAGTTGCTCACTATCAGGATCCTGGAATACTGATGTTTTCCAGTGGGATCAAGATTGGAGATCATCGGTACTGTGGTTCGATAGTCAATTCCTACATTCTGCAACTTGACTTGAATAAACGTCCTGCACGGGAAACCAAATGAGCAAGGTGAATACAAGGTACATATTGAAATTCAATAAGGCTCCGTGATTTCTGAAGAATAGAATAATTTGATGTAAAGTACAATGTATTCCAGACAGACATGTTGTTTCCATGTTTTAGTGTCAAGAAAGGCTACCCAGAGCCTTTGCTTTTTCTCTCAGTATAAACTTCTGCACTTTTCCGGTTGAAGTTCTTGGCAGATCTTCAAAAATGACTGTTCGGGGAGCCATATAATGTGGCAAGTGATCCCAGCAGAACTTGATTATTTCTTCAGCTTCAGCATTGAATCCCTCTTTTAACTTTACAAATGCACAAGGTGTTTGTCCCCAGTGATTATCTGGCCGAGCCACAACTGCAGCCTCAAGAACGGCTGGATGACTAAACAAAATTGTTTCTACCTCAACTGTGCTTATATTCTCTCCACCAGAAATTACAATATCTTTCAACCGATCCTTTATTTCAATATATCCATCAGGATGCTTCACGGCAAGATCCCCACTTCGAAACCAGCTGCCTCTAAAAGCTTCCTCTGTTGCTTTCAAGTCTTTAAGGTATCCACTCATTACGGTGTTTCCTCTAAACATGATTTCACCCATTGTTTTACCATCAGCGGGGACACTTTCAAGGGAGACCGAATCTCTTACATCAACGTCCTCCAAACCGAGATGCTGCACTCCTTGTCGGGCTTTGATCCTTGATTGCTCGTCTAGAGACAGGCAATTCCATTCGGGTTGCCATGCACAGTAAACTCCGGGACCATAAGTTTCTGTGAGGCCATACAAGTGAGTTACACTAAAACCCAACTCTTCCATCTTCGAAAGGATTTGCGGAGGTGGAGGTGAACCGCCAGTTGCAATTTCCACCTTGTGAGGGAGGGGTGTCCGGTCACTCTCAGGTGAATTCACAATCATGTTAAGAACAGTTGGTGCTCCTCCCATGTGTGTCACATTATGCAAAGCTATACTCTCAAATATGCTCTTTGGAGCTACTCTTCTGAGGCATATGTTAGTGCCACCCTGAGCTGCCACTCCCCAAGGGAGGCACCACCCATTGCAGTGAAACATAGGCACAGTCCATAGATAAACAGGCATCACACCCATCCCATGAAGAAAAACCGTCGCAAGGGCGTTGAGATAGGCTCCCCTGTGACTATAAACAACCCCTTTAGGTTGTGAAGTTGTTCCAGAAGTATAATTTACACTAATAGGATCCCATTCATTACACGGTCGTCTAACTTCAAATCCTCTATCTCCTGTTTCAAGGAGACTCTCATACTCATAAGCATCTGCAGTTGAGTTTGTCTGAGACAACATATCAGCTTCTGCAACTATGACTAATATGGGCGGTTTCGCTTGCGCCTTAACAAGAAGATCAAGTGCTCCATGAGCAATCGGAAGTAACTGGTAGTCTACAAATATAATCTTTGCATCGGAATGTCTAAGTAAGACGGACACCATAGTTGAATTGTGGCGTGAATTAAGCGTGCACAGAACCGCCCCAGCCATTGGAGCTGCAAAATGCAGCTCATACATTGCAGGAACATTAGGTGCAAGGATGGCAACCTGTATGCTAACATTGTTAACATTTTGCAAACATGAGGATATAATAGACTGTCTAAATTCAACCCAGAACTGATTCTGGTTCTGATTTACTGCAAATATGACATTTTAAAAAAAAGACTCAAGCTCAAGATCCACCCACAAATCTTCATAATCAGTTCTGAAGAAGACCATGAATCTACCATCAACAACTACATCTATTTATTTATTAATTTTACCAGTTTCCACACGCTTAGACTTCTTCAGGAACTTGAAAGAAATTCCAAAAAGAAATTACCAAGAAAAGAAAAACTGGTAAATGATGAGACCATACTTCATAAAGTACAATAAGTGTTGATGAAATTTACTTACAACATCTCCACGAGAAATTCCTAACTGGGTCAGAGCAGAGGCAAGTTTGAGGCAACGTCGATGGGTTTGACTCCATGTGAACTTCAAAGAACCATACACAAGAGAAATTCTATCTCTGTAAACCTTTGCTGATCTCTCCAAAAAGGTTATCGGAGTCAAAGGAGCAAAATTTGCTGAGCAACGAACCAAACCCTCCATTGATTTCCATGATTCTGGTTGTAAGTCACCCCCAAACCGAGAGAATCCACGGCAGTTTTGAGCTATGTAAGATCGATTAAAACGAGGAATGAAGCGAGCCCATGAATTCCAGAAAAAATTGTTCATGCTAGTTAAGCGAAGGTTCCCAAGAAAAAAAAATTGCCGTGCCGAAGGAGTTTGATGTCTCTTCTTCAATGGAAAAAAAATGTACTGCAGACCAAAGTTTTGATAGTGAGAAGTGGAAGGTGTTAATGGTAGCCTCTCTGTCCTGATATGGATAAGCTAATGACATTGACACCACCAGCAATGCATGGGACGAAAATGTCACTTTCTGATACAAGAAAGCGCAAACTGTTTGAAGGACTAAACAATATCAGTTGCGGGAATAAGTTAATGGCCACCCAAATTATGTCGCAATCAAATTGTCATCATTTAACTTTAAAAATTTTTGAACACCCATTTGCAAAAGATTAAATTTATTAATTTTTAAAAATAAATTATCATTTTATCTATAATATTAAAAATAAATTAAAATTTAATTTTTTTTCCTCTCTTAAATCTTAAAAACTAAAAATTTTTTCTTTAAACTAAATTTTAAAAAATAACATTTTCCCTAAAAATTTAGTTTTCAATCTTCGACATCATCATTGGTAATGAAGAGTCTCTGATACATCACCATCTCTAGCAATCTTTTTCCCCTTCTCTAGAACCCTGATTGATGAAGATCTTATCTGAAAAGAGTCAAAGACTTTTTGTCATAGGTGATGATGTCAGAGATTGAAAATTAAGCTCTAAGAGAGGAAATGTTATTTTTAAAACTTGATATAAAAGAAAAAACTTTTAATTTTTAGAATTTTACGAAGATGAAAAGAGATTAAATTTTAAAAGGTTAAGATTTCATTAATTTTAATTATTTATAAATGAATATTTAAGATTTTCAAAATTAAAAGTAAAAATTTATAAAAATATCATACTTAGGGTGGGAACAAGTCCTTTGGCCTAAGTGAATAAACAAAGTTTAATTCATTAAAAAAATCATTTATTTCCGATAATCGTGGATTTAAAGTTGATGATTTGTCAGCAAATTATCTTGTTACCAGCTTAATTGATCATCATATTAACCAAGTAGACCAAAAGACTTACCTCACTAAAAGTTTAGTTTATTGATCAAGTTTGGCATGTAAATTTTTTTAAAATCTACATACTTATTCGTGAGATCTTTTAGTTTAGTTGTAAAGGTTAAAAGACTTATCTCCACCCAAGATATAGTATAATTTTAAACTTACATCTATTAATTTTTAAAAATTCAAAGTCCTATTTATGAGTTAATTTTTATTAAAATTTTTAATTTGGATTAAAAATAAAATCAATATTTTAATAATAAAATTAAAATATATATATATAATTTATTATATTTTTCTCTTAGATTTTAAAACTAATAATTTTACTCATATATAAAGTTTTCTAGTTTTGAAAAGTCAAATTTCTTCCCCCGTTAAAACCTAAGGTTTTTTTTCCTTCACTTTTCTAGTCACTATCTCTCGTCATCGATTACTTCCTTTTTTAACCTTAAATCATCGTCGTTTTTTCCTCAACCATCTCTTCATCTGGATTAGACAAATCTAGACGATTCGCCTAAATGATGAAGGCATTGTTGAGACGAATAGTTTCATCTCATTGTCAAGACGAATCGTCTAGATTCAACTAATCCAAACGAATATAAATAAAGATCTAGTAGTTAGAGTTTTGTCTACGACTTAGTGTTGAAAAGGGAGAGAGGTGAAAAAAAAACCCTAAGTTTAGAGGGGTTGAGGAATATGATTTTTCAAAACTAGAAAACTCTAGCAAGAGTGAAATTGTTAATTTTTAAAACTTAAGAGAAAAATATAATAAATTTTATATATATGATTGTTAAAATGACGATTTTACTTTTAACATTAACTGAAAATTTTAACATAAATTAGTTTATAGGTGAGATTTTAAGTTTTTAAAAGTTAACGGTATGAGTTTGAAATTACACTATACCTTGGGCGGGAAATTTTTTTGGCCAATTGTAAATTACTAATTTACCTTTTTAATCATATATGTATACAATATACATACATATGATAAACCAAAATTTAATGAAAGAGTGCATTATTTAGAAAACTAACTTTTTCCCCCTTGTCCTAAGATTTCATATTATTCATATTTTTTCTCATACAACTGGCTCCAAAAGTTGTGAAATGTTACACTTTCTCCCCTATCTTCCATGATTTTCACAACCAACTCTAACAAACTTCTCCCTTGATCTTCGGCTGGCAAAGAAAACCAAGGAACAAATCTTGCCGACTAAGGAAATTGACATTATTGACAAAAAACTAAAGAACTAAGTTGACAAAAATAGAGCAACTAAACTCAACATTCTTATGTGCAAATTAGAAAAATAATGGTAAGAACAAGATACGACATAAGGAGGAAGCCAAGCTAACATGATGAGCATCTGCAAGTGTCATGATTGAAGGAGAGCATTGATGATGTTGTGAAAACAAGGATAGCTCACTTGTTTCAATAAAAAAAACTATAATAATCGTGTCAAAAATATCACCAAGGAGGGAGAGGGTGTTTGGCAAAGTAAAATAGTTGATAACACGTCAAAGTGAATCGCTAAGAATAATAGTTACCATAAATAGAGAATTTAGTTGTGATGAGTATAACTATAATATTATGAAAGATAAAAGGGCAATTGTGATGAGTAAAAAAATAAAACTCTAACAAGGGAAAAAAATAAATTTTCAAAATTAAGCTGGGATAATACTAGTTTTAAAAACTAAAATAAGAAAAAAAAAAATTTATGTTTTATAATATTACTGGTTAAATGATACTCATATAACTAAACCATTTATATAAGTATTTTGGCCTACTAATAATCATTCAACATAAATGTGTTGAAAATGGTCTGTTCAAACACTTTGATTGAGACTTAATGACTATCTCAATCTGGTATCAAAACAATCTCATATTTTATATATAATTAATAAATAGGCAAAATGGTTCACACTCGTTAGGAGCTTTGAACCAAGATAGAAACTCATCTAAAGTCATTCACTCTCAAGCATTACATGACATAAGAAGTATCATTAGGTCTAATTGCCCAAGTGAAAACATTAATGTGAGGATTTTGTGTACAGGACTATATGTTGATACCTTTTTTGGCCAAACTAAGTAAATCCAATCCTGACCCTAAAACTGGATCAAGACTATTGCAAATTTGAACCGTGGAGACCAAATGACTTCTTGGGCTAACAGTCATTTAGGCGAGACTCACCATTTGACTAAAGATGCAAATAGCATCGTTTCATGAGTTCATGAGATTAGTAAGATGTTGCTGATTTGGAAGATAGGGGAGAGGGAATGCAATTGCTTTTGCATAGTTTGAATTTCGTTTTAAATTTGGTGTTTAAATAAATTGTAATCCCACATGACAATTCTTAGAATTAATGGTATAAAAACAAATTCTACGGAAATGAAAAATGTGTGATGCACTATTGTTCCTCTGCTTCATCTTGCTTTCTCTGCAATTCTGTTCCTCTCTCTACACTTCCCTCCCTCTGGGATTGTGTTTTCTGAATTTTCCCACCAACACGCGTCAAATACCCAGTTGGTAGGCACAAATTCCCATCGGTCTTCTGGCTTCCTTGTTTGATTGAGAGAAGCTCAAGTCAATGCCAGAAGACCAGAAATGTCAATCATGTAACGTCATTGATAATAATCCATTGAAATTGCGTTACGGCGTCCTCACGTCAAATAACTGGTAACAGATTTAATTTTTAGCTCGTTAAAAGAAGCCCTTGACCAGGCCAGGCCCATCTGTGGCCCATCCAAGTAAATATAACAACAGTCTTGTCTACTGGTTCTACAGACCAAAGCTACATTGATTGAGGCCTCTTTACATTCACCAGTTCTTCAAGAAAGGTCGAAGTCGAACTCGTCATCCAATCCAAGGCTGCTCAGCTTCGATTCCACCCTCACGCGGCGGCCATTTTATCTCAAGGTACATTATTCATCTTTTTTTTTTTTTTTAATAATATCGATTAAGTAGTTACAAGATTTTTTAGCTTCATTTCGTTGTTATCTGTAACAGTTCTGATCTTGTAAAGATTTTAAATTTTTTCACTGCACGCTGGAGCTTAAACTCTGTTTCTGAGGTATCGTTTTTCATTGATAGTTTCACTCACTTGGTTTTCAATTAGCTGCGTTTGATTTTTTTTTTTTTTCTTTTTGGGTTTCGTTTAGTTTCTTTAGTTGAATTTGACGACAAGCACGCACCAGGAATAATCAATAGTGATTTGGAAATCCAGAACATACGATAGCGTAGTGAAAATTCATGCTAGAATGTTTTTGGTTCATGAAACTTGTTTGTTTTATGTCAAAGCCTAATGCTTCTTGGTTGACTTTAATAATGAAGATTTTGGTATCGTGGTGATACTATTGATGATTGTTTTCATGATAGAAGGCAGAGTATTATGCCCGCAGATGTATGGAAATGATCTACACTTTAGTAATTATAGTGCTAAAACGATAACATATATGGTTGTGTGTTCCTAAGTTGGCAATGTGTTTTAAAATTTATGCACTGTCGATATCATATTTTTTGAAATATTGCCTCCATGTAAAGTTTAAGCCGGCTACCTAACTGATAGTGTGTTTACTGTGCAGTTATGTTAAGTTTGAGATCTTGTTGTATGGGCTAAATCCTTGAAACCCTTTTGGTGAAGATGCTATGTGAAGAGGTATGCACAAATATCTTCAAGATTTATTTTTTATAACATATGAATCTCTTTTGACTAATATGTGTTCTTGAAATGAAGGATCAAAAGAAGAGAAACAGCTGAGAGGGAAACAAAAATGGTGAAGGCCATATCCAATCCTCACAACAGGGAGATGGCCATCAGGAGGAGGATCTCAAGCATGTACTTCTCTCGCTCTGCTTGAATTTTTAAGTAGCTTCATGTGGATGTGGTTAAGGCAGTTTCTTTAGATAAAGTCTTTATAAACAACTGCATATATTAAAATCAACAGTAACAATATCTGGGTCTGTAACATGTACTTCAAGAGTAATCACTACTATGATTTATTAGTTCTATTCTTTCAAGTCTTTAAGGTATTAGGTACACCATGGTATCTGTTTCCGTACACTGTGAAGTAATAAATGTGCTGTTAATACACTCACGCAAAAGTATTTGCTTTATCATTAACAAGTGGCTATGGGTTTGGATCATAGTACAAGAACCAGTAATACCGTGTAAGATACTCATGTTTTTGCTTCGTATTGCTGATTTTGCCAACCCCTTTTATTAACTGCTTAGTTACTTTTTTCATTATTTAATTGTCAATACTATCTATCATCATTGATGCAAACAACTAAACAATTTACAATTTTATAGATATAATAAACGAGAAGATGATTTTCCGTCATTGAGAGAATACAATGATTACTTGGAGGAAGTGGAGGATATGAGTAAGAACTCTTATGATCCAGATTATCCATCCTTCTGAGATTCCAATTGCAAGGGAGCTATTTGACATGAAAGCTTTGTATTGCAGTATTTAACTTGATTGAAGGAGTAGATGTACAAGCTATTGAAGAAAAAATTCAACAATACCAAAAAGAAAATGCTGAACAAATAATGATCAATCAAGCTCGAAAGGTATTTTATATTGTAGTTTTTTCTTACTAAAAACATCCTTTAC
Source organism: Mangifera indica (assembly GCF_011075055.1). Lineage (NCBI taxonomy): Eukaryota > Viridiplantae > Streptophyta > Magnoliopsida > Sapindales > Anacardiaceae > Mangifera > Mangifera indica. Next base: position 1,073,495 of record NC_058152.1, read on the forward strand.
AATTTCTGGTATGACTGGTGATTAAATTTGGCATTTCTTCATTGATTTATGTCACAGAAATTACAGTGAATTTGTGCTCTGTGTTTGATTGTAGCCTTAGTTAATTCGAGATTTTATCTCCAAAAATTTTCTTAGAAGTTATTAATCTTAGTAATGTTGATCCTAATCTAACAGGCAGAAGAATTAGCTGCAGCTCTGGCAGCAAGCAAAGGAAATCCTGCACAGAATGATAACGATGTGGTGAGGATAAATAATTTTCTTGGTCACCTTAGTCTTGTGACTTGTTTTGTTAAATGGATTAATAATAGTCATTAATTTTTTAAAAAATTTGTTGATTCATTATGGGTTATGTCTCCATCATCATTATGTATAGTTTTTTCTTTCTTTCCCTTGAATTGATTTAGGCAACATGGAATTGAAATTAAAATTCACCAGATTGATCCACTTGTGTCATTATATCTACCTTAAAGTGTGTGAAGGATATTGAAATTTGACAGTTGTGACTACTTTCCAATATTGAACTTTTACTGCTTATATATACCCATCCTAACGGAAACAGAAAACCTGTAAACCACAAAAAAAAAAAAAAAAAAATAGTCAAAAACCCCTTCGAAATTCCTAATTGATGAAGAAAAGAGAGCTGTCTTCAAATTCCTTTGTAGAAGCCCTGAGAGAGGCATCAAAGTAAATTTTGTCCCACAGATTGTTAATCTTGTCACTTGTTTTCTTCAAAAATATATATACTTCACTCCTGCCAGTTAACCCAAAACTAGGCCAAGACTGAACTCCTCCATAAGTTTTTTGCCTTCTACTTTACCTGAAGTTGACACTTTGTTCAGTTTGTATACATTTAAAGTTTATAACTGATCCATGTTATCTGACATGAAAATATAAAGCTTCTTTTTGAGTGGTGCCTGCTGTTATGAGCAATTATATGAATTTTTCTGTAATTTGAAAGCATTAATTCTGTGTATTCTGAAAATCCATCGAAGGTTCCAAGGCCTTGTAAATCTTGGAGTCAAATGTGACACAAATTGTACTTATCTCATCAGCTATTTCATGTAAGCCGGCTTGTTGCATATATTGCATGTGAGGCTAAAAGTTCCTGGTGTGGGATTTATAAAGCCCTGCAAAACCAATTCTATCATAGGACTGCCTTTTCACCAGTATTGCTTTGTCTTTAAGCATTATCTGTACAAACTTATTCTTATACTTTTCCTAGCTTGAGGATGACAGTTAACTCATGCAGTTCAGACTTGAAATCTCTGGCAGTGACATCTTTCGAATGGATATTCAGTTTCCATTTTTTCCATAGCCATTTTCTTACTAGCTCTCAAACTCAAACATTCACTAACGAAAACTTCCAAAGAATTGTCATTTAATCTTCTCTTATTTCCATGATCCTGATCTGCCTTTGGCAGGAATTCGGGAGTCTGTCCCAACAAATAATTTTTTTTGTGTTTTCCTTGTTGTGATAATGAAATTCATGGTGTCTGTCATGGATATTTTATCTTAAATATTATTCTTCACGATTTTATCAGTTATTATTATTATTTCTTAATCCACCTTGAACATTCTATTTTGTAATTCGTTTTGTTGCTGAGACAGGCCCCAGGTGAGAATTCTCAGGCAAGCATTGGTGTTGGAACACACGGACAATATGCCCCTACACTGGCTGGAGGGCAGCCACGACCACAACCAGTACCGCTTCCAGGAGGCCTGGACATTCATGGTTATTCTTTCGATGATGAGGAAATGATGAAGCTTCGAGCAGAGAGGGGTGGAAAGGCAGGAGGATGGAGTATAGAACTAAGCAAGAAAAGGGCTCTGGAGGAAGCCTTTTCAAGCATTTGGATTTAATTTCTCGGTGCCACTACCCTTATGTTGTGAAGGCATCAGAATTGATTTCTCAAGCACCATTCTCTTGCTGTCTTCATCAGATTTTGACATGTGAGCCGAAACTAGTTATAAGCATTTCAAGTGACAGATTTCACATGTAATTGGGGTGAAAGAACTGATACAACATTTAGGACAGTAACATAGAGATAATTTTGCCTTCCATTGGTATTTAAAAGCATAACAATGGCATTGTGAGAGATAAGGTGGATTCGATTTAAGCTATTCGAGTTTGGATTAATACTCAATTTGAACGAGTTGAGTTTACACAGAGATAGTCCCAGTTTGACCCAATCATCAGAAATTCATCCACATTTTATAATACTAGTTTACATTTTTTTATGTTCATTACAATTAAGGATCAAATCAATATCAGCCATTAGTTGATTTTACAGAGGTTTCTCTTTAAGGGCCTCAAAGCCGAAAGCCAAAATGATCAACAATGAATCCAATCTCCCTTCTCCCGTCGTCTACGTTCTAATTTGTCAGTTTTATTGATTCAAAGGTCAGTAATCATGAAGACAAGAAGAGATGGTGCCAATTGGTTCAACTTGATAAATGCACCAAACTACTTGAGCCAAATGGGCTTCGCCCCTGTACCACCGCCAAGTTTCCAAGCATATTTCAATTTTATGGACATGGTGCTGGGTCATGATCCTCATAATTTCTTCTACTGGAATTTAATCTCAAGTGAATTTGTTGGAAATTATTTTTCATCGGCTGTGTTTTATATCTTTTTCTCTCCATTGGATTTGTATGTAATGTCAATTCCAATCAGAGCCTCCCTCTCACAAGGGAAAAGATGATTGGAATCCATTTCTAGCAATGCTCAATCAGTATATAAACAAAAAATGGTCAGTACCCTTCAATGGGCTGACTTCTTTTATCTTAAACTGAGATTATTTGACAAGAAAGGTAATTTCGAATGTGGCTCGAAGAAAATCGAACAATAAATAAGATGCAGAAGTGAAATGAAGAATATATGTGAGCATGATTAAAATCCCATGATGAATCCGGAAGTACTCTCCCGGGAAGAAGTGTGCATAAACTATGTTCTTACTCAGTCAAGAGCAGCTATGACTGCATCAGTCACCTCTTGGGTGGTGCTGATTCCTCCGAGATCTTTTGTTTGGTGGTTGCCTTCCAATATTACTCGCTTGACAGCAGTTTCTAACCGATCAGCAAATGAGGGAAACTGGAGATGTCTCAGCATCATGGCGGATGAAAGAAGCAATGCTACTGGGTTTGCTTTCTTTTGTTCCACTATTTTCTCATTGCCCACATTTCCTGCCGAAGCACCTTGCTCAAATATAGCATGATCTGGCCCGACATTGCCTGGAAACCACAGTGACAATCATGACTAAATTTCAACCAGATATAATCCCTTAAGTGTCAGTGAGATATTTTTTCTATCTAAATATTTGTAGGGAAAAACGGAAAGATAGAATCCAAGAGAGATGTCTTTGGCAAAGAGACTAGTGCAGTTTGAACATTGAGAATTGTAATTGTCTTTGGCAAAGAGAGAATCCACGAGAGATGTCTTCCCACTTTATGCATAAAAAACAATCAAAAGGGAATCAAAGCCTCTAGGATTGGCCACGGTTTTTCACCCATTGCCAAGCGTCAGATAAAGTTTCTCTTCACAAATCTCTTCTACAAGAGGTAACTCATATTTTGAGACTAATATTTATGTGTAATTTTGAAGCAACAAAATTGGTCCATTTCAATCTTATAGTTCGTATCACCACTTTGATTTTAAACTCATTCATACATCTGCTGTATATTGTCTAAACCTATTGATTTCTCTAACCAGGAACTGATGCTAACGGTTTACCAATGTAGCACTTTTGATTGGATACGGTATTATGTGCAAATTAAAGCTTTTATTGCTTTGATTACTTGCACCTTCTTTTTTAATTATTGTCGATACATCTTCTTTAATTTCTCATATGAAAAAAAAATTGCTCCTTTTAATCAAAGTAGCTCCTTCTGATGTTCCATTCCTACATAGATTTGTACTCATGGTACATTGAGCAAAACACTACAGACTGTTACACATGTACAGACTAAACTCTTTTTGCAAATCTATAAAAGTGTCCTGCATTCTGTAATATAAATATATACTAAATTTCTTCAGAGAATTTCTTGTGCCACAAACAGATGCCATTAATAAGAATTCCACAACAAAAATTCAATGAATCCAAAGTTTCTTAATCAAAACTCAGTTACCATACCTCCTGGCATGACTCCTGTACCACCAGCAATACCAGCTGCTGTGTTTGCGACCAGGTTGCCATAAAGGTTGGGAGTCACCTGAAAATTTTGAGATCAGCATCAGCTGTAGAATTGACCATTGAAATAGGAGGTAATGAAGAAATCAATACAGAAGGCAGTCACTAAAGTTGCCAGAGACCACAATCAAACTTCAGCAACAAGACTCCCGGTATGGTAATTATTTTCACACAATAGTTATCAAAAGAGCCACCAAATTTGAAAACATTTCAGCCAAAATTTGGCCCATGTTAATGAAAAGCTATATTCACAATGACAAAAAGAAACGTATATTATCCATTTCTAATCTTCTAAGTTTTTTGGCAGAATAGTGCTACATTATTCACAGTTCAAAAATGGATGTAAGGTTTCCCAAAAATAACAAGACTAACCCTCCATTTTCAGGGTTCGGATGTTGAGAATGTCTAATTTTTCCAGCATAGAAGATGGTTTCTTCAAATGCTCTGCCAAAGAGAGATACAACAACCCACATTTTTTTGAAGTACTCAAGCAGAATTATATTTCAATATCCACTCCCACCTTAATAAAATATCTCTGTTTCTCATATTCACCCATACTTATTTCTTTGTTGGTTTCTCTTACATGGATGTAAACTTCAACATACTTTAAATGTTAGTTGTTATGAGTTAGTTAAAAACACAACACCATTGATCTAATTATTCAAGCAACTTGGTCTCACCACCAAAAATCAGATTCAAAAAGATATGAAATCTATAATGCCAAACAAAAAGAAAAATTGTATTTGCGGTTTATCTTAGAATTCAAATAAATGTTGGGCAAAGGGGAAGCTGATATCACCCATGGTATAATTACCCATCAAAGCAAACAAAAATGTTTCAATTATATTATCATTTAATTCAACTGCATACCATGACATCAAATTGCTCAGGCTTGGACACGAGCTGCATGCAGCAGTTGTCAACAATAATTTCACTATACTTGATCCCAGGATATTTTGTGGCAACCTCTCGACAAGATTCCAAGAATAGACCATCAGCAAGCTTCATAATGTTTGCTTTATGCACTGCAGTCACCTTCTTTCTGTTGTTCAGGTATGCATACTCAAAAGCATACTTTGCAATACGCTCTGAACAAAACTTTGTTATCACCTAGGAAAAAGGGTAGTATGAGATACAACAATAAGGGAGAACTATGCACCACTAAGGAGACAAATCAATGAATGGACAGTAAATAAACCCAATGACAACATTCATCAAATAAAACATTTACATTTACACAACCAAAAAATCAACAATTTTATTTTAAAAACTCTTTTCTTTTATGTCCTTGAAGGCATCGTACCAAATAGGTAATCATCTATTAAAAGCAGCCAAAAATATTTCCACAGGTCCCATTATTTATGCTTTCTCAAAATAGACAGACCAAAGGAATGATAGCTGTTTTAACTATCAAAAACCCCATTTTAGTTACAAGCCTTAGATGGGACAAGCATGTCATATCCAGAATCTGCACGCCCATCCACTAAAAGGAAAAAATTTATATGGAACAAGCATACCACATCATTCATATGTCTGTCATAAAAACAAGCCACCTTTGATTTACCATATTATTTTCATTTCATCAATAACCACCGTCACAATGACCTGTGTTAAAAACTACCACCAAATACTGTTTCGCATCGGTCCCATCTATAACTTTTATTTATGTTATTACTATACTAGAAAATATAGAAATATTCGGTATGTTGTTTCTGAATCGACATATGAATGACTTGGTACGCCAGTACCACCTAAAGTTTTTTTTTTTTTTTTTATAAATGTAATATTACTAACATTCAGCTAAACAGTAAACATAACTATTTCAATAACCAGAATATCTGGAAGTGTTGCATCCGTTCCATCAGAGAGATTCTCTTAATCTTAATTATGTTATTAATAAAAGAGAATTTATAAGGCAAACGTGATATTTTTCCTGAACTGACATACAAATGGATGGCTTCATGCGCCCGTCCCGCCAAGTTTTTTGAAATGTAATATCAATGACAGTCCACGCAACACTAGTAACATTCAGCTAAGAGCATTATCCAAAACATTCTCTTTTTGATTAAATTTCTGAATCAATAACCCAATTTGATAAACAAACAATGATATAAACAGAGCTTAACAATCAATACCTTAAGGCTCTCGACAACTCCAGAAACCACCTCGTGTTCGAGTCCGGAGTACTCACCCTCAGTGTTCTCTCTAATTACAACAATATCCACGTTCTCATGGCGCGTCGGCAATCCCGGCAAATTAAAACAATTAACCAACGACGCGTACAAATCCATCTCCTTTCTTAACTGCAGGTTCAACGAACTAACACCACCGCCCATTGGCGTCGCCAAACCTCCCTTCAAACAAACCTTATTCTTCTTTATCGAATCAATCACTTCTTCCGGAACCTTTTTCATGTCCCCGTGCACTTCATACTTTTCAAAGTACACAGGCGCGTGCATGGCTTCCATTACTTGCTCGACAGCGCCCGTTACCAGTGGACCGATTCCGTCTCCTGGAAGTAGAGTTACCGCACGCGGAGAGCCGTCTCCGGGCCGTGGCATGTAGGTTACAGATCGGGTCGGGATGAGAGACCTGGAACATTGGTTTGTGGAGTTCGTAAGGAGTTCTTTAAGGATCGGTGTGAAACGCCGAGCCATCGGGTCAGGTTATAAGGTTACCGATTGAGTAATATGGAAAAATTAGAGGCGTTAGCGTTATACGTTTACTTGATCAAAGCAGCAGCAGCAGCCATGAAAGAGTTGAAAGATGAGAAGAGGCGGAATAAGTGGGCAATTGTGATCGAGTGCGGTCACGATCATTATAACGGTTTTGACTAGCGGAACTGAAACGCGGTGTTTCGGTTGTAATTTGAAAATTTCTCGTTACCTTCCTGGAGACTTCATTGTCATAATATCCCCACAATTTTTAATATCTTACCAATTCATACACTAACTATGATTATAAAACATAAGTACAAACCTTGATGTGTTATTATATAATTAATTAATATTGAATTAAAAATAAAGTATTATTTAGTCTATTCATCAAAATCAAACTTCAATTTTAATAATCAAATGATATTTTTGTTACTTTATGTAATTTGTAATAATATTAATATCATTTATACTCTTATCAGTAGATATATATATATTTTTTATGTTTCTTCTCCTTTTTTATTTTTTTATTGTCGAAAAATGCCCAAGAAGGAGTCGACAACTTTAAAAGTCCCCTTCTCCTCTTTAATCATTTTTTTATTGTCAAAAAACACTTTAAGGGAGCTTGTGCATCTAAAAGCTCCCTGAAATTATAATAAATTAATGGCAATAATTTGCATATTCTAAAAGATGGAGGCTTCTTAAGTGAAGAATACATCTCACGGAGACACCCCCCTCTCCAGTCTCTTACGAGTTTCTACATCTAGTGACGGATCTAGAAGTAAAATTTATAATTGTCATTGATATAATTTTATTTTTTGAAAGTATTATAAAATGATTTCATTATCAATACTATTAAATATATTATTTTTTATATAAGCAACTAAGATTGGATCCTAATCGTGTTAGCTCGCTCTAAAAAATATGTTCAATTAGGTTTAGCTCAATTCAAATTCGTTTAATTTGAATTCAAATCAAATTTAAGTAATAAAATTGGACTCATTTTTTAAATCAAGTCAAACTCGAGTTTCGGTGTTTGACTCAAATTCATAGTTCAAACATATAGTTTAGATTTGTGGTTTAAGTTTGATGTAAATTCATGGTTCGAATCAACAACTTAAATTTATGGATTGGATTTATAATTTAAGTTCATAATTCATTAACAAAATGACACTATTTTACTCAAATAATTGATAAAAACGATATTGTTTTGTAAATGAGTCATAAACTCAAACTATGAATCCGATTAACAATTTAAGCCACCGATTCAAATCATAAATTTAAACTGAATTGAATCAAACTATATTTTTTCAAGCCGATCTCAAGCCACCTTAAATTTTACATTTTAGTTTAACGAACTTGAGCTAAATTGAAGTTGAATTTTTTTTTATTCAAATTAAACTCGACCCAAAAGGTGTTGAAGCTCGATTTGATTTATATCTATCCCTATAAACAATTGAGTTATCATTTATGTATGGATAAATTTATTAAATCACACATAAATTATGGATTTTTAAAAAAAAAAATTAAGAGGGTCATCTTTAAAGTTTTCCAAATTTGTGGACTGTTTAAAGAAGCCAGGGAATCCTGCCTAAATCCGTCAATGTCTGCATCTAGTCGATTTGCTGGGGCAAAAAGGCGAGAAGATGATGCACTAGAGATTTGGTGGGAAACAATAACTGGAAAGCTGGGGTCACGCAGCATTGTAGAAATAAGTGATTCGACGAAGCATCTTTATAAAATAATTGAGAATGACTCTGGCCGTTTACTTGGCCATATTCAGTTGGATCTGTCTTTATTCTTGACACAGCAAAAACAAATGCCCTTTTAACTTTATACTTATACATTTATATTAAGGTTGAACAATTATTTTTTTAATTTGGACCGAATTAGGTTAAAATAATAATTTTTGTTTATCCTTTTTTAACCATTAAAAAAAAGTAAAAGGTAAATTTAGTTTATTTTTCAATGATACAACACATTCTAATTTTTAGCACTATTGCCATTCTCTCATAGTTTTTTATTTACTATTCTTTCTTCTTGCTTTTTTTTTTTTCATCACTTAGTAACACCACCATTATATGATCGAAAACTACTAGATCGTAACCAACGGTATGGTTGATGACTACCAACACCACCATGTTTTACCTCCATCGGCAACCTCAATTGAACATTCAACCAAGTAAAAAAATCTAGTTAAATACTCAATCAAACAAAACGATGAGAGAAAACTAACTAAACAGATATTAAAAATGTTGGATTGCAACGTAACAACAGTTGTAATGGTGGCAGCGACTAATTTTGAGACGGAGGGGGTGTTGTTACAATGCAAATGTAATTTTTTAAATCATTTTTTAGATGATGGGTTGCGGAGAAAATTAATTTAATTTTAAGACGGCGAGGAGGATGGTGGGGTCTAAAGAAAACTTTATCAAATTTGAGATTACAGGAAAAATGATGAGATGTGAAGAAAAAGGCATTAGAAATAAATACTAATATAGTTTTTTTCTCGATTGTCAAAAATAACGGTTAAAGCCCTTCCTTCATTCGATCCCCATTTTTTGAATTTTTTTTTTTCTCATCTATATCTATGTCTCTATCTCTACTTATATTAAAATTTTTTTTTTTTGTTCGGAATGAGATAGAATAGAGTCCTATTAACTATATTGGAGGTTTCAAATTATTAGTTTTTTCTATTAAAATTTGTTTTTCCAATTAAAGAAATCATACTTATATATTTTTTATTTTAAAAAGACTAAAATTTCATATTTTTTATTTAAAAAATCAAATTTTTATTCCTCCTGGAAGGGTTAAAAAAAACTAGTTAACCCTAACTGCAAAATATTGTAAAATAAAAGACAGAAAAGAAAGAGAGAAAGGGCGGAAGCAGAACCGTTCAAAGTGAATAGGCCCACCGCCCACTACTAGAGCCACATGTGAGGCCTTCTTAAACTTTCTTCGACTCTTGTTCGAACTTGGAAGACAGAGTTTCATCGTCAGTTTCAACAGTTTTTTCGACGATAAAGAAGAAGACCCAAGGGACGAAAGAAGAATTATAAGTGAAGGACCACATGTCTCTGTGTCTCTCTTTATATTCATGAAGACACCCCTCACTCCTTCCCACTTTCTTCCATGGCTTGTTTGAGCGATGAGCACTGGAATTCCATCTCCAATATGCTCTCCAGACGTCTCTCTATCAATGAAGAGGAACAGAAACAGCAAGATGGAGAGCAATCCAAGCAACAAAAGCAATTTAATAGTCTTTGTGTTCAATTTCCATTCGACAAGGTCTTTCCTGTTTATGCAATGGGTTTTTCCAGCTCTCACTCCGACCCGCTTTCGTCCTTACCCAATTGCGGTGCTGACCCGATTTGGGACGCTGTTCGACAAGAAGCCAAGTTGGAGGTCCCACTTTGTTGTTATCTCTTTATTGTTTAGCTGCTTTTGTGGTTTGTTGCTTTGTGCTTAGGAGTTTAATGATTGTTTATCACTTTGATTTTTTAGAAATTGTCTAGCATGCATGAATGGAAGTTACAGTAGTTTTTTCTATCATAAATGTTGAATTTTTTTTGTTTGTTTTTTGCTGTTTTGGAGGATAAACAAAGAGAAAAATTGAAACATTGCTGTTTGTTTGCTTTATCAGTTGAATTGTGCTACTTTGGTAGTATCCAAAAATTTTCATTACAACTGATGGATTGTAGGCATTTATTTATGTTGTTAATGGAAGTTTAAAGTGTTTTTGGATCTAATAGGTGCTAAGAAACTGTTACAATGCATATTGCAGGCAGAGAAGGAGCCGATTTTAAGTAGCTTTTTGTATGCTAGTATTTTGTCACATGATTGTTTAGATCAAGCTTTGGGGTTTGTTCTTGCCAACCGACTTCAAAATCCTACACTTTTGGCGACTCAGCTTATGGATATTTTTTCTAATGTAATGATGCATGATAAAGATATTCAGCGTTCCATTCGGTTAGATGTGCAGGTAACTCTAATTTATGGAATCCACTGCTTGACATCATATTGTATGGGTTTTAATGTTTCCACTCGTCCTTCCACAGGCATTTAAAGACAGAGATCCTGCTTGTTTGTCATATAGCTCAGCTCTTTTGTATCTCAAGGTAACATGTTTTGCATTTGTAAAGGAAATGTGTTTTGGACTCAACTTTTTGAAACTACTTTTGTGGAATCATATATGAGTAATGTTGTGTCTGTTTTTTATTACATTTGATTGGGTATGGTCATATCATACTCCATTAAACAACTATATCTCATATTCAATAAACAAAGAAAAAGAGATTTATTTGTCTTCCCGGTTTTCCCCCTTTCCTACAGCATGCAGTGGAACTAAGATTCAGAAATGCACAAATAGGCTCACTAGTTGTTTCATTTTTGCAGGGTTACCATGCTCTACAATCTTATCGAGTAGCACATGCATTGTGGAAGCAAGGACGTAAAGTGTTAGCATTTGCGTTGCAAAGCCGAATCAGTGAGGTAATATATTACTTGCATGCCCCTTGTTCTTATTTATGGTTTTTATTTTATCCTTGTAATGTTTATTCCTTGTATCTCAGGTATTTGGAATTGACATACATCCAGGTATGTTCATTTTACTTTTGTGTCTGATAATTTTCACAGCTTATATAAATCTCATTGTTGAGTTTAGCAAAAGAACTAAAATGGCATTCTTCACATGTAAAGAAGGATTTACATATTAAAACATGTTTATAGAGAAGTTAAAAGAAATACAATTGTAGTTGCTATGTGTTATATATAAATAGTCAACCTTTTGATTTCTATAGCTGCAAGAATCGGAGATGGAATATTATTGGATCATGGGACTGGTGTTGTTATTGGTGAAACCGCTGTTGTAGGAAACCGAGTTTCTTTGATGCATGTAAGCCACTTCATTCTCTCTGTCTTTTTCCATTATATTTCTGTATTGAAATATTGCCTGCTTTTGACAATGCTTAACTAAATTCTTTATTTTTAATATTTTATTATGAGTTCTTGTATAAATGAAGACATAATACCTATAAGAAACCGATTAACTTTTACTCCCAAAGTGATTTGGATTAGTGATTTCTTTGTGCATTTGGATAAAAGGGTTTATTACAAACTATGCAATCAACTGAAAAATATTCCTTCCATGAAGTTATAAATTTTCTTGTTTAGTTCTATAATTTCTTATTGATGTTTCTCATTCTTATTCGTTCCAGTCCTTTTTTTAAATTGTGAACAGTCTTTTACTTTTGTTTAGCATGGAGCTTCCGAATTATGTCAATTGCATTATTATCATTACAAATGTTCTGCAGGGTGTGACTCTAGGTGGGACTGGCAAAGAAATCGGTGATCGCCATCCAAAAGTAGGCAATGGTGCACTGCTTGGAGCCTGTGTGACTATACTTGGGAATATAAAAATAGGTGATGGGGCAATGATTGCTGCTGGCTCCCTAGTTTTGAAGGAAGTTCCTCCACATAGGTGCAAAAATTATTTTCTAAATGGCTGTCATTAGAATATTAGTTCTCATAACAATCTAATGTTGATAAATCTTTCTTTGTCATTCTTAAGCATGGTGGCAGGAAATCCAGCAAATGTGATAGGATACGTAGATGAGCAAGACCCATCTCTGACAATGAATCATGGTAAGTCATGTCAATGAGCTCTAACTTTATAAAATTATTCTCTCCATGCAAAATTATGTAGTCAATGCTGTGGTAGATGCTCTCATTCCTTTCTAATGGAATATTATGAGAAAGATATGCTACTCTACCAGTCTCACGGCAACATTTGCAATTGCTGGTCTTTTGAAAGGGCTCTGATCAAACATACTAGGATTATCTAAACAAATGGTTTCATTGATCTGAATTGATAGTCACCTGATGTAAAAATTGGGTCTGATTAATGGTTCATAATGATTTCACAGAGCCATATTTGCAACACACAGTTATATTGATGTTATATGTGTAAGTTATTAGAAAAATAAGTTGAATATTGCCAAAGATGTCGTTTGCTGAACTGCATTGATGGTGTCTTGAAAATATGTTAACCGAAAATTTTACTGTAATTAAGTTCAACTGTGATTCTTGATTTGATGAATTTGCAGATGCCACCAAAATATTTTTTCAACATGTGGCTGTCACTTGTTGGGATGAAAGGTCTACCGGTAAGTGTCAATTGATGCTCTGAGTTTATAGTATAGACGAAAGCAGAAATTTTTTACTTCTCTAATTTTGATTAAACCATTTGCAACATGTTCAGGACCTTCAGATACCAAAAACAAGGAAGGCGAGTGAGGGATGTGCATTAGTGCGAAGGGAAGGCATAGACTTCCATTGCTGATGAAGTTAGCTTTATTAATCAGTTGATGTATAATATGCAGCAGCATGATACATTACAGGACATTTGAGAATAATGTTACTGTAGCCATCTCATATCTATTGTTCCCCTGGTCGATGATCCGAGACATTATTATTTTTTAACAATGCTCAACAAATTTTGACTTGAGTATTTGATGTCCAATATTCATTACATGATTGTAGATAGAATTAAATTTACTGTTTTAGCTTTAGTCAGAAGTTTTTTAAACATCTTTAAATTGCTGTCTAGGGCAGCTGAATTTACCTTGAACAAGGGCAAGCTTGAGTTTAGCTCGAATTTATAATAGGTAGTTCAAACTCGGCTTGCTCAAATTGGTGAACACCAATATGGGAGAATGTAAACAGTAAACTAGATAAGGAGAGTAATTGGTGGGAAAAAGTTATTAGTAAGACAGTTTTGAAGCCAACATCAATTGTGAGCTGAGTTTGAGGAAGTAGTTTTTATGCATTCTAACTCTTTTTTGCTAGATTCAATTCAACCAATTATGCTCAAACGGGTCTTGAATCGAGCTTCTTTGTTAAAATTAAGTTAATCCAACGTGGATATCCATTAGTTTATATTTTTCTTCTCTGTATGTGATATATATTCCAACACATTCGATAGCGAATTGAGTAGTTCTTATTGCATGATAGTTCTGCATATCAAATTATTAGATTGGAGGGGCTATGATTAACAACCAAGAAACTTCGGCCACTACTTTGTACTCTTTGAAAATATAAAGGCCATGTTGAATTCACTCAACCAACCACAGTGCAGAGGTTGGAGTAAAGATGCCAGCAAACAATTAACTTATCTTTTCTAAATGGCCATATATCTAACACAGCACAACTAAAAGGAAGATCACAAACATAAGAGCCAGCTGAGCAAAATGGTGAATGAAAACATAAACAGACAGATATATGACTCTTAACGCTTGTTCAGAATCTAGTTGTTCTCTTCTTGAGGATACCAATATCTGTTGAACATCCACAGTGAATCAGCGGCAACAGGTTCACTATCATGGTTACGATGCCAAGTAAAATGAGCATGAGTTCGGTTCTTTATGTCGAGAATTGCGTGTCCAAAGCTCGCTTCTCTGTATGCCGAGTAGCTGGGCTGTGGGGTAATGAATCTGCACATAGCATAGGGTAAATTGCAAAGATTCAGATGAGTAAACTGCAACACCAAGATATACAGAAGCTCACCTATCAGCAATGCCTTCAATATTTCCACCATCTCCTATGGTTATGTACACAGGAGCTGAATGGTTCTTCACTGGGGAGCTTAACCCATTTGTAATGTTGTATTGCACATTGGAAACTCTCTCCTGGAGCAAGTTTAGACAGGTTAAAAGGTCCATGAGGCAGCACAGCAAAAAGTTTATGCAGAATGAAATTGTGTTGGGGCTAGAAAAGCTTACTGATCGCTCGTATGAATGTACATGGCCGGCCAAGACCATATCGACTTTGTGATTGACAAACCAGGGCTCAAACATCACTCTCATGCTCTCTCCTTCCATATAATGATAGCCATTGCTGTTATACCAAGGACAGTGAAGAAGAACAATCAACCATGGAGTTTCAGCTCTGTTAACCTTTGGTAACTCGTTTCGAAGCCACTCATACTGAGGAGTGTATGTCCCTGTAGGAGCATATTATATTTGTTAGGCCTCCTGGCCTTCTGCAGGAAAAATAATTTACCCAATGGAAAAATTTAAGGAAAGTTTACGACCATATGCTGAATAAGAAGAAAGGACAATTATGTATGCTGATGCCCGCTTAATGGAATACCAAAGTGGAGATGTACTGTGAGATGCCCTGTAAGGGACATGGTACCGATGCATATATGGCTTAAAAGGAACATTTTCACCCTGAAACACATAAAACCAATTAGATATATAACCAAGTAAATTGACCAAACTCCATAGACTTGAGGTGCATTGGACTTACAATTTCCGGAGCATAATCAAGTTCATGATTGCCTGCAGTCCAAATCCATGGCTGATATGCAGTGCTCTTCTCAACAAAACGGCCCCAGGTATCCCACCTCACATTGTCATGAAGCGGATAATGATCGGCATACGAAAGATCTCCAACGAACAACACTGCTTGTCCCTTCGGATTCTTAACATAATGCTCGAATGTCGTATTAGAGTCATATGTTTGTCCCAAATCACCTGATAACAAAAGATGTCCTACATTATAAATAAAGAAATGCCCCAAATGGGAATACTAATCACAATCACAGAGACCATAACAACTAACCCATGATCCCAAATGTGTAAGGAACATCAGGCCCTACTTCTGGAGGAGTTGTGAACCAAAACTGGCGAGTTCCAGTGCCAGACCCGAGCTCATAGAAGTATTTGGTATTATACTGCAAATAAGCACCAAAATTTGTTAGAGTCTATCAAATAAGAGCTTGAAAGAAAAACCATCAGCTTACTTTTAATCCTTTAATGATGGCATGATGAATGTAACCAGAAGTATAATTATAGTATTTGTATTTTGTGAGCCGGGACTGAGCTTTATGCTTGATGAGGCTGTTTGCTTCCCAATATTTCACCAGGTTGGGGTGCAGCTCTAGAGGGGTCACCCAAGAAATGATCACACTCTTCCCTACATGATCTCCCTGAGTTATATGGACCTGCAGAGACATAAACAGCCAGCCAAACTTCAATAAACGCAAAAGCACAGAAAAATATGAACCATCTGAAAGCATGATCGTTTTAAACCTGCTCAGGCGCATTGTAACCAGCAGGTGGAGGAAAGGCCTCTATTGGCATGTCAACAGAGGCCTCAGGCTTCCTAACATAATGACTGGTGACACCTCCATTGCATATCCCAGCAATATTTAACAGCAGAAATAACAGGATTGTCATCATAGTCACTACAGGATGAATTTTCAGAATGTTTCAGTTTCAGTTTCAGCCTGAGCTGAGTCGGTGGGTATTTATACTTGTCAGGTGTTTCAGTTCCGAAAGAGATGAACTGTGAAGCGGGGATTTCTCTACTTTGGGCTAAGATTCGCACATTCCATCAAGGTGATTATTTTATGCTAAGTTGTGTTCCACTTCAAGAGGAAATAGTTGACTCGGTTGCACTTTGTGCGGTGAAACGACTCCTGAAGAAGAATTTGTGCGGCATCAGTCCTCTGCACTCCAACGTAATTGTACTAAAATGTTTATTTTAGTACCGAAAGTTCCAGAAAAATATGCCCCAATATATGAGGCTCTTATGATCGGCTTGATTTCTCACCAATCCCCTCTTTACATGGTCCTCATTTATCTCGGCCATATTTGACATACAGGTACAGTTTTAAGTATATAAGTGATACATTAAGACAATTAACAATTGATGAGGTATTGAAATCTAGACTCGGGTTTAAGAGAAACGTGATATTATATGTATAATTTTTATATACAAATAATAACGTATTATTATATTATTATATGATTAAATAATTAAAAATTAAAAATAAAATAACATTCAATCATATTATAATTATATATAAAAATTATATATATATAATATTATTATTGAGTGAATTACTTTTAAAAAAACATAATTATTGAATCCCCACCTCATAACCAAAAAATAAAGTCGAAATAAAAAATTAAAAATTTCAAAATCTTAAAGTTTATCAAGTAACTTGATTCAAAATCAAATTTTGAGGGAATTATATTAATTTATTTTTAATTTAAAAATATAGGCAAATCAAATCAACTATTGGCTATTCCTTTTTCTCTTAAAAACATATTCTCACTGTTAAACTTTAAAAATGATATTTTTTAATTTTTTTATTAAAATTTGAATTTTAGTTTTGAGTAATCTTATTTTATTGTGAATACATAAATGTTATTAAACTAATATTATTTACACTCTAAAAAACAAAAAATAAATTATATTTTTCGTTCATCACATTACATATTTATTATTTAAAATTCTAACCTTAATTCTGACTAATTGTATTCTTGTAATTACGGTTAGATTTAAACCGAATCGAGTTTAAACTCAGTTCAATTTGTTGAAATAAAGCTCAAGCTCGATCTTATTACAAATGAGCTCAAACTTGATTCAAGCTCGAATTTTAACTAACTAACTCATTATTAAAACGACGTCATTTTAATATATATTGATCAAAATAACGTTATTTTATATCAAAATTTTTAATTTACAAGTTTGACGAATAGTTTGAGTTTGAAATTGTTGGGGTTAGCTTGTTTTGGGTTTATTCAAACTAAACTCAAACAAATTTGATTTGAATCTAATCTTACTTATAATTACTCAGATTATAGTTGAAATTATTTTTAGACTTCTGTCGAGATGTCATTGACAACATTCACCATGGACTATTGTTTTAAATTTTTAAATTTATTTTTATAATATTTATAAATTATAATTGAAGTAATTGCTGTCTAATATCTCTTAAGTCTTAATGGCAAAGGCATAACCAAACATCAGCTAATCCAGAACTAGTACAGACAAAATCTCAAACAGAATTAGAACAACCCGCTCACCAAACAGACGCAGAAACATCGATTGGAATAAACGAATCCGTTTATCACAGTTAATCATCCACATCTTTCTTCCCAATTCCCAGGACGAATTAAAGGTAGTCTCTAATTCCTCTCGCTATTACTGCTTCATGTCTGCATCCTCCATCGAGTGTATTGAATTGTCAATTATTTATAAAAATAATCTGATATTCTAATTAGGGTCTGGTCTTTGGGATTAGATCTAAGCTTCTTGGCCAAGAAATGTTACTGTATGAATTTGATGTGATAAATATAATAAGACGCTTCAAGTTTTGGGTTTATCTTTATGAATTTTAGGTGGGATTTGAACAAGATTATGTCATTCTAAACGGGAAATGACAGTGGATTGATTTTTCTCTTTTTAGGTTTTTGCATGAGATGGGGCGCATTTTGTCTTTGATGATCTACTAGGGCAGTGCATAAATTATTCTGAACTGTTTCACATCTGTGGAATGGTAAAGTTTCAATTGGTATATGTTATGAGAAACTATTTTTAACACTGAAAAACTTTGCAATCTTAGTTGTATCTGTTTCTTGCTGTAGTGTGGTCGAGGAAATTCTCTGAAAGTAAGCTGGTGGAAGTTTTTGAACAATGTGTTTTGGAAAAAAAAAGTGTGTTGGAAATCATGTATGATAATTAAATAACTTAGTTGTTGAATTTCCTGTAGTTGTGTTTTTACAAGAAGACTTGACACAGGAAATTCTAGTATAAATTTCTGGAGGATTAGGTATAAGGGTGAAAAGAAAAAGAAAAAGCATATTGTATTTATTTTCAGTGTGATAAATGTGTCTTTAATCCAACACGTTTTTTCTAGCATAGGTCCCTGGTTATGAACTTTGGTGCATACTGAAGTGAGGCCAGGGTTTTCTTGCCATGCGAAGAAGTGGAAAAAGAAAATGACAGCATTTCTTTTCCTGATCTTGTAACTTCATTTTAAGCATACTTATTTTAAGGAGAATCTCATGTGTTTGGATCATTTGGGATTTCAGAATTTTGGAAATGGAAGGTAATCCAGACCCTGAGAACTGCATGATGATTGAAGAAGGTTACAAACGAAGTATGCAAATTGATTCAAGTAGAGCACGATTTCCATGCTGCATTGTTTGGTCACCCCTTCCTGTCATTTCCTGGCTGATTCCTTTCATTGGCCATATTGGCATTTGCAGAGAGGATGGGGTGATTTTGGACTTTGCAGGGCCCAACTTTGTGTGCGTAGACAATTTTTCATTTGGGGCAGCTACTCGTTACGTCCAAGTGAACAAGGAACAGGTATTTTCAAGTTCTCAAAGGAAGCTACTGTTTGGCTCCTTTGAAGATATATATTTTGAAATTGTTGCTGAGAGTAGTGAGCACAGACCAGTAGATAACTTTGTTAATGTATAATGCCCTTACTTTTCAGTGAATTGTTCGCAGAACCTTTTTCGCAGTTGATGTGGTGTGCTGCACTTCGATTATACAACCTTGCTGATTATGAAATTTATAAAAACATATTTGAGTTGAAGCTGCATTTTGCTATTCATGTGTGTTAGTTACTGACTTCTGCTCCTTCCTGATCGTGTTCTTTTTAATTTTGTTATCAGTGTTGTATTTCTCCTTATTTGTCTGCATTGAATGGTGATGATCAAGACCAACCAAATGAACAAGGAAGAGACACATTGACTTGGGATGGTGCACTACGAAAGAGTACACAGGAGTTTCAACACCGATCATACAACCTTTTTACTTGCAATTGCCACTCTTTTGTAGCGAACAACCTGAACAGGTTAGGTTTTAATTCTGGTGGGTGGAATGTGGTGAACTTAGCTGCATTTATGTTCCTCAAGGGTCGTTGGGTAAGCTGTACATCCATATTGCGAACTTTCCTACCGTTTATTATAGTAACCTTTCTTGGACTTACATTTGGCGGCTTGACCTACATCAAGTTTTTGGCATTCTTCACCCTGCTTCTGGTCGGTTGGTTTCTTATTGGTACTTACTGTTTCAGTAATGTGATCCAATTGTAGCTTTCACGATATTGGATCATCTTAATGTACAAGGCCTGTAGTTCACCACTTTACATTCATCGTTATACGATTGAAGTAATCAGATTGTACTTTGAGCAATATGAACTATGACATCTTATTTTTACTTTTTCTTTGTTTGTGTGCATGCGGTACGTGTCCTGTGTGCTTGCTTGCATGTTCTTTCCAGTTTCCAGGTTATTAAACTAGAAACCCTGTTGTTACCATAAGCTGGAAATTGCCCAATGTTAAATGGTTCTCTGCATGACTGGGGTAAAAAATTTGCTTACATCTTAAAACCACTTGAGCTTTGACCT
This sequence comes from Mangifera indica, assembly GCF_011075055.1. Lineage (NCBI taxonomy): Eukaryota > Viridiplantae > Streptophyta > Magnoliopsida > Sapindales > Anacardiaceae > Mangifera > Mangifera indica. The sequence continues at coordinate 1,093,549 of NC_058152.1, forward strand.
GAACCTGTCTTCATTCTTGCTCCTGGGTTATTGGAATAGAGGAATATTGTTTGTTTTCATAAACATTTTGCTTAATCTGTAGATGCCTCCAAGAAGCTTATAGTAGATGCAGCAAAATTACCTCTAGTTGGAGAATGAAAGAAAGTAAAATAAATAAATAAAAATTGTTGCAAGATTGTTTGAGGCATTAGCCACAGTGCCATTGTTTGTTGCTTCCTTTCTGTATAACTCTTTATCCTTGGATGATATTTGTGAGGTTTATAGAACATCACTCAAATCTAGTTGTTGGACTATCCAAAATTCTCAATACCCAGAAGCCATAAAGCATTTTCAGATCGCCGGTTGCACCATAGTTCATGTTTCAGATTGGAGATCTATTGTCTATTGTTCTATTACCGCATTTTAAAAACAATTTAATAAAAAAGTTGTACTTTTGTGGATAGTTGGCAGTGGTGGATTCAATCCGGGCTGAGTGGAATGTGAGGTCAACTTGAGTTTGAATCGAGGTTAAAATGTCAAGCTTAAACTTTAACTCTCAGTGAAATGAATTGTATTATCAAATAAATAAATAATATTATATCACTTAAAAAAAAAAGAATTAGTCATGAGTAAAGCCATTAAATTGAAATTTCAACTCAGCTGAATTGTGGATTTAATTTGAAATCCTACAAAAGTTTTTCTATTTTGTCTGTAAAGTGGTTGAAGACTTAGACACATGGGCCTACGCATGAAATTAGTTTTACAAGTGAAGACCGAGATGCTTAACTACTAAGATAAATTCAAATTTGATTAAGGCCAACTGACTATTTCCCATCCAAGGTATGCTGTAATGACAAGTTTCCACTATTTAACTATGGAAACACTAAATATCCACCCATGGCTGGTTAAATTTAACGAAACCCTAACCCCTGAAAATTTAATCTCATTTTCCCCCCTAAAAGTTTAAAAACTAACATTTTTTCCCTAAGCTAAGTTTGAAAAAATCGTATTTCCCCCCCTAGGGTTTAGTTTCCAAACCCTTTCACTTTCACCGGAGCCATCGCTGATCGTCTCTCCCTCTCGACGGTTTCTCTTCCACCGACGGCCCCCCTCAACTCCACCCCAACCCATCCAACGCAAAGAGACGTCGTCTGGGAAGAGAAATCGTCTTCCCAGAGGACGACGAGTCGTCTCGTCTTCGTCTGAGAAGACGATCGTCTGATGAAGTTCTTTGTCTTCCACAGTTTCTTCGACGCCTATCGAGCGTCCAAATGGGAGGAAAGAGATCGCCAGAAGGAGAGGATGCTTCGGGAGGGAGAAGTCGTCGATAATGGAGCCGAAGATGTCACCGAAGATTTCAAAACGAAACCCTAGGGTGAAACTGCGATTTTTTTAAACTTAGGCTGAGGAAAAATTTTAGTTTTTAAAGTTTAGGGGGCCAAAAGTTGATTCTATTTTAGTTTATTTTTAATATTATAGAGAAAATGACGATTTTACCCTCACCACCGTTAAAGTTTTGTTAAATTTAACCAGCCATTAGTGGGTATTTGATATTTCCATAATTAAAGGGTAGAAACTTGCCATTACAGCATACCTTGGGTGGGAAATAGTCGTTTGGCCTTTGATTAAATATAATTAGGATTAAATGGGTAATACTGTTTTAAATATTATTCTTATAATTTTCATTTTATCTGTATATTTTTATGTGTAATAATACTATTTGATAATATATATATATAAATATTTGTTATTTATTTATTTATTTAATCTGATATATTCATATATGATTTAATAATTTTAAAATAAAAATATTATGCACTGTTATGTTAGTTTATATGTACAAATTAATAAGAATTTTGTTGTACACAATTTTAATTTTAATATATATTATTATACGATAAAACATTTTTTTAATTAAACTCATGCAAGGACAGTGGAATGGAAAGAGTACACAAATCTAAATTTCCACAGTCTCCTCGTGGAGTCAACTCCCTTTATTAACATTATTTAATTATTTACTTACTTATTTAACCTTCTGTTTATATAGGAAAAAGTGAATTATTTCTATAATTAGTTAAAGTATGAAGATAGTCTAGATTCATTTGAATCAGGACAATTTTCCGATGCCCGAGACCATATGTGATGGCATTTTGGTAATTAAAATGACTTCAAGGGGTGTTTGAACTAATACGAGTAACCATTTTGCATATTTAATGGAATGGGGGGCTCACACAAAAGCACACGCAAACCGCGAAAAGCCTTTAGTTCAGCCGAGAGATAGATAAGGAAGAAAAGAATCTGTTTGTTCTGCGATAATATCGAAGGAAATGGCAGCAGAAGAAGGCCAGGTCATCGGTTGTCACACTGTCGATGCATGGAACGAGCAGCTCAAGAAGAGCAACGAAACTAAGCAGCTGGTATTCTTTCTTCTGTTTCTCTTAATCTTTGTTAATTTTATTTATTTTTTAGTCGTTGTTGCGATGAAAAATCGGTAGATCTAACTTCGTTTCGATATTCTCCAATGTGACTAGTATCATTATCATATTTTGCCGCTTGCAACTGTTGATCTGACCGCTTAATATCATGAATCGGCCAAAGCACTATTTCAGCCCCAAGTTTACTTGTACTCTAAAGTCACACGGTAACGTTTGAAAAATCTAAAATCTCACTCATTATCAATTTAGGTTAAAATTTTTAATTATAAGTACGGGTATTATTTTATTAATAATATTAAAAAATAATAAAATTTATTATATTTTTTTTCAATGTTTTAAAAATTAATATTTCACCCCTACTTTTTTAACTTTGAAAAGTCACATTTTTCTTCTGGCCACTATCTTCGATGATCTGGAAAATATGAGATCTCTTCATCAAGGAAGAGATTTCAGAGCTCTTCGTCGTGAAGAGATCTGAGCAAAGAGATTTTAGATCTCTTTGTCGATGAAGAGATCTGGGTTCTGGATTTTTTTGTCTTCGTCGTCGGATCTCTTCTTCTTTGATGATTCTAGATTTCTTTCAGTGTGTCAACCAACGGTTTAAAGTAGAGAAGAGAGATCATCGGTGTCGAAGACGGTGGCTAAAGAGGTGAAAAAAAAAAATTGAGGGTGGGGGAAAATGTGACTTTTTAAAGTTAGAAAACTTTAAATAAGAGTTTTTTATAATGAATTTTTTATTTTTTTAATATTATTAGTGAAATGATGATTTTACTTTTGTTTCTAACAGAGAATTTTAACATTAATTACGTTATGGGTGAGGCTTTAAATTTTTCAAATTCCGTAGATATGACTTTAAAAACACACCTAAACTTGTGTAGGATATAGTCCTTTGGCCAATCCGGAATATATTTATGATACTGAGGAGTGTTTATTATTATTTTAAGGAAAATACCTTCTTCTGTACCAGAGAAATAATTATGTAATTTTGGGAGAATTTATTTATTTTACATAAAATTATGAATGTAAATGATTTATCAAAATTAGATTTATAGAACAATAATAATATAATTGTGAAATCACTTTGAAATCTGAAACCGTGAATAATGATATAGGTTTGGTGTAGATGAGATGGAAGCAAAATAGAAAGTTGTGTGTGTGTTTTCATTGAAGTGAAGTGGGTGGTTTTGATACAGGTGATCGTTGATTTCACTGCATCTTGGTGTGGACCATGCCGCTTTATAACTCCTTTCTTGGTGGAGCTGGCTAAGAAACTGCCTCAAGTTTTGTTTCTTAAGGTTGATGTTGATGAACTCAAGGTAACATGGTGCATGTTTATTATAGCTTATTTAATTCAGATTATTGGATTATATAAAATCACTATTTATGATATGCTAAGGATAGCTTATGTGAATAATCCAATTATGGATTATAATTGCATTTTTAGATTATTTAGGTCATAATAAAAAAGCTAGTAGCATTAGCTTTTTCTAACTTATTTGATTTATTTTTTAGTACATAATTAGGTACATAAATAGATTGCATAATTTTAAATTAAATATAATGTAACACCCAATTACATGTGACATGTTATCTGTATATCAAATTATATACTCAAAAGTGTGTGCATATAGCATTATTCTTTGATTTAGTGAACACATTATCCACATCAAATTAATTTTGGGGGCAAATGAGACTTTGCATAGAGTGATAACTAAGCTGTTTCTTGTTATTCAGAGTGTTGCTACAGATTGGGCTGTGGAGGCAATGCCGACCTTTATGTTCTTGAAGGAAGGGAAGATTGTGGACAAGGTGGTTGGAGCAAAGAAAGACGAACTGCAGCAAACCATTAACAAGCACTTGGCCACTGCTTCTGCCTAATTATCAGATAATATGCATCTTCCTTCAGCTTAAGAGGATATAGACCTCAATATAAGCTTGTAGTGTGGTCTTAATTATGTGATAATTTGCGTTTTGTCTTTAGATTTGGAGGCTATGGTCCTCGACGATTCCCTTAGTGTGGACTTATATCTAAATATTTTATATATTTAAGCAGACTTGGTTGTGTATTCCCTTCTATAGAAGTCATCTCATGGTCTTTTCCAATATTTTATGGTCTCATAGCTATGCTTTTGTGAATAATCCTCAATACTGGATGGAGCTGTAGTTGACTGAAGATCTAACTGTCAAATTGGTTTGAAATATTGAGTGCATTTGCAGGCTCATTGACGATCAGGTTTGAATAATTGACTGCATCCTCTAAATCAATGCGTGATTGTGAGGCTGCTTTCACATGCGAACAATGATGACACCAACCTTGGTCCGACTTACTCATGGTCATGGATGAACATGAGGAATTTGGGGCCTACCATGGTACCATTTCTTCTGTTTAACTCGTATTAATTTGGTTAAAATTTTTATCAAGTTTGTCACTGATGCACTCGGAAATAGAGAGCATATGTGGCTAGTAATTTGTTGTCAACCACCAAAATGATTCATTAGTTTCCAACACTCACCGAACTTTCAAGATCTTATCATCAAGATGTTACATGCCGCCTGCTTAGAGCCCATCATGTTTCTTTATCGGCCAAATGACCATTTCCTACCCAAAGTTTAATGAAATAATTTTTCTATCTATAAGTTTCAAATTTTAAAATGTCACCCATTATTCAGAATCTTGGTTTAGTATCCCAATACCCTTTTGTCTTTCTCATCAATTATTTGTTTGTTGTTACCTTACACAATTATACCCAATTTTACCTTTAAATTGTACATCGAAATATAGAACATCTATTTAAATCCAATCTATTAAACTTCAAAAAAAAAAAATCATCAAAAAATACTACTACATAATTTTGTAGTAGGATAGATTCAATTAAAATTTTTGTGCTAGACCTCGTGCCAATTGTGCACTCTGCTTTAGTGTTTTTACACTTGGATTAAATTACATTCAAACCAAATTGAACTCAAACATAAACCAATTCGATTCAAGTTTAACTTAATTTAGAATGTTTAATTCGAATTTATTCAAATTTGTAAATAGAATCATTAGAGGAAATAAATAATCACGTCACAAAGGTAAGTCAATGTGAACCTTTAAACTTGAGTCAAGTTGAAACCTAAACCGACTCAACTCAAATTCACTTTGAACTTAGAAATTCAATTATATAAAAAGGTATTAGTGGAATACATCGGAAAATAAATTAAACAGACTGACAATAAGCTCCTCGATATTTCATCAGGAACTGCACATTCAACACACAGCATGTTCATACTAGGATCCGCATCCAATATGAGCCTAAACAGGGGGTTTCATCTTTCCCCCATTAACATTAACAGAATACAACAAGGACACAATCCAATTCATTACTTTCCCCATGCCCCATATACGGTTAAAACGTCAGGGACTGGGTTTACATTCACCGTTAGAGCCCCGAATTGCAGGACCCTCGGAACTGCAAACTTGACCTATCTAACTAACAAACATCACGGATTTACTTGCCTCACTTAAATTAATACCTAATTCCCTACCATCAAACATCTTTGGCCACAGCTTCTCCCCGTCTGAAAGGCTACGGCGCTTTGCCTAACTAACAACTTACCTATACTCTAGCGTTTATTCTTTCTTCATTCTTCGCTTGCCAAAAGTGTATATATAGTTAATGCTTTTGTCACAACAGAGTTAACCCCTCCAGTTTTCGGTTGAAACTGTGGGAGTACAAACAGCTTCAACAGATAAACGCTTCAAGACATTTGGACATGGGTCTTGCCCAAAGTTACTGTTGGATATGGCGACTGTGCATCTCTCCTTTCCAATACAATTCTGTTTTTAAGAGTAAAAAGAGTGAGATAAAATGTATTTATTATAGTTTTTTTTACACATGATTGAGACGGCAATTACCCTTTGCAAGATGTCGTAAGATGTGGTAGCATGGCAAGGTCCTTGCTGGTAGGTACCGCAAGTTCCTGAAGGAGTTCCAAAGCTAGCAAATTTTATTGATGAAATGGTGTGGCCTGGACTGCACCGCAGGTGAGCTTTGGGGCTGTGGAACTCTTCTGGTTTTCCATAGCTTTCGATGTGCCACTTCTTGAGAGTTGGATGATACTCAGCAACATCAGCACAAACACTTGTCACTGATCTCTTCACAAGAGAAATTCCTGAAGGATTCCCTCCAAGTTCTTCAAAAAGGACCAATAGATTTTGTGTTGGCTTCAGCCATGAACGAGGTACATGGTACCTGGAAATCAAAATCTGTAAGTTCAGGACCTTAATAGTTTTACTGCTGAATCATATACAACAAACTTTGTTCGGTGTTTCTTTCTTATGGTTTATACCATCTCTGAGTTGGTTGGCCACAACCAAGCTGGCACTTTGGAGGTCTATATGCCCCAGCGTAATTGCAACCACTGCAGTTGCCATTCGCATATGCAGTCCAGTATCTGCCAATACTCTGCCCATTTATCCATATTTGACCCTTTCCCATACCCTCCATGTCCAAGGCCAAAGGCTCATCTCCCTTGGGAGCGTTGAAATAAGCCTGCAAAGTTATAAGAGAACAGATTCAGACTTCAGAAAACAACAGCTAACTACCACAAGAAGAGTTGAAATTTTTCCATGTATCATACCTTATGCCATGTTAAGGGCTGTGGCCTTTGTGCAGCTAGTGATCCCTGCATCCACTCTACTGAGGAGAAAGCATTTGGGGAAACAAGATTCATTGCTTCTCCTTTCAGACCAACCTGTTCAACAAGAAAGCCGTAAGAAGAAAAATCCCTCTATAGTAACAAACGAGAAAAACAAAGGTAAGAATTAGCAACCTGGTAAGTCCACTTCTGCCAGGACAAGTCCCATTTTCCCTGATCAAGTCCATGCAATGCAACTGGACCAAGGATTCCCGTGTTCCATGTCTCAAAATGTCCACCCACATTCTTCATAACAAAAAACAATATCATTGGTATGTGGGATTCAACAAAGTTAGAAGAAACCGTCATTTTTCAACTCAAAACAGATAATTTTCTCATCCATTGAGTTGTCCCTTTTACCTCCAGATTCAGACAAGAAAATAGCATATGCAAGGAGAACTAACCGGCAATCCAACAGCAACACTCAGCAGTGCAATTCTGTTTGTTCCAGCACGCAGATTCACCTTTCCGGTATATGTGAATCTCCGATACTGTCTTGTTCCAAAGGCAGAACCTATGAACAGCACATGTTAAAATTACTATTTTTTCAGACAAAAAAGCAATCCACGTTGGCACAAATAGTATACCTGATAGCTGCCCGTTAATAAAGACATGCACAGCATGACCCGTTGATTGAACAATGAGAGTGGGGAGTTCCCCTCCACGCAGGAAGGATTCTGAAGAGCCGATATCGACACTGCAGTCACATTGAGAAGAAAAATTTTTAAACATGTAAATTATCAGCCCCTGTTGTTGCATTTTATATCCAGCAGATTTGTCAAACAATTTAAAGACATTTCAGTGCAAGTGAAGTCTTCTAGTACAGAACAAGGGCATATTTAAGTAACAATTTATAAAAAACAGAAATCATCAACAAACATTCATGCTCTCAGAAGAACCTATTTCCCCAGTACTCAATGCTGTTTCTTTACAGTTAAAGATCGATACACTATATCATATTTTACAGTAAGGTACAAGATGAAAACAGCGGGAAATAGGGCATTAGCAAACTCCTCATCAATAGAAAAACAAAACCAAACCAAACCAAAACTTCAACGACTGAAAATGAACACTATTCATTGTTTATGAGTTTAGTAAAATGAATACAGAACCATTTGGAGATCCATCTTACCTAGTTATGTACCATAAATAATCACTAGCATCCCTAGTGACATTTATTTGCTCTAAAAGACCCTCGGTGGTGAATGTTGAGCTGTCGTCTATTGAAGAAATATCCTCATTGTAACTTTCCCACGAAAATATTCCAGCGTTCGTTGGCAACATTTCCATTTGTGATGTCTGAACTCCAACCTGCAAAGAAGGATCATCTAATTGTTAAATGTAATTTATAAAATAAATGAACTTAAAATTTTCAGGATCATCTAATTGTTACATGCAATTTATAAAATAAATGAACATAAATTTTTTCATGAAAAGGAAGCAAAATGTTGTGTCCTACATTATGACCTTGATTGCAGTGTTCCAACTGAAATATAATATCACATGAGGTCTTACAAATTTATACCTTGGCAGTGTTAAAGACTACATTTCTGCAGTCAGGGAGGATGCTGACGGACCAAGGGGGCAAGTTATAGTGCATGTTATTGAACATCACCCGTGCACCAGACTTTGTATCATAGTTTGAGAGAAAAGCTGCACAATCTCCAGATTCTGAAGAAAACACATAAGCCTGGAAAACATTGACGGAGTTCAGTAAACTGTTAAACAACAACTTTCAAAAGTGGAATGCTTCAAGGTACAAGGGATAACCTGCTGAAAGCTCCCTAATGAAGTAACTATTGGATCAGCAGAAACTAAAGCTCGCTCGCACATCTTAATAGACCTGTGAAGCTCTTTTAAATGACCATATTTTGGTTGCCTGATCAGACCTACCAATATTGTTGCAAACTAATTAGACACATTTCCAAATATCATATTTGCAGAATACTATTCCACTGGGCTTTCTTGCTTTCGGTAAAGTATTCTCTTGTAGTAAAGTAATTAACAATACCAACAAGCTTTCAAATCTCACTTCATACCATATTCATCTATTGGAGCATCATAATCATAGCTAGTGGTGATGAAAGGGCCTCCAGCTGTCCGTCCAAAATTTGTTCCTCCATGATACTGTTTTGCATATAAAGGAGCTCAGGTTAGCTTCTCATGTCATATATTAAATCATTTCTAAGAAGCATTTGAGATAAAAGGTGAACCATGTAGTAGTTAATAAATGATCCTCCTTTCTGTATAAATCGAGCAACTGCATATGCCAAATCTTGAACTGGGCGCTGACGAATTGGGCCCCCAAACTCAGAGAACCTTCACATTAAAATAAGCCTTTATCAGTGCAGTGACATTTCAATAATAAATTGAAAATTGAGGGGAAAAAATGACAACTTATACATACCAGCCACTCCAAGCCTCTGTCCACATTGTAGGTTTGTATGGTTTGTTGGGAGAGAACGTATCACAGTAAAAACCATTACATGTGTTTATCTGTTACAAGTACCCAAAGTGCTCAGGCTCAGCACACAAGTATAATACTTAAAGCAGAATATTATCAACCTCCATATGTTGACAACTAATAATATTGGATGTTTCATACGTTCATTCTAATCTTATCTTATATGTCTCCTCAATACTAAAACATGAGATCAAAAGAACTAAAAGTAGTACAATTATTCAGTAACTGTATGTTAACATATTAAAGAGAATGCAATTAGAGTTAAATTTATGCTTCAAGTGTTTAAGAGTGAGGCTACTCACCACAGGATCTGGGGCATCGTCTTCCTTGCACATCACCCAGGGAACCCCAGTTCCCATTTCTACAGCCATCTTGGCTGCCCAAGTAATGTAATTATAGCCCGTAGACCCTAGCAGCTTGCTTTGTGCTCCATACTCATTCTCAATCTGAAACAACATATCACTACAAGCATCATATCTATAATTATAAACGCCATATAAATACCATAAAAATGAGTGAAACCACAGAAGACAACAACCGGAAACCAAACCTGAGAGAGGATAATGGGTCCACCCTGGGACTCAAACAAATTTTCACTCTTCATCAGCCCCACAATTTTCTCAGTGAAGCCTTGCATTGCCCTCTGCAACAGAATTTAACACAATTATACTAATTTGTACAATAATCCAAGAGTTCATGTGATTTTTACTTCAACTTGTCACACAGTTCAAAGAAGGACATCCGAACTAGATTATATAGAGCAATATTTATGATGCAGCATGAGGAAATGTGACCTTGAAAGGTTCATTGTCTGTTCTGAAACTGATGCCGGGAACATACTTCAACCAAACAGGAAAGCCTCTGCACAAACCAAATACAGAATATTTAAGCTACAAAAATCAGAAACTGAGAAAAATGCTAAGCCAATGGCTAATAGGGGAAAAAGAAGAAAGAAAGGCCTGACATTGCAAAACAATTAAAGAGGAAAACTTAGATCTAGAGGAAGAGAAAGATTGGGTACCCAAAATTCCATTCTGCACAAACATAAGGTCCAATGCGAAGGTGAGCATAGAGCCCAGCTTTTTGTATTGTTTTTATGAATCTCACCAGGTCATATCTCCCTTCAAAATTATACTACAAACCATAGAAAACATAACAGCAAGGGCAACAAATTGAGAAAATTAAAATAAGAAAAAGAAAGGGAAACAGAGATTAGGCGAAATGTAGAGAAAGTAAAGTACATTGCCAGGAGAAGGCTCATGAACATTCCAGAAAACATAAGTTTCAATGACATCAAGGCCTCCATCTTTTGCCTTCTGTATCAGATCCTCCCACATCTGCACCAAAACCACACTGTGAGAAACCGAAATATGTACCCACAAACAAGGCGAGGAGATAAGGAGAAATATGTGAATACATCAGGAGTACTTCTTGGGTAATGAATGGAAGCAGAGAAGAGAATTCTTCTTTGCCCATTTATCAAAATTGCCTTTCTATCGTAGGTCACGCTACACTGGATCAGTTGAGAACCCAAACACAAACACAGGCTCAACACAACGAACAACCTGGAAACCACCACAGTTCTCATTTTTTGCTCTTCAATCTCAAGTTGCTCACACTCACACTTCACACAGAAACAAAGAAAGCTCCCCTTTTGGCGGTGGAGGGAAACTTGAAGCTAAAAGTGAAAACCCAGAAAACAAATGCGGGAGAGAGAGAAAGAAAAGCGGTGTTGATGCTGAGGTCTACTTGGCTTATTGTGGAGTAAGAACAACAGGGTCCATTGCCTGCTTTGGAGTGTGAAACTCCGAGCAAAGAAACAATTTATAATGTGACTTTGATATCCACAGCCACAGGCCACAGCTTTCACTCGCTCACCGCACACAAGTGTCAAATGTCATGACTGCGTGGCCATGAGCCACTAAAGCTGTAGTTACAGTAAATCCATTGAATGACCTGACACACACAGTTACACTTTTACGGTTTCTTAAGTCAGTTTTTAAGATGAATACCTACTTCTAATCCACCATTGGAGAGTGCTTAGCACGCGTTAACAGAATCCAGTAAAATTAATTAATCACAGCATCCCTTTAGAGGATTATTATTATTTATTTATTATTATTTTCAGCATCTGGGTATCTGGGATCTTTCCATTTCCAGCCTAAATCATTGTTGTAAGCTCAATTTTTAGAGCAACCGTCGTCTATCTACATACATGTAATGTAATATTATTTGTATTGGAAATTTTTCTCAGATAATTTCACCAGCTTCTCTCGTTCAATTATTCATATGAGATTTCGTTTTAAATACGTTTTCTCCAAGAAATTTCAATTCATGTTTGTCTTTTACAGCTTGACTGATGCACATTGCTATAACAAGGCAAGTACTTGAACAATCAGTATGATGAACAGCCAGCCGACAAAAAGTCCCTAAATAAACAAGGTTGATTTAGAGGAGCTTTGACTTGAAAATACAGTTTACAATCAATGGTGTTATGGTATTTACATTAAGACCTGTTACGGATGTCTCGGCTAGGGTCCTTCTTATTGAAGAAAGAAAACAATATGGCTACAGCCAGCAGGCCCACCATTAAAATTTTCCATGTGAACTAGGGTGAGCAGAAGCCTCCCATCTTTTCTTCACTTTTTATTCTGTCACAAATCTTCCTTTCAAAATCACAGTATTCTCTACTTCTTCCTACTTCGTCTTCTCTCTCTGTGTAGATATACCTAAGATCTCATGGATGCATGTCGCTGGGAATTCATGTCCCAACAACTTCCAGAGAGTGTCATTTTTAAGAATATTCTATATCATGCTCGAGCCCTCCATACCCGATAATGGAAACACATTCATGCTCAACAACTTTAACACATTTATAGATATATATTCAACCAGTTGGTAGATATAATTCATGAGTTATATATCTTAACATTTCAATTAATTTACTAGTAAATATTCTGAAGCTGACCATTGCAGACCATTGATATGAGGCAGACTCTGCCTACAAAAATCTTCTAGAAAGCGACTAATTACACAAGTAGCTTATGCACCTCGGCCTATAGACATTCCTCGTCTACAAAGCACAATTTACTTGATAGTATTCCTTCCATACTCTCATAAAACTGACAGGAACTCTCTTTAGGGCTCTGGTCCAAAATTAAGTTATTTTTAAGATATTTCTCTTGTAATTTCCATTTCAAAATTATTGATACCATAATTGCCGGCGAATATTCAAAAAATCGGTTTTATAAGGTTTGATATATAGTATTTATTTAATTGTCACATGATAGATTAAGTTGGTTAAGTATACATGTGATTGTAGTATTTTTTATAAAATTTGGTATTATAAAAAAAAAATTTCCTATATTTCCGTGTTACATAAATAATAGATAATAGCATATGTTATATAGGACTCGTACATGGAAGAGGAAGGTTCTTTCTGGTCAAAGCCATGATATAAAATAATTTCTAGTTAACATGGACATAATTTTGTCACCAAGATTTTGTATGCCACTTAGACAGCGGTTGTCCGGGAACCATGTGAACTTAGACAGAAGAAATGAAGATTAAATTAATGAGAGCTGAACATTTCTTCGAAACTGATGAACTCAGAATGTATATAAATATGCTCTTTTTTCTTTATATTGTCAATTAATGCGGTCTAGTTCTGATGAGCTGTTTCATTCAACATGGTCAAATTTGATTCTGTCATGTCCCCACATAGCATGTTTTAAACGATTTGAAGTGGTTAAGTGGGTTAGGTTTGTTAGAATGGAAGTTTGGCTTTAGGGTTTCTTTTGTTTTTTAGGGTGGTTCAACGGCGGAAAGGGCGGAGGAATTGGTTCAAGTCAGAAAAGTTGAATAAAAACCCTAAAACAATGGGGCCATGGTCGTAATCCGGGCTCATTTGACTGCTTTGCTCACCCACTTCTCACCGCAGATTTCGGGCTCTTATGGCTAATTATTATTATTAGGTCACCCACTGATCTCCCATATTTATGAGACATGTCAACCATACTTATCTTTAAAAAATATGTCAAAAAGTATCTTATTATGTTATCAACTTGGTATATGTGACACCCCAAATGAATTTTGCACCGGCAGAATTGTTGGATATATATAAATATTTTACATCGTTTAAAAAATAATAATAAAAGATTAATAAAATCACCTAGATATATTTTGGATTGTAAATTTTGAAAGCATAACGTGATAGATTTTGTATTTAAAATGAATAATATGTTTGACAGTAAATAATAGTATCAAAAAGATGTGTATATGAGAAATGTTAAATAAGTAGATAATATCTTAACAGTAAATAATGGTACCAAAGAATAAAGAATCAAAGAAAGACAATTATATTAACATGACAAGAGAGAGATGTCGAATATATATTGGACATATATTAATAAAACAATATTATATGTATACATTTTTATACATAATTTAGATACACAAATAATGTATTATCATATAAATAGATGCTACTTTATTTTTAATTTAAAATCATTCAATTACATAATAACACATTATCTACGTATTAAAAATATGTATATATAATTTTATTGATATTAACAAAAAGTTAGATTATCGGATCAAAATGTTATAATCATTCTTCTTTTTTGAAAGCTTAACTCAACTAAACATTTTGCTTGTATGTTATTCTCTTTGGATAAGATATTTCACGAGGCTAAATGTGCCCTAGATGCATAAAAATAGGAATACATTTCATGAATGCTTTGGCATCAATAGACATATCTAATGGTGCAATAGTCACATAGTTTTGTGTCTTATTATATCACTAGGGATTTATGGTAAGTCGATATGACCAATTAAGTGTGAAAATATCAAATTAAGTTTATTTTAATAATAAAATAATTTAAATTATATAAAATTATTTTTTATTATTGATCATATGATTTGACTATCAATTAAACTTGACTGCTCCCTTTATCGGGTCGTTGTCCACTTTTATTCAAAAAAAATATGGATGGAACCAAAAACAAAAGCAACTGCAATCAACATGATTTAAGCAGCTTTAATGGGAGTTTTGCATCATCTTTGTGCAAAAATTAAATGTGTCTAGCGTTAGTATGAACCGTGAAGGTCCTACCACGCTCTAAACACTTTAGTTGTTGCATTTGAAAAAGAATGTGCACCCACATCACATATTTTGGCACCTGCCTGCTTTCTAATTTAGAAAATGTCTCTATTTTATAAGATTGGCAAAACAAGATTCCTCTTTTTCTCAAAGTCATATAAATTTCACATCAAAATTATAGATAGAGAGAAATTATTAAGATTTTAAATTAAAAAGGAAAATTTGATAAATTTTTATTTTATTTTATATTTTTATTTTTAATAATAAATTTTAATAGAAAAGCCAATAATAAATTTAGGATTCCTAACCTTGGGTGGGAATAAGTCTTTGGCCTTATTAATTCATTTGACACCAAAATTACCACTCAGATTTCTCATAATTAAGAGGAGAAAATGGCGTTGAGCATAATTAGGTGGCTGCTTGGTGGGAACATGAGTCTTTTGTGTAATAAATTGGAATCTATACCGTACACAACACCTACGCCAAGCCACAAAATCGTGGTCCCCCCGTCCTTTTTTAACATCTTTCTTTCCATTAATTGGCCACGTGGCATTGTTTAGCGGAAAAAACAAAAACATACTGTTACGATGCCGTTTAAGTCATTATCATTTAAGTTTCTAATGAAATTTCCATGTTTAAGATAATGAGAGCAGCACAAACTCACGCTACTGCTTCGGCTTGATTTGATTGGCCAGTGACAGTACACGTGACACAGGCTAGCACTAGCGTGGCTGTTGTTTTAGGTTCGTGACAAAGACAAACCCGAACGTCGGTGCACGTGCCTTGCATGATTACCCTTTACGACCAAGACTTCTGTCACTCTGGCTGATAGTTAACGTCGTTAATCACCGTCAATATGTTTCGCATTGTGATTCGTTGAAGACCATAGACGAGGTTAGATTCTCAACCGTTAACGTCGGTGGAAACGTCTCCGTTAATTGGAGTTGTCGGTTTTGCCCTTTCACTTTTGAACGGAATATTCTCTCGTGGGTTGAGCTTTGCTAACGCGCGTTCAGATTGTACATGCACGCTTCCAGAAGAGTTCCTTTGATCCTCTCCGGTGAGCAACGTACAGTTTTTGCGAGTTCCCTGTCACGCGCATAGAGAGCACGTTGATCATAACATCACTATCTGTGATAGCCAATAAAAGCATTGTAGCAAATAGAATCTCTCCTGGAATGGATCCTATGTGGTTAAAATTAGGGCTGAACTGGATCGGACGCGCTCTCTTGCAGTCGAAATAAGACTTGTTCGTAGGATTTAAGTTCGACCTCATCTTCTCTTTCGTGGAATTAAAATTTTCACTCAACCTTAAATTAAATTTTATTTAAATTTGTTTCTAACTAAATTTAAATTAAATTAACATATACACGAATAAGATTAAATTTAAACCAAATTAAATTAACTTAAATTTGAGTTAACTTACAAAAATAACATCAAACTTGATGAACTCTCTTTGAGTCTCTTAGATTTTACAAGAGTTGGGTTTAAATTCAATTATAATATCAAATTGAGTCAGTTTAAATAATAATTGTATCAAAATTAATTAAAATAATATTATTTTAATATATATCGATTAAAATACATAATGTTTAATAAACTCAATTCAATTTAAATCTAGTTTTAATTAATGATTAAACAATGAAAATGGGATAAATGCTCCAAAATGATTCGTCAATATTAACGTATAATAAACAGTGATTCACATAATATTCAACCGTTTTCATCGTTTTGGCATAAGACCCGTTGGAAAAGCGAAAAAAGAGCCACAAAAAGATAATTAAGATTCATGGATATAATGATTCATTAGCACATGTCCACCCTAATTACCGTTAACCATATTAATTAATTATAATCAGATTGATTAGCGTTGTGGCGTGTCAAAGCTTCATTCATAAGCATATAATCTTTGCTTTTGGAGTCCATAATTATTCACCACACTTTGGGGCCTAGTTGTTGGGTTGCCTCTTTCTTAAGTACGTTCTAATGTTCTTTTCTTTTCATCTCTTTGATTTCCTGCTCAAGGCCATAATTTTAAAGCAATTAAATTGGATTCTTTTCTTTTCTCTTCTTTTATCGGGACACTCACTTTTCTGTAATCCAGGACCAGGTCTAAGATAGAGAAAATTTGGGCTAATTTACAGTGACAGACCAACAAACAAACAGCCCTGAAATAATTCTGTTTAGTCATGTTGTTTTGAAGGCTAACAGAGAGAGTATAAGCTACTCATAATACCCTTGCCTATTTCTATCTCCACGTGGAAGGATTGTAGTTAAAGATAGATTCAATCCAAATCGGTTTGAATTAGATCTATAATATTTGGTTTAAGTTCAAACTCATTCAAATTAGTGTATAATAATAATAGATGATTGTCAACGAAATAAACAATATCATTAAAAGAATGAACAATAATACTAATAAATAAACAATATTATTGAATAGACAAAATAAGTTGATTTTGATTTAAATAGTTGAACTAAAACTCTAATTTGATAGATTCAAACTAAACTAGTTCAAATCCGATATGATCTAACCCTAGATATGCTTGTAATTGCGTTGACAAACACTGGTGTCGGTAAATGGGCTTTAGACAATGATAGCAACAGATGGTCCAACTTCCTCCAGGAATTTTTGCTGCAAAGAGGGGAGGACCCTGATTTCTTTTACATATAAATATATGCAAAAGACAGTTCAGTGAAAAGCTGAGGGCATCAGATACCAACTTATCGAAGCTGCTCGTGCTAAAATTTGATTACTAGTGAAATAAGTCAAATTCAAGTTAAGGATTAGACTTATTTTTTTAAATAAATTAAGTTTAAACAGTTTTAAATATTTTAAATCAAATTTGAATCTTAACTTACTTATCTCAAATCGATTTTAAACGAATTCTTTTATATTTAAACTGTGCTCAAATTGAATTTTGTTTGGGCTTAGTATGGATCAAATCCAGCCCAAACTCAAAGAAAATACTAATACTAGCCGACCCGTGGCCGATCCTTGGCGCCAATTAAAAGCCGTAGCCGTGGTGTTCGAAAATTCCCCCTCGTAGTCTTGAATATCAAAGAAAACTGTGCAGCCAAAAATCAAAACCTCATTAACCTTACATTAGATCCTTCAGCAGCTGTATTTCCAGTCCATACAAGAACCCAGTTAATGTAATGCTTCGTAAGCCAATTCCATTCCCACTCTGCCATCTCCTTACTCTTAGAGAACTTCGTACGAAGTCAAGTAACCGATACCCGCTGAGAAATGGCGATGACGACGAGCGGAAGATTCTTAGTCAAAATGAGAATCAAGAGGACAGAGTATATTTCCACAAAAGCAAG
Organism: Mangifera indica; assembly: GCF_011075055.1. NCBI lineage: Eukaryota > Viridiplantae > Streptophyta > Magnoliopsida > Sapindales > Anacardiaceae > Mangifera > Mangifera indica. The sequence goes on from NC_058152.1 coordinate 1,111,535, forward strand.
GGTCAACATATCCTCACCAACCAACGAATTCTTGACACTATTGTTAGGAAATCAAATGTAAATCCAAATGATACGGTTCTAGAAATCGGACCTGGAACTGGAAATCTCACTCTCAAGCTTCTTGAAGTTTCCAAGAAGGTTTTTGCTATTGAAATTGACAAGAGAATGGCAGATATTCTCAACAAACGCGTAGCTGAACGTGGGTTTCAAGATAAGCTTTCTGTAAGAATGTTTTCATACCTGTTTGATAAAAGGCCTGAAAGAATGCATAAGCTGGGTGAGTGACTAAATTTGAATTTTTAATATTGGGTTTTGCAGGTTATATGGAAAGATGCATTGAAGGCCGAATTTCCACGATTTGATCTTGTTGTGGCAAACATTCCATACGGGATATCTTCTCCTCTTGTGGCTAAATTAGTGTTTGGAAAGAATCAATTTAGGAGTGCGACACTTCTTCTTCAGAAAGAGTTTGCAAGGAGGTTGCTGGCGAATCCTGGAGGGTCTGAGTTCAACAGATTGGCTGTGAATGTGAAGCTGCTGGCTGATGTAGAGTTTGTTATGGATGTAAGTAGGAGGGACTTTGTTCCTTGCCCGAAAGTTGATTCATCTGTGGTTATAATAAGACCAAAAGCAGAAATTCCGGAGGTTAATCTTGATGAATGGTTGGCTTTCACAAGAACTTGTTTTGGTACCAAAAATAAAACCCTTGGGGCAATTTTTAAGAAGAAGAAGAAAGTGATAGAGCTTCTGAGATTATCCAAAAAGATGGGTCCAAATAGTGAAAATGTTGAGATTGGTGACCGTTGTGGTTGCAGTGAAGATGAGGATGATAAAAGGGAGAGCGAAGGTGAAGATTTGTATTCATCTTCTAGCTCAGAATTGGAAGTGAGTTTGTTTAAGGAGAAGATTATTGAGGTCCTAAAATCAGGACGATTTGAAGATAAGAGACCTTCAAGGCTGTCTCATGAGGTATTACTACAGTTGCTCTCCTCCTTCAATCAAGCTGGAATATTTTTTCGTGATCAAACAGAGCAAAACCATGCATGCAATGTAGAATTTTTTGCATCTGCCAATTCATAGCAACATTCCCTTCTTCCTAACTTTATCTTCAGTTCCCTTTCTGCTCAATTGCCTTTGCAAGAATATAGAAAATTACTGTAGTTAGCATGTCGTCAAAGGGATAAAGGCATTAGGTAGTAAACTTGTGTTTCCGATCGTGCTTGATACAATTTGAAAATATTTGGTTGGTTAAAATTTGACTAAAGCCTTGTAAACTTAACAGTAGGGGTGAATTTCATCCAAGCTCAAACAACTTGAATCACTGTTTGACTCAAACTAGAGTTCACTTTGACAGTGGTTTTTTTTCTTCTCTAATGATTCAAATAATTTTAAATTAACCTTTCTAAGTTTAAACTAAATTCAAATTGTTTATTGATTGGTTCGACTAAGTTTGAAAACTAAAGCTGAAATAGAACTACCAGAATTTGCTCACAAAATGGTCGAATACATAATACAAAATTACTATTTCTATTTTTTAGATTTTTTTTGTTTGTTGTCATTATCACCAAGGTAAAATTATATGTATCATCCCAAGCCTTACTCAATAAGGCAACGGTAACCTTCCCTTTGTTGGTGGATGTGTACGGATTCTTCTTAAAATTACCGGGGCTTGGGCCGTTTCTAACAGTAGCAGATACAAGAAGTCCAACACCATTCTCTATGGTCTCCAAAACGTTGGAGTATTATAAATTCAAATCGAATCAAATTTGAATAAAATTTAGCTCAAATTCAGTTGCTCAAGTTGGTAAATAGTAATGCAGTAGAAAGTAAACATTAACAATAGAGAAAGACAAGAACCATTAGAGAAGAAAAAAAATTATCGTTGGAGAGAAAAAATCACTGATAAGATGAGTTCCAATGTTAGCATCTGAATTTGAACTCAATGAACCAAAATCGCTTTAACTTGAGTTTGATTTATTCCTACTGAGCAACAATTTGGGCTCAAACCGTTGGCATTGAATCCACTTTTACTTGAAGTTGACAAGGAAAAGAAATGTATGGACTAGCATGGAATATAATTTGAGAAGTTGCTAGATAGATAGATGGCCAAAGTTGTGAGATTTTGATCAAAAGATATTTGGTTTTACTTGAATAAAATATAAAGTAAAATTATTTTCGAATTGAATTTTAACTTTAATTTAACGATCTTGACTCTTTTGAATTTGAGTCTATCTCAAACTGAATTTTGTTTAGATTTGATGAGACTCGAATCTAATTCAATTCCTGCCGGAGGATTATTGTTGGATCTAGTACCATGTTGGCCCATCAGCATTGCAGTAGGCCCAGCCTTCTTGGGCTGTCGGCCTTGCCTATTTTACACGTTGTCCCGTCTCAAATCCATCAACGTTGCTTTGCACTGAGATCGCAGCCATTACCACTAACAGCCATTACCATCAACATTGCTTCACGGTTGCAGCATGTTGTCATGTAAGGGTGAAAATGCTATTTCTGTAATATGCCTGTGCCTTGATGAAAATTTGTAATATTTCTATGCTTTGCTATTCTTTTGTAAATGGCCAAGGGGCACAGTGTGATTATGCCCCTTGACTATAAAAACCCGTGCAAATATCTGGATTGTACTCATACTATTCATTCTCTAATAAAACATTTTTCTTTTTCTTCCAGATTCTTCTTTTCTTTCGTTTGCTCTTTCTCGTCTCTGACTTACTCTCATGGTCTAGGGTTTGGCTCCGATAACTTCTTAACTAAATCGTAGTAATAGGAAAGTTTCAGCACAGAAACACGAAGCTGAGAGATTTAACAAATGGGATTTGGAGTCCTAAGAAGCATCATCGGACCCCTATCAAGGACCGTAATTTCACGCGCCGCCTCCACTTCTGCTACGTCGCCGTTTTTCTCCTCCTCTTTGTTCTTGAAACCCGAGTTACGAAGCGTCTCGACTATCCAATCTTCATGGTTCCCTATTTTGAACCGCTTTCACAGTTTAACCGACACGCGATATCCGAAGCGAAGACCAGTTGACAAGCCTCGTCGCAAAAGAGCCAGTTTGCGTCCGCCTGGTCATTACCTATTTCTCTCTAATGAATGTTTTAATGTATAGTATCTCAAATAATTGAATCAAAATTAGGTCTAATTTCAATTAAATAATTTGCAGGACCGTATGCATTTGTAATGTATACTCCGGGGCAGCCTATCAGGCCCAACAATCCTAATGAAGGGAGTGTCAAGAGAAGGAATGAGAAAAAGCGCATAAGGCAGCGCCGAGCTTTCATTTTGGTCAGTTCAGTGTCAAAAATCATTTCTAATATATGTTTGTTTTTAACTTGTTCATTGATCAATAGTGCTAATGTTTTGTTAAATATGGAATGGCAAATTCAGTAAATGTATTAATAAGTTTGATAATGAATAATTGATTGGGGAACCCTTATAGGTTTGGAATATAAACAGAGTAGCTTGTAATATAATTGGGGAAATGCCTCTATCCAGACATGTAGACGTAAATCAGTAGGAGAAAGGTTTTTAATAGATTAAAGTCAGAGTAGTGGTTGCTTGCTTAATAAATTTGAGTAAGATAATGTGTACTAACAATGAATACTAATTTATGTACTAATGGCGAATGTATCACCCTGTAATTGTGTTACCTTATCCCTAATTTAAAATCAGTCAATCACATAGTAACACAACATCGTTAATATACAAATCAGTACTTATTATTAGTGCCCATAGTTTTATTGAATAAATTTTGTAGTAAGCCATGGAGTTGCAACTGCGATTATTGTTGCCTGATTGACATTTATAACTTTATCAAAATTTAACTTGGCTTTCTTTCTAATTTTTTTTGTTGGTTTTTTGGTTATTGGTTGTTTGATTATTTTTTTCATTTGATCCTTATTCTGTATTTTTGAATTAGTAATACATTTCTGGATAATTCATGTTGCATACACCAATAAGGAATTACACAAGTTCTTCATTGTGGTTAGTGATATGTTCTCTTAATTATTTAGAAATTGATCATAACCATTACAGAATTGGGTAGTAATATCTTTAAAGCCTGTTACGTAACGACTGTCTATCCTAAATTCCTCACATGGATGTGCAAATTTCAGTACATCTACAGATTTGGGATGGAGGACGAGAGGTTTCAATATGGTTTCACATTTTTTATAAAACGTTAGCTTCTCTGGTTCAAGCTCTTTCTGAGCTTGAATGATGTATTATCACTTTATAATTTTGCTTCTTGTTAGAATCCTTGGAACCTCTTTGTCTGTGAACTTGCTAGCCATGAGTTTTCTCTGTGGATTTGTCAGTCCTGCTTTTGAACTATTAGTATATTTCCCTAAATATACTGTGTTGGTTGATTTTCATTGGTTGGGATGGTCCTGATATCAATGTTTGTTATCTTCCTCCATAAAAATTTCCATCTGTATCAATCTGAATTATTTCAAGCAAAGAGAGGTTGGGATTGCTTGAATCTCTGGATATCACTAACAGTGAGTTATATTTCTAAAAATGGCTCTTGCAGAGTTATCTTGAACTCTTGCATGAACTTTTACTTCTTTTTTCTGTGTTATCTCTCTTGAATACAAATTGATTATATCAATCATTGTTTGGCCTCTTGTTTAATGCTTTCTCCAAATGTTTCATGACTTTTAGCAAATTTTGATGGAATTCCAAAAGGCCTATACTATGCCCTTTTAATTGAATATGAAGAACGGGTTTGTTCTGAGCCTATGTTTACCTATATTTCATATTCTGTTTTGCATAATGTGAACCTTTTTTTCACATGTTTCCTGAATAATGAGGCTAACTGATGATCCGGGCACTGCTTTTATTTATAATTTCAACTGGGTTTTTAACATATACAGGCAGAGGCAAAGAAGCGGAAGGCTCAGTTACAAGAGGCTAACAGGAAAAAGAGAATTAAGACAGTAGAGCGTAAGATGGCTGCTGTGGCAAGGGAAAGAGCATGGGCTGAAAGACTGGCTGAGCTGCAGCGTCTTGAGGAAGAGAAGAAAAAATCTATGTCCTGAATGGTTCTTGTTCAATTTCGACTTAAGATGTGACCCCATGTTACTTTTTCGTTGTTTTTACTTCGGCATTATTGAACCGGTTTTATATAAATTCTCACAGGTTGTTGCAATGTGTTAATTTCGGCAACGATGCTCTTATCTGTGCAAGGTTTGGCTTTGAACATATTATGAGCTGTATTTGTTTACAGGATTTTCAATTCTATTTGGCAGGCAGGATTAGAAAAATATAAAGACATTGCCAGGTTTGTTCAGCGAGTTCTCGACAACCTCCTCTGCAACCTGATCCTTCTATTCAAGATTACTGAATGTTTCTAACGGCTGCTCATGTAGATTTTTTAAAACATTGTTTAAAGTTCTCTGTGAAATCGTTGTTTTATTGGTCTCTAGACTGATGAGACTGCTTTGTTGGTCTCTAGACTCTTTTTTGTTGCCCAATGCTGACATCAATGTGCCTACCGGCAAGATTCTGATGAAACTAAGTTTTGGAGTTGCTGGTGCAGTTTCTGCCCATTTATTAATGTCTTAAGGATTTGGATCATGAATAGTGACGGATTTCGAGCTCTTGAACCCTCTTGCTATGTTGATGTTGTTTGAACTCAATTGCGAGTTGATTGGTTTAGTTTTGAGGCCAGCTTTTGAGTTCAGGTTGGCTTGAATCCATCTCTAATCACTAGGGTTCCCAGCGAAGGATGCAGAAATTAGAGATATTTACTATCATTTTCTGTTTCTGTAATCAGCAGTTGATCTGAAGCCAGTAGTAACGGTGGATGAAAGGAAATTCAAACTGCCAAAATGATTTCGGACATACTACCGTGGTTACATAAGGACAAGGAGCTGTAGCTCCACCAACTTAATGTCATTGAAGAGAGTATTGTGAGGCAAGTGCCTTGCGTGTTATCAAATCAACATGTGCCTATTACAATATTACAAGCCGCCTTTGTCGCCAATGCCGTGCGAGAGTCTAGGAATCGAGAGGATGGCATGAAAGAGGCAACTGACACATGCCCTCAAGAAGAGGTTACGACCACTACCATCTAGACTTTGACAAATGAGTGGGCTCGGCCGGGTAGATTGGGCACAGTTCATAAATGGATACAAAATATGAAATTCGTATCCGGTCTTATGAATATGGATAAACTTGTGGATTATGTGAGATTTTCTTTTTTTTTTTTTTTAAATTTATAAATAGATGTATTGATATTTTGTAAAATACAATAATATATGTACATTAGTATTGAAAAATTGACAAATTTTTGGATGATTCAATATTTGGGGCTTACCGCACATTCTTTGATTGGAAATTTCCACCCAGTAAAAATAATCAATTACTACTCTAACATAATAACCAAAAAAAAAAAACAAAATTTACAATAAAATGGCTATTTAAATTTTACAACAAAATTTATAACCAAAGAATTGTATTGTAAAATGGATTGATTTTTCCACTAAAATGGTTAGAAAATGATTATTTTTATAGCACACACAACCAACACCTAAACAAATTTGATTTTCTTGTTGAGGCTATTCACCTCTAGCAATTTCTACTATTTTAAATGGTAGAAATTTACTTGTAAAAAAAAAAAAAAAAAAAAAGGAAAACATACATAAAAATAAGGGTTAAATACATTCCTATCTTTCTCCAAATTAAAGTTGAATTAAGAGTTGGAGGTGAAATTGCAAACAAAGTTGCACGATGAGAGAAATAACTGGTAAAGTGAAAAGTGGTTTAAAAATTGAAAATACGAAATGAAAAAAATGCTTTGAGATAAAAGTTGACTTTATGATTTATGTTAAAATAAAATAATATATAATAGTACAATAATGGGATAAGATTTTTCTTATTCTGTCACCACACTTTTTTTTTTTTAACTTTTTATGTATCTTGTTAAAAATTTCAGCTTCAACAATTTTTTTTTTTTAATTTTTACAAGTGAATCCGCGAGTCCACTCACAAAAAACAATGTTATAAAAATACATATTTAAAACCTATACCCGTACTTATTTTATAGGTGGATATTTGTAAGTAATATAGATCACCCGTCTATTTTATCAAGTCTATTAGTGTCATGACCCTTTTTGAGACAAAAAAAATCCTCGTTTTAATTGATAGTCAATGGAGGGGATAAGACATGTCATGAAAGGGCTACTCAATGACCTTGCCTCTATCGATAACCAAGCGAACCAACTCAACGTGTGAGCATCCTCTATTAAATCAAAAAAAGGATGGTGGTTGCAAGAGCAGGAAAACCTCAAGGCCATTAATCTGGTCCAACAAAGTGACTTGCGGGAGAGACTGAATGGGGGTGCAAGAGAGAGGGTGAATTGCTCGGTAAGGAGTGTAGGGTGGTTTGCTGAGGAAAATGGATAACAACTCAGCGACATTAACTACTTAAGAAGAAGAGGGTGAAAGTAAAATTGGAAAGAAATTTAAAAAAATATTGATGCAAATTTATTATTCAAACAGAATTTTTAAGTTCTATTAATTTAGGGGAATATAATAATTTTGATAAGAAAAATATGTAGAGTTATACGTTCAACAGGTCAAAAAGTGTCTGTAATGCACTCCCCTCTTTATATCATTCGTAAGAATATAACCAGTACATATGTTATTATCAAATCAAACAAAATATCTTAATAGATGGAGACCAGAGTTAAATTCTCAGCTCAAAAGGGCTGCAAAAATTAGAAGGCCGCAAAAGGACCCCTACCATGTAAAAGAGATGGCGACACCAGAGCTAACAAGATACTACACATTTCAGTGAACCTTTTTGGTGCAAAATGCAGATGCCACCAAACGGATCTGTCTGGTGAGATTTAGAGATATAATATCATACACATTTTCTAGATGCATGGGCCAATCTAATGGTGGTTTCAGGCTTGCAGATATCGACCAAAGCTCACGTCCTTATGGGGATCACTGTGATTGGCAGCTTCTTCTTCATCTTGACGGTTGGAAAGTGAATAATTTCATCATTTTCAGCAACCCATCTGCGTATATATTGCGCACACACATGCAGAATTGTCAATTTATTTGCCGAATTTGCACTGTTTATAACACAGACTGGATTTTGGCTTCAGATAATGCCTTCCGTTAATGACACAGTGTCAATGTTCCATCTTTATTTCAATCATTTGTAATAATATGTATACCTAGTTTTGAGTATCTAATTATATACCCAAATTATATACCAATCACAAAATGATACATCACATGGATACTTAATTGAATACTCAAAACTGAATGCAAATAGTGTTGCTCAATTTATTATATATGTGTTTTGAGAGCTAGATCATTACCCATAACTAGTGACAAGATGATGAAGGAAGATTGAAATTTCCAGCCGTGATAATTCTAAACCTGGACAGAGCCTCTGACCCCCTCCAAATGGTGTAAAATTATTGTTGTTTACAGTAGCACCTCCTATTTTCTGCCAACAAATTAAGAAGAAACATGTTTTAGAATCTTTCCATAAACGGCTTAACAAGATAAATCTTGTTCAGGCTCGGCCAGGGTCGAATTCAGCCCTAGTTTTGAATGTCATGTGACTGGTGTAAAAAGATTCATAAATATGGCTAACCTCCCATCTCCATGGATCAAAGTGATAAGGATTATGATAGTTCTGTTCATCCATGTGGACAGATATAAATGATGTTAACACACACCATCCTTCTGGTATCAGGTGACCTGCACAAACAGCCAAGTCAGATAAAACCGAATGAGCAATGTCATATGTATATACTTTTGAGTACACAATTGGTGTTCAAATAAATACAAATGATATTTCATCTGTATACTCAAAAGCATGTGCATACAGTTTTATTGATCCAAATAATGCAATGGAAGTGTACATGAATAATAGAACAGTAAAAGTAACCTTTGATTTCCACATCTTTGATAGCTTTCCTCCAAACTCCGTTAATGATATTTGCCATTCTCAGAGTTTCACTGATCACCTGCAATGTGATGTAAAGTTAATAAAAAAATAAAAAATTCCTATTATTTTGTTCTTAATCTTCTCTTTCATAATCCCAAACTCACATTTTGAGTAAATGGCAAGGACAAGTAGTCACTCCAAGTAAAATCCTGAACTGAGTCAGCCTTCTGCCTCTTCAATTCCATGTTCTCCTCCTTCACAATGAGATATAAAATCAGCATACATATATAATAACCGATGCTTTCAAGGAAACTGAAACTGTCAACAATTGTTACGTGGATATGGAAAGCTTCTTTTGTATGCAACTGATAAAAAATTACAGCACAGAGGTGCTAGAAAGAGGCAAGCTTCTTCAGTTGTTCTTGTTTAAAGAGCTGACGTCGTCCCAGAAGCTAAAGGGATATATGGGTTAGTTGTGGGTGGAGCGCAACATTTAATGGGTGGTCTGGTGGTGACCACTACCTTTCTCTGTAAGATAGCTGTTGATCTATGACAGTGGGCAGCTCTTGTTCCCACCTTGCATGCTGATTCTTCTACTTTTTGTATGAGAGGGATAGCAACCACAACTGAACATGGCCTTCCACTCACCACCACCACCACATTTATGCTAGCTCCAACTCAATTATCTACTACTCGAATTTATAGTTTTTTTTTTTTTTTTAATAATATTCTCCAATTTCATAAAATCTACGCTTACAATATTTAAAAATGACTTCTAGTCTAGGTATTAAACAAAGGGTTGCAATTGGGACAAGCCTCTTATGAGTTACAAGTTGTTTAGTTTGGTTATTATCTAATCAAGTTCAAATTTGAGTCCCAATGAACTCGTGAACTTTGACTAAGCTTGCATGAATAAAATGAATTAGGATCCAATTTATTTTAATCATTTTATGAAACCCTAGCTACATACATTGAGTTTGAGCTGAACTCGTGTTTAGCTCAGTTCAATGGCTTTTGAGACAAACTTGAGTTGAGTTAGAGTCAACAATTTCTATTTCTAACTCAAGTTTGTATTGGCAACTTCCAAGCTCATCTAGTTTGAATTTGAGCTCAAATTTAATATCTATCATATTGAGTCAACCTTGAGTTCAGATATATTATGCTCATATTGATTGCAATCCTAGTATTTGAATCCAACTATAGAGTAAGTGGTAAATCAAAGGCCAAAAGACTTATTCCCACCCAAAGTATAGTGAATTCCCAAAATCCCATCCTCAAACTTTTAAAAACTCAAATACCCACCTATAATTTAGAAAACTAACACTTACCCTCCAAAATTACGTTAAGGTTAAATAGGGTTGGATTCGAGCCGAGTTAACCTCGAACTCAACTCGGTTCACATATAGCTAAGCTCGAGTTCGAACTTGAGCTCGTGAAAGCAAAACTCAAACTCTACTCGAATTTGATTTGACTTGTTTTTCGTTATTAAAACGACGTTGTTTTAATATATATTAGCCAAAATGACGTCGTTTTGTATAAAAAATTTTAATTGAAAAATCTAGCGAGTAGCTTGAGCTCGAGCTCAAGCTCAATTGAGCTCTACAAGGGCTGACTCGTTTCAGGCTTGTTCAAGTCGAGCACGAGTTCGAACGGGCTCGGTTCGAATCCAACCCTAAGGTTAAGGGTAAAATCGTTATTTAATAATAATATTTAAAGTTTACATAATTTTAATCCCTTAATTTGAAAAAATAACAATTTTTTTCAAAATTAAGTTTTGAAAAGTGACATTTTCCTCTTATCTAGGGTTTCCAATTTTATCGGTGAATTTTTGACCAACAATGGTTGATCTCTCTCCCTTCAGTACTCAATATTGTATTGACGATATTTGGATTCGATGGAATTTAGATAAAGAGTCAAAACTCTTTGTTTAGATCTTCGTCGTCCAAATAAAGTTGGCTTCGTCTGGACAACAACGACGGTCCAGAAGAGATCAATCTCCTCATTTGGACTGTCGTCATCATCCAAATGAAGTCAATTAAGTTTGGATGATGAAGATTCAGACGAAAAGTTTTGACTTTTTGTCTTGATGAAATTTAGATGTCATTGGTCCAATATTAAACACTGAAAAGAGAGATGACATCGAGAGGGAGAGAGATTGGTTATCGTTGACCCAAAATTCATCGACGAAATTGGAAACCCTAGGTAGGGGGGTAAATGTCCTTTTTCAAAACCTAATTTTGGGAGAAATTGTTAGTTTTTCAAATTAAAAGAGTAAAATGATATAAATGTTAAATATTATTGTTAAATGATGATTTTTCCCTTAACCTTAACTTAATTTTGGAGGGTAGATTTAGTTTTTCAAATCAATGATGGGTGTTTGAATTTTTGAAAGTTAGAGGTAGAGAGTTTGAGAATTCACTATACCTTGAGTGGGAATAAGTCTTTTGACCTAAATCAAATTAAATAAAAAAATAATATTACATATATAAATGAAAACAAAGTATTATTTTATTATGTGATTAAATAATTTAATAATTTAATTTTTTTAATATAAAAATACATCAGTTTATTTATACTTATTAATATCTAATTATTTGGATGTGAAATATTATTATTAATAAACAATATATTTTTAAATTTTAAGAAAAAATGCATTTTTAAGTGCAAAAAAAAAAAAAAGCCTAGAAGAATGTAATTAATGTATTAAATTAGCAGTCAACAGAGGATTAATTGCCAACCCTCTGCCTGTTTTGGTAAAACTCTAACAATAAATTTGGAAACAATTTGTATATTCAGAAAATAAAATTAAAAGAAAAAAAAAACTGACAGTGACTAAATGCATGTCAGCCGTTGGTCTCAACTCTCACAGGCAGAGAGTTAATACATGGTCCTCACATACCAGCCGCTCAATCTTAACCGTACGGCTGAGATTTTCTACAGCATTATGTGGGTCCTCACACGAACTCTCCATCTCAGTTGTGCATGCATGCGTGCGTTTAATGAAAATGACTTGTCAAACACAAGTCAAACACTTCGGCGACAACTTAGGACCGCCGAAGTGAAATTAATCCTAGCCGTCGGATCAAAAACAAAGTCTCAGTTTCTAAAAATTTAACGCCACGTATTTTAAAAATTTTTTTTCATGTTTTAAGTTGGCATACCGTAAGCTGCTTCAGAGCGACGGGGCTGTCACTGAGGAATTTGACAGCTAGGGTGATTGCCGTGGGCATGGTCTCTTCTCCTGGGATCATCATCTCGATGATATTTCCACTGATGAAATCCACCGGTAGATACTGCTTCTCGTTTGCTTCTTTATTATCACGTAACAGCACGTCTATTACATCCTTTGCTGCACCTTTTTCTCCTGCTTTCTCCATAGCCAGTTTTCTCTCTTCTACGACCCTCTTCACCATCTTCAACAACTTCTCCTTTGCCTGCAGGCACACATAGATCGGCCTTAATATATGAAAACCCTAATCGATTTCATATTTTCATTCATTACCTTCAAAGATTTATGCAGTCTTGTTCCAGGAAGCTTGATAGGCAAGCAAATTAAACCCTTGATGAATTCTTCAAATTCTCTCTTGAGAAAGTGTAAATCTTCACCAGGATCAATGCTCATCAATACTTTTCCCAGAACTTGAAACGTAATCTGAGATACCCACAAGCAAAAGTTGAGTTTATTTGAATGAATGAGGTTATATATCTATATATATATAATTATAATCTACACATATATATGACCTTTTTGACTTCTTCTTGGACGTATATAAGGTGCCTGTCTTTCCAAGTAGCCAGTGTCAGCTTGACAGAGCTTTCAATGTCTTTTGTGATTCTGGTTTTGAATTGTGCTGATCTCAAGAATCCAGCGATTTGTGAATGAATTTTCTTCTGGAGATTCCCATTCATTTGAAGAATGGAGAAGTCTCCAAGTAATTCTCTTATTGATTTGGGATAAGCAGGAACGAAAGTGCTGCCATGGTCTTGCAAAACTGCCTTGTTAACGTCGGGATCTGTGGAAACTATTAGGGGGGTTCCCAAGATGTGTGTTTTGAAGACTTTCCCATACCTATAGAGAAAAAGAAAGAGACATTTTATTGCTTGTTTTGCTAGTGTTTACCAATTCAGGTAAGAAATGAAACTATTCGAGTTAATTTGGAGAGTAGGCTGTGGTTACTTGCTGCCTGTACAAGAAAATTGGACAGGGTACAGTTTACATGGTTTTAACTCCAGAGACTAGTCCTTTTTGCTCATAGTTTTGTGCCATTAATGCCATCATGTGTGTGTGTTGAAGATCGGAAGGCAATAAGAGTTAATTTCTGTCCTAAATGAGCCATAATTGCTCATGATTTAATATGGTGTGTGTGTGCTTACTTAAGGCAATTCTTAGCACAAACTTCCTTAATAATAATGTGCCTTCCTCACTTCCGACTAAATACCAGCCCAATGTTACCTAATTGGATACTTAGATGATATATTATAACGTGATATATTATAACGTGATAAAGTTATTTTGAATTAAATATAAAATAACATCTGCTTATATAATGGTATATATACTAAATACCCAGTTATATATTCAAAATTAATTGTATGCACATAGCGTTGCTCCTTCTGACTACTTCCAACAGTATGTTGGCTTGGTGCACATTAAACTATGCCTCTATGATCTCATTTGATGAATAAGGAGAAGAAAGATAGAAAATCAATGCGACCAGTGAAGAATATTGCCGATATAAATGTTTTAAAAGATAAAAAAAATTTAATAAGTTGAATTTTTTACTTTACTATCGACAAAGCTTCACATTGTTGTATAGTGATCTTGTTCCAATACATACATGAATATGATACTTGATAGAAACATGAATTTATTGGGCGTTTTAAAAGATTTTTAAACCATTCTTTTCTTTTATCAACATTAACCATGTTTCAACATAAACAGAATAGAAAAGAAGGGGGAAATATGGATAAATTCTATAGCCATGAAGAGCAGAAGATAGGAGAAAATCTGGTTGTTGCAAGAAAGGAAAGGATCATCATATATATAAAAGGAAGAAAGCAGAATAGATGACAGAAGCTTACAGAGATTTGCGTTTGTCCATGAAGCTGACAGGTTGAGAGGTGTAACCACAGGAAATGAAGGCAAGAGTTTCTCCTATGAAAGGCCAACCTAGGTTCCCTTTTGGAACTCCACTGTTTCTTTTCATTTTGTTCTTCTGCTTCCTCCTACACCACAGCAGCCATCCAATAATCACAATAAAACCCATCAAAACCCAGTATTCTTTAGCCCATACCATTTTCACAGAAACCTTTTCTCTCCACTTTCTCAGCAAACAACCAGCTGATCAAACCCTAATGCCAAACCTGCAGCTATATCTTTCAAAGCTTAATCAATTAAAGAAAAAAAAAAAGCTTCTGGGCACATTACTCCATGCAGGTTTATTGTGGGAGGACTGAGCTGAGACTGAGAGAGAGGAAAAAGAAATGGTTAGAGGGTTGAAAGGGAGAATGAGGGAATTGAATGAGAGGGGTATAGAGATCTAGAGAGGGAGATTTGGAAGATCTAGGGCTTTGGCACTGTCATTAATGAAGGTGGCCATACTGGGTACACCAATTGCGCCCCCGCTTGTTCATTTTGTCTTCATGTCATTTAGATAGGTCCCTTGCTCATTTAATAATATAGAAATGGATGGGTGCTGTGTAAAATGGACCTGCATGCAAACTTAAGAATAAAACTAGAATGTTTGAGATGTTATAAGTAATTGCCTTTAGCTAATAATCCCCCTCATTGTCAACTTCCAATGAGATTAGAATAAACCAGACAATAAATAACTGATTGATGGTGAAAAATATTGGATTAATAAAAAAGATAATATATTGGGAAAAAACTTCTTTCCAAACACTAACGTTTTTCCCTGCATATCTATATAAGGTGTTTCTCTTTAACTATTTTTTTCCTTATGTTTTTCCATACATGAACTGCATTACAGAAGGAGCCATTCCCTGCATCCAAAATCTCGTGTATTCGATTGATATGATCTTCCTCAAGTCAGTAAGAAAAATGCATATAAATAGGAAAAAAACAAGCCAAGAAGTGGTGTATTTTGATTTTTGGAGCAATGCTATGCGTACTTAGTTTTAATGTATTCAATTAAATATTTAAATGATTTATCGTCATATAATTAGTTGTTATTTTATCATTAACTCAAAATCATTCAATAACATATTAAATCCAATTGGGTTTTTAAAACTTATGCTCATAATTATATTGTTTTTGTTTAGTTCATAACTTTTTATATTGAGAAAGGTGATATATCTCACCTTAATTCTTGTTTGTCAAAGCATTTAATTCTATCAAAATAGTGTTGATTTACGATAATTCCTTGCTTATAGAGCATTTCATTGAGAAACGATCATTTATAGAGATGACAACTTATGCTTTGATTAACAGATAAATATCTTTTACTTGAAGAACGTGATCCACCAATTAACATTCATTTTATGTCATTTATGCATGATGAAAAACAATACCTTCCGACACACACTTTTGAAGCATTCTTCCAAAGTTATTTGTCACGGGCTTAGGTTAGGAGCCGTGACAAGGCTTTGGATAGCTACGAGTAATGGAGCATTTAAGAATAAGTTTGCATGGTCATTGGATTCGTGGATACAATATTTGTAATTAAAGATGCTTCAACCACAGAGCATGCGCAATGTTATTGTGGTGGTGCATCAGCCACTCATCTGATAATTCAAGATAAAACGAAACCTATAACCCTAAGACAAATTATGGATGCATACAAGACTGATCCTCAAGACAACATATCGGAGATGCCACATAGGCAAATCAGAAAAATTCAACCTGTGACATATTAATACCATAACCGTATATGTAAGTTTTCAAACAACAAGTCTAACTATGTTTAAAAAATTAATTTGTGTTCAATTTTTTACTTATATGTACTTGACACCACTAAAGTGTATATGAGAGTTTATTATCAAAACCCTTGACATCACTACTGTAAATTATTTTGTACAAAACTCTGAATTACATATTTTAGTTGATAACAAAAAAATCTAGGTAACAAACACATATTTTACAATAGTTAATTTTGACCTAATGTTGGAGAGTTTGATAAGTGAAAGCATTTCAATTCACTTAAGTTTGCATTTTGTATCTTAACATAAAAGGTTACTTATCAGAAAAAAAAAAAAAAAAAAACCTTAACATAAGAGGTTGTAGATGTAAATGGCATCAAGGGTATATAGTACACTTCCAAATTTAGTGAAATAAGCTTTTCAGCGAACTCAAAGTAAAAAGAAGAAGACGATAAAGAGGAGAAGTCTAGTCGATATCAGAGAGCACGTGTTTGAAGAAATGTTATGGGCCGATGAAGGAGGGAGGGCACCGAAATTGTCAGCCCCTTTTTTCTCTCATCAACTTTATTCATTATGGGAACAAACCAAACACCATCGTCTTGTTTTCGTCATTCTTCGGACTTCCCCACATACTTAAACTCACAACCACCGCCATTTTTTCTCTCTCTTTCATGCATGTTATATACATACAGGCTACAGTACAACCATCTTTTCAAGCCACTGTTGTGGCTTATGACCCAACAACGTTTTAACTCTGCCATTTCGCAATGGTTGCACTACCATTGCAAGTAAGTGGTCCGATTCCTGCATGTGAACTATGCGGGGAATGCCCATGCGCTGTATTGTTGACCACTTTTTTATATATGGGGTAATCAACCATGAAAATGCAATCACTAGATTATTCTGTGGTGCATATGGATATGAACATGAATTTGAGTCAAACTGAAATCGAAAATAGGTTGACTCGAAATCGATTCAAATTTATAATAATTAAGTTAAAATCATTTTAGAGGATATGAAATGTGCTTAAAGGGTTATCAGCGAGATAAATACTATCACTAATGGTATGAACATTAGTGTTAAATATTAGATGAATAGTATTATTAAAGAGGGATTCGAACTAAACTATTGAATTGAAACTTTATCTCGAATTTAACTTAAATTAAATCGAACATTCAGTCGAGTTGACTCAAATTTGAGCTCATTTGAGTTAGTCAAATATGTTATTGGAGAATTGTTGATAACATAAATAGTTTTATCGACAATATAATAATATCATCGATAAAATGAATATAAGTATTGGGAAAATGAATATTATCACTAGAGAGGGATTCAAACCGATCTTTTTCAAATTTGGCTTGAATTAAACTAATCGCTTACCTAAACCTGAACTTGGTTTAAATCTATAGTAATCAATTCGAGCTTATTTGAAATGATTAAAAATATTGTCTGAGAGTTGTTAAAAGAATATATATTATCATTAATAAGATAAATAATATTATTAAAGAGAGATTTAAATTAAATTACTATATTGAAACTCAAATTTAAATTTAATTCAAATTAACAAATACACAAAAGCTAACTGACTTAGTCCGAAGTCAACCATTATTGGAACATTTTCCAATCACTGATTCTTTTTTGTTCAATCAGTCAAGTTTTAATTTTCCAATCTTTGATTCATTAATTAGTAGTACAAACACAAGAGATGGCAGTCCGTGCCAGATTATTGAGCTCCGGAAAAGGAAATACGGATTACTTCCAACCTAATTAATACAGAGCCATGTCAAAAATCGTGAGGCAGGGGTCTTGAATCAACTTGTACAGTGTACCATGCAATTAAACAGAAGAAGAAATGATTATGAAAGAACAATTACTATTACTCTGTCGACAAAGATTATCAAAAATAATGGAATATTAGAATTTTCGGTATATTATGTCTCAGATTTGTCCAACTAATTAATATAATATTAAGTGAAGACAATACGACAGAAAAATCAATATTTCTATTCAATGAAGAACAATCTGATCCGATGCAGACAATCTTGCCACAGTAAACAAAACCACAACACTAGGCCTGCGAGTTGAAGAGAATTTCACTCTCCTCTCTTTAAACTTTTCCAATAAATTAAAATAAATATAAAATAATTTAAATATAATTGAGATTTAAAATTAGTTCAAGATATTTTTGTAATTTCAATGAAATAAGAATATATTAAAAATTAATAGATGTATTAATTGTTCAATACAATTTTGTTATTTCCTTAAAAATGACAAATTAAAAAATTACAGCAAACCAAACCATTATCATCAAAGGAAGTGAATGATGAGCAAGCAAATGAACTTTTCAAAACTTCAAGGGTGAACAAATCATTTCATCAAAGTTTGGGGGGAAAATTGTTATTAAACCTTCTGTCTATACAAGCAATTTTGAAGTTACAGCTGCTGCCTGCTGGACTGTAACCTTCCAAAACTTTGCTCAAAAATGCATTTCCCCAGGGGATACCCTCTGCCAAAAAACCGCTCCTCTGCAAAAATGACAAAACTAGCAGGCACATGCAGAGGCAGTGGCGTTTCAACTTCTACTTGCACAGGCAACGGCTTCTTCATGCACATTGCAGTAAAATGAGCTTAATTTAGTTATAGCAAGTGCCTCCCCGAAGAGTGATGCTCGTGAAGATTTCAATATTTGAACTTCTACATAGTCGCCAACAACAGGGTTCCGCTTATCATTCTGACTGTCATCTCTATTCGGCAATGGCAGATTTGTAAATGAAATTTTATGGCCTCTATCACTCTTGCCAATAAGCTCTGTATCTGGAGCTCTCTTGTTAGGTCCTTCAACCAACACAAGTTGGATGGTTCCCACCTGCGAGTCATAAAACTGACCAGTACTCTCACGAAATGCTTCAATAAGTTCTGTAAGCCTCCTCTGCTTAACTTCCTCAGGAACATCATCAATGTAGTTCCTATGGGCATGGGTTCTCTCTCGCATGCTGTATGCAAACATATATGCCATATCGTAACCAACAGCTTTCATTAGGCTTAGTGTGTCTGCGTGTTCTTCCTCTGTTTCCCCACAGAAACCTGTAAAAAAAACGAATAATAAATTGACAACTCCAAAAGATTTTGTTCTAACAATTTACAGAAAGAAATTCAAGAGAAGTGACCGCAAGTTAGTTAGGGGCTGCTGTTCTGCCAGGAACACATTTGTTGCTCATTTAACACCTAAAGCAATGTCAACTAGTAAATGCGGCACATTTTTCAATATGGGGAAGGATTGTCAGAAGAGAATTTCTTCAGCTTCTAATAACAGACCACTGAAAGCACTTGTCTACCACTCTTCAAGCGTAGATATGTTCATGGGAAGATCATATATGACAAAACAGAAGTATATTCAGAACCAGACAAGTTGACACAAAGTGTAGTTTGTGAAACAAACAAGAAAGAGCCACGAGCCACAAGCTTCTATAAGGATGTGCACAAGTATATAATTTGCTGGGCAAAAGTAGAAGTTCAGCACAAGATTGTTAGAAGGAAGAAAGTCGCTGATAAGAGTCTTTTAGATTCAGGTTCAAAAGGGATCAAACCAACAAAAAAAAATTAAGTTAATTATTATTATTAAGCTAATTAACACTCCTTAGAGTGAAAATAAACAAATTCCATGTGACCAAAGACCACCTCCATGAAGGTTATGACTCAAAAACTGAAAAAAGGCCCAAAAAATACCATGAGGAACCATAAAATGAAAGTCTAGCATCCTCAAAGCATGATGTTATCTACAAAAAGTACCTTCTAAAGTTATGCATGCTTAGAACAAATGTTACATCAAACTGCATACAATACTAACTGCTCATATTAAATAAGGACAATTAGAAGACTTCAGCAACATGAAAATTACTTACCACAAATAAAATCACTACTTAATCCCACATCTGGAATATTTCTTCGTATCTTTTGCACAAGATCTAAGTATGCCTCTCTAGTATATCCCCGACGCATTCTTTCAAGTACTGTGCTGCTCCCAGTTTGGGCAGGCAAATGGATATATTTGCAAACATTGTACCTTTCTCGCATTATATGTAGTAATTCATCTGGAAAATCTTTAGGGTGTGGAGATGTATATCTAAATCTCATCTCAGGAAACTCACTAGAAAGTCGATCCAAGAGATCAGCAAAACGCAAGCCCATCTTTTTCACCTTACTCATGCTGGAAAAACCTTCACTAAGTCTCCAATTGGTTCCTGGTTCAACTTCTTTTTCAAATCCAGATGTATCATTATAGCTGTTTACATTCTGCCCAAGAAGTGTTACCTCCTTCACACCTTCTTTCCAAAGCCCTGCTACCTCCTTTACGATTGATTCCACTGGACGCGACCGCTCTCTACCTCTAGTAAAAGGAACAATGCAAAAGGAGCACATATTATTGCAACCCCTCATCACTGAGACAAAAGCAGTAACTGAATTTTTTGATATTCTAACGGGGCTAATATCAGCATAAGTCTCCTCAAGTGAAAGAAGAGTATTGATCCCTTTCTGACCATATTCTACCTCTTCTAATAAACGTGGTAAGTCCCTGTAAGCATCAGGACCACACACCACATCAACCATCTTATCTGAATCCAATATCTTTTCCTTTAATCTCTCAGCCATACATCCCAATACAACTATTTTCGGAGGGTGCAGAGACTGCGATCTGCCTGAAGCAACATTTCTCTTCCATTCCCTTTTTAAAAACCAAAAATAATTAAGCCTCTGCCATACTTTATGTTCAGCATAGTCTCTTATAGCACAAGTGTTGATAAAAATGACCTCAGCACTCTCAGGAACATTGACAACTTCATTATATCCAGCATTCTTCATGATGGAAAGGACAATCTCCATATCATTTACATTCATTTGACAACCATACGTCTCCTGATATATACGACCTCTGGTAGGGACGTCAGAATCAGGCACTGAAGAAACTTCAGAAGTTGGCACAAGACTGCACAGAATTGAAAAATGAAAGAAAGTAAAGCATTGAATTCCACTTCGCAAACCATCTGCCTGACTAAGACAGAACCAGAAGTAAATCAAATATTAAAGGCATAAAACTTCCTGAATTTATTAATATGACAATTTCACTGGCTCTTAGGAACACCGCATACATACATATAATCCAAATACATCCTATTAGCTTGGCAGGACAACAAAACCGAGCACATGCCAAATTTCATGCCTCAATACATATTGGAAATGTTTCTGCATTGTGCATATTTAACAGACTTTCCATTTTACTTCATTCTTATATCAAAACTAGAGAGAATTTTATTTGTGGATATCTATTGAATTCACGTTACAATGGCCAAACAAGCAATAATATAATATAAAGGAGTAAGAACTTTAATGAACCTTCGCAAAATACAGATAATTCAAAAATATGAAACAAGAATCAGTGTTGAACTCCAAATCAACAAGTCTATGTATCTGCAGTAAACTGCAGACATGGAATTACATGTACGTAGGTGCAAGAGACGAAGCTTACTGGGGCAGAGGCTGGGAGGCCGTGAGCGAAGCACAAGCGATGAAGTGGTGAATTGAGGGGCCATCAGCGAGAATTGATGAGTGGAAGAAGTTTCTAGAGAGATTGAGAGAGGACCTTCGTTTCAGTTGACGACTCGCCTGACGGCTATAGCAACGTAAATTGAGAGAGCGCCGAGGAGTTGAAGAGAGAGCTTTGAGGCTGAAACAGCATCGTTTTTGAATTCTGATGCAAAGAAGAGTGCAATCTATTTGGTTTAAGATCGATGAGAAAGAAGACGCCATTGAAAGGCAGGGACACTCTCTGTTTCACCGTGTCGAACAACTGGGAGTTGGATAGGGCTTTGGAGGATCGGCGCTCAGCCGCTATTGCCGAAACGAATCGTTTTATGATGTTGTTTCATAAAACGCAGCGTTTCATTATGTTATCTTCAACAGAATTGAAGGAGCGTTTGGTTTGGGTAATGTTTGATTACTAAAATAGAAAGATTACCTTGAAGATATATTACTTAAAAGATTACTGAGTATAAATGATTACTATATTTGATAAAATTTAATATATATAAATAATTATTGTGTTTGGTTAAAGATAATAAAACATTACTAATAAATTATTTTACCTAAATACCTTTAAATATAATTATTTTTAAATATTTTTTATATTATTTATCATATTAATTAAAAATAAATTTATTTTTATTTTAAAAAATTAATAAATAATAATTTTTCTATAATAAACTCAAGATTACCTTAGTAATCTTTAAATACCTAAAATAAAAGTGGTAATCAGATTACCACCTATATTATCTGTCATATCAATATTGATAATAAAAGATTACTATAATATTTTATTACTGATAAATCAAATAAAAGAATAAAAGATAAAGTATAAAGATAATCTTAAAAAACTTTAACCGAACGCGTCCTTACTGTTTCCATTTTTATACGGCTGTACAGTTAAAACGGGGGTGGGGGGAAAATGATGAAACAGTTATTCTGCATAATAAAGAATTGTTCAACTAGGATGGAATTGGGATGTGAGAGCTGACTGCGTGACGTAACGAAGCGTGAAGTAGGATTGTAGTCGATCTTTATCCATACTAAGTTTTAGTCCGAAATGATTCACTTCACAAACTAAAACGCTGCGTTGAGGCTCAAAATCCGTGTAAGCAGAGGGCATTCTGTCATTCGGAAGGAACACGATAATGGAGAAGTGGAGAATTACCCATCGTCTCCTCAGATATTCATCGAATCTACTCGTCGATCGTTCATCAAACTGTAGTGCGTCTCCTATTTCAGCTTTCCGCTTTGCTTCAGGTATCGTCAGACAATGTTAGTTAATATTATTTTTATTAATTATTATTTCTCAATTTGCCCTTCGTCGCAAAGTGTAGATTACAGAGAAAATTTTGTAAAAAGAGGTCTTAGGAATGCAAGCTCGATACAGTACAGATTTTTTGGTTCTGTCGCTACTGAAATTCAGCGAAACACGTGGTTTTCGACTTTGAATTTGGATGATATCAGCTATTTCAAAGAAATATTAGGTGAAAAAAATGTCATACAGGATCCGGATGTGTTGCTTGATGCGAATACAGATTGGATGAGAAAATATAAAGGTTCTAGTAAGCTTATGCTCCAACCTAGGACCACTAGTGAGGTATGATAAGTTGACTGTTGAGTTTGAGATGTTGTTTGCAAATGGCTATTGAGATTTGGTTCAAAATCAAGTGCTTTGAAGGATGATTTTGTCATTTTACTTTTGCAGGTATCTCAGATTCTTAAGTACTGTAATTCCAGGCGCTTGGCTGTTGTTCCTCAAGGCGGAAAGACTGGTCTAGTTGGTGGAAGTGTTCCTGTTTTTGACGAGGTTAACTCTTGTTATGCTACCAATTAATTCCTCTTCTGGTTGATTTGATTGGTTAGCAAGTGTGTTGTTTTTTCCTTAAAGGCGGAACTGGTCCAGTGACTTAATAGGAAATATTTGGCTCTGTATCATGATTCAAAATGCACACACTTTTTGACATGTATAGATTTGCTTGGGAAGTAATAGACTGTCTCAACTTGATCTGAGTATGCCTAGTGTATCCACTAAAACCGGACTGAATAAGTTGAGCTTAGGTTTGCCCAGCATAATTCAGAGATTGATCAATGATATGCATTTTGATGCTCACATGAGGATATCACAGTATCTGCATGATCTGAAGACCCATGCTTTCAGATAAGATCATAGATAATTTAGAAATTACAGAAAACTTTGTTTATTATCTTTCGTCTTTGTAATTTCTTCTTCATCTAATTCTTCAGGTGATTATCAATGTTGGCTCAATGAATAATATCATTGCTTTTGACAAGGTACTTATTCTAACCATTATGTTGTACCATTTCCAATTTTTCCTGTTTCCTTCCATGGATGCAAATGTGATAGGCCTTTTTTCTCTGGTGAAAAGTTTTTTCTTTTGATTTTGCTATTGACTCATTCAGTAATTTTTGTTTGAGTATGTTGAATGTATTTCTTGTACTGTTTTTTATTGGCAATGATTTTATTCTATGTTTATACAAGTTGCTACAACATAACTCTGGACTTTGATTAGTTGTAACAATTTTATGCTTTCTTTTAGGTCAGCGGTATACTGGTATGTGAAGCAGGGTGCATTTTGGAGAATCTGATTTCTTTCCTAGACGACCAAGGGTAAATTTACTCTGTTATGCTTCCCTTTCTCCTAGCACTTGTAGATACAGAAATTTACCTGAAAACATGGAAACATTTATCAAAAAGTGGCGGCACAATTTGATTAATATTGCAAATTTATGATAGGAACTCTGTGTCACTGCTGAAGGACCTTGAATATACCTTCATTTGTTGAGAAATGTGATATTGTTTTTCCTGCTTTGATTCAGTTTTATGTGGCCATTCATCTCTAGTATAGTTTTGCTTTATATTTGGTAATATTTTTTATTGTCATATTAATGCTTCCTTCCAGATTTATTATGCCTCTGGACTTGGGTGCAAAAGGAAGCTGCCAAATTGGTGGAAATGTTTCAACTAATGCTGGTGGATTGCGCCTTGTCCGTTATGGTTCACTACATGGAAATGTACTTGGTGAGGATCTTTGTTATATGTGACAATTTAATGATTAATGAAGTGGACACTTTTTTTTTTTAATTGAACTTACTATTTTAAGTTTTTACTTATATATTTTTGCATCTCTCAAAAACAGTTGAATCTCTCTCTTTGCTTTTCTTTTCATAAACTTGTTTATCTTGACTTGTCAAGGTCTTGAAGCTGTTTTAGCAAATGGTGATGTGATTGACATGCTTGGGACTTTACGTAAAGATAATACTGGGTACGACTTGAAGCATTTATTCATTGGTATGTGCTTATATTACACTATATGCACATTTGTGTCACAAGTATAATTTTCAGTAGGGGCCCCATTTCATTGTTCTATCCTTGATTTAGGAAGTGAAGGATCATTGGGCATTGTAACCAAAGTTTCCATACTTACCCCTCCAAAGCTATCCTCAGTAAATTTGGCTTTTCTTGCATGCAAAGATTACTTCAGCTGCCAGGTATGATGAGTTTCCTTTACCTTAAAATTTGCACTGTCAGCATATCATCACATAATAATATGTGTTCTTATTTTTCTCATTTTTTTGTTAATATCATTTCTTGAGTTTGGTTGGGAATGATCTGGTGGCTGTGCTCTATGTGTAATTTGATGGTTTTAAATACTTATGCGAGTTTGATTTCTTATGCTGCTTTAGACTTGATGCTTTTCTATTCCTTCATGCATCACGCACAACCCTGTTCCTTAACCTTTGTTCAGTGTATAAAATTGCACCATTTTAAGTTTTTTACTTTGATTTATCTTATATTAGGGGTAAATGTTTTTATTATATATCTAACTAGAAATTTATCTTTATAACTTCCTTTTTTTGTCCCTTTTATTTCTTAGAAGAATAGTCAATATTTACACCTTACCTTGATTTTTTATGTTTTAGAAACTTCTACTTGAAGCAAAGAGGAAACTCGGGGAAGTTTTGTCTGCATTTGAATTTTTGGATAAGCAAACGATGGATTTGGTAAGATTTTTTTTGGTAGATTATATTCTTATTTTGTTTGTCGAATGTCGACATCATGAATCACTTAGCAACTTTTGTAGCAGCTAAAGTTTAATTATGACCTCTATGTCACTTTGATGCCATATTTTTCCTATCAAACATGTTGTAATCATCTGATCAGAAATATATAACTTTGGTATAACTTAAATGTTATCCTAATTTCTTAACCTTGTGAATAAATAAAACAAAATGATCCCCTGTGTAATGTTTGTCTAATCACAGCATCTTTAGACTTTTAGAGAGTATATAATACATTAATAGACTACCTGGACTTTCTGACTAATTTTTCTTAGATGGTCAACTCAACTGCACTTCTGATGAAATATCTGATGAATATCTTCCTGATGTTTATATGAAAAGATGTTAAAATTTCTTGACTTTGACATGCAATACTATAATCTTAAGTTGGGTTTGCCACCTGTGTATTTAGCATGTAATCAATTATGTCAGTCTTCTTGATAGGCAGGAAAAGTTGAAAGTACATTGTTCCTTCATGTGCTTAAAGAATCATGTTACCAACAACAATCATATTGCTATATGTTCTTTTATAAATTAAGTGGATGCATGTATTTATGTGTCAGGTCTTAAACCATCTGGAAGGTGCCCGGAATCCATTACCTTCCTCAATGCACAACTTCTATGTTTTGATTGAGACAACAGGCAGTGACGAGTCTTATGATAGGTAAACCACGTTGCCAGTGTGTCGTTGTTTATTGATGTTTTATAACACTTTTGTGATTAATTTTCTGGATAATTATCTGAATTTTAAATCTTAATTGTCAACCGAAGAGGTTAGTTGTCAATATGTTGCCTTTTTCTTGTCTTCATGAAAATTTACCTTTACCGCAAAAGACAAGAAAAAGTTCCCTGATCTTTCTGCCAGCTTAAGAGTGAACACATTTTGAAACAAAGAGTTTTCTTCAAATAGCCTGTTTACACATTTTCTTTTTGGTGATTCTGTCATTTGACACCATCATTTAATTTTTCTTGACCATTTTATTTATGCAAAGATTGTCTTTGGTTGATGATTTCTTCCTCCATCTTCCTTTATGTGATCAAGTGAGATGTGGATCCATTCTTTTATATAGTTTATTGTAGTTCTTCTGTTGGTTATTATGCAGCATCTTTGCATGCTAAGATTCATCAATATACTATGGTTGTCTCCAGAGAAAAGCTTGAGGCGTTCCTACTTCGTTCCATGGAGGATGGATTGGTTTCTGATGGTGTTATTGCACAAGACATAAATCAAGCATCTTCATTTTGGAGAATACGTGAGGTTCCCATTTTTTACACCATTTATTTATTTTTGTGGATGGAAATCTTTATCAACTATTGGGAACATATCTCCTCTGGCTTTTACCTTATATCTAATGAGTACCACATAGTGATCATTTGTTTAAATCTAATATAGGAATTACATGAAAAGGAAAAAATATCATCTTCTCTATACAAATTTATTTGATCACAGGGTGTGGCAGAAGCATTGATGAAAGCAGGGGCTGTTTACAAATATGATTTATCATTACCTCTTGAAAAGATGTATGATCTTGTTGAGGAAATGCGAATAAGACTTGGTAAGCACTCTTGTAATCATATATGTTTGGAATGTCATTTTCTGCATTACGATCTTGGTGAGACGAGCCAAGCACTAGCACTCTTGGAATCATATATGTTTGGAATGTCATTTTCTGCATTACAATCTTGGTGAGACGAGCCAAGCACTCTTTGGTAGTTTAATGTGAACTTGCAATATCCTTCTGGAAGCATAACAGTGATAACACATGCCTCAAGTTGTTAGGAACTACCTGTTTAACTTTCATTTTTCCAGCACTACATTCTTGGAATGTCTTACACATTGAATTACAACTTTATTATGATCTTGCATTAATCTAGAATTCCAAAAGCCATTTTTTAAGTCTGTATTTTGATTTTTTTTAGGTCAGACAGCCAAAGTAATAGGTTATGGCCACCTTGGTGACGGTAATTTGCATCTTAATATTTCAGCACCTCAGTACAATGATGCGGTAATTTCCTATCTACTACATCAAAGATCTGTTTATATATCTCCTCGTACTTGTGTTATTATTTATTTTGGGTACGTAACACCACAGATTTTTGCACAAATTGAACCTTATGTATATGAATGGACATCGAACCATCGTGGGAGTATTAGTGCTGAGCATGGTCTGGGACTTGTGAAAGCCAATAAGATTTACTATAGCAAATCACCTGAAACTGTGAGCTCTCTCTTCTACCCTACTCCTCTCTTCTCCTCCCACCTCAACTCTTTATTTGGAATTGTAAATTGTTGCTTTAGTATTTTATGTACTTGCTTATGTTTAAGACAGTTGTGCTACTCTGAACAAAATACCTAAAGCAAATAATTTGTTTGGATAGGTGCATCTGATGGGCTCGATCAAAAAGTTGCTAGATCCAAATGGGATACTCAACCCATATAAAGTTCTTCCACACTCACTCAATTCTTACCACTGAGGTTAGAATTTCATTTGAACTGATTTTCTGTTTTTTCACATTCATTTTAGTCCATTAAGAATGCTCCCGTTATTGTTCAGTACCCAGAATGCTTGTTGGGAAAGAAGGCCTATGATTGGTAGTGACACGCAAAGGAATTGTGAAAGGGAAAAAAATTTACCAAGTTCGATCTGTAAACAAGGATACAATCTTTTGATTTCCCAAGGGAAATTGAATGTAGATAAACAAATAAGGTAGAAACATGCAATCCCTTCCATCAATCCATGCATCAACACTGTTATAAATCATGGGGCACTTTCTTTGACATTGAAGTTATCTTGTGAATTTGTGTTATTATATCTAATTTAAAATCACTCAATCATTCAATGATATTTCATTATTAGTATACAAATTAATGCACATAGTTTTATTACAAATATTAAGGCACCAACCATAAGGTAAGGATTGTTTTTTTTTTTTTTGGTCCAACAGTAAAGGTGCTCCCACCCTTCTTTTTCCATGTTCCTTGCTTTTGTTTTCCCTTGAGAGAATATATTTGAGCAGCACCATTAGTCACGGACCTGAACGTAGAGAAAAAAATATCTTATGTTGTTGCTTGTTGTTGAAAATACAATCAAAAGATTTCTGAAGTAGATTATTTTTTCCATACCATTTTCATATGTTGGAAAAATCAATATTATAGTGATACGGTGACGTTTTCGTTAGCAGGAGGATTTGACTAGTTAAACTGTTAAAAGTGAATACGTGAAAGTGGTTCATTACAATTTAATTTCTTTTTCTGGGTATAAACATTGAATTAAAAGCAAGCAATTGTAAAGGAATATATTCTTGTTTTTTTTATCGAATATTGTTAGAATCCCAATTTGTCAACGTTTTCACTTTTTCTTTTTCTTGCTTTGGTTTCTATGTATGTATTTTCTAATTCAAATGGTCGTTTGGTGTTTCTTTATTAGTGGACAACTTGCGGGGGGAACATTCCCAATAATCAAGGCTGGAATATGCTTAATCCTGATTTTCCATATCAATTGCTTTTAAAATGGAGAATAATAACCTAGAGGACGAGGCGACCGAAAGAGTCGCCCCTTATCCTCACCATCTTAAAGTAGTAAATATTTATTTATTTCTATCCTCTTGACTAGGCTCCCAAATTGGCGTGGGAGGTGCCCCCCCTGCGGGCTTCATTACTGACTTGCGTTAACCTTTGTTGATAGCCATGGAGTGCAGGGACTAAGATTAGAATAATTAATAAAATTGTAATATAATTTTAAGAAGACAAATATTAAATATTAAAAAGTTTATTTGCACAAAATAAAACACGTGGCTTCGTCTTTGCTGGTAACATTTCTAAGAGGAAAGAAAGTATTTTGAAGGAGGTGACGTGAGTGTGAGGGGAGCCAAGCCATTATTCATTATTATCATGTGAAACTTTGAGAGTAAGAAACGAGCTGCGATATATATCTTGTTCAGATATTATGACGAGATTGACCAGTGGGACGATCAATGAATATAGTGGATCATTGGGTGTTTGAAAGTGTGTAAGAGAGACTTGAGTGTGCATCAGACTTAGAGCCCAACGTGGAGGAGGTCCATTTAACTTGGCTACCAAAACCGCTGCTTACTTTAAGTCCAGCCACCCGAAATTGACCTTTGTGGTGGTATTGCCCTTTTCTTTTCTGTTGTGTCAGTCTTGGTAAAATATATAATTTAAATTTAGGATTGATGTGATTTAGATGATAGTTTATTATTAAGAAAATTATCTTAAAAGTAAATTATTTAAAATATTATTATATTTAATATAAATTTATAAATATAAATAATTATTATATTTAATAATATGTATTAAGAGGTTATTTTAATTAAATATTATTAGACATAATTATTTTAAAATATTTTTATATTAATTAAAAATAACTGTATTTTTATTTTATAAAATTAATAAATAAATATAGATTATTAGACTAATATTTAAATATATCAAAAATTAATATGATATAATAAATATCATATAATGTATTATGTATTATTAATATAAATCAAATATGATAATATAATAATATTTTGGGGTATTTTATAATAGTTTTTTTCAGATGATACGGTAATTAAAATTTATTATTATCATTTAAAAAAATATGTACTATAATATGATATATAAAAAATTAATTTTTTTTTTTATATAATAGATGATAAATCCTCTGACCTCACCACTCAAATATAAGAATAAAAAAAGGGTAAATATTGGAGATACAAGGTGGGGAAAGCAGTGAAATTTGGGAAAAGAAAATATGGAAATGTACCATACCATCACATGATCCATATCCATTCATTCAATGTTTTATAATGAAGGATAAAATTTTCCTTTCCTTTATTAATTTATAACTATTTTAATCAAAGCCAGATAATAGAATAATAATTACACACCATCCATTTTTAATAAGAATTAAGGCGATGGAAAAAGATTTTTTTTTAAAAAAAAGGAAACGACGTCGTTTGAGAGCAGGAAAAAAAAAAAAGGGGGAATAAATGTCCAATGGAAAAAAATATAAAAAGATATGGTAGGGAACCAGGAACCCCATTAGGGCGTGGTAGTCTGTTTCGTCTCAATCTCAAACCAATTTTTATTTTTTTTCAAGTTAAAAGAAAAACCCGTCTATCTGATCTCCGATATTATTATTATAGATATTTTCTATATTTTTCAGATACAAGAAGCCATGACCAGCAGCTCGGCCGGCTCTCGCAAGGTCTCCCCTTAAACCAACTTGATTTACTTGTATGCTTATCTTCAATGTCTCTTTTGATTTATTGTTTTCTTTCTTTAAATGTTTTAGGCACTAAGTAAGATTGCTTGCAATCGCCTTCAGAAAGAGCTTGTAGAATGGCAGGTCAACCCTCCTTCTGGTTTCAAACACAAAGTCACTGATAATCTGCAGAGGTATTTCCCTCTCTCTCCCAAATGGTTTTTTGTTTTTTATCTTTTTTTTTTTAAAGAATTTTTCTGAGATAATTTTTTATATCCTTGGGGTTTTTGGTGCTTTTGTTTGTTTTTTCTCTTTGAAAAGAACGACTTTATGTGGGTTAAAGAGGAATGCAAAATTTAGCCTAAATAAAAATTCATTTGATTATGTTACACACCTTTTCTTTCCTTTTTAGGGTTTATTTTGGTGTGTACTAAGATGCGTTTGTTGATGTATTTTTTAACGGTGAAGGTGGGTTATTGAAGTGAATGGAGCTCAAGGAACTCTTTATGCAAATGAAACTTACCAACTTCAGGTTGATTTTCCTGAGCATTACCCTATGGAAGCCCCTCAGGTCCAACCTAAATTATAATTCTTTTCAAAATTTATTTTTAGTGTTTATTTTTTGTTCTTATTTTGATTATTGATTTTTTTTTTTCAATTGTTGTTATCAGGTTATTTTTCTACATCCAGCTCCACTTCATCCTCATATTTACAGCAATGGTCATATTTGTTTAGGTAATTTTTGTCGTCTTCACATTAATTTTTTGTTCTGCATAATATAGAAGTATCTTTTTTTCCTATGAAATTAGTTTGGCCTTGGTATAATTTAGTCTTGTTGGTATAAGTTCTGCTAAATCATATCTCATGTTCACAGCATAATTATTTGTTTATCCATTGATTGGTTCACACATGTATTGGTAGTGACTGTTAGTCCTGTTTATTTTAATCGCGCTATAAAACATTTTTGTGTATCACATTTTGTCTTTCCTACTGATGAAGATGTCTAAGTTTTTTCACGCTTGAACCTGAGGGAAAAGCATAAACAACAAATGGAATTTATGCTTAACGTTACCTCTTTGGACATGTTTCTTGCGAATTGTATATATGAAGGGTTATAATCTTTCAAAACTTGTAAATGGCTAATCTTTGCCAGGGGATGGCTGTGTCTTTCTGGTTGATAAAGTTTGGAATCAACTTTTAGGATTACATATATATATACTTGGTAAACCTATGCAAGTTTGTTAGCACATATGGGGTGATATTGATGCGGATTGTTCTTTTCCGTGTTTAAAGAGTTTTGGACATCATGATCATTAATTTTATAACATAACGAATCTAGTCTCTTATTCCTGTCCAAGTTCTTTGGTGTAAGCCTGTACTTGAATGTCTCTGCAGCAACACTGGCATTAATATATAACTTTTATGTTGTATTTTGTAGATATCCTGTATGATTCATGGTCTCCAGCCATGACTGTTAGCTCAATTTGTATCAGCATTCTCTCCATGCTATCAAGCTCAACCGAGAAGGTGTAGATGTGTTTTCAATATGATCTTTTAGGTGTCATAGTCCCTGCCGTTTTCCTTCAATAAAACAATACTTCTGTGAATTTGATGCACCTTTACTTTGCTTGCAGCAACGTCCCGAAGATAATGACCGTTATGTTAAGAACTGCAGAAACGGCCGATCTCCCAAGGAGACCAGATGGTGGTTCCATGATGACAAAGTGTGATCAGCAAGCATCCTTCTCACCCTGGTAGTGTTATAGAGTAGCTCAGTTCCCTTTCGAAAGGATAATGAAAGTGAAAGAAAAAAGAAGCATTCCAAGAATGCTATCTAGACTGCATGCTAAATAACTCCTGTAAATGGCAGTCTGGTATTTGTAAAGGAAGAGTAACTATTTTGTGTTTTTAGAACTGTGCAAGGTAAAAACTTGCTCAAGTATTTGTGGCAACCCTGGTGAGAGCTGCTCGGTGCATTCTTAGACCAAAGTCTTTCTAACATTATGTAATTAATCTCATGGCGGAAGTCTCTGCTTATGATTTGGCAGTATGTTTGACGGATTATTCCTAATTTCAGTACTGTTTATTCTAACAATTCATCACCTTTTTTTTCCAAAATCAAAAGAATGCTAAAAAGGGCTGGATGCTGTCCAAGCCAGTGGTGGATTGAATGATCTGAGTTCGAGCAGGGGTAGTGCTGCCCTTCCTCAAGATATGGTCACCGAATATTCATCAACATATTTATCTTATTTGATGGTTTTTTTCTGGAGTTCTTTTCTTTGACTCTCATTTTCATTTTTAATGGTTTTGCGATGGTTTTTCTAATAAATTTGTTGTCAATTGAGTAAGTCTAATTTGAAATTGAGGTGGTCATCGTTGGCACTTGAGGAACTTCCTCCCAATTTTGGCTCATGGGTATCAGTCTCTGAATGTTACACACACGTGTTTACACTGGCAAAGCACCCACTGACATTTTTGGTTTTTTTAAGTAAACAGAGAATAGTGTGATCTTAGAGCGATGACCAAAAAGAATAAGGTGAATGAAAATCTCTACATCGCAAAAAGTCTTACAGGCTACAACATCGTGAATGGATCAGAAAAAAAGTGCAATTGATGAATGAATTGTGCCTGTTATTCCATCAATTTCTAAGCGATATTCAGTAACAGCATAAATGAACAATGAAGCCACATTGCAGCTAGTCAATCCCCCCAGTACTGTGCTTGGCTATATATTCTTACTTCCAAAACACTAGCATGATATATTTCTCATTTTAAAAGCAATAACCAAAAGATTGGAATCCATTGGGAACAAAAAATTTATAGCCATTTCACATATCAAAACCATTCAGTTGGTAAAAGTAAAATTGAAGCAGAGGCTTTTAATTATTACAAATCAATGAGATTCATATGACCAGTCTACCTTCCACTTTTTGGGCTTAATAAATTATTTTTAAAGGTAGGTACAAAAAGAATGTAAAAGATAATGAGCACAAACCAAAATTCAGTTATCCTTTCTTGCCATCCTCAGAAAGTTCAGCACATTCTCAAACACAATAAATGTTATTGAAGAAGCAGGAGCATTTTTCAAAAGGTTTGGTGTGATGCCCTTGTAAAAACCGCGAAAACCTTCAAATCTACAGGGTCAAAAAAAATGACAAAAGACATTAATGGAATGAATCATGATGAAAGTACAACCATTTAAATGTCTTCTAAAGAAGTTTTTCTCTCGATTGAGATGAGCTTATATGTCCAAAATTTCACACTAGGCAATTAAGTTGTAAATACTCTCAGCTTTCAA
This sequence comes from Mangifera indica, assembly GCF_011075055.1. Taxonomy (NCBI): domain Eukaryota; kingdom Viridiplantae; phylum Streptophyta; class Magnoliopsida; order Sapindales; family Anacardiaceae; genus Mangifera; species Mangifera indica. The sequence continues at coordinate 1,145,508 of NC_058152.1, forward strand.
ATGAATTGTTATCTATTTAAAAGTCTAGGAAATGTTTTGACAGAGACAATTTCTTGCTAAGAAGAATAATAAGAGGTTGGCGCTGTACTGTTTCATGACAACCATATACCTAAAAGTTGAAGAGAAAACAGTATAATTAACTTTCTTTCCCCCATTACTCAAATGAAACCCAAGTTTTATGCTAAAATTCAATCTCACCGAAATGTTTCCTTCACAACATGCCAGCTATCCATATATCTTGGAATTCCATCACTACTGGGTCTTTGCTGTAGATGGCAAAAGATTAGAGTCATGAATAAGAGAGGCTTAAACTGACATGCTGACTTTTCTCCAGAGGCAAGTTTAATTGTTATAAATGGAGGCTGAAAGACATATAGTTATCTCTGCTGAATTAGCAGCACTACAAGAGCTCTTGGATTCTCAAAAGTTAAAAGTTGCAACACATTGACCAGTAGAGATATGTATAGAAAGATACCAAATACACTATACCTGTAATCGAGCTCGAATAACCTGGAAAGATGAGTCCCCAACCACATAATGTCAGCTAAAAGACAAACAACCAATTACAAGAACCACCCATGAGGTATAAGAATGCCAACCTGAAATGGATATGTAAGAAGAATGGCAGCAACCTTAGAAGATCCCCCAAGAATAGCATAATCAACTGAATTCTGCCCAAGGATGCTAGAGAATATTAATTGGTCTATAGCATCAGAAACTGGTCATATCAACAACAATAAAGGAAAATACCAGAGTTTACATCCTACACTTATAATAGAGAGCTGAATGGTAGCACTTTCACAATAAAATAGGTAACAACCAAGGAAAACCTCTTCAGCATAGTCTTGCTGTCACACACAAACTGCAACAAGTTGCAGTTTGTTGGTAACATGCTTGTATCGTTGAGGCACCAAATGACCCCTACGACAAGCTGTGCACTGATGTTTATGTAGCAAAGATTCAACGTTGATTCTCTAAATTATTCAATACTTACCAATGTATTATCACCATTATCAGGATTTTGTTTGCTTCTTTTAAATTTATAGTCAACAATAGCTTTACGAAGTTCCTCATATGTGGTGAACTGAATAGCTCCATGAGAAACCTGCTGAAGCAACATGAAGCCATTAAGCCAAAGAGTTTTAGAGCAACAAAAACACTATATTTGATAAATTAATTGATGCAGATATCCATAATTTAGCACTCTAATCTTCCCCAAGTAAATTCAAATCTTAGTCATCATTCCTCTGAATCTAAGTTAACTATTTGCTCATAAAACCATGCAGAAGTTTCTATTACAAACTAAAGTTCAAAGCAATAGAGCATACACCATTTAAGTAGAGTTAATTTTGTGTGTAAGATAGAAACATCCGTTATGAAGAGAGAAGATCATGGGATGAACTTAATTACAAAATATTATTTTACAATCACAAAATTACTATAAAAAGGTGAGAAAAAAATAGTCATACACACCATGGGAAACTTCTGAGAGCACCCCAAAGCAACGCCCAAAAAAAAACAAGGTTGTAAAACAACAGCCAACAGAGTATAAAAATGAGGAATAAAGACAAAATGAGTAAAAAAAAAAAATTGAACAAAAAGTGCATGCATAGCATAATCTTTACTTCAATAAAAAATTTTAAACAAAATATAGTAACCTACCAGAAAAAGACTAGGAACAATCCCTTTATAAAGTGCAGTCCACCCTTCCTCGGTCATTATGGTTCTTAGTGCATCTGAAAACCAATAACAGATAAAAGGAAAATTGTATCATTAGTATGCAATAAAAAAGATGAGTAAAACACATAAAACTAAAAAACTAAAATGAAGTGTAAAGTATTCGGAAGTTAGTTCTACTAATAAATTGGAGAGTTCAATCGCTAAGTATTATGTCCTAACTAAGGGGTTACTAAATATGCTACTCAACACATGGTAACAAGCAAACATATTTTGCTCTAGCATAATCAATTAATAGAAAAGCCTGAATTAGCTAACAGCATCCCTAAAAGGTAAAATATAATGGAACTTGTTAGTATTGGATGTCCAAGTTTGTTGTGTCACATTCTTATTTCAGCACTAGCTTCTAACAAAAGCTTTGTATAAAGGAATAAATTCAATGACTATTTAAGATCAGTTGAATCAACAAAATATTAAGCACCAACATTATCTAAAACAGGATACAAAAAAAAATGCTATTCATCAAAGACCAAGAATTAGTATCATTATAATTAAATCTTTACTTAATGAGATGAATAAGCAATTAATTTGATTGCTAATATTTTGAGTCAAAAGTGGATATGACTCACTAGAAGAGCGATATCTCAGAAAGCACATTATTATCATAATAGTGAAAGATGTGGAGCAGACCATAAAGCCCAGAATATGGTCGAGTTTGATGAAGCGGTGTCTGAAGCTGCAATCTTGTTTTTACAAGCCAAACAGGATTTGTGCACAAACAAACCTGGAAAATGCCAGAAGGTTGCACTTATAAAAAAGAAATGGAAGTGGTAACATACCCCGTCCTCAAAATAGAGACCTAAGAGGAAGAAGAAGAAGAAAGGTTGTTTTTAAAATCTGTAAAAGCTAAATTGAAACCAAGCGGCGAAGAATCAGTGATAAGAGTATGGATGCTGTTACGAAAAATAAAAACAGCATGAATATTCCAGAAGTACTAATTCTTCAATCAGCAGCATTGAATAACACTCCTGGTGACATGATACATTACACTAACTTTCACCTTTACACTACGACAAATGCTGCTCCAACAGACATCAGTCTTCTTCTGTGTTTCCTTTTCTTATTTTCTACAAAATCTATAAATCACTCTGCCTATTTATGTTCCTGTTTATGCAGTTTAATATTATAGGGAGTATGCACCTCCTGTCACTTCATCCAGGACACATCATTGGAACTTCAAAACTTACCAAAGCTCCAGCTTCTGCAGCTGAAGCTAAATGAAGACCAGGGCTCAGCTTCTCCTCCCCATTTTTGGAATACCGTTGTTTGGCTCTACCATAGCTACAAATTGAAGAAAGAAGAATCAATTCAAAGAATTGACTGATAGACTATTTAAAGTAAAAGCAACCAATAGAAAGATGAACAAGGCAGTGGCATCTAATTCACACTTACAAGAAGAAATATAAACCCCAAGAAAGAGTGGACCCTAGAACTGCAGGAAAGAAGCCAGCATAAAGTCCCCTCAGACCCTGCAACATAAAAATATTGTGGTTATTGACGACATTCTATCCATCAATAGAGCACAACAGATGAATATCTGATAAGAAACCAATCCTCAAATGCATAGAACGATATAACAATATAGGATAAAACAGGAAGTCTGGCTGTAGATCTATTACTCCAATAGATAAAACCATGGTTTTAAAAACTAGATTAGGCCAACCAGTGCGATTGGTTGGACCATCACCTGCTAGCAAAACAGTTCTAATTTGCCTGAAAACTGTTTTTGAAGTTACACTAGATTGGACTGGTGATTTGAATGGTTGGATCAGGTAAAAACCGAGTTTGACTTGGTTAGCACCAAAAAAAAAAAAATTTTAACTTCATTTTATAAACTTGAACCCAAGACCTCATCAATCGATTTTGCCCATTTATACTATCAAACTAAATTTATTTTAATATTAAAATAATTTGAATAATATATTTAATGATAAATTATAGAAAATTGTTTTGAATATTATTTTTAAATAGTTAACTGGTTTGACCGCCGATTGAACCGGACCTCCCCCTCCACCGGGCCGACATCCGCTCTAGTTCCGAAAACATTAGACAAAACAATTCCCTATCTAGGAGATTAAATCTCATTTTCTGAACCACTCACACCAGAGGCACGGACCAAATTTGGAAACTGGTTTCACGCTTGCATTTTGCCTTAAGATGCATTAACTCTTAACATTAAATCGGTTTAAAAAAAGCAGGTAACAAGAAGTGAGATAAAATATATTATTTTCCAAATTTTACAGAAATGGTCCGACCACTAATCAAATGGTTTGACAGTCGGTTGAACTGAACTCCCCCTCCACTGGGTTGATGTCTGGTTTGGTTTCAAAAACATTGGCAAAACAATCCCCTATCAAGGAGATTAAATATCATTTTCTGCACCACTCACACTAGAGGCATGGACCAAATTTGGCACCTGGTTTCACACTTGCATTTTGCCTTAACATGCATTAATTCAGTTTTAAAAAAAAAAAAGCAAGTAACAAGAAGTGAGATAAAATCTATTATTTTCAAATTTTACAGAAATTTAGCAATCTGCCAAGATTTTTGTCTTAAAAATCAAACTCCAAGTTTTCACTGTATTTAGAAGAATACGGAATTAGATATGCATAATGCATTAGAAGATGGCTCCTGTTGAAGTTGCCTCTATCCGCACACAGACCACTTAAAGCCACGAGGCATTGTCTGCTTTGGCCTTTGTTGGCCTCACGGTTTTGTACTTAAAAGGAGCCTCAAGAGAGAAAGGGAGGGAAACAATGTGGGATTTTTGCCATCAACAGCTCCAATTCCAACCACTTTCAGTTAAAACTACAGAAGTAAGACAGTTCCTAAACTAATTCTTTCAATCATGCCAGGAAAAAGAAATTGCAGCAAACAAGGGAAACAAACCTCCAAGCGAGCAATGGTTAAAATAGCATGTGCAGTGTTCTTGTAAGTTGGAAGATTAAATACTCGACCATCGTTAACTAGAATGACATCAATCAAAGCGAATCAAAATCAACAAAAAAGAAAATAAAATAATTCCAAGCAATTAATCTTTTAGTAAATACAAAAAGTAGAGCACCTTGAAACCTAGTACGGACAACGTCAAGGGGGTGCATAGCAGCCACTGTGGCGAAGCCTGCAATAGCACCGGCTGCAGCGTTTTCCCATTGCCACTGCCCTGACTTTGACTCTGACATTTATCGACTAGGACCTTGCCCGTCGGTCCTTGCCACGCTGCTGGCTGCAACTGCAAGTCTGTAACTTAGTGTTGAATCATGCTGTGCCGTGAATTCATAAACGGTGTTTCACGGTTTAACCATCTGTTGTGAATCGATGTCGTTAAGCATGAGTGAAACCCTCTTCGGATAAATATCTGTATTGGAAAACATCACTGACTACCCTCATTTTTTTTGTTATTACTAATCGCTCCCATGTGTTAACTTTTCATGTAGTGACTGAAATTTAGTGTTCTATCACAAATGTGCATCCAATTTTTAATAATTAATTAAATATTATGCCATAATGAGATTGATTATTATTTTATTTTTAAATTAAAATCACATAATTATGTGATAATACATCATCCGAATATTCAATTAGATACTAAAAAAATAGACATTCATAATTTTATTACACTAAAAAATGATTTAAAATGAAAGTTAATATTTTATATATCATTTTAGATGGATTAAAGTAACTGTGAAGTTTACTGATATGGAGTGGCAAGAAAAAGTTTCTGCCCTCCCCATGAGACAAAGATCCCTTCGGTTTTTCATGTATCCCATTGTAAGAAAAGAATTGGACCAACTTTTACCTCTTAACCATTACCTCATTGTCAATATGAGGATATAGAGTCAAGAGTTATATCCAGAGAGGGTCTTGCAAGAGAGAATGGTTGTGGATGGAACTAAGGAGTGATTGATCAAGTGACTCGAACTTTTAGACCGTGAGAACACATGGAAAACAGTGGAGGTACTTAAAAAGCAGGAAAAGATTGTGGGGCTGACAAAATTTTAGAATATCCCAAATGATGGGGGGGAAGGCCACATGGGCTGCTGAGGGTGGAAGCTTGAGAAAACAGTTAAAAGGTGAAGTAAAAAGCGAGACATAAATGAGAGAATGGGGAAGAAAAATAGACGGTGGAAATGGTTTGGGCAGCCATTGGCGGAGGAGTTCCTAACTCTATGGATTGTCGGTTTTCTATCTTGATCGGCAAGAGAAATGTTATGTAAATATTGAGGTTTTTTGTTGTTTATATATAAAACAGCATTGAGTTATACAAATACTGGTGTTGCTGGTGTGCTACACTTTTCTGGAGAACAAATTCTGTTTGCAATGTTGGAAAGTTGTGTCACATTTCATCAGATTCTTTATAAAAGACCCTGTCACCAGAATTCGATTCTACAACAGGTGTTTCGAAGCATACAAAATTATGAATACAGCTGGGTTGAGAAAACTAAAAATCTAATTTCCGCTGCAATCTGCTTCTTCTAACTCAGAAAAATAAGTGAATCAGTTTTCATGAAAGAATGTTCTGCATTATAACAAAATCTACATTGATCTTCATCACTTGCAACATCTCAACAGAATAGATCAATAGCAGTTACTCTGACTGTAACAAGCCCTGGAGCAGCAAAGCCTTGAGCTTAACATTCTCCATGCTTCTTCCCCTTTTAGATGCAAGCTGAAAACAACAGCAAAGTAGTATGGGATTAGGAGAGTAAATTACTCCCTTCAGATTTCGTGAAACTACAAGTTCTCACCCATTGAATTCCTAAACTACAATCGCCCACCAAAAACCCAACTCCATTAGAAAAAACTAATGGCCAAAGGGCATAAGTGACATTTACTTTCCCAAAAGCTGAAAAAATAAAACTACTGATGTTTTTTTTCCCAGTGCAGTCCCTGCAGAATCACACTCAAAAAGGTGCGATTCAGGCTGCCAGCTTGCACCTTTTCAGGTGCAATCTGGTCAAAACCAAAAAGATCACACCTTGGCTGGTGCAGTCTGACCAGATCACCAGATTGTTGGTGACCGCAGTCAGGTAATATGTAATTTTAAAAAAGTAAAATAATTAACTGCAATGACAAAGTTAGTTTTTGAGTGAGAATTTCTAGTTTAGGGATTCAAGGGATAGGAACTTGTGGTTTCCCCAAACCTTGGATGGGAAATTATAATTTAATCAAGGTAAGCAAAATGCAAACCGTTACTTCACAAGTATAAGAACCAAAATCACAAAAGAAAACATGAGTCACTAAATATATAGCCTTAATGATATTACTGCATTCTAAGACTTGCGGTAGTGTTTCACCAAATTATTATCCTCCTTTCCCCAAAAAGTATTATAAGAAAATAACTACAAAAATGACAGAAAATATAAGTCTTTAATTATCTGATTGACATCACAGTCAAATATATATACATTTTTTAAAACTGCAATACTGATTGCTCTACGTGGGGCACAGACTGTAATATGTTTAACTATTCAATACTTGTGCAATCTTTTGTCAACTACCCACAACCTTCCTCTTTTAGTTTCCTACCATGCTGCAGCTCTATTCAGCAATAACAAAAGCATATGACAAATACAAATGATTACCTTTGACTTCATGACCATTAAACAAATATATAAAATACAAAAATCAGGTCTAGAATAATGGATTATGCTATCACAATTCGCTAAAATACATTCCCTTCCTGTCTTTCCTCCATTTCCCCAATAAAAAAAAAAAATTGTGTCCCCATGATAGGAACCCATGCAAACTAATCAATCCACACAACAAGCAAAAAAACCGAGCAAAAAAAATTATGAATTGAACTTAACAGAATATTGATGTGTGAATAATAGTGAAAAAAAAGAAAAAAGAGAAAATAGTTCTGGCAGCAAAGAGGTGCCCTTCCTCCCAAGGCAGAAGCCTCCCTCAAAATATTCTCACCAAAATTTCTCTCCTTTTTCCCCTCATGTTGCTGCCCTTTTTATTCTCTCATATCTTTATATCCTATCCTAATTCACACTTTATTATAATCCTTAATTACCTAAAACTAATTTAATCATAATCTTTCCTTATTCAAATATTATCATAATCTTTAATTAGAAATTCAATTCCATTATATGCATTATTATTCTAATCCAGTCACACCACTACAAGTTGCAATTTTGACTACAATGCTTTTGCTTCTCTGCCACCATCATGATGCAAAAAGAGTCAACTTTACAACATAAACAGCCACATTGGTCCTCATTAATTCTCTTGCTTGCACCAGCTTAACAGGACTTGCTTAAGATCCCTAACTAAGGAATATTTAATTGGAACTACAGGTTACTTGCCTTAAATTATAGGATCATCCCTTTCCCTCTTCCAAAAAGTCCTATTAGTTCTTGGATTAAAAGGTCCCTTTCCATCTTTTAATCAATCAGGAAAATACTAGGAGCTGGTTAAAAATTGATGATCCTTTCTACAAATATTCTGAAATGATACAAGATATTATAATCACACAGAAAAAATTGTGTTTCTAGAAAACAGTTCTCATACATTACCACATCACAGAGCTTCAAACCCTCCTCAACCTTACAGACTATATCCATTGATACGGCATATCAAAATCTTAATATAGCCTAGATTAATCTCAAATCTTCAAGTTCTAAAAGCAAATCATATCCAAAGCAAGCAACTATCTTACACAGCAGATACTGAAGAATCATCAGGTAAAACAAACTCAAAGATGCATTTGACAAACAGCTACATCCCAACCTGTTACTATTTCAATAACAGCATCTTTAATCATTCAAGCATATAGATTCCAGAGTCCATAATTGAAAAACAATTTTATACAATAGAACGAAATTTATTCACAAACTTAACACTACCTCACTCCAAGGAGACTTTGGCGCCAACCTCCTTCATTTTAGCAATAATCTTGTCGGCCTCTTCTTTCGTGACACCTTTCTTCAATAAGGTGGGAGATTTCTCCACTAAATCCTTAGCCTCCTTCAGCCCCAAATCTGTAAAACCTCTCACTTCTTTAATTACTTTAATCTTGGCAGCCGCATCAAAACCTTCAAGCTTCACATCAAAAACAGTTTTCTCCGCCTTCTCTTCAGCCTTCCCAGCGCCACCACCACCTCCTTTCGCAGCGCCCTTCACAGAGAACCCCATCCCCGGCATCATCACGAACATGTTCGGCATCTCCTTGATTCCCATTTTTTGCCGAAGCACTTCGGACAGGTCTGAGACTTCCAGGAGCGTAAGCTCCGAGAGCTCATCCACTATTGCGCACACTTTTTCGGACGGTTTCGGAGTGATTTGGAGATTAGCATTGGTAGAACAACTTCGAGGGAAAGATTTCAAATTTCGGGATAAATGTGACGAAATAAAGCGTAGGCATCTCATTTCAAGGTTTTTGAATTTAAAAATGGAGACTTTTCATATTAATATCAGATTAAGACAAGGAAGATGAGTACATTCATGGCGATGATCGAAGAAGGTGAAAAGAAGAATTACTGAAACTCGCATAAACCCTACGAAGAAGAGGATTTATTAATATTTTAATTTTATGCCCTTCAAGTTTGGATTATTTACTGAATGAGCCTGGGCCGGTCCTTCCGGTTGGGCCTTGATTTGTTCATCTATCATAATTTCATGTACAAACTAAAATAATAATATCCAATTAAAGAATTTTAAAATAAGAAAAAAAATTAATAATTATATCACTCAATCATAAATTGTCATTTGAATTAATATAAATAGATTTGTGTAATTTATTTGTATACAAAATTTTATTTTAATTAATTACTTCATTTGAAAGAAAGGTCGTTTGAATTCAGAATGATCAATTCGAGATTGAGTTGGAATTGTTCAAATTGTTAAACAGTTCAAAAAAATCACTTAAATAGAAGAGTTGTTCAAAAGAAGAAGAATCTTTAGAGGAAAAAAAATCTATTAGTAAGGTCAGATATAAATTGTACTGATCTCAAACACCGTTTTAACTTAAATTCTATTCAATTGAAAAATAGGTTGGCTTAAGTTTTTTGAAACAAAATTAAAGATAATTGAAATTTGACTTAATCCTTAAGTTCAAAATTCAAAGTTTCGCTTAAATTTATGAGTCAAATTCGTAATTTACTGATAAAACGATATTGTTTTATTTGATAATTGATGAAATAACGTCATTTTGATAATTATTTTATATGACTTGAATAAATCATAAATCAAACTCAAATTAAATTAAATTATTTATCTAATTTATGAGTTAAATCAAATTAAATTTTTTTAATTCAAATTTATCTTAATATAAAAAATAAGCTAATTATCCTTATTTTAACTCGAGTTAAACAAATTCAATTCAAACCAAATTTCGAAATTAAATCAACTTAATTTGGGTTCAATCCATGGTCACTGCCAGGCTCATATTGTTTAGCAGGGACTCCACAATATATTTGCTTTGGGAGTTAAGCGCTCAAAATCAACCAAATTCATTACATGATCAATGGCTCACCCGGTTCGTAGTTGTGTGTATTATCATTTGTATTAAGAGATATTTAAACTATTAAATCTATTGTTTGATTTATTTTTTGATACTATATTAAGACTTTCCTATTATTACGATTTAGTTAAGAAATTATAGAAACCAAACTTTAGATTATCTTAGATTATGAGATTGAGTCAGAGATGAAAGAGAAGAAAAATCTGGAAGAGTAAGAAAAAACGTTTTTATTAGAAAGTGAATAGCTACCACAATCTAAATATTTTCACCGGTTTTTATAGTCAAGGGGCATAATGACACTTTGCCCCTTGGTCATTTACAAAAACGGAAAAGCACAGAAATACTACAAATGTTCATCAAGGCACAGGCACATTACAGAAATAGCATTTTCACCCTTACATAGTAACATCCTCCCTTAAACTCAACCTTCTCTACTTTCCAACAGTACTCAACACTGCTCATAGGTACTGCAAAGATTGACACTTTTTCTCAATTTAAAGGATAGAAAGAAAAAATGGGTAATTTATTTATTTGTTAATCTGTCTGCAGCGCTTTCTGATCTCTCCCTTGGAACCGGTTAATGGAGATATATTACCCATCTTTATCATGGACTTGGCAAATTGCTCAAAGAAAAGCTCATTGTCCTTTGCATACTTCCTCACTAACTCCATGGATGCTTTATTCTTAGTTAAGAGGACCTGATCAGAGTTCAACAGACCCTTTGAAGCTAATATGTTTTTGTAGTAGGCGTTATCAAACTTCGTTGGGCTAACAAAGTCCAACACGAACAGATTCTGATCACCACCAGACCTTGGGCATCTGGGTCTCAATTGTGCAGCATATGATTGATCAAGAGTGTTGTCAGGTTGCCCGTTGCCTGATTGGTTGTACAGTCTCTGCCTGCAACTTGTGCAACGGGAATCCCCAATTGTATGACTCCTGCATCAGATGTTTGTATAAATTACTCAAAGATGGTCAGGTTTCTAGGGGTGTACATGGTCTGATTTATTGCGATATGAAAGTTTTTTTAAACCAAACAGAAAAAACTTTAAACCAAATCAAACCATCTAGATTTTAAAATAAACATCAGAAACAGTAAAATCATTTTCATTTTACGATTTGAATCGAATTATGCCCATCTTTTTGGTTTCTAGAAACCCTGATGGTTAGTTTACCAGATAAGGCTACAAGATGACTACATCAAGTCCTTGCAACTTGAACTTGGTGAGAAGTGTTTGCCATGTGCTGTTTGAGGAGGAATGTTGTTGTTAGATTAAGCTTCACTTAGTTCTGTGATAATACATCTTCCCAATATTCAATTGGATGCAAAAAAATAGATATTCATAATTTTATTACACTAAAAAATGATTTAAAATGAGAGTTAATATTTTATATATCATTTTAGATGGATTGAAGTAACTGTGAAGTTTACTGATATGGAGTGGCAAGAAAAAGTTTCTGCCCTCCCCATGAGACAAAGATCCCTTCGGTTTTTCATGTATCCCATTGTAAGAAAAGAATTGGACCAACTTTTACCTCTTAACCATTACCTCATTGTCAATATGAGGATATAGAGTCAAGAGTTATATCCAGAGAGGGTCTTGCAAGAGAGAATGGTTGTGGATGGAACTAAGGAGTGATTGATCAAGTGACTCGAACTTTTAGACCGTGAGAACACATGGAAAACAGTGGAGGTACTAAAAAGCAGGAAAAGATTGTGGGGCTGACTAAAATTTTAGAATATCCCAAATGATGGGGGGAAGGCCACATGGATTGCTGAGGGTGGAAGCTTGAGAAAACAGTTAAAAGGTGAAGTAAAAAGGGCGACATAAATGAGAGAATGGGGAAGAAAAATAGACGGTGGAAATGGTTTGGGCAGCCATTGGCGGAGGAGTTCCTAACTCTATGGATTGTCGGTTTTCTATCTTGATCGGCAAGAGAAATGTTATGTAAATATTGAGGTTTTTTGTTGTTTATATATAAAACAGCATTGAGTTATACAAATACTGGTGTTGCTGGTGTGCTACACTTTTCTGGAGAACAAATTCTGTTTGCAATGTTGGAAAGTTGTGTCACATTTCATCAGATTCTTTATAAAAGTCCCTGTCACCAGAATTCGATTCTACAACAGGTGTTTCGAAGCATACAAAATTATGAATATAGCTGGGTTGAGAAAACTAAAAATCTAATTTCCGCTGCAATCTGCTTCTTCTAACTCAGAAAAATAAGTGAATCAGTTTTCATGAAAGAATGTTCTGCATTATAACAAAATCTACATTGATCTTCATCACTTGCAACATCTCAACAGAATAGATCAATAGCAGTTACTCTGACTGTAACAAGCCCTGGAGCAGCAAAGCCTTGAGCTTAACATTCTCCATGCTTCTTCCCCTTTTAGATGCAAGCTGAAAACAACAGCAAAGTAGTATGGGATTAGGAGAGTAAATTACTCCCTTCAGATTTCGTGAAACTACAAGTTCTCACCCATTGAATTCCTAAACTACAATCGCCCACCAAAAACCCAACTCCATTAGAAAAAACTAATGGCCAAATGGCATAAGTGACATTTACTTTCCCAAAAGCTGAAAAAATAAAACTACTGATGTTTTTTTTCCCAGTGCAGTCCCTGCAGAATCACACTCAAAAAGGTGCGATTCAGGCTGCCAGCTTGCACCTTTTCAGGTGCAATCTGGTCAAAACCAAAAAGATCACACCTTGCTGGTGCAGTCTGACCAGATCACCAGATTGTTGGTGACCGCAGTCAGGTAATATGTAATTTTAAAAAAGTAAAATAATTAACTGCAATGACAAAGTTAGTTTTTGAGTGAGAATTTCTAGTTTAGGGATTCAAGGGATAGGAACTTGTGGTTTCCCCAAACCTTGGATGGGAAATTATAATTTAATCAAGGTAAGCAAAATGCAAACCGTTACTTCACAAGTATAAGAACCAAAATCACAAAAGAAAACATGAGTCACTAAATATATAGCCTTAATGATATTACTGCATTCTAAGACTTGCGGTAGTGTTTCACCAAATTATTATCCTCCTTTCCCCAAAAAGTATTATAAGAAAATAACTACAAAAATGACAGAAAATATAAGTCTTTAATTATCTGATTGACATCACAGTCAAATATATATACATTTTTTTAAACTGCAATACTGATTGCTCTACGTGGGGCACAGACTGTAATATGTTTAACTATTCAATACTTGTCCAATCTTTTGTCAACTACCCACAACCTTCCTCTTTTAGTTTCCTACCATGCTGCAGCTCTATTCAGCAATAACAAAAGCATATGACAAATACAAATGATTACCTTTGACTTCATGACCATTAAACAAATATATAAAATACAAAAATCAGGTCTAGAATAATGGATTATGCTATCACAATTCGCTAAAATACATTCCCTTCCTGTCTTTCCTCCATTTCCCCAATAAAAAAAAAAATTGTGTCCCCATGATAGGAACCCCTGCAAACTAATCAATCCACACAACAAGCAAAACAACCGAGCAAAAAAAATTATGAATTGAACTTAACAGAATATTGATGTGTGAATAATAGTGAAAAAAAAGAAAAAAGAGAAAATAGTTCTGGCAGCAAAGAGGTGCCCTTCCTCCCAAGGCAGAAGCCTCCCTCAAAATATTCTCACCAAAATTTCTCTCCTTTTTCCCCTCATGTTGCTGCCCTTTTTATTCTCTCATATCTTTATATCCTATCCTAATTCACACTTTATTATAATCCTTAATTACCTAAAACTAATTTAATCATAATCTTTCCTTATTCAAATATTATCATAATCTTTAATTAGAAATTCAATTCCATTATATGCATTATTATTCTAATCCAGTCACACCACTACAAGTTGCAATTTTGACTACAATGCTTTTGCTTCTCTGCCACCATCATGATGCAAAAAGAGTCAACTTTACAACATAAACAGCCACATTGGTCCTCATTAATTCTCTTGCTTGCACCAGCTTAACAGGACTTGCTTAAGATCCCTAACTAAGGAATATTTAATTGGAACTACAGGTTACTTGCCTTAAATTATAGGATCATCCCTTTCCCTCTTCCAAAAAGTCCTATTAGTTCTTGGATTAAAAGGTCCCTTTCCATCTTTTAATCAATCAGGAAAATACTAGGAGCTGGTTAAAAATTGATGATCCTTTCTACAAATATTCTGAAATGATACAAGATATTATAATCACACAGAAAAAATTGTGTTTCTAGAAAACAGTTCTCATACATTACCACATCACAGAGCTTCAAACCCTCCTCAACCTTACAGACTATATCCATTGATACGGCATATCAAAATCTTAATATAGCCTAGATTAATCTCAAATCTTCAAGTTCTAAAAGCAAATCATATCCAAAGCAAGCAACTATCTTACACAGCAGATACTGAAGAATCATCAGGTAAAACAAACTCAAAGATGCATTTGACAAACAGCTACATCCCAACCTGTTACTATTTCAATAACAGCATCTTTAATCATTCAAGCATATAGATTCCAGAGTCCATAATTGAAAAACAATTTTATACAATAGAACGAAATTTATTCACAAACTTAACACTACCTCACTCCAAGGAGACTTTGGCGCCAACCTCCTTCATTTTAGCAATAATCTTGTCGGCCTCTTCTTTCGTGACACCTTTCTTCAATAAGGTGGGAGATTTCTCCACTAAATCCTTAGCCTCCTTCAGCCCCAAATCTGTAAAACCTCTCACTTCTTTAATTACTTTAATCTTGGCAGCCGCATCAAAACCTTCAAGCTTCACATCAAAAACAGTTTTCTCCGCCTTCTCCTCAGCCTTCCCAGCGCCACCACCACCTCCTTTCGCAGCGCCCTTCACAGAGAACCCCATCCCCGGCATCATCACGAACATGTTCGGCATCTCCTTGATTCCCATTTTTTGCCGAAGCACTTCGGACAGGTCTGAGACTTCCAGGAGCGTAAGCTCCGAGAGCTCATCCACTATTGCGCACACTTTTTCGGACGGTTTCGGAGTGATTTGGAGATTAGCATTGGTAGAACAACTTCGAGGGAAAGATTTCAAATTTCGGGATAAATGTGACGAAATAAAGCGTAGGCATCTCATTTCAAGGTTTTTGAATTTAAAAATGGAGACTTTTCATATTAATATCAGATTAAGACAAGGAAGATGAGTACATTCATGGCGATGATCGAAGAAGGTGAAAATAAGAATTACTGAAACTCGCATAAACCCTACGAAGAAGAGGATTTATTAATATTTTAATTTTATGCCCTTCAAGTTTGGATTATTTACTGTATGAGCCTGGGCCGGTCCTTCCGGTTGGGCCTTGATTTGTTCATCTATCATAATTTCATGTACAAACTAAAATAATAATATCCAATTAAGGAATTTTAAAATAAGAAAAAAAATTAATAATTATATAACTCAATCATAAATTGTCATTTGAATTAATATAAATAGGTTTGTGTAATTTATTTGTATACAAAATTTTATTTTAATTAATTACTTCATTTGAAAGAAAGGTCGTTTGAATTCAGAATGATCAATTCGAGATTGAGTTAGAATTGTTCAAATTGTTAAACAGTTCAAAAAAATCACTTAAGTAGAAGAGTTGTTCAAAAGAAGAAGAATCTTTAGAGGAAAAAAAATCTATTAGTAAGGTCAGATATAAATTGTACTGATCTCAAACACCGTTTTGACTTAAATTCTATTCAATTGAAAAATAGGTTGGCTTAAGTTTTTTGAAACAAAATTAAAGATAATTGAAATTTGACTTAATCCTTAAGTTCAAAATTCAAAGTTTCGCTTAAATTTATGAGTCAAATTCGTAATTTACTGATAAAACGATATTGTTTTATTTGATAATTGATGAAATAACGTCATTTTGATAATTATTTTATATGACTTGAATAAATCATAAATCAAACTCAAATTAAATTAAATTATTTATCTAATTTATGAGTTAAATCAAATTAAATTTTTTTAATTCAAATTTATCTTAATATAAAAAATAAGCTAATTATCCTTATTTTAACTCGAGTTAAACAAATTCAATTCAAACCAAATTTCGAAATTAAATCAACTTAATTTGGGTTCAATCCATGGTCACTGCCAGGCTCATATTGTTTAGCAGGGACTCCACAATATATTTGCTTTGGGAGTTAAGCGCTCAAAATCAACCAAATTCATTACATGATCAATGGCTCACCCGGTTCGTAGTTGTGTGTATTATCACTTGTATTCAGAGATATTTAAACTATTAAATCCATTGTTTGATTTATTTTTGATACTATATTAAGACTTTCCTATTATTACGATTTAGTTAAGAAATTATAGAAACCAAACCTTAGATTATGAGATTAAGTCAGAGATGAAAGTGGAGAAAAATCTGGAAGAATAAGAAAAAACGTTTTTATTCGAAAATGAATAGCCCAACCACAATCTAAATATTTTCACCGGTTTTTATGGTCAAGGGGCACAATGACACTTTGCCCCTTGGTCATTTACAAAAGAACGGAAAAGCACAGAAATACTACAAATGTCCATCAAGGCACATGTACATTACAGAAATAGCATTTTCACCCTTACATAGTAACATCCTCCCTTAAACTCAACCTTCTCTACTTTCCAACAGTACTCAACACTGCTCATAGGTACTGCAAAGATTGACACTTTTCTCAATTTAAAGGATAGAAAGAAAAAATGGGTAATTTATTTATTTGTTAATCTGTCTGCAGCGCTTTCTGATCTCTCCCTTGGAACCGGTTAATGGAGATATATTACCCATCTTTATCATGGACTTGGCAAATTGCTCAAAGAAAAGCTCATTGTCCTTTGCATACTTCCTCACTAACTCCATGGATGCTTTATTCTTAGTTAAGAGGACCTGATCAGAGTTCAACAGACCCTTTGAAGCTAATATGTTTTTGTAGTAGGCGTTATCAAACTTCGTTGGGCTAACAAAGTCCAACACGAACAGATTCTGATCACCACCAGACCTTGGGCATCTGGGTCTCAATTGTGCAGCATATGATTGATCAAGAGTGTTGTCAGGTTGCCCGTTGCCTGATTGGTTGTACAGTCTCTGCCTGAAACTTGTGCAACGGGAATCCCCAATTGTATGACTCCCTGCATCAAATGTTTGTATAAATTACTCAAAGATGGTCAGGTTTCTAGGGGTGTACATGGTCTGATTTATTGCGATATGAAAGTTTTTTTAAACCAAACAGAAAAAACTTTAAACCAAATCAAACCATTTTAGATTTTAAAATAAACTATAAGAAACAGTAAAATTATGTGATGCAGTCTCATTTTACGATTTGAATCGAATTATGCACATCTTTTTGGTTTCTAGAAACCCTGATGGTTAGTTTACCAGATAAGGCTACAAGATCGACTACATCAAGTCCTTGCAACTTGAACTTGGTGAGAAGTGTTTGGAATGTGCTGTTTGGAGGAGGAATGTTGTTGTTAGAGCCACTCAAGCTTGCACTTCTGGAGTCTCTTCTTCCCAGTGGAACTTCCCAGCTAGGTCCACCAGTCTGAACATGCAAAACTGGTAAGCTTTGGCCATATTGCAAGGCCAGTTTGGCTGAGTAACAAGGCTCAAACATTAAGACTTACCAACACAGTAGAATCTCTAGCAGCTAGAGCCAAAATGTCAGCACAGGATACTGTCTGAGGACATTCCTTCTCTAGAGCAGATTTGATTCCATCAAGGACTTCAAATCCCCTGGCTGAATTCCTGTTAGGATTGGACCTTTTCTCACTTGTTATGGTGCCACTGCTATCCAACAATAATGATGCATCACACCCCTGTAAAACTTAACAAAGTTTGATGAAGCTGCGCAATATTTATGGATGAAATTAAGAAAATGGAATTTCTGGGAAGTAGCAGACCTTGACGAAGCAGTCATGGAAATGAAGCCTGAGCAAAGAAGCAGCCATGCGGGTTTCTTTTGCAACAGCCTTGGCCACAACGGACTTCACTATCGCTTGAGCTCTGGGACATGAGTGATCATAAAACTGCGGGTAAAGGAAACCACTGGAAGCCTTGCCACTGACGGCAATTAGAGAAAAGGCAATGAGGAAGCTCATGAAGTGAACCATTGATTGTGTGTTTTTTGTGTCTTTTACTTTCAAGACACAGAAAACTATAGACAAAAAATTGAAGTGTCAGAAGATTTAAGAAGTTGTTATGGTAAGAGCTAAGATGGCATGCATATTTATACAGGAGGGACAGTAGAGAAAAGAAGAAAGAGGGAAAGAAAAAGTTGGAATTGGTAATTAATCAGCAGTTTCACATCAATTACAAGCAACCGATCGGTGTATGTTGGTAGCTTTGTATCCTTGTAGGCTAACAAACCCACCATGGCAGACAGTTGGCATACATGTCGTCTTCAGCCAATTACTGTGAAGTTGACTTTTGAAGGTGATTTCCTTGGTTAATTAAGGTACGTAATTCTAAGTTCTGTGTAAGACAAATTACTACAATAACAATTAGAATTTGTTATATAGTTCTGTAATCCACTATAATGACATTGATTGAGACTGCATTTGGATTGGAAAAGTTTTTAATGTGATTCAATTAAAAAAAAAAAAGAGGCAATATTATATTTATCTCTAGTAGCAGATAAGATTCAGCTTAGATTGCCTAAATCATAGATGTATTTC
This sequence comes from Mangifera indica, assembly GCF_011075055.1. Lineage (NCBI taxonomy): Eukaryota > Viridiplantae > Streptophyta > Magnoliopsida > Sapindales > Anacardiaceae > Mangifera > Mangifera indica. Next base: position 1,164,396 of record NC_058152.1, read on the forward strand.
TTTTAAGCTAGATTCACTAATTCTGTATAAGCCCTTCATATTTATAAGGCGAAAAGTTAAAGTTACATATCAAATATTTTATCTAAGCACTCAGAATCCAAATGAGTGTAGATTTTTAATTATATTATAATTATACCAATAATAAGATAATTGCATTAGTAATATGATCAGGTTTAATACAAGAGGGTTGTTTTCTCTAGACACGAGACAAAGTAGGAAAAAAATCTCATAAATACTGAAAAGATATTCTATGATGGGCAGTTCTAGCTTTTCATTGTCTCCGGTTTATAAAACATCTATTTGTGTTTTTGGACAATTAGAGAATATATGATGTGTTTAGTTGTTATTTCTATGGTTTGCCATTGAATTATGACATCCTCAGTGTTGGGCTTCGATCAATGAGAAATTTATTTTATGGTATAAAATTAACTTTTGAGATTAAACCATTTTCAGGGTTTTGCCGGATAGTTTATGTAAGGTTCGAAGGAGTTCATATTAATTAGCCAAGTTTTACTTGTCTCTTTGCTTATTTACGTGAAGACAGAGGCAGATTAGCCTTGCGTGCAATCCTGAGACTCCTAATATTTTTTTAGCTTGAAGGAAATAATTTTTACATCAGAGAAGGCATATGATTAACTTGAATATGACTTACAAGCATAACTTACCCACAGCAGAAGATTTATTATTTTGAATATATTCATCATTGAAAGGTGTTACGTTTTTCAACTTAGAAATTATTGATGATGGAGAAAGCAGAAATCAATGCTGTTGTTCTCAATCAAGAAGGAATTGAAGATGCTATAAACTACGACCATTGTTGACTAGTGGTTAAGCTGAGTCTCCTTTTTTAATGCATTAAAGAACAAATAAACACAAATACTAAAGTCGATACACAAGTATTTATATGAAAAACCTAAGATTGGAAAAAATCACGAGTAGGTGAGAGAGAAATTTTGCCATAAGAAAGAAGATTATAAAATGAAGAAGATATCTGGGTGTTAGCTCTTCAACCTAACTCGCTTGACATGTGTATTTTGTTTGTTATATCACTTTAGTAGAATTAGTCATTCTCATTATATGTGAAAAGATTTATATCACAGTAAAAAAAAACCTTTCACCCATGTGAGATTAGAGTTGGGCTACAAGATTAGGAGTCTAATCCTTCTATGTCTCTTCAAAAATTCACCTTTTCAATTCGCATACCTTAAATTCGAATAACTTCTTTTGGAATTCAAAAAATGACTGTACACTATGCTGACTAGTGCCAACTATCTTCCATTACTGAATGAAATGTTAATAAAATAAAATTACTTGACCTTGAAGAAGCCTCGAGATTGGTCAACCTTGTACTGTTTTGATATGTTGAGTCTTCTAGATGAAGACAAGTCTACTGGAGGCCAAAGTTGGAGGAGACTCACCTGCTCTGTGGAAAAACCGACGAGCTCAAGCTTTGTTTGCTTAAAATAGCCAGCGCCTTCAAAGACTTACTGTGTGAAAGCTATCATAATTAATGCTGCCTACAATCTTTACATTGGCTTTTAGAAATGTTCAGTGTCTTTCTCAGCACTAAAGCTTCAAGAAGACCATTTTCCAGAATGTTGCTAACGCTCTTCTGTTTCTTCCCTTATTAACATTTTCTTATTTTGCACACAATCAATTCGGTTACTTTTTTAATCGTTCATGGGAGTCAGTGATTGACGGGATGACTAATATTGAAAGTAAAGTTACTAATATCCACCCACGATTTGGTGGAATCCCGGTTTCATCCATTGAGTTTCTAAATTATAAATTTTCATCCAAAATCTAATTCTAATAAATGAAAAAATTAACAATCAAAAGAGTATAAACATCATTTTTTCCTCTCAGAATCTTGAAGAAAAAAAAAGTTGTTAGTTGAAATCATTATTCAAAATATATAATTTGATTATAATCGTATCAAATCAGTGTAATTCAATAAACTCACTTTTTTTTATTAAAAATTTGCCCAAATCACACCTACCGAGGTGCAATTATGGTTGTGGACTCACACTTGGATAGAAATTTCGATTGCCTCGATGCACCTAAAAAGGTGCGATTTGACATGATTTTGGCTATAAATTATCAATGATTGAGGCCAGGAGCAATATAATAATATCATAAAACAAACGTAAATAGTTAGCGATAATATGGGCATTTTTAATCTAACGTTGTGCCGACACATTTTGATTTAAACAAAATTAGATTTTAGGTTTATAGTTTAAATTAAGTAGGTGAAATCGAGGGTGAATTTTAGTTAAATCAAGTTTGAACAAAGGTTCAAGCTCAGTTCAAATCCAAAAATCTAATTTGCTCTATCTAATAATAAATTATCAAAAAAATAAAAATTATTGAAAATAAAAAAAAACTAGTAAAGATACGTTTATTATAATTGTCAATAAAAAGTTATAAAAAAATTGATATACTAATGATTTTTTTAAAGATATTCGAGTTTAAATTTGTTTAAATTGAATATCAAATTAAGTTTGAATTGATTTAATTTGGATCCAATCCGAATAAAAACCTTGAATAGAAAATTATAATTTAGTTTTAAAATCACAATCTCAACTAGCTTTTACCTGTTTAAAATTTAATGTGGATGGAGGAAGAATCTAATCTGATCTGACCTAAAGTAGGGTATGGGAATATTAGATTAATCTAATTGAATCCATAAGATGATAAAGAAAATAATAAGTTATTGCTAGGGTTGGGTAACTACTGCCTTTAGTTTCCAAAATCTAATCCGTGAAATGCAAGGGACTTGCTTTGCACTACGCATGCTGTCTCAATTTTATTAAGAGAAGAATATAATTAGCATATGCTCCAACTTTTGGCTGTTCACACAGCAACCCAATTTGACCGTTCTATTATTTTATATGGCACCATTGGATTGGATTGGATTGGATTAGATGTAGCCATCATTCTTATTAAACAAATTAACGTGACAGTTGGAAAATTACTTGTTATCCGATTTCTTTTGTCAGGTTAACTTTGCTTGGAAGTGTTGTTTTGTTTGTAAATGTGATTTGCATGGGCAACTCAATGTCAATCAAGGTAAAATCGATAGATTCATGTGAACCATGTATACTTTTTCTATAGTTCTAGACGCTGATTTCGCCGACAATTACTCATCAGGAATAAGAAGCTACTTGGTTAATTTTTTTAATTAATTGGTCTAAGATCGTTATCTGATTCAAACAAGTTAAATTTATACATAATTAATTTTAGTTGATCAAACTTTAAGTTAGTTTACAATCGACTCTAATATTGAAATTTAACTCATTAGTAATTTTTTTTTTTTTTACAGTTGATTCTTCTTCTTCTTTTCCGATTATTACTACTTATCAATTAATCAAACTTGAGCCAATCATTTTAGTTTCGAGTCAAACTTAAATTAATCATTCTAAATTTGAGTCAAGTTCAAACTACTTTTTGTTTATACTTAATTCAACTTAAATTTATCTTCTATAAATATAGCATACTATTGTATTTTCAAAGTTTAGAAGTGTATTCAATGAAGAAACTCGACACAAGACACCTCCTAGAGTCAGCTGAAAGCTATAACTTTCAGCAGTTTGCTGCCAAAGGTTAATGCGAAATGAATTTTAAAAACAAGATAGAAGAATGATTAAAAAAAGCTTTATAAACCCTTTATATATATACGTATACATGTGAAATCAGGCTCATACATGAAAAGTTACTTTTCAAGAGTTAACAAAACTGTTCATTTTGCAATTTTTTGGTTCTATGTCAATTCGCTGAGACCTTAAAATTTGCAAGGTAAATATATCTAAATTGACCCGTAATTTCTTTCATTTGATCTCCATGTTGCTTTAGCAGAAGCAGGCGACCGTTCCCAGGAGGTCTGATTCGGAAAGGATCTGTTAAGGCCTTCTGGCTGTGAGTACCTTTGACCTGCTCCACTCACCTATTATGGCATTCCAAAATTCAAACAAAAGTGTTAGATTGCACTTGAGATAGCAAATCGTATTCCAACTGGAGAAGTCAGAATAGGCACTTGGGTGAAACTGATTAAATGAGCTGCCCGGCTTAGCGATGTCCTTTTAACATGGACAAGTTAGGGTCCTCCGGGAGCTTAAAATGATCATATAATAATTTGATTAAAAAATAAACGACTACCATCTTATCAAGTACATTTGAGTTGAGTGATTTGGGTACTTACTGTTACCTTATCCCAAAGTAAAAATCAATCAATCAGATGCTGACATATCATCATTAATACTTAAATTAGTATTCATTATAAGTGCACAAAGTTTTATAGTCTCTCAAATCAGCTGTAGGTGTTGAAAATATCATATTTGGTCATATTAGTTTGTCCAAACAGATCTGTAACTCTCAAATCTAATTAATGTCAGATCAGCCAAAAAATAATTACTTACAGTTTCTAAACATGCAGAAAGTATTGTCATGCCTGGCAATGCATCAATCCCACGCTGCATACAATCAAATTTAGGTAGATAAGTGGACATAAATGTTTATACACTATAATATATAGATAAATAATCAAAAAGAATAGAGGAGAGGGAAAGAGAGAGAGAGAATTTGAAACACTTACCAGTTGCCCTGTTCGTGTCTTGTAAATGAAACCTCCACAACAGAATATGGCTGATGAGACGATGATTCTGCTCCGAACATTCATCCAATTTCAAAATTAAAAAATCATTGAATTAAAAACAATATTGCATTCAAATATAAGTTGTAAAGGAAAATTTATTCGAAGATGATAACACATGAATTAAGTTAAATAATTCCTCGAGTTCAAATCTTAACAACCAGAGAAATTTAGATACATCAGGGTTTACTTTTAAGTTCAATAAATAGAACTCAATGCCATCCTTAACAAATATGAAACTCTGAAAGCCTGTATAATGAACTAGTTAAGGTATACTTTTATCTTTATTACTAGTAAAGAGACCATATGACAGTTTTCAACCAGGAATTGATAACTTTACATCCCAAAAGTCACATATTGGTCATTTCCTAGTTACTACATTATCTCCTGTTAACATTTCACAAAGCTCTGTCCTTCCCTACTTATAATTTGGCAATCTATGTGCTGGCAAACAGAGTGACAAATCAGGTAGACCACACTGCAAATGCTTTAGATGTTTGCATCATGTGGCAATTATTTCATTTTGAATAATCTGACACATGCTCTTAATTCTTCTGAAAAACAACATGAATGAGAATTGCCATACATGCAAGATATCACCCCAAAAATAGCCCATCCTCGCATAGGATCCACTTCCTTATCCTGCCTATATTCTGCAAAGTTACAATAAGGTAGAGCTCAATCAAATTAGAAAATAACATGAAAAATCCCGAAACTTAAGTTCAAGGCAACAACACATGGTTTGTTACTAACACCTAACCTAACAAGTGTTTTTCTCTCTACCATCTTTTCTGATTGCTTATTTATAGAAATATCCTTCTGCAATACAATTCAGGAAAATGTCTGACGATATTTAGGAACTTGTTCAGGTTCAGCAGATTTTTAGGGAGACTTTACAAATATATATATAAGGGTGAGTTAAAGAACAAACAGAAATACAGAATCACATAACTGCAAAGGAAAGTGACATCCAAGAACAAAGAATCTTACTGTTCACACAGTGTGCCAGCAGGATGAGCAGAATGAGAGAAAGCAACTTAGCTCAGTAAATCAAATATAAACTTACCACACATTTTTGTAAGAAAAAATTGAACAGGGTCATAGCCCTTGACTGGTATGGTGATATTAACTTCATACAGACTATCACGAGCCCTCTCACCTACAAAAGTTAAAAGTGAAATTCAAAACATGATAGATTAAGAGGCATATCAATATCATATCAAGCAGCAACACCCCTACATCTCCAATTCACAATCAATAATGTGGGTGACAAAGTTGTAGCAGGGCTCCCCATTGCCCCTGAGCCGGATAAGCTGACCTTGAGACCCTTCTCTGGAAAAACCTGGGAACAAACACAAATAAACAGAGATAGAAAGATTATGCAATTTATTCAGTGTAAAAACTTCACATCCCCTAGACAAAGAGGAAATAGGATACCTCAAAATAAGGTTTTCCCACCACAGTGGAAACAGAAGCAATAGCAGTCATATATAGGGCCACATGAGTCTGTTCGGTCTTAAAGCTGCTTGGTGAGATATCAATATAAAATAAATTTCAGTCAAAGAATAAAATAAAGACAATAATCTTAATACAGATCACATACCTGAAATCATGGCGAGCCTTTTCAAAACCCGGTTGAGTCATGCCATCATAAACCTTCAAAAGTTCAAGTAATTCTTTCATTAAAAAGGAAAAAATTCCTCTTCTCTATACAAACTAACATATGTAAATGAAGTTTATATGATATCTTACAATTTCCCATGATCGTGGATGAAAACCAACCGTGAAGCCCTTAAATACCCGGGGACCTGGTTTCTCACATGGAATTGCAAGTTCAACAAATACTCTGCAACAGTGGAAATAAGAAACATTTAAACAAGTTAAAATACTGGACTTTCCAATTACTTGGAAAATAAATAACAAATAATTCAGCACTATTCTCAAAATCATAGAAGAATCTTTATCATCTAAATCCATAGATTCTGTGACTAGCATTCCTTTTGCTTTTCCTAGTTTCTCCCTAAAAGCAACAATTCTTGTCAAACATAGTTTCCGTTATATTTCAGAACCAAGAACTATAGCATTTCAAACCACTCCACTGCTACAAAGCCTAGAAATAAATCATATTAATCTCTATGTAATGTCAATACCATTACTCAACTATACTAAAAGTCCAAGAAGATATATGAAACATATTAATTTATTAAGTTGAAAAAAGTCAAAACCATCTCGTGCCCCACATTTTTCATTTTCTAAAGTAGACAATCCAAATTCTAAGGAAGAAAAAACCCATGTTGTCAAATGCATAGCTTGAGGCCCATCTATGTAACAGCACTTACAAAAATTTATTATGAAGTTTTTATTTTCTGTGAAGCTCTCAAAATTAAATATAAACAGAATCTCTATTTCCTTACTAATGCATCTTCGGCATATAACTCCAAATTCCAACATTGATATCACAGAAGTAATAAATTCATTTATATAATCTATGAATTGAAATCTAAATTCTAAAATCTAAAAAAAAAATGGATTTAATATAAGATAATTTGTTGCAAAGAAGACCTGCAATTTGACTCATAAGTAACGTTGCAAATGCATCCAAGTCCACCTGAGATAAAGAAAAAAAGATAACAACATAGGCCTTAAGTTGCTTCAACTAACAAAGATACCAAAGACATGAGAAGTTAGAATATTGTGAAAATGCAACGAAACAGTTTTCAGCTTAAAAGAAAATTTGAAAAAAAATCAGCAGGGTCTAGGTTAAACAAAAGGATTTGTTAGCATTTGTCTAGATAATGCAAGACCCGCCAAAGAATCAAGAAAAGAAAATTTAAGAAATTTATATTTGCAGATTTCAATCTTCTAATTTCATATAATCAGATTCCTTGTTAGAAGTCCCATCTCTTTGCCAGCCCCCAACCAATGAAGACAGAATGGCTATGTCTCAAGTTTAAATTTGAAAGTTCAACAATGAAAATGATGCTTTGTTCAGAACATGAGAAGCCAAAAAAAGTATAGGTTAGCTATGGTAAACTAGATATGCCGCATTCTCCTTCAATTTATTTGAATTTTTTCATAGTTTTTTTTTTATTTTATTTTAACAAGTTGAAAGATGTAGTATAACCTTTTTTTGAGATATTTTCTTCCCAGTTGTTGCAAAACTTACCATATTTCCTTAATACACTATTTAATTGCTCCAAAAAATGGAAGATAGAGCTCAGTGATATCAATGTGAAATTCACAAGATGTCAAACTGTCACAGAACGGTGGCATCTGGTCATATACAGGCCAGAAAGTGCGAGCCACCAGCCCCAAAATATCAGGAAAAAGAAGAACACAGAGAAGTAGATTTCATTATACATTTTAACCTTTTAAATAATACTTTTTATACCACTTTTGGTTCACATGCCCCCGCAGTTATTTCATTTTTCATACCATGACCCCTGTAAACGAAAATTTCTAGCCCTGCCAATTGTCATATCAACTCCATGCACATTTGAAACTCAAAATGAAGATCTACCAACCTTCACATTGTCCATTTAAACAATTCCCGCAAATAATATTTACCTGAAAGTACATACCAAAAGGTACAACAATTGCATATGTTAGAACAATGATGTACAACAAAAAATGTCATAAACTTTATTGAATTTGAAGAAACAATAGAGCTATGTGATTCCTACAATTCCTAACAACAAACCTGAGCCGTACGTCCCATCTTGTCATAACTTGACTCACAATTCAAAAGGTCACCACCGTAAAACCCCTAGAAACACAAGGAAATTTAAATATATTACACTTCACAAATCTCATATTATGTAGGACTTCGAAAATTTTTAATTTTACAGACAAAACATAGATATGTCCAAATTTTAGTTTAGAGTTTGGCAATAACTTGAAACTCTCTGATATACCACAGTGGGCAGAGAAATCAAAAATCTTGAATTCCCAGGGACTTAGGGAATGAATTTCCAGTGTTGTGCGGAAATCAAATGAGAGATGGACGGAAGAGAAGAGGGACAATTTGAAACTAGTTGTAAAGACAATTTTTTTTCACACAAATTCATATAGGGGTGTCTGTGTGTGAACACAAAATAACTGCAAAAAACTTGTAGATTGAACCTTTTAATAATAGGAATAATCATTTAATTCCATCATTAATGATTTCATTGTTAGCAATCAGTTTCTTGCACTTCAGGTAGCATACTAATGCAGTCTGCATGCTTAGCTATCATACTCATGAGATTCTGGATATTAACTCCTTTCTTGAATTGGAGGAATAATGGATCTCAAATGCACTAAGAGAATTGCAATTTACCCAAAGAGCCTCTACTTTCTGTTTTACAAATGAAAAACTAGCCAAACCTATCTTCCTCTATAGAATATTCTTTCACTTTTGACTTTTTCTCTTCTTCAATGAATTTAAAATACTTCTTGTTAGTATTTTCAGTCTTAGATCTTATCAAGATGTTACTGATCCCCACCAACACAACCAGAGAGAAAGCCTTTAACGATCAGGGCATTTCTACCAACAACACAATGGGAAATCAAACTGCACTAAAAAGGTCAACTACTTATGAATAATACTAAGCACAAAAATTGTGTCTGATGAGAGCTTACCTGAACAAAGTCAACATGGCCTGAACCAGCAACAAAATGGTTGAACTTATTAAATCGGCCAAAAGCTATGTATCCCTGCAAAATTCTGAGCATGTTAACACAATGTAAATTATTTTTACATAACTTGAGTGTATGTACAATGCAAACAGAGAACTGAAATTATTTTTGAACACATAGAAACTTAATAGAACAAACAGCTTTAAAGTAATTTAGTAGAGATCAAAATGCTGAAATTCTTAAACATAAATAAATCATTATCAATGAACAAAAACTGCAGAACGCTAAATTCTCTCACCATGAAGACAATACCCACTGCAATCAAAATAATCCCATTCAACAATTTTTTGCTATATTGAGCATCTAGTAATGCTCTCATCAAACATCGATAAAAATCCTTTGCCACATAATAGCAATGTCAGATCTAACATAAACAATTATCTTCACCATTATGATGGAAATAGACAAGAAAAAGACTCAAATATACATTTTCAATTACTCATTAGTATATATAACAGTTTTTATTTATAACTTGTGGATACTGAATCTGAGTTCTGGCTTTATGGTCAAATTGACAAAATTTTCTGAAAAACATTGCCTGCGTGCGTACTCTACTCATAGGTATATTGTTTAGCTTCACATGGTCCTACGACAATTTTTCTTCTTTAAAAGAGGATGAGAGTGATAGAGAAACAGAGAGAACTTCTCTACAGAAACAAAATGGAAAGAGGGAAGATATGGCGAGAGACCTCCCAACATTGGCTCCGTTGCACAAGTGGTCAACTTCTTGAGACTTCTATGCTTAAAGCAAAAGGTTGATGAAACCAATAAAATGCAAACGCAGTTGCTCCCATATAGTTTATCAGTTTCCAAGCACCAATTAGTGTAGAAAAAATAAAACAGTGAGGCTATGCCATGCATGCCTCAAGTTGCAGAAAAAGAACTATAAAAAGCCTAGAAATACTTTCCCAGCAATTGTACTTATCATCCTTTCCCAATTAAATGGTGGTGTCAACTACACAATTGATATAATGAAAGTAATCTATGCCAAATAAGCATAGTTAATTAAAAGCAAGGAAGAAAAAGCAGAATAGCTTAGCACTTGAGAATATGGTGTTCAAGACTACCGCTTGTGATCTAGTCTCTACATCTTTGCAAAATCGAACCACCAAATCAACACCCTGTAGCATAAGAAACTTAAGATTTATTACTCTCTTGACACTCAGCACTTATTTAAAAATAATATATGCTCATAATTGTTATAAAAGTTAGGTGAAAACATTACATTGTCTTCATACTCGAAATAATGTCCGATCCAGCTACTCTGATTGACAACTTAAGTGAAACAACCTCAGCAAACATTTAACCGAAATTTAAATGAAGCATACAATAAACTAACAACGGATGAATTTCAAGATGCTTGGCTTTGACATTTTAAAGTAATTTAGGATACAAAATCAACAATGCGACTGGAATTATCGAAAGCGTAGCAATTGGATCTCGGCACTGCAACTGCAACTGCTCCGAGTCCCTTTATACCAACAGCTGAACGAAAACAAGTAATCATAAACACAATCACAAGGCAGGCAGCATGAAAATGGTGAAAAAGCAGTCATACCTGTGAGTATTACCAATAAGTAATTCACTAAACGCACTTTTAAAAAGCATTTCACAGTCGGCGTCGCTTTCGCTTTCGCTTCCATGGATAAAATTTCAACTTAAAATTTCAATAATATGCGAAACCTTTCTTCGCTGAAGCTGGACTGCGGGAGGGCAGATCAAACAAATTGCTAGAAATACATTAATGACCTAATTACCCTCACAAGCAGCGTGAGCGAAGGAGACTAAACAAGATTTTGTTTTCGGCCAACCCAGCCAAGGTTTAGTGAATAAAATTTACACCCACTAAAATTTAAAAACTTAAAGACCTACCCATCTATTAAAATAATTGTCAATTAACTAAAAGTATTTTCAAAAATTAAAAATTATCATACTTTTTCTCTTAAATTTAAAAACCTAATAATTTTCTTCCACATAAGATTTGAAAATCACTATTTTCCTAAGGCTTTTTCTCCTCTTTGATGACCACATCTCCTTTTCGCCCATCGACATTTTCTCTCTCTCCTGGTTTTTCTCTTCTTTTGGTCTCTTATATCGTTGTTCCTTACCTCCTTTGTTGTTGACAAAGACAAAAGACGATTAGAGAGATTGGAGGGAGAGGGAAGTTGAGAGAGAGAGAAAACACCAATAGCCAAAGAGAAGATATAGTTGCTGAAGAGGGGAGAACAAACTTAAAGGGGAAATGGTAACTTTTCAAACCTTGGGTAGAAGAAAATTGTTAGATTTTTAAACCTATGGCACAAATGTGATAATTTTTTAAATATTTTTAGTTAAATAATAATTTTACCTTTCACTTTAACAATAAATTTTAACATATAGGTGGATATTTAGGTTTGTGAATGTTAATAAGTAAGAATTTGTCTTTTACTAAAATTTGGGTGGAAAATAATCTTTTCACCTTTGTTTTTTAATTTAAAATTTTATTTAAGTTGGTTATCATTTTTAAGTCTAGTTTAAAATTATCATTTTTGAAAATAGGTGAAATTCTGGGTATAATTATATTAATTAAATTTTTAAATTTGATTATGATGGATGCCTTCTTATATCATAGGCAAAGACTTATTCTCACCCAAAGTTTGATGTATTAGCAAAGACTTATTATTAGTCTATAATTAATTCAAATTTGATGAAAAATTATTATATTTTTAAATTAAGGAGAGAAAATGATATAAACTTTTATTTTTTAAAATATTATTATTAAACAATGATATTACTTTTACCCTAACTAAACATTTTAATAGAAATTAGTTCATAGGTGAGATTTTATGTTTTTGAAAATTATTGAATGTGAATTTGGATTTACACAATACCTTGGTAGGCATAAGTCTTTTGGCCTTTTATTTTTAATTTTAAAACAATATCACATCATTGTAAAAAGATCTTTTCCATTCTTTTACCTTGGTTTGATATGATTTGCTAAATATATAAATTATTAAAATATTTATTAAAAATCAAATTATTAAAGATTATTGTGTCTTCTAAAATTAAAGCTAATCAGCAAACAATTAATATTAAAAATGTCTATTAGGTTGATTTTGAATTATAATAGAATTACTGTTAAACATGTGATAACGTGACATATATTCATTGCTGACGTGGTAACTCATTTCCTTATTTCAAACATAATTTGTCAAATTAACACTACCTAAGTAAGTCTCTCCATATATGCATGTGGGCGCTATTCCGACATTGTAAACACACATTCTCTCATATCTCTTTTTTGGCATTCAAAAATCATTCTTTTATTTTCAAGATCATGAGAGTTTGCCTTTTTGAGATCCCAAGTTTGTTGCGATATCTCTTTCTCCACTAAAGTTGTTGTTGTTATTATTTGAGATTTATTTATAGAATAGATAAACTGATGTGTTGTGATCAGTTAAAGAGATAAAAATTAGAGATTGAATTTATTAATATGAGAAATATCAATATTACTTTTTACGGTTTTGATTACTTGTTACCTAGATTTAGTTTTATTTTTTGGGTAGGGTTAAAGTTTTTTTTCTATTTCTTACTTGGGATGGGAGCATCAAATGAAATTTAGTTGAGTCTTCGGGTATATCAAAACAATCGTTTATGAGAGTTTTGAGAGTTTATAACACTCTAATTTTTTTTTAATTTCTCATATCTCATTTTTTGAGGTCAAAAATCTTTTTCCTATTTTCAAAATTATGAGAATTCATAACACTATCATTTTTTTGTTTCAAAAAAAAAAAAAAGCCCTCTCTTCTGTTAAGACTGTTTGGTTAGTTTAAATGATTTTAATACCCTCATCCTTCCCATACAGATTAAGCCCACTTAACATGCATAACGATTGATATGCGGTGGGCCCAACTGGGGATGCTGGGTTTGGGATATTAATGCTTTTTATCTTTGATTTGGATTTTTTTTTAATGTTCATTCTTCGGTTTTTCAAATGATATGTGGTGGACTTGATACATATAGGAAGTGAAATTATGCCCGTTATAAGATTTAAAAAAAAAAAAGGGCCGTTGGTGATGGTCCCCATGTGCTTAAATCAGACCAAACATACTGAACATCCTTCGCCTGCCTGCCCCTTTGTATCTTTGAATCCGTTTCATTCTTTCTCAGTATCTCTTTCTTTGATCTTTTTAATTTCAAAACTTAACTATACTTGCAGATCAGTTTCTTCTCTAGCTTCACTTTGGATCTGCAAAGGCGCTTCCTCTCCTTCCCACATCGACTTGAAGCTGCGTAAGGTGAGTTCATTAGGGTTTCTGAATTTCATCACCAATGTTGCAAATTGGTTGCCATGATGATTTCTAAATGTATGAAAGCTCCTATGTATTGTTTTATGAAAGTTGATCCTGAGCGGTTACCCGAGAAACTGAAAAGATTCCTTTCGGGTTTTGTTGGAATCTCTTAATGATTTGTTTGTTTGCTTCTTCCTATTAAGTTTAGTCAGAGATGCCTTTCTATCTCTAGACTATTTTCTTCCACTTCGTCTGTTAATAAATTTTTCTTTTTGTCCTTTTTATGAAGTTCTTGAGTAAGGCAGTTGCATGCTCTTCTGATTTATAGACTCCTATGCAATTAAGTTGTTGATTCTGTTGAATAATGATTAAGAATGCAAACTGGTCTATCAAATCTAGGATATTATAATTTTTGGTTTTATCTTATTGATGAATTTCTTGGACAATGAAATGTGTGTGTAAAAAGCATGTTAACCGAAGAACTTTAATGTACAACACTGTTGTGGTGCAGTTGGTATTTATGATTTGAGAAAACATGTTTTAAAGACTGCTACCTAGTTCGAATAATTTTATTATTTTAAATTATTTATTATTATAATTTGTTAATGACAAATTTATAACCTGTTTATATTGGTGATTTATTAAATACTTTGCAGCTTGACTCTGGAGATGCACATATTCAGTTCTTTTATATGGAAGTGGTGCATTGGTTGCTGTGTGGTTGGCATCAGCAATTGTCAATGCTGTGGATTCTATGCACATATTCAGTTCTTTTATATGGAAGTGGTGCATTGGCTGCTGTGTGGTTGGCATCAGCAATTGTCAATGCTGTGGATTCTATTCCTTTGGTATGTATGCATACCCATTCTATTCCAATAGCTGACAGGGTTGGGTGACATTACACCGCTGTACCTAGCAAGCCCTTCCAATACTATCTTAGTTCTTGAAAAAATTTTAGCCATGTCTAATAAATACTTGTGTGGCTGAATATATATAACGTGAAGTATTTAACAAATGTTTAAAATGTTTCCTTAAATTTATTTTTCCAGGTTAGAAGTATTTGATGAGAAAATCTCCCTGTCCTTCTATTCTCCCTTAAAACTTCCTTTTTGGTATATTTCCTATGTTTTTGGTAATATTTTTTCAGGTGGTCTGTTGTTGCTGATGGAACTAGCATTTCTATTAAGAGGTGTTGGTACTGAGGTGTATTGGATGATAATCTAGAAGCAGTCTGAAGAAGATGAGGTGATATACAGTTTGGAACATAAGATGTTGAATCAAGGGTGCAGGTTATAATTTAAGTATCTTAATTATGCATTTAGCATATGTACTTTGTTTAATTAATTTTTATGCATTTTTATTATTATTACTTCTTTGATTTATTTCAGTGGTTCTTGATGCTATACTTTCAAAATTATATTTAACTCTGGAATCTTGTGTCCATGTTATGGCAGAAAGAGGATTATCTCTATTCTTATTATTTTTTGTTGTTGTGAATGATGTTGCTATACTATTTCATTACTATTTTTAGAATGTGAGAAGCTAGAAAAGATTTCTAATTGAAGTAGAAAATTGATGTGGTTATTAGTTTAAGGGGTTCACACTTTTGAGAGGAAAGGGAGCTCGATACATCCTTACTTTCCACATTTATAGGCTATATAAATGAACTCTTTACTCACGAGTTATGGTACCTCTATATCAATTCTGAATAGATCAACTGAATAGATCCATACCCACCTTTGGTTTAGGTTGACCAATGACAAACATTTTTAGTTAGAACAAAATGTACCATTCCTTGAAGATGATAGGAACCTCTAAAATTTTCTTGTATACTATCTTGTTGCCTTTACAAACCCCTCTAATGCCTCTCATTCTTAATAGCTTTAGAATATTATTTCATTTTTGTTTTAATTTGAAGATGCTAGGAACCTCTAAAACAAAACAAATATCCCATTTTGAAATAATCTTGGCAAAAAGAGAAGTTGGACTGCTTTAAACTCAGAGACTATTTTCTTCTTTCCTTTTACAATTCTATCTCCCTTTTATACATACTTCTCTTACTTACCACACATGTTTTAGGACTCCTCAATCCAGTTTCATTCATACCATACATGTTCCATAACTTCCCAATACCATTTATTTCACTTAAATATTACTCTTAATCAATTATAATTATAGATAAATATTATTCTAATTAAATAATATTAACATAATATTCTAATAATATTATTCTAATAATATTTATTATCCTAATAAATCTTATAATATTTATTATCCTAATATTTATCCTAATAAATATAATATTTATAATATTTATTAGGATAGAATATAATATTTATTATCCTAATAAATATTATCCTGATTAAATTATATTCTATCCTAGCATAATCATAATTATTATATTAATCAATATTAATTAATTATTATTATTATCATCTAATCTTAATATTATACGACTCTTTGAAAACCACTTGTTCTCATCTATTTTGGTGAAATATATGGGAATGGAAAGTTATGAAACATGTATGGTCCATACATATGGGCAGTATATATAAAAAAGAACTAAGATTGTAAACGGAAAGAAGAAAAGTAGTTTGAGTTTAGGACAGTCTTTGGCTAATTGTAAGGCTTACCTTGGGAGGAGCTGATACTAGTGTTGTTTCATATAAAGCATTTGTTATGTTGTATTTTGGAGTTCAAGATAAACAATTGATGTCGTTGGTTTTATTTTGTCGATTCCCCTATTTTGGAGTTCGATAATCTTTGGTGCTCTTGGTTTTTAGGTGGATGATCGGTAGTTGGATGGTTCAAGATAAGGTTGGTTTGGCTGGTTTGTGAGAAATGACTTGAATTATTTAGGCTAAAGGCATGTAGGTTTGGGCTTGTATTGTTGGGTGTTCTATGGCCAGTAATTTTGTTTTTCTCAACTGATTCTTCTTCTCCAATAATTCTTTTTCAATATTACTATTCATCAATTAATCAAACTTGAACTGATCATTTTAGTTCTGAGCTAAACTTGAATTGGTTGTTCTAGATTTGAGCCAAACTATGTCTACAAAGGAGTTATTAATCCTTATAGCTGAAACTTTTGTGGACTAACGAGTAGTAAATTACTAGGGCTGGTTAATATTAGAAGCGAGTAGCTGGTTTATATATTTGTTGCAATTATTTGTGCTATAAATCCTTTGGTTGGTTAATTTAAGCCCAAGGTTTTGAGAAAGCCTAGGTATATGGAATGCCATTTGTGATATTAGTTGTTATGGTATGATTTATCTCTCATTTTGATGGTGATTTATGTTATTGATTTCTATCTTTCTATGTTGAATTGCAAATTGCTGCTGATTTATGTTAAACTTTTTAGATTATGTTCTCCAAGAAGTGCTTTTCTCTTTACTCACATTGGAGTTCTAATGGTCAACCTGACTTTTATAAGGAAATTATTGTTTGTTGATTCTGATTACATCTTTTCTTATTCATGTCAGCCTGCAGTTTTGTGTGCAACCAAAATTTTACTATTTTTTCGGTTGATTTATAATGATTTGGGGAGGAATATACTGGGGAAAATCATCACAAAGTAGGAATTGGGGTATGCAGCTTTATCTTTTTGACAAGCAACTATGGAAAATGAAGGATGCAACTTTTGTTATGGTGGTCAGAGAATGCAATCTTTGCATGGGTAATTTTTTAAAAGCATCACGTATTAGTATTTTTTTTTCAGTCTTGACTATTATTGCATTGTGTATTTGTTTTTTTAAACCTCTTATAACATTCTTTAGTTCAGGTTTAAGTTTTAAGCTTGTTTTGGGCTTGCTTTACTCCTTTAGTGAAAAGACATGACTACTAATCAACATTTACAATCTGTACTCTCTTTCACATTTAGCGTATAAATGAATGATTTTAATCCTGACATTATATTAATTCTTTTATAGGAGGACTACTGGTGGCCCTACAGGGCGTTCCACGAAAGGGCAATGGACTTTGGAAGAGGTGAATATGTACTTTCTATCTATAGCTTTTTTTGCCTTTCTTTAGGTTTTCAATGTCCTTCCATCTTCCTTGAGATTCAAAAATTTTATTTTATGCGATCTTATGATGATATAAAATATTGGCTTCAGGGCATGTTGCCTTTTTGTAACACATAATGACTATTCAATCTGATGCCATAAGAGAGAGACCATGAAACTATACTAGCGTTCATATTTTATAGTGCATCAGGATTTTGTACCATTCATATTAGCTTTATTTTTGAGATGATTCATCGTATAACTGCTAATGATATTTTAACTTCAAGGGCTATTATATTTACACATGTACACAAACTGTTCAATTCTATTTTATTTTATCTTTTATTAACAAGATGGCATTTTATTATATGTTCAGGATGAGATATTGCGGAAGACTCTTCAATGATTCAAGGGAAAGAACGGAAGAAAATTGGTATGAATATGGAAGTTTTTGTGTTTTGCCATCTCTTGATTCTTTGATATTCTTTTATATACACACATGGTCTAATTGTAGTTTGTGTGTTTTTCAGCAGAATGTTTCAGGGACTGGACAAATGTGCAGTGCTTACACATGGTGTGTTTTGCTATCTCTTGGTATGAATATGGAAGCTTTTGTGTTTTGCCATCTCTTGATTCTTTGATATACGCACATGGTCTAATTGTAGTTTGTGTGTTTTTCAGCAAAATGTTTCAGGGACTCGACAAATGTACAGTGCTTACGCATGGGGGGTTTTGCTATCTCTTGGTATGAATATGGAAGTTTTTGTGTTTTGCCATCTCTTGATTCTTTGATATACACACGTGGTCTAATTGTAGTTTGTGTGTTTTTCAGCAAAATGTTTCAGGGACTCGACAAATGTACAGTGCTTACGCATGGGGTGTTTTGCTATCTCTTGGTATGAATATGGAAGTTTTTGTGTTTTGCTATCTCTTGATTCTTTGATATTCTTTTATATTACACATGGTCTAATTGTAGTTTGTCTGTTTTTCAGCGGAATGTTTCAGGGACTGGTCTGTACACACAAGGTCTATATACACACGGTGTGAATATGAAAGTTTGTGTTTTGCTATCTCTTGGTATGAATATTGAAGTTTGTGTGTTTTGCTCTTGATTCTTTGTTATTCTTTTATATATACACACATGGTTTAATTGTAGTTTGTGTTTTTCAGCAGAATGTTTCAAGGACTGGACAGATGTACAGTGGTTACATGGGTGGCAGAAAGTCTTGAATCCAGAACTAAGGAGGTAATTTATTCTAAGGAGGTAATTTATTCTATTTGTTTGTTATTTCCGACATTAGTTGCTTTCTTGTGGTGTTATGCCAACTTTTGAATTTGCTTGTTAAATCCCCATGGTGTAAGGTGAAAGGATTAACTTATCTAGTTGCTGTAGCTTAATTTTAAGGAGATATTGTAGAAAACATATAAAGCTAGTGATGTTAGCTTTTTAGGTAGTTATGATAATTTACATTAGCTCTAAAGATAAAAAGGGAAAAATCTTGCATAACTTTAAGTAGAAATATAAGTGTAAGAAGGACAAGCGTATGAGCGAAGATGTGGAAGCGACATTTGAGATTTAACTACAAGAAAAATGAGAGAGACCTTTCTAACAAATTATGTTCAAGAATAAAAATTATGTTTCTTAAACATCAAGTTTTGCTCATTGCTAGTTAGTTAGGTTAACACCATTGGGTTTATGATATAAGGGAGAGCAATTATTTTTATTTCGAACTATGTAAGGACGCGAACTATGTAAGGTTCACATTGCTAGTTGATTAGTTTTCATCACATTTTGCATTTGTCCTTTACTTTGGATGTTGTCAAGTTAGGTAAAAAGTTTCACACAACTAGGTTTGTGATATATTTATAAGGAAAAACAATTATTTTTACACGAACATCAAGTATGTGGAGAAGGTTGATAACAAGCCAACTTTAAGGATGGAAAGGGAAAAATCTTACACGATCGATAAGTAGAAATACAATTGTGAGGAGGATGTTGGGAGTTCATTTAGACTTTCAAGACTCGAAGCATGAGACCTTCACTAGTATTGAGCAGGGATTTAGGTATAGAGACAAGAGGGGATACAAAGCCAAAATATGGGCGAGGATGTTTAACTAAGATTCAAACATGAGAACCAAGAGGATATGAAACCAGAATGAGAACTAGTGCGTTGAATTAACTCAAAGGTTGTAGACAGAAAACAACCCACTAAGATTTTATAATAATTTACCCGAATGTTAAATATAAGGAGGAGGATAAACAGCCATGATGAGGAGACTACATTAGCTCAAAGGTTGTAGACAGAAAACAACCCACTAAGATTTTATAATAATTTACTTGAATGTCAAATATATGGAGGAAGGTAAACAACCAAGATGAGGAGGCTACATTAGCTCTATGGAAAAGGGAAAATCTTACTCGATACGTAAGTAGAATACAAGTGTGAGAAGGACACTCATACGAAGCCAAAATTTGGATGCGACATTAGCTTTAAGATTGTAGAGAGAAAAGTTCATTTAGGCTTTTTGGACACAAAATATGAAACCTTTATTAGTATTAAATATAAATTCAAGTGTAAGGACAAGGGGATATGACCATCAAGTATGAGTAGTAGGAGGACGACAAGTCGAGATGAGGTGCCATATTTGCTCTAAGTATAGATAGGGAAAAAGAAAAAATTAGTTTAAACAATTTTTTAAAGATTGATAAAATTTTATCATAATTTTTTTTATTATACAATTTTAGCCAAAAATCTAAGTTGGATTCTAAGAAAGTATAGATCTAAATGCTCTTATTTCATTAGAAATTTGAAAATCCTTTAACAGTGAAATATCTTTCACTTTGTGCTCTTTTAATTTGTTGATTCTTGATCAATTGTATTTTTATTTAATATAAAAAATACTTTAGTTTATGTCGTATTTATATTTTTGTGTTCAAATCTCTAGAAAAAAATGAAACCGTAGAAATCTGAAAAATTTTTGTGGGGTATGTCAGGTAGGTCGGTCGGTTTGAGGCCTGGCCCGACCTGCCACATTTTAAGTGGTAGGCCAGGTGCTAAGTTGGCCGCCCTACCAAAAATTTACACCAAATAAGTGATAGGTCAGGTCCTAGGTAAACTGACCTAACAATTTCACAATAAGATGGTAGGCTGGCCAACCCCATGAAAATTTTCTAAATTTTTACAGTTTCTTTTTTTCCAGCAGTTTGAACAAAAAAATATAGATTCAATTTAATTTGATGGATTTTTTTTCGTAAAATAAGTAGTAGCATTTGGATCTAAACTCGGATTAAAATGTTTTTTGTGCATGGTTTTAAAGAGTAGACAGATGTATTTTGCTTAGGTTGTTAGAGTCGAAGACAAGGGTAAATATGTATTAAAATAAATTTTTGGCTAAAATTGTATAATGAAAAAATAGTGATAAAGATTGTACAGACATATAAAAAATACACAAAGTATGTGACCATCACTAGTATCAAACTATGATTTAAGAATAGGGATAAGGGGGATACGAAGCCAAAATGAGGACGAAGTGATTCAATTAACTCAAAGTTTGTAAAAATAAAATAACCCACTGAGTTTTATACAAATGTAAGGACGTGAGCATCAAGTATAAGGAGAAAGAGGATTGAAAGCCAAAATGAGGAGGTCGCATTAGCTCTTAGGATAGAAAGCGAAAATCTTGCATAACTAGTAAGTAGAAATAAAAAAGTGAGGACACACATACGAAGCGAAGATGAAGATGTGATATGAGCTCTAAGGTTGCGAAGAGAAGAGTTCATTTAGGCTTTCGAGATTCGAAGTATGAGACCATCACTAGTATCATACAAATATTCAACTAAAAGGACAAAGGGGATGTAAAGCCAAATTGAGGATGAGGACGTTGAATTAATTTAAAGGTTGTAAACAGAGAACAGCCTGTTTAGAGTTTATAATAACTTAAGGATGTGAGCATCAAGTATATGGAAAAGGAGGATTGCAAGTCAAGATATGAAGACACATTAGCTCTAATGAAGGAAAAGGAAAATCTTGCACTAGTGGACAAAGGGGCTGGTTTGTGAGAAATGACTTGAATTATTTAGGCTAAAGGCATGTAGGTTTGGGCTTGTATTGTTGGGTGTTCTATGGCTAGTAATTTTGTTTCCCTCCATTGATTCTTCTTCTTCAATAATTCTTTTTCAATATTACTATTCATCAATTAATCAAACTTGAACTGATCATTTTAGTTCTGAGCTAAACTTGAATTGGTTATTCTAGATTTGAGCCAAACTTGATAATTTGTTTGACTGTGTCTACAAAGGAGTTATTAATCCTTATAGCTGAAACTTTTGTGGACTAACGAGTAGTAAATTACTAGGGCTGGTTAATATTAGAAGCGAGTAGCTGGTTTATATATTTGTTGCAATTATTTGTGCTATAAATCCTTTGGTTGGTTAATTTAAGCCCAAGGTTTTGAGAAAGCCTAGGTATATGGAATGCCATTTGTGATATTAGTTGTTATGGTATGATTTATCTTTCATTTTGATGGTGATTTATGTTATTGATTTCTATCTTTCTATGTTGAATTGCAAATTGCTGCTGATTTATGTTAAACTTTTTAGATTATGTTCTCCAAGAAGTGCTTTTCTCTTTACTCACATTGGAGTTCTAATGGTCAACCTGACTTTTATAAGGAAATTATTGTTTGTTGATTCTGATTACATCTTTTCTTATTCATGTCAGCCTGCAGTTTTGTGTGCAACCAAAATTTTACTATTTTTTCGGTTGATTTATAATGATTTGGGGAGGAATATACTGGGGAAAATCATCACAAAGTAGGAATTGGGGTATGCAGCTTTATCTTTTTGACAAGCAACTATGGAAAATGAAGGATAATATCTACTCCTTTAGAGTATGCAACTTTTGTTATGGTGGTCAGAGAATGCAATCTTTGCATGGGTAATTTTTTAAAAGCATCACGTATTAGTATTTTTTTTTCAGTCTTGACTATTATTGCATTGTGTATTTGTTTTTTTAAACCTCTTATAACATTCTTTAGTTCAGGTTTAAGTTTTAAGCTTGTTTTGGGCTTGCTTTACTCCTTTAGTGAAAAGACATGACTACTAATCAACATTTACAATCGGTACTCTCTTTCACATTTAGCGTATAAATGAATGATTTTAATCCTGACATTATATTAATTCTTTTATAGGAGGACTACTGGTGGCCCTACAGGGCGTTCCACGAAAGGGCAATGGACTTTGGAAGAGGTGAATATGTACTTTCTATCTATAGCTTTTTTTGCCTTTCTTTAGGTTTTCAATGTCCTTCCATCTTCCTTGAGATTCAAAAATTTTATTTTATGTGATCTTATGATGATATAAAATATTGGCTTCATGGCATGTTGCCTTTTTGTAGCACATAATGACTATTCAATCTGATGCCATAAGAGAGAGACCATGAAACTATACTAGCGTTCATATTTTATAGTGCATCAGGATTTTGTACCATTCATATTAGCTTTATTTTTGAGATGATTCATCGTATAACTGCTAATGATATTTTAACTTCAAGGGCTATTATATTTACACATGTACACAAACTGTTCAATTCTATTTTATTTTATCTTTTATTAACAAGATGGCATTTTATTATATGTTCAGGATGAGATATTGCGGAAGACTCTTCAATGATTCAAGGGAAAGAACCGGAAGAAAATTGGTATGAATATGGAAGTTTTTGTGTTTTGCCATCTATTGATTCTTTGATATTCTTTTATATACACACATGGTCTAATTGTAGTTTGTGTGTTTTTCAGCAGAATGTTTCAGGGACTGGACAAATGTGCAGTGCTTACACATGGTGTGTTTTGCTATCTCTTGGTATGAATATGGAAGCTTTTGTGTTTTGCCATCTCTTGATTCTTTGATATACGCACATGGTCTAATTGTAGTTTGTGTGTTTTTCAGCAAAATGTTTCAGGGACTCGACAAATGTACAGTGCTTACGCATGGGGGGTTTTGCTATCTCTTGGTATGAATGTGGAAGTTTTTGTGTTTTGCCATCTCTTGATTCTTTGATATACACACGTGGTCTAATTGTAGTTTGTGTGTTTTTCAGCAAAATGTTTCAGGGACTCGACAAATGTACAGTGCTTACGCATGGGGTGTTTTGCTATCTCTTGGTATGAATGTGGAAGTTTTTGTGTTTTGCCATCTCTTGATTCTTTGATATACACACGTGGTCTAATTGTAGTTTGTGTGTTTTTCAGCAAAATGTTTCAGGGACTCGACAAATGTACAGTGCTTACGCATGGGGTGTTTTGCTATCTCTTGGTATGAATATGGAAGTTTTTGTGTTATGCTATCTCTTGATTCTTTGATATTCTTTTATATTACACATGGTCTAATTGTAGTTTGTCTGTTTTTCAGCGGAATGTTTCAGGGACTGGTCTGTACACACAAGGTCTATATACACACGGTGTGAATATGAAAGTTTGTGTGTTTTGCTATCTCTTGGTATGAATATTGAAGTTTGTGTGTTTTGCTCTTGATTCTTTGTTATTCTTTTATATATACACACATGGTTTAATTGTAGTTTGTGTTTTTCAGCAGAATGTTTCAAGGACTGGACATATGTACAGTGGTTGCATGGGTGGCAGAAAGTCTTGAATCCAGAACTAAGGAGGTAATTTATTCTAAGGAGGTAATTTATTCTATTTGTTTGTTATTTCCGACATTAGTTGCTTTCTTGTGGTGTTATGCCAACTTTTGAATTTGCTTGTTAAATCCCCATGGTGTAAGGTGAAAGGATTAACTTATCTAGTTGCTGTAGCTTAATTTTAAGGAGATATTGTAGAAAACATATAAAGCTAGTGATGTTAGCTTTTTAGGTAGTTATGATAATTTACATTAGCTCTAAAGATAAAAAGGGAAAAATCTTGCATAACTTTAAGTAGAAATATAAGTGTAAGAAGGACAAGCGTATGAGCGAAGATGTGGAAGCGACATTTGAGATTTAACTACAAGAAAAATGAGAGAGACCTTTCTAACAAATTATGTTCAAGAATAAAAATTATGTTCCTTAAACATCAAGTTTTGCTCATTGCTAGTTAGTTAGGTTAACACCATTGGGTTTATGATATAAGGGAGAGCAATTATTTTTATTTCGAACTATGTAAGGACGCGAACTATGTAAGGTTCACATTGCTAGTTGATTAGTTTTCATCACATTTTGCATTTGTCCTTTACGTTGGATGTTGTCAAGTTAGGTAAAAAGTTTCACACAACTAGGTTTGTGATATATTTATAAGGAAAAACAATTATTTTTACACGAACATCAAGTATGTGGAGAAGGTTGATAACAAGCCAACTTTAAGGATGGAAAGGGAAAAATCTTACACGATCGATAAGTAGAAATACAATTGTGAGGAGGATGTTGGGAGTTCATTTAGACTTTCAAGACTCGAAGCATGAGACCTTCACTAGTATTGAGCAGGGATTTAGGTATAGAGACAAGAGGGGATACAAAGCCAAAATATGGACGAGGATGTTTAACTAAGATTCAAACATGAGAACCAAGAGGATATGAAACCAGAATGAGAATTAGTGCGTTGAATTAAGTCAAAGGTTGTAGACAGAAAACAACCCACTAAGATTTTATAATAATTTACCCGAATGTTAAATATAAGGAGGAGGATAAACAGCCATGATGAGGAGACTACATTAGCTAAAAGGTTGTAGACAGAAAACAACCCACTAAGATTTTATAATAATTTACTTGAATGTCAAATATATGGAGGAAGGTAAACAACCAAGATGAGGAGGCTACATTAGCTCTATGGAAAAGGGAAAATCTTACTCGATAGGTAAGTAGAATACAAGTGTGAGAAGGACACTCATACGAAGCCAAAATTTGGATGCGACATTAGCTTTAAGATTGTAGAGAGAAAAGTTCATTTAGGCTTTTTGGACACAAAATATGAAACCTTTATTAGTATTAAATATAAATTCAAGTGTAAGGACAAGGGGATATGACCATCAAGTATGAGTAGTAGGAGGACGACAAGTCGAGATGAGGTGCCATATTTGCTCTAAGTATAGATAGGGAAAAAGAAAAAATTAGTTTAAACAATTTTTTAAAGATTGATAAAATTTTATCATAATTTTTTTTATTATACAATTTTAGCCAAAAATCTAAGTTGGATTCTAAGAAAGTATAGATCTAAATGCTCTTATTTCATTAGAAATTTGAAAATCCTTTAACAGTGAAATATCTTTCACTTTGTGCTCTTTTAATTTGTTGATTCTTGATCAATTGTATTTTTATTTAATATAAAAAATACTTTAGTTTATGTCGTATTTATATTTTTGTGTTCAAATCTCTAGAAAAAAATGAAACCGTAGAAATCTGAAAAATTTTTGTGGGGTATGTCAGGTAGGTCGGTCGGTTTGAGGCCTGGCCCGACCTGCCACATTTTAAGTGGTAGGCCAGGTGCTAAGTTGGCCGCCCTACCAAAAATTTACACCAAATAAGTGATAGGTCAGGTCCTAGGTAAACTGACCTAACAATTTCACAATAAGATGGTAGGCTGGCCAACCCCATGAAAATTTTCTAAATTTTTACAGTTTCTTTTTTTCCAGCAGTTTGAACAAAAAAATATAGATTCAATTTAATTTGATGGATTTTTTTTCGTAAAATAAGTAGTAGCATTTGGATCTAAACTCGGATTAAAATGTTTTTTGTGCATGGTTTTAAAGAGTAGACAGATGTATTTTGCTTAGGTTGTTAGAGTCGAAGACAAGGGTAAATATGTATTAAAATAAATTTTTGGCTAAAATTGCATAATGAAAAAATAGTGATAAAGATTGTACAGACATATAAAAAATACACAAAGTATGTGACCATCACTAGTATCAAACTATGATTTAAGAATAGGGATAAGGGGGATACGAAGCCAAAATGAGGACGAAGTGATTCAATTAACTCAAAGTTTGTAAAAATAAAATAACCCACTGAGTTTTATACAAATGTAAGGACGTGAGCATCAAGTATAAGGAGAAAGAGGATTGAAAGCCAAAATGAGGAGGTCGCATTAGCTCTTAGGATAGAAAGCGAAAATCTTGCATAACTAGTAAGTAGAAATAAAAAAGTGAGGACACATACGAAGCGAAGATGAAGATGTGATATGAGCTCTAAGGTTGCGAAGAGAAGAGTTCATTTAGGCTTTCGAGATTCGAAGTATGAGACCATCACTAGTATCATACAAATATTCAACTAAAAGGACAAAGGGGATGTAAAGCCAAATTGAGGATGAGGACGTTGAATTAATTTAAAGGTTGTAAACAGAGAACAGCCTGTTTAGAGTTTATAATAACTTAAGGATGTGAGCATCAAGTATATGGAAAAGGAGGATTGCAAGTCAAGATATGAAGACACATTAGCTCTAATGAAGGAAAAGGAAAATCTTGCACTAGTGGACAAAGGGGCTGGTTTGTGAGAAATGACTTGAATTATTTAGGCTAAAGGCATGTAGGTTTGGGCTTGTATTGTTGGGTGTTCTATGGCTAGTAATTTTGTTTCCCTCCATTGATTCTTCTTCTTCAATAATTCTTTTTCAATATTACTATTCATCAATTAATCTAACTTGAACTGATCATTTTAGTTCTGAGCTAAACGTGAATTGGTTATTCTAGATTTGAGCCAAACTTGATAATTTGTTTGACTGTGTCTACAAAGGAGTTATTAATCCTTATAGCTGAAACTTTTGTGGACTAACGAGTAGTAAATTACTAGGGCTGGTTAATATTAGAAGCGAGTAGCTGGTTTATATATTTGTTGCAATTATTTGTGCTATAAATCCTTTGGTTGGTTAATTTAAGCCCAAGGTTTTGAGAAAGCCTAGGTATATGGAATGCCATTTGTGATATTAGTTGTTATGGTATGATTTATCTTTCATTTTGATGGTGATTTATGTTATTGATTTCTATCTTTCTATGTTGAATTGCAAATTGCTGCTGATTTATGTTAAACTTTTTAGATTATGTTCTCCAAGAAGTGCTTTTCTCTTTACTCACATTGGAGTTCTAATGGTCAACCTGACTTTTATAAGGAAATTATTGTTTGTTGATTCTGATTACATCTTTTCTTATTCATGTCAGCCTGCAGTTTTGTGTGCAACCAAAATTTTACTATTTTTTCGGTTGATTTATAATGATTTGGGGAGGAATATACTGGGGAAAATCATCACAAAGTAGGAATTGGGGTATGCAGCTTTATCTTTTTGACAAGCAACTATGGAAAATGAAGGATAATATCTACTCCTTTAGAGTATGCAACTTTTGTTATGGTGGTCAGAGAATGCAATCTTTGCATGGGTAATTTTTTAAAAGCATCACGTATTAGTATTTTTTTTTCAGTCTTGACTATTATTGCATTGTGTATTTGTTTTTTTAAACCTCTTATAACATTCTTTAGTTCAGGTTTAAGTTTTAAGCTTGTTTTGGGCTTGCTTTACTCCTTTAGTGAAAAGACATGACTACTAATCAACATTTACAATCGGTACTCTCTTTCACATTTAGCGTATAAATGAATGATTTTAATCCTGATATTATAATTCTGTAAGTAAACTAATCAGTAAGTTGTTATTATTATAATCCTGACATTATATTAATTCTTTTATAGGAGGACTACTGGTGGCCCTACAGGGCGTTCCACGAAAGGGCAATGGACTTTGGAAGAGGTGAATATGTACTTTCTATCTATAGCTTTTTTTGCCTTTCTTTAGGTTTTCAATGTCCTTCCATCTTCCTTGAGATTCAAAAATTTTATTTTATGTGATCTTATGATGATATAAAATATTGGCTTCATGGCATGTTGCCTTTTTGTAGCACATAATGACTATTCAATCTGATGCCATAAGAGAGAGACCATGAAACTATACTAGCGTTCATATTTTATAGTGCATCAGGATTTTGTACCATTCATATTAGCTTTATTTTTGAGATGATTCATCGTATAACTGCTAATGATATTTTAACTTCAAGGGCTATTATATTTACACATGTACACAAACTGTTCAATTCTATTTTATTTTATCTTTTATTAACAAGATGGCATTTTATTATATGTTCAGGATGAGATATTGCGGAAGACTCTTCAATGATTCAAGGGAAAGAACCGGAAGAAAATTGGTATGAATATGGAAGTTTTTGTGTTTTGCCATCTATTGATTCTTTGATATTCTTTTATATACACACATGGTCTAATTGTAGTTTGTGTGTTTTTCAGCAGAATGTTTCAGGGACTGGACAAATGTGCAGTGCTTACACATGGTGTGTTTTGCTATCTCTTGGTATGAATATGGAAGCTTTTGTGTTTTGCCATCTCTTGATTCTTTGATATACGCACATGGTCTAATTGTAGTTTGTGTGTTTTTCAGCAAAATGTTTCAGGGACTCGACAAATGTACAGTGCTTACGCATGGGGGGTTTTGCTATCTCTTGGTATGAATGTGGAAGTTTTTGTGTTTTGCCATCTCTTGATTCTTTGATATACACACGTGGTCTAATTGTAGTTTGTGTGTTTTTCAGCAAAATGTTTCAGGGACTCGACAAATGTACAGTGCTTACGCATGGGGTGTTTTGCTATCTCTTGGTATGAATATGGAAGTTTTTGTGTTATGCTATCTCTTGATTCTTTGATATTCTTTTATATTACACATGGTCTAATTGTAGTTTGTCTGTTTTTCAGCGGAATGTTTCAGGGACTGGTCTGTACACACAAGGTCTATATACACACGGTGTGAATATGAAAGTTTGTGTGTTTTGCTATCTCTTGGTATGAATATTGAAGTTTGTGTGTTTTGCTCTTGATTCTTTGTTATTCTTTTATATATACACACATGGTTTAATTGTAGTTTGTGTTTTTCAGCAAAATGTTTCAAGGACTGGACATATGTACAGTGGTTGCATGGGTGGCAGAAAGTCTTGAATCCAGAACTAAGGAGGTAATTTATTCTAAGGAGGTAATTTATTCTATTTGTTTGTTATTTCCTACATTAGTTGCTTTCTTGTGGTGTTATGCCAACTTTTGAATTTGCTTGTTAAATCCCCATGGTGTAAGGTGAAAGGATTAACTTATCTAGTTGTTGTAGCTTAATTTTAAGGAGATATTGTAGAAAACATATAAAGCTAGTGATGTTAGCTTTTTAGGTAGTTATGATAATTTACATTAGCTCTAAAGATAAAAAGGGAAAAATCTTGCATAACTTTAAGTAGAAATATAAGTGTAAGAAGGACAAGCGTATGAGCGAAGATGTGGAAGCGACATTTGAGATTTAACTACAAGAAAAATGAGAGAGACCTTTCTAACAAATTATGTTCAAGAATAAAAATTATGTTTCTTAAACATCAAGTTTTGCTCATTGCTAGTTAGTTAGGTTAACACCATTGGGTTTATGATATAAGGGAGAGCAATTATTTTTATTTCGAACTATGTAAGGACGCGAACTATGTAAGGTTCACATTGCTAGTTGATTAGTTTTCATCACATTTTGCATTTGTCCTTTACGTTGGATGTTGTCAAGTTAGGTAAAAAGTTTCACACAACTAGGTTTGTGATATATTTATAAGGAAAAACAATTATTTTTACACGAACATCAAGTATGTGGAGAAGGTTGATAACAAGCCAACTTTAAGGATGGAAAGGGAAAAATCTTACACGATCGATAAGTAGAAATACAATTGTGAGGAGGATGTTGGGAGTTCATTTAGACTTTCAAGACTCGAAGCATGAGACCTTCACTAGTATTGAGCAGGGATTTAGGTATAGAGACAAGAGGGGATACAAAGCCAAAATATGGACGAGGATGTTTA
Source organism: Mangifera indica (assembly GCF_011075055.1). Taxonomy (NCBI): domain Eukaryota; kingdom Viridiplantae; phylum Streptophyta; class Magnoliopsida; order Sapindales; family Anacardiaceae; genus Mangifera; species Mangifera indica. The sequence continues at coordinate 1,194,849 of NC_058152.1, forward strand.
ACTAAGATTCAAACATGAGAACCAAGAGGATATGAAACCAGAATGAGAACTAGTGCGTTGAATTAAGTCAAAGGTTGTAGACAGAAAACAATCCACTAAGATTTTATAATAATTTACCCGAATGTTAAATATAAGGAGGAGGATAAACAACCATGATGAGGAGACTACATTAGCTCAAAGGTTGTAGACAGAAAACAACCCACTAAGATTTTATAATAATTTACTTGAATGTCAAATATATGGAGGAAGGTAAACAACCAAGATGAGGAGGCTACATTAGCTCTATGGAAAAGGGAAAATCTTACTCGATAGGTAAGTAGAATACAAGTGTGAGAAGGACACTCATACGAAGCCAAAATTTGGATGCGACATTAGCTTTAAGATTGTAGAGAGAAAAGTTCATTTAGGCTTTTTGGACACAAAATATGAAACCTTTATTAGTATTAAATATAAATTCAAGTGTAAGGACAAGGGGATATGACCATCAAGTATGAGTAGTAGGAGGACGACAAGTCGAGATGAGGTGCCATATTTGCTCTAAGTATAGATAGGGAAAAAGAAAAAATTAGTTTAAACAATGTTTTAAAGATTGATAAAATTTTATCATAATTTTTTTTATTATACAATTTTAGCCAAAAATCTAAGTTGGATTCTAAGAAAGTATAGATCTAAATGCTCTTATTTCATTAGAAATTTGAAAATCCTTTAACAGTGAAATATCTTTCACTTTGTGCTCTTTTAATTTGTTGATTCTTGATCAATTGTATTTTTATTTAATATAAAAAATACTTTAGTTTATGTCGTATTTATATTTTTGTGTTCAAATCTCTAGAAAAAAATGAAACCGTAGAAATCTGAAAAATTTTTGTGGGGTATGTCAGGTAGGTCGGTCGGTTTGAGGCCTGGCCCGACCTGCCACATTTTAAGTGGTAGGCCAGGTGCTAAGTTGGCCGCCCTACCAAAAATTTACACCAAATAAGTGATAGGTCAGGTCCTAGGTAAACTGACCTAACAATTTCACAATAAGATGGTAGGCTGGCCAACCCCATGAAAATTTTCTAAATTTTTACAGTTTCTTTTTTTCCAGCAGTTTGAACAAAAAAATATAGATTCAATTTAATTTGATGGATTTTTTTTCGTAAAATAAGTAGTAGCATTTGGATCTAAACTCGGATTAAAATGTTTTTTGTGCATGGTTTTAAAGAGTAGACAGATGTATTTTGCTTAGGTTGTTAGAGTCGAAGACAAGGGTAAATATGTATTAAAATAAATTTTTGGCTAAAATTGCATAATGAAAAAATAGTGATAAAGATTGTACAGACATATAAAAAATACACAAAGTATGTGACCATCACTAGTATCAAACTATGATTTAAGAATAGGGATAAGGGGATACGAAGCCAAAATGAGGACGAAGTGATTCAATTAACTCAAAGTTTGTAAAAATAAAATAACCCACTGAGTTTTATACAAATGTAAGGACGTGAGCATCAAGTATAAGGAGAAAGAGGATTGAAAGCCAAAATGAGGAGGTCGCATTAGCTCTTAGGATAGAAAGCGAAAATCTTGCATAACTAGTAAGTAGAAATAAAAAAGTGAGGACACATACGAAGCGAAGATGAAGATGTGATATGAGCTCTAAGGTTGCGAAGAGAAGAGTTCATTTAGGCTTTCGAGATTCGAAGTATGAGACCATCACTAGTATCATACAAATATTCAACTAAAAGGACAAAGGGGATGTAAAGCCAAATTGAGGATGAGGACGTTGAATTAATTTAAAGGTTGTAAACAGAGAACAGCCTGTTTAGAGTTTATAATAACTTAAGGATGTGAGCATCAAGTATATGGAAAAGGAGGATTGCAAGTCAAGATATGAAGACACATTAGCTCTAATGAAGGAAAAGGAAAATCTTGCACTAGTGGACAAAGGGGCTGGTTTGTGAGAAATGACTTGAATTATTTAGGCTAAAGGCATGTAGGTTTGGGCTTGTATTGTTGGGTGTTCTATGGCTAGTAATTTTGTTTCCCTCCATTGATTCTTCTTCTTCAATAATTCTTTTTCAATATTACTATTCATCAATTAATCTAACTTGAACTGATCATTTTAGTTCTGAGCTAAACGTGAATTGGTTATTCTAGATTTGAGCCAAACTTGATAATTTGTTTGACTGTGTCTACAAAGGAGTTATTAATCCTTATAGCTGAAACTTTTGTGGACTAACGAGTAGTAAATTACTAGGGCTGGTTAATATTAGAAGCGAGTAGCTGGTTTATATATTTGTTGCAATTATTTGTGCTATAAATCCTTTGGTTGGTTAATTTAAGCCCAAGGTTTTGAGAAAGCCTAGGTATATGGAATGCCATTTGTGATATTAGTTGTTATGGTATGATTTATCTTTCATTTTGATGGTGATTTATGTTATTGATTTCTATCTTTCTATGTTGAATTGCAAATTGCTGCTGATTTATGTTAAACTTTTTAGATTATGTTCTCCAAAAAGTGCTTTTCTCTTTACTCACATTGGAGTTCTAATGGTCAACCTGACTTTTATAAGGAAATTATTGTTTGTTGATTCTGATTACATCTTTTCTTATTCATGTCAGCCTGCAGTTTTGTGTGCAACCAAAATTTTACTATTTTTTCGGTTGATTTATAATGATTTGGGGAGGAATATACTGGGGAAAATCATCACAAAGTAGGAATTGGGGTATGCAGCTTTATCTTTTTGACAAGCAACTATGGAAAATGAAGGATAATATCTACTCCTTTAGAGTATGCAACTTTTGTTATGGTGGTCAGAGAATGCAATCTTTGCATGGGTAATTTTTTAAAAGCATCACGTATTAGTATTTTTTTTTCAGTCTTGACTATTATTGCATTGTGTATTTGTTTTTTTAAACCTCTTATAACATTCTTTAGTTCAGGTTTAAGTTTTAAGCTTGTTTTGGGCTTGCTTTACTCCTTTAGTGAAAAGACATGACTACTAATCAACATTTACAATCGGTACTCTCTTTCACATTTAGCGTATAAATGAATGATTTTAATCCTGATATTATAATTCTGTAAGTAAACTAATCAGTAAGTTGTTATTATTATAATCCTGACATTATATTAATTCTTTTATAGGAGGACTACTGGTGGCCCTACAGGGCGTTCCACGAAAGGGCAATGGACTTTGGAAGAGGTGAATATGTACTTTCTATCTATAGCTTTTTTTGCCTTTCTTTAGGTTTTCAATGTCCTTCCATCTTCCTTGAGATTCAAAAATTTTATTTTATGTGATCTTATGATGATATAAAATATTGGCTTCATGGCATGTTGCCTTTTTGTAGCACATAATGACTATTCAATCTGATGCCATAAGAGAGAGACCATGAAACTATACTAGCGTTCATATTTTATAGTGCATCAGGATTTTGTACCATTCATATTAGCTTTATTTTTGAGATGATTCATCGTATAACTGCTAATGATATTTTAACTTCAAGGGCTATTATATTTACACATGTACACAAACTGTTCAATTCTATTTTATTTTATCTTTTATTAACAAGATGGCATTTTATTATATGTTCAGGATGAGATATTGCGGAAGACTCTTCAATGATTCAAGGGAAAGAACCGGAAGAAAATTGGTATGAATATGGAAGTTTTTGTGTTTTGCCATCTATTGATTCTTTGATATTCTTTTATATACACACATGGTCTAATTGTAGTTTGTGTGTTTTTCAGCAGAATGTTTCAGGGACTGGACAAATGTGCAGTGCTTACACATGGTGTGTTTTGCTATCTCTTGGTATGAATATGGAAGCTTTTGTGTTTTGCCATCTCTTGATTCTTTGATATACGCACATGGTCTAATTGTAGTTTGTGTGTTTTTCAGCAAAATGTTTCAGGGACTCGACAAATGTACAGTGCTTACGCATGGGGGGTTTTGCTATCTCTTGGTATGAATGTGGAAGTTTTTGTGTTTTGCCATCTCTTGATTCTTTGATATACACACGTGGTCTAATTGTAGTTTGTGTGTTTTTCAGCAAAATGTTTCAGGGACTCGACAAATGTACAGTGCTTACGCATGGGGTGTTTTGCTATCTCTTGGTATGAATATGGAAGTTTTTGTGTTATGCTATCTCTTGATTCTTTGATATTCTTTTATATTACACATGGTCTAATTGTAGTTTGTCTGTTTTTCAGCGGAATGTTTCAGGGACTGGTCTGTACACACAAGGTCTATATACACACGGTGTGAATATGAAAGTTTGTGTGTTTTGCTATCTCTTGGTATGAATATTGAAGTTTGTGTGTTTTGCTCTTGATTCTTTGTTATTCTTTTATATATACACACATGGTTTAATTGTAGTTTGTGTTTTTCAGCAAAATGTTTCAAGGACTGGACATATGTACAGTGGTTGCATGGGTGGCAGAAAGTCTTGAATCCAGAACTAAGGAGGTAATTTATTCTAAGGAGGTAATTTATTCTATTTGTTTGTTATTTCCTACATTAGTTGCTTTCTTGTGGTGTTATGCCAACTTTTGAATTTGCTTGTTAAATCCCCATGGTGTAAGGTGAAAGGATTAACTTATCTAGTTGCTGTAGCTTAATTTTAAGGAGATATTGTAGAAAACATATAAAGCTAGTGATGTTAGCTTTTTAGGTAGTTATGATAATTTACATTAGCTCTAAAGATAAAAAGGGAAAAATCTTGCATAACTTTAAGTAGAAATATAAGTGTAAGAAGGACAAGCGTATGAGCGAAGATGTGGAAGCGACATTTGAGATTTAACTACAAGAAAAATGAGAGAGACCTTTCTAACAAATTATGTTCAAGAATAAAAATTATGTTTCTTAAACATCAAGTTTTGCTCATTGCTAGTTAGTTAGGTTAACACCATTGGGTTTATGATATAAGGGAGAGCAATTATTTTTATTTCGAACTATGTAAGGACGCGAACTATGTAAGGTTCACATTGCTAGTTGATTAGTTTTCATCACATTTTGCATTTGTCCTTTACGTTGGATGTTGTCAAGTTAGGTAAAAAGTTTCACACAACTAGGTTTGTGATATATTTATAAGGAAAAACAATTATTTTTACACGAACATCAAGTATGTGGAGAAGGTTGATAACAAGCCAACTTTAAGGATGGAAAGGGAAAAATCTTACACGATCGATAAGTAGAAATACAATTGTGAGGAGGATGTTGGGAGTTCATTTAGACTTTCAAGACTCGAAGCATGAGACCTTCACTAGTATTGAGCAGGGACTTAGGTATAGAGACAAGAGGGGATACAAAGCCAAAATATGGACGAGGATGTTTAACTAAGATTCAAACATGAGAACCAAGAGGATATGAAACCAGAATGAGAATTAGTGCGTTGAATTAAGTCAAAGGTTGTAGACAGAAAACAACCCACTAAGATTTTATAATAATTTACCCGAATGTTAAATATAAGGAGGAGGATAAACAGCCATGATGAGGAGACTACATTAGCTAAAAGGTTGTAGACAGAAAATAACCCACTAAGATTTTATAATAATTTACTTGAATGTCAAATATATGGAGGAAGGTAAACAACCAAGATGAGGAGGCTACATTAGCTCTATGGAAAAGGGAAAATCTTACTCGATAGGTAAGTAGAATACAAGTGTGAGAAGGACACTCATACGAAGCCAAAATTTGGATGCGACATTAGCTTTAAGATTGTAGAGAGAAAAGTTCATTTAGGCTTTTTGGACACAAAATATGAAACCTTTATTAGTATTAAATATAAATTCAAGTGTAAGGACAAGGGGATATGACCATCAAGTATGAGTAGTAGGAGGACGACAAGTCGAGATGAGGTGCCATATTTGCTCTAAGTATAGATAGGGAAAAAGAAAAAATTAGTTTAAACAATTTTTTAAAGATTGATAAAATTTTATCATAATTTTTTTTATTATACAATTTTAGCCAAAAATCTAAGTTGGATTCTAAGAAAGTATAGATCTAAATGCTCTTATTTCATTAGAAATTTGAAAATCCTTTAACAGTGAAATATCTTTCACTTTGTGCTCTTTTAATTTGTTGATTCTTGATCAATTGTATTTTTATTTAATATAAAAAATACTTTAGTTTATGTCGTATTTATATTTTTGTGTTCAAATCTCTAGAAAAAAATGAAACCGTAGAAATCTGAAAAATTTTTGTGGGGTATGTCAGGTAGGTCGGTCGGTTTGAGGCCTGGCCCGACCTGCCACATTTTAAGTGGTAGGCCAGGTGCTAAGTTGGCCGCCCTACCAAAAATTTACACCAAATAAGTGATAGGTCAGGTCCTAGGTAAACTGACCTAACAATTTCACAATAAGATGGTAGGCTGGCCAACCCCATGAAAATTTTCTAAATTTTTACAGTTTCTTTTTTTCCAGCAGTTTGAACAAAAAAATATAGATTCAATTTAATTTGATGGATTTTTTTTCGTAAAATAAGTAGTAGCATTTGGATCTAAACTCGGATTAAAATGTTTTTTGTGCATGGTTTTAAAGAGTAGACAGATGTATTTTGCTTAGGTTGTTAGAGTCGAAGACAAGGGTAAATATGTATTAAAATAAATTTTTGGCTAAAATTGTATAATGAAAAAATAGTGATAAAGATTGTACAGACATATAAAAAATACACAAAGTATGTGACCATCACTAGTATCAAACTATGATTTAAGAATAGGGATAAGGGGGATACGAAGCCAAAATGAGGACGAAGTGATTCAATTAACTCAAAGTTTGTAAAAATAAAATAACCCACTGAGTTTTATACAAATGTAAGGACGTGAGCATCAAGTATAAGGAGAAAGAGGATTGAAAGCCAAAATGAGGAGGTCGCATTAGCTCTTAGGATAGAAAGCGAAAATCTTGCATAACTAGTAAGTAGAAATAAAAAAGTGAGGACACACATACGAAGCGAAGATGAAGATGTGATATGAGCTCTAAGGTTGCGAAGAGAAGAGTTCATTTAGGCTTTCGAGATTCGAAGTATGAGACCATCACTAGTATCATACAAATATTCAACTAAAAGGACAAAGGGGATGTAAAGCCAAATTGAGGATGAGGACGTTGAATTAATTTAAAGGTTGTAAACAGAGAACAGCCTGTTTAGAGTTTATAATAACTTAAGGATGTGAGCATCAAGTATATGGAAAAGGAGGATTGCAAGTCAAGATATGAAGACACATTAGCTCTAATGAAGGAAAAGGAAAATCTTGCACTAGTGGACAAAGGGGCTGGTTTGTGAGAAATGACTTGTATTATTTAGGCTAAAGGCATGTAGGTTTGGGCTTGTATTGTTGGGTGTTCTATGGCTAGTAATTTTGTTTCCCTCCATTGATTCTTCTTCTTCAATAATTCTTTTTCAATATTACTATTCATCAATTAATCAAACTTGAACTGATCATTTTAGTTCTGAGCTAAACTTGAATTGGTTATTCTAGATTTGAGCCAAACTTGATAATTTGTTTGACTGTGTCTACAAAGGAGTTATTAATCCTTATAGCTGAAACTTTTGTGGACTAACGAGTAGTAAATTACTAGGGCTGGTTAATATTAGAAGCGAGTAGCTGGTTTATATATTTGTTGCAATTATTTGTGCTATAAATCCTTTGGTTGGTTAATTTAAGCCCAAGGTTTTGAGAAAGCCTAGGTATATGGAATGCCATTTGTGATATTAGTTGTTATGGTATGATTTATCTTTCATTTTGATGGTGATTTATGTTATTGATTTCTATCTTTCTATGTTGAATTGCAAATTGCTGCTGATTTATGTTAAACTTTTTAGATTATGTTCTCCAAGAAGTGCTTTTCTCTTTACTCACATTGGAGTTCTAATGGTCAACCTGACTTTTATAAGGAAATTATTGTTTGTTGATTCTGATTACATCTTTTCTTATTCATGTCAGCCTGCAGTTTTGTGTGCAACCAAAATTTTACTATTTTTTCGGTTGATTTATAATGATTTGGGGAGGAATATACTGGGGAAAATCATCACAAAGTAGGAATTGGGGTATGCAGCTTTATCTTTTTGACAAGCAACTATGGAAAATGAAGGATAATATCTACTCCTTTAGAGTATGCAACTTTTGTTATGGTGGTCAGAGAATGCAATCTTTGCATGGGTAATTTTTTAAAAGCATCACGTATTAGTAATTTTTTTTCAGTCTTGACTATTATTGCATTGTGTATTTGTTTTTTTAAACCTCTTATAACATTCTTTAGTTCAGGTTTAAGTTTTAAGCTTGTTTTGGGCTTGCTTTACTCCTTTAGTGAAAAGACATGACTACTAATCAACATTTACAATCGGTACTCTCTTTCACATTTAGCGTATAAATGAATGATTTTAATCCTGACATTATATTAATTCTTTTATAGGAGGACTACTGGTGGCCCTACAGGGCGTTCCACGAAAGGGCAATGGACTTTGGAAGAGGTGAATATGTACTTTCTATCTATAGCTTTTTTTGCCTTTCTTTAGGTTTTCAATGTCCTTCCATCTTCCTTGAGATTCAAAAATTTTATTTTATGTGATCTTATGATGATATAAAATATTGGCTTCATGGCATGTTGCCTTTTTGTAGCACATAATGACTATTCAATCTGATGCCATAAGAGAGAGACCATGAAACTATACTAGCGTTCATATTTTATAGTGCATCAGGATTTTGTACCATTCATATTAGCTTTATTTTTGAGATGATTCATCGTATAACTGCTAATGATATTTTAACTTCAAGGGCTATTATATTTACACATGTACACAAACTGTTCAATTCTATTTTATTTTATCTTTTATTAACAAGATGGCATTTTATTATATGTTCAGGATGAGATATTGCGGAAGACTCTTCAATGATTCAAGGGAAAGAACCGGAAGAAAATTGGTATGAATATGGAAGTTTTTGTGTTTTGCCATCTATTGATTCTTTGATATTCTTTTATATACACACATGGTCTAATTGTAGTTTGTGTGTTTTTCAGCAGAATGTTTCAGGGACTGGACAAATGTGCAGTGCTTACACATGGTGTGTTTTGCTATCTCTTGGTATGAATATGGAAGCTTTTGTGTTTTGCCATCTCTTGATTCTTTGATATACGCACATGGTCTAATTGTAGTTTGTGTGTTTTTCAGCAAAATGTTTCAGGGACTCGACAAATGTACAGTGCTTACGCATGGGGGGTTTTGCTATCTCTTGGTATGAATGTGGAAGTTTTTGTGTTTTGCCATCTCTTGATTCTTTGATATACACACGTGGTCTAATTGTAGTTTGTGTGTTTTTCAGCAAAATGTTTCAGGGACTCGACAAATGTACAGTGCTTACGCATGGGGTGTTTTGCTATCTCTTGGTATGAATATGGAAGTTTTTGTGTTATGCTATCTCTTGATTCTTTGATATTCTTTTATATTACACATGGTCTAATTGTAGTTTGTCTGTTTTTCAGCGGAATGTTTCAGGGACTGGTCTGTACACACAAGGTCTATATACACACGGTGTGAATATGAAAGTTTGTGTGTTTTGCTATCTCTTGGTATGAATATTGAAGTTTGTGTGTTTTGCTCTTGATTCTTTGTTATTCTTTTATATATACACACATGGTTTAATTGTAGTTTGTGTTTTTCAGCAAAATGTTTCAAGGACTGGACATATGTACAGTGGTTGCATGGGTGGCAGAAAGTCTTGAATCCAGAACTAAGGAGGTAATTTATTCTAAGGAGGTAATTTATTCTATTTGTTTGTTATTTCCTACATTAGTTGCTTTCTTGTGGTGTTATGCCAACTTTTGAATTTGCTTGTTAAATCCCCATGGTGTAAGGTGAAAGGATTAACTTATCTAGTTGTTGTAGCTTAATTTTAAGGAGATATTGTAGAAAACATATAAAGCTAGTGATGTTAGCTTTTTAGGTAGTTATGATAATTTACATTAGCTCTAAAGATAAAAAGGGAAAAATCTTGCATAACTTTAAGTAGAAATATAAGTGTAAGAAGGACAAGCGTATGAGCGAAGATGTGGAAGCGACATTTGAGATTTAACTACAAGAAAAATGAGAGAGACCTTTCTAACAAATTATGTTCAAGAATAAAAATTATGTTTCTTAAACATCAAGTTTTGCTCATTGCTAGTTAGTTAGGTTAACACCATTGGGTTTATGATATAAGGGAGAGCAATTATTTTTATTTCGAACTATGTAAGGACGCGAACTATGTAAGGTTCACATTGCTAGTTGATTAGTTTTCATCACATTTTGCATTTGTCCTTTACGTTGGATGTTGTCAAGTTAGGTAAAAAGTTTCACACAACTAGGTTTGTGATATATTTATAAGGAAAAACAATTATTTTTACACGAACATCAAGTATGTGGAGAAGGTTGATAACAAGCCAACTTTAAGGATGGAAAGGGAAAAATCTTACACGATCGATAAGTAGAAATACAATTGTGAGGAGGATGTTGGGAGTTCATTTAGACTTTCAAGACTCGAAGCATGAGACCTTCACTAGTATTGAGCAGGGATTTAGGTATAGAGACAAGAGGGGATACAAAGCCAAAATATGGACGAGGATGTTTAACTAAGATTCAAACATGAGAACCAAGAGGATATGAAACCAGAATGAGAACTAGTGCGTTGAATTAAGTCAAAGGTTGTAGACAGAAAACAATCCACTAAGATTTTATAATAATTTACCCGAATGTTAAATATAAGGAGGAGGATAAACAACCATGATGAGGAGACTACATTAGCTCAAAGGTTGTAGACAGAAAACAACCCACTAAGATTTTATAATAATTTACTTGAATGTCAAATATATGGAGGAAGGTAAACAACCAAGATGAGGAGGCTACATTAGCTCTATGGAAAAGGGAAAATCTTACTCGATAGGTAAGTAGAATACAAGTGTGAGAAGGACACTCATACGAAGCCAAAATTTGGATGCGACATTAGCTTTAAGATTGTAGAGAGAAAAGTTCATTTAGGCTTTTTGGACACAAAATATGAAACCTTTATTAGTATTAAATATAAATTCAAGTGTAAGGACAAGGGGATATGACCATCAAGTATGAGTAGTAGGAGGACGACAAGTCGAGATGAGGTGCCATATTTGCTCTAAGTATAGATAGGAAAAAGAAAAAATTAGTTTAAACAATGTTTTAAAGATTGATAAAATTTTATCATAATTTTTTTTATTATACAATTTTAGCCAAAAATCTAAGTTGGATTCTAAGAAAGTATAGATCTAAATGCTCTTATTTCATTAGAAATTTGAAAATCCTTTAACAGTGAAATATCTTTCACTTTGTGCTCTTTTAATTTGTTGATTCTTGATCAATTGTATTTTTATTAATATAAAAAATACTTTAGTTTATGTCGTATTTATATTTTGTGTTCAAATCTCTAGAAAAAATGAAACCGTAGAAATCTGAAAAATTTTTTGTGGGGTATGTCAGGTAGGTCGGTCGGTTTGAGGCCTGGCCCGACCTGCCACATTTTAAGTGGTAGGCCAGGTGCTAAGTTGGCCGCCCTACCAAAAAATTACACCAAATAAGTGATAGGTCAGGTCCTAGGTAAACTGACCTAACAATTTCACAATAAGATGGTAGGCTGGCCAACCTACCATTTGGCCTACCCCATGAAAATTTTCTAAATTTTTACAGTTTCTTTTTTTCCAGCAGTTTGAACAAAAAAATATAGATTCACTAACTCCATGGATGCTTTATTCTTAGTTAAGAGGACCTGATCAGAGTTCAACAGACCCTTTGAAGCTAATATGTTTTTGTAGTAGGCGTTATCAAACTTCGTTGGGCTAACAAAGTCCAAGACAAACAGATTCTGATCACCACCAGACCTTGGGCATCTGGGTCTCAATTGTGCAGCATATGATTGATCAAGAGTGTTGTCAGGTTGCCCGTTGCCTGATTGGTTGTACAGTCTCTGCCTGAAACTTGTGCAACGGGAATCCCCAATTGTATGACTCCCTGCATCAAATGTTTGTATAAATTACTCAAAGATGGTTAGGTTTCTAGGGGTGTACATGGTCTGATTTATTGCGATATGAAAGTTTTTTAAACCAAACAGACAAAAACTTTAAACTAAATCAAACCATTTTAGATTTTAAAATAAACTATAAGAAACAGTAAAATTATGTGATGCAGTCTCATTTTACGATTTGAATCGAATTATGCACATCTTTTTGGTTTCTAGAAACCCTGATGGTTAGTTTACCAGATAAGGCTACAAGATCGACTACATCAAGTCCTTGCAACTTGAACTTGGTGAGAAGTGTTTGGAATGTGCTGTTTGGAGGAGGAATGTTGTTGTTAGAGCCACTCAAGCTTGCACTTCTGGAGTCTCTTCTTCCCAGTGGAACTTCCCAGCTAGGTCCACCAGTCTGAACATGCAAAACTGGTAAGCTTTGGCCATATTGCAAGGCCAGTTTGGCTGAGTAACAAGGCTCAAACATTAAGACTTACCAACACAGTAGAATCTCTAGCAGCTAGAGCCAAAATGTCAGCACAGGATACTGTCTGAGGACATTCCTTCTCTAGAGCAGATTTGATTCCATCAAGGACTTCAAATCCCCTGGCTGAATTCCTGTTAGGATTGGACCTTTTCTCACTTGTTATGGTGCCACTGCTATCCAACAATAATGATGCATCACACCCCTGTAAAACTTAACAAAGTTTGATGAAGCTGCGCAATATTTATGGATGAAATTAAGAAAATGGAATTTCTGGGAAGTAGCAGACCTTGACGAAGCAGTCATGGAAATGAAGCCTGAGCAAAGAAGCAGCCATGCGGGTTTCTTTTGCAACAGCCTTGGCCACAACGGACTTCACTATCGCTTGAGCTCTGGGACATGAGTGATCATAAAACTGCGGGTAAAGGAAACCACTGGAAGCCTTGCCACTGACGGCAATTAGAGAAAAGGCAATGAGGAAGCTCATGAAGTGAAACCATTGATTGTGTGTTTTTTGTGTCTTTTACTTTCAAGACACAGAAAACTATAGACAAAAAATTGAAGTGTCAGAAGATTTAAGAAGTTTGTTATGATAAGAGCTAAGATGGCATGCATATTTATACAGGAGGGACAGTAGAGAAAAGAAGAAAGAGGGAAAGAAAAAGTTGGAATTGGTAATTAATCAGCAGTTTCACATCAATTACAAGCAACCGATCGGTGTATGTTGGTAGCTTTGTATCCTTGTAGGCTAACAAACCCACCATGGCAGACAGTTGGCATACATGTCGTCTTCAGCCAATTACTGTGAAGTTGACTTTCGAAGGTGATTTCCTTGGTTAATTAAGGTACGTAATTCTAAGTTCTGTGTAAGACAAGTTACTACAATAACAATTAGAATTTGTTATATAGTTCTGTAATCCACTATAATGACATTGATTGAGACTGCATTTGGATTGGAAAAGTTTTTAATGTGATTCAATTAAAAAAAAAAAAAAGAGGCAATATTATATTTATCTCTAGTAGCAGATAAGATTCAGCTTAGATTGCCTAAATCATATATGTATTTCTTTTAAGCTAGATTCACTAATTCTGCATAAGCCCTTCATATTTATAAGGTGAAAAGTTGAAGTTACATATCAAATATTTTATCTAAGCATTCATAATTCAAATGAGAGTAGATTTTTAATTATATTATAATTATACTAATAATAAGATAATTGCATTAGTAATATGATCAGGTTTAATACAAGAGGGTTGTTTTCTCTAGACACGAGACAAAGTAGGAAAAAATCTCATAAATACTGAAAAGATATTCTATGATGGGCAGTTCTAGCTTTTCATTGTCTCCGGTTTATAAAACATCTATTGTGTTTTTGGACAATTAGAGAATATATGATTTGTTTAGTTGTTATTTCTATGGTTTGCCATTGAATTATGACATCCTCAGTGTTGGGCTTATAATTTCGATCAATGAGAAATTTATTTTATGGTATAAAATTAACTTTTGAGATTAAACCATTTTCAGGGTTTTGCCGGATAGTTTATGTAAGGTTCGAAGGAGTTCATATTAATTAGCCAAGTTTTACTGTGTCTTCTTGCTTATTTACGTGAAGACAGAGGCAGATTAGCCTTGCGTGTGCAATCCTGAGACTCCTAATTTTTTTTAGCTTGAAGGAAATAATTTTTACATCAGAGAAGGCATATGATTAACTGAATATGACTTACAAGCATAACTTACCCACAGCAGAAGATTTATTATTTTGAATATATTCATCATTGAAAGGTGTTATGTTTTTCAACTTAGAAATTATTGATGATGGAGAAAGCAGAAATCAATGCTGTTGTTCTCAATCAAGAAGGAATTGAAGATGCTATAAACTACGACCATTGTTGACTAGTGGTTAAGCTCAGTCTCCTTTTTTAATGCATTAAAGAACAAATAAACACAAATACTAAAGTCGATACACAAGTATTTATATGAAAAATCTAAGATTGGAAAAAATCACGAGTAGGTGAGAGAGAAATTTTGCCATAAGAAAGAAGATATAAAATGAAGAAGATATCTGGTTGTTAGCTCTTCAACCTAACTCGCTTGACATGTGTATTTTGTTTGTTATATCACTTTAGTAGAATTAGTCATTCTCATTACATGTGAAAAGATTTATATCACAGTAAAAAAAAAACCCTTTCACACCATGTGAGATTAGAGTTGGGCTACAAGATTAGGAGTCTAATCCTTCTATGTCTCTTAAAAAATTCACCTTTTCAATCGCATACCTTAAATTCGAATAATCTTTTGGAATTCAAAAAATGACTGTAACACTATGCTGACTAGTGCCAACTATCTTCCATTACTGAATGAAATGTTAATAAAATAAAATTACTTGACCTTGAAGAAGCCTCGAGATTGGTCAACCTTGTACTGTTTTGATATGTTGAGTCTTCTAGATGAAGACAAGTCTACTGGAGGCCAAAGTTGGAGGAGACTCACCTGCTCTGTGGAAAAACCGACGAGCTCAAGCTTTGTTTGCTTAAAATAGCCAGCGCCTTCAAAGACTTACTGTGTGAAAGCTATCATAATTAATGCTGTCTACAATCTTTACATTGGCTTTTAGAAATGTTCAGTGTCTTTCTCAGCACTAAAGCTTCAAGAAGACCATTTTCCAGAATGTTGCTAACGCTCTTCTGTTTCTTCCCTTATTAACATTTTCTTATTTTGCACACAATCAATTCGGTTACTTTTTTAATCGTTCATGGGAGTCAGTGATTGACGGGATGACTAATATTGAAAGTAAAGTTACTAATATCCCACCCACGATTTGGTGGAATCCGGGTTCATTCATCCATTGAGTTTCTAAATTATAAATTTTCATCCAAAATCTAATTCTAATAAATGAAAAATTAACAATCAAAAGAGTATAAACATCATTTTTCCTCTCAGAATCTGAAGAAAAAAAAAGTTGTTAGTTGAAATCATTATTCAAAATATATAATTTGATTATAATCGTATCAAATCAGTGTAATCCAAAAAACTCACACTTTTTTTAATTAAAAATTTTGCCCAAATCACACCTACCGAGGTGCAATTATGGTTGTGGACTCACACTTGGATAGAAATTTCGATTGCCTCGATGCACAAGTTTTGGCAATAAATTATCAATGATTGAGGCCAGGAGCAAATAATAATATCATAAAAAAACGTAAATGGTTAGCGATAATATGCGCATTTACTTCTAACGTTGTGGCCGACACAATTTGATTTAAACAAAATAGTTTTAGGTTTATAGTTAAAATTAAATAGGTGAAATCTAAGGGTGAATTTTAGTTAAATCAAGTTGATCAAGGGTTTAAACTCACTTCAAATCCAAAAATCTAATTTGCTCGATCTAATAATAAAATATCAAAAAAAATAAAAATTATTGAAAATAAAAAATAAACTAGTAAAGATACGTTTATTATAATTGTCAATAAAAAGTTATAAAAAAATTGATAAACTAATAATTTTTTTAAGATATTCGAGTTTAAATTTGTTCAAACTGAATATTAAACTAAGTATGAATTGACTTAATTCAGATCCAACTCTAATAAAAACCTTGAGGGGTAAATAAAATTTAGTTTTAAAATCACAATCTCAACTAGCTTTTAACCTGTTTTATATTTAATTTGGATGAAGGAAGAATCTAATCTGATCTGACCTAAAGTAGGGTATGGGAATATTAGATTAATCTAATTGAATCCATAAATGATAAAGAAAATAATAAGTTATTGCTAGGGTTGGGTAACTACTGCCTTTAGTTTCCAAATCTAATCCGTGAAATGCAAGGGACTTGCTTTGCACTACGCATGGCTGTCTCAATTTTATTAAGAGAAGAATATAATTACATATGCTCCAAACCTTTGGCTGTTCACACAGCAACCCAATTTGCCGTTCTATTATTTTATATGGCACCATTGGATTGGATTGGATTGGATTAGATGTAGCCATCATTCTTATTAAACAAATTAACGTGACAGTTGGAAAATTACTTGTTATCCGATTTCTTTTGTCAGGTTAACTTTGCTTGAAGTGTTGTTTTGTTTGAAATGTGATTTAGCATGGGCAACTCAATGTCAATCAAGGTAAAATCGATAGATTCAAGTGAACCAGTATACTTTTTCTATAGTTCTAGACGCTGAATTTCGCCGACAATTACATCATCAGAAATAAGAAGCTACTTGTATAATTTTTTTAAATAATTGGTCTAAGATCGTTATCTGATTCAAACAAGTTAAAATTTATACATAATTAATTTTAGTTGATCAAACTTTAAGTAGATTTACAATCGACTCTAATATTGAAATTTAACTCATTAGTAATTTTATTTTTTTTTTACAGTTGATTCTTCTTCTTCTTTTCCGATTATTACTACTTATCAATTAATCAAACTTAGCCAATCTTTAGTTTCGAGTCAAACTTAAATTAATCATTCTAAAATTTGAGTCAAGTTCAAACTACTTTTTTGTTTATACTAAAATCAACTTAAATTTAACTTCTATAAAATAGCATACTATTGTATTTTCAAAGTTTTAGAAGTGAATTCAATGAAGAAACTCGACACAAGACACCTCCAGAGTCAGCTGAAAGCTATAACATACAGCAGTTGGCTGCCAAAGGTTAATGCGAAATGATTTTAAAAACAAGATAGAAGAATGATTAAAAAAAGCTTTAT
This sequence comes from Mangifera indica, assembly GCF_011075055.1. Classification (NCBI taxonomy): domain Eukaryota; kingdom Viridiplantae; phylum Streptophyta; class Magnoliopsida; order Sapindales; family Anacardiaceae; genus Mangifera; species Mangifera indica. The sequence continues at coordinate 1,212,033 of NC_058152.1, forward strand.
AAAACCCGTTTATAAATATACGTATACATGTGAAATCAGGCTCATACATGAAAAGTTACTTTTCAAGAGTTAACAAAACTGTTCATTTTGCAATTATTTGGTTCTATGTCAATTCGCTGAGACCTTAAAATTTGCAAGGAAAATAAAACTAAATTGACCCGTAATTTCTTTCATTTGATCTCCATGTTGCTTTAGCAGAAGCAGCGACCGTTCCCAGGAGGTCTGATTCGGAAAGGATCTGTTAAAGCCTTCTGGCTGAGAGTACCTTTGACCTGCTCCACTCACCTATTATGGCATTCCAAAATTCAAACAAAAGTGTTAGATTGCACTTGAGATAGCAAATCGTATTCCAACTGGAGAAGTCAGAATAGAGCACTTGGGTGAAACTGATTAAATGAGCTGCCCGGCTTAGCGATGTCCTTTTAACATGGACAAGTTAGGGTCCACCGGGAGCTTAAAATGATCATATAATAATTTGATTAAAAAAATAAACGACTACATCTTATCAAGTACAATTGAGTTGAGTGATTTGGGTACTTACTGTTACCTTATCCCAAAGTAAAAATCAATCAATCAGATGCTGACATATCATTATTAATACTTAAATTAGTATTCATATAAGTGCACAAAGTTTTAATAGTCACTCAAATCAGCTGAGGTGTTGAAAATATCATATTTGGTCATATTAGTTTGTCCAAACAGATCTGTAACTCTCAAATCTAATTAATGTCAGATCAGCCAAAAAATAATTACTTACAGTTTCTAAACATGCAGAAAGTATTGTCATGCCAGGCAATGCATCAATCCCACGCTGCATACAATCAAATTTAGGTAGATAAGTGGACATAAATGTTTATACACTATAATATATAGATAAATAATCAAAAAGAATAGAGGAGAGGGAAAGAGAGAGAGAGAATTTGAAACACTTACCAGTTGCCCTGTTCGTGTCTTGTAAATGAAACCTCCACAACAGAATATGGTCTGATGAGACGATGAATCTGCTCCCGAACATTCATCCAATTTCAAAATTAAAAAATCATTGAATTAAAAACAATATTGCATTCAAATATAAGTTGTAAAGGAAAATTAATTCGAAGATGATAACACATGAAATCAGTTAAATAATTCCTCGAGTTCAAAATCTAAACAACCAGAGAAATTTAGATACATCAGGTTTACTTTTAAGTTCAATAAATAGAACTCAATGCCATCCATAACAAATATGAAACTCTGAAAGCCTGTATAATGTACTAGTAAAAGGTATACTTTAATCTTTATTACTAGTAAAGAGACATATGACAGTTTTGCCATCTCTTGATTCTTTGATATTCCCAAAATACACACATGGTCTAATTGTAGTTTGTGTGTTTTTCAGCAGAATGTTTCAGGGACTGGACAAATGTGCAGTGCTTACACATGGTGTGTTTTGCTATCTCTTGGTATGAATATGGAAGCTTTTGTGTTTTGCCATCTCTTGATTCTTTGATATACGCACATGGTCTAATTGTAGTTTGTGTGTCTTTCAGCAAAATGTTTCAGGGACTCGACAAATGTACAGTGCTTACGCATGGGGGGTTTTGCTATCTCTTGGTATGAATATGGAAGTTTTTGTGTTTTGCCATCTCTTGATTCTTTGATATACACACGTGGTCTAATTGTAGTTTGTGTGTTTTTCAGCAAAATGTTTCAGGGACTCGACAAATGTACAGTGCTTACGCATGGGGTGTTTTGCTATCTCTTGGTATGAATATGGAAGTTTTTGTGTTTTGCTATCTCTTGATTTTTTGATATTCTTTTATATATAAACACATGGTCTAATTGTAGTTTGTCTGTTTTTCAGCGGAATGTTTCAGGGACTGGTCTGTACACACAAGGTCTATATACACACGGTGTGAATATGAAAGTTTGTGTGTTTTGCTATCTCTTGGTATGAATATTGAAGTTTGTGTGTTTTGGTCTTGATTCTTTGTTATTCTTGTATATATATACACACATGGTTTAATTGTAGTTTGTGTTTTTCAGCAGAATGTTTCAAGGACTGGACAGATGTACAGTGGTTACATGGGTGGCAGAAAGTCTTGAATCCAGAACTAAGGAGGTAATTTATTCTAAGGAGGTAATTTATTCTATTTGTTTGTTATTTCCTACATTAATTGCTTTCTTGTGGTGTTATGCCAACTTTTGAATTTGCTTGTTAAATCCCCATGGTGTAAGGTGAAAGGATTAACTTATCTAGTTGCTGTAGCTTAATTTTAAGGAGATATTGTAGAAAACATATAAAGCTAGTGATGTTAGCTTTTTAGGTAGTTATGATAATTTACATTAGCTCTAAAGATAAAAAGGGAAAAATCTTGCATAACTTTAAGTAGAAATATAAGTGTAAGAAGGACAAGCGTATGAGCGAAGATGTGGAAGCGACATTTGAGATTTAACTACAAGAAAAATGAGAGAGACCTTTCTAACAAATTATGTTCAAGAATAAAAATTATGTTTCTTAAACATCAAGTTTTGCTCAGTGCTAGTTAGTTAGGTTAACACCATTGGGTTTATGATATAAGGGAGAGCAATTATTTTTATTTCGAACTATGTAAGGACGCGAACTATGTAAGGTTCACATTGCTAGTTGATTAGTTTTCATCACATTTTGCATCTGTCCTTTACGTTGGATGTTGTCAAGTTAGGTAAAAAGTTTCACACAACTAGGTTTGTGATATATATAAGGAAAAACAATTATTTTTACACGAACATCAAGTATGTGGAGAAGGTTGATAACAAGCCAACTTTAAGGATGGAAAGGGAAAAATCTTACACGATCGATAAGTAGAAATACAATTGTGAGGAGGATGTTGGGAGTTCATTTAGACTTTCAAGACTCGAAGCATGAGACCTTCACTAGTATTGAGCAGGGATTTAGGTATAGAGACAAGAGGGGATACAAAGCCAAAATATGGATGAGGATGTTTAACTAAGATTCAAACATGAGAACCAAGAGGATATGAAACCAGAATGAGAATTAGTGCGTTGAATTAACTCAAAGGTTGTAGACAGAAAACAACCCACTAAGATTTTATAATAATTTACCCGAATGTTAAATATAAGGAGGAGGATAAACAGCCATGATGAGGAGACTACATTAGCTAAAAGGTTGTAGACAGAAAACAACCCACTAAGATTTTATAATAATTTACTTGAATGTCAAATATATGGAGGAAGGTAAACAACCAAGATGAGGAGGCTACATTAGCTCTATGGAAAAGGGAAAATCTTACTCGATAGGTAAGTAGAATACAAGTGTGAGAAGGACACTCATACGAAGCCAAAATTTGGATGCGACATTAGCTTTAAGATTGTAGAGAGAAAAGTTCATTTAGGCTTTTTGGACACAAAATATGAAACCTTTATTCGTATTAAATATAAATTCAAGTGTAAGGACAAGGGGATATGACCATCAAGTATGAGTAGTAGGAGGACGACAAGTCGAGATGAGGTGCCATATTTGCTCTAAGTATAGATAGGGAAAAAGAAAAAATTAGTTTAAACAATTTTTTAAAGATTGATAAAATTTTATCATAATTTTTTTTATTATACAATTTTAGCCAAAAATCTAAGTTGGATTCTAAGAAAGTATAGATCTAAATGCTCTTATTTCATTAGAAATTTGAAAATCCTTTAACAGTGAAATATCTTTCACTTTGTGCTCTTTTAATTTGTTGATTCTTGATCAATTGTATTTTTATTTAATATAAAAAATACTTTAGTTTATGTCGTATTTATATTTTTGTGTTCAAATCTCTAGAAAAAAATGAAACCGTAGAAATCTGAAAAATTTTTGTGGGGTATGTCAGGTAGGTCGGTCGGTTTGAGGCCTGGCCCGACCTGCCACATTTTAAGTGGTAGGCCAGGTGCTAAGTTGGCCGCCCTACCAAAAATTTACACCAAATAAGTGATAGGTCAGGTCCTAGGTAAACTGACCTAACAATTTCACAATAAGATGGTAGGCTGGCCAACCTACCATTTGGCCTACCCCATGAAAATTTTCTAAATTTTTACAGTTTCTTTTTTTCCAGTAGTTTGAACAAAAAAATATAGATTCACTAACTCCATGGATGCTTTATTCTTAGTTAAGAGGACCTGATCAGAGTTCAACAGACCCTTTGAGGCTAATATGTTTTTGTAGTAGGCATTATCAAACTTCGTTGGGCTAACAAAGTCCAAGACAAACAGATTCTGATCACCACCAGACCTTGGGCATCTGGGTCTCAATTGTGCAGCATATGATTGATCAAGAGTGTTGTCAGGTTGCCCGTTGCCTGATTGGTTGTACAGTCTCTGCCTGAAACTTGTGCAACGGGAATCCCCAATTGTATGACTCCCTGCATCAAATGTTTGTATAAATTACTCAAAGATGGTTAGGTTTCTAGGGGTGTACATGGTCTGATTTATTGCGATATGAAAGTTTTTTTAAACCAAACAGACAAAAACTTTAAACTAAATCAAACCATTTTAGATTTTAAAATAAACTATAAGAAACAGTAAAATTATGTGATGCAGTCTCATTTTACGATTTGAATCAAATTATGCACATCTTTTTGGTTTCTAGAAACCCTGATGGTTAGTTTACCAGATAAGGCCACAAGATCGACTACATCAAGTCCTTGCAACTTGAACTTGGTGAGAAGTGTTTGGAATGTGCTGTTTGGAGGAGGAATGTTGTTGTTAGAGCCACTCAAGCTTGCACTTCTGGAGTCTCTTCTTCCCAGTGGAACTTCCCAGCTAGGTCCACCAGTCTGAACATGCAAAACTGGTAAGCTTTGGCCATATTGCAAGGCCAGTTTGGCTGAGTAACAAGGCTCAAACATTAAGACTTACCAACACAGTAGAATCTCTAGCAGCTAGAGCCAAAATGTCAGCACAGGATACTGTCTGAGGACATTCCTTCTCTAGAGCAGATTTGATTCCATCAAGGACTTCAAATCCCCTGGCTGAATTCCTGTTAGGATTGGACCTTTTCTCACTTGTTATGGTGCCACTGCTATCCAACAATAATGATGCATCACACCCCTGTAAAACTTAACAAAGTTTGATGAAGCTGCGCAATATTTATGGATGAAATTAAGAAAATGGAATTTCTGGGAAGTAGCAGACCTTGACGAAGCAGTCATGGAAAAGAAGCCTGAGCAAAGAAGCAGCCATGCGGGTTTCTTTTGCAACAGCCTTGGCCACAACGGACTTCACCATCGCTTGAGCTCTGGGACATGAGTGATCATAAAACTGCGGGTAAAGGAAACCACTGGAAGCCTTGCCACTGACGGCAATTAGAGAAAAGGCAATGAGGAAGCTCATGAAGTGAACCATTGATTGTGTGTTTTTTGTGTCTTTTACTTTCAAGACACAGAAAACTATAGACAAAAAATTGAAGTGTCAGAAGATTTAAGAAGTTGTTATGATAAGAGCTAAGATGGCATGCATATTTATACAGGAGGGACAGTAGAGAAAAGAAGAAAGAGGGAAAGAAAAAGTTGGAATTGGTAATTAATCAGCAGTTTCACATCAATTACAAGCAACCGATCGGTGTATGTTGGTAGCTTTGTATCCTTGTAGGCTAACAAACCCACCATGGCAGACAGTTGGCATACATGTCGTCTTCAGCCAATTACTGTGAAGTTGACTTTCGAAGGTGATTTCCTTGGTTAATTAAGGTACGTAATTCTAAGTTCTGTGTAAGACAAGTTACTACAATAACAATTAGAATTTGTTATATAGTTCTGTAATCCACTATAATGACATTGATTGAGACTGCATTTGGATTGGAAAAGTTTTTAATGTGATTCAATTAAAAAAAAAAAAAGAGGCAATATTATATTTATCTCTAGTAGCAGATAAGATTCAGCTTAGATTGCCTAAATCATATATGTATTTCTTTTAAGCTAGATTCACTAATTCTGCATAAGCCCTTCATATTTATAAGGTGAAAAGTTGAAGTTACATATCAAATATTTTATCTAAGCATTCATAATTCAAATGAGAGTAGATTTTTAATTATATTATAATTATACTAATAATAAGATAATTGCATTAGTAATATGATCAGGTTTAATACAAGAGGGTTGTTTTCTCTAGACACGAGACAAAGTAGGAAAAAAATCTCATAAATACTGAAAAGATATTCTATGATGGGCAGTTCTAGCTTTTCATTGTCTCCGGTTTATAAAACATCTATTTGTGTTTTTGGACAATTAGAGAATATATGATGTGTTTAGTTGTTATTTCTATGGTTTGCCATTGAATTATGACATCCTCAGTGTTGGGCTTATAATTTCGATCAATGAGAAATTTATTTTATGGTATAAAATTAACTTTTGAGATTAAACCATTTTCAGGGTTTTGCCGGATAGTTTATGTAAGGTTCGAAGGAGTTCATATTAATTAGCCAAGTTTTACTTGTCTCTTTGCTTATTTACGTGAAGACAGAGGCAGATTAGCCTTGCGTGTGCAATCCTGAGACTCCTAATTTTTTTTAGCTTGAAGGAAATAATTTTTACATCAGAGAAGGCATATGATTAACTTGAATATGACTTACAAGCATAACTTACCCACAGCAGAAGATTTATTATTTTGAATATATTCATCATTGAAAGGTGTTATGTTTTTCAACTTAGAAATTATTGATGATGGAGAAAGCAGAAATCAATGCTGTTGTTCTCAATCAAGAAGGAATTGAAGATGCTATAAACTACGACCATTGTTGACTAGTGGTTAAGCTCAGTCTCCTTTTTTAATGCATTAAAGAACAAATAAACACAAATACTAAAGTCGATACACAAGTATTTATATGAAAAATCTAAGATTGGAAAAAATCACGAGTAGGTGAGAGAGAAATTTTGCCATAAGAAAGAAGATTATAAAATGAAGAAGATATCTGAGTGTTAGCTCTTCAACCTAACTCGCTTGACATGTGTATTTTGTTTGTTATATCACTTTAGTAGAATTAGTCATTCTCATTACATGTGAAAAGATTTATATCACAGTAAAAAAAACCCTTTCACCCATGTGAGATTAGAGTTGGGCTACAAGATTAGGAGTCTAATCCTTCTATGTCTCTTCAAAAATTCACCTTTTCAATTCGCATACCTTAAACTCGATGCACCTAAAAAGGTGCGATTTGACATGTTTTGGCTATAAATTATCAATGATTGAGGCCAGGAGCAATATAATAATATCATAAAACAAACGTAAATGGTTAGCGATAATATGCGCATTTACTGTCTAACGTTGTGCCGACACATTTTGATTTAAACAAAATTAGATTTTAGGTTTATAGTTTAAATTAAATAGGTGAAATCTAAGGGTGAATTTTAGTTAAATCAAGTTTGATCAAGGGTTTAAACTCACTTCAAATCCAAAAATCTAATTTGCTCGATCTAATAATAAATTATCAAAAAAAATAAAAATTATTGAAAATAAAAAATAAACTAGTAAAGATACGTTTATTATAATTGTCAATAAAAAGTTATAAAAAAATTGATATACTAATAATTTTTTTAAGATATTCGAGTTTAAATTTGTTCAAACTGAATATTAAACTAAGTTTGAATTGACTTAATTCAGATCAAACTCTAATAAAAACCTTGAGTGGGTAATTATAATTTAGTTTTAAAATCACAATCTCAACTAGCTTTTACCTGTTTTATATTTAATTTGGATGAAGGAAGAATCTAATCTGATCTGACCTAAAGTAGGGTATGGGAATATTAGATTAATCTAATTGAATCCATAAGATGATAAAGAAAATAATAAGTTATTGCTAGGGTTGGGTAACTACTGCCTTTAGTTTCCAAAATCTAATCCGTGAAATGCAAGGGACTTGCTTTGCACTACGCATGCTGTCTCAATTTTATTAAGAGAAGAATATAATTAGCATATGCTCCAACTTTTGGCTGTTCACACAGCAACCCAATTTGACCGTTCTATTATTTTATATGGCACCACTGGATTGGATTGGATTAGATGTAGCCATCATTCTTATTAAACAAATTAACGTGACAGTTGGAAAATTACTTGTTATCCGATATCTTTTGTCAGGTTAACTTTGCTTGGAAGTGTTGTTTTGTTTGTAAATGTGATTTGCAAGGGCAACTCAATGTCAATCAAGGTAAAATCGATAGATTCATGTGAACCATGTATACTTTTTCTATAGTTCTAGACGCTGATTTCGCCGACAATTACTCATCAGGAATAAGAAGCTACTTGGTTAATTTTTTTAATTAATTGGTCTAAGATCGTTATCTGATTCAAACAAGTTAAATTTATATATAATTAATTTTAGTTGATCAAACTTTAGCTTAGTTTACAATCGACTCTAACATTGAAATTTAACTCACTAGTTTTTTTTTTTTTACTACAATTGATTCTTCTTCTTCTTTTCCAATTATTACTACTTATCAATTAATCAAACTTGAGCCAATCATTTTAGTTTCGAGTCAAACTTAAATTAATCATTCTAAATTTGAGTCAAGTTCAAACTACTTTTTGTTTATACTTAATTCAACTTAAATTTATCTTCTATAAATATAGCATACTATTGTATTTTCAAAGTTTAGAAGTGTATTCAATGAAGAAACTCGACACAAGACACCTCCTAGAGTCAGCTGAAAGCTATAACTTTCAGCAGTTTGCTGCCAAAGGTTAATGCGAAATGAATTTTAAAAACAAGATAGAAGAATGATTAAAAAAAGCTTTATAAACCCTTTATATATATACGTATACATGTGAAATCAGGCTCATACATGAAAAGTTACTTTTCAAGAGTTAACAAAACTGTTCATTTTGCAATTTTTTGGTTCTATGTCAATTCGCTGAGACCTTAAAATTTGCAAGGTAAATATATCTAAATTGACCCGTAATTTCTTTCATTTGATCTCCATGTTGCTTTAGGAGAAGCAGGCGACCGTTCCCAGGAGGTCTGATTCGGAAAGGATCTGTTAAGGTCTTCTGGCTGTGAGTACCTTTGACCTGCTCCACTCACCTATTATGGCATTCCAAAATTCAAACAAAAGTGTTAGATTGCACTTGAGATAGCAAATCGTATTCCAACTGGAGAAGTCAGAATAGGCACTTGGGTGAAACTGATTAAATGAGCTGCCCGGCTTAGCGATGTCCTTTTAACATGGACAAGTTAGGGTCCTCCGGGAGCTTAAAATGATCATATAATAATTTGATTAAAAAATAAACGACTACCATCTTATCAAGTACATTTGAGTTGAGTGATTTGGGTACTTACTGTTACCTTATCCCAAAGTAAAAATCAATCAATCAGATGCTGACATATCATTATTAATACTTAAATTAGTATTCATTATAAGTGCACAAAGTTTTATAGTCTCTCAAATCAGCTGTAGGTGTTGAAAATATCATATTTGGTCATATTAGTTTGTCCAAACAGATCTGTAACTCTCAAATCTAATTAATGTCAGATCAGCCAAAAAATAATTACTTACAGTTTCTAAACATGCAGAAAGTATTGTCATGCCTGGCAATGCATCAATCCCACGCTGCATACAATCAAATTTAGGTAGATAAGTGGACATAAATGTTTATACACTATAATATATAGATAAATAATCAAAAAGAATAGAGGAGAGGGAAAGAGAGAGAGAGAATTTGAAACACTTACCAGTTGCCCTGTTCGTGTCTTGTAAATGAAACCTCCACAACAGAATATGGCTGATGAGACGATGATTCTGCTCCGAACATTCATCCAATTTCAAAATTAAAAAATCATTGAATTAAAAACAATATTGCATTCAAATATAAGTTGTAAAGGAAAATTTATTCGAAGATGATAACACATGAATTAAGTTAAATAATTCCTCGAGTTCAAATCTTAACAACCAGAGAAATTTAGATACATCAGGGTTTACTTTTAAGTTCAATAAATAGAACTCAATGCCATCCTTAACAAATATGAAACTCTGAAAGCCTGTATAATGAACTAGTTAAGGTATACTTTTATCTTTATTACTAGTAAAGAGACCATATGACAGTTTTCAACCAGGAATTGATAACTTTACATCCCAAAAGTCACATATTGGCCATTTCCTAGTTACTACATTATCTCCTGTTAACATTTCACAAAGCTCTGTCCTTCCCTACTTATAATTTGGCAATCTATGAGCTGGCAAACAGAGTGACAAATCAGGTAGACCACACTGCAAATGCTTTAGATGTTTGCATCATGTGGCAATTATTTCATTTTGAATAATCTGACACATGCTCTTAATTCTTCTTAAAAACAACATGAATGAGAATTGCCATACATGCAAGATATCACCCCAAAAATAGCCCATCCTCGCATAGGATCCACTTCCTTATCCTGCCTATATTCTGCAAAGTTACAATAAGGTAGAGCTCAATCAAATTAGAAAATAACATGAAAAATCCCGAAACTTAAGTTCAAGGCAACAACACATGGTTTGTTACTAACACCTAACCTAACAAGTGTTTTTCTCTCTACCATCTTTTCTGATTGCTTATTTATAGAAATATCCTTCTGCAATACAATTCAGGAAAATATCTGACGATATTTAGGAACTTGTTCAGGTTCAGCAGATTTTTAGGGAGACTTTACAAATATATATATAAGGGTGAGTTAAAGAACAAACAGAAATACAGAATCACATAACTGCAAAGGAAAGTGACATCCAAGAACAAAGAATCTTACTGTTCACACAGTGTGCCAGCAGGATGAGCAGAATGAGAGAAAGCAACTTAGCTCAGTAAATCAAATATAAACTTACCACACATTTTTGTAAGAAAAAATTGAACAGGGTCATAGCCCTTGACTGGTATGGTGATATTAACTTCATACAGACTATCACGAGCCCTCTCACCTACAAAAGTTAAAAGTGAAATTCAAAACATGATAGATTAAGAGGCATATCAATATCATATTGTTAGGATTGGGACACTTGTCCCCAATCCAATGGCTCAATCCTTTTATAAATATATGTTTGAGTTTTAAAAGAGGGAGGAGAAGAAAATATTAGGGTTTGGGTTTGAGGGCAGCCACCTTTGGCTGATTTAGGGAGGTCTCCGGCGCCTCGAATGGCCGGAAAATGGGAGATCTCCGGCGTCTCGAATGACCGGAAAATGGGAGGTCCCGAACTCCTCGAAGGGTTTGGGTTTGGGTTTGAGGGCAGCCACCTTTGGCTGATTTAGGGAGGTCTCCGGCGCCTCGAATGGCCGGAAAATGGGAGATCTCCGGCGTCTCGAATGGCCGGAAAATGGGAGGTCCCGAATTCCTCGAATTATTCGGTTTATCTTGTAATGTTTTTAGTAATGAAATATTTTAATTATTATGTATTTTATGTTTTGATTAAATAAATGTGGGTTCCTAACAAATGGTATCAGAGCGCGTTCGATCCAACGGAGAAGATAGATGATGGTCGGAAAAGTGATGAGTCGCCGGAAAATGTTCATGGAGGAGGCTGACTTGAAGAAAAATCATCACAGAGAGAAATGAGTCCGAAGGCGCAAAATGAGAAGACAGAGGAAAAAGGAAGATGAAAAGGGAACGCCGGCTGGGTCTGAAAAAAAAAAAAAAAAAAAAGGAAATTACATATTCAAACCCAGAGAAAGCAGAAGGAAGAAGAAAGAAGGACGAAGGAGATGGAGAAGAAAGAAGAAAGGAAAAAGACAAGTAGAAGGAAAGAGAAAGGAGAGAAAAAATAAATAAATAAAAAAATAGAAAAAAAAAAAGGTGGAGGCCAGGCGTTGGTTTTTGGAAAAAGGGAAAGAGAAATGGGCTGACTTGCAGGGGAAGCAAAAGAAAAAGAAGGCAGTAGCGTTGGGAAGACAAAACGCAGGAAAGAGAAGGCAAAACTTTTTGGGAAGAGAAAAGAAAGATCTGGCGCGTTTGAAAAAAAAAAAAAAAAAAAAAAAACTCATCTTGAGGACAAGATGATTTTGAAGGGGAGGGAAATGTTAGGATTGGGACACTTGTCCCCAATCCAATGGCTCAATCCTTTTATAAATATATGTTTGAGTTTTAAAAGAGGGAGGAGAAGAAAATATTAGGGTTTGGGTTTGGGTTTGAGGGCAGCCACCTTTGGCTGATTTAGGGAGGTCTCCGGCGCCTCGAATGGCCGGAAAATGGGAGATCTCCGGCGTCTCGAATGGCCGGAAAATGGGAGGTCCCGAATTCCTCGAATTATTCGGTTTATCTTGTAATGTTTTTAGTAATGAAATATTTTAATTATTATGTATTTTATGTTTTGATTAAATAAATGTGGGTTCCTAACACATATCAAGCAGCAACACCCCTACATCTCCAATTCACAATCAATAATGTGGGTGACAAAGTTGTAGCAGGGCTCCCCATTGCCCCTGAGCCGGATAAGCTGACCTTGAGACCCTTCTCTGGAAAAACCTGGGAACAAACACAAATAAACAGAGATAGAAAGATTATGCAATTTATTCAGTGTAAAAACTTCACATCCCCTAGACAAAGAGGAAATAGGATACCTTAAAATAAGGTTTTCCCACCACAGTGGAAACAGAAGCAATAGCAGTCATATATAGGGCCACATGAGTCCGTTCGGTCTTAAAGCTGCTTGGTGAGATATCAATATAAAATAAATTTCAGTCAAAGAATAAAATAAAGACAATAATCTTAATACAGATCACATACCTGAAATCATGGCGAGCCTTTTCAAAACCTGGTTGAGTCATGCCATCATAAACCTTCAAAAGTTCAAGTAATTCTTTCATTAAAAAGGAAAAAATTCCTCTTCTCTATACAAACTAACATATGTAAATGAAGTTTATATGATATCTTACAATTTCCCATGATCGTGGATGAAAACCAACCGTGAAGCCCTTAAATACCCGGGGACCTGGTTTCTCACATGGAATTGCAAGTTCAACAAATACTCTGCAACAGTGGAAATAAGAAACATTTAAACAAGTTAAAATACTGGACTTTCCAATTACTTGGAAAATAAATAACAAATAATTCACCACTATTCTCAAAATCATAGAAGAATCTTTATCATCTAAATCCATAGATTCTGTGACTAGCATTCCTTTTGCTTTTCCTAGTTTCTCCCTAAAAGCAACAATTCTTGTCAAACATAGTTTCCGTTATATTTCAGAACCAAGAACTATAGCATTTCAAACCACTCCACTGCTACAAAGCCTAGAAATAAATCATATTAATCTCTATGTAATGTCAATACCATTACTCAACTATACTAAAAGTCCAAGAAGATATATGAAACATATTAATTTATTAAGTTGAAAAAAGTCAAAACCATCTCGTGCCCCACATTTTTCATTTTCTAAAGTAGACAATCCAAATTCTAAGGAAGAAAAAACCCATGTTGTCAAATGCATAGCTTGAGGCCCATCTATGTAACAGCACTTACAAAAATTTATTATGAAGTTTTTATTTTCTGTGAAGCTCTCAAAATTAAATATAAACAGAATCTCTATTTCCTTACTAATGCATCTTCGGCATATAACTCCAAATTCCAACATTGATATCACAGAAGTAATAAATTCATTTATATAATCTATGAATTGAAATCTAAATTCTAAAATCTAAAAAAAAAATGGATTTAATATAAGATAATTTGTTGCAAAGAAGACCTGCAATTTGACTCATAAGTAACGTTGCAAATGCATCCAAGTCCACCTGAGATAAAGAAAAAAAGATAACAACATAGGCCTTAAGTTGCTTCAACTAACAAAGATACCAAAGACATGAGAAGTTAGAATATTGTGAAAATGCAACGAAACAGTTTTCAGCTTAAAAGAAAATTTGAAAAAAAATCAGCAGGGTCTAGGTTAAACAAAAGGATTTGTTAGCATTTGTCTAGATAATGCAAGACCCGCCAAAGAATCAAGAAAAGAAAATTTAAGAAATTTATATTTGCAGATTTCAATCTTCTAATTTCATATAATCAGATTCCTTGTTAGAAGTCCCATCTCTTTGCCAGCCCCCAACCAATGAAGACAGAATGGCTATGTCTCAAGTTTAAATTTGAAAGTTCAACAATGAAAATGATGCTTTGTTCAGAACATGAGAAGCCAAAAAAAGTATAGGTTAGCTATGGTAAACTAGATATGCCGCATTCTCCTTCAATTTATTTGAATTTTTTCATAGTTTTTTTTTAATTTTATTTTAACAAGTTGAAAGATGTAGTATAACCTTTTTTTGAGATATTTTCTTCCCAGTTGTTGCAAAACTTACCATATTTCCTTAATACACTATTTAATTGCTCCAAAAAATGGAAGATAGAGCTCAGTGATATCAATGTGAAATTCACAAGATGTCAAACTGTCACAGAACGGTGGCATCTGGTCATATACAGGCCAGAGAGTGCGAGCCACCAGCCCCAAAATATCAGGAAAAAGAAGAACACAGAGAAGTAGATTTCATTATACATTTTAACCTTTTAAATGATACTTTTTATACCACTTTTGGTTCACATGCCCCCGCAGTTATTTCATTTTTCATACCATGACCCCTGTAAACGAAAATTTCTAGCCCTGCCAATTGTCATATCAACTCCATGCACATTTGAAACTCAAAATGAAGATCTACCAACCTTCACATTGTCCATTTAAACAATTCCCGCAAATAATATTTACCTGAAAGTACATACCAAAAGGTACAACAATTGCATATGTTAGAACAATGATGTACAACAAAAAATGTCATAAACTTTATTGAATTTGAAGAAACAATAGAGCTATGTGATTCCTACAATTCCTAACAACAAACCTGAGCCGTACGTCCCATCTTGTCATAACTTGACTCACAATTCAAAAGGTCACCACCGTAAAACCCCTAGAAACACAAGGAAATTTAAATATATTACACTTCACAAATCTCATATTATGTAGGACTTCGAAAATTTTTAATTTTACAGACAAAACATAGATATGTCCAAATTTTAGTTTAGAGTTTGGCAATAACTTGAAACTCTCTGATATACCACAGTGGGCAGAGAAATCAAAAATCTTGAATTCCCAGGGACTTAGGGAATGAATTTCCAGTGTTGTGCGGAAATCAAATGAGAGATGGACGGAAGAGAAGAGGGACAATTTGAAACTAGTTGTAAAGACAATTTTTTTTCACACAAATTCATATAGGGGTGTCTGTGTGTGAACACAAAATAACTGCAAAAAACTTGTAGATTGAACCTTTTAATAATAGGAATAATCATTTAATTCCATCATTAATGATTTCATTGTTAGCAATCAGTTTCTTGCACTTCAGGTAGCATACTAATGCAGTCTGCATGCTTAGCTATCATACTCATGAGATTCTGGATATTAACTCCTTTCTTGAATTGGAGGAATAATGGATCTCAAATGCACTAAGAGAATTGCAATTTACCCAAAGAGCCTCTACTTTCTGTTTTACAAATGAAAAACTAGCCAAACCTATCTTCCTCTATAGAATATTCTTTCACTTTTGACTTTTTCTCTTCTTCAATGAATTTAAAATACTTCTTGTTAGTATTTTCAGTCTTAGATCTTATCAAGATGTTACTGATCCCCACCAACACAACCAGAGAGAAAGCCTTTAACGATCAGGGCATTTCTACCAACAACACAATGGGAAATCAAACTGCACTAAAAAGGTCAACTACTTATGAATAATACTAAGCACAAAAATTGTGTCTGATGAGAGCTTACCTGAACAAAGTCAACATGGCCTGAACCAGCAACAAAATGGTTGAACTTATTAAATCGGCCAAAAGCTATGTATCCCTGCAAAATTCTGAGCATGTTAACACAATGTAAATTATTTTTACATAACTTGAGTGTATGTACAATGCAAACAGAGAACTGAAATTATTTTTGAACACATAGAAACTTAATAGAACAAACAGCTTTAAAGTAATTTAGTAGAGATCAAAATGCTGAAATTCTTAAACATAAATAAATCATTATCAATGAACAAAAACTGCAGAACGCTAAATTCTCTCACCATGAAGACAATACCCACTGCAATCAAAATAATCCCATTCAACAATTTTTTGCTATATTGAGCATCTAGTAATGCTCTCATCAAACATCGATAAAAATCCTTTGCCACATAATAGCAATGTCAGATCTAACATAAACAATTATCTTCACCATTATGATGGAAATAGACAAGAAAAAGACTCAAATATACATTTTCAAATACTCATTAGTATATATAACAGTTTTTATTTATAACTTGTGGATACTGAATCTGAGTTCTGGCTTTATGGTCAAATTGACAAAATTTTCTGAAAAACATTGCCTGCGTGCGTACTCTACTCATAGGTATATTGTTTAGCTTCACATGGTCCTACGACAATTTTTCTTCTTTAAAAGAGGATGAGAGTGATAGAGAAACAGAGAGAACTTCTCTACAGAAACAAAATGGAAAGAGGGAAGATATGGCGAGAGACCTCCCAACATTGGCTCCGTTGCACAAGTGGTCAACTTCTTGAGACTTCTATGCTTAAAGCAAAAGGTTGATGAAACCAATAAAATGCAAACGCAGTTGCTCCCATATAGTTTATCAGTTTCCAAGCACCAATTAGTGTAGAAAAAATAAAACAGTGAGGCTATGCCATGCATGCCTCAAGTTGCAGAAAAAGAACTATAAAAAGCCTAGAAATACTTTCCCAGCAATTGTACTTATCATCCTTTCCCAATTAAATGGTGGTGTCAACTACACAATTGATATAATGAAAGTAATCTATGCCAAATAAGCATAGTTAATTAAAAGCAAGGAAGAAAAAGCAGAATAGCTTAGCACTTGAGAATATGGTGTTCAAGACTACCGCTTGTGATCTAGTCTCTACATCTTTGCAAAATCGAACCACCAAATCAACACCCTGTAGCATAAGAAACTTAAGATTTATTACTCTCTTGACACTCAGCACTTATTTAAAAATAATATATGCTCATAATTGTTATAAAAGTTAGGTGAAAACATTACATTGTCTTCATACTCGAAATAATGTCCGATCCAGCTACTCTGATTGACAACTTAAGTGAAACAACCTCAGCAAACATTTAACCGAAATTTAAATGAAGCATACAATAAACTAACAACGGATGAATTTCAAGATGCTTGGCTTTGACATTTTAAAGTAATTTAGGATACAAAATCAACAATGCGACTGGAATTATCGAAAGCGTAGCAATTGGATCTCGGCACTGCAACTGCAACTGCTCCGAGTCCCTTTATACCAACAGCTGAACGAAAACAAGTAATCATAAACACAATCACAAGGCAGGCAGCATGAAAATGGTGAAAAAGCAGTCATACCTGTGAGTATTACCAATAAGTAATTCACTAAACGCACTTTTAAAAAGCATTTCACAGTCGGCGTCGCTTTCGCTTTCGCTTCCATGGATAAAATTTCAACTTAAAATTTCAATAATATGCGAAACCTTTCTTCGCTGAAGCTGGACTGCGGGAGGGCAGATCAAACAAATTGCTAGAAATACATTAATGACCTAATTACCCTCACAAGCAGCGTGAGCGAAGGAGACTAAACAAGATTTTGTTTTCGGCCAACCCAGCCAAGGTTTAGTGAATAAAATTTACACCCACTAAAATTTAAAAACTTAAAGACCTACCCATCTATTAAAATAATTGTCAATTAACTAAAAGTATTTTCAAAAATTAAAAATTATCATACTTTTTCTCTTAAATTTAAAAACCTAATAATTTCTTCCACATAAGATTTGAAAATCACTATTTTCCTAAGGTTTTTTCTCCTCTTTGATGACCACATCTCCTTTTCGCCCATCGACATTTTCTCTCTCTCCTGGTTTTTCTCTTCTTTTGGTCTCTTATATCGTTGTTCCTTACCTCATTTGTTGTTGACAAATACAAAAGACGACTAGAGAGATTGGAGGGAGAGAGAAGTTGAGAGAGAGAGAAAACACCAATAGCCAAAGAGAAGATGTAGTTGCTGAAGAGGGGAGAACAAACTTAAAGGGGAAATGGTAACTTTTCAAACCTTGGGTAGGAGAAAATTGTTAGATTTTTAAACCTATGGCACAAATGTGATAATTTTTTAAATATTTTTAGTTAAATAATAATTTTACCTTTCACTTTAACAATAAATTTTAACATATAGGTGGATATTTAGGTTTGTGAATGTTAATAAGTAAGAATTTGTCTTTTACTAAAATTTGGGTGGAAAATAATCTTTTCACCTTTGTTTTTTAATTTAAAATTTTATTTAAGTTGGTTATCATTTTTAAGTCTAGTTTAAAATTATCATTTTTGAAAATAGGTGAAATTCTGGGTATAATTATATTAATTAAATTTTTAAATTTGATTATGATGGATGCCTTCTTATATCATAGGCAAAGACTTATTCTCACCCAAAGTTTGATGTATTAGCAAAGACTTATTATTAGTCTATAATTAATTCAAATTTGATGAGAAATTATTATATTTTTAAATTAAGGAGAGAAAATGATATAAACTTTTATTTTTTAAAATATTATTATTAAACAATGATATTACTTTTACCCTAACTAAACATTTTAATATAAATTAGTTCATAGGTGAGATTTTAAGTTTTTGAAAATTATTGAATGTGAATTTGGATTTACACAATACCTTGGTAGGGATAAGTCTTTTGGCCTTTTATTTTTAATTTTAAAACAATATCACATCATTGTAAAAAGATCTTTTCCATTCTTTTACCTTGGTTTCATATGATTTGCTAAATATATAAATTATTAAAATATTTATTAAAAATCAAATTATTAAAGATTATTGTGTCTTCTAAAATTAACGCTAATCAGCAAACAATTAATATTAAAAATGTCTATTAGGTTGATTTTGAATTATAATAGAATTATTGTTAAGCATGTGATAACGTGACATATATTCATTGCTGACGTGGTAACTCATTTCCTTATTTCAAACATAATTTGTCAAATTAACACTACCTAAGTAAGTCTCTCCATATATGCATGTGGGCGCTATTCAGACATTGTAAACACACATTCTCTCATATCTCTTTTTGGCATTCAAAAATCATTCTTTTATTTTCAAGATCATGAGAGTTTGCCTTTTTGAGATCCCAAGTTTGTTGCGATATCTCTTTCTCCACTAAAGTTGTTGTTGTTATTATTTGAGGTTTATTTATAGAATAGATAAACTGATGTGTTGTGATCAGTTAAAGAGATAAAAATTAGAGATTGAATTTATTAATATGAGAAATATCAATATTACTTTTTACGGTTTTGATTACTTGTTACCTAGATTTAGTTTTACTTTTTGGGTAGGGTTAAAGTTTTTTTTCTATTTCTTACTTGGGATGGGAGCATCAAATGAAATTTAGTTGAGTCTTCGGGTATATCAAAACAATCGTTAATGAGAGTTTTGAGAGTTTATAACACTCTAATTTTTTTTTAATTTCTCATATCTCATTTTTTGAGGTCAAAAATCTTTTTCCTATTTTCAAAATTATGAGAATTCATAACACTATCATTTTTTTGTTTCAAAAAAAAAAAAAAGCCCTCTCTTCTGTTAAGACTGTTTGGTTAGTTTAAATGATTTTAATACCCTCATCCTTCCCATACAGATTAAGCCCACTTAACATGCATAACGATTGATATGCGGTGGGCCCAACTGGGGATGCTGGGTTTGGGATATTAATGCTTTTTATCTTTGATTTGGATTTTTTTTTAATGTTCATTCTTCGGTTTTTCAAATGATATGCGGTGGACTTGATACATATAGGAAGTGAAATTATGCCCGTTATAAGATTTAAAAAAAAAAAAAAGGGCCGTTGGTGATGGTCCCCATGTGCTTAAATTAGACCAAACATACTGAACATCCTTCGCCTGCCTGCCCCTTTGTATCTTTGAATCCGTTTCATTCTTTCTCAGTATCTCTTTCTTTGATCTTTTTAATTTCAAAACTTAACTATACTTGCAGATCAGTTTCTTCTCTAGCTTCACTTTGGATCTGCAAAGGCGCTTCCTCTCCTTCCCACATCGACTTGAAGCTGCGTAAGGTGAGTTCATTAGGGTTTCTGAATTTCATCACCAATGTTGCAAATTGGTTGCCATGATGATTTCTAAATGTATGAAAGCTCCTATGTATTGCTTTATGAAAGTTGATCCCGAGCGGTTACCCGAGAAACTGAAAAGATTCCTTTCGGGTTTTGTTGGAATCTCTTAATGATTTGTTTGTTTGCTTCTTCCTATTAAGTTTAGTCAGAGATGCCTTTCTATCTCTAGACTATTTTCTTCCACTTCGTCTGTTAATAAATTTTTCTTTTTGTCCTTTTTATGAAGTTCTTGAGTAAGGCAGTTGCATGCTCTTCTGATTTATAGACTCCTATGCAATTAAGTTGTTGATTCTGTTGAATAATGATTAAGAATGCAAACTGGTCTATCAAATCTAGGATATTATAATTTTTGGTTTTATCTTATTGATGAATTTCTTGGACAATGAAATGTGTGTGTAAAAAGCATGTTAACCGAAGAACTTTAATGTACAACACTGTTGTGGTGCAGTTGGTATTTATGATTTGAGAAAACATGTTTTAAAGACTGCTACCTAGTTCGAATAATTTTATTATTTTAAATTATTTATTATTATAATTTGTTAATGACAAATTTATAACCTGTTTATATTGGTGATTTATTAAATACTTTGCAGGTTGACTCTGGAGATGCACATATTCAGTTCTTTTATATGGAAGTGGTGCATTGGTTGCTGTGTGGTTGGCATCAGCAATTGTCAATGCTGTGGATTCTATGCACATATTCAGTTCTTTTATATGGAAGTGGTGCATTGGCTGCTGTGTGGTTGGCATCAGCAATTGTCAATGCTGTGGATTCTATTCCTTTGGTATGTATGCATACCCATTCTATTCCAATAGCTGACAGGGTTGGGTGACATTACACCGCTGTACCTAGCAAGCCCTTCCAATACTATCTTAGTTCTTGAAAAAATTTTAGCCATGTCTAATAAATACTTGTGTGGCTGAATATATATAACGTGAAGTATTTAACAAATGTTTAAAATGTTTCCTTAAATTTATTTTTCCAGGTTAGAAGTATTTGATGAGAAAATCTCCCTGTCCTTCTATTCTCCCTTAAAACTTCCTTTTTGGTATATTTCCTATGTTTTTGGTAATATTTTTTCAGGTGGTCTGTTGTTGCTGATGGAACTAGCATTTCTATTAAGAGGTGTTGGTACTGAGGTGTATTGGATGACAATCTAGAAGCCGTCTGAAGAAGATGAGGTGATATACAGTTTGGAACATAAGATGTTGAATCAAGGGGTGCAGGTTATAATTTAAGTATCTTAATTATGCATTTAGCATATGTACTTTGTTTAATTAATTTTTATGCTTTTTTATTATTATTACTTCTTTGATTTATTTCAGTGGTTCTTGATGCTATACTTTCAAAATTATATATAACTCTGGAATCTTGTGTCCATGTTATGGCAGAAAGAGGATTATCTCTATTCTTATTATTTTTTGTTGTTGTGAATGATGTTGCTATACTATTTCATTACTATTTTTAGAATGTGAGAAGCTAGAAAAGATTTCTAATTGAAGTAGAAAATTGATGTGGTTATTAGTTTAAGGGGTTCACACTTTTGAGAGGAAAGGGAGCTCGATACATCCTTACTTTCCACATTTATAGGCTATATAAATGAACTCTTTACTCACGAGTTATGGTACCTCTATATCAATTCTGAATAGATCAACTGAATAGATCCATACCCACCTTTGGTTTAGGTTGACCAAGGACAAACATTTTTAGTTGGAACAAAATGTACCATTCCTTGAAGATGATAGGAACCTCTAAAATTTTCTTGTATACTATCTTGTTGCCTTTACAAACCCCTCTAATGCCTCTCATTCTTAATAGCTTTAGAATATTATTTCATTTTTGTTTTAATTTGAAGATGATAGGAACCTCTAAAACAAAACAAATATCCCATTTTGAAATAATCTTGGCAAAAAGAGAAGTTGGACTGCTTTAAACTCAGAGACTATTTTCTTCTTTCCTTTTACAACTCTATCTCCCTTTTATACATACTTCTCTTACTTACCACACATGTTTTAGGACTCCTCAATCCAGTTTCATTCATACCATACATGTTCCATAACTTCCCAATACCATTTATTTCACTTAAATATTACTCTTAATCAATTATAATTATAGATAAATATTATTCTAATTAAATAATATTAACATAATATTCTAATAATATTATTCTAATAATATTTATTATCCTAATAAATCTTATAATATTTATTATCCTAATATTTATCCTAATAAATATAATATTTATTAGGATAGAATATAATATTTATTATCCTAATAAATATTATCCTGATTAAATTATATTCTATCCTAGCATAATCATAATTATTATATTAATCAATATTAATTAATTATTATTATTATCATCTAATCTTAATATTATACGACTCTTTGAAAACCACTTGTTCTCATCTATTTTGGTGAAATATATGGGAATGGAAAGTTATGAAACATGTATGGTCCATACATATGGGCAGTATATATAAAAAAGAACTAAGATTGTAAACGGAAAGAAGAAAAGTAGTTTGAGTTTAGGACAGTCTTTGGCTAATTGTAAGGCTTACCTTGGGAGGAGCTGATACTAGTGTTGTTTCATATAAAGCATTTGTTATGTTGTATTTTGGAGTTCAAGATAAACAATTGATGTCATTGGTTTTATTTTGTCGATTCCCCTATTTTGGAGTTCGATAATCTTTGGTGCTCTTGGTTTTTAGGTGGATGATCGGTAGTTGGATGGTTCAAGATAAGGTTGGTTTGGCTGGTTTGTGAGAAATGACTTGAATTATTTAGGCTAAAGGCATGTAGGTTTGGGCTTGTATTGTTGGGTGTTCTATGGCCAGTAATTTTGTTTTTCTCAACTGATTCTTCTTCTCCAATAATTCTTTTTCAATATTACTATTCATCAATTAATCAAACTTGAACTGATCATTTTAGTTCTGAGCTAAACTTGAATTGGTTGTTCTAGATTTGAGCCAAACTATGTCTACAAAGGAGTTATTAATCCTTATAGCTGAAACTTTTGTGGACTAATTAGTAGTAAATTACTAGGGCTTAAGCTGGTTGATATTAGATGAGAGTAGCTGGCTTATATATTTGTTGCAATTATTTGTGCTATAAATCCTTTGGTTGGTTAATTTAAGCCCAAGGTTTTGAGAAAGCCTAGGTATATGGAATGCCATTTGTGATATTAGTTGTTATGGTATGATTTATCTTTCATTTTGATGGTGATTTATGTTATTGATTTCTATCTTTCTATGTTGAATTGCAAATTGTTGCTGATTTATGTTAAACTTTTTAGATTATGTTCTCCAAGAAGTGCTTTTCTCTTTACTCACATTGGAGTTCTAATAGTCAACCTGACTTTTATAAGGAAATTATTGTTTGTTGATTCTGATTACATCTTTTCTTATTCATGTCAGCCTGCAGTTTTGTGTGCAACCAAAATTTTACTATTTTTTCGGTTGATTTATAATGATTTGGGGAGGAATATACAGGGGAAAATCATCACAAAGTAGGAATTGGGGTATGCAGCTTTATCTTTTTGACAAGCAACTATGGAAAATGAAGGATAATATCTACTCCTTTAGAGTATGCAACTTTTGTTATGGTGGTCAGAGAATGCAATCTTTGCACGGGTAATTTTTTAAAAGCATCACGTATTAGTTTTTTTTTTTCAGTCTTGACTATTATTGCATTGTGTATTTGTTTTTTTAAACCTCTTATAACATTCTTTAGTTCAGGTTTAAGTTTTAAGCTTGTTTTGGGCTTGCTTTACTCCTTTAGTGAAAAGACATGACTACTAATCAACATTTACAATCTGTACTCTCTTCCACATTTAGCGTATAAATGAATGATTTTAATCCTGATATTATAATTCTGTAAGTAAACTAATCAGTAAGTTGTTATTATTATAATCCTGACATTATATTAATTCTTTTATAGGAGGACTACTGGTGGCCCTACAGGGCGTTCCACGAAAGGGCAATGGACTTTGGAAGAGGTGAATATGTACTTTCTATCTATAGCTTTTTTTGCCTTTCTTTAGGTTTTCAATGTCCTTCCATCTTCCTTGAGATTCAAAAATTTTATTTTATGTGATCTTATGATGATATAAAATATTGGCTTCATGGCATGTTGCCTTTTTGTAGCACATAATGACTATTCAATCTGATGCCATAAGAGAGAGACCATGAAACTATACTAGCGTTCATATTTTATAGTGCATCAGGATTTTGTACCATTCATATTAGCTTTATTTTTGAGATGATTCATCGTATAACTGCTAATGATATTTTAACTTCAAGGGCTATTATATTTACACATGTACACAAACTGTTCAATTCTATTTTATTTTATCTTTTATTAACAAGATGGCATTTTATTATATGTTCAGGATGAGATATTGCGGAAGACTCTTCAATGATTCAAGGGAAAGAACCGGAAGAAAATTGGTATGAATATGGAAGTTTTTGTGTTTTGCCATCTATTGATTCTTTGATATTCTTTTATATACACACATGGTCTAATTGTAGTTTGTGTGTTTTTCAGCAGAATGTTTCAGGGACTGGACAAATGTGCAGTGCTTACACATGGTGTGTTTTGCTATCTCTTGGTATGAATATGGAAGCTTTTGTGTTTTGCCATCTCTTGATTCTTTGATATACGCACATGGTCTAATTGTAGTTTGTGTGTTTTTCAGCAAAATGTTTCAGGGACTCGACAAATGTACAGTGCTTACGCATTGGGGGTTTTGCTATCTCTTGGTATGAATGTGGAAGTTTTTGTGTTTTGCCATCTCTTGATTCTTTGATATACACACGTGGTCTAATTGTAGTTTGTGTGTTTTTCAGCAAAATGTTTCAGGGACTCGACAAATGTACAGTGCTTACGCATGGGGTGTTTTGCTATCTCTTGGTATGAATATGGAAGTTTTTGTGTTTTGCTACCTCTTGATTCTTTGATATTCTTTTATATATAAACACATGGTCTAATTGTAGTTTGTCTGTTTTTCAGCGGAATGTTTCAGGGACTGGTCTGTACACACAAGGTCTATATACACACGGTGTGAATATGAAAGTTTGTGTGTTTTGCTATCTCTTGGTATGAATATTGAAGTTTGTGTGTTTTGCTCTTGATTCTTTGTTATTCTTTTATATATACACACATGGTTTAATTGTAGTTTGTGTTTTTCAGCAGAATGTTTCAAGGACTGGACAGATGTACAGTGGTTACATGGGTGGCAGAAAGTCTTGAATCCAGAACTAAGGAGGTAATTTATTCTAAGGAGGTAATTTATTCTATTTGTTTGTTATTTCCGACATTAGTTGCTTTCTTGTGGTGTTATGCCAACTTTTGAATTTGCTTGTTAAATCCCCATGGTGTAAGGTGAAAGGATTAACTTATGTAGTTGCTGTAGCTTAATTTTAAGGAGATATTGTAGAAAACATATAAAGCTAGTGATGTTAGCTTTTTAGGTAGTTATGATAATTTACATTAGCTCTAAAGATAAAAAGGGAAAAATCTTGCATAACTTTAAGTAGAAATATAAGTGTAAGAAGGACAAGCGTATGAGCGAAGATGTGGAAGCGACATTTGAGATTTAACTACAAGAAAAATGAGAGAGACCTTTCTAACAAATTATGTTCAAGAATAAAAATTATGTTTCTTAAACATCAAGTTTTGCTCATTGCTAGTTAGTTAGGTTAACACCATTGGGTTTATGATATAAGGGAGAGCAATTATTTTTATTTCGAACTATGTAAGGTTCACATTGCTAGTTGATTAGTTTTCATCACATTTTGCATTTGTCCTTTACTTTGGATGTTGTCAAGTTAGGTAAAAAGTTTCACACAACTAGGTTTGTGATATATTTATAAGGAAAAACAATTATTTTTACACGAACATCAAGTATGTGGAGAAGGTTGATAACAAGCCAACTTTAAGGATGGAAAGGGAAAAATCTTACACGATCGATAAGTAGAAATACAATTGTGAGGAGGATGTTGGGAGTTCATTTAGACTTTCAAGACTCGAAGCATGAGACCTTCACTAGTATTGAGCAGGGATTTAGGTATAGAGACAAGAGGGGATACAAAGCCAAAATATGGACGAGGATGTTTAACTAAGATTCAAACATGAGAACCAAGAGGATATGAAACCAGAATGAGAACTAGTGCGTTGAATTAACTCAAAGGTTGTAGACAGAAAACAACCCACTAGTGAAGCATGAGACCTTCACTAGTATTGAGCAGGGATTTAGGTATAGAGACAAGAGGGGATACAAAGCCAAAATATGGACGAGGATGTTTAACTAAGATTCAAACATGAGAACCAAGAGGATATGAAACCAGAATGAGAACTAGTGCGTTGAATTAACTCAAAGGTTGTAGACAGAAAACAACCCACTAAGATTTTATAATAATTTACCCGAATGTTAAATATAAGGAGGAGGATAAACAGCCATGATGAGGAGACTACATTAGCTCAAAGGTTGTAGACAGAAAACAACCCACTAAGATTTTATAATAATTTACTTGAATGTCAAATATATGGAGGAAGGTAAACAACCAAGATGAGGAGGCTACATTAGCTCTATGGAAAAGGGAAAATCTTACTCGATAGGTAAGTAGAATACAAGTGTGAGAAGGACACTCATACGAAGCCAAAATTTGGATGCGACATTAGCTTTAAGATTGTAGAGAGAAAAGTTCATTTAGGCTTTTTGGACACAATCTATATTAGTATTAAATATAAATTCAAGTGTAAGGACAAGGGGATATGACCATCAAGTATGAGTAGTAGGAGGACGACAAGTCGAGATGAGGTGCCATATTTGCTCTAAGTATAGATAGGGAAAAAGAAAAAATTAGTTTAAACAATTTTTTAAAGATTGATAAAATTTTATCATAATTTTTCTTATTATACAATTTTAGCCAAAAATCTAAGTTGGATTCTAAGAAAGTATAGATCTAAATGCTCTTATTTCATTAGAAATTTGAAAATCCTTTAACAGTGAAATATCTTTCACTTTGTGCTCTTTTAATTTGTTGATTCTTGATCAATTGTATTTTTATTTAATATAAAAAATACTTTAGTTTATGTCGTATTTATATTTTTGTGTTCAACTCTCTAGAAAAAAATGAAACCGTAGAAATCTGAAAAATTTTTGTGGGGTATGTCAGGTAGGTCGGTCGGTTTGAGGCCTGGCCCGACCTGCCACATTTTAAGTGGTAGGCCAGGTGCTAAGTTGGCCGCCCTACCAAAAATTTACACCAAATAAGTGATAGGTCAGGTCCTAGGTAAACTGACCTAACAATTTCACAATAAGATGGTAGGCTGGCCAACCTACCATTTGGCCTACCCCATGAAAATTTTCTAAATTTTTACAGTTTCTTTTTTTCCAGCAGTTTGAACAAAAAAATATAGATTCAATTTAATTTGATGGATTTTTTTTCGTAAAATAAGTAGTAGCATTTGGATCTAAACTCGGATTAAAATGTTTTTTGTGCATGGTTTTAAAGAGTAGACAGATGTATTTTGCTTAGGTTGTTAGAGTCGAAGACAAGGGTAAATATGTATTAAAATAAATTTTTGGCTAAAATTGTATAATGAAAAAATAGTGATAAAGATTGTACAGACATATAAAAAATACACAAAGTATGTGACCATCACTAGTATCAAACCATGATTTAAGAATAGGGATAAGGGGGATACGAAGCCAAAATGAGGACGAAGTCAAAATGAGGACGAAGTGATTCAATTAACTCAAAGTTTGTAAAAATAAAATAACCCACTGAGTTTTATACAAGAAGGATTGTAAGGATGAGTGCATTAAGTATGACAAGAAGGAGGATATCAACTGAAGAAGGGGAGACCACATTAGATCTAAGCATTAGACGAGAAAATCTTGCATGACACATACAAAACCAAAATAAGGACGAGGACGAGGACGTTGAATTAATTCAAAGGTTGTAAGTATAAAATAGTCCAGTAAGAATTTATAATAACTTAAGGACACGAGCATCAAGTATATGGAGAAGAAGGATTGCAAGTCAAGATACATTAGCTCTAATGATGGAAAAATAAAATCTTGCATAAGTGGAAATAGAGGTGTGAGTAGGATACGCACACGAAGCCACGATGAGGATACACTATTAGCTCTAAGATTGCAAACAGATAAGTTCCTAGACGCATGTAGAGAAACTGACATAGAGGTTTTTACGAAAACTAACAAGTTGTCCAAAAGTATAAGACCATCACTAGTATATA
Organism: Mangifera indica; assembly: GCF_011075055.1. Classification (NCBI taxonomy): domain Eukaryota; kingdom Viridiplantae; phylum Streptophyta; class Magnoliopsida; order Sapindales; family Anacardiaceae; genus Mangifera; species Mangifera indica. The sequence continues at coordinate 1,240,398 of NC_058152.1, forward strand.
AAGAGATTCAAGAATAAGGACAAGGGGTATGAAGCCAAAATGAGGATGAGGTCATTGAATTAACTCAAAGGTTGTAGAAATAAAATAACCCACTGAGATTATATAATAATATAAGGACGCAAGCATCAAGTATAAGGAGAAAGAGGATAGCAAGCCAAGATAAGGAGGTCGCATTAGCTCTTAGGATTGAAAGTGAAAATCTTGCATGACTAATAAGTAGAAATACAAAAGTGAGGACACATATACAAAGCCAAGATAAAGATGCGATATGAGCTCTAAGGTTGCAAAGAGAAGAGTTCATTTAAGCTATCAAGATTCGAAGTATAAGATCATCAATAGTTTCAAACAGAGATTCAAGTAAAAGGACAAGAAGGATACGAAGCGAAAATAAGGATTAGAATGTTGAATTAATTCAACGAAGCCACTAAGTTTTGTAAAGGAAAATCTTGCACAAGTGAAAATAGTGGTGTGAGTAGGATATGAACACGAAGCCACAATGAGGATACGATATAAGCTCTAAGGTTACAAAGAGATAAGTTCATAGAGGCTTGTAAGGAAACTAACATAGAGACTTTTAAGGAAACTAACCTAGAGGCTTTTTGGGAAACTGACAAACAGTCTAGAAGTATCAGACCATCACTAGGCTTTTAGGTCATGAAGTATGAAACCATCTTAGTATCAAACAAAGATTCAAGAATAAGGACAAGGGGGATGTGAAGCCGAAATGAGGATTAGGCCATTGAATTAATTCAAACGTTGTATAAATAAAATAACCTTTTAAGATTTTATAACAATGTTAGGACGCAAGTATCAAGTATGAGGAGAAAAAAGATAGCGAGCCAAGATGAGGAGGTCGTTTTAGCTCTTAGGATAGAAATCAAGAATTTTGCACGAATGGTAAGTAGAAATACAAAAGTGAAGACACACATTCAAAGCCAAGATGAAGATGTGATATGCGCTCTAGAGTTATAGAGAGAAAAGTTATTTAGGCTTTTAGGATTCGAAGTAACAGACCATCACTAGTATCGAACATAGATTCAAGTAAAAGGGCAAGGGGGATGTGAAGCAAAAATGAGGATAAGGACGTTTAATTAATTCAAAGGTTGTAAAAAAAAAATAACCCCCCTAAGATTTTGTGATAAGTTAAGGATACGAGCATCAAGTATATGGAAAAGAAGGATTGCAAGTCAAGATAAGGAGACACATTAGTTCTAATGATGGAAAAGGAAAATCTTACACAAGTTTAAATAGAGATGTGAGTAGGATACGCACGAAGCCATGATAAGGATGCGATGTTAGGTCTAAGTTAAGATGTTAGACTCTTGTGGGGAAACTGACAAGAAATCAAGTATGTGGAGAAAATGGATATCAAGTTAAGATGATGAGACTACATTAGCTCCAAGGATGGGACGAGAAAATCTTGCATGTGTGGTAGGCAAAAATTCAATTGTGAGGGGGACACATATACGAAACCAAGATGAGGATGCGACATTAGTTCTAAGGCTATAGAGAAAAGAGTTCATGGAGGCTTTTAAGACTTAAAGTATAAATCTTTACTGGTATCAAACAGAGATTCAAGTATGAGAATAAAGAGGATACGAAGCCAAAATGAGGATTAGTATGTTGAATTAACTCAAATGTTATAGACAAAAAATAGCCCATTATGATTTTATAATAATGTATGCGAACATCAAATTTGAATGAGGGTAAAAAGCCAAGATGAGGAGGTTACATTAGCTCTAAGGATGGAAAGGGAAAGTCTTGCAAAACTAGTAAGAATAATAAAAGTGTGAGGAGGACACACATACAAAGCCAAGATTAGGATGCGGCATTAACTCTAAGGTCGCGGAGAGAAAAGTTTATTTGAGATTTCAAGATTTGAAGTATGAGACCATCACTAGTATCAAACAGAGATTCAAGTAAAAGGACAAGGAAGATACGAAGCCAAAATGAGGATGAGGATGTTGAATTAATTCAAATGTTGTAAACAAAATATAATGCACTAAGATTTTATAATAACTTAAGGATGTGAACTTCAAGTATATAGAGAAGAAGGATTGCAAGTCAAGATATTGAGGCACATTTTCTCTAATGATAGAAAAAGAAAATCTTGCACAAGTGTAAATAAGGGTGTGAGTAGGATATGCACACGAAACCACGATAAGGATTCGATATTAGCTTTAAGGTTGCAAAGAGATAAGTTCATAGAGGCTTGTAGGGAAACTAACATAGAGACTTTTAGGGAAATTGACAAGCAGTCTGGAAATATGAGACTATTACTAGACTTTTTAGGTCACTAAGTATGAGACCATCACTAGTATCAAACAAAGATTCAAGAAGAAGGACGAGGGAGGATGTAAAGCCAAAATGAGGATGAGATCATTGAATTAACTCAAAGGTTGTAGAAATAAAATAACCCACAGACATTTTATAATAATATAAAGACGCGAGCATCAAGTATGAGGAGATAGCAAGCCAAGATGAGGAGGGCGCATTAGCTCTTAGGATAAAAAGCGAAAATCTTGAACGAATGGTAAGTAGAAATACAAAAGTGAGGACACACATACAAAGCCAACATGAAGATACGTTATGAGTTTTAAGGTTGCAGACAAAAGAGTTCGTTTAGGCTTTTAGGATTTGAAGTATGAGACCATCACTAGTATCAAACAGAGACTTAAGTAAAAGGACAAGAAGGATGCGAAGCCAAAATGAGAATGAAGACGTTGAATTAATTCAATGTTTGTAAACAGAAAATAGCCCATTATGATTTTATAATAACTTAAGGATGCAAACATCAAGTAAATGAAGAAGAAGGATTGCAAGTCAAGATAAGGAGGCACATTAGCTCTAATGATGGAAAAGGAAAATCTTACACAAGTGGTATCAAATAAGAGTTCATGGATGCTTTCAAGATTAGGAGTATGAAACTTTCACTGGTATCATATATAGATTCAAGTATAAGGATAAGGGTGATACTAAGCCAAAATAAGGATGAGGACATTGAATTAGTTGTAGACTAGATATGAGTAAGTGCATATGTCTAATCAAGTTTGTTGTCTATTTGACACATAAGGGATAAGTTTGGAAGAATTTGTCGTGCTTGAATTATGTACTGTACTCTATTCAAGGGCTTCATTATTTGTATATTTAGTTTTAATAGGCCATATCATTTAACTTTACTACTTTATTCCTCTTCAACTATAAGCGATTATTGACAATCTCTCCAATTCCAAAGCCTTAATGAGGAGAAGAGAAATAAATATATGGAGGTAAATTTCTAATTGCTAATACACTTCTTGATGATGGATATTGTTTTCTTTAGTTTTAATATTCATATGTGTACTTGTTTAGGTCATTAGAGGTGGTAGAAGAATTGAAGTCTAAATATGTGATGTTATTGTTGGTGATCTTGTGCCCCTCAACATTGGTGACTAGGTAAGTGGTTTGCAATCTTTAATTTAAATGGCTTAGAATGTACATTATTTATTTGACAATTTATTAAATGCCCTTGAACTTTGCTGACTAGGTAAGTGACTTCCAATCTTAATTTAAATAAATTTTAAGTATGCACTACTTATCCTGCAATTTAACCCTATCCCCAGGTCCCTGCTGTTGGAATTTTAATTTCTTGTCACACTCTTTCCATTGATGAATCCAGCATGACCGAAGAGAGCAAGATTGTAAAACTCCTATTCAATTTCTTATATGTCTATATGTCTTACGTATGTGTGTGCCCTTTATAACTCCTAATAATTACTTTCAGGTTCACAAGGACTCGAGGGACCCATTTATAATGTCTGGTTGCAAGGTTGCTGATGACAATGGCATCATGCTTGTAAGAATCAAACAATTATTCTTGAAAGTTTTCTTTGTATAGTGCATGTTAGTGGCATCATATTATGAAATGTAGTTTTTTTCTGCCATATATATTGCAATAGCCATGAGTTTTCAAAGTGAGGTAGTATTTGTTCTTTTTGTAAAGTTACCGGTAAATATTATTTATTATTGCATCCAGATTATGACTGTCATCAACCAGCGCTCTCAAGTTTGTTGAAGCATCAACATGCTATTGTTCTTCACTTGGTTTAATGGAGAAGTTATCAAAGTTCGAGTTCTAAATTTGACCAATAAAATAGATTTAATAGGAATAAGCCCTAATCCTACAGCAAAAATTCAACTACTGTTGTTTTAGTATTAGTCACTATAAGTTGTGACTACTCTCACCACCATTATTGTGTTCTCAGTTGTCTTTATCACTTTGCATTGGTTAGATCTCTTTAGTTGCATTTGTAAATGTCAATCTATGATTAACAATATTGCTGGTCTACCATGAATTAGTGTAATCCAGAGTTCTACTATTCCTCTTCATTCTAAAGAAACCCTATTTTGTTAGTGTTTCTAGCTTGAGAGAGCTTTATATGAGAATCTCAAGCTAATTTTCTTGTCTTCTTTGGGCATGGAGCCCTAGAACATGTTTTCTAGAGCATTGTTCTGTGATTCTTGTATGATTTCTCTCTCATTTTTGGCCTCTCCTTTGATTATTTGCTTTTTGGGTGTTGGTGGTATGCTCTTAGGGTTTTTTATGAGGTGAATAGGCATTGTTCAAGATTAGGGTGATTAGTTAGTAAATTGAATACAAAATGTTGTATTTTGAACCTTATTTAATAGTTGTTTTTAGGAGATTAAGAATGGAGCAATTTTAAGAAGTGTTCTTTCCATTTAATTATGGATAATTTTATTTGCCTTGAGAGTTTGAAGCAACCTAGCAAACTTTGAAACTAGTAAATACACCTTCTATTGAAATCCCCAACTTGTTGAATTGAATTGAAATAAACTGAATTTGTGTAGATTGAATTGAATAATTATTTTGAATAGATATCAATTACAATTGGTAACCCAATATCTCTTATGCTTTGCCAAAAGATTAATAGTGGTGCTCCACTTCCTAGAATACAACATTATGCTGAAATTAGATTCTCTAATGTTGATCCTAATCCTCTCAAAACCATACTATTTGTTGCATTAAAAACCTAACTGGTAATATTATTTACTCAATTTAAATTCTAATTAGACTCCTATTATAATATTCATAATTTTTAATAAATTCGTAAATTACCCTAGGCCTAACACCTTTATTTAGGATCTTTCTTTTTGAATATTTTCAAGGAGGTTTTGCATAATTTAAGGGGTATCTAATAGTTATAAAAAATCATTGGGTTGTTGAACCCTTGCTATTTTTTGGGAGGGACATATGAAACTAACCCTTCAATTATATATTAGAGTAATGTTATATATACATTTTTACAAACTTATTCATACAAAATAACGTGACAATATATGATCTTAAAATAAGGTAAAAAGTAAATAATCGTATCACCCAATCATATGTTACCATACAGTTTAAATGGATAAGTTAGCATACAATATTTGTATATATAGTTTTATTTTATATATTATACTATTTTGTTTGTGGTATACCAAATGTGACAAGAACAAACATGTACAACAAATAGTATGAACTAGAGTATTATAGTGGAGGTTTTGGCAAATATTTACAAGATACTATCCAATACATTTTTCCTTTTTTAATATGAAACCTTGAAACTGTAATAAAATTTCTGAAAATAGAGATTACAACAGTAGGCTAGTGTTCTCTTCCAAAATAGATAAAGAAACTAAGAAAGTGGGGAATAGTTATGAGCAGAGGAAAAATTAGGGTACATTTCTTAAAGAAGATAATGGGCGAGATATGTGTTGAAAATAAGCTATGGATCTGATTTTAAATTCCTTTAAGAATATAATGGAGGAAAGTCATTTCCTTTTTTTTTTATTATTTTTGAATTTGAAATGGTCCAAGCAGATATATGAAACATATTAATTTATTAAGTTGAAAAAAGTCAAAACCATCTCGTGCCCCACATTTTTCATTCTCTAAAGTAGACAATCCAAATTCTAAGGAAGAAAAAACCCATGTTGTCAAATGCATAGCTTGAGGCCCATCTATGTAACAGCACTTACAAAACTTTATTATGAAGTTTCTATTTTCTGTGAAGCTCTCAAAATTAAATATAAACAGAATCTCTATTTCCTTACTAATGCATCTTCGGCATATAACTCCAAATTCCAACATTGATATCACAGAAGTAATAAATTCATTTATATAATCTATGAATTGAAATCTAAATTCTAAAATCTAAAAAAAAAAATGGATTTAATATAAGATAATTTGTTGCAAAGAAGACCTGCAATTTGACTCATAAGTAACGTCGCAAATGCATCCAAGTCCACCTGAGATAAAGAAAAAAAGATAACAGCATAGGCCTTAAGTTGCTTCAACTAACAAAGATACCAAAGACATGAGAAGTTAGAATATTGTGAAAATGCAACGAAACAGTTTTCAGCTTAAAAGAAAATTTGAAAAAAAATCAGCAGGGCCTAGGTTAAACAAAAGGATTTGTTAGCATTTGTCTAGATAATGCAAGACCCGCCAAAGAATCAAGAAAAGAAAATTTAAGAAATTTATATTTGCAGATTTCAATCTTCTAATTTCATATAATCAGATTCCTTGTTAGAAGTCCCATCTCTTTGCCAGCCCCCAACCAATGAAGACAGAATGGCTATGTCTCAAGTTTAAATTTGAAAGTTCAACAATGAAAATGATGCTTTGTTCAGAACATGAGAACCCAAAAAAAGTATAGGGTAGCTATGGTACACTAGATATGCCACATTCTCCTTCAATTTAATTGAATTTTTTCATAGTTTTTTTTTTAATTTTATTTTAACAAGTTGAAAGATGTAGTATAACCTTTTTTTGAGATATTTTCTTCCCAGTTGTTGCAAAACTTACCATATTTCCTTAATACACTATTTAATTGCTCCAAAAAATGGAAGATAGAGCTCAGTGATATCAATGTGAAATTCACAAGATGTCAAACTGTCACAGAACGGTGGCATCTGGTCATATACAGGCCAGAGAGTGCGAGCCACCAGCCCCCAAAATATCAGGAAAAAGAAGAACACAGAGAAGTAGATTTCATTATACATTTTAACCTTTTAAATAATACTTTTTATACCCCTTTTGGTTCACATGCCCCCGCAGTTATTTCATTTTTCATACCATGACCCCTGTAAACGAAAATTTCTAGCCCTGCCAATTGTCATATCAACTCCATGCACATTTGAAACTCAAAATGAAGATCTACCAACCTTCACATTGTCCATTTAAACAACTCCCGCAAATAATATTTACCTGAAAGTACATACCAAAAGGTACAACAATTGCATATGTTAGAACAATGATGTACAACAAAAAATGTCATAAACTTTATTGAATTTGAAGAAACAATAGAGCTATGTGATTCCTACAATTCCTAACAACAAACCTGAGCCGTACATCCCATCTTGTCATAACTTGACTCACAATTCAAAAGGTCACCACCGTAAAACCCCTAGAAACACAAGGAAATTTAAATATATTACACTTCACAAATCTCATATTATGTAGGACTTCGAAAATTTTTAATTTTACAGACAAAACATAGATATGTCCAAATTTTAGTTTAGAGTTTGGCAATAACTTGAAACTCTCTGATATACCACAGTGGGCAGAGAAATCAAAAATCTTGAATTCCCAGGGACTTAGGGAATGAATTTCAAGTGTTGTGCAGAAATCAAATGAGAGATGGACGGAAGAGAAGAGGGACAATTTGAAACTAGTTGTAAAGCCAATTTTTTTTCACACAAATTCATATAGGGGTGTCTGTGTGTGAACACAAAATAACTGCAAAAAACTTGTAGATTGAACCTTTTAATAATAGGAATAATCATTTAATTCCATCATTAATGATTTCATTGTTAGCAATCAGTTTCTTGCACTTCAGGTAGCATACTAATGCAGACTGCATGCTTAGCTATCATACTCATGAGATTCTGGATATTAACTCCTTTCTTGAATTGGAGGAATAATGGATCTCAAATGCACTAAGAGAATTGCAATTTACCCAAAGAGCCTCTACTTTCTGTTTTACAAATGAAAAACTAGCCAAACCTATCTTCCTCTATAGAATATTATTTCACTTTTGACTTTTTCTCTTCTTCAATGAATTTAAAATACTTCTTGTTAGTATTTTCAGTCTTAGATCTTATCAAGATGTTACTGATCCCCACCAACACAACCAGAGAGAAAGCCTTTAACGATCAGGGCATTTCTACCAACAACACAATGGGAAATCAAACTGCACTAAAAAGGTCAACTACTTATGAATAATACTAAGCACAAAAATTGTGTCTGATGAGAGCTTACTTGAACAAAGTCAACATGGCCTGAACCAGCAACAAAATGGTTGAACTTATTAAATCGGCCAAAAGCTATGTATCCCTGCAAAATTCTGAGCATGTTAACACAATGTAAATTATTTTTACATAACTTGAGTGTATGTACAATGCAAACAGAGAACTGAAATTATTTTTGAACACATAGAAACTTAATAGAACAAACAGCTTTAAAGTAATTTAGTAGAGATCAAAATGCTGAAATTCTTAAACATAAATAAATCATTATCAATGAACAAAAACTGCAGAACGCTAAATTCTCTCACCATGAAGACAATACCCACTGCAATCAAAATGATCCCATTCAACAATTTTTTGCTATATTGAGCATCTAGTAATGCTCTCATCAAACATCGATAAAAATCCTTTGCCACATAATAGCAATGTCAGATCTAACATAAACAATTATCTTCACCATTATGATGGAAATAGACAAGAAAAAGACTCAAATATACATTTTCAATTACTCATTAGTATATATAACAGTTTTTATTTATAACTTGTGGATACTGAATCTGAGTTCTGGCTTTATGGTCAAATTGACAAAATTTTCTGAAAAACATTGCCTGCGTGCATACTCTACTCATAGGTATATTGTTTAGCTTCACATGGTCCTACGACAATTTTTCTTCTTTAAAAGAGGATGAGAGTGATAGAGAAACAGAGAGAACTTCTCTACAGAAACAAAATGGAAAGAGGGAAGATATGGCGAGAGACCTCCCAACATTGGCTCCGTTGCACAAGTGGTCAACTTCTTGAGACTTCTATGCTTAAAGCAAAAGGTTGATGAAACCAATAAAATGCAAACGCAGTTGCTCCCATATAGTTTATCAGTTTCCAAGCACCAATTAGTGTAGATAAAATAAAACAGTGAGGCTATGCCATGCATGCCTCAAGTTGCAGAAAAAGAACTATAAAAAGCCTAGAAATACTTTCCCAGCAATTGTACTTATCATCCTTTCCCAATTAAATGGTGGTGTCAACTACACAATTGATACTATGAAAGTAATCTATGCCAAATAAGCATAGTTAATTAAAAGCAAGGAAGAAAAAGCAGAATAGCTTAGCACTTGAGAATATGGTGTTCAAGACTACCGCTTGTGATCTAGTCTCTACATCTTTGCAAAATCGAACCACCAAATCAACACCCTGTAGCATAAGAAACTTAAGATTTATTACTCTCTTGACACTCAGCACTTATTTAAAAATAACATATGCTCATCATTGTTATAAAAGTTAGGTGAAAACATTACATTGTCTTCATACTCGAAATAATGTCCGATCCAGCTACTCTGATGGACAACTTAAGTGAAACAACCTCAGCAAACATTTAACCGAAATTTAAATGAAGCATACAATAAACTAACAACGGATGAATTTCAAGATGCTTGGCTTTGACATTTTAAAGTAATTTAGGATACAAAATCAACAATGCGACTGGAATTATCGAAAGCGTAGCAATTGGATCTCGGCACTGCAACTGCAACTGCTCCGAGTCCCTTTATACCAACAGCTGAACGAAAACAAGTAATCATAAACACAATCACAAGGCAGGCAGCATGAAAATGGTAAAAAAGCAGTCATACCTGTGAGTATTACCAATAAGTAATTCACTAAACGCACTTTTAAAAAGCATTTCACAGTCGGCGTCGCTTTCGCTTCGCTTCCATGGATAAAATTTCAACTTAAAATTTCAATAATATGCGAAACCTTTCTTCGCTGAAGCTGGACTGCGGGAGGGCAGATCAATCAAATTGCTAGAAATACGTTAATGACCTAATTACCCTCACAAGCAGCGTGAGCGAAGGAGACTAAACAAGATTTTGTTTTCGGCCAACCCAGCCAAGGTTTAGTGAATAAATTTACACCCGTTAAAATTTAAAAACTTAAAGACCTACCCATCTATTAAAATAATTGTCAATTAACTAAAAGTATTTTCAAAAATTAAAAATTATCATACTTTTTCTCTTAAATTTAAAAACTTAATAATTTTCTTCCACCTAAGATTTGAAAATCACTATTTTCCTAAGGCTTTTTCTTCTCTTTGACGACCATATCTCCTTTTCGCCCATCGACATTTTCTCTCTCTCCTGGTTTTTCTCTTCTTTTGGTCTCTCATGTCGTTGTTCCTTACCTCCTTTGTTGTTGACAAAGACAAAAGACGACTAGAGAGATTGGAGGGAGAGAGAAGTTGAGAGAGAGAGAAAACACCAATAGCCAAAGAGGAGATGTAGTTGCTGAAGAGGGGAGAACAAACTTAAAGGGGAAATGGTAACTTTTCAAACCTTGGGTAGGAGAAAATTGTTAGATTTTTAAACCTATGACACAAATGTGATAATTTTTTAAATATTTTTAGTTAAATAATAATTTTACCTTTCACTTTAACAATAAATTTTAACATATAGGTGGATATTTAGGTTTGTGAATGTTAATAAGTAAGAATTTGTCTTTTACTAAAATTTGGGCGGAAAATAATCTTTTCACCTTTGTTTTTTAATTTAAAATTTTATTTAAGTTGGTTATCATTTTTAAGTCTAGTTTAGAATTATCATTTTTGAAAATAGGTGAAATTCTGAGTATAATTATATTAATTAAATTTTTAAATTTGATTATGATGGATGCCTTCTTATATCATAGGCAAAGACTTATTCTCACCCAAAGTTTGATGTATTAGCAAAGACTTATTATTAGTCTATAATTAGTTCAAATTTGAGGAGAAATTGTTAGATTTTTAAATTAAGGAGAGAAAATGATATAAACTTTTATTTTTTAAAATGTTATTATTAAATAACGATATTACTTTTACTTTAACTAAACATTTTAATAGAAATTGGTTCATAGATAAGATTTTAAGTTTTTGAAAATTATTAAATGTGAATTTGGATTTACACAATACCTTGGTAGGAATAAGTCTTTTGGCCTTTTATTTTTAATTTTAAAACAATATCACATCATTGTAAAAAGGTCTTTTCCATTCTTTTACCTTGGTTTGATATGATTTGCTAAATATATAAATTATTAAAATATTTATTAAAAATCAAATTATTAAAGATTATTGTGTCTTTTAAAATTAACGCTAATCAGCAAACAATTAATATTAAAGATGTCCATTAGGTTGATTTTGAATTATAATAAAATTACTGTTAAACATGTGATAACGTGACATATATTCATTGCTGATGTGGTAACTCATTTCCTTATTTCAAACATAATTTGTCAAATTAACACTACCTAAGTAAGTCTCTCCATATATGCATGTGGGCACTATTCCGACATTGTAAACACACATTCTCTCATATCTCTTTTTTGGCATTCAAAAATCTTTCTTTTATTTTCAAGATCATGAGAGTTCGCCTTTTTGAGATCCCAAGTTTGTTGTGATATCTCTTTCTCCACTAAAGTTGTTGTTGTTATTACTTGAGGTTTATTTATAGAATGAATAAACTGATGTGTTACGATCGGTTAAAGAGGTAAGGATTGAAAATTGAACTTATTAATATGAGGAATATCAATATTACTTTTTAAGATTTCGATTACTGTTATCTAGATTTAGTTTTACTTCTTGGGTAGGGTTAGGGTTTTTTTTCTATTTCCTACTTGAGATGGGAGTATCAAATGAAACTTAGTTGAGTCTCTGGGTATATCAAAACAACCGTTAATGAGAGTTTTGAGAGTTTATAACACTCTAATTTTTTTTTAATTTCTCATATCTCATTTTTTGAGTTCAAAAATCTTTTTCCTATTTTCAAAATTATGAGAATTCATAACACTTTATCATTTTTTTTGTTTCAAAAAAAAAAAAGCCCTCTCTTCTGTTAAGACTGTTTGGTTAGTTTAAATGATTTTAATACCCTCATCCTTTCCATACAGATTAAGCCCACTCAATATGCATAACGATTGATATACGGTGGGCCCAATTGGGGATGCTGGGTTTGGGAATATTAATGCTTTTTATCTTTGATTTGGATTTTTTTTTAATGTTCATTCTTCGGTTTTTCAAATAATATGTGGTGGACTTGATACATATAGGAAGTGAAATTATGCCCGTTATAAGATTTAAAAAAAAAAAATGGCCGTTGGTGATGGTTTCCATGTGCTTAAATCAGACCAAACATACTGAATATCCTTCGCCTGCCTGCCCCTTTGTATCTTTGAATCCGTTTCATTCTTTCTCAGTATCTCTTTCTTTGATCTTTTTAATTTCAAAACTTAACTATACTTGCAGATCAGTTTCTTCTCTAGCTTCACTTTGGATCTGCAAAGGCGCTTCCTCTCCTTCCCACATCGACTTGAAGCTGCGTAAGGTGAGTTCATTAGGGTTTCTGAATTTCATCACCAATGTTGCAAATTGGTTGCCATGATGATTTCTAAATGTATGAAAGCTCCTATGTATTGTTTTATGAAAGTTAATCCTGAGCGGTTACCCGAGCAACTGAAAAGATTCCTTTCGGGTTTTGTTGGAATCTCTTAATGATTTGTTTGTTTGCTTCTTCCTATTAAGTTTAGTCAGAGATGCCTTTCTATCTCTAGACTATTTTCTTCCACTTCGTCTGTTAATAAATTTTTCTTTTTGTCCTTTTTATGAAGTTCTTGAGTAAGGCAGTTGCATGCTCTTCTGATTTATAGACTCCTATGCAATTAAGTTGTTGATTCTGTTGAATAATGATTAAGAATGCAAACTGGTCTATCAAATCTAGGATATTATAATTTTTGGTTTTATCTTATTGATGAATTTCTTGGACAATGAAATGTGTGTGTAAAAAGCATGTTAACCGAAGAACTTTAATGTACAACATTGTTGTGGTGCAGTTGGTATTTATGATTTGAGAAAACATGTTTTAAAGACTGCTACCTAGTTCGAATAATTTTATTATTTTAAATTATTTATTATTATAATTTGTTAATGACAAATTTATAACCTGTTTATATTGGTGATTTATTAAATACTTTGCAGGTTGACTCTGGAGATGCACATATTCAGTTCTTTTATATGGAAGTGGTGCATTGGTTGCTGTGTGGTTGGCATCAGCAATTGTCAATGCTGTGGATTCTATGCACATATTCAGTTCTTTTATATGGAAGTGGTGCATTGGTTGCTGTGTGGTTGGCATCAGCAATTGTCAATGCTGTGGATTCTATTCCTTTGGTATGTATGCATACCCATTCTATTCCAATAGCTGACAGGGTTGGGTGACATTACACCGCTGTACCTAGCAAGCCCTTCCAATACTATCTTAGTTCTTGAAAAAATTTTAGCCATGTCTAATAAATACTTGTGTGGCTGAATATATATAACGGGAAGTATTTAACAAATGTTTAAAATGTTTCCTTAAATTTATTTTTCCAGGTTAGAAGTATTTGATGAGAAAATCTCCCTTTCCTTCTATTCTCCCTTAAAACTTCCTGTTTGGTATATTTCCTATGTTTTTGGTAATATTTTTTCAGGTGGTCTGTTGTTGCTGATGGAACTAGCATTTCTATTAAGAGGTGTTGGTACTGAGGTGTATTGGATGACAATCTAGAAGCCGTCTGAAGAAGATGAGGTGATATACAGTTTGGAACATAAGATGTTGAATCAAGGGGTGCAGGTTATAATTTAAGTATCTTAATTATGCATTTAGCATATGTACTTTGTTTAATTAATTTTTATGCTTTTTTATTATTATTACTTCTTTGATTTATTTCAGTGGTTCTTGATGCTATACTTTCAAAATTATATATAACTCTGGAATCTTGAATCAAGGGATATTTGTTTTGTTGTTGTGAATGATGTTGCTATACTATTTCATTACTATTTTAGAATGTGAGAAGCTAGAAAAGATTTCTAATTGAAGTAGAAAATTGATGTGGTTATTAGTTTAAGGGGTTCACACTTTTGAGAGGAAAGGGAGCTCGATGCATCCTTACTTTCCACATTTATAGGCTATATAAATGAACTCTTTACTCACGAGTTATGGTACCTCTATATCAATTCTGAATAGATCAACTGAATAGATCCATACCCACCTTTGGTTTAGGTTGACCAATGACAAACATTTTTAGTTGGAACAAAATGTACCATTCCTTGAAGATGATAGGAACCTCTAAAATTTTCTTGTATACTATCTTGTTGCCTTTACAAACCCCTCTAATGCCTCTCATTCTTAATAGCTTTAGAATATTATTTCATTTTTGTTTTAATTTGAAGATGATAGGAACCTCTAAAACAAAACAAATATCCCATTTTGAAATAATCTTGGCAAAAAGAGAAGTTGGACTGCTTTAAACTCAGAGGCTATTTTCTTCTTTCCTTTTACAATTCTATCTCCCTTTTATACATACTTCTCTTACTTACCACACATGTTTTAGGACTCCTCAATCCAGTTTCATTCATACCATACATGTTCCATAACTTCCCAATACCATTTATTTCACTTAAATATTACTCTTAATCAATTATAATTATAGATAAATATTATTCTAATTAAATAATATTAACATAATATTCTAATAATATTATTCTAATAATATTTATTATCCTAATAAATCTTATAATATTTATTATCCTAATATTTATCCTAATAAATATAATATTTATAATATTTATTAGGATAGAATATAATATTTATTATCCCAATAAATATTATCCTGATTAAATTATATTCTATCCTAGCATAATCATAATTATTATATTAATCAATATTAATTAATTATTATTATTATCATCTAATCTTAATATTATACGACTCTTTGAAAACCACTTGTTCTCATCTATTTTGGTGAAATATATGGGAATGGAAAGTTATGAAACATGTATGGTACATACATATGGGCAGTATATATAAAAAAGAACTAAGATTGTAAACGGAAAGAAGAAAAGTAGTTTGAGTTTAGGACAGTCTTTGGCTAATTGTAAGGCTTACCTTGGGAGGAGCTGATACTAGTGTTGTTTCATATAAAACATTTGTTATGTTGTATTTTGGAGTTAAAGATAAACAATTGATGTCGTTGGTTTTATTTTGTCGATTCCCCTATTTTGGAGTTCGATAATCTTTGGTGCTCTTGGTTTTTAGGTGGATGATCGGTAGTTGGATGGTTCAAGATAAGGTTGGTTTGGCTGGTTTGTGAGAAATGACTTGAATTATTTAGGCTAAAGGCATGTAGGTTTGGGCTTGTATTGTTGGGTGTTCTATGGCCAGTAATTTTGTTTTTCTCAACAGATTCTTCTTCTCCAATAATTCTTTTTCAATATTACTATTCATCAATTAATCAAACTTGAACTGATCATTTTAGTTTTGAGCTAAACTTGAATTGGTTGTTCTAGATTTGAGCCAAACTATGTCTACAAAGGAGTTATTAATCCTTATAGCTGAAACTTTTGTGGACTAATTAGTAGTAAATTACTAGGGCTTAAGCTGGTTAATATTAGATGAGAGTAGCTGGCTTATATATTTGTTGCAATTATTTGTGCTATAAATCCTTTGGTTGGTTAATTTAAGCCCAAGGTTTTGAGAAAGCCTAGGTATATGGAATGCCATTTGTGATATTAGTTGTTATGGTATGATTTATCTTTCATTTTGATGGTGATTTATGTTATTGATTTCTATCTTTCTATGTCGAATTGCAAATTGCTGCTGATTTATGTTAAACTTTTTAGGTTATGTTCTCCAAGAAGTGCTTTTCTCTTTACTCGCATTGGAGTTCTAATAGTCGACCTGACTTTTATAAGGAAATTATTGTTTGTTGATTCTGATTACATCTTTTCTTATTCATGTCAGCCCGCAGTTTTGTGTGCAACCAAAATTTTACTATTTTTTCGGTTGATTTATAATGATTTGGGGAGAATATACAGGGGAAAATCATCACAAAGTAGGAATTGGGGTATGCAGCTTTATCTTTTTGACAAGCAACTATGGAAAATGAAGGATAATATCTACTCCTTCAGAGTATGCAACTTTTGTTATGGTGGTCAGAGAATGCAATCTTTGCATGGGTAATTTTTTAAAAGCATCACGTATTAGTATTTTGTTTTCAGTCTTGACTATTATTGCATTGTGTATTTGTTTTTTTAAACCTCTTATAACATTCTTTAGTTCAGGTTTAAGTTTTAAGCTGTTTTAAGTTTGTTTTGGGCTTGCTTTACTCCTTTAGTGAAAAGACATGACTACTAATCAACATTTACAATCTGTACTCTCTTCCACATTTAGCGTATAAATGAATGATTTTAATCCTGATATTATAATTCTGTAAGTAAACTAATCAGTAAGTTATTATTATTATAATCCTGACATTATATTAATTCTTTTATAGGAGGACTACTGGTGGCCCTACAGCGCGTTCCACGAAAGGGCAATGGACTTTGGAAGAGGTGAATATGTACTTTCTATCTATAGCTTTTTTTGCCTTTCTTTAGGTTTTCAATGTCCTTCCATCTTCCTTGAGATTCAAAAATTTTATTTTATGTGATCTTATGATGATATAAAATATTGGCTTCATGGCATGTTGCCTTTTTGTAACACATAATGACTATTCAATCTGATGCCATCAGAGAGAGATCATGAAACTATACTAGCGTTCATATTTTATAGTGCATCAAGATTTTGTACCATTCATATTAGCTTTATTTTTGAGATGATTCATTGTATAACTGCTAATGATATTTTAACTTCAAGGGCTATTATATTTACACATGTACACAAACTGTTCAATTCTATTTTATTTTATCTTTTATTAACAAGATGGTTTTTTATTTTATGTTCAGGATGAGATATTGCGGAAGACTCTTCAATGATTCAAGGGAAAGAACGAGAAGAAAATTGGTATGACTAGAGAAGTTTTTGTGTTTTGCCATCTCTTGATTCTTTGATATTCTTTTATATACACACATGGTCTAATTGTAGTTTGTGTGTTTTTCAGCGGAATGTTTCAGGGACTGGACAAATGTGCAGTGCTTACACATGGTGTGTTTTGCTATCTCTTGGTATGAATATGGAAGCTTTTGTGTTTTGCCATCTCTTGATTCTTTGATATACACACATGGTCTAATTGTAGTTTGTGTGTTTTTCAGCAAAATGTTTCAGGGACTCGACAAATGTACAGTGCTTACGCATGGGGGGTTTTGCTATCTCTTGGTATGAATATGGAAGTTTTTGTGTTTTGCCATCTCTTGATTCTTTGATATACACACATGGTCTAATTGTAGTTTGTGTGTTTTTCAGCAAAATGTTTCAGGGACTCGACAAATGTACAGTGCTTACGCATGGGGTGTTTTGCTATCTCTTGGTATGAATATGGAAGTTTTTGTGTTTTGCTCTCTCTTGATTCTTTGATATTCTTTTATATATAAACACATGGTCTAATTGTAGTTTGTCTGTTTTTTAGCGGAATGTTTCAGGGACTGGTCTGTACACACAAGGTCTATATACACACGGTGTGAATATGAAAGTTTGTGTGTTTTGCTATCTCTTGGTATGAATATTGAAGTTTGTGTGTTTTGCTCTTGATTCTTTGTTATTCTTTTATATATACACACATGGTTTAATTGTAGTTTGTGTTTTTCAGCAGAATGTTTCAAGGACTGGACAGATGTACAGTGCTTACATGGGTGGCAGAAAGTCTTGAATCCAGAACTAAGGAGGTAATTTATTCTAAGGAGGTAATTTATTCTATTTGTTTGTTATTTCCTTCATTAATTGCTTTCTTGTGGTGTTATGCCAACTTTTGAATTTGCTTGTTAAATCCCCTTGGTGTAAGGTGAAAGGATTAACTTATCTAGTTGCTGTAGCTTAATTTTAAGGAGATATTGTAGAAAACATATAAAGCTAGTGATGTTAGCTTTTTAGGTAGTTATGATAATTTACATTAGCTCTAAAGATAAAAAGGGAAAAATCTTGCATAACTTTAAGTAGAAATATAAGCATAAGAAGGACAAGCGTATGAGCGAAGATGTGGAAGCGACATTTGAGATTTAACTACAAGAAAAATGAGAGAGACCTTTCTAACAAATTATGTTCAAGAATAAAAATTATGTTTCTTAAACATCAAGTTTTGCTCATTGCTAGTTAGTTAGGTTAACACCATTGGGTTTATGATATAAGGGAGAGCAATTATTTTTATTTCGAACTATGTAAGGACGCGAACTGTGTAAGGTTCACATTGCTAGTTGATTAGTTTTCATCACATTTTGCATTTGTCCTTTACGTTGGATGTTGTCAAGTTAGGTAAAAAGTTTCACACAACTAGGTTTGTGATATATTTATAAGGAAAAACAATTATTTTTACACGAACATCAAGTATGTGGAGAAGGTTGATAACAAGCCAACTTTAAGGATGGAAAGGGAAAAATCTTACACGATTGATAAGTAGAAATACAATTGTGAAGAGGATGTTGGGAGTTCATTTAGACTTTCAAGACTCGAAGCATGAGACCTTCACTAGTATTGAACAGGGATTTAAGTATAGAGACAAGAGGGGATACAAAGCCAAAATATGGATGAGGATGTTGAACTAAGATTCAAACATGAGAACCAAGGGGATATGAAACCAGAATGAGAATTAGTGCGTTGAATTAACTCAAAGGTTGTAGACAGAAAACAACCCACTAAGATTTTATAATAATTTACTCGAATGTTAAATATAAGGAGGAGGATAAACAGCCAAGATGAGGAGACTACATTAGCTCAAAGGTTGTAGACAGAAAACAACCCACTAAGATTTTATAATAATTTACTTGAATGTCAAATATATGGAGGAAGGTAAACAACCAAGATGAGGAGGCTACATTAGCTCTAAGGATGGAAAAGGGAAAATCTTACTCGATAGGTAAATAGAATACAAGTGTCAGAAGGACACTCATACGAAGCCAAAATTTGGATGCGACATTAGCTTTAAGATTGTAGAGAGAAAAGTTCATTTAGGCTTTCTGGACACAAAATATGAAACCTTTATTAGTATTAAATATAAATTCAAGTGTAAGGACAAGGGGTTATGACCATCAAGTATGAGTAGTAGGAGGACGACAAGTCGAGATGAGGTGCCATATTTGCTCTAAGTATAGATAGGGACAAAGAAAAAATTAGTTTAAACAATTTTTTAAAGATTGATAAAATTTTATCATAATTTTTTTTATTATACAATTTTAGCCAAAAATCTAAGTTGGATTCTAAGAAAGTATAGATCTAAATGCTCTTATTTCATTAGAAATTTGAAAATCCTTTAACAGTGAAATATCTTTCACTTTGTGCTCTTTTAATTTGTTGATTCTTGATCTATTGTATTTTTATTTAATATAAAAAATACTTTAGTTTATGTCGTATTTATATTTTTGTGTTCAAATCTCTAGAAAAAAATGAAACCATAGAAATCTGAAAAATTTTTGTGGGGTATGTCAGGTAGGTCGGTCGGTTTGAGGCCTGGCCCGACCTGCCACATTTTAAGTGGTAGGCCAGGTGCTAAGTTGGCCGCCCTACCAAAAATTTACACCAAATAAGTGATAGGTCAGGTCCTAGGTAAACTGACCTAACAATTTCACAATAAGATGGTAGGCTGGCCAACCTACCATTTGGCCTACCCCATGTAAATTTTCTAAATTTTTATAGTTTCTTTTTTTCCAGCAATTTGAACAAAAAAATATAGATTCAATTTAATTTGATGGATTTTTTTCGTAAAATATATAGTAGCATTTGGATCTAAAGTCGGATTAAAATGTTTTTTGTGCATGGTTTTAAAGAGTAGACAGATGTATTTTGCTTAGGTTGTTAGAGTCGAAGACAAGGGTAAATATGTATTAAAATAAATTTTTGGCTAAAATTGTATAATGAAAAAATAGTGATAAAGATTGTATAGACATATAAAAAATACACAAAGTATGTGACCATCACTTGTATCAAACTATGATTTAAGAATAAGGATAAGGGGGTTACGAAGCCAAAATGAGGACGAAGTCAAAATGAGGACGAAGTGATTCAATTAACTCAAAGTTTGTAAAAATAAAATAACCCACTGAGTTTCATACAAATGTAAGGACGTGAGCATCAAGTATAAGGAGAAAGAGGATTGAAAGCCAAAATGAGGAGGTCGCATTAGCTCTTAGGATAGAAAGCGAAAATCTTGCATAACTAGTAAGTAGAAATAAAAAAGTGAGGACACACATACGAAGCGAAGATGAAGATGTGATATGAGCTCTAAGGTTGCGAAGAGAAGAGTTCATTTAGGCTTTCGAGATTCGAAGTATGAGACCATCACTAGTATCATACAAATATTCAACTAAAAGGACAAAGGGGATGTAAAGCCAAATTGAGGATGAGGACGTTGAATTAATTTAAAGGTTGTAAACAGAGAACAGCCTGTTTAGATTTTATAATAACTTAAGGATGTGAGCATCAAGTATATGGGAAAGGAGGATTGCAAGTCAAGATATGAAGACACATTAGCTCTAATGAAGGAAAAGGAAAATCTTGCACTAGTGGACAAGGGGGCTGGTTTGTGAGAAATGACTTGAATTATTTAGGCTAAAGGCATGTAGGTTTGGGCTTGTATTGTTGGGTGTTCTATGGCTAGTAATTTTGTTTTTCTCCATTGATTCTTCTTCTTCAATAATTCTTTTTCAATATTACTATTCATCAATTAATCAAACTTGAACTGATCATTTTAGTTCTGAGCTAAACTTGAATTGGTTATTCTAGATTTGAGCCAAACTTGATAATTTGTTTGACTGTGTCTACAAAGGAGTTATTAATCCTTATAGCTGAAACTTTTGTGGACTAACGAGTAGTAAATTACTAGGGCTGGTTAATATTAGAAGAGAGTAGCTGGTTTATATATTTGTTGCAATTATTTGTGCTATAAATCCTTTGGTTGGTTAATTTAAGCCCAAGGTTTTGAGAAAGCCTAGGTATATGGAATGCCATTTGTGATATTAGTTGTTATGGTATGATTTATCTTTCATTTTGATGGTGATTTATGTTATTGATTACTATCTTTCTATGTTGAATTGCAAATTACTGCTGATTTATGTTAAGCTTTTTACATTATGTTCTCCAAGAAGTACTTTTCTCTTTACTCCCATTGGAGTTCTAATATTCAACCTGACTTTTATAAGGAAATCATTGTTTGTTGATTCTGATTACATCTTTTCTTATTCATGTCAACCTGCAGTTTTGTGTGCAACCAAAATTTTACTATTTTTTCGGTTGATTTATAATGATTTGAAGAGAATATACAGGGGAAAATCATCATAAAGTAGGAATTGGGGTATGCAGCTTTATCTTTTTGACAAGCAACTATGGAAAATGAAAGGATAATGTCTACTCCTTCAGAGTATGTAACTTTAGTTATGGTGGTTAGAGAATGCGATCTATGCATGGGTAATTTTTTAAAAGCATCACATATTAGTATTTTTTTCAGTCTTGACTATTATCGCATTGTGTATTTGTTTTTTTAAACCTTTTATAACATTCTTTAGTTCAGGTTTAAGTTTTAAGCTGTTTTAAGTTTGTTTTGGGCTTGCTTTACTCCTTTAGTGAAAAGACATGACTACTAATCAACATTTACAATCTGTACTCTCTTCCACATTTAGCGTATAAATGAATGATTTTAATCCTGATATTATAATTCTGTAAGTAAACTAATCAGTAAGTTGTTATTATTATAATCCTGACATTATATTAATTCTTTTATAGGAGGACTACTGGTGGCCCTACAGCGCGTTCCACGAAAGGGCAATGGACTTTGGAAGTGGTGAATATGTACTTTCTATCTATAGCTTTTTTTGCCTTTCTTTAGGTTTTCAATGTCCTTGAGATTCAAAAATTTTATTTTATGTGATCTTATGATGATATAAAATATTGGCTTCATGGCATGTTGCCTTTTTGTAACACATAATGACTATTCAATCTGATGCCATCAGAGAGAGACCATGAAACTATGTTAGCGTTCATATTTTATAGTGCATCAGGATTTTGTACCATTCATATTAGCTTTATTTTTGAGATGATTCATTGTATAACTGCTAATGATATTTTAACTTCAAGGGCTATTGTATTTACACTTGTACACAAACTGTTCAGTTCTATATTATTTTATCTTTTATTAACAAGATGGTTTTTTATTTTATGTTCAGGATGAGATATTGCGGAAGACTCTTCAATGATTCAAGGGAAAGAACGAGAAGAAAATTGGTATGACTAGAGAAGTTTTTGTGTTTTGCCATCTCTTGATTCTTTGATATTCTTTTATATACACACATGGTCTAATTGTAGTTTGTGTGTTTTTCAGCGGAATGTTTCAGGGACTGGACAAATGTGCAGTGCTTACACATGGTGTGTTTTGCTATCTCTTGGTATGAATATGGAAGCTTTTGTGTTTTGCCATCTCTTGATTCTTTGATATACACACATGGTCTAATTGTAGTTTGTGTGTTTTTCAGCAAAATGTTTCAGGGACTCGACAAATGTACAGTGCTTACGCATGGGGGGTTTTGCTATCTCTTGGTATGAATATGGAAGTTTTTGTGTTTTGCCATCTCTTGATTCTTTGATATACACACATGGTCTAATTGTAGTTTGTGTGTTTTTCAGCAAAATGTTTCAGGGACTCGACAAATGTACAGTGCTTACGCATGGGGTGTTTTGCTATCTCTTGGTATGAATATGGAAGTTTTTGTGTTTTGCTCTCTCTTGATTCTTTGATATTCTTTTATATATAAACACATGGTCTAATTGTAGTTTGTCTGTTTTTCAGCGGAATGTTTCAGGGACTGGTCTGTACACACATGGTCTAACACACGGTGTGAATATGAACGTTTGTGTGTTTTGCTATCTCTTGGTATGAATATTGAAGTTTGTGTGTTTTGCTCTTGATTCTTTGTTATTCTTTTATATATACACACATAGTTTAATTGTAGTTTGTGTTTTTCAGCAGAATGTTTCAAGGACTGGACAGATGTACAGTGCTTACATGGGTGGCAGAAAGTCTTGAATCCAGAACTAAGGAGGTAATTTATTCTATTTGTTTGTTATTTCCTTCATTAATTGCTTTCTTGTGGTGTTATGCCAACTTTTGAATTTGCTTGTTAAATCCCCATGGTGTAAGGTGAAAGGATTAACTTATCTAGTTGCTGTAGCTTAATTTTAAGGAGATATTGTAGAAAACATATAAAGCTAGTGATGTTAGCTTTTTAGGTAGTTATGATAATTTACATTAGCTCTAAAGATAAAAAGGGAAAAATCTTGCATAACTTTAAGTAGAAATATAAGTGTAAGAAGGACAAGCGTATGAGCGAAGATGTGGAAGCGACATTTGAGATTTAACTACAAGAAAAATGAGAGAGACCTTTCTAACAAATTATGTTCAAGAATAAAAATTATGTTTCTTAAACATCAAGTTTTGCTCATTGCTAGTTAGTTAGGTTAACACCATTTGGTTTATGATATAAGGGAGAGCAATTATTTTTATTTCGAACTATGTAAGGACGCGAACTATGTAAGGTTCACATTGCTAGTTGATTAGTTTTCATCACATTTTGCATTTGTCCTTTACGTTGGATGTTGTCAAGTTAGGTAAAAAGTTTCACACAACTAGGTTTGTGATATATTTATAAGGAAAAACAATTATTTTTACACGAACATCAAGTATGTGGAGAAGGTTGATAACAAGCCAACTTTAAGGATGGAAAGGGAAAAATCTTACACGATTGATAAGTAGAAATACAATTGTGAGGAGGATGTTGGGAGTTCATTTAGACTTTCAAGACTCGAAGCATGAGACCTTCACTAGTATTGAGCAGGGATTAAAGTATAGAGACAAGAGGGGATACAAAGCCAAAATATGGATGAGGATGTTTAACTAAGATTCAAACATGAGAACCAAGAGGATATGAAACCAGAATGAGAATTAGTGCGTTGAATTAACTCAAAGGTTGTAGACAGAAAACAGCCCACTAAGATTTTATAATAATTTACTCGAATGTTAAATATAAGGAGGAGGATAAACAACCAAGATGAGGAGACTACATTAGCTCAAAGGTTGTAGACAGAAAACAACCCACTAAGATTTTATAATAATTTACT
Organism: Mangifera indica; assembly: GCF_011075055.1. NCBI lineage: Eukaryota > Viridiplantae > Streptophyta > Magnoliopsida > Sapindales > Anacardiaceae > Mangifera > Mangifera indica. The sequence goes on from NC_058152.1 coordinate 1,264,775, forward strand.
TGAATGTCAAATATAAGGAGGAAGGTAAACAACCAAGATGAGGAGGCTACATTAGCTCTATGGAAAAGGGAAAATCTTACTCGATAGGTAAGTAGAATACAAGTGTGAGAAGGACACTCATACGAAGCCAAAATTTGGATGCGACATTAGCTTTAAGATTGTAGAGAGAAAAGTTCATTTAGGCTTTCTGGACACAAAATATGAAACCTTTATTAGTATTAAATATAAATTCAAGTGTAAGGACAAGGGGATATGACCATCAAGTATGAGTAGTAGGAGGACGACAAGTCGAGATGAGGTGCCATATTTGCTCTAAGTATAGATAGGGAAAAAGAAAAAATTAGTTTAAACAATTTTTTAAAGATTGATAATTTTTTTTATTATACAGTTTTAGCCAAAAATCTAAGTTGGATTCTAAGAAAGTATAGATCTAAATGCTCTTATTTCATTAGAAATTTGAAAATCCTTTAACAGTGAAATATCTTTCACTTTGTGCTCTTTTAATTTGTTGATTCTTGATCAATTGTATTTTTACTTAATATAAAAAATACTTTAGTTTATATCGTATTTATATTTTTGTGTTCAAATCTCTAGAAAAAAATGAAACCGTAGAAATCTGAAAAATTTTTGTGGGGTATGTCAGGTAGGTCGGTCGGTTTGAGGCCTGGCCCGACCTGCCACATTTTAAGTGGTAGGCCAGGTGCTAAGTTGGCCGCCCTACCAAAAATTTACACCAAATAAGTGATAGGTCAGGTCCTAGGTAAACTGACCTAACAATTTCACAATAAGATGGTAGGTCCAACCTACCATTTGGCCTACCCCATGAAAATTTTCTAAATTTTTACAGTTTCTTTTTTTCCAGCAATTTGAACAAAAAAATATAGATTCAATTTAATTTGATGGATTTTTTTTCGTAAAATATATAGTAGCATTTGGATCTAAAGTCGGATTAAAATGTTTTTTGTGCATGGTTTTAAAGAGTAGACAGATGTATTTTGCTTAGGTTGTTAGAGTCGAAGACAAGTGTAAATATGTATTAAAATAAATTTTTGGCTAAAATTGTATAATGAAAAAATAGTGATAAAGATTGTATAGACATATAAAAAATACACAAAGTATGTGACCATCACTTGTATCAAACTATGATTTAAGGGGGATACGAAGCCAAAATGAGGACGAAGTCAAAATGAGGACGAAGTGATTCAATTAACTCAAAGTTTGTAAAAATAAAATAACCCACTGAGTTTTATACAAATGTAAGGACATGAGCATCAAGTATAAGGAGAAAGAGGATTGAAAGCCAAAATGAGGAGGTCGCATTAGCTCTTAGGATAGAAAGCGAAAATCTTGCATAACTAGTAAGTAGAAATAAAAAAGTGAGGACACACATACGAAGCGAAGATGAAGATGTGATATGAGCTCTAAGGTTGCGAAGAGAAGAGTTCATTTAGGCTTTCGAGATTCGAAGTATGAGACCATCACTAGTATCATACAAATATTCAACTAAAAGGACAAAGGGGATGTAAAGCCAAATTGAGGATGAGGACGTTGAATTAATTTAAAGGTTGTAAACAGAGAACAACCTGTTTAGATTTTATAATAACTTAAGGATGTGAGCATCAAGTATATGGAAAAGGAGGATTGCAAGTCAAGATATGAAGACACATTAGCTCTAATGAAGGAAAAGGAAAATCTTGCACTAGTGGACAAAGGGGCTGGTTTGTGAGAAATGACTTGAATTATTTAGGCTAAAGGCATGTAGGTTTGGGCTTGTATTGTTGGGTGTTCTATGGCTAGTAATTTTGTTTTTCTCCATTGATTCTTCTTCTTCAATAATTCTTTTTCAATATTACTATTCATCAATTAATCAAACTTGAACTGATCATTTTAGTTCTGAGCTAAACTTGAATTGGTTGTTCTAGATTTGAGCCAAACTATGTCTACAAAGGAGTTATTAATCCTTATAGCTGAAACTTTTGTGGACTAACGAGTAGTAAATTACTAGGGCTGGTTAATATTAGAAGAGAGTAGCTGGTTTATATATTTGTTGCAATTATTTGTGCTATAAATCCTTTGGTTGGTTAATTTAAGCCCAAGGTTTTGAGAAAGCCTAGGTATATGGAATGCCATTTGTGATATTAGTTGTTATGGTATGATTTATCTTTCATTTTGATGGTGATTTATGTTATTGATTACTATCTTTCAATGTTGAATTGCAAATTACTGCTGATTTATGTTAAGTTTTTTACATTATGTTCTCCAAGAAGTACTTTTCTCTTTACTCCCATTGGAGTTCTAATATTCAACCTGACTTTTATAAGGAAATCATTGTTTGTTGATTCTGATTACATCTTTTCTTATTCATGTCAACCTGCAGTTTTGTGTGCAACCAAAATTTTACTATTTTTTCGGTTGATTTATAATGATTTGGAGAGAATATACAGGGGAAAATCATCATAAAGTAGGAATTGGGGTATGCAACTTTATCTTTTTGACAAGCAACTATGGAAAATGAAAGGATAATGTCTACTCCTTCAGAGTATGTAACTTTAGTTATGGTGGTTAGAGAATGCGATCTATGCATGGGTAATTTTTTAAAAGCATAACGTATTAGTATTTTTTTCAGTCTTGACTATTATCACATTGTGTATTTGTTTTTTTAAACCTCTTATAACATTCTTTAGTTCAGGTTTAAGTTTTAAGCTGTCTTAAGTTTGTTTTGGGCTTGCTTTACTCCTTTAGTGAAAAGACGTGACTACTAATCAACATTTACAATCTGTACTCTCTTCCACATTTAGCGTATAAATGAATGATTTTGATCTTGATATTATAATTCTGTAAGTAAACTAATCAGTAAGTTGTTATTATTATAATCCTGACATTATATTAATTCTTTTATAGGAGGACTAGTGGCCCTACACGGTGTTCCACAAAAGGGCAATGGACTTTGGAATAGTTGAATATGTACTTTCTATCTATAGTTATTTTTGCCTTTCTTTAGGTTTTCAATGTCCTTCCATCTTCCTTGAGATTCAAAATTTTTAATTTATGTGATCTTGTGATGATATAAAATATTTGTAGCACATAATGACTATTCAATCTGATGCCATCAGTGAGAGACCATGAAACTATACTAGCGTTAATATTTTATAGTGCATAAGGATTTTGTACCGTTCATATTGGCTTTATTTTTTAGATGTTTCACCGTATAACTGCTAATGATCTTTTAACTTCAAGGGCTATTATATTTACTCATGTACACAAATTGTTCAATTCTATTTTATTTTATCTTTTATTAACAAGATGGCATTTTATTATATGTTCAGGATGAGATATTGCGGAAGACTCTTCAATGATTCAAGGGAAAGAACCGGAAGAAAATTGGTATGAATATGGAAGTTTTTGTGTTTTGCCATCTCTTGATTCTTTGATATTCTTTTATATACACACGGTCTAATTGTGGTTTGTGTGTTTTTCAGCAGAATGTTTCAGGGACTGGACAAATGTACAGTGCTTACACATGGTGTGTTTTGCTATCTCTTGGTATGAATATGGAAGTTTTTGTGCTTTGCTATCTCTTGATTCTTTGATATTCTTTTATATGTCACATGGTCTAATTATAGTTTGTCTGTTTTTCAACGGAATGTTTCAAGGACTGGTCTGTACACACATGGTGTGAATATCGAAGTTTGTGTGTTTTGCTATCTCTTGGTATGAATATGGAAGTTTGTGTGTTTTGCTCTTGATTCTTTGTTATTCTTTGGTCTAATTGTAGTTGTGTTTTTCGGCGGAATGTTTCAAGGACTGGACAGATGTACAATGCTTGGCAGAAAGTCTTGAATCCAGAACTTAATAGGTCCATGGTCTAAGGAGGTAATTTATTCTAGTTGTTTGTTATTTTCTTCATTAATTGCTTTCCTGTGGTGTTGTGCCAACTTTTGAATTTGCTTGTTAAATCCCCCATGGTGTAAGGAGTGTAGAAAATATTTGTGAAAGGAATAACTTATCTAGTTGTTGTAGCAGATTTTTAAGGAGATATTGTAGAAAACATATAAAGCATGGGGAATGTGACTTTAAGGTAGGGAATGTGACTTCTCATAATTTACATTAGCTCTAATGATAAAAGGGGAAAAATCTTGCATAACTTTAAGTAGAAATACAAGTGTGAGAAGGACACGCATACGAGCGAAGATGTGGAAGCGACATTAGCTCAAAGGTTGGAGATAGGAGATTTAATGGAGGTTGCAAGAGTCAAATTATATGAAGCCTTTACCTTCACTGGTAGAAAATAGAGATTTAAGTACAAGAAAAATAAGAGAGATACGAAGCCAAAGTGAGGATCACATTTTGCTTATATTCAAGAATAAGAATATGAGACCTTTCTAACAAATTATGTTCCTTCAACATCAAAGTTTTTTATTTAGGTTCACACCATTGGAGAATAACTATTTTTAATTCGAACTATGTAAGGTTCACACTGCTAGGTTTATGATATATTTACTAGGTTTATGGTATATTTATAAGGAAAAACAATTATTTTTACGCGAACATCAAGTATGTGGAGAAGGATGATAACAAGCCAACTTTAAGGATGGCAAGGGAAAAATCTTACACGATTGATAAGTAGAAATACAATTGTGAGGAGGACACATGCATATAGCCAAGATGAGGATGCGACATTAACTTTAAGGTTATAGAGAGAAGAGTTCATGGAGGCTTTTAAGACTCGAAGTAAACCTTCACTAGTATCAAACAGAGATTCAAGTATAAGGACAAAGACGATACGAATCCAAACTAAGGATGAGGACATTAAATTAAATTAATTGTTGTCGAAAGAAAAATAGCCTATTAAGATTTTGGAATAACGTAAGGATGTGAATATAAACTATAAGAAGAAGGATAGCAAACCAAGGTGAGGAGGTCATATTAGCTATAATGATGGAAGGGGAGAATCTTCCACAACTGTTAAGAAGAATACAAGTGTGAGGAGGACATGCGTACGAAACTATATTAGCTATAATGATGGAAAGGGAGAATCTTCCACAATTGGTAAGAAGAATACAAGTGTGAGGAGGACATGCATACAAACCAAGATGAGGAAGTGACATTAGTTCTAAGGATGCTGAAAGGAGTTCATTTAAACTTTCAAGACTCGAAGCATGAGACTTTCACTAGTATCAAATAGGGATTTAAGAGACAAGGGGGGATACGAAGCCAAAATATGGATGAGGATGTTGAACTAAGATTCAAGCATGAGAACCAAGAGGATATGAAACCAAAATGAGAATTAGTATGTTGAATTAACTCAAAGATTGTAAATAGAAAATAACCCACCAAGATTTTATAATAATTTACTTGAATGTCAAATATGAGGAGGGTACATTAACTCTAAGGATGGAAAAGGGAAAATCTTGCTCGATTGATAAGTAGAATACAAGTGTGAGGAGGACACTCATACGAAGCCAAATTTTGGATGCGACATTAGCTCTAAGATTGTAGAGAGAAAAATTGATTTAGGCCTTTTAGACACAAAAAATGAAACCTTTATTAGTATCAAACAAAGATTAATGTTTAAGGACAAGGGGATATAAGCATCAAGTATGAGCAGTAGGAAGACAACTATTTTTTAAACATTGATAAAATTTCATTATAATTTTTTTCATTATACAATTTTAGTCAAAAATCTAAGTTAATACTAGTTTTACCCTTGTCTTCAACTTTAAGAACCCTAAGCAACTCTTTTGGCTATTCCAAAATCAAAGCAATATAATAGAAATCTTGGGATAACTTTTTCTATTCTAATAAAGTATAGATTTAAATGCCCTTATTTCGTTAGAAATTTTGAAATCCTTTAAAAGTAAAATATCTTTCACTTTGTGCTCTTCTTTCTTAATTTGTTAATATTTGATCCATTGTAATAAAAATACATTAGCTTTATGTCGTATCTATATTTTTGTGTTCAAACCTCTGGAAAAATCTAAGTTAATACTAGTTTTACCATTGTCTTCAACTTTGAGAACCCTAAGCAACTCTTTTGGCTATTCGAAGTAAATATTCGATCACTATTTCAAAACCAAAGCAAGATAATATAAATCTTGGATAAAAGTTTTTTTATTCTAAGAAAGTATAGATCTAAATGTTTTTATTTCATTAGAAATTTGAAAATCCTTTAACAGTGAAATATCTTTCACTTTGTGCTCTCTTAATTTGTTGATTCTTGATCAATTGTATTTTTGTTTTATATAAAAAATATATTATCTTATATCGTATCTATATTTTTGTGTTCAAATCTCTCAAAAAAATGAAACTGTAGAAATCTGGAAAATTTTTGTAGGGTAGGTTAGGTAGGTCGATCGATTTGGGACCTGGCTCGGCTTGCCACATTTTAAGTGGTAGGCTAGGTGCTAAGTTGGCCGCCCTACCAAAAATTTATACTAAATAAGTGATAGGTCGGGTCCTAGGCAAACTGACCTAACAATTTCATAATAAGTGGTAGGCTAGTCGGCCTACCCTATGAAAATTTTCTAAATTTTCACAGCTTTGTTTTTTTCCAACAATTTGAAAAAAAAAATATAGATTCAATTTTATCGGATGGATTTTTTTTGTAAAATAAACAATAGCATTTAGATCTATGGTCGGATCAAAATGTTTTTAGTGCACAATTTTAAAGAGTAAACAAATGTATTTGCCTTAGAGTCAAAGACAAAGGTAAAATGTGTATTAAAATAAATTTTTTCTAAAATTGTATAATGAAAAAATAGTGATAAAGATGAAAAAAATGGTTAAAATAATTAGAAATACATGACTGGTAAGTAGTGGTTAAGACTGTATAGCTCTTAGGGTAGAAAGCGAAAATTTTGCACGACTGGTAAGCAGAAATACAAAAGTGAGGACACATATAGGAAGCAAAGATGAAGATGTGATATGAGCTCTAAGGTTGCAGAGAGAAGTATGAGAAAATAGTGATAAAGATGAAAAAATGGTTAAAATAATTAGAAATACATGACTGGTAAGTAGTGGTTAAGACTGTATAGCTTTTAGGGTAGAAAGCGAAAATTTTGCACGACTGGTAAGCAGAAATACAAAAGTGAGGACACACATAGGAAGCAAAGGTGAGGATGTGATATGAGCTCTAAGGTTGCAGAGAGAAGTATGAGACCATTTGGGCTTTCAGGATTCGAAGTATGAGACCATTACTAGTATCATACAAATATTCAACTAAAAAGGATAAGGGGGATGCAAAGCCAATTTGTGGATGAGGACGTTGAATTAATTCAAAGGTTGTAAACAGAGAATAGCCAGTCTAAATTTTATAATAACTTAAGGATGCGAGCATCAAGTATATGGAAAAGGAGGATAGCAAGTCAAGATAAGGAGTCACATTAGCTCTAATGAAGGAAAAGGAAAATCTTGCACTAGTGGAAATAGAAGTGTGAGGAGGATATGCGCACGAAGCCACAATGAGAATGTGATATTAGCTCTTAGGATAGAATGTAAGGAATAGATCATCACTAGTATCATTTAGGTAAGTAGAAATAAAAAAGTAAGGAAACACATATCATGCCAAGATGAAGATGCGGTATGAGTTCTAAGGTTGCAGAGAGGAGTTCATTTAGGTATTCAGGCTTCGAAGGATGAGATCATCACTAGTATCAAACAAAAATTGAGGATGTGAAGCCAAATTGAGGGTAAGGGCATTGAATTAATTTAAAGGTTGTAAACAAAAGATAGTCTGCTTAGATTATAAGATAACTTAAGGACGTGAGCATCAAGTATATGGAAAAAGGAGGATTGCCAATCAAGATAAAGAGGCTCATTAGCTCTAATGAAGGAAAAGGAAAATCTTGCACAAGTGGAAATAGAGGTGTGAAGAGGATACACGCACGAAACCATGTAAGGATGTGATATTAGCTCTTAGAATAAAAAGCAAAAATCTTGCACGATTGTTAAGTAGAAATATAAAAGTGAGAACACACATACAAAGCCAGGATGAAGATGCAATATGAGCTCCAAGGTTGCAAAGAGAAGAGTTCATTTAGGCTTTTAGGATTCAAAGTATGAGACCATTACTAGTATAAAACAAAGATTCAACTAAAAGAACAAGGGGGATGCGAAGCCAAATTGAGATGAAGATGTTGAATTAATTCAAAAGTTGTAAACAGCATAGCTCGCTTAGATTTTATAATAACTTAAGAATGCGAGCATCAAGTATATGGAAAAGAAGGATTGCAAGTCAAGATTAGGAGGCACATCCTCCTAATGATGTACGCGTGGAAATAGAGGTGTGAGGAGGATGTTGTATTAATTCAAAAGTTGTAAACAGAAAATAGCTCGCTTAGATTTTATAATAACTTAAGAATGCGAGCATCAAGTATATGGAAAAGAAGGATTGCAAGCCAAGATTAGAAGGCACATTAATGTGCCTCCTAATGATGTACGCTTGGAAATAGAGTTGTGAGGAGGATATGCATACGAAGCCATAATGAGGGTGCAATATTAGCTGAAAAGGGTTGAACAGAAAATAGCCAACTAAGATTTTATAATGATGTACGCGAACATCAAATATGAGGGGAAGGATGGTAAAAAGGAAACATTAGGAGGCTATACTAGTTCAAAAGGGTTGAACAGAAAATCTTGCATGATTTTATAATGATGAGGACACGCATACGTAGCCAAGATTTGGATGCTACATTAGCTTTAAGGTTGCAAAGAGAAAAGTTCATTTAGGTTTTCTGGGCTCGAAGAATGAGACCTTCACTAGTATCAAACAAAGATTCAATTATAAGGACAAGAGGGATACGAGCATCAAGTATGAGCAGTAGGAGGACAAAAAGCCTAGATGAAGAGCCATTTTTGCTCTAAGTATAGAAATGGTAAGGGAAAAAATTAGTTTATCTATTTTTTAAACATTGATAGAATTTTACCATAATTTTTTTAATTATACATTTTTAACCAAAAATCCAACTTAATACTAGTTTTACCCTTGTTTTCAACTTTATGAACTCTAAGCAACTCTCTAGGCTATTCCAAACAGATATTCAATTGTTGTTTCAAAATCAAAGCAAAGTAATAAAAATCTTGTATAAAACTTTTTCTATTCTAACAAAGTATAAATCTAAATACTCTTATTTCTAAAATTTTGAAATTGTTTAACATTGATAGAATTTTAAACATAATTTTTTTAATTATACATTTTTAACCAAAAATCCAACTTAATACTAGTTTTACCCTTGTTTTCAACTTTATGAACTCTAAGCAACTCTTTAGGCTATTCCAAACAGATATTCGATTGTTGTTTCAAAATCAAAGCAAAGTAATAAAAATCTTGTATAAAACTTTTTCTATTCTAACAAAATATAAATTTGAATACTCTTATTTCTAAAATTTTGAAATCGTTTAACAGTGATATATCTTTCACTTTGTGCTCTTCTTTCTTAGTTTTTTTAATTATTGACCAATTGTATTTTTATTTTACACAAAAAATACATTAGCTTATGTATCTATATTTTTGTGTTCAAATATCTGGAAAAAACGAAATTGTAGAAATTTGAAAAATTTTCATAGGTGTCAAGTAGGTCGGTCAATTTGGGACTTGGTCTGGCCTAAAGGTCGGGTGCTAAGTTGGCCGCCCTACCAAATTTATACCAAATAAGTGATAGGTTGGGTCCTAGGCAAACCAACCTAACAATTTCATAATAAGAGCTAGGCTGGCTAACCTACCTGTTATTATGAAATTGGCTTGCTTACAAAAATTCTCTAAATTTTCACAGTTTCGTTTTTTCCAACAATTTGAACACAAAAACATAGATTCAATTTAATCTGATGGATTTTTTTTTTGTAAAACAAACTATAGCTTTTAGTTCTATACTTGGATTAAAATGTGTTGTTTAGTGCGCGATTTTTATAAACTTACTTTGATTTTTGAGAGAGTAGGCAGATGTATTTGTCTACTCTCTCAAAAGTTGAAAACAAGGGTAAAACATGTATAGCTCTTAGGGTAAAATATATACGACAGGTAAGTAACGGTTAAGATTATATAGCTCTTAGGCTAGAAAGCGGAAATCTTACACAACTAGTAAGTAGATATACAAGTATGAGGACATCACTATCTCTAAGGTTACAAAGAAAAAAGTTCATTTAAGCTTTTAGGTCACGAAGTGTGTGGCCATCACTAATATCAAACTAAAATTCAAGAATAAGGAGAAAGGGGATACGAATACGAAGCCAAAATAAGGACGTAAGGTTGTAGAAATAAAATAACCCATTGAGATTTTATAAAACGTAAGCATCAAGTATGAGGAAAAAGAGGATAACAAGTCAAGATGAGGAGGTCGAGGTCGTGTTAGCTCTTAAGATAGAAAGCGAAAATCTTGCACGACTAGTAAGTAAAAATAGAAAAGTGAGGACACACATACAAAGCCAAGATTTTCAAAGTATGAGCTCTAAGGTTGCAGAGAGAAGTGTTCATTTAGGCTTTCAGGTTTTGAAGTATGAGACCATCACTAGAATCAAACAAAGATTCAACTAAAAGGACAAAGGGGATGGGAAGCTAAATTGATTCAGAGGTTGAAGATGCCATTGAATTAATTCAAAGTAGAAATAAAATAACCCATTGAGATTGCACGTTGAGTTGATTCAAAGGTTGTAAACTGAAAAATAGCCCGCTTAGATTTTATAATAATTTAAGGATGCTAGCGTCAAGCATGTGAAAAGGGAAGATTGGAAGTCAAGACAAGGAGGCACATTAGCTCTAATGAAGGTAAAGGAAAATCTTGCACAAATGGAAATAGAGATGCGAGGAGGATATACGCACGAAGCCATGATGTAGATGCGATATGAGCTCTAAGGTTGCAGAAAGAAGAGTTCATTTAGGCTTTCAGGTTTCGAAGTATGAAACCATCACTAAAATCAAACAAAGATTCAATTAAAAGGAAAAAGGGGATAGGAAGCCAAATTAATTCAAAGTAGAAATAAAATAACCCATTGAGATTGCGCGTTGAATTGATTCAAAGGTTGTAAACAGAAAAATAGCTCGCTTAGATTTTATAATAATTTAAGGATGCTGATGCATGTGGAAAAGGAAGATTGGAAGTCAAGATAAGGAGGCACATTAGCTCTAATGAAGGTAAAGGAAAATCTTGCACAAATGGAAATAGAGATGCGAGGAGGATATATGCACGAAGCCATGATGCGATATTAGCTCTTAGGATAGAAAGCAAAAATCTTGCATGACTGGTAAGTAGAAATAAAAAAGTGAGAACACACATACGGAGCCAAGATGAAGATGCCAAACGAGTTCTAAGGTTGCAGGGAAAAGAGTTTATTTAGGCTTTTAGGATTTGAAGTATGAGACCATTACTAGTATCAAGCAGAGATTCAACTAAAAGGACAAGGGGGATGTGAAGCCAGATTAAGGATGAGGACGTTTAATTGATTTAAAAGTTGTAAGCAAAAATAGCCCGCTTAGATTTATAATGACTTAAGGACGCGAGCATCAAGTATATGGAAAAGGAGGATTGCAAGTCAAGATAAGGAAACACATTAGCTCTAATGATGGATAAGGAAAATCTTGCACAAGTGGAAATAAAGGTGTGAGGAGGATATGCACACGAAGCCACGATGAAGATGCGATATTAGCTCAAAAGGGTTAAACAAAATATAGCCAACTAAGATTTTATAATGATGTACGCGAACATCAAATATAAGGAGAGGGATGGTAAAAAGCAAAGATTTGGAGGTTACATTAGCTATAAAGTTGGAAAAGAGAAAATCTTGCACAATTGGTAAGAAGAGTACAAGCGTGAGCAGGACACGCATACATAGCTAAGATTTGGATGCGACATTAGCTTTAAGTTTGCAAAGAGAAAAGTTCATTTAGGTTTTCTAGACTCGAAGAATGAGACCTTTATTAGTATCAAACAAAGATTCAAATATAAGGATAAGAGGGATATGAGCATCAAGTATGAGTGGTAGGAGGACAAGAAGCCGAGACGAAGTGCCATTTTTGCTCTAAGTATAGAAATGGTAAGGGAAAAAAATTAGTTTATCTATTTTTTAAACATCTGATACAATTTTACTGTAACTTTTTTAATTATACATTTTTAGCCAAAAATCCAACTTAATACTAGTTTGACCCTTGTCTTCAACTTTATGAAGTCTAAGCAACTCAATTGTTGTTTCAAAATCAAAGCAAAGTAATAGAAATCTTGTATAAAAATTTTTCTGTTCTAACAAAGTATAGATTTAAAATGCTCTTATTTCTTTAGAAATTTTGAAATTGTTTAACAATGATGTATATCTTTTACTTTGAGCTCTTCTTTCTTAATTTTTTTAATTCTTGACCATGTATTTTTATTTTACACAAAAAATACATTAGCTTACATATCTATAATTTTGTGTTCAAATATCTGAAAAAAAACGAAACTATTGAAATTGAAAAAAATTTTCATAGGGCATGCCAGGTAGGTCGGTAGGTTTGGGACCTGGCCCGACCTGCCAAAGTGGCAGGCCAAATGCTAAGTTGGCCGCCCTACCAAATTTACACCAAATAAGTGATAGGTCGTGTCCTAGGCAAACTGACCTAAATTTTCACAATTTTGTTTTTTTTTAAGCAATTTGAACACAAAAATATAGATTCAATTTAATCTTATAGATTTTCTTTTTTTTGTAAAATAAACAATAGCTTTTAGATCTATACTTGGATTAAAATGTGTTTAGTGCACAATTTTTATAAACTTACTCTGACTTTTGAGAGAGTGGATGGTTGTATTTGCCTTAGGTTTTTAAAGTTTGTAGGTAAGGGCAAAAGATGTATAGCTCTTAGGGTAAAATATATACGACTGGTAAGTAGTGGTTAAGATTGTATAGCTCTTAGGATAGAAAGCGAAAATCTTACACGGCTAGTAAGTAGTGGTAGATATACAAGTGTGAAGACATCACTATCTTTAAGTTTACAGAGAAAAAAGTTCATTTAAGCTTTTAGGTCACGAAGTGTGTGACCATCACTAATATCAAACAGAGATTCAAGAATTCGAAGGATAAGACCATCACTGGTATCAAACAGAGATTCAACTCAAAGGACAAAGAGGATGCGAAGCGAAATTGGGGATGAGGACATTGAATTAATTCAAAGGTTGTAAACATAGATTGTCCACTTAGATTTTATAATAACTTAAGAATGCAAGCTTCAAACATATGGAAAAGGAGGATTGCAAGTCAATATAAGGAGGCACATTAGCTCTAATGAAGGGAAAGGAAAATCTTGCACAAGTGGAAATGGAAGTGTGAGGAGGATACACACACGAAGCCACGATGAAGATTTGATATTAGCTCTTAGGATAGAAAGCGAAAATCTTACATGACTAGTAAGTAGAAATAAAAAAGTGAGAACACACATACGAAGCCAATATGAAGATGCGATATAAGCTCTAAGGTTGCAGAGAGAAGAGTTGATTTAGGCTTTCAGGATTCAAAGTATGAGACCATTACTAGTATCAAACAAAGATTCAATTGAAAGGACAAGGGTGATACGATGCAAACTAAAGATGAGGACATTGAATTAATTCCAACGTTGTAAACAAAAAATTGCCCGATTTTTGTAGGGTAGGTCAAATTATGTTTTTTCAACATTATATTTTTTTTACTACTAGTTCTTCTTTATTTGCATTTCTAGTTTAGCTTAAATCTTATCAAGCTAAGTAAAAGCATCACACTAAATCATAGATATCTATGAGGGAAAAAAATTATTTTTCATCCGATCTATGTAAGGATGAGTGCATTAAGTATGGCAAGAAGGAAGATATCAACTGAAGAAGAGGAGACCACATTAGATCTAAGCATTAGACGAGAAAATCTTGCATGACACATACAAAACCAAAATAAGGATAAGAACGAGGACGTTGAATTAATTCAAAGGTTGCAAATAGAAAATAGTCCAGTAAGAATTTATAATAACTTAAGGACACGAGCATCAAGTATTTGGAGAAGAAGGATTGCAAGTCAAGATACATTAGCTCTAATGATGGAAAAATAAAATCTTGCACAAGTGGAAATAGAGGTGTGAGTAGGATACTCACACGAAGCCACGATGAGGATACGCTATTCGCTCTAAGATTGCAAACAGATAAGTTCCTAGACGCATGTAGAGAAACTGACATAGAGGCTTTTACGAAAACTAACAAGTTGTCCAAAAGTATGAGACCATCACTAGTATATAAAGAGATTCAAGAATAAGGACAAGGGGTATGAAGCCAAAATGAGGATGAGGTCATTGAATTAACTCAAAGGTTGTAGAAATAAAATAACCCACTGAGATTATATAATAATATAAGGATGCAAGCATCAGTAGCTCTTAGGATTGAAAGTGAAAATCTTGCATGACTAATAAGTAGAAATACAAAAGCGAGGACACATATACAAAGCCAAGATAAAGATGCGTATGAGCTCTAAGGTTGCAAAGAGAAGAGTTCATTTAAGCTATCAAGATTCGAAGTATAAGACCATCAGTAGTTTCAAACGGAGATTCAAGTAAAAGGACAAGAAGGATACGAAGGGAAAATAAGGATGAGAATGTTGAATTAATTCAACAAAGCCACTAAGTTTTGTAAAGGAAAATCTTGCACAAGTGAAAATAGTGGTGTGAGTAGGATATGAACACGAAGCCACAATGAGGATACGATATAAGCTCTAAGGTTACAAAGAGATAAGTTCATAGAGGCTTGTAAGGAAACTAACATAAAGACTTTTAAGGAAACTGACAAACAGTCTTGAAGTATCAGACCATCACCAGGCTTTTAGGTCACGAAGTATGAAACCATCATTAGTATCAAACAAAGATTCAAGAATAAGGACAAGGGGGATGTGAAGCCAAAATGAGGATTAGGCCATTGAATTAATTCAAACGTTGTATAAATAAAATAACCTTTTAAGATTTTATAACAATGTTAGGACGCAAGTATCAAGTATGAGGAGAAAAAAGATAGCGAGCCAAGATGAGGAGGTCGTTTTAGCTCTTAGGATAGAAATCAAGAATTTTGCACGAATGGTAAGTAGAAATACAAAAGTGAAGACACACATTCAAAGCCAAGATGAAGATGTGATATGCGCTCTAGAGTTACAGAGAGAAAAGTTTATTTAGGCTTTTAGGATTCGAAGTAACAGACCATCACTAGTATCGAACATAGATTCAAGTAAAAGGGCAAGGGGGATGTGAAGCAAAAATGAGGATAAGGACGTTTAATTAATTCAAAGGTTGTAAAAAGAAAATAAACCCCCTAAGATTTTGTGATAAGTTAAGGACACGAGCATCAAGTATATGGAAAAGAAGAATTGCAAGTCAAGATAAGGAGACACATTAGTTCTAATGATGGAAAAGGAAAATCTTATGCAAGTTTAAATAGAGATGTGAGTAGGATACGCACGAAGCCATGATAAGGAGACACATTAGTTCTAATGATGGAAAAGGAAAATCTTACGCAAGTTTAAATAGAGATGTGAGTAGGATACGCACGAAGCCATGATAAGGATGCGATGTTAGGTCTAAGTTAAGATGTTAGAGTCTTGTGGGGAAATTGACAAGAAATCAAGTATGTGGAGAAAGTGGATATCAAGTTAAGATGAGGAGACCACATTAGCTCCAAGGATGGGACGAGAAAATCTTGCATGGGTGGTAGGCAGAAATTCAATTGTGAGGGGGACACATATACGAAACCAAGATGAGGATGCGACATTAGTTCTAAGGTTATAGAGAAAAGAGTTCATGGAGGCTTTTAAGACTTAAAGTATAAATCTTTACTGGTATCAAACAGAGATTCAAGTATGAGAATAAAGAGGATACGAAGCCAAAATGAGGATTAGTATGTTGAATTAACTCAAATGTTGTAGACAAAAAATAGCCCACTATGATTTTATAATAATGTATGCGAACATCAAATTTGAATGAGGGTAAAAAGCCAAGATGAGGAGGCTACATTAGCTCTAAGGATGGAAAGGGAAAGTCTTGCAAAACTAGTAAGAATAATAGAAGTGTGAGGAGGACACACATATGAAGCCAAGATTAGGATGCGACATTAACTCTAAGGTCGCAGAGAGAAAAGTTCATTTGAGATTTCAAGATTTGAAGTATGAGATCATCACTAGTATCAAACAGAGATTCAAGTAAAAGGACAAGGAAGATACGAAGCCAAAATGAGGATGAGGATGTTGAATTAATTCAAATGTTGTAAACAAAATATAGCCCACTAAGATTTTATAATAACTTAAGGATGTGAACTTCAAGTATATAGAGAAGAAGGATTGCAAGTCAAGATATCGAGGCACATTTTCTCTAATGATGGAAAAAGAAAATCTTGCACAAGTGGAAATACGGGTGTGAGTAGGATATGCACATGAAACCACGATAAGGATTCGATATTAGCTTTAAGGTTGCAAAGAGATAAGTTCATAGAGGCTTGTTGGGAAACTAACATAGAGACTTTTAGAGAAACTGACAAGCAGTCTGGAAATATGAGACTATTACTAGACTTTTAGGTCACTAAGTATGAGACCATCACTAGTATCAAACAAAGATTCAAGAAGAAGGACGAGGGAGGATGTAAAGCCAAAATGAGGATGAGATCATTGAATTAACTCAAAGGTTGTAGAAATAAAATAACCCACAGACATTTTATAATAATATAAAGACGCGAGCATCAAGTATGAGGAGATAGCAAGCCAAGATGAGGAGGCCGTATTAGCTCTTAGGATAAAAAGCGAAAATCTTGAACGAATGGTAAGTAGAAATACAAAAGTGAGGACACACATACAAAGCCAACATGAAGATACGTTATGAGTTTTAAGGTTGCAGACAAAAGAGTTCATTTAGGCTTTTAGGATTTGAAGTATTAGACCATCACTAGTATCAAACAGAGACTTAAGTAAAAGGACAAAAAGGATGCGAAGCCAAAATGAGAATGAAGACGTTGAATTAATTCAATGTTTGTAAACAGAAAATAACCCATTATGATTTTATAATAACTTAAGGATGCAAGCATCAAGTATATGAAGAAGAAGGATTGCAAGTCTAGATAAGGAGGCACATTAGCTCTAACGATGGAAAAGGAAAATCTTATTAGCTCTAATGATGGAAAAGGAAAATCTTACACAAGTGGTATCAAATAAGAGTTCATGGATGCTTTCAAGATTAGGAGTATGAAACTTTCACTGGTATCATATATAGATTCAAGTATAAGGATAAGGGTGATACTAAGCCAAAATAAGGATGAGGACATTGAATTAGTTGTAGACTAGATATGAGTAAGTGCATATGTCTAATCAAGTTTGTTGTCTATTTGACACTTAAGGGATAAGTTTGGAAGAATTTGTCGTGCTTGAATTATGTACTGTACTCTAGTCAAGGGCTTCATTATTTGTATGTTTAGTTTTAATAGGCCATATCCTTTAACTTTACTACTTTATTCCTCTTCAACTATAAGTGATTATTGACAATCTCTCCAATTCCAAAGCCTTAATGAGGAGAAGAGAAATATATATATGGAGGTAAATTTCTAATTGCTAATACACTTCTTGATGATGGATATTGTTTTCTTTAGTTTTAATATTCATATGTGTACTTGTTTAGGTCATTAGAGGTGGTAGAAGAATTGAAGTCTAAATATATGATGTTATTGTTGGTGATCTTGTGCCCCTCAACATTGGTGACTAGGTAAGTGGTTTGCAATCGTTAATTTAAATGGCTTAGAATGTACATTATTTATTTGACAATTTATTAAATGCCCTTGAACTTTGCTGACTAGGTAAGTGACTTCCAATCTTAATTTAAATAAATTTTAAGTATGCATTACTTATCCTGCAATTTAACCCTATCCCCAGGTCCCTGCTGTTGGAATTTTAATTTCTTGTCACACTCTTTCCATTGATGAATCCAGCATGACCGAAGAGAGCAAGATTGTAAAACTCCTATTCAATTTCTTATATGTCTATATGTCTTACGTATGTGTGTGCCCTTTATAACTCCTAATAATTACTTTCAGGTTCACAAGGACTCGAGGGACCCATTTATAATGTCTGGTTGCAAGGTTGCTGATGACAATGGCATCATGCTTGTAAGAATCAAACAATTATTCTTGAAAGTTTTCTTTGTATAGTGCATGTTAGTGGCATCATATTATGAAATGCAGTTTTTTTCTGCCATATATATTGCAATAGCCATGAGTTTTCAAAGTGAGGTAGTATTTGTTCTTTTTGCAAAGTTACCGGTAAATATTATTTATTATTGCATCCAGATTATGACTGTCATAAACCAGCGCTCTCAAGTTTGTTGAGGCATCAACATGCTATTGTTCTTCACTCGGTTTAATGGAGAAGTTATCAAAGTTCGAGTTCTAAATTTGACCAATAAAATAGATTTAATAGGAATAAACCCTAATCCTACAGCAAAAATTCAACTACTGTTGTTTTAGTATTAGTCACTGTAAGTTGTGACTACTCTCACCACCATTATTGTGTTCTCAGTTGTCTTTATCACTTTGCATTGGTTAGATCTCTTTAGTTGCATTTGTAAATGTCAATCTATGAATAACAATATTGCTGGTCTACCATGAATTAGTGTAATCCAGAGTTCTACTATTCCTCTTCATTCTAAAGAAACCCTATTTTGTTAGTGTTTCTAGCTTGAGAGAGCTTTATATGAGAATCTCAAGCTAATTTTCTTGTCTTCTTTGGGCATGGAGCCCTAGAACATGTTTTCTAGAGCATTGTTCTGTGATTCTTGTATGATTTCTCTCTCATTTTTGGCCTCTCCTTTGATTATTTGCTTTTTGGGTGTTGGTGGTATGCTCTTAGGGTTTTTTATGAGGTGAATAGGAATTGCTCAAGATTAGGGTGATTAGTTAGTAAATTGAATACAAAATGTTGTATTTTGAACCTTATTTAATAGTTGTTTTTAGGAGATTAAGAATGGAGCAATTTTAAGAAGTGTTCTTTCCATTTAATTATGGATAATTTTATTTGCTTTGAGAGTTTGAAGCAACCTAGCAAACTTTGAAACTAGTAAATACACCTTCTATTGAAATCCCCAACTTGTTGAATTGAATTGAAATAAACTGAATTTGTGTAGATTGAATTGAATAATTATTTTGAATAGATATCAATTACAATTGGTAACCCAATATCTCTAATGCTTTGCCAAAAGATTAATAGTGGTGCTCCACTTCCTAGAATACAACATTATGCTTAAATTAGATTCTCTAATGTTGATCCTAATCCTCTCAAAACCATACTATTTGTTGCATTAAAAACCTAACTGGTAATATTATTTACTCAATTTAAATTCTAATTAGACTCCTATTATAATATTCATAATTTTTAATAAATTCGTAAATTGCCCTAGGCCTAACACCTTTATTTAGGATCTTTCTTTTTGAATATTTTCAAGGGGTTTTTAAATATTTTCAAGGAGGTTTTGCATAATTTAAGAGGTATCTAATAGTTATAAAAAATCATTGGGTTGTTGAACCCTTACTATTTTCTGGGAGGGACATATGAAACTAACCCTTCAATTATATATTAGAGTAATGCTATATGTATATTTTTACAAACTTATCCATACAAAATAACGTGACAATATATGATCTTAAAGTAAGATAAAAAGTAAATAATCGTATCACCCAATCATTTGTTACCATATAGTTTAAATGGATACGTTAGCATACAATATTTGTACATATAGTTTTATTTTATATATTATACTATTTTGTTTGTGGTATACCAAATGTGACCAGAACAAACATGTACAACAAATAGTATGAACTAGAGTATTATAGTGGAGGTTTTGGCAAATATTTACAAGATACTATCCAATACATTTTTCCTTTTTTAATATGAAACCGTGAAACTGTAATAAAATTTCTGAAAATAGAGATTACAACAGTAGGCTAGTGTTCTCTTCCAAAATAGATAAAGAAACTAAGAAAGTAGGGAATAGTTATGAGCAGAGGAAAAATTAGGGTACATTTCTTAAAGAAGATAATGGGCAAGATATGTGTTGAAAATAAACTATGGATCTGATTTTAAATTCCTTTAAGAATATAATGGAGGAAAGTCATTTCCTTTATTTTTTATTATTTTTGAATTAGAAATGGTTTTGGGAATTTTTTCAAATGCAATTTGTGATATTAGAGTCATATCTTGTGGATGCCTTGAAAAAACATTGTATGGGAAATTCAAAGTATGATTTTGTATTTGTAGCATTATTCTTGCATTCAATTGGATAAGAAGTGAACAAGCATTAAACATAATTTGGGAATGGAGCAATAACCTCTGTCTATTCTTTTTTCCTGGATCCAACGTTTTCATGCATCTTCTTCTTAGCATAAACCTAGATTGTGCTTGTTCAGTAGTTAAAATAGTTGACTATAAATGACCACCTCAAAATGGAGCCAATCCAAGCCAAATGAGTACCATTTTAAGTAAAATTCTGTTGAATCTGAGTTCAGAATTTGAAAATCTAAACAACAATATAATAAATGGAAAATTTTTTGTATGATAATATGGAGGGTCTTATAGATTGGTTCCAAATATGATATCATTTGTCCTACCAAAAAAGAAAAATGTGTCACAATGTTATTCTGCAGGGGCATGCTTTTATGTATTTTATATTGTCTAAAAAAGCTTAGTGACAATACTTTATTTCTTGGATTTACTTTGTAACTCCTTTTTCAAGATAAGCTTGGAAACACTCCTTTTCTTCTTATACTCATTTTGTTTTTCGTCAAATCAATTTGTATGTCCATGGGGTGGGAACCTCATGTGCCTACTCCATCTTTTTATCGTTTGTTTTATGCTTTTGGTTCTATAATCAGATGTGGTTTTTCTTACTTAATATATTCTAGTTGTGTGCCTGTAGTTACTAAGTTTCTGTAATATTACAAATAACTCTTGTTTGCCTTTTGTATGGACCATGCTAGGATTAGTGCTACTCTAGATTGTTTTTGAGATGGATTGGGTTGTGGTTATAGCAAGAATATACCTTCGTAATGCATTACACCCTTCTTTCAGATAAGGGAACAATTATGACAACACTTTCATTGATTGTCTGGATTGGAGATAGTGAGAACCTGGTGAAGAAAAGTTGCAACCACATTTAGGTGTACCTTTATTTTGGTTGTATACATATAAAATGATGATATTTGTCTGTGGTTTCTCTTGGTGTTTGTCAACTTGCTTACATATCTTCCCTCGTGTTAGGTAACCAGTGTTGGGGCAAATACTGAATGGGGAATGCTCATGGCTGGCACTTCAGAAGACACTGATGAAAAAACACCATTGCAGGTTAGGTTTTTTGTGATTATTGTTTATGAAGTGTCATTTTGAATGTTATGATTACCAGATCCTTTTTGACAGTTATAAAGGTAAGCCTAAATGGGGTTGCAACTTTTATTGGGATTGTTGGGCTCACAGTGGCTTTCATAGTCTTGATTGTCCTTTTAGCTAGGTAACTCAGATTTAGTGTATGCATTTCTTCTTTCTCAACCTATTTATTTTTTGTATCCATTTATCTAATTAATAAAGTCTCATGTATGACATCTATGTTTGAATATGTTTAGATAATTTTTTGGACATACCAAAGGTGCATATGGAAATTTTCAGTTTAAAGCAGGCAAGACCAGTGTTGGTGATTCTGTAGATGGAGCCATTAAAATTTTGACTATTGTTGTATGTTCTGTTATATTATATTTCATAGGTTCTCATGTGCTTGCAAGCTCTTGTATTTTTGTCTTATTATATGACTAATACCTGGAATATTGCTGGTGACTATTGTTGTAGTTGATGCTCCTAAAGGACTTCCCCTCATTGTTACTGTCACATATGTTTTATCTGTTCAAAGTTCTTGTATACTGTCAATTTGTTCATGTATGCAGTGAAAGTCACCTGGTTTGACAATACTTACTGTTTCACCTCACAATCTGCACCTAGTTTTTTTGTGTATATGTATTTTCTTTTCCCCTCATTTTCCCTTCTTATTCCTAGTACAATTTTTCTCAGAATATGATGCAGGCTTGCCTACTTGATGAGGAAAATAATGGCAGACAAAGCATTGGCATCATAAATTCTTTTATCCTTGGTCTTCAATCGGAACTTGACTTAAATGAATTATATAAAGCTTAATTCATTTTGAAATACAGGTGAGAAGGCTCTCTGCCTGTGAGACAATGGGCTCAGCCACAACTATTTGTAGTGATAAGACTGGAGCAACCCTAACTTTGAATCAAGTTGATTATCTTGCATATCTTTGCATGATTTCATGTCAAGATTATGCATCTGTAATCACACTGTGTAAAGAGTGAGGTATGGTTGACAGAGAATACAGTGGTGACTCATTGTCTAAAGCAATCCTAACAGAAGTTGTAGTATGCTGGCTGAAGGGATATGCCTGTTTTGTGGAGGGCATTGATATCACTGTTAATTAGTCAATGCCTTGCCCATTCACAATTAATGCTTGTTCAATGAATTTTGTAACATCAGATCAGAGTTTGGATGGGCTAATTTGTTTATATACACATACATGTATTCTGCAGATGACAGTTGTCGAAGCTTATGTTGGTGAGAAGAAGATTGATTCTCCAGATGGCAACCAGTTGTCTCCTATGTTGACCTCATTACTTATTGAAGGAATTGCACAAAACACGACTGGCAGCATCTATGTGCCTTTTGTAAGCTTAATAGGATTATGCTTGTTGGAGATATTGTAGTTGTTAGAGATATTGTTACTATTTTCTAGGGATCTTAATATTTTTAATTATGGTGTATATTTAAGTTTCTTATTTTTAGATGATTTGTTATTAATTTCCTTCTTTAAGAAGAAAACAAATCCCTTAGATTAAGCAGTCTGTTACTGTCTTATGTGTATATATATTAGGGCTGGTTTGTACATAAAAGAGTTAGGTGAATAAAACCCTAAAATTCACATGGTATCAGAGCTTTGTTTTTGAAATCTTCAACCCTAATTTATACTACTTTTCCTGCAGTAACCATACATCTCTTATTGCTTTTTCCGGCAATATCTTCTCCCATCCATCATGACAACTCCTTCCAAACCTACCAGTTCTGATGCAACCTCAGATGAGATATCTAGCCTTGAAACAGCAGTCCTTGGCGGCAATGGGGGAGATTCTCCAAACCTTCCTCACATGTCTATTCCTTCATACAAGCTCAACAGCCGAAACTATCTTCAGTGGTCCCAATCGGTGCTTTTGTATATCTGCAGCAGAGAGAATGAGGGTTATCTCACCAATGAAGTCACCAAACAGGAGGAAATGGCAGATGAATATCGAATTTGGAAGAAGGAGAATAGTCAGGTAATGTCTTGGCTGATTAACTCCATGATGCCTAACATTGGAGAAAATTTTCTTCTACTTGAAACAGCTGCAGAGGTATGGGAGACAGCAAAGGAAACTTACTCCCACAAAGATAATACTCCTGAACTTGTAACAATCGAAGGTGCGTTGCATGATCTAAGGCAGGGAGATCTCTCGGTGACAAATTATTACAATAATCTTCAACGATGCTGGCAGCAACTTGATGCATTTGAGAAATACAAGTGGAGCACTGCAGAGGATTCACAACAATATAAGAAGATTATTGAGACAAAAAGGGTGTACAAGTTTTGTTTGGGATTAAATCTAAACCTTGATGCTGTGAGGAGTAGGATTTTTGGGACTAAACCACTGCCTAATCTTCGAGAGGCATTTTCTGAAATCAAACGTGAAGAGAGTTGCAGGACCTTGATGCTGGGGGCTAAACCAAAAGAACCAAAGGAAGCTGGAGGTGAAGCTTCAGCTTTGGCAGCCCGCAGTACTCCGGAGGCACGAAAAAGGGGTCGGCCATGGTGTGATCACTGCCGAAAACCTGGCCATATCAAAGACAAGTGCTGGAAAATTTATGGGAAACCGACGGATTGGAAACCAGCCAAGGAACGAGATAGCAAGGCCAATCTATCATCCTCTTCGGTGGCTGAACCATTCAGCAAGGAACAATTGGAATTACTGCAGAAACTCATTGCTCAGGGACAGCCTAGCCAAATTGTAATAGGTTCAGGGACGGTTGCACAAAAAGGTAATTTTCTTATTGCACTAGCTACAAATCAACGCACATCTCATTCATGGATTGTGGATTCCGGAGCATCGGATCATATGACTGGTAATAGAAAACTTTTCAATCAGTTTTCAGCTTATAACAATAGTCCTCATGTACGAATAGCGGATGGATCCTTGTCTAAAGTAATGGGGATTGGTTCCGTAATTATTTCTACTGATTTGACTTTGAATTCAGCCTTCTATATGCCTAAGCTAACCTGCAATCTCTTATCAGTAAGTAAACTCACTAAGGATTTGAATTGTGCAGTTGATTTTCGATCAAATGCTTGTGTTTTTCAGGATTTGCACTCGGGGAAGATGATTGGCAGTGCTAAAGGCTGTGCAGGACTCTATTTTCTAGAAGTTCAACCCTCTTCAATAAATAAAACATCAACAACGGTGAGTAGTAGTTCTTATGTCAACAGTGTTAGCAAAAATGAGTCTCTTAGAGTGTCTAGTCCAAGTCAGAATGTTATGTTATGGCACTATATATTAGGCCACCCAAACTTTATATATCTTGCTAAGCTGTTTCCATCATTGTTCATTAATAAAAATCCTAGTGATTTTCAATGTGATATTTGTCAATTCTTTAAACATTCTCACACCAGTTTTCCAAATCAACTTTATAAATCAACCAAGCCATTCTCTATGGTGCATAGTGATGTTTGGGGACCATCACAAACTCCTAATATCACTAATGCTCGATGGTTTGTTTCATTCATTGATGATCATACTCGACTCACTTGGATATTTCTCATGAAACACAAATCTGAGGTCTCTCAAATTTTTAAAAACTTTAATACCATGATTCAAACCCAATTTAATTCAAAAATTCAGATTTTAAGAACTGACAATGGCAAAGAATTCTTTAATTCTACTCTTAGCAATTACCTTTTGAGTGAGGGTATCATTCACCAAAGCTCATGTGTTGATACCTCACAACAGAATGGAATTGCTGAGCGAAAGAATAGACATATTCTTGAAGTTGCCCGGTCTTTGTTATTTTCTGCAAACATGCCAAAACGTTTTTGGGGTGATGTTGTTCTTACAGCAGCCTATCTAATAAATAGGCTTCCTTCCAAAGTTTTGAATTTTTCCACTCCAACTCAAAAACTTCTTGAAGTTTATCCTCACTGTCGCCTCATATCTAATTTACCACAAAAAATATTTGGGTGTACTATTTTTATCCATCTTCACAAACACGCAAGAGGTAAATTGGATAAGAGGTCTGTCCGAGGTGTATTTCTTGGTTATTCTTCACATCACAAAGGTTATAAGTGCTTTTGCCCTGAAAATAATAAGTTTTATCATAGCGTGGATGTCACTTTCTTTGAAACAACTCCATGTTTTCATAAAACTGCTCTTCAGGAGGAGAATTTAGGTGAATATCAGTTTTTGGGATCTGAGAGACCTATCTTAACTTCATCTTCAACACTTGAGAGTTTGGATGATATGTTTTTGACTCCTTATGATATTAAATTTCTTGACAGCTCTAGTGTCAATCTAAAACAGCCTCCTAGTCAACCTAGTCAGCCAAAATCAGACTTGTTAGACCATCCTAGTGTTGTTCAATCTAATCAGACTGATTGGGATAACAACCCTTCTGTTAGTGAGCCTAAGAAACCTACATTTACTGCTGATGATTAAAACATAATTGTTTATCAAAGGAGACGGGGAAGACAGAAGGAAACAGAGGTTCAGACACAACCTATACCACTTCAAACATCTGAACCTGAGTCCAAGTCTCATGAAACTCATACACAAGTTGAAGATAAAGATTCTTCTAACAGTACAGGTTCTGAAAATACACAAACTGATGGTGATTTGCCTATTGCAATTCGAAAAGGGGTAAGAGACTGCAGAAGTAGGCCGTTATATCCTGTTAACAAGTATGTCAGTTATGATGGGCTGTCTCAAGGGTATAGGTCCTTCATTGCAAAAATCTCAAACATACACATTCCCAATAGTGTGCAAGAAGCATTGTCAGTGACCGAATGGAAGAAGGTTGTAGAAGAAGAATTGAAAGCCCTAGAGAAGAACCAAACCTGGGAACTATGTGATTTGCCAAGTGGAAAAAAGCCAGTTGGTTGCAAATGGGTCTTCACTGTGAAAACCAAAGCTGATGGCAGCATTGAGAGGTTTAAAGCAAGATTGGTTGCTAAAGGGTTCACTCAGTCATATGACATTGACTATCTGGAAACTTTTGCACCTATGGCAAAGTTGAATTCTATTCGGGTTCTATTATCTCTAGCAGCAAATCTTGACTGGCCTTTATACCAACTAGATGTCAAGAATGCATTTTTGAACGGCAATCTAGAAGAAGAGATGTATATGGAGGTTCCTCCTGGGACTGAAAGTGCTACTAATAGAGGAAAGGTGTGCAGGTTGAAGAGATCGTTGTATGGACTCAAACAATCTCCGAGAGCATGGTTTGAGAGATTTTCTAAGGTGCTAAAACAGCATGGGTACACTCAAGGACAGACAGATCACACAATATTCATAAAACATTCTTCGGTTGGTAAGATGGCAGCATTAATAGTCTATGTGGATGATATTGTGCTTACAGGGGACAATAAAGAGGAAATACCTAGAATTAAAAATGTTCTTACAAAAGAGTTTGAGATCAAAAATCTAGGAAACCTTAAGTACTTCCTTGGGATAGAGATAGCTAGGTCAAAGAAAAGAATTTCTGTCTCACAAAGGAAGTATGTGTTAGACCTACTGAAAGACACTACCATGCTTGACTGCAAACCAGCTGACACACCAATAGACTCTACTACTAAACTTGGGTCAATTCAAGACAGTGCTCCTATTGAAAAGGGGAGGTATCAAAGACTTGTAAGGAAGTTGATCTATCTTTCTCATACAAGACCTGATATTGCCTTCTCGGTGAGTGTTGTAAGTCAGTACATGAATAATCCTACTGAGGAACATATAACAGCAGTTCAAAGGATACTGAGATACCTAAAAATGACACCTGGTAAGGGACTGTTTTTCAAGAAGAATGCAGCGAGAAAAGTTGAAGTATACTCAGATGCAGATTGGGCTGGATCTATAACTGATAGAAGATCTACCTCAGGGTTGTGTACTTATGTCTAGGGTAATTTAACAACTTGGAGGAGTAAAAGGCAGTCAGTTGTGGTGAGAAGCAGTGCTGAGGCCGAGTTTAGAGCCATGGCTCAAGGGATTTGTGAAGGAATACGGCTGAAACGATTGCCAGTTGAGTTAAAGGTTCCTATAGATGGTTCAATCAAGCTACTAAGTGATAGCCAATCAACAATAAGCATTGCGAAGAACCCGGTTCAGCATGATCGAACCAAACATATTGAAATTAACAAGCATTTCATCAAGGAAAAAATAGAAGGAGGGATAGTTGAACCTATCTATATCTCCTCATCATTACAGAATGCAGACATACTCACCAAGCCAGTTCCTAGAGTTGTATTTGATGTTTATGTAGCAAGCTGGGTCTGATAAACATATACAACCCAGCTTAAGGGGGAGTGTTGGAGATATTGTAGCTGTTAGAGATATTGTTACTATTTTCTAGGGATCTTAATATTTTTAATTATGGTGTATATTTAGGTTTCCTATTTTTAGATGATTTGTTATTAATTTCCTTCTTTAAGAAGGAAACAAATCCCTTAGATTAAGCAGTCTGTTACTGCCTTATGTATATATATATTAGGGCTGGTTTGTACAGAAAAGAGTTAGGTGAATAAAACCCTAAAATTCACAATGTTGTTCTAATATAATTTAATTGAAAGCATGGAATCAAATATTCAGTTAAATTCCAATCATAATTATAATATACTGTTGTTTTTTCAGAAGGGTAATACAGATGTAGAGGTTTTTGGATCACCATTGGAAAAGGCCATGCTTTATTTCCTTTTTTTACTTAATTTTGTTTTTGCATATGATGGCATTATTGGTAGGAACTTTGAGATTCTGCAGTGCCATCATGCCCTTTTCCTTGCAAAATTGTACACTGATCACTTCCTTGGGAGAATACTGAAAAATATCTGCATGATACTTTTTTCTACCATCTTTGAGCATCTTTCCAGTCACTCTCTAATATTCTTGTTTACTGGACATTATTTCTTTTACCATGATTTGTAAAGAATGAGTTTAGCAAAAGCAATCATGTTATTACTTATGAGCCTTCATTGATTCTTATGGGACAAAGCCAGGTTGTGGGCTTCTCTTTGATTATCACCGAATTTCTTGATGTTACTCATACGGAGTGGTTGACATCTCCTATGGCAGGAATGACAGTATCCTACTTTCCTGTTATAGCCTTAAATGAGTTCCTTAGTAAAGGGTTTCTGTTCTATTTTCTATTTATATGATCCGCACATGTATGGATACCAGGAATAGCTTATTTACTGCTTTATTTTCTACTTAGTGAGGGATCCCAAAAATAAGGGGAAAAAAACGTGAACTTGCATGTTTCAACTTAGTGTCATTTTAAGCAAACTTCTATTGGTTTCTTAGCTTATACAGTCAATATGTGCAGAATCCATGTCGGCCCAGTGTCAAAGACGCAGTGGGACTATGCCAAATTGCTGGTGTAAAGGTATTTTTACCTTTTCAAATTTAGCTTCTTAAAATTTGAATTCTGTGTAATCGGATATTTCCAGTTCTCGTAAATGAAAACATTTGTTTAGCTTTTTGTTCATTTTCGTACCCTGTGGAACTAGGTAGTTTGTCCATGGAGCTGCAGTATGGGCATGTTTCAGTGCTGTGGCCTCTTTGGGAGATTATCTCTTTTAGATTGTCAATTCTATCATTTGACAGTCCGTGTAATTCTTCTAAACTAGGTAGTTTGTTCCAATTTTTTATTTGATAATATGATTTTTTTCCTTGTTCAATTCTGTTCACACAGAAACCATAATCTGTTTGAATTAGTCTTTTGTAAATGATGCATGTTCTGCATATGGTTGAAGTCAGCTTGTTGTGATTGCTACTCTTTGAGGCAATTAATAGATGTGAGTAGCAAAGGTTTTTAATTTCCTTGTTGCATATGCTCTGCACTTCGAAATCCCAGTAACATGGAACCAACCTTTTCTTCAACATTTCAACTTATTCTGTGTTATTAGTTGTGAAGTTCATAAATTTTTTTATTTTTTTTGTGAAATTTCCCTTACATTTACTCTTTAAGTGTAAGTTTTAAACTAAGTTTCTTTGCTGAGGGAGAAAAATTGTTGTGCTACTAACTAACTGAAAAGACTGTTCATAATGGTTTCCCTAATCGGCACAATATCTCGTTACAACCTGTGTCTATGATGCACAATTTTGTTTCCATGTGTTTCTGGGGTTTACAATTAATGAAAATAATCTTTTAGATTTTTGGTTCAAAATATAATCAAATTGAACTAGATTTTATTTTTTATTGAAGCTTAAAAATGTTTATCAAACTAGATGCTATTTTTAATTAAGTTTAAAGTGTTTTAGAAAACTGTTCAGGTTTTACTGTCAGTTGTGAATGTTTGCATTTTGATGGCGAGGTTCTACTTCTCATCGATGCTTGCATCTTCGTTCATACTACGTATTATGATGGTCTATGTTTGAAAATTGTTTTTTGTGTTATATTTCAATAATGAGGGCGACAGAACTATCAAATTGAACTGAATACAAGTGTTCATTTCATCTTTCCAATGATGTATATATATGTTTGGTTTCCAATCATAAAATGTCATGTTTGGATGATTCGATCTATTTTAGTTTCCTTTACTTTGTTTGATAATTAGTTTGTGAGAAAAAATATATGTTTGAATGTGTGTGTATATATATGTTATGCACATTTTAATTCTATCATCTATCTTCACAATTTGTAGATACTTGAAGATACAAGTGAATTATGAAACACTTGAATGAACGTAATACATGGATTTAATATTACTTGTAGCAACCTTTTAGTTTTGATTATAGAAAGAGATTATCATATTAGGAAATTTATAGTTTTTTTTTATTTTTTTTATAACTATAGATCATATGGAGACTTTGAGATAATTGTAATTAGAACATAATCAATATCAATAATTTTGAGAATCAAATTTTTATTATCAATATTGTTATAACGATAAGAATATTCATTTTAATATTATATTTAGTGACGGTATAATATATTGTTATAATAACGGAAATATTCATTGTTTATATTATATCTAGTGATTGATAAATATTGTTATGACGAAGGAGATATTCATTATTAATATTATGTTATTGACCAATAAATATTGTTATAATAATGAAAATATTTGTTGTTGATATTATGTATAGTAATGAGTAAATATTGTTATAACAATAGAAATATTTATCGTTAATATTACTATTTTTAATGATAGGATTTACATATCTCGTTATTTAGATTAACGATGAGACTTTTTTTCCTGTTATTAATACTTTTAGTGATAAAAGCTATAACGACAGGTGATAACTGAATTTTTCCTGTAATTAAAACTCTTTAACAACGGAAAATAGACTTTTAATGTCTAATTTTCCCATCATTAAAGCCCTGTTTTTTTGTAATGAAGTGAAAACAAACACTGCATATAATGTGTTTGTCCGTGGCAAAAAAGATAAGTTTAGAGTTTAGCACCTCTTTAGAAGAAGATAAAATAATAAATAAATATTCTATCAATTTTACAAGATGGTCAGTAAGGGATGTATGTTCTCTTATCATTGTAGCAAATAACATTACGTGTGCGCAAAAGGCATCTTACGCCATAATGGCTTTCCTAATGCAAATTTAGTGAGTGACCTTACCTAGACTACTCTATTATGGGGCAATCACATGTTCCTGTCTATTTTATGTTCTTGTCCAGAGCTCAAGTCAAAGAATCATGGGTTAGGACTATTCATGGTCCTTGCACCAAGGGCGGACTGGATTAAGTGAAGTTGCTTAGAAAAGACTTTGAATGGTTTCTCAAGGTTTGGGTTGGTGAAACCCAATGCCTATGGTGTCAATAGTGTTGAAGTAAGCAATTATACCCAATTGATTGACATTTTAACTATATTTTGAGAGATCTAATTGATTTTTTTGTTCATATTTATAATTTATAAACACTTGTCTTCTTCCTACTAAAGAGGGATCTGAACTTTCAATGAGGAGAACAAGCAAACATTGGATCATATGAGAAGCAAGAATGATTGTAATGATAGAGTTATCTTTCATAAGGCATAAACACATCGTGAAGGTTTCCGCTTTATGGTCATAACTTGCATTCATAAGGGCAAGCTCATGTAAATAGAATGTTTATATTATAAAAAAATGTTTAATATAGTTTTAATCACACCTAAGGTTGTCAAAGAGCTATAAGATCATCAAAGAGGTCTCAAATAAATTATAAGATCCTTAGAGAGATTTCAGATCTCAAAAAGGTTATTGGCCAACTCTAAGGTTGTGGGAGAGATCAATGATAAATTCTAATATTGTTATCGAGTTATAAGATAGTCAAAGAAATCATCAGAGTGATTGTCATATTAATATGAATTTGTGCATGATAACTAATTGTCATATTAATGAGTTTGTCAATGAAATCATTGGTTAGGTAACAGTGTTGTTAGTGACTTTGAAGGGTTGATAAGCTCGTCAAATTAACCGGAGACAACTATTAAATATTTCATTTTTTACATATATAATAGCCATATTTTAATTAGATTTTTGGTATACCATTAATAATAAAAATAACCAAGCCTTGTAAAATAATGGGAAAAAAATTAATGAAAATTGAAATTTTCCATATTATAAATGTGATTCATCATACTAAAAAGAATGCAAATTTTACAATTCCATATTTCCGTGTCCGTGCTTCCTAACCATAAAGCCTGCAGCCATGAAATTGATTAAAACGTTTTCCAATTTCTTCACTGGTAGCAAGTTTTATTTTGATTTCATAGAAAATTTTCAATTTTGTGTATGAAATTATATAATATTTATTTATTTATTTCTCTGTCATGTTTTCACTTTTGATAAAGGCCTTACCGCAGACATGAAAACAGAGATTATACCTTCCCTGGTTGTTACTTGCTTCTTGGAAGCTGATTACATTATGATTTGATTTGAAATTGGTAAGGGACCGACTTTCAGTTCGGCTACAGCTGTGCAGTCTGCAGCCCGAACCTCTTCTTTACAAGTGTCAGAGCTTACGAGGCCAAATGTACACAATTCACCACCACACTCCAAAAACTCCGATCGAAACCCTAAAATGCCGATACTGGTAAACACAAGCGTCGCTAACTCAACTCAACTCAACCTCCTGCTCTAACCGGAACAAGAAGGAGAAGAAGAGATGGGGAAGCACTCGGCTGGGTGGTGGGTCCCGCTGCAGAAACGATGGCTTCTGGCTCTGTTGATTATGCTTTCAATCTCGACGGTGATTGCCTTCTTTATCAGAGGTGCCTTCGATCCCTGCGATCATGACCTGGAACTTGCTGAGAAACGAGTTAACCCTGTTCCGAAAATCTCTGCGAAACCTAGCCCCCTCAGTTTCATGAAGTCTAGGCTTGTTCTCTTGGTTTCTCATGAGCTATCACTCTCTGGTAGTTTTTTCATATCTTATTATCATTCTCTTCACTGTTACTTTCATTTCTTATTGATTTCTTTCTAATTATGTAGTTTATCTAATAACTAACTTTTTAATCAATATTTCTTAATTTTCATTTGATACCATTTACATTATTTTATTGTCACTGCTTTATAAAGCACACCTCTTTGGCATGTTGGTTCTGTGTTTTATATGTAATTCGTTAGGAGAAGAATCATTGACGAAATTAACCATAACTTTACACAGATTTTTGCAATCTCTTGAGTGGAGTGGAGTGGAGTATTGATATAGTTTATTTGAAGCTAACAGAATGTCATGCATAAATTCATGACTTGAATTGAGACCTTTTATCCATGCAAGGACATTAGAACTATAGTCGTTTAAATATAAGTGATTAATGAAAAATAGGTTCGTTGGTTATCAATCAAGAAACATAAGTTCAACTAGGTTATGGAGTCTGCATGAAACAAGTGAGTTCATTTCTCATGAAACTGGCAAACATGTGAGATTACTTTAATAGAACCTCACCATATATTGAGATTCATGGTGAACTAACTTGCATGATTAAAAAATATTCCATCACATCAACTCTGTTTCTTGAGCTGGTGCATTGGTTTGTGCAAGTAAAATTTTTTTTTTTTTTTCAGTTTTAAGATTTTAGGAGGTCATTTGAAGATTATGAGCTAGTGCATTGTATCTGTTCCTTCTTATTTAGAAAATTAAAATTTGGGTCCGCATTATTTATCATTTGGGTGTCAAAATGTAATGTTAGGAAGTTCACATTAATGGGCTGTTTGTATTAATGTATGTAGGCTGTGTGAATTTTCATTGAATATAGGTTATCAAAACCCTGGGATGTGGAATAAATTGATCTTTCTAGAAGGTGGGTAGCCTCAGTTAATGCTATATGTTTATTCCCGAAATTGAATAGCTACTATATTTTGTTGTATTAAACAAGAATCTTTCTTAGAATGTTATGGTTGTAGTGTGTGCCATTTGAAGAATTTTATGTTCTTGTAACCGCCAAAAGTTGTCGCTTCCTTCCATAAAGTTGTTCTATGCCTGAAACAATAATGTACCGAACATTTGTTTTTACCGAGGGGATGTTAGGTAATGGCACGTTGCATGGTGGTTACTTTACCCCCTGTTGCCAACTATGGATTGCCTCCTCCAAAAGGTAATAGGGACAATCTAATGGCTGACAGGGTGGGATAACATCTCTCCATCTAGTAACGGAATGGTACATTGCAGGGCAGTTACTTTACCCCCTTTTGCTAGCTAGTTGATTGCCTCTGCCAAAAAGTAATAAGGGCAATCCAATGGCTGACAGTGTTGGATGGCATTACACTGCTGTACCTAGCAAGCCCTTCCAATGCTATCTTAGTTCTTGAAACATTATAGCTATGTCTAATACATACTTATGTGTCTGAATATATATTTCGTGAAGTACATTTAACAAATGTTTAAAATGGTTCCTTAAATTTATTTTTCCAGGTTAGAAGTATTTGATGAGAAAATCTCCCTTTTCTTTTATTCTTCCCTAAAACTTCCTTTTTGGTATGTTTCCCATGTTTTTGGTAATATTTTTTCAGGTGGTCCATTGTTGCTGATGGAACTAGCATTTCTATTAAGGGGTGTTGGTACTGAGGTGTATTGGATGACAATCCAGAAGCCATCTGAAGAAGATGAGGTGATATACAGTTTGGAACATAAGATGTTGAATCGAGGGGTACAGGTTAGAATTAATATCTTAATTATGCATTTAGCATATGTACTTTGTTTAATTAATTTTTATGATTTTTTTTTATTATTACTTCTTTGATTGAGTTCCAGTATTTAAGTGGTTCTTGATGCTGTGCTTTCAAAATTGCATTTAACTTTGAAATCTCATGTCCATGTTATGGCAGAAAGAGGATTATCTCTATTCTTAGTTTTTTTTTTGAATGATTTTGCTATACTATTTCATTACTATTTGCAGAGTGTAAGGAGCTAGAGGAAATTTCTTATTTAAGTAGAAAGTTGATGTGGTTATTATTTTTCAAGGGAAGTTTAAGGGGCTCGCACTTTTGAGAGGAAAGGGAGCTTGATACATTCTTATTTTCCACTTTTATAGGCTATATACATGAACTCTTTACTCACAAATTATGATACCTCTATATCAATTTTGTATAGATCAACTGATTAGATCCATACCCACCTTTGGCTTAGGTTGACTAATGATGAACATTTTTAGTTGGAACAAAATTTACCATTCCTTCGGTACTTAATTTGGCTATTTTAAAACAACTAGTTCTGTTTAAACTTACCACCTTTAGTTTTCTTTATTATAGTTCGAATGGAATAACAACTTTTATGCGAAGAAGTCGTAGAAGTAGCATCTGAGCTTGTACATTATTTTCTCAGATATCTGATTTTGGAAAAATAGGTGCAACTTTTCCTGTGAGTCAGCAACTTCAGCATTATGCTGAAGTGAATGGCCACTAAGCCTATTGATTCTAAGCCTCTCATCTTTGCTGCCTTCTTGATGTGAAAACTAATCTTATACGTAACCTGACTTCTATTTATTGTAAATGTGATTATTTTCACAACTATTTTTGTTGTGTTAAAGTTGTTCTATTCTCTCCTTCCATCTTTGTGTGTGTGGGTGTGTATATCCTTCTATCCTTTAAGCATTCTTTGGTTTAGCATACTTATAGTTTGTATCATATGTCTAGGTTATAATTAATTAAAGGCCAAATGACTATTTCCCACCCAAGGTTTGATGGATTGACAAATTCCCACCTTTTAAGTTTCAAAAAGTCGAATTCTCATCCATCATCTACTTCCGTTAGTAAATTCTATCTATTTTCTTTGGAAAGACTATTTTGCCTTTTATTAAAATTACAAAATTGTCATTGACACTTAATATAAATGTCAAATTATCAAAATATCTTTTGTATTTTAAAAATTTATCACTTATACCTCTAAAATATCAAAACTTTAACTAACCTTAAATGTTGTGTTTTGTTCAGTTCATTGGGAGTGTGATGTAATTTTTTAAATTATTGAGGGGTATATTGAAATTTTAAAAATTTCAAAAAACCCTAAACTTTTTTGAATTTACAAAAACCCCTTGAAAAATTTTATTAACACCTCATTTTGGAAAGAAATGATAGAATAGAAAAATCTATGTAAAATGATCTTATCCTTTCTTTTAATGAAATTCATTAATTGTAGTGGATGATAAATGAGAATTTGACTTTTTGAAACTTAAAGGGTGAGAATTTGTCATTTCAGCAAACCTTATGTGGGAAATAGTCTTTTGGCTTTAATTTAATGAATTTTGATTTTGGCCCATTTATGATAGGTCAATAAACTGTCTCTTGTTCATGAGTGGTCAAAATGACTTAAGATCTTTTTCTAGTTTCTAATTATTCCTTTTAATTATTGTTAGGTCATATCTGCAAAAGGTCAAGAAGCTGTAGGTATGGCTCTTAAAGTAAATTTGGTTGTTTTGAACACTGTTGTTGCTGGGAAGTGGCTGGATGTTGTGCTGAAGGAAGCTGTTCCTCATGTTCTTCCCAAGGTATTGTGGTGGATCCATGAAATGCGAGGGCAGTACTTCAAATTGGATTATGTCAAACACCTTCCTTTTGTTGGTGGTGCAATGATTGCTTCGCATGTTACAGCAGAATACTGGAAGAATAGGACTTGGGAGCAGTTGAGGTAAACTTATAAAATTTTCTTGTATACTATCTTGTTGCCTTTACAAACCCCCCTAACACCTTACGTTCTTGATAGCTTTAGAACATTATTTCATTTTTGTTTTAATTGAAGATGATAGGAACCTCTAAAACAAAAGAAATATTCTATTATGAAACAATGTCATATTACTTTAAACTCATAAGCTATTTCCTTCTTTCCTTTTACAATTCTATCTCCCCATTGTGCATACTTCTCATACTTACCATACATGTTTCATAACTCCTCAATCCAATTTCATACATATCATACATGTTTCATAACTTACCAAGACCATTTATCTTAAACATTAGTCTTAATCAATTATAATCCTATATAAATATTATCCTAATTAAATAATATCCTAATCTTCAAATTCAAATATCAATTATTATCTTATCAATTATTCAAATATTATTCTATCCTAACATTATCATAATTATCATATTAATTAGTATTAATTAATTATTAATATTATCATCTAATCTTAATATTTTCTGACTCTTTGAAAACCACTTGTCCTCAAGTTGGGAAAATTGGAAACTTTTTTTTTGTTTTTCTTTTCTTTTTTAAAATTATCCAAGCCCAATTGAAAAATTGGGTTAGGCTGATTTAGGCTTGGATAACAGCTTTAGCTTGGGTGGTGAAGCATTAAAATAATCCAATTGAGTTTTAGGTCAAGTTTTATGTTTAGACCTAATTTATTGAATTGTGGGTTAGA
Source organism: Mangifera indica (assembly GCF_011075055.1). NCBI lineage: Eukaryota > Viridiplantae > Streptophyta > Magnoliopsida > Sapindales > Anacardiaceae > Mangifera > Mangifera indica. The sequence goes on from NC_058152.1 coordinate 1,301,896, forward strand.
TTAATTTAATGTAGGTGGGATTGGAGTTGTGTGGATTGTGTATAATTGAATTGGACTTGGTCTGGATAGATTAAATGTGGGTGTGATTGAGCATGGGCTTGAGTCAGTGGGGATGGTTTGGTTTAATTATAATGGGTTTGAATTTGAATTTAAAGATTTGGGTTTTGGACGGTGTGGTTAGTTTGACTTGGTTTTCCTTCTCATTTTCACACATTCTTCATTGTTATCTCCATGGTTTGCTCCTATCGCCATCAAGACATGACAGTCAAGTAAACAAACGAATTTCAATAGCTAGATTTCATTGTAATCAGTCAATACTCTATCAAAACTTGTCAATTTACCATTTTGAGCTTATGCTAGTTTTAAGATGTCGCTAGAATATTCTGATCTACCATATTTGGCCGCTATCAAGTTCGAAGTTACCGATTTGATTTTTCTCTTTTTTCCTGCTTCTTGTTATTCATGATCGGTATATTGTTGTCATAAGGTTTGTCTTCATCCATTTGCCTTCAATGACTTGAATCTATAGTTATGATTTGGTTCGTATTTGCTTCTACATTAGAGACAAATCTATTTCTCCCTAACTCAAGCTTTGCCAAACCAACAAACACCTTCCACTCATCATTCACAAAATCAAGTTTGCCTATCCTCGGAATCGCAATAACTTAGATACTAATTTGATAAGAACTTTGGGAGAACCACACCGTAAAAGCCTAAAATCATATAAGCCCCAACCTAGAGACTCATACTTTTCAATATGAGATTTAAGTCTCATACCTAACACTTACAACTTTGAGGATAGACAAACTTGATTTTGTGAAGGATGAAAATGGAAGGATGAGAAAACATAAGCTCGGGCAACAAGGGAGAAAGAAATTTGTCTCTAATATGGGAGTGAATAGAGACCAAGTAATGATTGTATTTTCAAGTTATTAGTGATATGACTAGTGGATGAAGATAAATCTCGTGATGATGGTATATTGATTGGGAGCGATGAAAAGTGAAAAAAGAGAAGTTGATTTGGTAACTTTAAATTTGATAGTTGTTTAGAATATTAAATTAAAAGATTTTAATGACATCCCAAAACTAGTAGAAGTCCTAAACGGTAAATCAATAGGTTCTAATAAAAAATTGGCCTATTTTGATGACATCTAGTTGTCAAAATTCGTTCGTTCACTGGACTGTCATGTCTCAAAGGCGATGAGAGCAAAACATAAAGATAACGATGAAGAATATGTGAAAAAAGAGGAGAACCAAGTTAGATTGACCAAACTTAGTCTAGAACCCAAATCCTTTAATTTAAATTCAAACCCATTTTAATTAAACCCAACCATCAACACTTTTTCAAACCCAAGCCCAAACACAATTTCAGTCAACCCTCCCACATTTAATTTATCCAACCCAAATCATACTCAGTTATACCCAATCTACACAAACCTAATCCTACCCCCATTAAATCAATACAATTCGATAAACTAGGGTCAAACCTTAGACCTGATTTAAAACCCGGTTGGGTTATTTTAATACTCTATCACCTAAGCCCAACTGGTCATCCAAGCCCAAATCAACGTAACACAATGTTCTGATTGGGTTTTGGATAAATAAAATAGAAAAACAAAACAAATAAATAAATAACAAGAATTTTCCAAAATTTCCAATTAGAGGACAAGGTGGTTTTCAAAACATCGGGTAATGTCTAGAATAGATAATAATAATAGTTAATTAATTAATAATGATTAATATAGTCAGGATAAATGTTAAGATTAGAGGATATTAATATTGATTGATTTTTATTATGATAATAATTACAATAATATTTGAATAATTGATAGGATAATATTTAAAATTTGAATATGAAGATTAAGATATTATATAATTAGAGTATATTTATATAGGATAATAATTAATTAGGTCTAATATTTAGGTGAAATATATGGGATTGGAAAGTTGTGAAACATGTATGGGGAGTATATATAAAAAAGAGTTAAGATTGTAAAAGGAAAGTAGAAAAATAGTTTTTGAGTTTAGGACAACCTTTGGTTGACTGTGAGGTTGCAATCTACCTCTTTTTGCTAGTATTGTTTCATATGAGAGTATTTGTTATGTTTAAGAGGTTGCCATCAAATGTTACAATCTCAAGTGCAAAGTATAGAAGTTGGATCCAATGTCGGATAGTATGAGATTTTGTGCAGAGTTTATATGATTTTGAACTCTCCAGTCTCAACAATTAGGTTTTTTGGGATGTGGTTCTCTCGAAGTTCGTATAATTTAGTATTAGAGTCACCAACATGTTTCCTAGTTGCAATTGTGCGATGCGGGTGATAATGTCGACATTGTAGTATTTGGTTGGGGCTAGCAAGGATCTAACATGCAATGAAACTAGCTTGCATGGGCACCGAGGCTGTAGAGCATGGTTTTATGTTATGATCCCAAGTGCAAAGTATAAAACTTAGATCCCACATCATCTTTAGCTGTTTACTATAATTTTCTTGTCCAATTAAGTGGCCCTTTTTCATTAGTTTCAGGCCTTTTGATCTTTTTGTCATAGTTTTTATAACAATTAGCCCTAAATTGATAAACACACTGTCAGTTTGAATAAAATATTATAGGACTGCATTTTGAATGTGATTTTAGCCAGAAATAGTAGATTTTCTGAAATCAAGGAAGCCTATTCAGTTGATTGAATGGATTCAGAAACTATAATCTGAAATGCAAATATGTAATCACACCAAAGTAGTATTCTTCTTTTCCTAAATCTTATATTTGACTAAGTTCTTTGCTGAAATCGCAACTCATCTTTTCCAATTTTACTCTCTGCAGGATGAAAATGCCTGAGACCTATGTTGTTCATCTTGGAAATAGCAAGGAACTTATGGAAGCTGCTGAAGACAGTGTTGTGAAAAGAGTTTTGCGTGAGCATGTCCGGGAATCTCTTGGAGTACGAAATGAAGATTTACTTTTTGCCATAATAAATAGTATGATTCTTGCTAATGAGACCATATTATTGCTGCTGCATCTTCATTTATTTAGATCAAGTTACTTTACTTAAAATTGATTGTCTACTCTGATTGAGCTAGTATACTTTGCCACACCACTGCAGCTCTTTCAGTTGTAGACATGTTCTTCATTTATTAAGATCATATTACTTCTTTACTTAAAATTGATAGCCCGCTCTGATTGAGCTAGTAGAGTTTGTCACACAACTGCTACTCTTTCAGTTGTAAGCATCATCACTTCCATGTGATCATGGCATCTGCCTAATTGAATGGGATGCTAAAATTAGTTTTCAGTTCACTTTTTGTTCTGATTTTCCTTTTCACACTGTATGTCATGCATTCCCACCAATCTAAAGATACTGTTCCAGGGGATTCTTGTTAAAGTTTATGCTGTTATTCTAACATTTATATGTTTTTCTTATTAATAAAAGATAAAAAATAGTTATGTTTATATTAAACAGTACTGAAGTACTTTGTAATCCCAGGTGTTTCACGTGGAAAGGGACAGGATCTATTTCTCCGTTCCTTCTATGAGAGCCTGGAATTGATAAAAGGACAGAAGCTACAGGTGCCATCAATGCATGCAGTGATTGTAGGGAGTGACATGAATGCACAGACCAAGTTTGAGTCAGAATTAAGGAACTTTGTAGCACAGAAGAAAATTCAAGATCGAGTTCATTTTGTGAATAAAACTTTGACAATAGCCCCATATCTTGCTGCAATCGATGTTCTCGTTCAGAATTCCCAGGTAGCTTTTGTTTGTGTCTGTACCCTTCTTTGTTTCACTGTTAAGTCTGCCCCAAATATATTAACCAAATACTAGCTTTGTCTTCAATATCTGTTTGAAACCATGAGTTTATCGTTTAGTGTGCCTATTGATACTTTAATTTTTTTTATAAGAATCTGTACACTATGAATTATATTAATAAAAGATGATTTTGTGTTTACTCTCATTCAACATTTATGGATGTACATCAGGCAACAAGCATATGACAAGCTTTGGTCGATGGTTCACCCTATTTGTGCCATGGTGGTAGTAGGATTTTGTGATGTGTTACAAGGAAATTGCATTGCAGCAAATTTGAAATCATGTGACACAATAGAGAGTCAAAAAAAAAATTCAAAATTCATGAACATTCAGAGAACATGATTGTGCATCTGGGTAGGCTGCAAAAAACTGCAGGGTTGTTTGCTTCAATAAGTATAAACATTTAACCAAAGAATTCCATGTTTATTGTGTGAATCAGCTCCATGTCCTCCGAACAGGTCATAACAACACAGATGAAGGCTTCTTTATTATTTGTAGTGCTTATGACTTTTGTGCATCTCCTATGTTAGGTTCCCCAGTATATGCTTACTGGTTAGTCAAGTAATGATCTTGGGTTTTGGACGCTCTTAATTCTCTATATACACTTGTCTTAAAAGACTAGGATTTCTGTGAACCTTTTCCTCTCCTGTACTTCACACAGGGACGAGGCGAATGTTTTGGGAGGATAACTATCGAAGCTATGGCATTTCAGTTACCAGTACTGGTATGTAGTGGACTTTCCTTTGGTGTATCGTTTTGTTTATGATATTACAACTATCACTTGTCACCAAAATCTATATTTATATATCAGGGAACAGCTGCTGGCGGCACCACAGAGATTGTAGTGAATGAAACAACTGGTTTGTTGCATTCTGCTGGAAAAGAAGGGGTCACTCCTCTCGCTAAAAACATTGTGAAGCTTGCAACTCATGTTGAGAGGAGACTTACAATGGGGAAGAGAGGGTATGAGAAGGTCAAGGAAATGTTTTTAGAAGAGCATATGGCAGAGAAAATAGCTGCAGTACTGAAAGAAGTCTTACAGAAGTCTAGGAGACACTCACATTAGATGCATAGCAATTTGAAAGTCTTTTAACCATCATGCAGAGGCGCAGAGCTAATTTCAAGCAAGAAAGAGTAGTGTTTTCAAAAATTGTGTCCAAAATTATGTGGACTGGAGCGAGGCTTTCATCTTCTGTTTATGTTTACATAAAGCGTTGTAAATTATGTACATATAAGTCCATCTTGTTGGACTTTTTAATATAGATTTGCCACTTTCGTTTATTGCTAGTTCAGCCTAACTTCTAACTAGTCATCTTCTGATCCTTTATAAGCTTTCTTTTTGTATATATTCCAAATAGGGAAAAAAATGAAATAAAATAGATCAGATTGAAGTTTTGCATCACTTATTGTTGCATTTCTTTTGGGAAAACATTTGGCCTTTGTCTGTGTCAACATGATAATGATTCCTATGTAAATTGCGTTCAAGATTTTGACTTGTATTGTTTTTAACTTTTAGGCAGGAGGATGAATTGCAGAATACCCTAGAGGAAGAGCAGAAGAATTTGATAGAGATGATAATGGCTCGAGAGCAGAAGAGTAGATTAGAGGACACTTGTGGGGGCACAGAAGCCATGGCTGTTGACTATTGGAATGTGGCATCTCAGTTAATCAGTTGTAAGGTTGTCAATTCGATCAAACTTCGTAATTTGTCTAATCTTCTGGTCTTCAGGATTTTGTCTAATGTTGTGACATATTATTAATATTTTGAAATCTTAAAGTCTGACATTGTTGTTCCATATGTAGATACCAGCTTGTTGGAATTAGGAAAAAAGAGTTAATAACTTATTAGCAAGGAAAACATGGATTAGCTGAACTTTATTTTCTTACATTGCCTTGAAGGGCAAAACTTGATGGTTTGGATGGTCTTATTATTTTTTGGCAAAAGAAAATCAAGATTAGTTTATTTTCCTTGGAAATTTAGAAATCTCGTTATCATATGCGCATTTAATTGAGATTTAAATGCCACCCTTATCTTGGTACATGTTCATGGAATCTGTGTATGTTTTTGTTTTCCCTCCTTTTCCCCCTCAGAACAATGAGTGTAGTTCACAGGAACCAGAACCGACCGGGTTGGTTCTTTTGGTTAAGCTGTCTGCGCAGGTTTCAGTTCTGGTTCCTAATACTTAGGAACTGAATAAGTTCTCTAGGTAGGAACTTGTCGTCACAGGTTTTGATTCACACTTTTCAAACTGATCCACACTTGAACTAGTCCAAAAATCTAGATTTGAAATCAATCCAATTTGTAATCCAACATGATTTATCGGTTTGAAAAGTGGGCTTTCGTAAGAGAATTAGCAGCCTGAAAGAGAAAGCCCAAGTAGGTGTTCTGTATCTCTTTTCTTTGTTAAAAATGGGAAAATAATAAAAGGACAAAATCATTGTGGTTGCTGGGATTCGAGCCCAGGTCTCTACGGCCACAACGTAGAATTCTTACCACTAAACTACAACCACTTTTGATTTTCTTGTTTTCAGAAATTGATATGAAAACCTTGCAATAATGGAGTATGAGGAAGCTACCACTGCGATGGATAGGTTGTCTAGTCTTCAACTTTTAAGCCTCGTACTTGCCCTCCTAAATAATTTTGCAAGTGTTTATTTAATATTCTCTTGCATAAAGGGAAGTGAATTTTCTTACAAATAATGATCAATCATTTACAAGGATAATATTTCTTTATTGCCTTGAGGAACAAAGAAGACATGGTCCCCAATACAGCGTTTCTTGGCCTAGCTAGTTAAACAATACCAAAGAAAACAAACATATTCTATGGCTTTGTCTTCTTCCTCAAAAAAACTTTAATCCTGACACCTTTAACACCTGCTTTTCAGGGCACCTCCACTATCAATTTAGCCTTGATTCCTTGTATATCATAAGTTCCAACTAATTGTATTCAATGAATCAATAAAGATATATGCTTTTTCAATATGAAGTATTGAAAATTGAAGAACCGGCATCTGATATTCAGCTGGCTAGTTAGTTGGTGATTCTGGAGAATGTTAAAATCTCAAATATAAAATATGAGACTTAGACTCTACGTTGAAAAATATAAACTTATATAAGTTCTAATCATTTGGTACCTTGGAAAGTATAGGCTTCCGGTCCCAGTATAGCCTGGTTTCATATCAGAGAAGCCCGTCCTGATGAACTTCAAGCGCTTTTCCAGTATTTGCATAGCTGACAAAATGCATAAGTTTATTGTTTAATCCTTGTGTTTAATGCAGCAACTTCTTGTGGGCATGGTCGAGAGTAGAGATTAATATTTGAATAACACTATTTTTTTCCCCAAGCAATATAGAGCATCCAACGTGGATTCCAATTGGAGCCTATTATATATATATATACGCACACAACTTTTTACAGATTCTAGCTGCATATAATACTGGAGGTGACTTTAAAGCCTACATATGGCATCTTGGAATCCCGATGTAATTGCAATAATTCAAAAGTTTTTGTTTCCAGTAAGAGAATATTTTGGCACAACTAAGATTTTTAATCAGATTTTTAAGCATCATGCTAGATCAATAATCAGATTAACCCCCATAAATCTTTCCCAGATTGATCAATAGTTGCAGCATTAGTGCTCTACATACCAGTCTGGTTTACACTTTCCAAGGCTGAAGAAGACATGCATGCAGCGACAAAGCTTGCCCATAAATTTCTGTCCTCGGTCAGTGGCCCATGGCCATCACTCTTGTTATTTATATACATATATGGTCAATGAGTAATTTAATTTGGACGTTTAATTATTTGTTTATTAGTGCTTTTGATATGATATAATTAATGGACAATCTAGATATCTTACTCCGAGGCTTATATATGTTTGTCACAACCCATCTTTAATTATATATACATCTCTTTTTGATAGGATTAGATTCAAATTGAATCCATTTGAGTTTGAGTTTTGTTTAAACAAATCCAAAACTAGCTAGTTCTATATAAGTTCGATGGTTAATAAGTAATTTAATTTGTATGTTTAATTATTTGTTTATTAGTGCTTTTGATATGATATAATTAATGGGCAATCTAGATATCTTACTCCGAGGCTTATATATGTTTGTCACAACCCATCTTTAATTATATATACATCTTTTTTTTATAGGGTAAGATCCAAATTGAATCCATTTGAGTTCGAGTTTTGTTTAAACAAACCCAAAACTAGCTAGTTCTATATAAGTTTGATCAAGCTCGAGCTCGAGCTATTCGGTAAATTTTTTAATTAAAAATTTTAATACAAAACGATATCATTGTGATCAATATATATTAAAACAATGTCATTTTAATAACAAAATAGTTAAAAATTTGAGTTCAAAACAAATCAAACTGAATTCGAACTGAGTTTGAGTTTGACTTTCACGAGTTTGAAGTTGAGCTTTATTATATACAAACCGAACTAAGCTTGAGTTTAACTCAATTCGAATCTAACCCTGCTTTTTGGTTAAAAGATCAGTAGGTTTGTTGCTCAAGCCATATACGCAAAAAAAAAAAAAAAAAAATCTAGAGACTCAAATTTCTCGTGGCAGCTGGATTTTTATGGTGGCATTAGTTAATAAGAAGTTTTGATTAGACACTTTTTAACCAATTGTTAATCGAATTATGTGTGGTTTCTACTATTAGGGGTATAATGTTGTCTATTCTAGCTAAGAATTATTTGATTTGAATTTAATTTGATAACTTAAAAGTTGAGTTTAAACTTGTCTAATTGTAAAATTTTTAATTTGAGCTCATAAAAGATTGATAGGCTTAGTTCAATTAAAAATTTATGTTGATCCTGTTAATATTTTTAAAAATTATAATTAAACTATATAACTTATCCCTCAAATATGAAGTACTAAAATAAGAGGTTAATTGAAAATTTTATAACTTTTAATAGTTTATTAATATATTACTAAAATCAAACTATGAACTCATAATCTCATTAAGTAAATCAACATCAAACTTGAATTTAGGCTCAATCCAATATTAATTAAATCAAGTCGTAACTAGCTTATGAGTAATTTAACTTGATTACACCTTTAGTTGGTATGATTTAGAGGTTTTTTATCGATCTTATTTGATTCATCTCTTTACCCTCTTTTCTAGTTTACTTTCACCTTCATGAATATGAGTAGTTCAAACCCAATTTAGAGAAAAAATTTTGCCATATTCCTACTAACTTTTTCGCTTTTCAAGTAGTAGAACTATGTCAAAATGTTGTGGTACACAAAATCTTAAAGAGATCAAGCAACCACTTCATATTTTACATTTTGCAAAGTCCTCATTTGATTAAGGGGACTAGGCTAGTGTCCTAGTTTGTGTATGTATCTTTAAGGAGACATTTGATTTGGGTAATGTTTTATTACCAAAATAGAAAGATTATCTTGAAGATAGATTACTTAGAAGATTACTGGGTATAAATGATTATTATATTTGATAAAATTTAATAGGTATAAATAATTATTATGTTTGGTTAAAGATAATAAAAGATTATTAATAAATTATTTTACTTAAATGCCATTGAATATAATTATTTTTAAATATTTTTTTATTATTTATCATATTAATTAAAAATAAATTTATTTTTATCTTAAAAAATTAATAAATAATAATATAATTATAATAAAATCAAGATTACCTTGATAATATTTAAATACCTAAAATGAAGGTGGTAATCAGATTACCACATATATTATCTGTCACGTCAGCATTGGTAATAGAAGATTACTGTAATATTTTATTACTGACAAACCAAACAAAGAAATAAAAGATAGATTACCAAGGTAATCTTAAAAACCTGGAGCCAAACGCCTCCTAAGTGCCCAACAATTTATATGTGAATTCATCCCTTCCTTGCAAGTGGGTACTAAAACCCCAGTTTAATTAGCAATATTACGGTGGCTCTTGGATTCCCACGGGTAAAGTGGAAATTGTTGTGCAGTGATAAATTGTTATAACTTTGTCATCTTAACAACGCACATAAAGAGATTAAATAAATTAACATATCATTATGTATTGAGGATCCATTAGAAGATAAATCTGGTGCTAACAACTGTGATAATTCTAACTTCAACGGTATATATTTAAGTTGTTATAATTAAAAAAGCTCGTAGTTAGACTTTGGGTTAGGCCAATAAGTTTTCCTTGCAATGTGCACTAGTCTAGGAATATGCTTTTGACCTTAACTGGTCAAATCATGCCTTCGACACTATTACTTTGAAAAAAATAGAATGTGAAAAACAAACATATGTTTTGTATGTATTAGCATGGGTAACACCATACACTCTGTATAACTGTTTGTTTTATTCTTAATTCAAAATTACGAAATTATTTTTTTTTTTCATTTCTTTGTTGGTATCCACTGCCTGTACATGAATTATTGATAATAAAAAGGTCTTGCCTGATTAAACTGGGAAAGGAAACATTCTATTCATGATCTTTATCCGTTTTTTTTTTTTAAACTTTCCCAAATAAATTTAAAATATTTACTAAAGATATATCACTTCAATTACAATATATGATGGAACATTTTTTATCTCCTTGGACACTAGTTGTAGCATTGCAAGAGAGAGCAAAAGATAAATCCATTTTTAACATATAATTAAACAATAATATATAATAGGGTTTTGATAGCTATGGAGCCTCCATAAAGTTTCAGGTATGATATATTGATAAAAGGGTGATTTCTCAAGCGCTTTTATGAAGGCCTAGTAAACAGGAGACTCAACTGAGCGAGGATATGATATTCTAAAGGCTGTTGGCTTCGTGAATATATATATATATATATATCTAAGTGAAGGATTATTAGAGCAGCCGTTAATTAATTGATTACCTATCTAGGGATTTTCGAGTCTTAAGTTAAAACAAATTATGGAGTCTGAGGATCTTCAACTTCAGCATCAGCTCCAACAACAGTTAAAGGGATGCTGTTTCTCTTTGTTGGAAACCAACTTGGCCAGTAAAGTTCCAAGAACTCAAGACGGGAACTCTACCACTATTCTGTAAGTAAAACTGCCTCTATCATAGAGCTGTGTGTTATATGTGGTAATTAAGGTTCTTCCATGGAGAACATAAGTGCACTGTGCATCTATATCATATAAGCTTGAACCTCTTAGTATTATTTTCCAGCTTTTTTATTCATTGGCGGTGAGAAGAAGCCATAACAGCAACTGGGTTCTTTATTTTGTTGGGACATAACTTCTGATTCAATGATAACTTTATTTGGTATTTGGGCTCTTTATATGATAATTGATATGAACTCTGACTTTTTGTTTAATGTTCATGCAGCAAAGATAGTTCCATTAATACAGATATGATTGAAAGCATCTCAAGATTAAAGGACTACTGCTGGTCGTCTCCATTATTTAGCCCTCAATCTGCTAATCAATGGGCCCTTGCAAACAACAAAATGGAGATGCCAGATTTTTCCCCTAAACACACTGAAATGACACACATACCATATAGTATAAATCAGCATTCTCTAAGCAACAAACACTACCCGCATTATCCTCACGATCTTGCTCAAAATCTATGGCTCAATCAACTCTCTTTGGATCGCGATATAACTCAGCTCCAGCTCTCGGCAGGAGCAGGGTGGCATAATCCTCAGGCCTCCCCAGGCATAGCGACACCTACTGGATTCAGCAGCCATGTGTTTCCAAGTACAATTATTTCTTCAGCCCCAGATTTGTGTGCTTCAATTAGGGCTCCCAACTTACAAGCGTTGGATCTTTTAACTTATACATACCATGATGGAAGCTTCAGCCAGTCTTCGCATGATAAATTAAGTGAACCAACATTTATGGTCCATGATGCCATGCCTGAACTTGTTAAAAATGCTTGCCCGTCGAACAGCTCGAGCAAAGTGGGTACCTTTTTCTTATAGTATTAATTCTTCGTTGTGCCTTATTAAATTATAGCTTTCAGGTGTCAGTTTTCTTGGGAATTCTCACAAGTCAGAAGACATGAACATAAATATTATATCTTCATTCACTCTTTGCTAGCCACATATATATCCCTTTGCAGAAAATTTTTCTTGGAAGCCTTTTTATTTTTCATATATTCTTACAAAAATCTTCACACTTGAACTAATATCAACACAATCCACACTCCATGTAAAAATTTCATTGCATTACTTTGCAAATAAACAGTCAGACTGAGTGAGATGTAATTTTACTTTATGTTAAAGATGCCAAGATTGGTAAATGGGGTTACAAGGACAAAGAGGCAGGATAGTTTTACAGGGTCGTCAAAGGAAACAGGCCAAGATTCCAAGAAGTATCGGTCAGGACCCCCATGCCCACCACTGAAGGTAATTATATAATATATTAAACGATTTTCTGTGGATAAATTTTCATTTTGATTGGCATTTTCTTGATCTAATTGTATACTGTGCGTTGGTAGGTTAGAAAGGAGAAATTAGGAGACAGAATTCAAGCTCTTCAGAAGTTGGTGGCACCCTTTGGCAAGGTAATATATATACACACACAACGATCTTCATCGAGCCAAAACTCAATGACAAACAACTTTATAATGCTTTTTATGCAGACAGATACGGCCTCCGTACTAACAGAAGCCATTGGATATATACAATTCCTCCACGACCGAGTGCAGACACTCACAGTACCAACACCTTCCAGGAATTCATCACATAGGCAGCCTGACTCTACAACAACTCAAGCAGTAAGTAACACATCTTTGCTTTTGGTGAAAGAACCTGAAAACCGGGGTTTGTTCATTTCAATCTAACACTCACTTTGTACTTTTGACCATCCAAAAGGTAATAGTCCCAAATGTAGGAAAAAAAGGGTTAGTTTTCTAACCTCCCCTAAGGCTTGATCTGAACTTCAAACACCCTTCCTAGTTTGAACATTATCCTTTTTTCTCATTGTAATTATTTAACCTCCCTTGATATTAGGGTTGTAAACTAGTTAGCCATTGCCAACTACTCGTTGCTTGGCTTGTATCAAGTCAAGTTCACCTCAATTATTGATAAGCTGAGTTTAAGTTTATTATTAGTTGATTTAGTAGGTTTATAAACTCACAATTCAATCTAAGTAAAACATTAATAAACACTTTAACTTTAAATTTTTTTATTTATATCCATCAAATCTTATCAGTAATTTTAAATATAAAATAAATAATAAATATATAAGTTATAGAGTTTATATAATATTTTAAAAATAAAGGGTTGAAGTACAATTTTTTGAGTTAAGCTCGAATTAGTCACTTTTGTCTCAAGCTGAAGCAAAAACTTTTCCAACTTATCAAGTTTAAGCTTTGCCTTAATGTAATCAAACTAAGTTCAAGTCAAACATTACTTCACTCAACTCGATTGCACCTCTACTTGTAACATTATTCTAAAGTTGGCATTTTAATTTGGTATCTAAATAGTAATACCATTTTAATTTTATAATGTAATGATAAGTATTCCTTTTTTTTTTTCTTTTCAAGCAAAAGGATTATCATTAAAATTTTCTTTTTTACAGTGTTCAAGCAAGGAAGATAAAGTTGAAGAATCAAAGCGAAATCTTAGCAGAAGAGGGCTATGCCTAGTGCCTCTATCTTATGCATCATATTTCAATAGTTACGATGGCAGCATGGAGGCAAATACTCCTTAATTATCAAGTATCGCTATTTGAGGAGACACTTTGGTGCTTGTATTCATAAGTACTTTTAGCTTAAGCTGTTTAAGTTAGGGGCTTTTATCTTTACTTAATCTTTTTTTTTTTTTTGATTTTTCAATAATTATCATCTAGTGAAAGAAGCTTCTCTATAATGCTAGCTATGCTTATAAATTATTTACCATTAAACATTATAGTTCAAATGATATGATCTCCAATGTTGACACTTACTTTTTTTTAACCATTTGTTTGAGTCATTTTGTTTTTTAAATTACAATAAAACTATATATATTCGAATTTAAATATTGAATTAGATATCTAAATAATGTGTAATATATCATAACACTTTTTTTTACATATATATATTTATAATTAAATTGCATGTATTCATTTTGATTATACAAATATGTACATACTTAATTTATATCATCAAATGATTGAGTGATTATGAATTAATGATAAAGTAATACTCAATCATATGATAAATCATCATATATATATTTATGTATATATTAAAAATAAATACGTATAATATTACTCATATGTATATTTCATATTAAACAGATAAATTCCTAATTTGTTATAATAAACAAATTTACTAATCATAATTCTAATATGTTAAGGCTCCTTTAAAGAACAAATTTAAGCATAAAATCGCACACCTAACTTATTTTTCTTTTCGGAAAATCAGGATTTGACCAAAAAAGTTGGCTCATTGTTTTGAACAAACATGGGTATAATCTGAGTAAATTTTAGCTCTAATTGTTATTTAGTCCGTACGAGTCAAGGTCGAGCTAAAGAAATTTTAATTTAAACTCAACTCAATTTAAACCTTTTTATTCTGCCAATATTTCTATACTAGAGCTTGTAGTGATAGCAATTCTTTTGAATTTGAATGATTTTTTTTCATCAATGATTTTTCTACTTTTATTTAACAACTTGAACAAATCAAAATTAATATAAATTGTTTTAGATCTAAGCTAAGCTCAAACTAGCCTTTGTTTGAACCTACCTCAACTTAAATCAAGCTCTAGTCTGGATTTTGAACATCCAGATAATTTGAGTCCTCTCTATATACGCGGTTCAGGCTGGGAAAAAGGCCGAATAAAAGAAGATTTTAGCGAGGCCTAAGCATGACTCAAGTGTTAAAGGTATGGACCTAGGCTTGGGTTCACATAGAGAGCAACGAAGATGGAGATGAAGAATTTTCTAGGATTAAGACTATGCCTTGTACATTTGCTGGTTATAATGGAGGTATTTAAGTACTGTAACATTCTGATCTCTCTCAACTCCTTTGTCAACCTCAGATATAATATAAGTAAAGACATACATATATATATATCATTGAAATAATGCACAGCCAAATTTTATTCATAATATAATATACACGAGTGAAAAGAATGGCTTTACATGACAGATTCAGAGTTATATAATGTTACAATCGAGCGTCCAACTTGAGTGCATTCGGGTGGCCTTGGAAAAAGAAAACGTCACCACTGCACCACTTTCCTGATAATCTCTCTCAGGTTTCCCGCTTTCTTCTTTACCAGGCAAACTGCAACTGTACGATTCAAAGAATTATGATAAGAATGATGCGACTGCAAATTAATGGAAGAAAATATTTTAACCTAGTTTGAATACGTACCAGCTTCTTTTTCTTCTTTTTCTTCTCTAAATAAGCAATGAGTTCCTCCTGCTGAGCCAGTGATTCCTCCAAAGTCTGGAAAAACAAGACCATTCAAAGGTTTCAAATGTTTTCAAAACAATAAAACTAAGCATTGATGTGTGTTATTATGTGTAAGAGGATTTTAAAATATGGATAAAATAATATGCATAACTATGAATCCATTTTAAAGTGGGTTAGCATATATAATATTGCTCTTTTCAAAATGGTCACTGTGTGTACCTTCTTAGTTGCCAAGAGCTCCTGCTCCAACATGTCAACCCTACTGACTGCTGCTTGCAACAATTCCTCCTTCTCAGCCAACATAGCTGCAGGTTTGGCGGTCAAAATCTTCACTGTGTCTTCCAATGCAGCAATGCGTTTTACCATAACCATGTAATCAGCACCATAGGCATCAGGTGCAGCGCTTTTCGGCTTTGTATCTTCAATACAGTATTCGGGATTTGAATAGATGGTGGCATCAGTGAGCTTCTTAGGTAGGGTGCGTGTCACTCTGATCATTGCGGCAATGCCCATAACAAACGCCATCACCCCACTGAAAATCTGAGAGTTCTCTTCAGGACCCTTGCGAGGATCTTGCATTTTCGCAACGTCTGTTGCAAGCAACATGAAGATTAATTTTCATAATTTTTCGATGTAATATGTATGCATTCACCTCAAGAAACTACCTTTCTTGAAGGAAAATATTTCTCTCTCAATCGCTTTTTGCCAAGCTGCATCAACAGGCTTGTCAACCATCGGAACTAAGTCCTCGATCATTTTGAAAGATTTCAAAATTTGAGCCTGCGGGGTTTAAAACCAGAATAAGTTACAGAAACATCAGAACTTGAAGAAAGTGGTGGATGCGTTGCTGTTCCTTATTGCAATGAGGAAATGTCAAATCTTCCCCAATTACCTGCGCTTGAATTGCAGTAAGCGGTGGCTGGTGGCCCTTTGGTGTCTCAACATTGCCAGAGTCGTCTTTCTGGGTAAAATGCATAGAAATTAAGATAGTCAAAATGGGCAAGAAGTTTTTTAGAGCCATAAAAGAAGCTTCATAGTAGAACAAGTAAAGCCTTTGACTGTACTATGTCTTCCTCAGAAACTGGCTTCTCATCACCTTCTTGAGTTCCAGATTTACTTGTACATTTATGGTCGCCATTTTCAACCATCTGCATTCCATGGATCAATTAAATTCAGAAAAAACAATTCAGCGGTACAATAAATAATAGCAATGCTATGCATAACAGATAGATGAGAGACATAAAAAATATATCTAATTATGTATTTCAAGTGGATATGCAGAGTTTTATTGAATAAATAATGCGGTTTAAGAGAGAACATGACAGGAGAAGCAATGGAATCACCTTCATAATCTCTGGATCGTTCCATGGGCCCTTATCAGAACGCATGCAGCCTCCTTTGTCAGCACAAGTACAAGTACCTCCTAAAAACTCCGGCAACTCACTGTGTGCCAACCCACCAAGGAACTTAAACCCAATGACAACTAACAAATAACAACAGCTGAAATTAAGAGGATTCAGAAACTTACCTAGCATCAATTATTTCCAGCAACTTGCTCTGATACTTGTTACCAAGAACATGGATCTTTGCTGTGGTCTTAGGGTCAAGGAAGGACTTAATAGTGTTCCACAACATTCTAAATCCAGAGCCAGCATTAATGATAAACATACGGCACAAAGTCTGCATAGAAGGCAACGAAATTTTCATCACATATCTGTCATCTAATGCATGGCACCTTATATGAAGAACTGAGGTAAATTACGACCTCTGGATAATTGTCACCATCAATCTTCTGAAGAGCAGTGATAAGTTCCCTTGCAGATTTGTTAAAATTTTTAAGACCCTATGACAAAAAAATTTAAAATCAATCAGTGTTTCTCCAGTCTTATTGTTGATTAGATTGCTAATAAAGAATGATTCCCACTCACCACTCCTTGCACATCTAAAATAGTTGTACTTTGATCGATGTGCTTCCTTGCGGCAATTGAACAGGCCGGAAACTTGACGTCGAACGAGCGTTCAAATTCTCGAACATGGTATTTCACATAACGTTCTATTGTAGTGACCTGCATGAGCTTATGAGGGTCTACTTGCCCTAATCTTTCAATGTACACTGGTCGTCCATCTTTATCTACTCCATGGTGCCCATGTGGATAGTATTCTAGCACTTGACTTAGTTCTTTAAAATCAAAGTCCTTCAACGAAGATAAAAAGAAAAATGATGAATCTGGGCAAAAAAATGACAGATTAAACAGACAAAATCACAGAATTTTTCTTATGAATACCTGTGTGATAGTATCAGCACCAAATTCCTTTCTCCATTGAAGCATATCAGACCACATTTGTTTTGTTTTCTCAAGATCAAATTTTCTGGCCTTCAAGAATCTGTAAAATCCAGAACAAAAGCTTAGAGATTGAAAATGGAGATGGGTTATTACAAAGTTGTCAAAGGCAAAAAGCGGCAAAAGACGAGGAGAGGTTCTATTGCCTAGGCAAAAAAGGTCAGGTCGCTACAGTCTCAATAAGTAACTAGTTATGATGCCTAACCTCTGGGCAACATATAAGGGATTAATGACAAGTAACTTATTCAACAACCTTCTTGAATATCTCGAACAGCCTCTTCAAAAAACCTTTAGAGTTAATGACTATAAAACTTCTTGTAATCTCTTCAACGATCTAAAACTTTATGAGAGACCTCATAAATTGTCAATAACCCTCATATTTTGTTGAAATTTTCCAAAACCCATTTTTTTTATGCCTAAAGCTTCTTCAAAGGCGCCTTTGAACCTTTAGTCACCTTTGATTATAGACAAGGCTATGTCTACATTGCCTGGAGTAAAGCATCGCCCAGAGCCACGCCTTTGATAACTATAGGCTATTATAATTGTAAATTGTATTTATAGTGAAAGCAAAGCAACCAACCGGAGCATTATATGGTAATCATCGTGGTTTGAGGGCAACAATTCCTCCAATATAAGACTTTGACGAAATGCATCGACGGCCTTTACGTCTTCTGCGTCGTGCACATCCTCAATCTCAAACGACATTACTTTACTACTTCGCCTTCCCTTTTTAAAAGAATCCCTGAACTTGTTTGAAGCGCTTTTTGCTACCTTCTTGAATGAGCCCATCCTCGTCTTCTTCTCATCATCAAGAACATCAACTTCTGTCATGTATACAAACCCAAATGCAATTCAAAACATGACGCAAATGAAAAGGAAGAAGGCTGAGAAAAAGACAACAGATGTGCACCTTGTTGGGGAGATAGAGTTTCAGCGGCAGCCATTTTTACAACACTGGATTAATCAAGTATCTTAATTGTAACTTGGGTTGGTGATGCAGCAAAGAACAGAAGAATCAAGCACTCATATCACACGATGTCAAATAATAAATTTTATTTTACACCATATGCCCTGCACAAATGTTCATATCAGAAGCCAAGAACGAGAAAGAAAAAGAGAGAAAAACAGAAAAGCAATTGTTAAAAAAAAATACCCTTTGCCTTCCTTAACAGTGAGGAACAAAGGGGGAGATTTAAAGCGATGAAAACCGAATAAAGCTTATCTCTTTCAACTCAGCATCCGCAGAAGTTGCCGGAAAATTTGTTGTTTTGTTTGTAAAATAACATTTTGACTGGGTCATTTCAGTTGTTTTGGCCGAAATGCAAGGCTAACCTCTTTTCCCTCCAAATTTATGGGCTCAATTTTATTTTATTTTCTTCTTTTTTTTTCACGTGCTCAGCAGCCTTCTGGGTTGGTCGAGTAAAGCTTGATTCCTGTAAATTATTCTCAGTTCAATCCAATTAATCAGTAGTATTAAAGATTATTTTTGAGGATGAACAAATTTCGAATTTCAAATTACATATTAAGTGGATGAACATGAATTAATAGCAAACAGGTGAAACTTATGTGTTCAGATAATTAGTCGAAATTTAAATAAGTTCAAATTAGTATGTAATCAAATTTAGCGTGTCAAGTGAAAATTTTTGAATGCTAATATTGGGAGGTCAAACTTCCTTTTAAAAATACACTAGAGTTGCATGATTGAAGTCGCTAGTTGAACTAGCAACAGTGATTGTCAGTGTTAAGATTTGAATCAAATTTAAATTCAATTTGGTTTAAAAAAGTCGAACTCAAATTCAAGTTCAAGCTTGACGAAGTCATTTTGATTTGAAGGAAGTTAAGTTCAAATTCATTTACAATTGAGCTTAAAATTGATTAAAACAATATCATTTTAATATATATTGATCAAAACGATATCGTTTTAGTTATTTCGAGGCAAATTTTCAAGCTTGCAAATCAAACACCCCTAGCTTATGCTTGACAATAAAAAATCATTAGGCTCAAGCTCATTAAAACTATTTTTACTTCGAGCTTGTTCGAACCAAACAAGCAAACAAACTCGAACCAATTTTTCTCGAATGCAACCTTACGAGAAGGGTTGTCATTATTATAGGATCAATTAATCAATAATTTTTCTTATAAATGAATTTTATTTAGTGTATCAGTGTATCAGGATCTAAGAATCTTTTCTCATATAATTAAGAACTTATCTCTTCCTCTTATCTTATAAATGACAGACAATATTTATTGTATTTTATACCGTTACTATACTTTTGTGATAACACATATAAGTGAATATATATAGTATTGTTCTTTTTAAAACTTAATCATGTGATAATATATATAAGTATGCGTGTTGTACTTGGCTCAATTTGAAAATAGTTACAAAAGGTAACATTTATCAGTATAGAAGGAGATGACAGAGAACAGAGTTTTGTCATTGTTATACATCAAAACTTCCATATGAATTTCTGTAGCTGCCTATTATAACAAAATAGTATTTAAAAAAAAGAAAAAATTTAACATCATGCTATTTGCAATTAAAAACAATCATCAAGTTTCACATGGAAATAAAAAAATAAGGGATAAATTACATGTATTTGCCATTACAGAGTCTTTATTCTACATATTCATGATCTGCTCTTCTCTGGTCCAAACACCACCTCTGAATCCAATGTCTTCAATTGGGAAAGAACATAACTCTGGACACCAAGTAGCATTCACAATTCTTAAGGATGGCATAACTTCTTGTAAAGCTGCCCATTCTAGTCCCAAATCTGAGAGAGAATCAAACATTAGAGCTTCAATTTTCCAGATGGTATCATTCACCCCCCAAAAGCTCTCATGCATGCTTTCAAGATTTCCGGCAGAAATTGAAAGGTATCTTAACATGGGAAGGGAGGCAGGATTGAGCCAGATTGGACTTGTCTTCCCAGGAAAATAGTTGAGACTCAGCTCATCAAGCTGCTGTGGAGGATAGAGTTTTTCAACTTTGGCAATGAGGTCACCGCTACCTTCGCTATCAAAGCAACTGATAGACAAAAATTGCAGTTCGTTAAGATTTATCAATGCATTGACCTCATTGTCTCCAATCTCATCCGCACGAGTAAATTGTAATCCAAGTGTCCTAAGTCGAGTCAAAGTCATCAACTCAGGAATCCGACAACCTTTGACTTGGCTTGATTGAGCAGGTCTAAAACCCAACAAAACTTCAAGGTTTGAAAGCTTTCCTAAGCCTTTCGGTATGTATTCAAGGGAACCACAATGGCTTACATCTAGGACTCTGAGCTTCTTAAATGACACAATATAAGGGGGTAGCATTTTAAGGTTTTGACAGTAACTCACATCCAAAATCTGAAGGTTGTAAAGTTTCTCTAGCGAGGGTGGGAGTTGAATCAAAGGATGGGTATTGCTTAAGCTAAGATAAGTCAAATGCTGAAGTGAACCAATCTGATTCAACAGACCATTGCGTGGCAATTTGAAGATTGATCTGGAAAGATCTAAAACTCGCATATAGCAACATTCACTGAACTTTGTTGCAATGCTTGATGCAATGTTGTTCACTTCAGCAGTCTTTGTTGTAGATAACAGTGCTCGCAACTTTGAATTACCTACAAGCTGCTTCTTTAGCATCTTGCCTTTAATCCCCAAATGACGACAATTCATACCATTTGATCTGAAAAATGCATCCTCTTCTGCTACTCTGATCACCAAATCACGAACCATATCATGAATTTTACAAGTACTAATTGTTTTGTTGTAAGTCTTGTCAACCACTTCTACCAAACATCGATTTGTTAACCCCGAGAAACAATCTTCTCCAGCTTCAATTGATGATCTACCATTTCTTACTGGGACAAAACCCTCCCCAAGCCACCAGTGAACTAATTGCTCTTTTGTAATGACACAGTCCTCTGGATAAATAGAGAAACTAAGGAAGCATGACTTAAGGTATGGGGGGAGCTCATCGTAACTAAGTTGCAGTGAAGCCATGACAGAATCATCGTTTTCTGCCAATTCATCCCGAAAATTATTTGCAGTTCGCCTCCATTCATGAATAGTTGGTGGTTTATACAGCATCATCCCTCCAAATGCCTTTATTGCTAATGGAAGACCGTGGCACTTCTCTACAATCTCCCTACCGACATCTGGTAGCGAAGGGTACATACACTCCCCTCCAGTTTCTGCAAATGCTATCTTACGAAACAGCAACCAGCTATCATCCTTGCTCAGGAACTTGGGCCGATGGACTTTTTCTTCTTTCACTCCCATTTTTCGTGCAACTCTTTCATTTCTGGTAGTGATGATAACACAGTTTCCTTTTCCCTTGGGCAATCCCTCACATATTCTCTGCCACCAATCAGTTTTCTCACTCCAGACATCATCCATCACGAGCAAATACCTCTTGCCTGAGAGATATAAATTAATTTTCCTTAACAGTTCCCCTCTATCATCTCCAACACTTGCATCTCCCAAGGTCCTTAACATGCTTCTCATAATTTGTTCTTCAGTAAATGTTTGAGAAACAGACACCCACATTCTTCTCTCAAACAGATTCTCCATTTCTCTGTCATTGAAAACCTTTTGAGCAATCGTGGTCTTTCCCAATCCACCCATACCAACAACTCCAATTGCTACTAGGCCATTCTCGGCTTCAATTAGCCAATCTTTAATCTTCCTCGTGTCACCTTCCAATCCAACTACTTGGGTATGGTCATATACAGGGCCACTCCATCTATCCCCTCGGCCACTGAGAGCACCTATTGTCTCTGTCCGGCCAAAAATTGGCACATTAAGAAAAGACGAGATGTTTTCTTTAATGAGGGTGATTTTCTCATTTATCTCTCTGAGGCGCCTTCCAGTTTGATATTGGAACCCCACATTAAGAGGATTGATACAATTCAACCAACCATAGGACAGTTTGTCATCATCCTGTGATTGAAGCTGACAGTCTGCCAGAATATCTTCAGCTTCATAAATCAGCTCTCGCAAATTAGCCATGATCTGGCGGAGAATTTCGTTCTTACTCTTCCTCTTGTGCTTGTCAGCATCTTTGAGGAAGCATTGCATCAACTGGAGCTCCTTCTCTAACCTCTCAAATTGATCTCTAAATTCATTCACAAAGCGACTCTGCTCTGTAAGTGTATTAAGCAGCTTTTCCAAGCATACACTCACCACTGCATCCACCATTTTATTTCCCCAGAAAATCTGAAGCAAGGAAAAACGAAATTAAAAGTTGAATATATCAAGTCAAGGGGTAAAGAAAATAGGAAATTCCATTGACAATTCATATAACAAAAAAGCAATATCAACGTGGACAGATTAATCTTGAATTTAACCCTCACTAAGCAGGAATTAAGATTGCAATGGACTCTGAATAAACTACTTGTAGCAGTTAAATGCTATGTAAGCTCCTTCCACTCAAGTCAACACCCAAATAGAAAGAACAAGATCTGGAAAGCTGGTGCATATGAGCTTATTAAACACACACACACACAAAAAAAAAAAAAAAACATTTTCATTTAATTTCTTTCCTGAGTGGAGGAAAAATGATCCTAACATGACTCTCTCATAAACCAAATTAAGTTACAAATGGGTTTAATTCAGGATTGATTTTATTGTAACTACGCTTTGTCCCCATTGACTTTCAAGAGCAAGATTATAAATTTACAATAATAAACAAACAGAAAGAGAAAAAGATGAAGAGTTCAAGTTACTTACAATAGAATTACA
The DNA here is from genome assembly GCF_011075055.1 of Mangifera indica. Lineage (NCBI taxonomy): Eukaryota > Viridiplantae > Streptophyta > Magnoliopsida > Sapindales > Anacardiaceae > Mangifera > Mangifera indica. The sequence goes on from NC_058152.1 coordinate 1,325,116, forward strand.
AGTGACGATCAAAAGAAAATCTGGGAATCTTTGGTATTTGTTCAAAGAAGCTGCAAACAGAGGAACTGTCAAGATTAAAGAAAAGCTACAGAAGGCCAAAACCGATGAATCTGAGAAGTTGCAGGGAAGACATCCCCGTTTCGGTAATTTACAAAAATATCCACGAGTCAGAAGTAAATGCGAACCAAGTTGTGAGCTTGAACAGAAGGGTTTATGGTAATCTGAGGATGGACTGAAATGCCATGTAGAAGACCAAGTCAAGTAGACACCTTAATACAATTGTAATTTGCAACACGCCTCAGGAAAGTCGAAACTTCTATCCATTTTACTAGTTGATTCTTTTGGAAACCTTAAAAAATAATAATAATAATACTTCTCTTACTAATTTTTTATTTTGGCCAAATGACTTATCCCCACACAAGGTTTAGTAAAAACCTAAAATAACATTCATTAACATTTGAAAACTCAGATACCTATTCATCTATTAGTTTTGATTGTTACAATCAAAGGTAAAATCATCATTTAGAATTTTTATTTGAACAAAAAAAAAGTTATTTCATTTTTCCCTCTAACTTTAAAAACTAACCATTTCCCCCTAACATAATTTTGAAAAATTAATATTTCACCCCCACCATATATACTTTTTAAGGTTTTATATTTTAAAATGAATAGCCGCCCCCTCAAGCTTTAAAACATTACACTTACACCCTAAAAACTTTATTCCATATTTTCGACGACCGTTCTTCTAGGCGTTTGTAATACCCTTAGGTACGTTTCATGGATATTTATGTCTTTTGACCCTATTTCGAGATATTTTCAATTTAAATATATATGTTCACCTATATATGTGTGTTTATATATATATATATATATATTAAAAAGATATGGATATATATAAAGAGAAAAAAAGACAAAACAAATAAACTTCAAGGCTTTTCCATCATCTTCCCGTCCATTCCAGTAGCCAACATTCTTCATGCTATTTTCTTTTGTTTTGTGAAGATAAAGGAAGGAATTGAAGGGGTTTTGGAAGACAAAATAAGAAAAGGAAACAAAGAAGCACTTTGAAACCCTTGGTAACCAAAAGATCTCTTTCATTTCCCTTTACCTATGTTTATATGCATGTTATGTGAGTATGTTAGTGTGTTTTGGTGTTGATTTAAAGTGGTTTTGGTGATAAAGGAAACAAAACAAAGAGAAGAGAACCAACTTGTCAATATTTGGCTTGAAACAAGGTAAGGGGTATTATCTTTGATATGTTTCATATTTTATGTTTTTGGTTCCTCGGATCTATGTTATAAATAATGATTTTGAAGTTGAGAAATGTTGTTTTGCTATTTGGGGTATCTATGTGTGTGATTTTGTTCATGGCAGAGAGTTGAATAATATTTACAGTTTTGTCACTAATTTCATCCCACGTTTTAACTGTTTTATTTGATGAATCATGAGTGCTATTATAGCTTGTTGGAAAGCTATTTGAATCCTCTTTCCAATGATATATAGCTTGTATGAATTAGAAATCATTTGGACTGTTAAATATTGTATAAACCAAAAGGACTACTTTACCAAATAAACAGTAAAGACAGTTTTTTGCCACTGATTTCATCTCACGTTTTGACTATCTTATCTAATGAATTATGAATGTTATTATAATTTGTTGCAAAGCTCTTTGAATCCTCTTTTCAACTATATATAACTTGTATGAATTAGAAATCGTTGAGACTGTTAAATTATATGAAAAAAAAGGCTGTTTTATCACATGAACAGTTTCGTAAACAGTATTTAACAGTTTTTGGAAAGAAAGAAAAGGAGGAGAATAAATTGTATGAAAAAGAAGGTTGCCCTACCATATGAACAGTCTCGAAAACAGTATTTCATAGTTTTTGGAAAGAAAGAAAAGGAGGAAAAAAGGGAAAGAAAGAAAGGAAAGGAAAGAAAGGAGAGAAAAAGAAAAAAAGAAAAGGAAAGAAAGGAGAGAAAAAGAAAAAAGGAAAAAGAAAAGGAATTTGGGGCTCAAGATTCAAGGTCATCCCAAGAGTATGGTCTGGTGAGTTATAGATAGTTTTAGATGGAAGCAAGATTAGTAAGATATAATACATGCATACATGTTATGAACTATAAGAGAGCACTTTACACTACACCGCCCACAGTAGGGCACGTCCGTAATAGGACATAGACCCACAGTAGGGTTCATTCGCAGTAGAGCATGCTAGTAGTATAACACAATTCAAATTAAAAAATAGTGTAGTGAGAGAAAGGAAAAGAGCTCGAGTTTAAAAAAGTGTCAAATCTCTATAGTTAGCTTCTAGAAATTATCAAATAGACACTAGTTGGGATAAAGTATAACCCAAATAGTAAAGAATGAACTAGATTATCCTCTCGATTTCTTATAGAGGTTATGATGTGGAGTTGAGTCCCGAGAGTGAGTTAGAACAGGAAAGGAGATAGGTTACTTCATTCTTTCCCCTTATTGAGTGTTCTTATCTCTCACTTCCTTTTCTTTCATGAGTGCAGGTACAGGTGATCGAGGTAGCTACGAGGTAGGGTCAGGTCAGTAAAGATAGACCTAGGTTGGGGCCAGTTACCTATGGTTTCTGTTACATGCATATGATACTGTTGATTTTTGGCCTATTCAGATAGTTGTATAGTTGTATCTAGGGGCATGTATATGATTACTCCATGATCTTAGATGTTTCAAATGAGTTTTCATATAAGATATATACATATTTTGTTCGCTTCCAGATTTTTAGTTTTTTTAGAATAATTTTTAAACACTTTTAATGATGTGTTCATTTTAAAGTAATTTAAAAAATAATAATATAAATGCTCCAAATATTAATTCGTAATATTTCTCCTTCGATGGGGAGTACTTCTAGGGAGGGATGTTGCAGCGTTCCTTTTCGACGACATCCCCCCCCCCCTCCCTGGTGGTTTCTCGGTGTGAAAACACTTTTAATGATGTGATCAAAATGATTGGATTTTTATGCACGAATTTATGCAAAAATAGCATAGATATGTATGACAATATGTGCATCAATAAATGCAAATGTCAATCCTACTACGTCCATGCGACACCGTCTAATTGATCTATTCGTCCGTTGATGCATAAATCATCATAGATTTGTGCGATTTCACACAAATCTGTGCATAAAAATCCAACCATTTCGATCAAATTTTTAATAGTTTTCGCACTGAGAAACCACCAGAAATAGGGGAGATGCCACTAGAAAGGAACACCAAAAAAAAGGGACACCAAAAAGATGAAATGAAGTTTTGTGGTGTAAGTGTAATGTTTCAAAGTTTGAGGGAGCGACTGTTCATTCTAAAATATAAAACCCTAAAATCATATATGGTGGGAGTAAAAGATTAATTTTTTAAAATAAAGATAAGGGAAATAGTTAGTTTTTAAAACTAAAAGGGAAAAAAGAAGCAACTTTTTCTTTTTAAAATAAAAATTTTAAATGATGATTTTACCATTAACTATAATAGCCAAAATTAACGAATGAGTAGGTATTTAGATTTTCAAAAGTTAATGAATGTCACTTTGGGTTTTCACTAAAACTTGGGTAGGAATAAGTCTTTTGGCCTTTTATTTTTTAATCACGATTAACTCTCATTAATAAATAAGTTTATATAAATAAAATAAATAAATAGTATTATATCTATAAAACTATGTGTACCTATTTTAAATACACAAATGAGTACACACTTATATATATCATTATGTGATTGAATGATTTTGAATTAAAAATAAGATAAAACTTAATTATGTGATGACACATATAAGTGTATATCAATTTATATACTTAAAGTGAGTACATATAATATTACTCATATTATATATACTAATAAAAAGTTTACTATTAAAATATTGTCTACTTCACTCAGCGAGAATATTGAGTCACATTTTAATATCTCCAAGCATAATCACTCTCTCTTACAGTATTAAACAAGAACACGAAACTTAACGTCCTTATTAAAGTTTACCCCACCATCGCTCAATAGGACACGCGAAATGCTTTTTATACCATTTGTAATATCTTAATTTAATAATTTAACTTACTATCAAAATATTATTTATTTTAAACATGCATTCATCATAATTTTGTTTCTAGGTTTTACAACTTAAAATACATTTTGGTAGTTTAAAAAGTTCATAAACTATTTAACTAGTCACATCTTAACATCTTCAAATAATAGAAAATATATATACATATCTAACATTTTTATCGTATTTTATCAATATGAAATTCGCTTAATAATGTCACAAATAAACATTAACATATTATCGTATGATTGATTGTAATCTAAATCAAACCAACCCATATTTTTCAATTTAATTTGGTTTTATTTGAAAATTAAAATAGTTTAATTTAATTTAAAAAAAATTTTAAATCATTTTTTAATTTAATTTAAAAATATTTTTAAATTACACCAAATCAAACCTAGTCTTATAAATTCGGCAAAGTAGATGTAACCTTTTTTTAAATATAATATGATAATATTATGAAATAATTTTGTCAGAAATAAATAATATAGTGATTTAATTTTTGAATTATGTCTCATCGTGATTTAAAAAAGTAGTGATAGCACAGATTAATCAACCATCACACGATAAGTTCAAATTACAATTGAATAAAAGCACTACAGCAGAAAACTTCAGTACAAACTAGCTCTTCTTAGTAATTTGTTTTAACGAGCCGAATACTTGTTTCTTGCCTTTCCCTTGCCTCTAGAGCTCCTCCTCACCGCATCAGTTTTCTGCTTTTTAATTCTCTTGGACGTCGGAACTTCTTCTTCCTCACCTTCCTCGCTTTCGGAGACGTTGACCCTCTTGCTTTGCTTCTTGGCCAGGGTTTTCAGAAACTCTTCAAGCGCCACATCAGGATCTTCATTCCTCATCAACTCTTCTGCAACTTGTGCAGGAGTTATCTTCACCCTCTTTATCAGGCGTTTAATCTCTGGGAAGAGATTGTGCTCGTCATGAACACCCAAGTAATTTGAGGCTAATATCTTGAAGCCGGCAAAGGTGCAGTAAGACATGTGAATATGTTTATCCATGCGTCCTGGACGCAGTAATGCTCCATCAATCCTCTCCTTGTTGTTGGTTGTGAAGATGATTATCCTCTGATCGCCGCAACTAGACCACAAACCATCAATGAAGTTGAGTAGCCCAGAGAGTGTCACCTGCATCAGGTAAAAATCAATTACCCTTTTTTCTTTTTTCATTTCTGTAAGGAGAAATTCATCCTAATTGTATAGCTCTTAGCGGGTAAAATTAATTAATCACATTAAATAACATAAATTAATCATTATATTATTATTTTTAACTCAAATTAAAAAGTAATTCAAATTATTGTATTATCCTGTGGCGGTCATGTCGTCTAGCCTAATCTAATTAATAGTAAAATCTTATCGAATCTAACAGAACCATATCTTGGAAAGGTGCAATTCGATGGCCGAAATCCTAAGAATCACGTCAAAAATAAGTGTGATTTAACGATCAAATCAAGTCGCCATCTTTTCCAGCACAATCTAATTGCTTTTTTTTGGGAGAAAAAATGAAGTTTAAGAAGAATTGCTTCTGTTAGTGGATTATACGTACCCAAGAATTTCGCTGTGGTCTAGATGCCATTTCAAAGTTCTCCTTCCAGTCTGCGGCTCTCAGTCTCTTTTCACCCCTGGACTGCTGCAAGCCACACAGTATCACCTCAGTAAACAAGACAAAACCGTTTATTGATGGTTTGATTAGATATTTAAAAAATTGTATCTACACATAATTAGATGTAAAATTGGTCATCAATTTATTTATTTAAAAAAGCATAAGTATGGATCTTTTTATTAAAATTCATTTGTAAAATTAAAGATAAAAATATTATTTAACTAAAAATATTAATAAAATTAAAAATTTATTATATTTTTTTGTTTAGTTTAAAAATTTAACAATTTTTTTATCATCTAAAGTTTAAAAAATAACAATTTTTCTCGTAAAGTTTTTTCTTTTCCTCTTCAGCAAACATCTCTTTTTTGGTCATCAATGTTCTCCCTCCTACTCGATTTATCTCCCAATCTCTCTATCGCTTTCCCTTGATTGTCTTTTTCTCTAAGTTGGAGACAAAGACGACCAAGGGAGGGCAACAAAGAGACTAGGAGAGAGAGAGAGAGAAGCCAATCAAGAGGGAAAACGCCAATAGTGGAGAAGGAGACATTTGTTGGAGAGGAGGAGAAAAAACCTTAGGGAAAATTATCACTTTTCAAACTTTAGGTATAAGAAAATTTTTAGATTTTTAAATTAAAAGAAGAGGAATGTAATAAATTTTCAATTTTTTTACTATTTATAGCTAAATAACATTTTTACCTTAAATCTTAACAGTAAATTTTAATAAAATTGTGTGTATTTAAGTTTTTGCGAGTTAACGGATGAGAATTTGTTATTTCACTAAACCTTGGGTGGGAAATAGTCTTTTGACCTATAAAATTTTATTTTATTTATTATTTAAATATATAATTGAGCAACTAATATTGTGCGTATATAATTTTATTAAAACTCTAAACCCAAAATTTAATCATTTGATATAAATTTCTGTGTACATTAATTCAGTTAGTTGCATGTGGAAAGAAAAAAAAATGCATAATATAGAATTTGATACGAAAACACATTATACAGGATTGGATTTGATTTGGATTAAATTTCAACTCAATTTAAAATTAGTTCAAATTTAAAAAGTTTTATTTGAAATTAACTTGAGATCGACAAATGAAAGTTTGTATTTGAATTCAAAATAATTTAATTTTAAATTAAATTCAAACTAATTTAAATTATATTATATTATATCCAAGCTATCCAATCCGACCACAATCTTATATTAGTTTATTTAGTTTAATTATTTGTCTCAAAACATCTTTTTCTATTTTGTAAAACTTTTAAAACTTTATAAATTCTAGTAAGTGAATTTTTCACTGACTTTTCTCTAAAAGTATCTTTTACATGTACAATAAAGTGTACAATTTTTTATATATAATTTGATGTGATAAAATTTGGTTGGATGATTTTGAAGAAAGACACTTTATGTTATTGTGCCATTTATCTGTACTGCATAGTTTTATTTTATTTTTTTAAAAAATACAGCTACTAACCTTTTCGTCAGTCTCTTCATCATCATCTTCAAACGATCTCCGGTCAGGCAGGTCCACGCTGCAATCAATATCTTCAATAACAAGAATGGATTTATTCCCGGTAGCCAGTAGCAACTGTCTGAGATCTTTGTCATTTCTTACATTCGCTAGCTGCAGATCATACACATCGAACTTGAGATAGTTCGCCATTGCTGCAACCAAGCTTGATTTTCCGGTCCCTGGAGGACCATATAACAAATAACCACGTTTCCAGGCCCTTCCTACTCTCCTGTAGAGCTCCTTCCTCCTGATAAACCTGTCTAGATCCTCCATAATTTCGTTTTTCATCTTTGGCGCCATGGCCAAAGTCTCGAAAGTAGAGGGATGCTCAAGGTCAATGGACTCCCAACTGAGACAGTGATTTGGCTGCGAGTTGCCGAGAGTGGACATTTTTAAAACTCTTTGATCATCAGCTAAGTCCTCTGCTTTCTTCAGAATATACGGCAAGTAAGAACCCATCACCAGGTCCTTGTGTTTCTTGTGGAAAGTGAGCTCAAATGATCGACAGTCATATCTAGGAGGACGGCCCATTGGGAGATTCACCTTGTCTGGATTTACAACAACATATTTCCATCTCAGCTCAGCGCCTTCATAATGATCGATGATCATTTCGTCCTTCTCCAGGTGAAGAGATAAGCGCTTCTCGTTTACAGCTTTCATTACTTTGATTCTTTGGGTGTTGGAGCTGAGCTTCGTGGCCAAGTAAACCTCAGAGGCTTCGAAAATTTCGTTCCACTTGATACCATCCATTTCGTCGATAACTACAGTGACTTCTTTTGAGCGAAATTTGAAGATATGGCGGAGTTTAGAAATGGCGAATTCTCGAACTTCACCTGGAAGAAGATCTTTCGCTATCGTTCGAAACAGTAGAGCCGAGGCTGCAACAGAAGCATAGGTTGATACCAGAGAGGAAAGCGAAGGAATTTTTTCTAGTGAAAACATGTAATCAATTATTTCAGAGTTGGCTGTGGAGACTGATAGGAAGTATGAATTGATAATTTTTATAAGCGAACTTTGAAATATTAGAAAGGCCAAAGTACTATTTCGCACCCAAAGTATCCCCTATTCTTGTCTCCATAACTTTGAAAATCCTATTTATCCATTCATAAGTGATTAAAATCAACAGAATCCTAATCCTTTAAAATTTTATTTCTTTCCCCCCAAACCTTAAAAAATAATAATTTTCCCCATATGCTAAATTTTAAAAAATAATATTTCTCCCCCTAAGGTTGGTTTTCAAAATCCGACATCAGCTTCAGTGACATGTCCTTTCTCTTCCTCCGACAGTAGCTCTTTCATAATCTTTTCCTCCGACCGATGGTCCTAAATCTAACAGAAGACAATGTTTCATCGAGAAAGACGAAACATCGTCTCCCCGACTAAAATGAGATCTCTTATCTTCGTTTTTCCAACAAAACTGAGTTATTTTAGATGTTAATTGACGTCATTCAAGCTTTCAAATAAGAGAAGTTTGGTTGTCAAAGGGAGAAGAGGCATTGAGAGATATTCCTTGCTAATGGCGGCATCAGATTTGACGTTAAAGATCTGAAAATTAAATTCTAAGGGAAAATTATCATTTTTTAAAACTTAAGTTAGGGAAAAACTTTCAGTTTTTAAAATTTAGGGGAGAAAAAATAGATTAAATCTTAATTCATTTTTAAAATTATAGTTAAAATGATGATTTTATCCGTAAAATCGTTAATTTTAATTATTCATATATAGATATTTAGAATTTTTAAAATTAAAAAAGTGAAAAGTTGAAATAAGAAAATACTTTGGGTGGACATAAGTGATTTGGCCTATTAAAAACCTTGTGCTATGTTAGGTAAGTAGTTTTATAGTCTTTAAACTCACTAATGCATCGAATAATTTATGATGTAACATTTTATTATTCGATTCGAAGTTAGTCTAAATTTTTTATATAAAAAATAATTATACTAATTAAAATCTAACCTTTTAAAAGGTTCTTTCGTTTAACCACTTCGGCTAACCTTATATTAAATTAATGCAATGATAATTTAAAGCAGAAGCTGACAAGACAAACACCAATAATGCACTTTTTTCTTATTTAGGAAACTGTTGATGGCTCATGCCATTTATTCTTCTAGCTTGAGAGTGATTCTTTAATCCAATACGTATGACAGGTGTTCAAATTTTATTTGAAAATAATTTAATTTTAAATTTATTTGAATTAGTTTGATCTTAATTTATTTATAAAAATAAATTTAATTTTTAACTTAAATTTAATTTATTATATTTATTTAAAGGATAATTTAGTAAAGGAAAGTTGATAGGTGTAGATGGTTAACACCACTCACTCCTACTTGCCAAAAAAATGAAAACACCATTCAGTCAGTCAGTCCTTGTCATTTCATGTACAATAATGCCTCATGTGCCTTCCCAAAAAAAATAGAACACCATTCAGTCCTTGTCATTTCATGTACAGTAATTCTTCACGTGTGTTCCTTTCACTGTCCCCACCACTCAAGCTTCGAACTTTTCACCCATTTTTAGTAGCCAGTCTCTGTCCATCTTCATGACAACATCACAACCCACGCGCACTCAAACCCCCCAATAAACTAAAAACCCACACTCACAACACAACCTTGCACAGATGGACGAACCAAGCAAGATCCCGGCTTGAGACGCCATTTTTGCTTATCAATCTCCATTGAAGGAGTAAAAGTTCAAAATCGGTGAATAGAATCAGTTTAATAATTTTTTTAAATTAAATTAATTATTTTGTTTAAAAAAATACATTTTTGTTTACTAAATTAATTTCCTGACTTTCCTATTGTCAATGGCCATTGCTCGGAACCTGAAACACTTTTGCGTATCCCATTCGATTGTTCAAGTTTCCCCTAAACATTTAAACTGAAATTCCTTCAGCTCCTAGTTTCGAAAATCTCTTTAAGCATTTGTCACAAATACCTGTCTCACAGTATGAACAAATAAGCAACCTTGCAAGGTAAATCACACAAAAAAGAGAACCAAGATAAAGTAATAAAAATTAGTGCCCAAAAATCAATATTTTTAAAATCAGATCAGTGGTCGATTGAATTATCTCATTGATTTACAATTTAATCAGCTTAATCGAATAATTTATCATAAAATTATTATATATTTCTTCAATAGTATCAAATATTTACTACATTTTGAAAACATAAAACATATGAAATATATAAACATAATTTTAAATATGATAATTAAATAATTAACACTTTATTATTATATAGATAAAGAAAAAATTAATTATAAATTTTATTATTAATTTAATTAAAATTTTATAATTTTAATTATTTTAAATTTTAATAAAATAAAAATTATGTAATAATATGTATTTCGATTATGTTAATTTTAAATAATTTTTTTTATTTTAATGGGTTTATTAAATTTAACCTGGTTTTAAATAAATTAATATTTATATATAAATTAAACAAAATTATAACTAGTAGTGAATTATGGGCAAATTTATGGATTAATCAATCAAACCGATGGGGCCTATTTGACTTTAAAAGCACTGCCAAAAACAGAAGAATTAATATTAGTGAATCTCTTAGAAGATGCCAGATTCGATATCTAGTAAGGGCGAATCAAAGAGTGACATCTGTACAGAATTGTGATGAGTACACTTTAAAAAAGAGAGAATCCAGACAATAGAAGATGCCTGCTCTATTTAAATGAACAATCATGTTCACACCGTGACCCAAATATGAACACACATGTTCATAGTTTGACAAACAATTACGGCTTAATTGGGTTGTCAAATATTAGGATTGTTTTGAATATTGTTATCCAAAGCCATAAATCATAATCAACCATCTCTTAATCAAACACTAGGCAGAAGTAGTCCGATAAAAGCATTAGAAGGCAAATATGTGTGCCACTTTCTTGGCCCAAGACGAGACTGGATCCACACCTCTTTATGGGCAACCCATCAAGCCTGCAAAACACCTACCTCTGTCCTCAATCAAAAACTTGTAACTTCATAGGCCCTTAAAGGGAAACTGTTGTAATCTCAGACACCCTTTTGCATTTTCTTGCTCCATAGGCAATGCAATGTTATGTAAATGCCGGGTACATTTAGATTCGTTCGAACTTTTCTACCCACTGCGGCCAAACGGCTGGGCTACTGCCTAAGACATTGGGACTATTAGTTAGACAAGTCGACCAGTGATCTTAATGGTGTCCTTGGACAGTGTCAGTGATGGCAACCGATCACTATTGGTAGTTGCGGCCGATGACTCTACTAAAGCTTCTGAAATAACGAAGTGTAGCTTTTGAAATGATCACTAGTGAAAACAGCCGTCAAACACTTTTTAGTTAAGAAGAAAATAATCATTCAGTAAGTCTCAACAACCCAAAACTTATTTAAAGTCTAAGTAAGACGAATCTGGATTGACAGATCATAAGTCTTGTACTATTCATAATTAAGTGAATGTGTTAAGTAGAAAAATGTTTTGAGTTAGAAAAAAGTTTTTGTGAATTTCAAAAACTGTTTACCACTGGATTTATGACTTAGAAACTTGATGAAGGGGAATGTAAATGCATACTCAAACCTAAGATTTCATTGAGTTCATCTTATAGAAAGCCCTCAATTTGTGTTGTATCCCATTATTTGTAACAAGTCTCACAAACATAAAGAATCATACGGTTTTAGCGCATGAACGGTAGCAATTGGCTCTAAGTAGGCTTAAAAACGAACAAAAAACTTAAAGAATAGAACTTATAAAGAAAGGGTTGAAGAGGAAACTTTCTCATATAATTAGAGCTTTTGAAATAATACAACGTCTGAATATAACTCAAACATTAACTAATTTTATATTTGAGTTTACAAATAGATCCGACAGTCTAAATCTATATACATTTGTTTAGATAGAAGTTTCTAGTACACTTTTATTTTACTTTTTTGAATTTATCTATTAATGTTTTGAAAGCTCACGGAAAAATTCTCATCACATATTTTTTTATCTTTTTGGGTCAAGTTTGAGTCAAGTTTTTGTACATTATTCTCATACACCTTGGATCAACAAATTAGTCCCGTACGATCTTGGACTTGATTTGGAGGTGACACTAGGCATGTGAAAATATCACACATTGGCCTCAACCGAATGACCCAAACATGAAGCATCATGAGGCATAACTATTTGACCTAAATACGAATCACCGGAATATCTCAGTCTGCAACAAAACACATGCATTGCATAAGAATGGGCCTCCTATTCCAGCTATATTGCACAGTTTTAGCAGCATGCTTTTGTAATAATCATGACTGGCCATACCACCCCAACATATATGACTTTACAGCCTTCATTCTGAGCAGTTATTATCTTGAGTGAGCTCCCCTGTAACATAAATACTATTTCAACAGTTAGTATATGTGTATATATCTTCATTGATCCCTTATTCTTTTTCAATAAAGGAAGTACAACATAGACCACTTACCTCATATTTCTTAAACTTTTAAAGTGGGTCCTTTCACATGCTTGCGATTTAGAAACTAAATATGAAGGCAGAAGCATTAGCTACCATCCTATACTACCAATGTGACACCTTAGACATATTTTACTTCAACAAAGCATGAAAGATGTTGAGTTTGTATATATATCTCTCATTGTTTGAGAAGTGAAAGATAAGACTGATTAAATAACGTTTTTAAGTTGTCAAAATGTGTTTTGAATTATGAAGTAAAAAAATAAAAGTGTCTAAAATAGACAACATGTGTCCTTTTGAGAATAAGTAAGTATGATATTTTTAGACAAATCTCACATCATTATATGTAATATCTTAAATTTTTAGTACATTTTATGATAATGAAACCTAATCTCTCATTGTTTGAGAAGTGAAAGATAAGACTGATTAAATAACGTTTTTAAGTTGTCAAAATGTGTTTTGGATTATGAAGTGAAAAAATAAAAGTGTCTAAAATAAACAACATGTGTCCTTTTGAGAATAAGTAAGTATGATATTTCTAGACAGATCTCATATCATTATATATAATATCTTAAATTTTCAGCACATTTTATGATAATGAAACCTATTAATCTTTATTTTGATTATCATCTACATTATTGACTAGTTAAATATTGCAGGTAGATAGGCTGTCATTTATTAAAATGGATCTTCTCTAGTTCAAGCCTAAGCATCCGCCAAAAAGATGCTCCTCGTTTAATTATTAACGTTCCATAAGAAGATGCTTGTCTTATTCAAACTCTTCTTCCATCTATGCAAATATATAATATGCACCAACTGAACCATAATCGCAACCTTGAGTTAGCAGATGGTTTGAAGAATCTTAAAGATGGTGAATCTTTCAAAGGAAGAACTTCTCTTCCTCGTACAAAACTATTATGATGTTATCATAGTTGCAGTGTTTTCAATAACTATAACACTTTGTTTGTCGACAGCTTGGAGAAGAGCCACAAGGACTGAGAAAAGCTACATCCCTGGACGCCTGGGTTTCCCTTTTATTGGCGAAACTTTTCCCTTTTTCTCAGCCACTAACAGCACAAAAGGATGCTACGATTTTGTCAGACTTAGACGACTAAGGTTAGTGATTCTCTTCAGTTCTATTTGATTTTCTTCTCATTAGATGAATTTTGATCGAGAACTAGTTATAAACCCCCCTTTAATATAAATTTGGATTGTATTCAACTATTATAAGAAGATTACGAATGGATAATTGTGATGAAATCAGGCATGGAAACTGGTTCAAGACGAGATTGTTGGGCAAGATTCATGTGTTTGTTCCGAGCACAGAAGGGGCAAGAACCATATTTGCAAATGATTTTGTGAACTTCAACAAGGGATACGTGAAATCCATGGCTGATGCTGTGGGAGAGAAGAGCTTGTTATGTGTTCCGCATGAGAGCCACAAGAGGATCAGGCGTCTGCTATCTGATCCTTTCTCCATGAATTCCTTATCAAAATTTGTCAAGACTTTCGACAAAATGCTCTCTGACCGATTGAAGACATTAGGAAAATCCGGTAAAAGCTTTTCGGTACTTAATTTTAGCATGAAGGTAAACACAATTCTGACTTAATTTTTGTTTTGTTTTCGTCAAACTTAATTCTAATTTATCATAAATAGCCAAGCAAATATAATATTGAATTATAGATTTAATATAAACACATAAACTAGAGTTGTAGAAAAATTTGTATGAGTCATATATCTGAATCTAAAAAGCTCTTGAAAATTATCTGAAAATTTTTTTGTATAGAATGACTGTATTTTTACTCTTGAAACCTCCTTGATAACGGTTTTCAATAAAAAAAGTTATAACATTAAAGTTTCAGAAAGAGAATTTAACAATTTTATAAAAGATTACTAAACTCTTCTGAGATCTATTAACTCAAAAGTATACTACACCATTTACCTAAATTATAATATGTGAAGTATATTATATTTATCATAAATGACCACTTTATAAGTTCATTCATAATTTTTTATTGAACTATTTAATTATCCAATTTTATTTAAGATCAGCTCGTGTTGAAAATTTTCTAACCCATGTCATACCATATATCTCTGTGAAAATGTGTTTGCATGCAGTTAACCTTTGATGCAATATGCAACATGTTGATAAGTGTCACAGATGAGACTTTACTTGAACAAATTGAGAAAGATTGCACTGCAGTTTCAGATGCCATGCTATCCTTTCCCGTCATGATTCCAGGCACCAGATACTACAGAGGCCTGAAGGTAATTAAGACTGAATAGTTTTATTTTGCTTTGTTTTTGTGTCTTTTATGTAACTAAAAGTTTTCAAAGTGAAAAATGGTTAAAACAGGCACGAGCGAGGCTCATGAAAACTTTTACAGAGATGATGGACAGAAGACGGAAAGGCTTGGAGTCTTATGAAGATTTTCTGCAGAAAATGTTGGAGAGAGATTCGTATTCATCAGATGAAAAGTTGAGTGACCAAGAAATCCTAGATAACTTCTTGACTTTGATAATTGCTGGGCAGACTACCACTGCAGCTGCTATGATGTGGAGTGTCAAGTTTCTGGACGATAACAGACAAATCCAGCACAGGCTAAGGGTGAGATTTCTTTCACCATTCTTATCTTAACAGCATTTTTGCAATATTTTGTAACATAGTAAAATCTCACATCCTCAAAACAGGGTGGTAAATAGGTATGTGCATGAGTGGTTAAATAGCATATTAACTTATCAATAAAATTATGTATACCCATTTTTGGTACATAATTTATGTACACAGATGAGATATCATTATGTGATTGAATATTTTTTTATCATATGATGATACATGTTTTAAAATCACCTAATTGCATAATGACACATCATTGTGTACATGAATTGTGTACCAAAAATGGATACATATAGCATTGCTCTTAACTTATAATCTGTCAAGGATTATTGGCTTGTAAAGCCTAAAAGCAATTATGACAGATTTCATATCTAAAATTAAAAATAAATTAATCATATACTTATATTTATCGTTAATACACATAATAATATTTGTTGTTAGTATAACTACTGTTGTATCATCGTATGATTAGAAGATATTTAAATTAGAGATAAAATAAGATCCAATCATATAATTATATATCAATATTTGTATTTGTATTTGTATTTGTATTTGTACCTATTATGAGTGTATGTAATATTACTAGAAGTGTTCAAAAGTGGTTTAGTATTATTTTGAAATGAATAAGATTTTCGGTTCAGAGAAAACAATAAACTAAAACTAAATTGATTGATAAATTAAATGATTTTGAAGTAAATTAAAAATACCAATTAACTGAATTTGTTTTCAAGATACCCTATTTTTAATCTATTTTTCAATTTATATATTCTTTCAATTCGATTATCGAATAATTATAAACGCCCATACGTGTTACTCTAAAACCAAATTAATTGCAACATCAGTAGATTGCAAATTTGGTTAAGTATCTTGGTAGAGAACAGTACTACTTAATCATTATTTACCTTGAATAAAATGAACTTACAGGAAGAGCAACTGTTAATAACCAAGAGCAAGGAAGATGGGGCCTCCCTCACCATTGAAGATGTCAATAGCAGCATGCCATATGGCTTGAAGGTAAATCTAAGACTCTAAACTGACAAGTTTTATGCAAGGGGAATAATCTTGCATTTTTATATATGGTTAATAGATAAATTAATGCTTATTCTGAATGAGATAATGATGTATCTCACCTCCTGCATTGTTCAGGTTGTCAAAGAAACTCTAAGAATGTCAAATGTCTTGCTGTGGTTCCCTCGTGTTGCACTCAATGACTGCACCATTGAAGGCCAGTAAAAAACTAGGTTTACGTAGTTTTTAGTATCTAATTAGATATCAAGATGATTCATCAAATAATTAGATGATTCTAAATTAAAGATAAAATAACACTCAACTATATAATGATACATAATTCAAATATTTAATTAAATACTTAAAATTAGATACACGAAACATTGCTCATCTTATGAAGCACTGTGTAATTTTCTTCTTAACTCAAAAGGCTTCCTGTTTGTTCTACCTATGAGGTCATTGCAGGTTTCAATATAAAGAAGGGATGGCATGTAAACATCGATGCAACTTTTATACACTATGACCCAACTCTGTACAAGAACCCTGAGCAATTCAACCCCTCAAGATTTGAAGTAACAAGCTTGCTTAATTACTACCTCTGTTTCATTCCTTGTATGTTTCTCTGGAATTCATATTATCTGTTGTTTCCAGGAAACTCAGAAACCCTACAGCTTTATACCATTTGGGTCAGGACCTAGGACATGCTTGGGAATGAACATGGCCAAAGTAACAATGCTGGTGTTTTTACATCGGCTGACTAGCAGCTATACGTGAGTAAATTTCCCCCTAAACCAAACTTCGTCTCTTAAATCTAAGATGGTTTCTCACTTATTTCAATCCCCTGTACTTGTAGGTGGAGCGTCGATGATCCAAATCTTTGTCTAGAGAAAAAGGCACATATCCCACGACTCAGGAGCGGCTGTCCCATTACCTTAAATCCCTTGAACAGTTGAACAATACAGAATAAGCATTGCTGAATTAAGGAAATGAATATCAACATGAAAAATTCAATAAGGTCCCCTATCGTAGTGATTCTATTTTGGGTTCAGATGTATCCTTGAGTCTACTCTTATGAGGAGCAATGTTTGCTGTATAATATAACTACAATTTCAAGACAACAATGAATTGATTACAAAGAGTTGTAGCCATCCACACAAATGTGCAAAATGGACCAATGGTATCCACAAATATCAAATCCAGAAAATTTATTAGTTTCTTCGATTTAAAGGTTCTAAGGATAAAGCAATGAAAATAGAAATGATGACACACATACATAAATCGACTTGCTTATGAACTGATGCGAAAATTTACTTGATAGAAATTGATTTGTACTGCCGCATTGTGTTTGTTATAGCCAGCTCAACTGGTAGCCTCTCCATACTTGATGCACCATAAAAACCATGAACTCCCAGGGTTCTCTTCAATACATATTCTGCTTCCCCATGACCTGATATAGGACCTGCAGTTTGCCCCAGAAAATCTTGTGTTAACAATACTCTTCGATCTCAAAAATTAGTTAATATTAATGTTGATGGTAATCAGAGTACCAAAAAGGAAAAGAAAATGTAAAAAAGATAAATAGATTACATGAAACTACAACTGAAACTGCCCACAAGATTATCAGAGGAACTGAAAGGCAGGTCACCTAGAAGAGAATTTCTAAGTGAAAAAACCTACAATTTACATCTGTAATCTGAACTGATGTACCAGCCAACTATAGCTTGGTGCGCTCAATGACAAAATATTGGGATTTAGGACATTTAAGTGTAGATTGTATCCATGACATCACAAACTGGCATTCAACAGATTGCATTTCTAAATTCAGTAATTTGGAGATACGGACAATCACAGAACCTAATTACAACAAACAGAAAATTTAAAAACGTACCTCCATGGCAGAGAACAATGACATCAGGATTGATCTTGTGTGCAGCATCAGCGATAGCTTGAACAAGGCTTACACTTTCCTCCAATGAAACAGCTGTTTTTGCACCAATAGACCCAGATGTGGTGAGCCCCATATGGGCCACTATAATATCAGCACCTGCTTTCACCATCTTCACAGCTTCTTCTTGATTAAAAGCATATGGGGTAGTCAAGAGACCCATTTTATGTGCTTTTGCAATCATCTCAACCTCTAAGCTGACCATCCAGGGAGGTAAAATAATATAAATATATATATATATATATAAGAGGCATGACTAACAAAATTATTACAACAGGAAATTTATATATATATATATATATATATATATATATTATACAACATACTCATATCCCATTCCTGTCTCTTCCAGATTTTGTCTAAAATTGCCATCAAATAGCCCAACAGTTGGAAAATTTTGCACTCCAAAGAACCCAATTGACTCCAACTGCTTTAAAAAGTAATCCATTAGGCGAAAAGGATCAGTTCCACATACTCCAGCAAGCACTGGTGCCTCCTTTACCACCTAAAGATTTTTGTAACTTTTAAATTAAATAGAAATATTTGACAAGGAAATATAAATTGAACCTGAACTTGAATCTCTTGCATTAAAAATTACTAAAAGGAAAAAATGCCAAGTCGAAGAAAGAATGAAATAGAGGGGAAGAAGAGCTTAAAAGATAAACCACAGTTATGAAGTCACTTCATTTTTACTGCTGGAGGCCAATCATTCAGTATATATCTTCATCATCAAACAGTACTATAGCAATTTGACAAAGTTTTCAAATCTAAAAAGAGCACATCAACACCTCATACAATCAAAAAGAGGAAAAATGGAAAACTGTAGAAGCATAAACACTATAAGTCTTCAAAGTATTCAATATTCAAATCTGTATGTGCATGTCAACAGAAGCTTCTCAGAGCACAGGAAACTTACAGGCAAAACTTCATTGGCCATTTCCAGTACCACTGCATTTGCATCAGCAAAAGGCAATAAGCCAGCTAAGGAACCCCTTCCTGCCATTCGAAAGCGCCCCGAGTTATACAATACTATTAGATCAACACCACCAGCTTCCTCAAACTTTGCTGAAATTCCAGTCCCAGCACCAGCCCCGATAATGGGAAATCCTTTCTCTATTTGGTCTTTCAGTTTTAGCAATATTGTCTGAGTTTTCTGTAAAGTTTCTGTTACATAGACAGTTCATTATTGGTAAGGATCCATCAGATGACTTCATAACCAAAAAAGAACTTACGTTGTTTCTTGTCTTTTTCTTCAACTCTAGACTAACATATAATTGAATCATATTAAACTATAATGATCTGAAAAAACAAATCTTTAGCATTAAGCAATTATAGAAGCATCTCTCAAATGTCCTAAATATGTTTCTAAAACTTTCAAGAGCTACTAATGAACAAATGTATATTTTGAGAAGAAACATAGCCGTTTCATACTAAGTTTAAGATTGTAAACTTTCTCTATATAACAATAAATTCTATAAGGTAAGCAAAATTACTATGGAAAGTGCACAAACAACAACCTGGCTTTGCATCAGGGAAGTTGCATGGGCTGTAGCGTATCATCCCATGGCTTGATTCATTTATTTTAGAAACAGAATTCTCAAGAAGACCACCTTGACTTGGTTCACATAAACTGGAATCCATGGGATTCTGCCCACTAATCTCTAAAAATGCATCAACCAAAGCTTCCGCAAACTCAGGGTCATTGATATGATAAGGATAGACCTTAACCTGTTAACACACACTTTCAATTTGCAAAAGGACATGGAAATGGGAAAGAAAAATAAAATGCCTAAAATTTGCTAAACAAAGAAGGTTGGAATTACACCACAACATTATTTAAGCACTGGGTACCTGGCGATTTTCATTTGCCTGGATAAGCTTCTGCAGCTCACTTATAAGTGCACCAGTTGCCTCTGCATCATAAAAGGGCTTCCCTGTTGCATCCAAAGCTGAGATACCATTTTGCGGCAAGCAAAGATGGATCTTTGAAGATGATTTGTTCAGTTTATTTGCAATAAAGGCAGCAAATTTTTTGTTCTCATCCACCATTGTCCGCATGAGTGAAACCTGAAAATGACAAGCATTATGTCAACAATACATTTGCCAGATGTTAAGATTGTCCTCCAACAAAAAAGCAAAGATAGGAAATTAATCCAGCTGACTATAACAATCTAAGAAAACTGAATACATATACAACAAATATCATACCAATGATAATAATAGATACAGCAAGATTAAGGACTTATTACCTGTTCATTGTGTATATGAATCTTCCTTTCTTGAAAGTGTGAAGGTATGGTATCTTTAGCTCCAAAGTTCACCATATCCAAGGCACCCACACTAAGAACCAAAGGAATCTTCTTCTCTAAGATGGCATCAAAGCGGGAACTGTCACAAGCCATGACACCTCCAACTATGTAATCTGCAACTTCTGTTGTTGTAATGTCCAGTACACCCTTCATGAATCAAATTTAGATTATTTGGATACGGTGAAATCAAATTAACTGCACACCACCTTGACTCACACCAAATCTCAAGAAAATTTTTAGGCCAGAGATCTCAATTTCTAAATTGTGAGCAAATGAAAGGCCTTTCTAAGTTTTTGGGGAATATAATAAGGCCAGGAATTAAAGGTGCACGTACAAATTAAACATGATCTCTTTTAACTCGAAAGGTTGTTACCAGTCAGAGGTCTCCAGTGTCCAGAATCCTTGTACTTCTCACAATATTTTAAATTCATTCTATCTCTGCCATTGATGTATAATTTTCTTTATAAGCTTTTTGTGTTTGGCATGGATATCCTTCTAGATATTTATCACTGCACTTTTTACACATCCAAAAGTAAATACCAGACAGCCAAATTTTTTCATGGTAGTAATAAATACTATACACTTACCTACGTATCAAGGTTCCTAAAATATAAGATCAGTCAGGAAATTCAAACATAAGTTTTCTAAGATTTAATTAGCTTTGAAGGTGCCATATCTGGAAATATTATAAGGAAAACTGTACCTGAAATTATCAGATTTTCTCTAGCCACCTCCTCTAGTAACTATTTGCCAACTTAATGTGTTTCTGAGAAGAGTCAAGAAAAAAACAAAAATTTTCACAACGCAAAAGGATCATTTAAATAATATTTGTTTGATCCAGCTTCTAATTTAAATCTGGTATTGCAGCTTTACACGCAAATTAAAAAAGTGAAAACAACTATAAGAGCTGTTCTTGTGCAAATTAGCTAAAATTAACCAGATCCTAAAATAACAATTCCATCACTTAACACAAAACATGTACTCTGATCAAAATGAAAGGTTTGCAGTGTAAAATACCTGTATGAACCCCTCTTTAACTAGAGACTCCATAGCTCTGCCCCCTACTCCAGTGGCATGGAAAACCAATGTCTCATAACCTTCTTTTTCCAATCTTTCTTTCACAGCATTTACACATGGAGTTGTCACCCCAAACATGGTCATACCAACAGTACATTTTTGCTTACCAGGTTTGAGGTCTATAGACTGCTCTAACCTCCCCAACACCATTCCAGCAAAAGCAGCACCAGCATTTGAAAACACGACCCTACTAACACTATTAAGCCCACAAACATCCACCACGGATGGTATCAATATCAAGTCTGAGGTGCCAATATAAGGTTCAGTTTGACCACTAGAAACAGTAGATACAATGACTTTTGGCATCCCAATCGGAAGAGATCTAAAAGCAGACGACATAAGAGAAGTACCTCCACTGCCTCCAAGGCCAATGACTCCAACAAGAACTTGATCATCCACAGCCGTTTTAAGAAAATGTTGAAGGGATTTACCCATAAAGGCAATAGCTTTGCCTCTATCAATATCAAGTCCAACCGGGATTTTTTCAGTGGAGTCAAAACAGAAAGAAAGAACTTCATTTCTTTTCACAAACTTAAAATCTTGCAAGCTCTCTGTCTCCTTTTGACCAATCGAAACATCAACCACCACAACTTCTACCTGTTTAAGAGCTCTGAATTGTCAAAATGCAAATATCATGTCATAATCCTCAAGTAAACAAGAAAATATACCTGGGAAGAGTTGTTATTAGAGAAGGAGGTTAGATTGAGGCGAACGGATTCAGACAGAAACTGTAGCTCCTCCAACTTAGTATCCGCCGTTCCAACGCAAAAAACTCTGGGGATTTTAGCATCATCATTAGCCATTACGTTTCCTTATTGAGTTTAGTCCAAGTCTATTTTGCTGGAGAGATGAAAGATGGGCAAGCCGCAGTCACCCAGAGGATTATTTTGTTAGATTTTAGTAATTTACTACGGATGGATGACGACAGATAGGAAATACGCGGAATAATTTTATTTAAAATTAATATATGAAACAACATTAAAAAATACTTTTAAAAAATTATATATAAAAATATTTTAATATTGTTTATATATTTTAATATATATATATATATATATATATATTATATCAAATATCTTTATATATTTTAATATAAAGACAAAAATTTGGGGCTTGATTAAACCGTGGGTGGGAATCAGTCTTTTGACTTTAATTTATTTTTACTGATTTTTTATCTATATCTTTTTTTACCATTTTTTTTTTTAATTTTATCTAATATATGATTCTCATATATCATATTTTAGAATAATAATATCTGTTCTAATTTTTTATAATTAAGGGCCTGCCTGTGTATTGTGGTGTGGGCGCTGGCCCGTAAGTTGACTTACTAAAACTTTTCCATTTTTTTAATGTACAAGATTTTGTAACATGGACAGCCAAAACTTACTTTTTTTTATAACAAAAATACCATATTTAAGTTAGACTAATTTTTCGAAATTGAATTGAATATATCAAATAAGTGAAATTTTAGATTTAATGATCGATCTCATAAAAATTATTATATTAAATAAATCCAAAGTTTTATTTTAAATCAAATAACCGTGGTAAGTGTCTATTTTCCAAGAACCTAATTTCATGACCATTGACCTAACCTGCACCAAACATCACCTAAATTTTTTATCTTATTTCCCAAATCCCACCTCAAACATTACTAGCAATGGCATTGTCTACTCAATATATTCCAAGTTTAGATTTGGACTTAATGACAAAGTGGGCTTAATGACTACCTACACAACTCAACAACCTTTAATTTACATCAAAATATTCGAAGATTAGTTTAATACTTATCAACAACTCGGTTTACCTAACTATGTTATGTGTGCGGTTTCAAGAATTAGAGTATTAACGCCCGATTGATGGAAGATAACTCGATAACATCCTCTCACAAGTTAAAGTTAGATTTTCATGTTCACTCTTAAAACTTTTGGGGGCTGTTCGGTTCCAATTTTTGAAATTATCTTGGTAATCTATCTTTTATTCCTTTGTTTAGTTTGTCAGTAATAAAATATTACAGTAATTTTCTATTACCAATGCTGATGTGACAGGTATTATAGGTGATAATCCAATTATCACTTTCACCTTAAATATTTAAATATTACCAAAGTAATCTTGATTTTATTATAATTATATTATTATTTATTAATTTTTTGAGACAAAAATAAATTTATTTTTAATTAATATGATAAATAATATACAAATATTTAAAAATAATTATATTCAATGCATTTAAGTAATATAATTTACTAGTAATCTTTTATTACCTTTAATCAAACACAATAATTATTTATACCTACCAAATTTTATCAAACATAGTAATCATTTATACCCAGTAATCTTCTAAGTAATTTATCTTCAAGATAATATTTCTATTTTGATAATAAAACATTACCTAAACTAAATGGCCCCTTGGGGTAGAATTGTTACACCTCCCCCTCGTAGGCTACAAGTTAGACTTTCACGTCAAATGGTCATTCTTAAAATTGGTATTTTTCAACACAATATGTTAACCTAATATAACATAACACCAAACAATCTAGTTAGGGTTAAGTTTTTTTTTTAATATTAAATTTAGTTTAAGTAAACCTGATACAACTCTAAGCTAAATCAAATTGTGTCTAAGTTGACATGAAACCTAGCCACTGATCTAGATGTTTAGAAAAATATTACTATAGTAGAGTTTGTTAGAGACAAATTGAAAAAATGTTATTAAAAAAATCAACAACAATTGAAATAATTACATATCAGATATAATTGTATCTTCATATAGTTGTACATCTCTTATTCTTGATTTTCATTAAAAGAATTTATTTTACTTTTGAGTTGTCAGAATGAAAATCGGCTACTAAAATTATTGGTGCATTTTAAATGTCTAAATATGTAATTTTTGATCTATTTATAAATAAAGTAAAATGTTATGTTGTGTGTTTGGTTAATAATAAATTAAAGTAATTCACAGTTTTAATTTAAATTAAATTAGGGTTTAGGATCTCTAAACCAAAATTCAAATTAATATGAACTATCAAAGCCTAATTGAGTGGCATAGTTACAATTAGTTTTGACACTATAGTTAAGTGTTATTAGGTCTCTCTCCTTTTAAAAGCTAGCTTAGAAAAGAGGGTTTCTCTCATTTGGTGACTCTTTTTTTATTGTTATAGGGTAATTTATTATAAAGTAAGATAAAAATATATTATATAACATATTTAATGGGCCAACATGGTTGTGGCAATATGGGCTGCCTTTAATTTTATTTTAATGCAATAATAGTATATATTCAAATTAAAATCTCACATTTATGTTCCAAGTAATGTGCTTGATGTGATAAAATAGTTCCTTGAGAGAGGAATGATCTGTTTGTGAACTTAGGGCTGGACTCGAACCAAGCTAGCTGGAGCTCAGTTTGAACGAGCTTGAAACAAGTCGGCCCTAGCCGAAGCTCGAGCTATTCGTCATATTTTTCTAATTAAAAATTTTGATATAAAACAACGTCATTTTAACTAATATGTATTAAAACGACGTCGTTTTAATAACGAAAAACGAGTCGAGCCAAGTTTGAGTTTAGCTTTCACGAGTTCGACAAACTCAAACTTGAACTCGAACTCAACTATATATAAACTATATGAATTATATTTGGCGAAGAGATTATTGCCGATTAGAGTTTCAAAAAGTCACATTCACAACCATTATCTATTTTTATTAATAAATTTTAATAAATAAAAGAGTAAAAAAGTTATTACACATAGATTTTTTATATTCCCTTTCCTTTTCAAAATGACATATTTGAAGGGTAAATTGTAATAAATGGTAATTTTTTAAAATATAAAGGGTATTAATGAAAATTTAAGGATTTCTTTAGAATTTAGAAACATGAAAAAGAATATTAAGGTATTTTAAAATTTTAATATATCTTTCAACATTTTCAAAAATGTTATTACATCCCAAAAAACCGAAGAAACATAACATTTTAAGAATATTAGAATTTTTATTTTTTTAAAGGTTTAAATGATAAATTTTAAAATAATAAATATATATTAATAATTTATCATTTATATTAAGTATTAATGATATTTTTGTTTTATCAATAAAATAACAAAATAATCATTTTAAGGGAAATCAAGACTACGAATTTTTACATTAAGACTTTCATTATATAATCATCTTTGAATATCATTTGATTCACTCATTGTAATGAAACAATATTTTACATTTAAGGATCTAACTATGATTAAGCATATTTTTATAATAATTATATTTGTACATCTATATATTATAACAAAAATAACTGGAAACAATTTACAGCCTAACAAAGTGCATTCATAAGATTATAACTCTCAGGTTTTTTAATATTCAATTAAATATTTAGATAATATATTATCATATAATTAATTAATTTTAAATTATAAATAAAATAATATTAACATATTATATAGATATTTAATTAAATATTCAAAGACAAATACACGTAACATTACAGTAACGAAATAACATAGGAGTAGTCATAGAATGGAGCATCCAAAGGTAGGCACCTGATAGTGATCCGCATGAACTACAGCCATTGGCTGACAAGGAGGACAAACGTGATATGGAGGATGGTGAACAACAGGGACCTTTTCTTTAGGCTTCTCTGGTTTCTTCTTCTCCTCAGTTCTTCTGTTCTTGTTTCGGTGGAGCAGGAAGAGGCCTTATGCTGACAACATCTCATATTTTCCTGTTTTTTTTGTTCGGAACAACAGGGACCTTTTCTTCAGGCTTCTTCTCTGGTTTCTTCCTCTCCTCGGGCTTCTTCTCCGGTTTCTTCTCCTCCTCGGGCTTCTTCTCGGGTTTCTTCCCCTCCTCGGGCTTCTTCTTCGGTTTCTCCTCCTCCTTCTCCTCGGGCTTCTTCTCGGGTTTCTTCCTCTCCTCGGGCTTCTTCTCGGGTTTCTTCCTCTCCTCGGGCTTCTTCTCGGGTTTCTTCTCCTCCTCGGGCTTCTTCTCAGGTTTCTTCTCCTCCTCGGACTTCTTCTCCTTCTCGGGCTTCTTCTCGGGTTTCTTCCCCTCCTCGGGCTTCTTCTCGGGTTTCTTCGGTGGAGCAGGAGGAGGCCCTATGCTCACAACATCTACAAATTTTCCTGTTTTTTTGGTTTGAGTTATAATATCATATGGATCTGCACTGCCTGTTACTGTCAACGTCCCCTTAGCTTCATCAACTTCAATTTTATCTAAACCTGCTTATTTTGGTATAAGTTCAAGATAATCAAAACAATTTTTACCTCTCGTTTATCACAACAAATGAAATGATCAACAAAATAGATTAATTTTGAGACAATGAAAAGATAAACAGGATTTACCTTTTGTACAATGAATGTGGATTCAATTATTATATCTCAGGATTTACTTGTCTAAGCTAAAACCAACAGGATTCCGATAAAACAAAAAGAAAAAAAAAAAAACAAGTAGGGTTTACCTTGAAGTGCAGCAACTGCTTTGAGGAGCTCCCTCTTGCATTTTTGACATGAAATAATAACCCTGAGAACCGTCCTTTGCACCATGGAAGAAAGCACTCTCCAGTACTGAAAGTAAGCAGCCAAACGTAAATTAAGTAATTCGTTGAGTGGTGGCTATATTTATAATTTTTGAAAATAAAGGAGAAAATGGCGTAACAGTTGTTCAACCTTATTCTAAGTTGAAAATTCCTACCATTCTGTTGAATCATTGACCAGTTAAGCCGGACCTAGTCTATGCAGCGGCCGACCTGTCCAGTGCCAGCTACAATCTGGGGCCATTAGATTTAACAACTACAAGTCAAAGCAGAGAGACCCATGGTAGCCTTAGTAGCCTACGAACTTTTGCCCACCATTAACCATTCCTCATGTTTTTAACTTTCGGAATTTATGTGCACCGTTTAATTTCTTTTATTTATATCGTAGTTTTGAATCTTAGTACGAAAATATCATATGTATATAATTTTAAAAATTTAATTAAATATTTAGTCAATATATTATTATATAATTAAAAATTAAATTATTTTTAATTTAAAATTATTTAATTATTAATAATAAATTATCTAATATTCATCTGATTGTATTTACTTTACCCTTTATTTGAATAAGATAGAAAAAAAAAAATTATAATTGGTGTAGAGGTTGAATTTGTCAAAATGATGCCATCCAAATCCATCTAGCTGTCATCATGCAAAGAGGTGATAGGTGATTAAGAGTTGTGAATTATCACACATGCTGTGAAATATGGCAAGAAGCAGGCTTCCCTTCACGTTTCATTAGGGTAGTTGTGCATTCCTTTCAATTGAAAGGAGTCAAGGGTGTGCATGATTGAGTTCAATCTTGTTCAAGAAAAGTTTATAATCATATTGAAAAAAGGCAAAGTATGAAACAAAAGTATAAAAAAAGATGAATTAATAAAATTTGTGAAATATTAAAATTTTTAAGAAGAAATCTTAGTTCAAATTTTTATTATATCTGTGAAACTATCTAATTAATTAGTTTGAAATCAAACCAAATCAAACCTTTTTATACTTCAAATTAATCTAACTAAATCGAATTAAAAATTATAATTTGATTCAGTTTAAGTATATAAAAATAAAATACATTATTATCAACAAAAAGTGAGTTACAAATTACATTTTTAATATTTTATTTCTCTCTTAAATATAATAATTATTTTTAGTTATCCCAAACCGAGAATACTAAAAAATTATGAAAATTTAATATTGTTTACATAATAAAATGCAATATTAATTGTGAATAAATAAAGTGAAATGCTTTTTACTGCATGCAATGAAAAATTTTTTAATTTTAATTAGTAACAACATAATTAGAAAATCACGCAAATTTATATTGATACTAAATTTTAGTTTATTATATTATCAATTAATTTTAAATTAATAATATAATAATATCATTATATAAAAACAAATCATTTTTATATATTAGTTTAATTAATTTTATTTATTTATTTATTTATCTGCAGGTGGTTTGGGTTACAGCTGGACCGCTATTTTCATTTCATAGGCTATTAAAACCAGAGCACTGGTGACAATTGACCCGATTGATTATTTCACAGAACCACCCATATTTTATGGGAATTATTTGACACCTTTGAATTTTAAAAACTATATGTTTTGTACCTTTTGTCTGTTCTAAAGGACTAAGACTCAGTTCAGTAGAGAGAAAGGACAAAAGACTTTTTCCCGCGGAAAGTTTACTTCAATAATAAAGCATTATCCATTAATTTTAAAAAACTAAAATTTTTACCTCTCATTCAATATGATTAATATATTTTTGTAAGTTTAATAATAAATTATAATTTATCCTATCTTGTTAAAAAAAAAAAAGGGTCACACGGCTCTGCGACATCGGCCTCTTAACTCTTCAGGTTTTGAATTGCCGCTTTCTTGTACAAGTATTTGATGAGTCAACTGCTTTCAGCTTTTTAACGGCGTTGTTTTGCAGATATACAGTATTTTAGCGGAAGAGACGGAGTGTTTGCTTTGAAGTTCCCAAGACCTTAATATTTTGTCCGACCTTTTGCTTCAGTAATAAAACTGTAAAATCCTTTTTCTTCCTTCTCAATCCTTCACCTTCTCTCTCTCTTTCACTCTCAAATGGGGCCTATGAAGCAAGAAAGTCTGCAAATGGACTGATGGCAGAAGGCATTTGCGTAGAAGTTACTCAAAGGGTCCACTGCAGCAATACGAATTCTTCCATCTTTTTTCGTCGACATCATGGTGGCTGCCTCATCCTTCTTTTGTACGTTGACGACAACATTCTTACCGGGAATGATGCTTCTCTCAAAAATCTTTTGGCCTCTTAGAAGTGGTAGAATTTTATCTTTCATTAATACAGAGATATTTGAAGCGAGATTCTAGGGCTGATATAGCGAAGTATTATTAACGAAAAAAAAAAAAGGAAAAAAAATGGAAAGAGGAGAAGAACGGTTGGACGAGAATAAAAAAATGATTTTTTTCAATTTCAACTTCAAAATTAAAATTAAATTCAGAACATTATATGAATGCCCCTTTACCGTTAAAACTAACACAAAAAATGGGACAATACGAAGGAAAGTGTCAATTTTTAAGCTAACATTATATGAATGCTCATGGCTTACATGCAATTGTTATACATGGATTTCACCTCCATATAGAGGTGTCAATGCCATGTAGGTGCCGATGCGACTCATCGTGTTGGTGGGTTGGCCCGTGCATATGTCCATTATAGTGTGGACTCAACAGACTAGACTGGTTTGCTAGCAAATGAAGACTCATGACACAGTTAGAGTCAATTGGTTCATGCTATGTCAGGTATGAACCCCTCTTTAACTAGAGACTCCGTTGCTCTGCCCCCTACTCCAGTGGCATGGAAAACCAATGTCTCATAACCTTCTTTTTCCAATCTTTCGTTCACAGCATTTACACATGGAGTTGTCACCCCAAACATGGTCATACCAACAGTACATTTTTGCTTACCAGGTTTGAGGTCTATAGACTGCTCTAACCTCCCCAACACCATTCCAGCAAAAGCAGCTCCAGCATTTGAAAACACGACCCTACTAACACTATTAAGCCCACAAACATCCACCACGGATGGTATCAATATCAAGTCTGAGGTGCCAATATAAGGTTCAGTTTGACCACTAGAAACAGCAGATACAATGACTTTTGGCATCCCAATCGGAAGAGATCTAAAAGCAGACGACATAAGAGAAGTACCTCCACTGCCTCCAAGGCCAATGACTCCAACAAGAACTTGATCATCCACAGCTTTTTTAAGAAAATGTTGAAGGGATTTACCCATAAAGGCAATAGCTTTGCCTCTATCAATATCAAGTCCAACCGGGATTTTTTCAGTGGAGTCAGAACAGAAAGAAAGAACTTCATTTCTTTTCACAAACTTAAAATCTTGCAAGCTCTCTGTCTCCTTTTGACCAATCGAAACATCAACCACCACAACTTCTACCTGTTTAAGAGCTCTGAATTGTCAAAATGCAAATATCATGTCATAATCCTCAAGTAAACAAGAAAATATACCTGGGAAGAGTTGTTATTAGAGAAGGAGGTTAGATTGAGGCGAACGGATTCAGACAGAAACTGTAGCTCCTCCAACTTGGTATCCGCCGTTCCAACGCAAAAAACTCTGGGGATTTTAGCATCATCATTAGCCATTACGTTTCCTTATTGAGTTTAGTTCAAGTCTATTTTGCTGGAGAGATGAAAGATGTGCAAGCCGCAGCCACCCAGAGAATTATTTTGTTAGATTTTAGTAATTTACTACGGATGGACGACGACAGATAGGAAATACGCGAAATAATTTTATTTAAAATTAATATATGAAACAACATTAAAAAATAATTTAAAAAATTATATATATAAATATTTTAATATTTTTTATATATTTTATTTAATACATATATATATAAATATTTTAATATTTTAATTATATTTAATTCAACATCATAATTATTTATATTTTATTAAATAACTTATATTTGTGATGATATTCTATTTTTAATAATAAAAGATATTGAAACCAAATGTTAAATTTCTAAAATTACATGGATTTCTGTGCTTATTTGTATGAGAATTATAAAGTGTTTTGGAAATTTACTAATAAAATAAATATATTATATAATATGAGATATATTATTAAAATAAATTAATATATATTTCAAAGGGTGATAATATAATAAAAAGTATATATAAAACATTTTAAAATTTTAATTATGATATTACAATAATTAAAATTTTTTATTATTTTATTGGTAGAATTACAAAGACATATATTATACAATTGAATATATTAAATAATTTTAAATTAAAAATAAAATAAAATAAAATTTAATTATATAATAAATTATTATTTATATATTTAATCAGATATTAAAAAATATATATCTATAATAATATAATTATTTTATTATAAATTTATAAAAATATATATTTTTATAATATTAAATGTGATAAATTATACTAAAAATTTAATTTTGGATATATTAAAAGATATTTAATTCGAATACCCTTCCGAAATGATAAGGACGAATTTAATGTTTTAAAAATAAAGGGATGTGACGTAATGATTGATCTCAAAGAGGGGTAAAAAAGAGACTCCAAATGTCAGAATATGTCAAAATAAAGTCGATGCCAAATTTTCTGCCTGCTGAGGTGCTGCATGCTGCGACAATTTTTTGTTGGACTTTGATTTTAATTTAGGCCAAAGGACAATTTCCCACCCAAACTATGTTGAAGTCTCAAAGTTTTCCCTATTAACTATAGAAATACTGTTTATCCACCTATAGCCGGTTAAATCTAACAGAATCCTAACGCCTGAAAATTTTATCTCTTTTTGCCCCCCTAAACTTTAAAAACTAAAAGTTTCCCCTAGCCTAAGTTTTAAAAAATGATAGTTTCACCCTAGGGTTTCGTTTTGAAATCTCCGACGACATCTCCTGCTCCATTGCCCACTGTCTCTCCCTCCCGAAGCATCTTCTCCTTTCGACGATCTCTTTTCTCCCATTTGGACACTTGATCGACGTCGGAGAAACCTTGGGAGACGAAGAACTTCGTCAGGGAAGACGAAGTTCTTTGTCTTCTCAGAGGTCTTCTTCTGGAAAGATGACCATCTTCCCAGACGAAGACGACAGCTTCATTTTCGTCTTCCCTGACAAAATTATTCGTCTCCCAAGACTTTTCTAACGCCGATCAGGCTTCCAAATAAGAGGAAAGAGATCGTCGGAAGGAGAGGATGCTTCGGGAGGGGGAGGCTGTAGATAAAAGAGTCGGAGATGTCGTCGGAGATTTCAAAATGAAACCCTAGATGAAACTACCATTTTTTAAAACTTAGGCTGAGGGAAAATTTTAGTTTTTAAAGTTTAGGGGAACAAAAATAGATTATATTTTAGTTTAAAAAGTTGGGTTTTTTTCTCATTCATTGACTCTTTTATTAATCACTACAGGATAATTTGTTATAAAGTAAGATGAAAATATATTATATAACATATTTAATGGGCAATATGGGCTGCCTTTATTTTTATTTTAATGCAATAATGGTATATATTCAAATTAAAATCTCACATTTATGTTCCAAGTAACGTGCTTGATGTGATAAAATAGTTCCTTGAGAGAGGAATAATCTGTTTGTGAACTACATGAATAATATTTGGTGAAGAGATTATTGCTAGCCAATTAGAGTTTCAAAAAGTTAGATTCACACTCATTATCTATTTTTATTAATAAATTCTGTTAGGTAAAAGAGAAAAAAAGTTATTATACATAGATTTTTTATTTTCTCTTTCCTTTTCAAAATGAGATGTTTGAAGGGTAAATTGTAATAAATGGTAATTTTTTAAAATATAAAGTGTGTTAATGAAAATTTAAGGAATTCTTTAGAATTTAAAAACATGAAAAAAGTTTAAGGGTATTTTAAAATTTTAATATACCTCTCAACGTTTTAAAAAATGCTATTACACCCCAAAGAACCAAACAAAGCATAGCATTTTAAGGATAGTAAAAATTTTGATATTTTTAAGGGTTTAAGTTATAAATTTTAAAATAGTAAGTATATATTAATAATTTGACATTTATATTAAGTATTAATGACATTTTCGTATTTTCTATCAAATGAAAAAGTTATTATTTTAAGAAAAATCAAATAGAATTTACTAATGAAATTAGATAATAGATACGAATTTAACTTTTTAAAACTTAAATGTTAAGAATTTGTCATTTTATCAAACATTGGGTGGGAAATAGTCATTTGGCCATAATATTTTTAATTTATTTGTCGTACATATAGTACGCCCTTGAAAATTCTTTAATCAAACTTTCATTATATAATCACGTTTGAATATCATTTGGTTTACTGATTGTAATTAAATGATATTTTACATTTAAGGATCTAACTGTGATTAAGCATGCTTTTATAATAATTATATCAGTACATCTATGTATTATAACCCAAATAACTGGAAACAATTTGCAGGCTAACAAAATGCATCCGACAAGACTATGAGTCTCTTATTTTTTAGTACTAGATTGATATTCAAATAATATATTATCATATGATTAAGACAAGATATATATAATATTCTAGTAACGTAATAATATAGAAGTAGTCACAGAATGGAGCATCCAAAGGCAGGCTCCGGATAGGGATCCACATGAACAACGGGCATTCCCTCACAAAGAGGATAGAAGTAATATGGAGGGTAGTGAACAACAGGGACCTTGTCTTCAGCCTTCTCTGGGTTCTTCTTCTCCTCAGGCTTCTTCTTCTCCTCAGGCTTCTTCTCTGGTTGTTTCGGTGGAGCAGGAGGAGGCCCTATGCTCTCAACCTTTACAAATTTTCCTGTTTTTTTGGTTCGAGTTATAATATCATATGGATCTGCACTGCCTGTTACTGTCAACGTCCCCTTAGCTTCATCAACTTCAATTTTATCTAAACCTGCTTATTTTGGTATAAGTTCAAGATAATCAAAACAATTTTTACCTCTCGTTTATCACAACAAATGAAATGATCAACAAAATAGATTGATTTTGAGACAATGAAAAGATGAACAGGATTTACCTTTTGTACAATGGTCGTGGATTCAATTATTATATCTCAGGATTTACTTGTCTAGCTAAAACCGGCAGGATTCCAATAAGACAAAAAGAAAAAAAAAAACAACAACTAGGGTTTACCTGGAAGTGCAGCAACTGCTTTGAGGAGCTCCCTCTTGCATTTTTGACATGAAATAATAACCTTGAGAACCGTCCTTTGCACCATGGAGGAAACCACTCTCCAGTACTGAAACTAAGCAACCAAACGTAAATTAAGTAATTCGTTGAGTGGTGGCTATATTTATAATTTATTCAAATAAAGGAGAAAATGGCGTAACAGTTGTTCAACCTTATTCTAAGTTGAAAATTTCTATCATTCTGTTGAATCATTGGTCAGTTAAGCAAGAATTCGTCTATGCAGCGGCCGCCCTCCCCACTGACAGCTAATATCTGGTGCTATTGGATTTGACAATTACCTTTCAGCCACTCCATACGTTTTTACCTTTCGGAATTTATGTGCACCATTTAATTTCTTTTATTTATTTCATAGTTTTGTACACAAGGAGAGCATGTGAAATGTATTTAGTTTTAAAAAGTTAATTAAATAATTATTTAATATATTATTATGTGATTAAAAATTAAATTATTTTTAATTTAAAATTATTTAATAACGATGATATAATATTCACCCGGTTGTATTTATTTTACTTTATACTTTGAAAAGATGGAAAAAAAATTAAAAATTATGATTGGTGTAGAGGTCGAATTTGTCAAAATGATGCCATCCAAGTCCATCTAGCTAGATCATGCAGAGAGGTGATGGGTGATTAAGAGTTGTCAATTATCACACAGCAGTCAAATATGGCAAGCAGGCTTCATTTCATATTGAAAGGACTTTAACGGTACGTACGATCGGGTTTAATCTTGTTTAAGAAGGGATTCTATTTAAGTTGAAAAAAAGAGTTTGGCAAAGTTTGAAACGAAAGTATAAAAAGAACCATTAATAAAATTAATAAAATATTAAAATTATTAAAGAAAAATTTTAGTTGGAGTTTCTATCACTTTCATAAAACCTTCTAATTAATTAGTCTAAAACAAAATCAAATTAGTGACTACATAATGAGGAAATCAAGCAAACTTAACAATTTTTTTATCAATAAAATTATATATATTAACACTAATTTATAATATACTATATTATCGACTAATTTTAAATAATAATATAATAATATTTAATTATTATATATTAATTTAACTAATTTTATACTTTATTTATATATATATATATATATATTTTTTTAGGAAGTTTGGGTTACGGTACGGCTTTGATTCCCCGGGCTATTATTGAACTGATTGATTTTTCGGCAGAACCAAACGTCCCACCCATATTTTAGTGTGATTTCTTTTGCACCCCTGAATTTTAAGAACGATATGTTTTGTACCTTTTGTCGAGTTCTAAATGATAAAGACAAAGTTCTTCAGTAGTTTACTTAAATCGCGAAGTGTTATCCATTAATTTTTGAAAATTAAAATATTGACCCATCATACAATTTGATTAATATTTTTTTGTTAATTTAATAATAAATTACTAATTTATCCTATCTTGTTAAAAAAAAAAAAGTCTCATGGCTCTGCGACATCGGCTTCTAACTCGTCAGGTTTTGAATTGCCGCTTTCTTGTACGAGTATTTGATGAGTCGACTGCTTTCAGCTTTTCAATGGCGTTGTTTTGCAGGTATACAGGTATTTTAGCGGAAGAGACAGATTGTTTGCTTTGAAGTTCCCAAATCCTTAACAATTTGTCCGACCTTTTGCCTCAGTAATAAAACTGTAAAATCCTTTTTTTTACTTCTCAATCCATCACCTTCTCCCTCTCTTTCACTCTCAAATGGGGCCTATCGAGCAAGAAAGTCTGCAAATGGACTGATCGCAGAAGGCATTTTCGTAGCAGTTACTCAAAGGGTCCACTGCAGCAGTACGAATTCTTCCATCTTTGTTCGTCGACGTCATGTTGGTTGCCTCATCCTTCTTTTATACGTTGACGACAACATTTTCACACTGAATGATCCTTCTCTCAAAAACTTTCGGCCCCTCAAAAATGACACAATTTTATCTTTCATTAACATAGGGAGATTTGCAGCGAGATAAGGGGTTGGGGTAGATGTCAACCGAATTAAATCACCCATAAAACACTTTTTAGTTCAAATTTAATTTGAATAAAAAATTATTTAATTAAAATTTGTTGAACCAATATTAAAAGTAGTTTAAATTTGATTCGATTCAAATTTATTACTCAAATTCATAATTTAGATATGTAACTCAAATTTGTAATTTAAATTCATGATTTATTGATAAAACTATTTCGTTTAACAATTATTTAATATAATTTGAATTGAATCATAAGTTAATTTCGAACCAAATGAATCATCTATCTACCTTGTTAGTTAAACTGAATCAGATTCTTTATAATTCGAATTTAATTTGATTTTAAAATGAATTAAATTACTTAATCTAAACTTAATTTATATTTAAAATAAATAACTTTGAATTGAATCAAACTAACTTTCAAATTTAAGTAAGCTCAATTAAGCTCTAACCCTAATTTTAGTGCTAACATAGCATAAGTATTATTAGTGAAGAAAAAAAGAGGGTAGAATACACCGAAAAGAAAAGAAGAGAAAAAAAAAATAGGAAAAAAGGTTAGATGAGAATAAAAAAATGATTTTTTAAAATTTTATAATTTCCAAAATTTAAATTAAATTGAGAACATTATATAAATGCCCTTCTATAGTTAAAACTAATAGAAAAAATTGGACGACACGAAGGAAATACCCAACTCCTACCTTATGTTTTCCATAACAATAAAATTATGTATATCTATTTTAAGTATACAATTATATATATATTCATATGTGTCATCATATAATTAGATAATTTTAAATTAAGAATAAAATAATAACCAATTATATGATGACATATATGAGTGTGTATATATTTGTGTACCCAAAATAGATATACATAATATTACTCTTTCCAGAAATTTTAAGTAGGCGTCATCAATGATGCAATGCAACAATAATTGTAGGATGCCTGGTCCTATGCGTTAAAGTGTGAATCTATCTTCGGTTTAAGGTTCCTAATTAATTATATTTAATATATCTTCCGTCTGAATGTTGACTCTCTCTTTGTTTTTTTTTTTAATACAATATGGGGCTTATAAGAAAAGAAAGACCGTCAAACATTAAAAAAATCTTTTAATACATAATGTCGTTTCTCAATACACATACGCAATTTTATTTATTGATTTACATGACATATATTATTAATATTATTGAGAAATTCAGAAAGAAAACTTTTACAACCATATGTATAATGTATTAATTAAATTGTCACTCTAAAATTGGACTCAATTTGAACATTTGTAATTCTAAACTCTTTCAATATTTCAAATTCAAGTTTAGTAGTTCATCATTCAACTTCTATCACACATCTAAGTTTCTATGCTCTTAGTGAATTTTTAAGATATTTATTTCGGACAATTTTGATAATTCTTCCTACTTTTATTGTATAATATCGATATAACAGAGTTGATATTTAGTTTTCAAATCTTTTCCATATGGTTCGTATTTCTTTAAGATATTTATTTCATACAATTCTGATAATTTTTCCTATTTTTACTATACAATATCGACATAACAGAGTTAGATATTTAATTTTCAAATCTTTTTCATATAATTGATATTTTTTTAAGATATTTATTTCATACAATTATGATAATTCTTCCTACTTTACTGCACAATGTCGGCATAACAGAGTTGATATTTAGTTTTCAAATCTTTTCCATATAGTTGATATTTCTTTAAGATATTTATTTCATACAATTTTGATAATTCTTCCTATTTTTTCTATACAATATCGGTATAACAGAGTTAATATTTAGTTTTCAAATCTTTTCCATATGGTTCGTATTTATTTAAGATATTTATTTCATACAATTCTGATAATTCTTCCTACTTTTATTACACAATATCTGTATAACAGAGTTGATATTTAGTTTTCAAATCTTTTTCATATAATTGAAATTTTTTTAAGATATTTATTTCATACAATTCTAATAATTCTTCCTATTTTTACTGTACAATATAGCAGCAATATAATTGATGAAAATTGTCTTCTTCGAAGCCCGATGGTTGACAGTCAGCCAAAAGTTTCGCGTACACAGTGAACAAAGGGTCCATCATCCGAAAAACCTTATCCGAATTAATTAAACAGATAAATTCAAAACTTCACCAAAGAAATTAACATATGGGTAAGACAATGAACTTCTTAAACTTTGAGAGATTACCCTTTCATCAAAGTTTGGATACCACACAGTCATTTGGCCCATTACATAGCTTATATCTCCAGCTTGCTCCGTGTAGAGCTCCATCAATACTTCACCTCAGGTTGTTGCTGTTACAACAAAATATAGGGGCCCATTCTATCAACTTATTCTACCATGACCCGAGTTTGTTTAAACTTGTCGTCTACCTAATCTTTAAACGGAGTATTATTGTTACAATACAGTAGATAACATTGTTAACAAGAACTTCATTCTTGATATTAATCTCAGTCTTATTATTAGTATACAGAGCATACTTTCTTTAAATTAAAACATAAACATTTTTTATTCTATCTGAGAAGTAAAATGTGTATGCTTTTTTTATGTTTTTTAAGATTCCTCTAAAGTTTTGAGAGATCATAGAATGTGATTTTAGAGAAATCTTAGCTTTCCTCTTAATTTTCCTATTTTTATTTTTGGGTTTTGCCCCAATTTTACCCAAAAAAAAAAGAAGAACCCATATTATGCGATTGTATTTACATGAATTCTTTAATCAAACTTTCATTATATAACCATGTTTGAATATCATTTGATTCACCGATTGTAATGAAATGATATTTTACATTTAAGGATCTAATTATGATTAAGCATGTTTTTATAATAATTATATCAGTACATCTATGTATTATAACCAAAATAACTTGAAACAATTTACAGGCTAACAAAATGCATTCCACAAGACTACAAGTCTCTAATTTTTTAGTACTAGATTGATATTCAGGTAATATATTATCATATGATTAAGTCGGATATATAACATTCTAGTAACATAATAACATAGAAGTAGTCACAGAATGGAGCATCCAAAGGTAGGCTCTGGATAGGGATCCACATGAACAACAGCCATTCCCTCCCAAAGAGGACAGATGTAATATGGAGGATAGTGAACAACAGGGCCCTTGTCTTCAGCCTTCTCTGGGTTCTTCTTCTCCTCAGGCTTCTTCTCGTCAGTCTTCTTCCCTGGTTGCTTCGGTGGAGCAGGAGGAGGCCCTATGCTCACAACATCTACAAATTTTCCTGTTTTTTTTGTTCGAGTTATAATATCATATGGATCTGCACTGCCTGTTACTGTCAACGTCCCCTTAGCTTCATCAACTTCAATTTTATCTAAACCTGCT
Source organism: Mangifera indica (assembly GCF_011075055.1). Taxonomy (NCBI): domain Eukaryota; kingdom Viridiplantae; phylum Streptophyta; class Magnoliopsida; order Sapindales; family Anacardiaceae; genus Mangifera; species Mangifera indica. Next base: position 1,364,707 of record NC_058152.1, read on the forward strand.
TATTTTGGTATAAGTTCAAGATAATCACAACAAATGAAATGATCAACAAAATAGATTGATTTTAAGACAATGAAAAGATGAGCAGGATTTACCTTTCGTACAACGGTTGTGGATTCAATTATTATATCTCAGGATTTACTTGTCTAGCTAAAACCGGCAGGATTCCGATAAAACAAAAAGAAAAAAAAAAAAAACAACAGCTAGGGTTTACCTTGAAGTGCAGCAACTGCTTTGAGGAGCTCCCTCTTGCATTTTTTACATGAAATAATAACCTTGAGAACTGTCCTTTGTACCATGGAAGAAACCACTCTCCAGTACTGAAAGTAAGCAACCAAACGTAAATTAAGTAATTCGTTGAGTGGTGGCTATATTTATAATTTATTCAAATAAAGGAGAAAATCGCGTAACAGTTGTTCAAACTTCTAAGTTGAAAATTTCTATCATTCTGTTGAATCATTGGTCAGTTAAGCAAGAATTAGTCTATGCAGCTGCCGCCCTCCCATCTGGTGCCATTGGATTTAACAATTACCTTTCGCCCACCATCGGCCATTCCTTATGGTTTTACCTTTCGAAATTTATGTGCACCATTTAATTTCTTTTATTTATTTCATAGTTTTGTACACAAGTAGAGCATGTTAAATGTAATTAGTTTTGAAAACTTAATTAAATAATTATTTAATATATTATTATGTGATTAAAAATTAAAATATTTTTAATTTAAAATCACATAATTATTTAATAACAAATTATCTAATATTCACCTGATTGTATTTATTTTACCTTATACTTTGAAAAGATAGAAAAAAAAATTAAAAATTATGATTGGTGTAGAGGTTGAATTTGTCAAAATGATGCCATCCAGGTCCATCTAGCTAGATCATGCAGAGAGGTGATGGGTGATTAAGAGTTGCCAATTATCACACATGGCAAGCAGAGTTCATTTCATCACGTTTGTACATTCCTTTCAATTGAAAATAGTCTAAGGGTACGGACGATCGGGTTTATCTTGTTTAAGTGGGATTCTATTTAAGTTGAAAAAAAGAGTATGGCAAAGTTTGAAACAAAAGTATAAAAAAATTAATAAAATATTAAAATTACTAAAGAAAAATTTTAGTTCGAGTTTTTATCACTTTTGTAAAATCTTCTAATTAATTGGTTTGAAATAAAACCAAATTAAACTTTTTTGTGCTTCAAATTAATCAAACTAAATCAAATTGAAAATTACGATTTCGTTTGATTTAGATATATAAAAACAAAATACAATATTATCAACGAAAAATAAATTATAAATCACATTTTCAAAATTTTTTTCTCTCTTAAATATAATTATTTTTAATCCCAATACTATCTCAAACTCATAACACTAAAAAAAATCAAGATGTATTATTATTTACATAATAAAATGCAATATTAACTGTGATTAAACAAAGTGAAGTGCTCTTTAATGCATGTAATAAAAAAATTTTGAAATTTTAATTAGTAACTACACAAAAAGGAAATCAAACAAACTTAACAATTTTTTTATCAATAAAATTATATATATTAACACTAATTTATAATATAATAATATTTAATTACTATATATTAATTTAACTAATTTTATACTTTATATATATATGTTTTTTTTTTTTATTCCCCAGGCTATTAAAACGAAACGAAACGTGACAATTGAACTGATTGATTTTTGGGCAGAACAATATGTCCCACCCATATTTTATTGTGATTACTTGTGCACCCCTGAATTTTAAAAACGATATATTTTGTACCTTTTGTCGAGTTCTAAATGATAAAGACAAAGTTCAGTAAAGAGAGAGGTTTCAAAAGGCCGAAAGACTAATTCCCCCAAAGTTTACTTAAATGATGTGTTATCCATTAATTTTAAAAAATTAAAATATTGACCCATCGTCCAATTTGATTAATATTTTTTTGTTAATTTAATAATAAATTACTAATTTATCCTATCTTGTAAAAAAAAAAAAAAAAAGTCTCATGGCTCTGCGACATCGGCCTCTAACTCTTCAGGTTTTGAATTGCCGCTTTCTTGTACGAGTATTTGATGAGTCGGCTGCTTTCAGCTTTTTAATGGCGTTGTTTTGCAGGTACACAGTATTTTAGCGGAAGAGACACAGTGTTTGCTTTGAAGTTCCCAAATCCTTAACAATTTGTCCGACCTTTTGCTTCAGTAATAAAACTGTAAAATCCTTTTTTTTACTTCTCAATCCATCACCCTCTCTCTCTCTCTTTCACTCTCAAATGGGGCCTATCAAGCAAGAAAGTCTGCAAATGGATTGATCACAGAAGGCATTTTCGTAGAAGTTATTCAAAGGGTCCACTGCAGCAGTACGAATTCTTCTATCTTTGTTCGTCGACGTCATGTTGGTTGCCTCATCCTTCTTTTATACGTTGACGGCAACATTTTCACTGTGAATGATCCTTCCCTCAAAAATCTTTTGGCCCGTCAAAAATGACACAATTTTATCTTTCATTAATATAGAGAGATTTGAAGCGAGATAAGCGGTTGGGGTAGATGTCAACCGAATTGAATCGTCCATTCACACTTTTTAATTCAAATTTAATTTAAATAAAAAATTATTTGGTTTGAATTTATTAAATCAATATTAAAAATAATTTAAATTCTTTTCAATTTAAGTGTGATTCAAATTTATAACTTAGATTCATAGTTCAGATATATGACTTAAATTCATAATTTAAATTTATAGTTTATTAACAAAACTATATCTTTTAATAATTATTTAATATAATTCGAATTGAATTATGAGTTAATTTCAAACCAAATGAGTCATCTATCTGTCTTGTTAGTTAAACTGAATCAAATTCTTTATAGTTCGAGCAATTTGATTTTAAAACAAATTAAATTTCTTACACTTAATTTATATTCAAAATAATGAATTTGAATTGAATCAAACTAACTTTCAAATTTAAGCCAGCTCGATTAAGCTCTAGATAATTTTCGCGCTAACATAGTGGAAGTATTATTAGCGAAGAAAAGGAAGAGGGTAGAATACACCTAAAAGAAAAGAAGAGAAAAAAAAAATAGGAATAGAGGTTAGACAAGAATAAAAAAATGATTTTTTTAAATTTTATATTTTCCAAAATTTAAATTAAATTGAGAACATTATATGAATGCCCTTTTACAGTTAAAACTAATAGAAAAAATGGGACAACATGAAGGAAAGTTTTAATTTTTAAGTTAACCATGCTCATGGCTTACATGCTATTTGTATACATGGATTTCACCTTCACATAGAGGTGTCAATGCGGCCCATCGTGTTAGTGGGTTAGATCGTACTTAAGTCCATTATAGTGTGGGCTTAGCAGGCTAGATTGGTTTGCCAGCAAATGTAGACCCACGACACAGTTAAAGTTAACTAATCCGTGTTATGCCAGATTTTTAATGGGCTCACTCACGGCCAACTCACAAAATAATTTTTTAAAATTTTCATAATATATAAAATTAATGAGCAATGCTATGTATACCTAATTTTGGTACATAATTTATATATACAATGATGTGTCATCATATAATTAGGTGATTTTAAAACATATGTCACCATATGATAAAAAATATTCAATCATATGATGACACTTCATCTGTGTATATAAATTGTGTATCAAAATTAGGTACACATAGTTTTATTGAAAATTAATAGTGTATTCATATTACTTATATTCGTATTGGAATTATATGAAACTCTAGAGTTTTACTTAAAATATGTCACTTAACAGTATAGAGATAAACCATTATTATATGATAAATTATAACATAAACCAAATATAAAATGTTATATTAATAATACTTTTAAAGTATTAAAATTTTCATCAATGATAATTTTTTATCATCTTCAATATCTCATTCTCTATCAATTTTATCATATTTTAAACAACAGAAAAAAATGTCAAATGATTAAGACGAATTCATTTTTGTAGACTCAAATAAAAAAAATCAATGTAAATATTGTAAAAAAAATCTTATAGGAACAAGTAAACGTTAAATCAGATGTCTCTTTCTCATCCACCTGGATTACAAATGTGTATCATTAACAACTTGTATATGTTTAATAAATTTTATCTTGAAGTTACTAAGCTAGATTCATCATCCTATAAAAAATACTTTTGTAATAGTAGAGAAAGAATTATATTTAAGTACTTAGGATATATTTCGTTTGGATAATCTTTTATTACTAAAAATGAAAAATTATCTCGTAAATAGATTACTTAAAATATTACTAGGTATAAATTACTATTATATTTGATAAAATTTAATAAAAATATATAGATATAAATAATTATTGTATTAATTAGAGGTAATAAAAAAATATTAAAATATTATTTTATTTTAATATTTTTAGATATAATTATTTTAAAATATTTTTATATAATTTATTATATTAATTAAAAATAATGATACTTCTGTTGTAAAAAAGTTATAATTAAAAGTGTAATTATAAAAAAATCAAAATTAATTTATTAATATTTAGAATATAAATAATAATCATATTATTTTTTATATTATTTATAAAATTATCATTGATTGGCAAAAATTATTAAAATGTTTTATTATCAATCAATTAAATAAGGTAAATTACCGACTAAATTTTTATTATTAAGAACAAACGATCGTAACATAGTGACCTCAGCAGTCTGACAGCATGCATGCATGCTCATCACTTGTTTTCTAAATTTTTATTGACCACAAATATATTTTAATAATTGGTCCCTGTCTTTTCTGTGATTTCCGCTGGACCCATCTCTCTATCTTTCTTCCTGTGTTTTTCGTTTTGGTTGTTGTGACGTGAATATCATGAATATAAAATTATGAGAGTAAATAATATATATGTAATTTTATTTTTTAGGAATAAAGATATATTATAATGTAATTTAATATTATTTTATTTTTAATTTAACATTATTTAATTATATTATAATATATTATTATTTGTATATAAAATTATGTATATTATTTATATACATAATATTACTCTAACTTCTTTTTAATAATAAAATTATATATACAAATAATAATATATTATCATATGATTTGATATTTTTCTTATCTCTAATTTAAAATTATTCAATCACATAATAACATATCATTATTTATATACAAAATTATAAATATAATGTTACTCTCTTTTTAATGAGTTGAGAATGGCTTTGGATTTGATTAATTTTACCAACACTTTCCCTCACAACAACCTTGGAACTACCCCACACACACCCACTAACTTTACAACCACAAAGGTTGTAATAGTGGTTGTGAGGATAAGAGTGTACGGTGTGTGACGTATAATACTTATGTGATATAATACTCATGTCAAAGATAGTGGTGTTTGGGTCATAACGACCACACACACTAACTTTATAGCCATACGGGTTGTAATAGTAGTGTCTAGTTTGTAAGGGTAGAAGTATATAGTGTGTAAGTCATAATATTCGTGTGATGTAATAGTTATCTAAAAAATTATGATATTTGGGTCATAGCGACTACAAACACTAACTTTACAACTATACAAATTGTAATAGTGGTGTGTAGACTATAAGAGTAAGAACATATGATGTGTGAGTCATAATACTCATATAATGTAATAGTTATATTAAAGATAGTGATGTTTGGATCGTAGTGCCGACGGTGGGGCTTGTGGTGGCAAAAATAACAATAATGCGGTGTAAGCTATGGTAGTGGGCTGGAGCAGGCCCTGTGGTGTGGTGTGATTTGGGTTGTATTGGTAGCCATTACAATGTGTTGTAACAATGGTCAAAATTGTGTGTGGGTTGCGACACAATGGTGGGATTGACAGCGATGTGATAGGGTATATTATGGTTATAATTAATTTGAAAATTTTAATAAAAAATAATTAAAATTTAATCCTTTTAAAGAAAAATAAAGTTGGATTATAAAAGTAATTTTATTCGGTAAAAAATCTTTAGATAATATTTATAAAAAAAAAGACAAATCGCCAATTGTGGACCTCAAGATGTCAAGACAAAACTCCAAGGACTTGGATTTTATCTCATGAAGCATTTAACCATAGCGTAACGGCAGAGCAATAATTTTAGGATTATTCTAACATTTTAGTTTGAAATTTTAATTCGGACAAAAAAAAAATTGTGAAGCACGTGGAGGGGCATTGCTGTTTGATTGAATGTAATTGGTGCATGCAGCAATGGCTTTAAATACGGTACCCAGCATTGAATTTAAGCAAGCAAAAGAAAGGAGAAGAAGAAGCAAGGGCCAGAGAGTGAAAGCAGAAGAGATACAGAAACCATGGAAGTAGTTCAAGTGCTTCACATGAACGGAGGAGTCGGAGAAACAAGCTACGCCAACAATTCTTTAGTTCAGGTATGTAAATATTTGCCACATGCATAAAAAATAACTAGATTTTTTACAGACTGTAATGTTGATCTTCTTCCTGTAACAGAAAAAAGTCATAACTATGACGAAACCAATCAGGGAGGAAGCCATAACCAAGCTCTACACCACAAGTTTCCCAGCCAAACTAGTTATTGCAGACTTGGGTTGTTCTTCAGGACCGAATACTTTGCTGGTGGTATCTGAATTTATCAAAATAGTGAGCAATATCTGCAAAAAGCTCGGCAATCAATCACCGGAATTTCAGGTGTTCTTGAATGACCTTCCGGGGAATGATTTTAATACCATATTCAGGTCTTTGCCAAGGGATCAGGGTGGTCACTGTTTCTTCTCAGGGCTTCCTGGCTCTTTCTATGGCAGGCTTTTCCCTAGCAAGAGTGTCAATATTTTCCACTCTTCATATAGTCTCCAATGGCTTTCTCAGGTGAGATATACTTTGGTTTTCGATGAATCTCATTATGTTCATAATTATGAAGAGTGATGAGTTTAGTGATGGGATTCCGTTAACAGGTCCCTGAAGGGCTGGAGAGTAACAAAGGAAACATTTACATGGCTAGTACAAGTCCACCATGTGTGCTCAAAGCTTATTACCAGCAATTCCAAACAGATTTTTCATTTTTTTTAAAGTGTCGTTCAGAAGAATTGGTAGCAGGAGGGCGTATGGTTTTAACATTCCTGGGAAGAAGGAGCGACGATCCCTCAAGCAAAGAATGCTGTTACATCTGGGAACTTTTAGCAATGGCTCTCAACGAAATGGCATCAGAGGTAAGCACAAAAACAAGTACCCTTCTTCAAAATCGCAAGCTTTTCAAGCAATAACATAAGACATTGAACTATCTATATTTGCAGGGAACTATAGAAGAAGAGAAAGTGGATTCTTTCAACATCCCACAATATACACCATCACCAAGCGAAATAAAATGTGAAGTTATGAAAGAAGGATCATTTGGGATTGATCGAATTGAGGTTACAGATGTAAACTGGGATGTATATAACAACGAATTTAAAGGAGGAAATGTGTCACAGTTGCAATCAGAAGATGGAGGATACAACGTGGCACAGTGTATGAGAGCTGTGGCCGAGCCTTTGCTTGTTAGTCACTTCGGTGAGGCAATAATTGATGAAGCTTTCAACAAGTATAGGAGGATAGTTGCCGATCGTATGGCTAAGGAGAAGACTGAATTTATCAATGTCACAATTTCCCTCGTAAGAAATGGATGATGGATGGAAATGCCCAACTCCTACCCTATGTTTTCCAGAAATTTAAGTAGGCGTCATCAATAATGCAATGCTATAATAATTGTAGGATGCCTGGTCCTATGCGTTAAAGCGTGATTCTATCTTCTCTTTAAGGTTCCTAATTAATTATATTTAATATATCTTCCGTCTTAATGTTAACTTCTTTTTTTTTTAATACAATATGGGGCTTATAAGAAAAGAAAGACCGTCAAACATTAAGCTCTAACACTCTTGATTAAAAGAATCTCTTATAACTCCAATGGTAAATCTTCATAAAAATATCAATTCATTAAATAAATTTAAAGTAAATTTGGATAATCTATAATCAATAATTTTATTCATTTTTCAATAACAGTGTTGATATTTAGTTTTCAAATCTTTTCTATGTAATTGATATTTCTTTAAGATATTTATTTTATAATGATAATTCTTCTTACTTTTACCGTACAATATCAGAATAACAATATTGACATTTAGTTTTCAAATCTTTCCATATAATTGATATGTCTTTAAAGAAGCAGCAATATAATTAATGAAAATTGTCTTCTTCGAAGCCTGATCGTCAACAGTCAGCCAAAAGTTTTGCGTGCACAGTGAACAGGGGGTCCGTCACATTCTGTAACATTGCTTTGTCCAATTACGTGATTTGCCCTTGTTGAAGACGAAGTTTTTGTTGCTGACATCGTCAATATTGGGATCCCAATTCACCTCAAACTCTTCTGAATGATCCTTGTTTCTGATTAATGTCTCTTTTCGTGAGATAGCAAAGCTATTCGGCCAGATGCCAAGATAGAATAAGGTACTAAAACAGCTTCTATGGTCCGACAACAATATAATAGATCCACCGATAGTGGTACCCGCAACAGTGGTTACAATATTCATGGTGCACTGGAACCTCACGTTCGTGATCATGCTCTTACTCAAAATCATAACCTCAAAGACACATGCACTAGGCTCATCTCCTCCCATCCCAATAGCCTGAAAATTATAATAAAAGCAAAATCACAAAATCCACATGCAGAGGTATGTTTATCAATAACCAAGAATCTGACACGACAATATCTGATAATACAGTTAGTTCCACCATAATTAAGATTATACCCTCTAAAAAAATTAAGCGAGCCAGTGAACACCATAAGAAGAATGCAAAAAATGTAAAGTAGTGGTTGGGAAGAGCCTCTCATAAAAGGAACCAGGCAATCCTGTTATGAAACAAGCTCCAAAATGAACCAGGCTCCCCTTTTCTCTATGTCTCTGTTTGCCTTATACACAAATTTTAGAGAGAAAAGAGTTCCTTTGAATTCCCCCAAGACTTTGCCTATGATTTTAAATTTGAATGGAAGATAATATATAATTAATAATTTTATTCATTTCTCAATAACAGTGTTGATATTTAGTTTTCAAATCTTTTCCATGTAATTGATATTTCTTTAAGATATTTATTTCATAATGATAATTCTTCCTACTTTTACCGTACAATATCGGCATAACAATGTTGACATTTAGTTTTCAAATCTTTCCATATAATTGATATGTCTTTAAAGAAGCAGCAATATAATTGATGAAAATTGTCTTCTTCGAAGCCTGATCGTCAACAGTCAGCCAAAAGTTTTGCGTGCACAGTGAACAGGGGGTCCGTCACATTCTGCAACATTGCTTTGTCCAATTACGTGATTTGCCCTTGTTGAAGACGAAGTTTTTGTTGCTGACATCGTCATTATTGGGATCCCAATTCACCTCAAACTCTTCTGAATGATCCTTGTTTCTGATTAATGTCTCTTTTCGTGAGATGGCAAAGCTATTCGGCCAGATGACAGGATAAGAATATGGTACTAAAACAGGTTCTATGGTCCAACGACAATATAATAGATCCACCGATAGTTGTACCCGCAACAGTGGTCACAATATTCATGGTGCACTGGAACCTCACGTTCGTGATCATGCTCTTACTCAAAATCATAACCTCAAAGACACGACAATATAAGAATAAGCTTTTTTTTTTCCGTTTTATTTTCTTCGTTTTTCTAATTTGCAATAAAAATGCTTTCTGTATTTTTTTTATAAAGAAAAATCTTATCCGAATTAATTAAACAGATAAATTCAAAACTTCACCAAAGAAATTAACATATGGGTAAGACAATAAACTTCTTAAACTTTGAGAGATTACCCTTTCATCAAAGTTTGGATACCACACAGTCATTTGGCCCATTACATAGCTTATATCTCCAGCTTGCTCCGTGTAGAGCTCCATCAATAATTCACCTCAGGTTGTTACTGTTACAACAAAATATAAGGGCCCATTCTATCAACTTATTCTACCATGACCCAAGTTTGTTCAGACTTGTCGTCGACCTAATTTTTAAACGGAGTATTATTGTTACAATACGGTATATAACATTGTTAACAAGAACTTCATTCTTGCTATTAATCTGTCTTATTATTAGTATACAGAGCATACTTTCTTTAAATTAAAACATAAACATTTTTTATTCTATCTGAGAAGTAAAATGTGTATGTTTTTTTATGTTTTTTAAGATTCCTCTAAAGTTTTGAGAGATCATAGAATGTGATTTTAGAGAAATCTTAGCTTTCCTCTTAATTTTCCTATTTTTATTTTTGGGTTTTGCCCCAATTTTACCCAAAAAAAAAAAAAAAGAACCCATATTATGCGATTGTATTTACATGAATTTCAGCAACATAAAATTCCTTGTTAATTTCTGTAAATTACAACTTTATATCATTAACAACCTGTATCTTTGTAATAACTTATATTTTAAAAGTTATTAAGCTAGATTCACCATCCCGTGGAAAATGATTTGATAATAATAGAGAGAGAATTCTATTTGACTACTCAATCTAGACGTAACTTTGTGACCTCACCAGTCTGATGACTGCATGCATGCTCATCAGTTACTGGTTTTCTAAATTTTTATTGACCACAAATATATTTTCACTATTGGGTCCCTATCTTTTCCCAGATTTCTCACTGGGCTGATCTGATCTCGTTTCCTTCTTGTGTGTTTTTCGCTTTGGTTGTTGTGATGTGAATATTAAAGGAAAATAAAACTATCAACTTTGGCTTCTAGCCATACCAAGTTTATGTTGTAGCCATATCAAGTACTTAATCTAGACGTAACTTAGTGACCTCACCAGTCTGATGACTGCATGCATGCTCATCACTTACCGGTTTTCTAAATTTTAATTGACCACAAATATATTTTAACTATTGGGTCCCTATCTTTTCCCAGATTTCTCACTGGACTCATCTGATCTCATTTCCTTCTTGTGTGTTTTTCGCTTTGGTTGTTGTGATGTGAATATTAAAGGAAAATAAAACATATCAACTCTGGCTTCTAGCCATACCAAGTTTATGTTGTAGCCATATCAATATGACTACAAGAGCAATCTCCACCATTTGCAGCGAAAAAAATCTTTCTTTGTTGTTTGAATTTTGCCTTTTTTTAAAATGAGTTGTGGTAATTCCTTGTTTTCATCATCTGTATCGTCTATGTTAATGAAAAAAGAGATATAGGAAGAGCATGTTTTGCAATACAAAAGTAACATAGAAAGCTGCCGTTGTCGATGCCACCATGTCAAAATTTCAGACCTAGCATTTGAAAAAAAAAAAAAAAGAACAAAAAGAGAGAAAAAAAATGCTTTTGGGATTTTGTTTTCCTACCTTTTCGTAAATAAAGTTAACTGGCACAGTTGGAAAGTATCATCTTTAATTTTTGGTTTTTTAAGTATATCACTATCAAACTTACAGAATGAAAAAAAATAAATAAATAAAAGTTTCGAAGTTGCATAAGAACCACTCAAAATTCCATCCCTCTTTTGTCACAAAACACATGGACTTGTGGACCTAAAAGATGTGGTGATATAAACATAGTATTATTATGGTAAACAATTGATCAACACTTTTTATATTATTGAACTTTTCGATTTTTTTTATTGTAAGAAATAAATTTTTATTTTTTATTTTTATAAAAGATATCAAATTTTTAATATATTTAATAAGTTTGATATATTTAATAAAAAATAATGAAAAAAATCGGTCCTCTTAAATAATAAGTAAAAGAAATACCGAGAGAGTTTTCGGTGGCCGTCAATTGTGGACCTCAAAGATGTCAAGGACAAAACACCAGGGACTTGGATTTTATATATAATGCCAAGGTGCATTTTAGTTTGAAAATTTTTACTTCGGATAAGAAAACTGAAACGTGAAGCACGTAAAGGGGCACTGCAGTTTGATTGGATGCAAATTGGTTTGGTGCATGCCGCTGTGGCTATAAATAGGGTAACCAGAATTGAATTTAAACAAGCAAAGGAAGAAGAAGAAGCAGCAAGAGGCAGATATAGAAATCATGGAAGTTGTTCAAGTGCTTCACATGAACGGAGGAGTCGGAGACACAAGCTACGCCAATAATTCTTTAGTTCAGGTATGTTAATAATATATGCAACATGCATCAAGAATAACTAGTTTTTTTTTTCTTTTTCTTTTTTTCGGGGTTGGTAAAACTTATGAAGATTTATTATCCCTAGTGAGAGGACAAGGTTCGAAAATGCATTCTTCCATTACCATTAAAACCCTGCTATACCAGGGTTTACCTGTCAGGAAAAAGATTTTTTTTTTTTAACAGATTGTAATGTTGATCTTCTTCATGGAGCAGAAAAAAGTGATAACTATGACGAAACCCGTCAGGGAGGAAGCCATAACCAAGCTCTACTCCACAAGTTTCCCAGCCAAACTGGTTATTGCAGACTTGGGTTGTTCTTCAGGACCGAATACTTTGCTGGTGGTTTCTGAATTTATCAATATAGTGAGCAATATCTGCAAAAAGCTGGGGAGCCAGTCACCGGAGTTTCAAGTGTTCTTGAATGACCTTCCGGGAAATGATTTTAATACCATATTCAGGTCTTTGCCAAAGACGGGGTGTGGCGGTAGTCATTGTTTCTTCTCAGGGCTTCCTGGCTCTTTCTATGGCAGGCTTTTCCCCAGCAAGAGTGTCAATATTTTCCACTCTTCATATAGTCTCCAGTGGCTTTCTCAGGTGATATTTTGGTTTTCAATGAATCTCATTATGTTCATAATTGTGAAGAGTGATGAATTTACCGATGAAATTTTGCTAACAGGTCCCTGAAGGGCTGGAGAGTAACAAAGGAAACATTTACATGGCTAGTACAAGTCCACCATGTGTGCTCAAAGCTTATTACCAGCAATTCCAAACAGATTTTTCATTGTTTTTAAAGTGTCGCTCAGACGAATTGGTAGCAGGAGGGCGTATGATTTTAACATTCCTGGGAAGAAAGAGCGACGATCCCTCAAGCAAAGAATGCTGTTACATCTGGGAACTTTTGGCGATGGCTCTCAATGAAATGGCTTCAGAGGTAAGCAAAAAACAAGTACCCTTCTGCAAAATCACAAGCTTTTTAAGCAATAACGTAGGACATTGAACTATCTATATATGCAGGGAATTATAGAAGAAGAGAAGGTGGATTCTTTCAACATCCCACAATATACACCATCACCAAGCGAAATAAAATGTGAAGTTATGAAAGAAGGGTCATTTGAGATTGATCGGATTGAGGTGACGGAAGTAAGTTGGGATGCACATAGCAACGAATTTGAGGGAGGAAATGTGTCACAGTTGCAGTCAAAAGATGGAGGATACGATGTGGCACAGTGTATGAGAGCTGTGGCCGAGCCTTTGCTTGTTAGTCACTTCAGTGAGGCAATAATTGATGAAGCTTTCAACAAGTACAAGAGAATACTTGCCGATCGTATGGTTAAGGAGAAGACTGAGTTTGTCAATGTCACAATTTCCCTCGTTAGAAGTGGATGATAGATGGAAATGACCAACTCCTACAACATGCTTTCATGAAATAAAAGCGCGTCATCAATGATGCAATGCAATGAAATGCTATAGTAATTGTAGGACGCACGGTCCCTTATGTTAAAGTGTTCTTTTATGTTTTGTTTAATGATTGTGATTAGTTATATTCAATTTATGTTCGTCTTAGTATTAACTTTTTTTAATAATAGAAGATCTCCCGCAACTCTATTAATAGTTTTTTATTGAATGTCATTTTATTAAAAGAATCTAAAACAAATTAATTTAGACAATATACAATTAATAGGCTCCAACACTCCACCAAATCGATCGTGATAGAATATTAATTTATTAGGTGAACCTAAAACAAATTTAAATATTCATTCAACAACTTTATGCACTTCTCAAAACATATATACAACCCGCACCTGTCAATTCCCGCGGGCACGTATTATTAATGTTGCTATAAAATTTAGAAGGAAAACTTTTACTATGATGTGTAGAATGCACTACTTGGATTGTCTCTCTAAAGTTCGGATTCAATTTGACATTTGTAGCTCCATGATTTATAGGTATTTCAAGTCAAAGTTTAATATCTCATAATTCAACTTTCTACCATTGAACAAGTCCCTAAGTGTTTTTTGAATCCTCCAAGGTAGTTACTTCTTGCAGTTCTGATAATTCCCCTTACTCCCACATTCCTAGTCAATCTCGACATGGCAACATCAACATTTAGTTTCCAAGTCTTATCCACGAGAGGCGAGCAAGCATCTTGAGTAATATCATTCTCAACTGAAAATTTTTTTAGAGAAGGTTTTCCAAGTGTCCAAAATTGTATTAACGTAATCAATAATTATCTCTACTCCCTTTGTTACTTGTCAGTCTTGGTAAAAACTGACAGGTTTATGGTCTTGCAACAGAATCATAGATCTACAAACCGTGGTCACAAAGGTGTCTTCAAGACTGATTCATGGTCTTTTGGAAAGTCAAACAACAGGTCTAACAACTTAGGTGTTTGCACTTAAACGGGGGTGTTGGAGACTCAAATAAAAAGAAAGAAAAAAGAGTCTCACATCTAATTAATAGAACATAAGAGAGTGGTCTATAAGTGTTGTAGATTAGACCTTAACACAAGCTAATTGGTTTTGTGTAATATGAGTTTCAATCTTCACACTTGTAAGCCCAATATATATATTTCGAATATGGTATCAGAGCACAAGCCAAATAACGGGTTTAATAGCCTAGGTATTCCTAGATACTAATGACAATGCACCCAGCCAAAAGCTGGTTGAGCTAAATGGCAGGTCTAACAGTCTAGGTGCTTACATTTAAGTTGAAGTGTTAGAGAGTCAAATAAAAAGAAAAAAAAAGAGTCTTATATCTAATAAATAAAACATAAGAGAATGATATATAAGTGTTGTAGATTAGACCTTAACACAAGTCAATCAATTTTATGTAATATAAGTTTCAATATTTACATTTATAAGCTCAATATATATATTTCCGATATGAAACCTCATGCGTGTTCATGGTCTTGCTTTTGAAAAATATCTTCTTCACTTTCACTATTCCCAAACCCCATACGGTAAATTTTCAAGCTGTCAAAAAGCACCACTGAATATTTTCTTAAGCAACTAGAACTGATATAACATGTAACCACATTAAAATCTTTGGAAGGAATATAACAACTTCAGTGCAGGCCGAGCTTCTCTCTCTCGTAAATCCTAGTTTAACAGTCCATCACAAAGCCCAACAAAAGACCTAACATGAAAAGAATTTAAATTCATGAATTTAAAAAAACCATATTAATGAACTACTAATTTGTTAAGTTTGTTTGTACAAGGTGAATATTTTTAACATTGGGTTTTGTTGGTGATGGGTTGGCTTAGGGGTGATTTTTGGGTTGTGAAACGGGGTTTAGCGGTGGGTGAATTTTATTGGCAGTAAAAGTTGAAATGTGAAAAATTAATAAAACTTGTACATTAACGATAAATATTAATGTGTATTAACAATAATGTATCACTAATATTATTATTAATATATAAATTAGTATTTATTATTAATGCATATTAAAAGGTGAAAAAAGTGTCATTAAAACAATACCCGGTAAAAAAAAAAAAAAACACTCATTCTCTCTATTTTTAATCTTGAATCCTTTACTAATAATCAATTATCATGTTTTGAATGACAGAGTCTTTTTTAATTTAGAATATTTAGTAACTTATTATACTAATTTATTTATACAAATTAATATATTTTAATGTGATTGAATAAATTTTAAATTAAAAATAAAATAAATAATTAAATCACTAAAAAATTGACAGTTAATTGCATTAAAGGAAAAACTCAATAATAAAAAGAAGTAAAGAAATGCCGAATCAAAAGTAAAAATGGAGAAGATATTTGATGCATGTGAAGTAATTATAAGGAAGAAAGAAAGCATGCAGGTGCCTAGAAAGCAGTCACGTTATTTTCAGCTTTTGAAAAAAATGAACAAAAAGAATAACTTTAGGGGGCGATTGATTTTGGTAATTTTTTATTATCAAAATAAAAAAATTATCTTAAAGATAGATTATTTAGAAGATTATTGAATATAAATAATTACTACGTTTGATAAAATTTGATAAATATAAATAATTATTTTTTGTGTGTGTTATTATAACTTTGATTCCCAATAGAGGTGAGGAATGAGCAAGGGCGGAACTGGGGCTCAAGGAGGGTCACCTAACCCCCCTTAGGTTTGAAAATTTTGAATTATACTCTCTTATATGAAAATTGAGTATTTTAATATCCCTTAAATACTGAAAAATTATTAGTTAAATATATTTAAAATATTAAAATAATTTCTAAATTTTTAAATTAATCATTCTTAAATTGTATCATTTTTTATATTTTTACTTTTATTTAATTTTGACCACCCAATACTATATGTTTAGATCGATCATTGGAATGAGTATCGGTTTGAGAGGGATGACTCGGTGAAAGAAATCTTCACCCATGATGGGAATGAGAAAATAGTACAAACCAGCCACTCTGCAAGCTCGCATAATTGCTAGAGCATTATATGGGGAGAAGCAATAAAGATAAAGCTGAAGAAAGACCAAGATCATTATCATTCATGATGAATCATCCACAAAACTACCAACCTTTTCTTCTTCTTTTTTAATTTCAATTTCACCTCTTTGTGCGGTGTAGATGGCCATACTGGTTGTAATGGGCATCGACAGACTTCCAAACTCAATGGATCGATGCTCATACAATAAGCTATACCACCCAGATTAATTTATATAATTTACAGAATAAGCAAATAAATATATAAATTTGTGCTTGCCATTGTAAAACTGAGAGGATATGCAGTAAGAAAAAGAGAAGGATAATGTATTATATGATGCATATTTTTTCTAGTTTAGGGTGGGGAATATTGACTTATTCTCTCACTCCTATTCGTTCGTTTTGGTTTTAAAATTATAATGGTGTGTGGTGATATGATGATAAAAGGTGCAAGTATGTTATGTGTATCCAGATTTAAGTATGTATTTAAATATTCAGATAATATATTATTATATAGTTATGTGTTATTTTATTTTAAATACCCAATTGAATATTTAAAATTAGATATACTTATTTTAATTATAAAACGTAAATAATGGGCTAAAAATTGGATTAACAATAAAGATATGTGTACTATTAATTATTACCAATTTGTATATTAATCATTATTAATAAAGATTATGAATTGATAACAATGGTTATAAACATCATTTGATGAAATGGAAGGTGGCTTGGTGGATTCCAGAACGTTTATTGGTGGACCCAGATGATAACAAGTGGGCTGCTATAAGATCGCGATCGGGTATATTGGTAAGGGTGGATGTGATCTGAATTGAATTAGATTTAGATTATTGTTTAATCCGATTTAAGTTAAGTTTAAATTGAAAGAATTTTAGTTTGAGATTAATGTTTCATCGACATTATTATATTAAAGCTTACTTCGTCAATGATTCTTTTTTATTTTTTATAATTATTATGGATTTGAACAATTCTTTTATTTTCTTTTGATTCTTCTTCTTCTTTAGTAATATTATTCACAAGTCAAGTATGATCTTGAGTTAGCCTTAGATTCGGATCAGCTTGAACCCACCTGTATCGGTGCATAAATCTGAAGGAAAGAAAGAAATATGGAGAATCCAACTAAAGTAAACATTGATTTGATAAACTGAAAGATATGTATACCTAGCAAGTGGAAAAAAGTAGAGACCAGAATGCAATGGAATAGAGCACACCACTGATGACAAACTTTGAATTGTCAAACACGCCTTTTCTAGCTTTCATCATTCACTAAATTCCATACAATGGCCAACAAACACCTTCCCTCACGGAACTTATAATAATTAACCAACTTGCGGTATATGCATATCATAATATATCCATTTTTCTATTTCTTGTCTATATATGTATGCTTTATATTTTATCACTCGTCTCCCCACCATCAAAAGTGGAAAGAAACCATCCACACATGCATGTTGATAGAAATGAGGGGCCATGCATGCCACCAAACAACCTACTCAAGCCATAGTCTAGCCCCCCAACTCATTAATGTTGTAGCACTATCGTGACCTCCATATGAGGTTTTGGCCCCCAGGAGGTAGCTTAATTTACGAGGGTGGAGGGTGTCCAAACAAAAGAATATGGGTTCGAAATTTCTTGTGATATATCAAAATCAAATTTTTGAATTACTTAATATAGTGATTATGAGATCAATCATTAAAACTGAGATTTTATTTATTTGGTGTGGTTGGCTTAATCTCAAAATATAATCTGACTCAAATTAGAGTTCTTCGTTTAAAAAAAAACTTTATGTTGTTTATTTCTGGCTACAAATCGTCAAAAGTGGAGATTTATTTTGACCTTATGATTCGAATCCAACCAAGAGAAAAGCAACTAAATTCTAAAACTTTATGTTGTTCATTCTGGCCACCCAAGACTGTATAATCATCACGCCACTCAAACTCAAATGTAATTTGAACTACCATGATAACTAATAAATATTAAGAAAAACCCCCATGAAGCAAAAAGTATACCATTCCATTATTGAATTCTCCCTTTAAAAGGAGACTAAAGCACAACAACAACAACTGAGCCAAAGAAAGCTTCAAACCAATCAACATGGATGTGGAGAAACTCTTTCATATGACAGGAGGGGCTGGCCCTTCTAGCTATGCTAAAAATTCCTCCCTTCAGGTTTCATCATCTTCCTCCTCTCTATTTTTTCACTTCCTTGATAAACATGTTGTTTCTATTTTGTGACTGTTTCTTATTTTCTTCCAACAGAAGAAGGCAGCGGATATGGTGAAAAACATTACCCTAGAAACATTACAACAGCTTTGTCTTGAAATAACTGTAAAGACTTTCTGCATAGCTGATTTGGGTTGTTCTTCTGGATCCAATACGCTGGCAATGATCAAAGATATTGTTGAAACTGTTGAAGGAACCTGTCGAAAAATCTTGCTCTCAGACCCACAGTTTCATGTGCACCTTAATGATCTTTCAACAAATGACTTCAACTCAGTCTTTAAGGCCTTGCCCGATTTTTATAGAGAGCTTAGAAAAGAAAGAAGTGGGGGACGTCCCCATATATATGTTGGAGGCTATCCAGGATCCTTTTATGGAAGACTCTTTCCCAACAACTCCTTGCATTTTATCTATTCATCTTACAGTCTTCACTGGCTATCAAAGGTCAGATTCTTCTCTTTTGATTTTATCACTACTCTTCTCCTTCCAATTGACTCTATGAAACAGCCTGATTCAATAGTTGACTACTGTCAAAATATTGTTTACTTTATATATACAGTCCATCAAGGTTTTGGATATGCGTTTTGTAAGCTAAAAAACCTAGTAACTCTCTGTCTTATTGATACGAGATTTATCTAAAAGTGTTACATTCACCCCTAGCCTTATGTCTTATCAATATAAGATTTACTTAAAGAAGTCACATTCACTTTCAATCCAATAAATCGATTCATTGTCACAATATAGTCCATTTTAAACAAATAATCCATTCTGATTTTGTTTATGAGTTTTGCAACCCAAAACATGTTACTCATGGGTTATTTAACTAGTTTTATCTAAATATCCTCAAACAATATGGGATGCATACACAAACTTAACATCTCTGTCGTGATTTGTTAATATAAAATTTGTCTAAGTTGTCACACTCTATAGACTAATGTGAAAGCACTTAACATCTTAATTTTTATGTACTGTGATTTAGCCATACAAAACAATTTGTCAAAATGAATGTAACAAATAATACTATCTCACGCAGGTTCCTCCAGCTCTTTACAACGAGCATGGCGATTCAGTAAACAAAGGCAACATTTACATCTCTGAATTCAGCTCTCCTCGGGTGATAAAAGCATATTTCACTCAATTTCAAGAGGATTTCTTTACGTTCCTTAGATCAAGGTCCGAAGAATTAGTCGTTGGAGGGCGAATGGTGCTCATCTTATTGGGAAGAAAAGGTCCTGATCATGTTGACAGGGGCAACTCATTCTTCTGGGAACTTCTCTCTCGATCCCTAGCCATGTTGGCTTCTCAGGTGCTCATAAATTCTCAACAAGTCTCAATCTAAGTGTGTGTGCATGTATATACCTACGTAGCACATAAACAAAACCACAGAAATGAGAACGCTAGACCATATTTTCTAAAAAATATAAGAAACCAAAATATGGGAAACGCATAAATATGAAACATAAAAGGTTTTTTTTAAATACCAAAATTTATATAAAATACAACTTGTATTTCTTTTAAAAATACAATTTTAAACAACAATAAGACATATACTCAATCAATTTAGTCTATCAACTGACAACAAAATAAATTGTGTATATCAAATTTGATGAAGTCAATTTTGTGAGTTTTAATATACTGAAAAGAAGATAAGTTTCAGATTTCAAATAAGAGAAAACAAAATCAAAGTTAGGGTTCGGAATTGTGAATAAGAGTTAAACATAAAATCAATTTTTAATAGAATAAAAAAAAAAAAAAGAAACACATTTCAAATATTTTATATTTATAAAATACTTCTAAAATATTTCATATCAGTTTCAAGATGTTTCACGTTTCTATGCGTTCTTATTATATATATATAACTGTTGCTCTTATGTCCATTACCATTGTGCAATTTTTTTTTTCTTATGTAGGGGGTAATAGAGAAAGAAAAGTTGGATTCCTACGAAGTGAACTTTTATGCACCATCAAAAGAAGAACTAGAAGAGGAAGTGAGGAGCGAGGGATCGTTCAAACTAGACCAGCTTGAGATGTTTCAAATAAAGAAGGAAGACTATGGGGAGAGATGTGGGTCTGCGGTTGCAGTGACAGTTAGGGCTATTCAAGAATCAATGATCCGTCACCATTTTGGGGTAGGAGAAGAGAGTATAGACTGTTTGTTTGAGAATTACGCCAGAATGGTTGATGAAGAAATGGTTAAAGAAGAAATTAAGCCCCTGACTTTCATCCTAGTTCTTAGAAAATTATAGGGTAACACCAAATGTGACTTGAATTATTATATATTTCTAAGTTTTTTTAAATCTTGATGAAGCAGTCAACGTCTGTATGGAGTTGAAATGAGGCCGTTTGACTTCACCTTTCAAGTTCAAACAGAAACAAAGGTTCCCAAAATGTGAGAAGACTTGACTTTGATCAATGCATTGAATCCATGCCACTATGAACTTGCCATGTATCTGTATGCAATCATATACATCATTTATGTGTCAAATCAATTTATTTATGTCATATAATTACTCCACAACTGAAGTAGTGTTCACCGTCCTATAAGATTTAGAAAGGACGCGGCATTTATAAAAGATTTTTCATCGCCGGAAGGACTATTTTCCACCCAAGCTTTGTTGCAAATTCAAACATGTACCCATAAGATTTTAAAAACTTAAATATCTACCCAAGATTTAATTCATTTCCACTCATCCAAGAATTTTAAGCATAAAATTAATTTTATTAGTAATATTAAAATAAATATAATTATATATTTCTTTTTTCTTCTTTAGTTTAAAAAATTAATAATTTTTTCAGAATTAAATTTTTAACAATTTCACTTTTCTCTTCTAAAATTTGGAAAACAAATCCGACAAATGGCAATTCCCCTCCCTTCCCCAGTGTTTATAATAAATATAGATTACTTTAAAGGTTTAAAAAAAATGTTATATTTGATTAAATATAATAAAAAATATTAAATATTTATGATATAATTATTTTAAAATATTATTTATGTTACTCTGAGAATATTTGACTCTTAAAAAATTAATTAAAAAAGATTATATCAAAATTAATATAATTTTTAATTTTTAATATTTAAGTTTTATTATCAAATTATTTTTACTTTGTTTTTTAATTAAAAATCTCATTTGAGTATTACCATTAATTTAAAATCAAATCAATCACATTACTTCGTTATTACCAGACTAATCTTTGTTCATTTCAGACCAACCAACCCCTTGAGCTAAATGAAAAGACACACAAAATAACCATTAATAATCTTCGTCTTCCTCTAATAGAGCAGGGCAAGGTACCCACGAACCCTATATTCCAGGGACCGAAAGCTCCTCCTCCGCCGATATAGAACGTAAAGCCCAACGAATCCATTAAACTCCTCCATTTCAATATAATCTATAGGACAAGTCCTAGAATTACGCAAATTCTCTGCCATATCCTCGCTGGTATCAACGCTGTTCTCTGTCTCTGCTCCCTCGGTTGGCTCCACCTCCCCTTCTTTAACAGCTTCATCTAACTGTTGCTCCATTTCTAATTTATCAACACCGCCAACGCCGCCACCACTCGTTTCCCAGTTGGTAGTGTGTGAGTGATTACTTGTTTCAGATATTGCCTCCTGGTTCAGGTACACCACGTCTCCAGCAAACGCCTGTTTCGGTTGCAACATCTCCGACGCAACAGGCTGGCCATAAAATTCAGTGGTTCCCACTACTTCGCGGTACAGTTGGGCAGCCACATTGAAGCTTGCGATGGTTTCCCTGCTGGATTCGGCAACAGCCAGGAAGGAGAATGTGATCACCCAGAACACCGTCAGAAGAAAGAGTGGGTTGATGATCAATGCCACCAGTCGACGAACAAAACAGCCAAGCATCGTGTTGAAGAAAAAAATGAGGATCAAGAGGAACACCAGGAAAAATAAAGTCAGCAAGAGCTCCTTGGAGTAAATGAAGTGATCTCCAAACTGTTCTCGGAGTTCCATCTCTTCTGGTTCAGGATTGTAATGACCTTCAATGTAATAATGCATTGTATCCATTAACACAGGAGAAGGAGAGTAGCTGAAGAACTGCAGTGAAAAGGGAGAGAGGTATAGAGTAAAAAACTCTTGCAGATAGATAGTTTCCTTATATAAAGAAAACGAAAACATACATGTCCTTAATCATCATTAATTTCTATCTAATTAGAAAGGATTATGATACAGCTTTCGAAACGATGCAAGCACAGCTTACTTTGTATCTGTATTCGAGTTCAAAGCCATAAACTCTGACCCCTGCAGTGTTTATGGTGGTTTCGCGTGGCCATCCCTGATTCCTGAAACTGTGTATACGGACGATCTTTTTCTTTAAAAAAAATAATAAATTCCTTTCCACCCAAGGTTTGACAAACTAAGTTTGTATCTGCTAAATTTCTAAACTACAAATACTCACCCAAAAGTTAAATATGTTAGGGTAAAAAAAACTAATGGTTGAAGTGTATAATTATCATTTTATCTTTCCAAAAATTTGTAAAAATAAAAAACACACTGATGTAGATTGTTGGATCACATTGGATATGTGTAATATGATCAACATTGAATTAGAGACAAATATTATTGACTTTTTTGACCTTTGAAATCACACTTTTGTAAGTATGATTATTGTATAATTACACCTCCAAAACGGATATCTCACCAAATCATATTTGTCTGGTGCAATTATGGTCATTAATTTGCACCTTTTAGGGTTTATGCAATATGGCCAAATCCATGAAGATGGCAGTTTGACGGATGGAATTCGAAAAGATCACATACTTTTGATACGATTTTAAACATGGATTGTCAACAATCGTAGTCAAAGACAATATATTAATTTCAGAAAAGTAAAATAGTTAGAGTTAATATGATCCATTTCTTTTCTAATACAGTGTTAGGCTATGTTGTTTTTCATAAACAAAATTCAGTTTTGGATGACAATTAAATAGTTTAGTAATTCAAAAGGTGGAAACGTATTTTTCCAAAACTAAGGGTAGCAAAAGTACTTGAAAAATAAAAAGGGTCCTCTGTTTGCTTTGCTGTGGGTGATATGTGATATATTTTGCCCAACTTAAAAAAAAAAAAAAGCCATGCTTTGTTCAGAAAGAAGCCAGATGTGATTGTCAGACACGCGATTCTTAAGTTTATGTGTATGGCAAAATTCACTCACACTTCAGTTCCTCTTTTTCGTGAGGCAATCTACTTACCATTGGTTTAAGCCCCTTCTCCATACCAAAAACACAATTTCTGCTGTTTTTTTCTCTGCTATTTTAACAGAATCAGAAGTTCTAAACCTTCAACATAATCGTATGAATATATACCCAAATAGAAAGGTAGATTGCTATGATCGGAAAACTCTTAACGAAACTCTGTAGAAGCTTTTTGTCATTAATGGTGCACTCAACAATCAGGGCTTCTAGTTCTATTTTTAATATGAAGCAATGCCAGCCCTGCCAGGCTAGCTAAGGCCCCCTCATATTGCATGTGCTGCATGTGGTAGTCTCTGCAGCTTCTATAACACTCCAAAGACATCAGAATTTGGTTGAACTTTCTTCCCTTTCTAAAAATTTAAGTGGGTTTCAAGATGGCCAGTCAGTACTTCATTTTAAAAGCAATACCACCGCAACCAAAGAACAGTAATAGATTCTCTGTTGCATTGGCATTTGTGGTGTGGATGATTATTTATTTAGTTAGATATGAAATCGAAGGCCATAGATTCATGTTTAACAACTGAAAGAATCAAGGAAAATCAGAGAGTTGTACAGTATACATGTATGGATAGCTGGATGTCGTCTTGATATGAAATGACAATGCCTCTTCTGTTGAACAGTAACTAAAGAGTTCCTTCGTCAATGTTGAATCTGACTAGAGTTTACTGCTCTACAGCCCCGCATGAAGATGAATGAATGAATGAAAAGACCCCACACCATGGCCCAACTTATGCTGCACGGGGAATAGGTGTCTGTGACTGTGGAGTGTGGACTGCTCTCTCTTTACGTACATTTAGATGGGAGTTTGACAGGGTGATTGATGGAGCCCCTCTCCCTTGTCCCCCGGGCCCCCCCCCCTCGCCACAATCTTTAAGCTTCCCCAGCTTTCTTCTTTTGAATTTTGGTTGCATTTATCCGGGTGCTCTTCTCGATGTGCGAATAATGTGTACCTTACAACTACATTCATGCTTTCAGGGATAATTGAAGTTGCGAACTGGAGTGCAATTTTAGTAGTGTCAGTTCTAATGGAGAAATGGGCTTGCATTTTCGCTGTCTTTCCTTCATTGTTTGGCTTGCTTTATTAATATAAGGTCAACGTAGAGACGGCAATGTTTGTAATTTGATATCAATAAAGTTATATTTATAAATAATATGTATAATTTTATACATAAATAATAATATATCTTTATATGATTAGGTATTGTTTTATCTCTAATTTAAAACTATTCAATCATATGATAACATATCATTATTTATATATAAAATTATATATATTATACCTGCAGATACACTACTCATTTGATATATCCTTTTGTAATCTTCTTCTTTTCTTAAATTTGAATATTTAAAAAAAAATTAAGATTTATGAGCTAATAATAGTGTCAAAGGAATTGGTAATTAATTTAATTTAATATAATAGATTATGAAAAGTTCCACAAATATGTATAATTAATATATTTTCACATAATTTTTATTTATTAAGTGCAATAGTTGTAGGGTTAATCCAAATTTTTATTAATTCCATATAATTGGTTCAGTCCCAAAGAGTGGTCTTGCTGGGATGGGATAATGGGCTTACCAGCCCAGCATCAAATCAACAACTAAAGTGATAAACTTGTGTGGTCCTTTATGTATTGATATCTCACATGAGCTGGCCCAAGAAGAGGTGAATTCCTTTGTTTACACGGCACTTACCATTGGAAGATGCCGTAAATCCCTAGTATTTGGTTGGTGACAATCAGAACAAAACCGAGGTCTTTACGCGTGGGAATCCATGAACCTTAAAATTAGCTGAAAATCTAGATACCCATTTCGGATGCTTCTCAACCAATCAAAAGTATTCTGCCAATTCATCCCACATCAGAATCACTATGAATCTCTGCGGTTATTTAGTTAACCCGGAACATTGTTCTTTTGTTTACTCAACATCAATTGACCAAAGATGTCATCAGCAGCCACGAATGCATTGCACCGGCCCAATTACACAGCTTTTTCTACACGCTTTTCTAATCTGAAGTCTTTGAAGCCTTGTTTATTTCTTCCATTCTCTACGAACAAATCCCTTTTATGCGCTGGGTTTGTTTCTAGAACTATGACCGATATGGGCAAAACGTCTGCTTTTAGGAACAGTAGTAGTGGTAGTGATGTTGAGGATGATGTTAGAGTGCTTGAACAAGAAGCTTTCATTGATGGGTCGTCTTCGGTTACCGCTGCTCGGCTGGAGTCAACGCTCAATCGTCTGGTTTGTATTTTTTATCTGGAACTTGTTAGTGTTGATTTGTAATCTTTCCTTGAATCTGTTGTTTTTGTTAATTGAGCAATTTTATCATGGATATTGCAGAGGCTTCGGTTTGGCTTATTTAGTTGTGTCTTCGAAATAAAGATACTTTAGTCAGAAAGTCAGTAGATTTAAGATCTTGTATTGAATAGCTTATTTGGTATTAATAACAGAGCAAATGGGTTGTGTCTGCGTCATTTGCTGGTGTGATTATTTGGAGGCATGATGCTGAAGCTTTGTGGGTTGTGATGGGGTCTGTCGTTAATTCTATTCTATCAAAAATTCTCAAACGGATTTTAAACCAAGAGAGACCTGTTTCCACTCTAAGATCCGATCCTGGGATGCCATCTTCTCATGCGCAATCAATTTTTTTCATTGTCACTTACATTATCCTATCAGGTAATAGTTCCATGCCTTTTATACCATTTGTCAGAATAATTTTGCATTTTCTTCAATTATGTATTGGGTTGATAAATCATTGGCTCAGTTGAAGCTTGTGAGGCTTTATGTAATTGTGTGCTTCCTGCTCGTCAAATTGCAGTAAAACATAGCACCTGTATCACAGAAATAACATTTGAACTCTTTAAAAGTGTTGACCGCATAATCTGCAGGCAATTAAAATATCTTCATATGCCAAGTTCCAAAATTCTAACTAATCTGTAGGTTGATGTTTTATAAATTGCATACCAAACTGACTAATTTCATCATATCAGTTTGTTTATCCTGTGAATTTAGGAAACTGCAGCTACTGTTGTTTCTAGGAATACGTTGGTTCTTTTTTCCTGTTGTATGTGGAAAATGGTAGACTGTGTAATGCAATCCAATTCATAAGAAACAATTAAACATAATTTATAGCAATCTGATGTTATTGCTTCCTATTACGAGTCTGCTATTCCCTGCTCTCTAGTGTCAGCTACTAGTAAGTAGGTATATTATCACTGTTTTGGATATGCTTAGACATGTAATAAACATTGCTCTCTATGATCTTGCAGTTGAGGAATCACTGGGTTTAAATGGAGCTACATTTGCCATCAGTGGACTTGCCTTGGCATGTGGTTCATATCTGGTAAGTATGATAATGTGGCTCCTTTATTGTTTGCGCGCACGTGTGTGTGATGGTGATCCATCATCTCAGTAAACAAGAAAACTCTTAGCAGATTCCTTGTTAGCCTATTATGCACTGAAAACTGTAGAGTCTACTAATTTAGTGAAGACTAAAAATTTGGATCTCTTCAAGATCATTGTGATTATTATCAAAGGAACTTATGTCCGTATAATAATGAAATTTGATTGTTATAGCTATTTGAATATCTTGTCAGTTGGTATGTTGTCTTCCTGTTTCATATGAAACTTTGATCTAATGCAGCTAGTTCATCAGGTATATTATGTCCCTAACTAAATCTATTATATTGAAGTTTCAAGTAACCAGTAAGCGGCAAATATTGTGATAATTCTAGAGTTAATTCACTGCACCAATTAACAGCTGTTTTCCATGGTAACAGAACTGTAAAATTTAGAAAAAATAATTATCTCAAGTCAAAAGTTGAACGGTTTTTAAACATACCAGCAGTAAATGTAGGTAAAATTTTGGGGTAGAAGAGAGTACCTGAATGTCACCATTCTAGTATGTTGCAAGTAGATTTTTTAATATTTATGGTTTAGCAAAGCTTGTGACTTGTGTGATAAAATTGTAACTCTATTTATTTCCCTTTTTATTTCTCTGAACGTCAAAGGAGGAACAGAGCCAGTTTGAATAAGTACATAGCTTTTGCGTGTGTTTCTTTTCGAAGTTTTTTCTGGTTTCTTTTTTTTTTCTTATCGTCTCAAAGTAGACCGATGTCTAGTTTCTAGAGATGATTGAAATGGTTACTTGTTATCATGCAGTGGATGCATTCATTTCCATAGTATAGGCATTTTGTAAAGTTCATCAATCTCCCAGTGTTTAACATGCAGCAATGCACTACTCTCCGATGCCTTAACTAATAAAATTGTACGAGCTTAGAATAAGCTTAAATTAATAAGTTGCTTATGTTTTACTTGATCATCTGTGATTGCAGTCATGGCTGAGAGTCTCTCAACAACTTCATACAATCGGTCAAGTGGCCGTGGGAGCTGCAGTAGGATCCACTTTCTCTATTTTGTGGCTACTGTTATGGAATGGTTTTGTGTTGGAAGCCTTTCTTTCCACTTTATGGGTACGAATAATAGTTGTTTTAGCGGCTGCTGGCTTTTGCCTTGGCTTTTCTGTATATGTGATTCGCAACTGGTTTAGTGATGATTGATGAAACTTTGTGAAATGTAGTCTTGTTAGGCTTAAAGATTTCTCTCTACAACATCATTCTTTCAGATCAAATAGAGGCCAGAGATATGAAATTCCAGACATTTGAAAGTCGACTTTTTTCGGCAAATTAAATTACATACAACTTTTAATCCAATTTAAGAAATCATTGTAGGACACAATTTTAGGACCATCGAAGTGTGTAAACCAAGCTGCAGGTGCATAATTGTTTCTTGATGGCAATATGGAAGAAAATCAAAGTAGAATCATAAAAAATGTATATCAGTACTTTGTTCCGAAGTTCAAAATACTACGAGAGCAATCTAACATTGGCTCATCCAAGACAAAACACATATTGGATACCAAAAGCCAAAAAAGTTAGCAGACTATCTTTAGTTGGAGATAAACAAGCTCTGATCACCCAATAAAATGGCTTGTAGGGAGGTAACTCTCGCGGCTGTTTCATGTTTGCAATTTCTGTATGTGCTAGCTTGCAGTTGACTTTAATAAAAGCCTTTGATAAGCAACCGAATATAGAAGACAGCCTCAATATGACGCTGCTTCTGCTAATCATCAACATCATGCAGAAGAGAATCCAATTCTTGGATTGAAACTTCTGTCCTTGAAGCTAGTAAATCCAACACAAGGTATATATCTTCACTGCAAGGATGACGCTTATCAGCAGCAACAAATGCATAGACTTGATCCTTAAACTCAATCCAAGAACATCCAGGTTCCTTAATAACCCCCTTTGATCTCATTATCTTCTTTACTTCTGCTGCTTCCTTCCATCTCCCTCGTGCAGCATAAATGTTAGAAAGGGTGATGTGTGTTCCAGCACAATTTGGATCTAATTCAAGAATCTTCTCCGCAGCACGTTTTCCACAATCAACATCACCATGGACCCTACATGCTCGAAGCAGAGTTGACCAAACAACATCATCCCTTTGATGCGGCATACTTTTGATCATGTTCTCAGCATCACTAAGTCGTCCAGCTCGGCAAAGAAGATCAATCATGCAGCCATAGTGTTCCTTGGAAGGATTTATCTGGTATTCCTTACTCATCAGATTGAAGTAGTGGAAGCCCAAATCAACCTGTCCTGCATGACTACATGCGGTAAGAACACCAATGAAGGTCACAGAGTCCGGCCTCAACCCAACTCTGGTTAGCTTCTCGAACAAATCAATGACTTTTTTGCTATAGCCATGTTCAGCATATCCATTAATCATAGCCGTCCACGAGACAACATCAGCACTTTCAGTTTCATAGAAGATTTGTGAAGCTTCTATAATACTCCCACATTTTGAATACATGTTGATTAGAGAACTTCTTATCATAGCTGAGTGTTCCAACCCGATTGATAGTATATGGGCATGAACTTGCTTTCCCTGCTCAAGAATTGCCATATTTCCACACACACTCAGCACGCTAGAAAGAGCAAACTCATTTGGTTTTGGTCCTTCCCTTCTCATCAATGATAAATACTTGAAAGCTTCTTCTCCACAACCTCCTTGAGAATACCCTACAATTATGGTGCTCCATGAAATAATATCTTTCTGACTCATCTCATGAAATACCATAGAAGTAGAAGTTAACTCGCCACATCTTGAATACATAGTCATGATGGAATTGGCCACTGACAAGGAATTAAGTAGGCCTAAACATAAAACATGGGCATGTAACTGCTCACCCAATGGAATTTTTGCCAGGTTAGCTGCTGCAGAGATAACTGCAGCAAAAGTGTACTCATTAGGTTTTACACCTAATTCTTGCAATCTTAGAAATGATTCAAGAGCATTATCCTCTTGACCCAACTGAACATAAGTTGTTATTATTGTCGTCCACGAAACCACATCACGTGTGTTCATTCTTTCAAACAAACACAAACCATAGTCTAGTTTTCCACATTTGTTATACATAGTTGCAAGAGAATTTGCCACAAATGAGTTCATATCAAAACCTCTCTTTATTGTGTGAGTATGAATCTCCCTCCCATAGTTCAAAGCACTTGAATCAGCACACGCCTTCAATGCAATAGCAAACGTGTACGAATCACACACAACCTTTGATCTCCACATCTCAGAGAAGTAAACTAAACCCTCACTATTATAGCCACCACGAACAAGCCCCGTAATAATAGCAGTCCAGGATACAACATTTTTCATAGGCATTTCATAAAAAACTCTACAACCCAGCTCAAATTTTCCAACTTTCGTATACATATCCAAAAGGGCACTACCAACAAAAACTGAGTTAACTAAACCAGTTTTAACGGTAAACCCATGTAATGATTCTCCATAATTAACATTAACATTTTGCGCACAAGCCTTGAGTGCAAGACTAAGTATAAAAGGGTCCATTTTCATTTCAGGCTCAACCCACATTCTCGAAAACAACACCAAAGCTTCGGTGGAGTCCATTGCCTTGACATATCCAGAGATGACAGTGGTCCATGAAATCTCATCTCGGTAAGGCATTTTATCGAACATTTTGCGCGCCTCCTGTAAATGACCATCCTTCACTAATTGCTTCAGTTGAGAATTGACTTCAAACATGTTTACCTGACTAGGCAATTGCGTTTTAAGCGACATTTGGTAAGGATTTTGAGGGAATATAAGAAGGTCTCCATGTTCAATGCATGCAATGGCTGAGTTTGTTGTAAACAGTCTCCTGATGACACGAGACCTACTTGATAGGAACATGATCGCCCTAGAGAAGCCGCCATGCATTGCATTTGCAAGCCACCGAACTGAAAATTTCGGAAGCTCAATTAAGATTTCAGAGTCCAATTCTAGGCCCATTATGTTTAACAACTAAACCAGCATTACTACCCATCCTGGGCCTCAAGGCCCAGTCTTTACAAAAGTGTTGAATTTTTTTTTTTAGTAGTTCAATAAAGTAATATTATGTGTACATATTTTCGGTATATATATTATATGTCATTATGTAAAGAAAGTTAATTTATCTTTAATTCAAAATCATCCAATCACATAATGACACATTAACTATATATTTAAATTGTGCATTAAAAGTGTATACACATAGTTTTATTAAATTCAATATGTATTAATAACAGATATAAATGCGGGTATAAATATCAATGTATCATTTTGTAATTAGGTATTATTTTATCATTAACTTAAAATAATGTAATGAAACATCAATATTTATATTCATTATTAGTGCATAAACTATTACCAGTTTTTTTAACGTTTAAAATTGACTCCTAAAATTTATTCACATTTAACAAATGATTTAATGACAAATGTGTTATTGAGTAAAGTTGGATTCCATCCAATCCCAACATAGCCAAAGGCTCATTCAAAATTAAATCAATTTTAATCGAGCCAAATTGTGACCCATATCAATTTGTTCAATTAATAATAACTTTATTAAAATGTTATTAAAAAATTGCTAAAAAAGAAGAAACACGAAGAATTAACAAAAAAGAAAAAAAGAAAAATTGTCCAAGAAAAAATTAAAAAAGAAAAGTCACTAAAAAAATAGAAAAGTTGTTGAAGCTAATGAATTTAGATAATTTCATTGAGTTGAGCGAAGACTATTTTATTTGAACTTAGGTCGATCAATCGGAATTATAATATAAGCCTAAGTCACCTTGGATTGCGTACAACCCAGAATATGAGTGAGAGAGAGAGAGAGATAACTAAAGTATAAAGATCCAAAATTTTCAATAACAAATGATTAAATTCTGTAACCTGTAATTTATATTATAAAACTTAACAAGCCAACAAGTTCTTGACTGAAATACAGAGATTATATTCAGTCTATCCCAGCAAGCCTCCTGGACGAACAACATTCGTCTCTACCAGAGAACCCACTTCCCAAAACCTCACCTTTACACCTTTAACACAAACAAGTTCTTGACTGAAATTTGACACTATTAGGAATTAAACTATGTGTACAGACAAATTGTACAAGCTACAAACTGAGTCACACATGCCTAGGTTTCATATAAGCAAATGCATCTTTTCAGTTTCCAATCTGCTTTCCCCTGTTTCTGCCAACCCACTGAGCCCTTCTAATGGCCCTTGCCCTCTTCCACCTCTCCACATTTCTCATTCTTGTGAAAATCTTGCCAATTTGATACAACCTGTGAGTCTGTTGAGCAATCACATTGGCAGTTGAGGGGCTTTGGCTTAAAACCACATCATATCCATCACGAAAATTGTCCATGCCTTCAGTTAACAGTTGCCAAAACAGGCCTCCTGCTGCTGCACCTCCTCTTTTAGCTGATGAGTATATATGATAGTAGACACTGTTGAATAGTAAGTCTCTTTGGTAGGTGCTGTAACCGGGATCCTTCCAGGATTTTCCGAATTCGGTCACTAGTATCGGCTTCCGAAGAATGTATTGTGCATCCCGCATATGGGTGTTGAGCCAGTTATTCAAGAAGGCAAGCTGATATTGATCATTGGAACTAGATAACCTGCTCAATGCAACAAAAAAGTTCATAAATTTTCACAGCCTGATCAAACTCCACTAACACTTTCTATGTTTTGACAATTCTTAAGACCATTACCACTGATCAGGATATGAATGAACAGTTGCAAAATCAATGCCAGGGATGCGATTATTAGCAATGAAATCTGTTCCAATATCAAGATTGGGATTGAGTCTCTTCCTTTGAGGCGTTGATTCTCCATAAAAGCCTTCTAACCCGGCTTCCAGCAAGTGATTTCTGTCTATGGATTTCACAAAGGAAGCCATTTCCATTATCCAAGCCTATCATAAAAGCACCAATTGCCAAAACTAACTTGGTAAAGATTAGATAACCAAAGAATTTAATAATAAGAGCTGAGGTTGTCACTTATCAAACCTGAATAGTCCTTCCAGAAGGATCTGATGTGCATCTGGGCTCATTCATAAGTTCCCAGGCCATGATTGTTGGGTCATCTTTGTAATGAATTCCAGTAAAGCTATTATATCTGTTAAGAACAGTCTGCAGAAAGCAGAAATAAAGTAACATATCTCATCTGCCATACAAGAAGAAGCTCAGAAACTCATCATGATCAACTGAAATCCTTCATCAAAGCCATCATCCAACAAGAAAAGAAATTTTATATCTATTTTTTTATTCCACAACAGTACAGAAAGCTTAAATTATATGATAAAAATCTCAACTTTGAAAGAATGTAACAAGAGAAATGTATATGTTATGGATACTAACCGTGATATGGTTCTTATAATAACCCTTAACAAGAGGGTTTCTGAAGAAATCATCATCAGATGTCAAGTATTGGCCTTGACGTCTAGCCCAGTTCACATACTGCTTCTTTCCTCCAAAACTGTCATAGTTGTTGGCTAAACTCAATATCAGCTTAATCCTATACCTTC
This sequence comes from Mangifera indica, assembly GCF_011075055.1. Classification (NCBI taxonomy): domain Eukaryota; kingdom Viridiplantae; phylum Streptophyta; class Magnoliopsida; order Sapindales; family Anacardiaceae; genus Mangifera; species Mangifera indica. Next base: position 1,398,585 of record NC_058152.1, read on the forward strand.
TGGCTTCAGCTATAACAAAATCCAATCCCTACAATCACCAAAAAAAGGAATTCATATAATCAACATTATCAAGTTATATGATTAGAAAGAAGAAGGTAAAAAGGTGAGTGGGAGAGTGACCTTAAACATTTGCTCATTGTAGGCGCCTGGAGAATACTGTAAGGGTCTGTAACCACCATCACTGAAAGCCCAAGTTCTAGCCACTGTAAGGCCATGGCTAGCAGCTTCATGAAAAGCAGTTGAAACTTTGGATCTTTGAGATGGATCAGAGGCTATGTACATGAGCCAGTAGGCATTGAACCCATTTGCATAGTAAGGATTGCCATTCAACAGAAAATGCACTCCTCTGGTTCTAACAAAAGCATCTCCCGCTTCACCATGGATCACTACGGCCAAGAAAAGAACCAACGCCAAAGCCAAATGCCTCATGTTGACACTCTTTCTATGTGTTTGTCTGAGGTGAAGAGGAAGGGTGTGGATAAATATAAAGTTCAGAAAGAGGCGGTGCTTTGAAGGGTAGTAAAAAGTGAAGATGAGGTTATCGAGGCAGCCATTTTTGTCTTTGACACAACTGCCAAAAGTAATATTTAATTTTACAGCGACTGATTTCTTGTAATGAATTGATAGTTACAATTTACAAACAAAGACAGTTTCGTTTTCATCAAGGGGAATCTATTAGATGAAAAATATTACCCTTGAAACACAAAAATAATTTATGCAAATCCTCTTATCTTGGACCTCTTGAAAATAGGAGGCATTTTAGAATACTCTTCTCTTCTTCTTCAAGCCTCTTTTAGTTTTTGAACCTTGGCCCTCACAAGGCATGAACCACCAAGGTAGCAAGGAATTGGCAGTAAAGTGAGTTCGGATGTAACAGCCAATGTGGTGACTACTCAAAACTTCAATGGGGAATTGGGGATGACAATTGACCTAATTCATGGCCCCAATAAACGGTAAATTGTTGTGGTGGGTGAGGTCCCATTGTTCTTTTCTTCATTGAATGTCATAGTGGAGTGCATGTGCTCCCATCGCCTGTCAAATCAAAATCCTATTTCATCCTTAGTTTTTTGTTTCACATGTCCCGTTACACAACACTTGTGCTAAGTGCATTTTTGGAACCCATTTGATTTAAAGTGGAAAGAGAAAAATCAACCGACTGTGCTTGGTCTGTTTTAGCTTTATAGCCGACAGCCGACAGATAAATTGGCACCACACACGGATCCACTTTAAATTGGAGACATGTGATGTGGGAGATGCCATGTCTACTCATTCACCCAAGCAACAACAGCACAAAAGATTTCAAAATCCGAACCGCCCTGGCCCAAGGAGCTTACAGCCGACTGCTACTGTGCTTACTCCATATCAAAATATGAGAGCTATGGGCTTTCTCCAGTTACCCTTACAAAGAGTCACAGCCCAGATGCTGAACGGGGCTTTATTACCCTTTTAGAAGTGGATTCAAAATCTAACTGAACTGAAACAAAAGATAATTCAAATTTAAACTCAACTCAACTCATTTAAACTGGCTATAAGTTCACCGGAAAAACTGTTCAAGAATAAGAATAGTCATCCAAGTTAAAGAAGAAAAAAAATCATCAAAAAAAAAATCATATCACAGAAGAATCTATCAATAGCATTCTAATGACTCAATTGACTTGAGCTAGCTTGGTTAGAGCTCAAGGTGGGGCTACCCTGCTCAAGCTTGGCTATTTGAGCTGAACACCAAGCCGAGCCCAAACTTTCTTGGGCTCTGATCCACCCCTAACCCCTTGTTCCATTTTATGCCTCCTGTATTGACAACCTTATTAACATGTTGGATTAGACATCCAAGACGAAGATCAGCAGAGAACATGAAAATTACAAACAATATTTGATAAGATGATTCTATTTCTATATTAACTAACAACCTCAAATCAAAATTGAGAGCATTCTGTAACTGACAAAACTCCATATTACAGAGCTCGAATTTTTCCCCCATAGCCATAGTATTTCAAAAGCCCTTCGTCTTGCCGCCAATTCTCCTTTACTTTAACTTCAATCTGTTACACAAATAAGCTGCTGAAGTTAATATGTTCTAATCCAGAAACAGAAAACAAGTACTTTTTATACAATTGTTTAAATCCAGTGCAGAAACTATGTCATATGTGGGATATATGCTGACAATAGAATATTAAAATGTGGCTGTAGGAAGAGAAAGCCCAATATTTAAAAACATATAAACCATCCGGATAAACATTTGCTATAAGGTTATGTTCAAGTAGGCACCTCAAGGTAAACTTTCTTCTGTAAAAAATCTTCAATGTCAAGCCGAGCAGCTGTTGACAGTAGTTTTAAAGCCTTACCTCCCTACAGTGTTTGATTACATACAAAAATTAGAAACCCACATCAAAGCAAAAATAGTGTTTAGTGTGCTTGAGTAAACTGCATCAAAGACTGGTAGAGCATATATAAGGACGGTTTTTCTCCAGACAATCTTTGACCAATTTAAACTGGAGAAACATCAAAATAAGTTCAGGATAACATGTTTGGCAGCAAATATCAGGTAAATTCTAATCCGCATCATATTGCAGGCCAAAGCATGTAGATAAATGTTATAAAATTGCATTATTGATCTCATATTAAGTGGGCTGGTGCCACGATCTTTGGCCAGGCCAAGACATTATTATCCTTCAAATTTTAAATGGTTATTGATACCCTTTATCTTTTGTCTTCCCTTTATAAAGCACTAATCCCCAGACAAGCCAAGGTGCTCATTTCATCCCATCCATATACTCCACACCAGCCAACTCAAGGACCATACAAAGGATTATGTACCAAAGCAATGATGAAGGGTATTCACAAAATTTAAAAAAAAAAAAAAAAACTGTACTCACTTTTCCTATAAGGATTATCTTTTGTGTGTTCTTCTCTACGACAATCTCCACCTGTATAAAATCTTTGGCAGTGGGCCTAGTTTTGTAGCTTACAACATTCACCTGAAGGATTCAGAAATCAGAAACCAAAGTTTTAAAATACACACCCCAAAAGTTAAAAAGAGGAATGAAGATATATAAGCAAAAGCAATTGTAAGGAACAAGTTACACACCTGACATGCATAAGGGACCTCATCACGATATTGCATAAAGATCTTTTCTCTAACAATCTCAGCTACAAAGAATCTTTCTGGGTGCTCACTAACAATGTCCTGAAGCTCATAAGTACAACAAATAAGCATTGCATTATAAAAGCAACTAATCTTATGCCCTTAGAAGTATTACATAAAATCATATGAACAAAAAAGATGCTGCAAGATAGTTGATCAGAAAGGACCAGAAACAGGACTTAGTTGTCAAGAATTTCATCTTTCTTTTCCCATTTATATTCATGTTGGCTACCTCCTCGTACAACATGCATATCAAACATGTATAATCTTGTCTCTAAATAAAGAACCTGCTTTAAAAACTTGGGATAAGACCTACATGAAATAATAGAGATTACCAACAAGAGTTTTGCGAACAGGCAATCCTTTTTGCCTGGAGGAATTAAACAAGAACACCAAAAATAGAAAATCTAGAGTATAATATTCCTTAATACCTTTGGATAGTAAGCTGGCCCAACAGGAAGTTTCGATAAAATCCAATCTTTGACATCTTCAACAGCATGACCAAATTTTGCACTTACAGGTATGACCTCATCAACATCTGTAAATTTCTCATACCACTGCAAAACATGTGACATTTATTAGCATACAACATTGTCAAAAGAAACAAACATGCAAGAAACATAGTTGGAATGTCAACAGTACAGCAATTTGAGTCCACATAGTTGAATCATGGGAATATCAAAGCAATGTAAGAAATCAAAAGGATATATTTGTTGTCAAACACCTGGCAGTTGTCAAGTAAGATTCCTTATCATCTATCTATATTTCAAAATGACAGCAATTACAGTAGAAGCTATTCCTTCACTAGAAGGCTCGCATTTCTGTCTGTAGAACCAAATATGGTGTCTGTACAACTTTAAAATTGGTAGCAACATGTTGTATGCACTAAGCTAATTCACTCTTCCTTTTCTCAATAACAGTAGTGCAAAGATTAACAAAGTATCATTTTTACTCACAACCCAACTGAAAAAAAAAAAAAACACACAATTCTAGCAACCAGAAGCAATGAATGCAATTGTACATGTTCACACATCTATCCACAAGTTATGACCTCAAGCTTTTTTGCAATTTCACCAGGCTTGATCAAATCCTTCTTGTTCAATACCAGCAAAATAGGCAACTTATCTTTGATCTCCCCTACACCTTCTTCTAATACTTGATCAATCTGCATTCAATAGATAAATTATAATAAAAAGAAAACATAAAACATATCACACTCATTCCAATAGAGCTGAAAATTAAAAAAGGAAAAAAGAAGCAACCTTATGGGGAGCTTTAGATGCATCAACGAGAACTACAACACAGTCGGCATTAATCCCAGCACTACGAACATTCTTCATCATCATAGAATCCAACTTGTGCAGCTTCTTCTCAATAACACCAGGGGTATCATAAAGTATCATCTGCAAGCAAAACTCTAGTTAATGATCTCACATGGCTACATAAGTGTTAGTATTACACCTGCAACGCACAAGGGAGAAGGAAGAGAAGGAGAAACCAAAAGAAGAAACAGCATCACTAATAACTAAATAAGATAAATTACACATACTCTTATTTGAATACAGAAAGGTCCAGTATCAGTGATCAATCTATGAAAAATTTAGCGACTAAGTTCCAATTAGTCACATTTTTCTAACATGATTGAGAATTTTACCAGTTTCTCAAATAGCATAAATGAGAAGTACAATTGATATCAACAGATAACGCGAATTAAACATAAGATTCTTGACCATTTAAAAATCAAACCTGATACTCTGGACCAGAGCATAAACCAAGAATACGATGCCTAGTCGTTTGAGGCTTATCCGTAACAATTGACAGCTTCTGACCAATCATTTGGTTGGCCAGCGTACTCTTACCCACATTTGGCTTCCCAAGTACAGCCACATACCCTGCAATTTACTCATATATTCCTGACTATTGCAGAAAAGAAAAAAAAAATCATATTGCTATATTATGAACAAAGAGGGGCTAACCGCTTTTATGGTTAGGGTCAGAGGTATCGTCAAGTTCTTCCAGCTCATAGTCGTCAAGCAACGCCATATTCCTCTCTGGTTTCACATTAAGAGACAGAAAGGAAGACGTATCATCCTCCTCAAACACTTCTTCTTCATCTAATTCAAGTTGGTGTTGGCTACTCCAAAGTTGCCGTTGATCTTTCTCTGCTGATAGAAGGCTTGAGTGGTTAATGCTCCTACAACTGAAACTACTTCTCCTTTGTAACTTTTTCAGTCGAAATTGAGTTTTCCCAGTTGGGATTACACTGTAGTGAGGATAGAGACTGCGAGGGAATGAGCAAATGTTTTGAGTTAGCTCCATTGGAGCTTCGCTTCAAGATTGCTTCGTCTGTCCCTTATTATCTGCTTTGCGTTGGGCCTCGTTGGTTGATAAAGTTATTGATGCGGCGTCGTTTGTCAATTGTTTAAGAGGGTAATTAACATTATATTATAATTAAAATTCCAGTTGGCACACCTAAATCCATTTCTTTGCATTTTCACCTTGTTTTAATGATTATATAATAAGGAAATTAGAACTTAAAGCAATATTATATGTACATATTTTGAATATGTAAAATTTATATATAAATTATGTATTATCATATGATTGAGTATCATTTTATTATTAATTTAAAATCACTAAATTACATAATAATATATAATTTATATACTCATTTTATATATTCAAAGTATATATACATAATTTTATTGTATTAATGAATATAAAAAACTCACATGTTATATGAGATCAATTATACAATATATTTAAGTAATTTTATTTATTTAATTATAAATCTTAATTATAAATTAAAAAATATTTTTAAAAAAAAATACTTCTTACTTCCTTTCTCTCACAAACCCATCCCCTCTTTTGCCGCTTCACAATATCAAAGCAAATCACTCATCGTCACTTTTCTTTCGCAAACTCTTATACACTTCATCTCAACTCCTCAACACACTTGGTTGACCAATCTCACACCCATTTTGTTTGTCTATAAAGAAATTTTCTTCTTTCAAACATGCCAAATCACACCCAATTTATTGTTATTGAAAGTGGTAAGAGTGTTATTGATAATGACAATTAACAGGAGGTGGTGATCATGTTGGTGGTAGGAGATTATAATGTCATCGTTGATAATGACAAGAAAAGGTTGTAATGATATTGCCGACAATAACAAAAGATGATAATGGTGCTGTTAACCAAGGTAAACAATGATTATATTATCAATGGTGATAAGGGTATTGGCGGTGGTGATATAGACTACTCTTCTTTACATTCTTTTCTCTATTCCTCTTTGTCAATGGTGGCTTGCGTTGGATCGGTAAAGATTCTTTTTCAAATTTGATAATGCACAAAGGTTCAATTCCTATGGTTTGCCCATAACCCATAACTAACCATTCCTGAAAAAGATGATGAATGAATGGAGGAGTATAGTAAAGCTCCTAGTTTGAGAGGCAAATTTATGCCTAGATAAAAGAACATGAGTTTAAAACTCTGAGAGTAATGGAGTGATTTTTGTTTTTGTCTTTTCTAAAAGAGAGAGAAGATGAATAAGTAAAATAATTCTACTCCATTATAATGCAAAAATAACCAAAACTTGATTGTCACCTTTAAGTCATTGCAACAACATTCAGGCTCAGAAGACCAAACCCATAAATCTTTGTGTGTATTTATGTGTCTGAACAAAACAAGCATGTGTGCTGTCTTCAAAGTGCACAAAAGCAAAATAAAAACTAATTTGATAGATTTCAGCACCTCAAAGGTTGCCAGCAAGGAGGTAGCTTGAGACATTTGATTTATTTTAATGGACAGATACATCCTCTGCAAGCGGGAAAATTGCAGCGGATAAAAGTCAGAGATCCTTGCTATTCACAAGGTAGCATGTACGACCTTTTTATTATCTTGGAATGAGATCTAAGTTTTATCTTTGATTCACTGCGGGGCTGCATCATCATGCTCAGATGCACCAGGATCACTGCTAGTTGATTCTTTCCCTGTTAGGAGATAAGACCCTACTAAGGCTGCAGTGCCAAGGGTAATTGCAGCAGCAATTGAACCCCAAACCCATCTCTGCTTTCTTTTCCTTCTCTGTCTATTTCGCCGTGCCATCTCTATACAAAACAATAACAGATGACAAAATTAAAAATGAACTCATTTAAAAAATCCAATGGCACAGAATTTCAGCTTTATGATATAACATGCCAAGATAGAGATTGCCTAGACCATATGTGGTAAATGAGAATGCAAACAAGCTGGTACAAACAGTTTACTCAAATATCATTTGCTTAATTTCTAAAATAACATGAAGGTTCACTTTGTCTAAAATGGGCCGTTATTCAATTCCTCGGCCTGAACACAAAAAAAGCTTATTTCTTGCATCTGCAAATCAGGAATTGAGTCATTTAAAGATAGAAACTCTAGCACCAAGCATTATGGAATTCCATATGGAAGGCAAGGGAAGGGAAGCATTCAACATAAATCAACAACAGATCTTGTGCTTCAACTTCTGCATGTTTGAACATATGAATACGCGAAAAGGAGAAGAATAATGCAATCAAAGTCAAATATGTGACTCTAGAGATCAGAGATTGATTCTGACCAAGATGACTAGAAATGTGATTTGAAACAACTAATTTTTTGATAGAAAGAAGATTACCCAAGGCACAGAACTCTTACCTACGGCTTCCTGGTTCCTCTGCGACATTTCTTGATTCATTGCCTCGTAATAGTGAAGCCGATCCCACAATCGGGCAATCTCAAAGTTCTTTGCTTCAATCTGAGCTTCCATTTCTGCCTCCATCTCAGCCTTTGCAATGCCCCTCCCAATAGATTCTGATACAAATCGAGCAAGGTGAAATTGTTGGGAAAGCTCTTCTGCAATATTGATATTCAATTGCCCATCCTTCCCCGCAATGGTGGGATCTGCAGGCAGAGTCAATCCTGCATGAGCCAACTGTTCCCTAACCTTCTGCCACTGACTTTGCACATCATTCAGAGCTTCTTCTGCTTGCTTTCTCTTCTCTAATTCCATGAGTAAACTCAATCTTATTTCACACAGTTCAGTCTCAAAATCCAGAGGAGAAGACTGTGACCCATCCTCAGATGATAACTCTGGAGAAATTAACAAAAGTGGGCATACTTAGCCATATTGTTTAACTATAAAACCATGATGCTCCAATGTTGTTTCCATAACAACTTAAAAGCTTTACACAACCAAAGAATCATTATATATTTTTTAAATCTTTAGAAACAACAATCTCATGTGAAAAAATTCCAAAAAAATTTTAATTATTCCTATGAACATCTTATATCCAAAATAAAGGATGAAAAATACCAACATGCAGGTGTATACACATCAAAACTCATGATGCAGAGGACCTTGCATTCAAACTCTTCAAGTAATAAAACCTATTACTGATATGGTGAAACAAACATATGCTCTTGTAAACCCAAACATTCTCTTTCACCAATTGATACCCGTAATATGACTTAAAATGCAACTCTTGATACCAAGTCTTGGCACAAGAAAAAATGTGAAGATCAACAAAAAGAAAAGGAAAAATAGCTTATGCAGTGGCAGAGTCAGCCATATGTTAAAAAAGAAAGATATAAATTCATGCATGCGTATCCAAAAAGATAAATTATAAAATTATGAACAGTTAAGAAAAGCCCAAATACCTTCCCAAACATCATGAAACTCTCCCTTTGGAGTAAAAAACTTTGCAGAACTTTCCACCCAGGTATTATCTTCTCCATCTGAGCTACTTGCCACACTCATTGATTCCTTTGGATCGAAAAACTCTTCACAGTCACTATTACTCTCTATCTTGAATCTAATATGCTTTGGCAAATCACTTTTCCCAGGCAAAGCATTACTCAAACTGCTGCTTCGGAGTCCACTGTTACTGCTCTCAAATTGCCTATCACTGCTTCCAGGCTCACCAGCATGCACACCATTCACATGCTCCTTTTCTGTAGGACCATGATGGAAACCATTCATAAGTTCATTTGCAGGACTATTCTGGACATTACTCTTGTGTTCCCCTTCAACTGGTCCAGGTATCATGAAGGAGACAGAAGCACAATTGGTTAGCCCAACACTCTTTGTTTCAGTATTTTTTGTAGCATTCTCAATGACCTTTCCTTCATCTTTTGATTTTTCGGACAAGGCCCCATCCACCTGTGAGAAACTCTTCACTAGCCGTGGCCCACGCCGCTTGTGATTGATGATATAAGGTGATGGAGGGAACGAAGTTGGTGAATCAGGAAGGGGAGTTGGCTCAGGAGTTGTGTAGAGTGCTGGTGTTATTGGAGGACGATTTACTTTCCTTCCAATGTCCACAGAAGCACCATTTCTCCTCCCCAACTCTGAATTTGGATGAGGAGCAGGTTTTGATTTAATTGAAGGCTTTGAATTGGGAACTGGCATGTCTACAGATTTGGACTCTCTAGGTTCTATCAGCCTATCAAAAGATATAGCTGTAAATGTTGGCATGGCTCTGCAACATCAAACATCACTGGTCAATTTGGCTAAGAAAAAGCTTGAAAGGGGAAATCTGTAAACAAATAAACTATAAACAATAAACAAAAATCTCAAACATCTCAAACATGTTGTTGCCCTTTTAACCAGACAGAGGAGAAAAAAGCTTAATTAAGACAAATGGCAGTATTTTTCCTCCTACAAACTAAATAGTGCTTAAGTTAAACTACTATGCCACCAAACAAGCTACTCTAAAATTTAAACTTTATTTATTAAAAAACTACGTTCAGAACAAAAATGAAAATTTAAATTAACCACCTATCGCGATTTTTTTTTTTTTTTAAATGGAACCCACAACCTAAACTAATAATTCATTCATACCCATACAGCGAAAGACCCCACTTTCAGCTCAGAAATTAATAAAGCTAATTGGCTCAGTATCTAGTTACAAGCAAGAATACAAAAAGCTGCACAAAATTAAACATCTGATTCACCTTCCGAAATAATCTCAGCCATCAAACAGATAGTAGCATCCAAATTCTGAAAAACAAACAAATAAATAAAAACTATACAGCCGAGAAATCAATTCGATTCTTCCACTCGCACCCTTTACAAGTCAAAAAGGAAAAAAAAGCCCAACAAAACTAAAATTCCCAGTCATTTTCTCATAAAAATTTCAAATAAATATACGGGAGAGATGTTAATACGGCTATCGAACTTGATAACTAAATACGACAATAACTCATGAATTTTCAAAATATAATTCATTTTCCTTAAGAAGTCTTAACAACCAAACAGCGCCTAAAATTCAAAAGTGGCAGAGCCAAAAAAAAAAAAAAAAATTGAGACAGAAATATAATATAAAAGAATCGGCAAGAATGAAACGTTACCTTGAATACGAATAAGAAATACAATAAAAAAAGGGAGAAACCCTAGAAGCAGTAAGTTGATGGAGAGATCAGAGACGACTCGGCGACTAAGTACATATATAAAACGGCATGTTTTAATGCAAATAACGTAACGCGTTTCTTTTCCTTGTGGCTTTTTACGCTCTTTCTCCGACCTTCAAAGAGAACAGGAAGTGACTCCCCCGCCAAGCTTTTTCGCAACGGCCGCCTCTCTACCTATCTCTCAGTCTTCATTTTTCTCCGCAAATGTTTGAGGCTTTTGTTAATATATATTTAATTGTTCTATATTAGGATTTGATTCTTATTGGGCACGCATGCCGATGTAGAGCTGTTTGGGCTTCGGTTATAACAGGTGAGCCGATATTTATGGGGGAGACGACGGCGTTTCGAGAGTCTTCATTCTTAATGTTTTTTAAGGAAAACAAAAAGAATCATGCTGACGTCAGCAAGACCAGGCAGCGGTTAAATTAAGCTATCAAATTTGAGAATTATGTGAAGTTCACACTTATATGTATTATTATAAAATTAATTAATATTTTATTTTTAATTTAAAATTATATAATTATATAATAACACATATAAGTTTATATATATTTATATATCTAAAATAAATATATATAATTTTATTTATTAATTTTTTTGTTAGAGCTTTGGATGGAATATATTCATGATAGTCAAATCAAATATCATATTATATATTAAAATTTTAATTTTTTATATCATATAGTGAATATTATGTATCGTATCGTATTGTCTAATATGATTTTTAAAAAATAAAATAATAAAAATTTTAATTGATACATCATTATTTTATAAAATATCATAAGTATCCTTAAAAAATTAAGATTTTTTATATATATGCATATTATATCATCATTTTATTAAAAAGTATATCGATTCATATCGGTAATATGATATGTATTATATCATATTATATGTATATTGTATCTTATTAATTCGATATATTTTACGATATGTATCATTTTTTCTTTGTATCATATTGTATTATAGGATATGTATCGTGTATTATAAGATACTGATAATTATAGTTATATTTTATAATTTTGGAATGAGCAACATTAACTATACTCATTTTAAATACACAAATAGATATACACTTATATGTATTATCATATGATTAGATATTGTGTTATCTTTAATTTAAAATAATTTAATCACATAACAATACACATTAATAAATATTCATTTATATATTTAAAATAAATACACAATAATTTTATTGTTTTGAAAATATTACTAAGTGTAGAAATAATTTTTTTTTAAAATTATTTAACTACTTAGACTAAATTTTTTACTGTTTCAACTTGCCTTTTAAATTTCTATAAAATAAATCAAGTTCAAATTTGTATATTTGAGTTTGAGTTAATTGATTTTGAATGCAAAATCATGACATGTTCTTTTATATATAGAATTAATTAAATTAAATTAAATAATTATTAAATTAAAAAATTTATTTTGATATATCATTAAAAAATATTTGAATTTATATTTTTATTATTATAAAATATTTATTTTTATCGTTTAAACTATTATTTGAGAATATGTTACTTGATTATAAGCGAAACCAACTCTACTCTTACCATAAATGTTGAGGTGTTTTTTTTTTTTATAAATAAATATAATATATTTTACTAATTAAAAAAATTGGGTGATATTGTGTATATTTTATTATAAAAAATTAATTTATGAAAATTAAAAAATATATATTAATGATAGAAATGGTAGAGATTTGTTTACAGCATTGATCTTCTAGAATAGATCTAGTTTCCCTTGGAGGGCTCACCACAGGTGTCGCAGTCAGTTGTGAACTCTGTCATGACGGCTCGTGAAAAAGGCGGCTGCTTTCTTGTGAAACAAGTTCGTGTTTCATTATTAAACGTCAAAATACGAAGCTTCCACTCGTAATCAGATTTGTCCGGAGTCTGGAATCACAGGTTCCATGGAACTTCCACGTGTTTCTTTTTCAATTTCGTGACATTTTTCATTTCAGTGATGGTTGCTTGCTTCGCACGTGACTGTGAACTACCACATCTCTATTTAAATGGGCCGAAAATAGAGCCCAAGCTTAAAATATTTCCAACCTAGCCACACTGACACTAGGGAGCAAAAATAAAAAATAAAAAAATATACTAAGATAATATAACAAATAATAAAAAATATATTTATAAAAAAGTATTACTAAAATTTATATAAAAAATAAAAAATATATATATACAGATTTAATAAGGTAAATTATCAATAATATATTTCTAAAATTATGGTAATATCACAATAATTTTAATACTTTTTACAAATTTTTTATTAAAAATCAATATAACAATTCAAATATAAAGTATTTAATTAATTATTAAATCTAATATAATATAATAAATAATCAAAAAAATTTGTATAATAAGTAATATATTAATCAGTTGAAAAAAATAAATAAATTAATTAACTTGAATTTTAGATTTTATATCAAAATAAATCTTTGTATAGGCCATCAGAGAGAGCAAAATTACAGTTGAGAATTAAGAAAGAAATGTTATTAATTTTTTTTTTAAATAACAGTGGTATTTTCTTAAATAATTAAAAATATAAGATATAATTTTGTACTTTAAATTTAGCCAAAAATTCAAAAATATTTCAAACGTAAAATTTACGTTTAATATAGAAAGGGTATAAAATACATATTTAATATGTTTTGGGTTTAAAAATTCTTTTAAACATATTTAATATACAAATAATATAGAAACATGAATAATACGTTATAACTAAGCTTTGAATACTATACGTTATAACTCCCAAATCCATACAACCTCGTATTTAAGCTAAAAACCTACTCTATAGATTTGATTGATTTTGATTTAGATCAACTTAGTATATTATAATTGGAATTAGTAGGTTAATTATAAGAATAATTAAGATTTGAACAAATGTTGACAAAGTATTGTAAAACCAAGATATACGACCAAATGCACTAAAGCAAAATAGGGCTACTTTCGGCTCAACTCGTGTCAAGCCTAGTTCATCCCGATTACTATTAAATTAAGTTTGTTGTCGGTTAAATTAGTAAACTTGTATGGTAACAATTTAGTTTAAATAAAATATCAATAAATTTTTAAAAGTTTAAAATTTTGAATCTAAGTTCCCAAAATTTTAGTCCCTAACTATAAATATATAAATAATTGATAAATATATAAATTACGAGATTTAAATATAATTTTTTGAGTCAAATTTAAGTCAGTTATATTTATCTAAAACTTGAGCCAAAACCATTTAACCTTGACAAGCCCAAGTTTTACCTAAGTTTCGACTACATTTAAGTTGAGTAAAGTATAAACATAAGTTGGTTCAGATTCGACTCAAATTCTAACTGACCAGTTCGAGTTGTTTAGACAAGTCAAAGATGTTATCAGAGTTTTTTTATTGAATAAATAATATCGTTGAAGAAATATATAGTGTTAAATATCGATAAAATGAACAGTATTATTGAAGAAGAATTCAACCCAAACTACTAAATTCAAACTTTAACTTAAATTCAATTTGAATCAAACCGAGCACTGATTATAATTAAACTACCTCAATTCAAATTGAATCTTTAACTTTGAGCCAAGCAACCGAGCAATACTTTGCATTTACCCTGATTGAGTAGCTTATAACGAAGCCACATGCAAGATTGAAAACATAAAATCAAGACACAGATGATGGCCATTTTTGGCTCGGATTCTTAAACTGCAATCTCCCAGAGAAACAAAGAATCCGAAAAGCAAGCAAATATTTCTCTATTTATAATGAATGACTGGCAAATTGGAATTAACATCCCATATCCCTCCCTCCTTTACATACTCCAAGTACCTGGCGAATTCTGGTTTAGCAGTGGTCTTCTTCTTCCGTCGGCGGTCAAAAAGACTGAAGAGAGGATGAGCCTTGACGACCTCCATGGCGGGCTTCACCTTGTTAGCCTTAGGAATGTCTGCAACTGCGAACTCAGCCTCTGCTTTTGGATTTGTTGAAGAGCCAAATACAGAAAGTCGAGAAGCTGGAACAGTTGAAGCCCTCTTCAATCTTCCTTCCGTAAGGCCGATTGCAGGATCGTCGCCTACCTGTTCATACTTGCGGTAGCTTCTTCCTGTACTCAAAGCTCTGAGCATGGCTTGATGTTGATAAGAAAAATAAACTAGGGCTGCAGGATTAACGGCGGATAATAAGAAATTTACATACGAAGAATGAAGTGCCTGGAATTTAAACGACTAAGTCTAAGCATAATTTGAAGGCCAAAGAACTATTTCCCACCCAAGGTTTGTTGAAATGACCAAATTTCCACTTTAAGTTAAAAAGAAAACCAAATTTGAAATTCCCATCCACTATCGACTTTTATTGATGAATTTTGTTCAATTATTTTGGAAGTGATTGTTTTGATCTTGTACTATAATTATAAAACTATCATTAATATTTAATATAAATATCAAATTATCAATATATTCTTATTAATTTAAAATTTTATCAGTTAAACTTTAAAAAAAAATCAAAATCTTAACTAATATTAATATGTTGCTTTTTGCTTAGTTTTTTTTAGGTATTTCTATTAGTTTTAAAACTATCGAGAGACACTAAATTTTAAAAGATTTTTAAAACGCTTTAAGCTTTTTTCAAAATTCCCAAACCCCCTAAAGATTTTTATTAACACTGATTATATATTTAAACATTACAATTCATCCCCAAACTTATGAAATGAGAAAATAAAGAAAAAAAGAAATGATAAAAATTAAAAAAATAAGAAAAAAGAGAAAAGAGAAAATTAAAAAAATAAAAATAAAAAAATCTATCTAAAATGACCGTTTTACCTTTTTATTTAAGAAAATTTACTAAATTGAGACATAGTGACTGAAGTAATAATTATTGCACTAGATAAATTAGGGTTTTACAAGTATAACAAAGACTTAAAATCAAATTTTCTCTTTAAAAATTTTAATATTTTATCAATTTTGTTAATTTTTAAGATCAAAAATTTGGTTTTTGAAACTTAAAGGATGCCAATTTTATTTCAGCTATCCTTGGGCTGAAAATAGTGTTTTGGCCATGGTTTGAATAATAAGTCATATTTGGTATGCCAGTTTGGCCTGCAAATTAAGAAAATTGGGGGACTCTTTTTTTGACTTTGGTGCAATGCAAGCAATCTCAACAACTACAAGAAAAAACGTTTGTTGAACCTTCAAATCACCTTATAAAACACACCCCTGACATGTCTCGGCTTCTAATAACCTCTTTTATCCGCCGGCCGGCCATCAGAGCAAGCAAACCTACTCATTTTGACTCACCTACCCGCTGTAACTTAAAAAGTTTTGTTTGTGATCATGTGAATAGGTTCAGGATAATTCTTTAAATAAATCTTATATTGATAAAATATAAAAGAGATATGTATATTTTACATATTTCGAGATAATAAAAGACCGCTAATTAAATAGTTTGTTAGTTTATAAACTATCAAAAACACGTTTTAAGTTCTAAAATTAATAATATTTTGATAGAAAATTGGGTTTTGCATTAATGTTCTTCGACTTTTTGTATGCAAAAGTTGGTGGTGAATAGAACATGTTAACAGTAAAGAAACTGGCTGAAATTTTACATAAACATGAATCTTGAAATTAAAGAGAAAAGTACCTGGATGGATGGCAATGTCCTCTTCGTTTCAATGTCCAAATTAGCGGTTGCTTGCTTGCTTCCTATATTTTTCTATTATCTTATTGATTTGAGGATGGTGACACATCCTAGGCCTACATTGAAGTATACGTTCTCTTGTAGTATACAGTTAAGAAACAAATACAAATGATGAGGTCAAGGTCAAGCCCCGATTGATCCAAGAAATGGAGAATCAGCTAAACTGAACAGCCTTCATGCCTTTTGTCATTGAATGAAAAATTCTAACAGTAAACATGATTACAGGAGAAAGATTGTGCATATTTCCTCTGTATCTACCTATTTTTTTCAATAAAACATTTGACAAGTAATGCAGGTGAAAGGCTTCATCATTCATCATTAATTTTACAGCATTATAGCAGCTCATGTTATCCACCATTGATGACAATTGACAGTTAACCTTAAATTAGCAGGCTTTCATAATACTAACCCATAAGGGCTATAATCATCCTGCCCCCTCTAAACCATGAAAAATATTAACCTCATCATACTCAAAACACATCTTGCTTATACTTTAACAAAAAGACAAAAGCTCGTTACTTAATTCTAAAGCAATGCCAGCACTCCAGCATTAGTATGACTAAGATTTGATAACAAGACTGTCTTTTGCAAACTGTATCCATTAGTTGATTTAATTCTGCTAAAAGAATAGACAAAGTTTCTAACTTCCACCTTTCACTTTTCTCTTTAGCTAAATGAGACTGATTCAGCAAGAGGGTATCTGACCTTTACCATTAAACCACAATTTCTACCACCAAGATTCAAATATCCACTGCCTGCTTTTTCAGTAAATCACAATTGCTATCTACTCAATTAATGGTAGATTTGCAGAATAAATAAAGAGCTTCATATATTTAAACGAATATACCCATTTTCTTTTAACAAATGTTTGTTTCATACCTATTTCTTTAAGCTAAGCTTAGCCTAGATTTGCGAACTACATAGATGACTTGAATTATCAAATAGACATGATTGATATGTTACTTACAAGCGGTATAAATTTACAGGATGAGTGCAATTATGCATTCAGCATACACACTAAGTTTGACCTACCGCTCTTCTGAGTTGAATTTGTTCCAAGCTTCCTGAAAATTAACAATTGAAGGGACAATTAGATACTGATAGATCATAAAAGCAACAGTCAATCAGGGCAAAACTGCACAACAGTAATCTATCAGAATTTAAGGGTCCTAAGGATGCTAATAACATACCTTGAGAAGATCAAAAACCTTCTCGCAAATGTACTTCTGATGGATACTTGCACCTCTTTGTTGTAATTTGTCGGGATGAACACAAAGAGTGGCTTTCCTGTAAGCTTTCTTTACAGCAGCAGAAGTTATGACTTCAGTCAACGGAATTGGATGCCAACCACTATCAGGCCCAAGGATCTGCCAATGAATAAAACTTGGTTAATTTAAATGCTAGCACAGATTTATTTTTAACAAAACGTTAGATAGAAAAAGGTCCTGTAATTTACACATTCATTTATTTCACAAAATACTAAGATTAAAGATTGTGTTGGGATTTTTTTTCTTCCAACAATTATTATAGTGGTCCTAAAGAAAACCAGGATTGAATAAAACATACATATTGCAATGTTGAAAGCAAAGCCCGTAGGTTGCCTTCCTTTCCGCTTGACCACCTCTTGACATCAGCATCCAGTGTTTCTGCTAGTCTCTGCAAACAGATATAAATCGAAGATAATAAGCAAAATGGCACTAGTTCGGCATCTGAGAAATTTATTTAAGTGGAGTGAAGGTTTTACATTTCTTTCAGCTTGCTCTCTTTGAGCAAGAAGATCACGCATATTCTTTTCTGCAAGAGCTTTTGCCTACAAAAATACCAGAAGCAAGAAGTTATTTAATTAAAAATGAAGGCGGCATTCACAGATTTTGATAAAATTACAGGTCATACCGCCCGTTCAGCTGTACGACGATGCCTTTCTAGTCTGGCTTTACACCTCTGAGCTGATTCACCTTCAATCTCTTCGGATCTCTCAGTATTATATGAAGCTTCAAGTAGAAAAGATAAATGGTTAAAAGCAACAAGTAGAAGATCATTAGAATTTGAATACATTCATTCACTTAGATATCCCATCTACAAGAAACCAAAACCTGGTACTTCAAAGACAACATACCAACATGAGCCGAGGAATATGGATATCTTGAACCACTAAAGGAGCCAGCACTCTGATATTTCTGATCCTGTAGATCCTGCCATTTTCCATAAATTAAAACACTGCCATGACTATGCATGCTAGAAAACATCAATTAAGCATATACTCACATTGGATGAACTTGGTCTCATTGTACCGTTTCTGGAAGTAGATAACTTATCTGAAAAAGTCCCACGTTCTCTCGCCTCAAAAGCAGCCCTGTCTGCCATTGCTTTCTCCACAGCACGCTCTCGAGCCTCAGCAGTTGCTCTCTCTACAGCTGCACGCTCTGCCCTCAGTCTGGCCTCCATAGATGCCTTATCAGCTAATGATTTCTCCTTAGCCTCTGCACAAGCCTTCTCCAATCTTTCCCGGGCCTCTGCCAAAGCTCTTTGTCGAGCTTCAGCAGTTGCTCTCTCCACAGCAGATTTTTCTGCCCTCCCACGAGCTTCAAGTGTTGAGATATCGACAGCCATCCTATCTTTCTCTCTTTCCCTCTCTCTCTCCCTCTCTTCTTCTATCCTCCTTAGACGTTCCTTTTCCAGTTCTCTCTCCCTTTTCATCTTTTCAACTTCTTTCTCTTCCAAAATAAGAGTCTCCTGGAAATTCTTATCTTTTCTTTCAGCACTGTTGATTGTGTTCACCCATTGAGCTGTTTTCTGGATGTTTCCTTTCCCTTCCAACACCGATGGCTGATCAGCATCCAGTTTCCTTCCATTTTGAACAGATTCCTTCACTGGTTGATTTGGCATGAATTTGTCCTTATTTTCCTTCTGATTCAAGCCAACTTCGGCCTGCTTGACATTATTTTCTCTCTCCTTCCGTTCATCAGCAAATTTCCTCCCTTCTTTTTTAGTATCAGAGTCTACCTGGAAGACAATATTAGTTTTCTCTGTTCCGATACCACCTTCAGATTCTCCTTTTTTCACATTCTGTTCTACAATATCTTCTTTCTTAATTCCGCACTCTTCATGTTCTAAGTTGCCTTGGGCTGTACCAGATAATTCAAAAGTTCTGTTTTTCAGTACATTCATGGTTTCAACTCCTTCCAGTTTCGTTTCATGATCTCTACTTTCAGACAGAATCTTAACATTTTCTCCATGCACAAAGGCTCTTTGAGTGACTTGTTCTATCTGACTGTTCTCCTCACATAGGCCAGTTGGTTGAGTTGCTGGAATGTTCTCATCGTTATTCAGCATACATGCCTTGCCTGACACACCAAGAACTTCTCCCTCCATGTACAAATGAGGCTCTTCAGCCATTTTCAGCTTCTTACCATTTTCATGCAATTGGATTTGCTCATGTGATTCGCTTAATCCTTTCAGGTCTGCGGTGTCACCAGCAATTTCAGGCTTCTTTTCCTTCTCCTCAACTTCATGAGCCTCTTTAAGTCTCTTCTCAGTTTCTTCACTTTCAGAAGCCTCTCTCTGTTTTCTTTCATTTTCTTCTTTCTCAAGAGGTGCTTCATGTCTCTTCTCATTTTTTCCTATTTCAGGAGCTTGTGTTTGCTTCTTGTCATTCTCTTCATGTTCACAAGCCTCTTTTAGCCTCCTTGTTTTCTGCTCTTGTTCAAAAACTTGCCTTTGTTTCTCATTCTCCTCTTCAAGTCTCTTCTCATTCTCTATCTGCTCAAGAGCTTCTCTCGCTCTCTTCTCAGCTTGTTTCTCATTCTCCTCTTTACGTCTCTTCTCATTCTCTATCTGCTCAAGAGCCTCCCTCGCTCTCTTCTCAGCATCTTCTCTTTTGTGAGCTTCCTTCCATTTCTTGTCATTCTCTTCCTGCTCAGCAACCTTCTTCAATCTCTTATCATTTTCTTCCTGCTCAGCAACCTTTTTTAATCTCTTCACTTTTTCTTCCTGCTCAGCAACCTTCCCTAATCTCCAATCTAGTTCTTCCTGCTCAGCAACCTTCTCCAATCTCCGATCTTTTACTTTCTGCTCAGCATCCTTTCTGAATCTCTTATCTTTTTCTTTCTGCTCAACAACCTTCTTTCTCTCATCTTTTTCTTCCTGCTCTACAGCCTTCTTCAGCCTATTCTCATACTCTACTTGTTCAACATCCTGTTTATACTTGTTCTTATTTTCTACCAGCTCAAACGACTCCCTTTGTCTTTTTTCGTCGTCTACTTGTTCACAAAAGACCTTGAAGCTTGTTTCTTTTTCCACACTTCTCCTGGTCTCTTTCAGCGGTTGCTCAAACACTTGATGCTTAATACCTTTATGACCTTCAGATGTATTTCCCTTTATCTGATGCTTGGCCACATTAACATTCTTTTCTGATTCATCAGATCCACTTGGTTTCTTCTCAATATCCACAAGATCTCGAACCACTCCAAATTTCCTCTCATTCTCTCCCTGCTGACAAACTTCTTGAGCCACTTTTAGCTTCTTATCATGCCCTTTATGCTTGCGAGCTGCTTTAGAGTCTGATCTCTCATTTCTTTCCTGATGTTCACAGGCTTCTTTGGCAACCTTTAGCTTCTTCTCATTTTCCCCTGATTTGGGATCTTCACTATTTGCCTTTTTTATCTTCGGCCTGTGCTCATGAACTTGTGCATTTGGCACCAAAATTTCTTTACTCTTTGCCTGCTCGAAAGTGGATCTATCTGTTTTCACTAATTCAAAAAATTGTGTTTCTTCTTTCCACTCACTAGCTCCATCAATTCTATCAGGTCGTCCATGCTTATCCAGCAAAGCTTTATCAATCTTGAAAAACTTTTCTCCTTCTACTAAATCTGCAACTGCCTTTGTTGTCTTGGTACCTTTTTGCTTCATAACAATGTCATGCCTTTCAAAAGTGACACACAAATCCTCATCTTTTAGACAACTGGAACCATCCACATTTGCAAACGACTTTCCCTCCATCTCCTTCTTCTCATTCTTGCGGCGTTGAACACCCTCCTTCTTCCTCTCTAACAGTTCTTTCGCAGTCTTCAGTCTTGCTCCAGCTTTCTCCATTACTTCTTTCATAGCAGCAGCAGAAGCTGCAGCAGATGAACTTGCATCTACCTCCACATCAAAGAAAGGAGGAGAAGTATCACCTGCAGTCCCTTGAGAAGTAGTTTTACAGTTTTTAACCTCGCTACTGGAATCTCCCTTTTTCACATCAAATAGAGGTGCTGGCCGGCGGGGAGGGGGCACTTCTAAAGGTTGAGTTCTAAGGCTTATTTCAGAAACAGTTACAAATGTTTCGTTAGGGAGAGAGTTGTTTCTGCCATACCCTTTTTGTGATTTAAGGCCATTTTCAAATGTCTGTTCACCAGCACTACGACTAAAGGGTTGTGACATGGTTTTTCTGAGATTTTTATCTTTTATCATTCCCCCACTAAAATCCATGTGAAAATTGTTTTCATCAGTCACCTGCAAGGGTGGATTTTCATATACATTCTCCAAGGAGGTGGTTTTATCAACCAGAAAAGTAAATCCTGGAACCGCTTGTAGCTGAGTCACATGTGTAATCCCATTTGACATGTCTTCATCACTTCCTTGACTAGCTTTATGATAGGATATGTTGAACTCCATGGTGTCATCAATTGACTCGTAAGAATCTCCATTTGACATGCTATGATTCTTTCCAGAATGATCAGATTCTTCTGACAAAGATTCAGATTCCAGCGGGGTCCTATAATTACAAAAATAAAGACATAATACCATTGTAACTTCATGGCATTCACAACAACATGATAGGTTTCTTCCATGCTTACTACTTACAAGCACAGTATCCATACAATGGAGACAAACAAACACTAAGACAAACAAGTACGAAGTCTGAAGATCAAAACATTTGCAACAACAGCATAAAGAAGACATGAAATTATTTGAATAACAAACATTATGGAGAACAAAAGGTTATCGTCAAACACATTATCGCTTAATGTTCAGCATATACCCACTACTTTTATTATGGAGCATGGGTGAAGAAACTACTGCAGCATCTAAAAGACTAACAGCAATTCCTAATATAATTTATATTCAATGGCAGAAATTTGCCAAAATGGACCAAAGTTTCTCCCAGAACAATAAACCATACACATCATCAAAGGGCAAATCACATTTTCCCAGCAGCTAAGCTAAGAAAATAAGTTACTCAAACCCATATAAAAAACAAAAACAAACTGCTCTCAGGCAATCTTTCTCTCCTAGAGAACCCCATAGCCAACCTGCCTCAACAAAATCACTCCCTCATCCTGGCTAACAAAGTAAAAACTTTACTCAACATTAAGAAGTTAATTTATGCTTAAATCCACAAACAGTTGCACACATATTTAGCTTGAAAATGCTCAAAGCATAAGCACTATTCTTCAAGTTCAGACATTTAGCAGAGATAGAAATAAAATATTAACCCCCAAAAACAGAAACCATTAACAGATATTCTTTATTTCACCAAAAATAAACCAAATAGGAATAATAAGGAAAAGCGAAGAACTTTATTCTTCTTAACTTCTCCAAAAAAACAAAAAAAAAAGGGAATTGAAACACTTACCAAGCTTCTTCAGAGGAGTCAACATCACCAGTGACGACGTCTTTTCGTTCCATTATCAATTCCTCAAAGGAAACAGCAGAATCAAGATCACCATAACCCCCAAAAACTTCATCATAGTCAAAGCCAGAGCTCCGAACATCAAAGAAGACATCTTCCTCCTCGAGTAATGGAAGATCGAGCACGGGTATGGAGGCGGCGCGTGAGGTTTGAAAGCCACCGAAAATTTCGCTGTAATCCTCGACTCGTGGAGCGAGAGTCGGAGCAGAGAACTTCGGAGGACCTCCGAAGACGTCATCATAAGTAGTTCTAGAGGGTAGGTTGGTGGCATTGCATGATTTTTTGGAGTGAGAAGCAGAGGACTTGCTTGGTTGCCGAGAATGTGAGAGATTTTCCATGAAAAGGAGAGTTTCTAGGGTTTGTTTGGGTTATTGTTTTTGCTTTTTGAGTTCAGTTTATGTTAACCTCTCTCTCTCTCTCTCTGTCTCTCTCCTGTCTGCAGAGTCTCTGCAGAAACAGGAGCAGGACGACGGAAAAGCGAACACAAAAAAAAAAAAAGAAAATGAAAATGAAAACAAAACAGACAATCGAAATTACCAAACAGGACTTGAATTATTGTAGTAGAAAAAGAAAAGATTTGGGCCCGCTGAAAATATGAAATTCTAAAACATCGAATTTTAATATTTATTAATAATATCTGAATTTTCATTTATTTTCCCTCATAAAATAAATAAATAAATAAATATTATTATAATAAAAATTAAAATTTATTAGGAATGACAGGTGGACACTAACACGCGGGAAGGAGTGCCGTTTAGCGATGAGAGTTAAACAAGGACAATACTCTCAAAAGATGAGGGAGGCCCCCTCCACTTTTGTAATTTCCATTTTAAGGGAATAATTAAATCAAATCAAATTAAATTGAATAATATTTAACTTAAATTTGGGTGAATAAAATTAAGATAAAGTTTGAACTCTAGTTTTTTAAACTAGAAAGTTTCTTGATCGATCTCAAACTAGAAACATTTAAATTGAGTTTAGTCTGCAAATTTAAATTAACGTCATAATTTTTAAAAATTATATTTAAATATTATAATTTTTATATTTATCAATTATTTTATAATACTTAAAGTTATAAGATAAAATTTTAGGAGATTAAGTATCATATTTAAAAATTTTAGAAGTTTATTAATATTTTACTTAATTGAGTTCAACTTGATACGAATCACATTATAAATACCTTATATGATATTTGACTAGTTTCCATCCCATGCCTATTATTAGAGATATATTTTAGTTGACTAAGCTCAAACTTAATTGTCAACTCGGTTCGAACTAGTTTAAAACAAGTTTGACTTAGTTAAGTTTGAGTCTAAAGATTGTATACTTTTAAGCTCGATTTCCAATTCCAGTTTGAGAGTGTTTAGGTTGTTAAACTTATGAATTTAAAAAAGTTTGATTCAAATTAAATAAAACGACATTATTTTAACTAAAACAAATCAAAACAACATTGTTTTAATCGATTTTTTCCGACTATAATATCAAACTGAACTTATTTCAAACATGATTCAATATTATAGTCAAAATCGAGCTCAAACTCGACTCTCCTTAAACCAATGTGAGCTTGAGCTAATCTGAGGGTAGTTTATTGAACTCAAATCTAGGCTCAAATTGAATTCTTCCAAATCGACCTAAACTTACGCTGACCTAAGTTCAAGTTGCGCAAATTGAATCCACCAATACCTATTACCATCGCGTAATTCACTAACAAATAATACACCTTATCACAATTCCAATGTGAAATTTTAATATATCGTATTAATTTAATATACTTTATAACATGTATAATTTTTTATCTGTCTCGTAGAATACTGATAATCGTGGTGTTGCATTGGAAAAATTGAATTTTGTGTGGCTTAAAATTGAAGAGGTTGAGCTGCCCTATTTCTAAATGGAAGGGGTGGGAATGTCAGGACGTAGCACCAATAAAATATGGTTCCAATTGATTACGACTTGCCGTTTGTGGAAATGAAATTAATGTTGCATGTGTTGATAAATTGATAAATTGGAGGTACCAAAATTGGAGGGGACATTAGGGGAATGAAGTTAATGCTATATACATCTAAATTTATATATTTATAATTGGCCAAATAACTATTTCCCACCTGAAGTTTGATGAACTGATATTCTACCATTTTAATTTTCAAAAAAAGTTAAATTTTCATCAATGATCTACTTTTATTGGTAAATTTATTTTGTTTTTTTTTTTTAAATAATTGTTTTGCGTTTTTGTTAAAATTACAAAATTATCATTAACACTTAATATAAAAATCAAATTATTAATATGTTCTTACCAGTTTAAAAACTTATCACTTATACTCATAAAAATTATTAAAACTCTAATTAACTTTAAAATATTATGTTTTAATCCATTTTTTAGAGTATAAATATTATTTTTGAAATTATTAAGGGATACATTGAAATCTTAACATTTTTAAAAACACCCCAAACATTTTTTTTTTTCAAATTTCTAAGGCCTCTAAAAATTTTATTAATACCCTTAACATTTCCAAAAAATTGTTCACTCCCCAAACTTTTGAAAAAAGAAAAAAATAAGGGAAAAAAAAAAAAGAGAAAGTAGAAAAATCTATGGAAAAATAACCTTCTTATCATTTCAGTACGAAATTCACTAACAAAAGTGAATAACGGTTGAGAATCTGACATATTGAATTTTAAAGGTTGTGAATTTGTCATTTCAACAAACGTTAAATGGAAAATAACCATTTAGTCTTTATATATACATATCATAGTTATCTGTATTTTACGATACATGATATGTATTCTATGATACGATACAATATAGAAAAAAAAATAATATATATCATAAGATGTATCAAATTAATACAATACAATAGATGTATTAAATGATACGATACATTTTATCGATACGGATCGATATACTTTTTTAAATAAAATGATGATGTATTAAAGATATTTATGAGAAATTTTAAAATTTTAAAGGTATTTATATATTTTCTAAAATAATGATATATTAATTATAATTTTTTATAATTTTATTAATATTTTATTTTTTAAAAGTTATATCATGTGATATAATACAATATGATTCTTAATATATAATACAAAAAATTAAGTTTTTAATATATAATATGATACGTAATAATTCGATTGTCATAATACATGTATATATGAAACTTTCGATTAAAAAAGAAAGGAAAAAAATGATTGGTGTTTGTGTATAATAATTAAAAACAGAGAATATTTATGGAACAATAATAAATACTTGCTTGGAAAACACTCTTAAACATTCCCTAAACAAACTACACAATTATGAATGATGAAAATGCAGATGGGAAAGAGGCTGAGGATGGTGGTAGCCATGTCTATTCCACATGAAAAAAATTCAACTCTTTTTTTTTTTTTTTCATATAATTTAATTTGATGGGCAAATTCACAGCCAATCATGAATAGAGGTGGTTGCAGCCAACGAACTGTCTAATAAAGAAAGGCCCACTGTTGCTATCAAATCAGAGGAAAATGAAGATGAAGGAAGAAGATTGGTTAGCGGAGAATTTGATAAACATGGCTACCCTTGCATACTGTTACTCCTAGCCCTGGCCAGCCACTTTGTGTTGATTGAGACTTGAGCTTAGCTTGTTCATATCCTCAAATGCTGCCAACAATTCCATTCTCATCCCCTTTGTGAACTTAATGCCAAATTAATAGTGGGATTGTAGAGATTACCAAGCATCCCTCATCCAATCAACCTTGAACAATATTCAGTTTGTATTTGATTCAAGTTGTATTGAGCTAGGAATCAGATCAAGTTGTATTGAGGTAATATATAATATTATTGAAAAATTCTTAGTAAGATGAATTGTCACAAGAGTGACCATTGTTATCAATAGGGAAAATACTATGACTAAATAGATAATAAATAAAACTTGAGCTGAGTTAAAATTTCAATTTGAATTTAACTAATTCCAACCAAGTTAGCTTAGATCTAATCCGCCTATAATGTGTTTTTTAGAGATGACAATGAGAAGGGGAAGGACATGGATGACTATTCCCTCCTAGTTGTCGTCTTTGAAAGATGGGATACATCATCATTTTTGCCTCGTCTCCACTATAGGTATTAAGGGAATTGTTCTCCTTTATTTGTGGGGAATAAATTTCTCCCCTTTCAGTCCTTTTCATTATCCCTCTCTGTTTACTCTGCTTAAGTATTATCATCGTAATTATATTGTGGTAAACAATTAAAACTATGAAAAATATTTTCATAAATTATATTGCCTAGAGGAATTGTTCTTAGTCCCCCTCCCCTTTCTCTTGCTTATGTTGGGAAATTCTTTCCTTTTTCAAAAACTGATCAGGATGAAAACCTTACTTTTAAAACATCAAGTTGTCATGCTTCTTCCAATGTTAAAGATTATCTTGACTGGCTCATATTGTTTTTTTTTTTTTTTTGTAATAAAAAACTTATCCGAATTAGATTACTTATTTAGAATAGAACTAATTACATCGGATTAATCCCAATAATTATTAAATTAGATAAATAAAAAATTTAATCTTATAATATTATCAAAAAAAAAAATAAATTTATATCTTTTTATATATATGAAAATTTTTTTTTTTACTACTCTGATTATTCGTTGAGAGTTTGCCCTTATTATTTGTCTTCTCTCGTTGCTGGAAAACACAAGCTTCTTGGAGTCCGAATGCAACTGATTTCTCGGGCGGCTGTCCCCCTAGTAGCTCAAAATAAAATATTTGAATAGAATACTTTCCTTTCTCCCACAGTACACATATCTGGTATTCCAAAGATTAAAAGAAGATACACATACCTTAAAAATAAAGCCAAGATTCAAAATGTTCCCAGTCTTATCTATAACCAAAGAGACAAATCAAACACATATTCTTCTAATTTTTTTGACACGAAAACTTGGCAGGGAGAAAGTGTGATTTAGAAGACATTTTATGAGGAATTAGCAGTCTCAAGAAAAGTTAAGATAGCCATAGGTTTCCTGGAATTCTGGGACCCTTATGTTTGCCACTTTATGTCAGTCAGTCACTTGTTTTCAAAGCTCAAAAGGCAATCATTCTAATCTTACACTTGGGAAATGTTTTTGTTTTGTTTAAATCTTGTAAGTACCTTGTCTGTCTATTGTTTTACAACCATGCAAAGGCAAATCCAGTATACAGATATAGAGTACCCAGTCACATGCATGTGACATGTCTGCTAACCTAACAAGCTGCAAGTGAAACCATGATTTTATCTTCTAGAGTGGACTGAATTCTAATTGAGCTGAACTTAAATATAAATAAGTTTAAGTTTGGTTCAGTTTGAAAAAGTTAAACTTGAGCTCAGGTTAGGATTCAACAAATTCTTCTTAAACCAATTTGAGTTTGATTTGATTTGAAAGAGGTCAAACTCAAGTTTGATCTATTCAACTATAGTACTGAGTTGAGTGAGAGTTTGGATTTGGCCCGATACTATAGCTGAGTCAAAATCAATCAAAATAATGTTGTTTTAATATGTAGTAAACAAAATGACATAATTTTAGCCTATTCGAATTAGTTTTTTAGACTCTCAAGCTTGATGAGTCTCCAAACTCAAATTTAATAATATAAAACTCTTAGGGTCAAACTTGTCTAAGTTAAGCTTGTTTTAAACTTATTTGAATCAAACTAATCAATGGGTTGAACCAACTCAGTTCCAATCCACCCTTATTATGAAGGGCCCTCAACTTCACTCTATTCATCTCATCAATGATAAGTTCCTAAGGGTGGATTAAATTTGAGCAAGCTCAATACAAATCCATAATACAAATGAATTGATTTTAAATTAGAGTTTCAATTCGATAATTCAGTTTGAAATTAATTTATTTGTCTATCAAATAATACTATTTATCATAACAGTAATACTGTTTACCTATTTGATAATTCTTTTGATAACATTATATATTAACTTAAATTATAAATACGATTCAAGCTCGAACCTATCTTAGACTCAATTTGCAGCGATACCACCCTTAATAATAACTCATCCGTGGGTGTGACATCCTACTAAAATATATGAAGAAGAAGTAGCCATTTTGGTTTGAAAATTACAAATTCAAAATTGAATAATGTTCATGCATATGGGTTGGCAATTGGCATGGTAAGTGGGGAACAGGCAGAGTTGGGCATAAATAGAATAGTTTTGGAGCTGTACCAAAATTAGTCAATGCTATTGATGCTGATTAGAGAGACAACAAATGGCTCGGTAAAGAAACAAAACAAAATAGTACAAATAAGTTGGCCCCAGAATCCCAGCTGAATTGTGTTTGAGAAGAGTGAAAAAGCATGTTCCTTCCTGGTGACCTGAGCTGGGCAATTAAAAATCTCGCTGTCTGCTCAAGAAGAATATGCATCAAGCTTCTCCACCTCTGCCCCCTATGGTCAAATAAAATTGATAAAATATTAAAATTTATAAAAAGAAACACTAAATTTAAATTTCTATCATATTTTTGAAATTCTGATAAACCCAGTACAATAATTATAGGTGTGATCACTTTATTCAAAGTTTATTTGAACAGAGTTCCCAGTAACAAAAAAAAAAAAATTTCACCATCTCTAATCAATTTACCTTTTGCTGTAATTTTGGGTCACCAGTTTTGAAGCATTTAACTTTGACAATATAATGAAGATGCCATTATTAAAGAAAGTGACTCTTGTGTATTTTACAAAATATCGAAAGACAAGTAAACTTCAAGTTGAAAAATGGCTATGATTTTGAATCATTCATTTGATCATTGATAATGGCCGACGAAAACTATTATTATAGGAGTAATTGAATAATTAAATGATAGATCATCATGTAATTAGAAATATATATATTATTTTATTTTATTTTAAATAGTAATTAGCAAACGGGTGTATACAGAAAATGAGGGGCGGTGTATATAGATAGCATCTGACCAAATTAAGATGAAAGGACCCAATAGGTAAGTCCATTAATTAGATTGGATCTGCCCAAGAGAAGAGAACCTCTTAAATCCTACCCATCGTGTAGGGATGATGGGTTGACGTATTTTTCTGTTAAAATCCATGAATTTGTTTGGTAATAAAATTATATATACATATTTTTGGTATATAATTTAGGTACATACAGATAATATGTCATTATATGATTGAATGATTTTGAATTAAAGATAAAGTAAAACAACACACAATCCCATAATGACATTCTATTTATGTAACTCAATTATATACCAAAAGTATATATCTCAAGTATATACACATAAAATGGATCATTGTTTAGATTTCAGGTTTCGATCAAATAATGTAGGAAAGGAGGAAGAAGAAGGTTGAAAGCGTTTAAAGAATTTCACAAAAAATGACAAACTAATAAAAACCTAGCAGTTTTCGTTACAAAAGTAGACAACTGTTCAACAAATAAAGTTTTCAAACATTAAAAGATGAAAAATCGTTGTTTCATCAAAATTCGGGTGGGTTATAGTTATTTGACATATTTTATTTTGAACTGGTTCATGTCTCTAATCTATGATTGTATTTGACTTAAGTTGTTTAAGTTCAAAGCACACCTTAAATCAAACAAACCAACATTGAGTGTGTTTCCATAATGAACCGAGTTTGAATTTACTTTAATTGAATCTAAAATTAAATTATTTTCAAGTTAAGTTCAAACTTCAACTCGTTAATCTCAACTTAATCTAAAGTTAGACCTTTTAAATTCAAATTGATCTTAAACTGAGTTTTATTCGGATTCGGCCCATGTGTGGGTTATATACTTCCTAATGTAGTAGACTACTCCCTATTTCGCTGGTGTAATAGACTACTCCCTAAATTTATGATCATGTCTGGGTTATCTACTCCCTAATGTGATGTAATAGATGCATTCTTTTCAAGGAAAAAAGATATGTCCACGGAAAAAAATAAAAACCTCTCTGCACCCAATTGCATGGTCCAAATGTTTAAATTAGTATTCTTTATTTCCGGTAAACAAATGCAGAAGAATTGTGCTCTAATCGTACAAATCCATTAGAGACGGTTTTAGCTGACCAAAACACCCAAAACATATGTTCCATTATAGAGGAAAATGCAGTTTCTAAAACCAAAGTGAATGACAACAACCATTTATGCCTGAAATGCACATCACTTGACCTCTGACATTTCGGCATGCTTCAAAATGTGATTGGAATTAAAAAGCATCCATTTCCTATGAATCCCGCAGTTGGACTAAATATCCACTGACTTTGAATTTCAAGAGAAATAGCCTTACCAGGATTAATCGCGTTTAAGCTGTTTTTGGCACTTTGTTGGGCATAATATTATCAGGAAGGATAAGCTCTGGAGGTGTTTCACGAACAACACCAAGCATTGAATCATATGCCTCATCACGACGAGCAAATTTCTTGCGAAGCATCTTCTCAAACTCAATTTCATCAAAGCTCTTTGCATTTTCAGCTGCATGAACCTGGGCTAAGTTAGAATAATTTAAGGCTGACTGAGAGATGAAGGCAATCTCTTCTTCTGTGAGCTTCCTTAGGAACTTTGCCGGATTACCTGCCCAAACCTGTAGCCAGTAAAAATTTGTTTATCAACAATTCTGGAACCATAACAACTCCAATTTCCAGCCATGGTCATTATGGAAAGAGAAACTGCAATTTCAGGTCATATTAGAAATTAAATGAACAAAACCAATGGTTAATATGAAACCATCCAACCGGCTGAATCTACTGCATCAACTTCAATATAAATAATTACATTAAAAAACTACTAAATAAACCAGCTTTGAGAAAGCATTCGTCACTATGAGAGTTTTCAAAACCCTAAAAAAACAAAAAATGAAAGTAGACATTCCGCCTGTCTGATAACCAGCTGGAAGAAGTAACTAACTAGTGTTGCTGAGACCTAACAGTAATGTATTTCCGTGTGAAACCTGAAGTTTCCAGGACAATTACTTCAACCATGAGAAAAAAAAAGGAGAAAGCAGTAACAACTAATTCTTCCAATTACTTCAACCAGCCCATGAAATTAGAAAGTCGTATAGACTTCATCAGACATCAGCAAACCACAATATTATGATCAATGAAAAAGCAGATTTGGAAAAATAAGAGGTAAAAAAATAACATCAGTATGTATATCACAGAAAAAGGTCACTAGGATAAAACCAGTGAACAAATCAGGCACAGGGCAGCACTGGATTACCTAAGTCTCTATTATGAAGTATTCTATTACCAATATGATATCTGTTATACACTATTGTCTTAATATTAACGGTTAGTCTCACATTCAGAACATAACTAAGTCCTTTCTTAGATATGCTGATTCACCAAAGAGTCCAAGTTTCATTTGAACATATAGCCTGAAGCAACTTACCGTAGCTATTGCACAGCTTTATCATTTTAATATTCTTATAAATCTTTACACCATAAAATTTTTCATTTATTCCATTAATACAAACCTCACCACAAGGAATTTTGGTATTCTGCCTTACAAGAGCGCCGGCAGCCACCATCGCATGCTTCTCAACATAAACTCCATCCAGCAAGGTTGCACCCATACCAACAAATGCATCATCTTCAACAGTACATCCATGCAAGGTAGCACTATGACCTGTCCATTACAAAACCATAATTATAGATTCAAGACACTTTAATAAAAAACTCCATGCAGGGCATTGTTGACATTTCAAAGGTGTATCACTCATGACTCACCGACAGTAACATTGTCTCCAATGATAGTTGGTAAAACCTTCCCAGCTAAATTTGATTTTGCTACATGAACAAGGGAATTGTCCTGAATATTTGTTCCAGAACCGACGCTTATTCTGTTAACATCACCTGAACACATAAAAGCACAATCAAAACAAGAACCATAGAAATCTACAAACTGCTTGTGCTAATACACACACAGAAAAAAAGAAGACTAACAACTCAAATGATATGAGCGGAAAAAAATAAATCATTTGAAAACAGTCATAAGCAAACTGGCTTCAAAAATAAATAAAGTTCATTTTACGACATTGCTTATAACTTTGTACAACAGCTGCATTCTTATTTTAATTTATGTTCAGCATTTCCTCATTTTCTATTGAACTACAAGAATCAAAAGAAAGGTGAAAATAACATAAAATTTTTTCAATGACCAATTTAAACTTCAAGACTCTATCCAATGAAATTGTGTCATTGAGCACACAAGTTAGCATGTCACAGTAAGGCACCAGCGGAATTAATTATGCCAAATACTGAGATAATAGCACCAAAGTTTTTTTAGGACTAATCATCCAACAATCTACAGTATTCATGTCTCCAACATCAGAATGCCTTTTGAATACTCCAGGAAGAGATTTAAGAATTAACACATTTTTCATGCAATTTCCATTAAAAGTAAATATTCTTAGTTTTGTTACCAATCACAGAGGATGTTTCCCAACACTCTATTTTATCTTAAAGTTTTTCTAATGCGCATTAAGGGCACATTATAATGACTAAAATTGAAAGAATCAAATAAAGTAATTTGATTTAATATTTCCTCAAATATGTCCAGCATCCTGGTTAAGAATCAAAGCTCGGAGAATCAGCTCATCAACAGAAACACATAATTCTTTGATCCATATTTCCTGTAGAGTTATGTCCCCACTTCAATCAATATCATACTTCTTTATAGCATGAAACCCAAGAAGGATGCAACTGATAGTCAAACTGATTTAGGATTGTAATTCAGAAAATATGATTTTGCATACTACTTATTAAGATCTCAACAAAAGGGTGAAACGAATTTAAGAATTTCCATCAAGGGGGATTAACATGCTGGCTTACCTCTCAAAACACACCCATACCAAACGGACGAACCTCTGCCCACCTCAACATCACCGATTATAGATGCACCAGGGGCTACAAATGCATCCTTATCAACAACAGGGGCTTTGTCAAATATGTTCATGAGAGTCCGATGCCTAGACACTTCCATAACCAGAAGCAAGAATCAGTTAGATATGTATAAGACCTCACAAGTGAATTGAGGTGCAGTTTTGTAAAAAAAATAAATAAAGAAAAACACCAATAAGCCAAATAAGACTTAATAAGGAACTTCATGTACAAATAGCCAAATATGATTTTGATATATTGTATTTGGAAAAATGCCTGGCTTAGATTTTGTAAGAGAAAACATTTAGAAAAGAAAGGTGTATTAGTTCAGATGTACATGAAAATGAACTTAGCAAAAAAGGAGCATGAATAACTTAATGGCCAATTGCTCGACAAAAACCAAACACCTCAGGAAAGGAAACTGGCTAGATATCATAGCTTCTTCCAGATTTAACTGTTTTATAGAATCATACAGAATACTGTAGCACCTGAAACACAGCCATAAAAAAATCCCAGCTAATCTAAGCCATAAATAACAATAATAGAACCCGTGCAAATTAACCAAAATATCAAAGCTACAAACAACTCAATCTAAAATCCAAGTTATTAAAAAAGCTGAATCCAAAATTCAGCATATGATCACATCATGAAATCCAGGTGGAATTAAAGCAATAAATATCTAGGTCTTTATCCTCCTTCCTAGGTGGAATTTGAAAACCATCCCATACAAACCCCTAATTCATTTCTCTAGAATCTCATTTACAAATACAAAACTATCCACTGCCAATCCAGATACATAATTTCCTTTCCCACAAAATTTTACCAATTGAAGAAAGGGCCAAAAGTTGAGCACAAACAATTAAAAAAGTATTTAACTTCTGAGAAACCAAGCAGAGCCCAAAGCTTAGCGTCACTATACATGATCATCCATCACTAATCTAAAAACACAATCAACAACAATCAATAAAATACAACAGTCACATTACAATTCCCAAACAGAAGGAAAATCCAAAAATAATTCATTATTCGCTGATCCGAAAGAAAATTCAAAAACGCACAAAACATGGGGCTTTTAGTAAACAAACTACACTAACATTACAAAGACAAAGAAAATAGCGAAATGTTCTAAGGGAATATCTGAGACATACGTTGTTCTTGAAAGTAGTAATTGCCCTGGAGGCGACAACCAAGACGATCAAGGGCTTGACCGGTTTCCCGGATCCAAAAGCCGACGGAGTATATGGCTTTCCCTAACGTTCCCATCGTCTGAGCTCAGATCAACGGTTCTGATTTACAGAAGAAGTACAGATTAAGCTACTATGATGAGTGGACTATCTGAAAATGGAGGAAGGGACTGTGTTGGCTGTCCTTCAGAATGACAATGGGCCTTTCTCTACAGTTGCTTCTCCTACAGTTCCTCGACATAACCAATCAAATCCTGACACGTGTATTTGTGCAATTGTATCGTTAAGGAAGACAATTTTTTAAGTTTGGCTCGACTCATATTCATTTACCTTTAGTGTGTAACAGTATTCATTCAGTACATCAAGTAGTAACTTATCATAGGTGAAACCCATCAATCATGGAATGAGATTATAAAAAGGTTAAAAAATTTAACAAACACTCAGTTAGGGTTAAATTTTAATCGAATTGATTTGAACTCATATGCTAACTTGACTCAAACAAGTTTAAAATGAGTTTAACTAATGTGAGTTCGAACTTAAGAGTATTTAGTATGTCAAATTTGCGAGTTTGAAAAAGTTTGATTCAAATGGATTAAAATGATATCATTTTAATAAATATACATTAAAACGATATTCTTTTGATTGATTTTGATTCAATTACAATACCAAATCAAGCTCAACTCATGCTCGATTTAATACTGTAGTTAAACTTAAGCTCAACTCAAATCAAACTAAACTCAAATTTGTTTCAAAGGGGCTCATTGAGCTCGAACTTGGGCTTGAGTTCAACCTTTCAAATCGAGTCAAACTTAAATTTAATTCAGATTGAATTCAACCTTATCAAAATCTCTGTACTGACAACTGACAATATTATTCAAGTGTTGAAATCCTAGTTTAACATCAAATTGGCTTTTAATTACTGTGATTTTCATATATTATAAAGGATAAATATAGTTAAAATTGTGATATCATTCACAATGATATAAATTATTAATATCATTCAATAAGATAAACCGGTTAACAAAATAACAATATTAATACACAAGTAAATCTTAAGGAAATAGACGGAATTTTAATTCTTGATTAATATATTATAATTTGAATTATCAAAACTCATTCCTTTTTATAGACTATTTTTCTTAATAA
This sequence comes from Mangifera indica, assembly GCF_011075055.1. Taxonomy (NCBI): domain Eukaryota; kingdom Viridiplantae; phylum Streptophyta; class Magnoliopsida; order Sapindales; family Anacardiaceae; genus Mangifera; species Mangifera indica. Next base: position 1,434,672 of record NC_058152.1, read on the forward strand.
GAAAATTTATTAAATCAAGACATTATAATTAGAAATATTAAACAAAATTAATTAAAATTAAGAATATTAATTAACTCCAAACTCCATTAAATTTATGTTTTAGATAAATTCTTGTCACCTTGTCATGTCACTAAGCACACTGCCACGTCAATTGCCCATCATTCACAATTGTCACGTCATTATCCACTCTTGCTTGCCTTTTCCAAAAATCTCTTTCCTACTTTGAAACCTTTTTTGACCTCTTTTCTCTTCATACCTTAACCTTCCTATCCCTCTGCGAGTTGAATGCATTGGTCCATCGATATACTTGTAGAAATTATTAGCCAACAAAAGAAATGAATGGTATCTTATCCATTTAGCATTTTAGTCTCCTTTTCCAAGTCTCACCACACAACACAAATTTAAGCAGCTTCATCAGTGTACAGGATTCATATATCAAGCTCAAGTGAATTGATGACACTTCTTTCCCAAAACATGCAGTCAGTATTTTACAGATACATAGACGTGGTGCTGTTCAAATCATGCACAGGCAGTTGAATGTTGAAAAGTATTTTACAGATTCAACATACAAGCACTAAAGCAGAAAACTGAGATTTGGTTCCACAGACATGCAGATAGAATCAAAGCTTCACTGCCTCAAGCTCTCAACAATGTACGCTGCGTACAGATCCCTGCAACACCAAATATGTCCATGTAAGCTAGCAATAACAGGTTATAGATTTGACAAACAAATAAAACACAACTTCAAACCGTAAATATCAGGACATGAACGATCGAGAAGAAATCGAGTTTAGTTTTCTTAAAAGAATGAAATGGCTCACATTGAGTATTTGATAGCCTCAATTGCAGCCTCTGCAGGCAGGAAGTCCTCCACATCAACTTTCTTGTTCTCATTCTTCTTGTCTGTTATTTACAACCAGTATAGGATAAACAATGTAGAGAGTATATTTTGACAGATTTATATGCTTTGAAGGTAATAAATGCATATTGAGCTTAATCACTCATAAGTAAATGGTAGTACAAACAATAAAACTACAAGAGAGTTGGGTCCAATTTGAGCAAATGGATACAGTCCTCAAAGAAACGGCGTATTTCAGCCAATCTATGAGGCGGTATCTCCTTGATGTCTTTGTAGTGGCGGAATTCAGGATCATCCTCACACACTGCGATAATCTTGTCATCCTTTTCACCCTGCAACAAAGATTTTGTTACTGATTTAACAACTAACTTTACAGTAGAATGCCTAGCAGAAAATTTTCAAGAGGGATTTCAAAGAGATTAGATTCTCTCATCACTAATTGTAACATAAGGAACTAGGTCTGAGTACATCCTCGGATAGCCAGTTATGTTTTTATTTAAACAAGAGCACCAATTAGGTGTGGATACTTAACTCAAACATAGGGCAAGATAAAATCCTTTCTACCTGATCAATCATTGGCATCAGACCGATGGCACGGCAACGGAGGAAGCATCCAGGGAGCACGGGTTCCTAGACAAGAATACCCAGGATCTTGTTAGTTAACTTGGCGGAAACTTGAAGATCCGATATTACGTTTATCATGCCAAACTCAAAGTGAAAAGGCTTCTACCTGCATCAGTATGAGGACATCCATTGGGTCACTATCCTCACAAATTGTTCTTGGGATGAAACCATAGTTGTGAGGATACACGACTGATGAGTAAAGGACGCGATCAACCTGTTATTAGAAACTTCAATGATTTTTTAATGTGTAATATTGGTATGCATAAATTAAACATAGATGAAACACCTGCACCATATCAATACTAGGGAAGATTGATATATCGGAATGACAGATTTTTCATGGTCATTTCATGGCATTACTGCATGAAGATTTAAAAGGAAGATAAATAAAATGTCAACTTTTTTTGTCTATTTGTAAAACACCGTAGTATGGCACAAACAAAAAAAAAGAAAAAGAAACTTTTGATACATTACTGCAATATCCGAAATTTTGACGAAAAATTCATTACTGGTATACTGAGCCTATTAATTAGATGTTTGTTCATATTAATGACTACCAATTAAAGAGTCTAACATGATAAGCTGAAACAAAAAATTACATAACCTTGTTGTCAGGAAGAATGCACAAAATTTTAACAGCAATATATTATATTTAATTCAAGGTTTGAAGGAAATTTAAGAAAAGAAGATGAGAATTTCACTTTTATAAGACCACTAGTCTTGTCCAGTTCGTATTTCACTTTACTCCCCTTGCCAATCTCTACGACCTGCAGCAGAGATTTACATTATGATATGGAAGCATGAATTTGTTTTGGAGAAAATCCTGCATAACACTGACAAGACCAACATTATATGAAAAAACACCAAAGCTCAGAATCAGCAAGCTACTTCAAGTGAAATTTGGGGGAAATATAACTCCAAAGATGTCACCATAACCCTTTTCTCCACATATTCATTACAAAATGCAGCCCCACTGGATACTACCTTGAAAAAAGTACTTTCTCTTCCACCAGATTTATATGTAAATAAAAAGCAGTCAAATTTCAATAACTTCCCCTAGATTGAAATTCTACAGAAGCTGCATCAGATGGTTCATGGGTCCCCAATTAATATATCTTTTTTCATAATTTCAATGTTCTTCCAAAAGTTCAAAGTAACACAGATTAAAGAAAACAAAATACTTACACAGTTACAGATCAAGGGTGCCCCTGGTCCTGCAAAGATTTAAACATAAACAACAGTCACGCACAGATGTCTGCAAGATGAGAATGTTCGCCAGTTCAAGTAAAGACCTTAGTATAAGTTGGAAGGTTGAAATTTGAAAGCTACAAACTAGGAGAGTTGCCTATATAAATTTGGAATAATTGGAGACAAGTATTATTTTACCAATCTCTAGGTCATGCCAGGGATGAGCAGCAACGGATCTTCGTGACATTGAAGAGAGAATCCTCTCATTCAAAGTAACTGGAATGGTCGAATTCTCTCCAATCTTTGAAGACATATCGAGGCAACTAAAAGCACTTAAATCGACCAACAACAAAGGAAAATAAAAACGAACAAAGTCACAAACATGGTCTGATTAGTTCATATAACACAAGGTAGAGAACAAGAGAAGTAATATTCTTCAAATATTGATCGAGAAAACAAGCTAAATTGAATATGGAAAAATAAAAGTAAACTTAAACACTACTGCAAATCCTACTGGTGTCAACCAGATACACAAAAATAAATGAATGGTCAGACATACAGGAAAGAAAGAAAACTTTTAGTGCACAAATTTCAAACACAAACAGTTAACAGATTCTCCAAATTCATAACAAATGAATTCAGAAGTAAACCACAGAAAGCTTACAAATAACATTGTCAAGCATAAACTATCTTACAAATCCAGGCTGGTATAAGTCTGACCAAAACAGACAAAGATATATATCCGACATTATAAAAGTTTACAAGTAGCAATTAACACATAATCTGGAGAGCCAAAAATGGTGATAATACTATCCGTTTCTCTTTAAAATAAAAGAATACCGAAAGCCATAAATAAAGCTTAATTTTTTTTTTTAAAAAAGGGAAAACACTGGTCCTTTGAAAAGCTAAAGGGTAACCCACATGCGCATACATTAACGAACAAATTATACAAATACTAACATGGAAAACAAAAATTGCACAAATGGGTATGAGTGAAAATCAACCTTACATGACAAACAATATTAGCATGAAAGCCATCAGATAAGATCTTAAAACAATTTTTCCAACTGGGATTTCCATGTATGAAATCAATGAATGAATAATGGAATCGGAAACTCACAACTCAACACTCTGAAACAGCAATAGCGATAAAGCTCTAGCTTTTATAGCCGATTTCCACTCTTTTGGAGCGTCCTCGCAACTTTGTAGAGAAACGGTGAGACGAAGTGAAAGCTCGGCAGCAACTGTGGTTTTGCTAATTTATGCAAGGTGGAAGAAGACGCTGGAGTGAAAGAAAGCTTCACAGGCCATGGGCCTGTTTCAGCGGCCAGCTACGCTGAATTTTGACCGTTGGATTAAACAAGTTGATCCGACGGTTGTAAATGTGGATAATGTGTGTGGTGTCGTGTCTCTGTCTGGTAGAAGCAACAGAGCTTAAGACTTTTTTAATTGCAATCAAAACAGTTCCACTGTTGAGCAACAAGTCAAACTATACAAGTAGTTTATTGTCAAACGTGGCGTCTGTTGATTGGTCCACGAGTTAATTCTTAATAATATTGTATTCACATGGCATGGACTTAGGCTTGGGAGAAAGTCAATACCCAGCATGGGACATTAACATATATTAATAATTGGCGTGTCGATCTGATATTGATTATCGTAAATATATTTAGCAAACCATAAACAAGGTGTACACGAATGTATGTTGTCTCTTATGATTAAATAATTTTAAATTAAAAATAAAATTATAATAATTATATGATGATATATTATTTATATATTCAAATTATATATAAAAAATATAAACGTATATCATTGCTCTTTTACAAGTTGCTTTGTTGATCATATTGTATATACCATTCTAAACGACTGTTGAAAAGAATTTCAAGGTCAATAGCTAAAGGATTTACAAAATCGAGGGTTTACAACATCGAAGGTTTAAGAGGTTTTTAAACTATTTTAAACAAAATGATCAAATGAGATATTTAATATATTTCATATATAAAAATGTATTGTTATCTTAATTACATGAAGATATATCAGTTGTTAATATCCATTAGTATTAAAAATAATATTATTCTTACTGAAAATTGTTAATATTTGATCTTAGATCTTTATCACCGATTATTAAACAAACATATAATTAACCATCAAAAAACAAAAAGCAAAAGCTATTTACTTAGTTTGAGTTTCAAAATCGAACCCTACATCTAAGACAAGAATATTTTTCTAGTTAATTTACTAAAATTAATATCAAAATTTACAAGTTACAATACAAACAAAACAATTGATCAAAGTCATGATGTTATTGTACTTGACTTACAACAGTGACAACCGATCAAAGAAGACTAAGAGTTTTGGTTTTCTTCGTTGTATCGCAAACCCTAGCAGAGTAGCAAGAGAGCACAAACACCTACTCAAGAAACCAATGTTCATATACCTATTTTAAATTTTTAGTGAATTTACAATTTTAACCCTGCATCTATTTACTCAAATGACCTTAACTCTGCCAATTACAATGATACGCTTAATGTAAAAGTCCAATGGAGACTTGTGCCTACCCCGATGTCCATTATTGATGTAGCCGATTTGGTTGGTTGCTTTTACCATAAGAAAGAGATGTGAGTATGAAAATGATGATGGGTTATTTGTGTTTTGAAAACTGAAATTGAATTGATAATATTTGTGGGCAGAATCAATCTGAAGTCAATGCCTTCTGCCTTATTCAATTCTTTTTCAATGTACTTATTATTGAGACAAATGGCATCAATTTCACAATCTATCTGATCTCACAACAGCAAAGTCACTTGCCTAATCTATCCTTCTCTACCATCCACCAAACTCAAAACATAATTTTCCCAACATTAATTAGGCAAATTATGAGCAGAATCCAAGCCTTATTCTCCCAATATGTGGTGCAGTGGACCCAATCCTCTAATTCAGATGCTTTCATATTTGCAGGCTGAACTGTCTTCATCTTTGGTATAAGGGTTCAAATAATTATTCATCGCCTAAAAGATTCGAAAGCGAAGAACTTGCGCGCCCCTCTCGCATACAAGATCCTCTTGCAACCTGTATAGACAGTTTTGGCTATGTCAGTTAGTAGTCCAGAGTGTGGAGGTACAATAACATTATTGTTTTTTGAGTTATTCAGATTACGAATTATATATGAGAACTCTTAATATCTATAATATCTATAGTGAACTAAGTGAACTCTCTGTTCACCATGCAATTCCAATCCAATATCTTGCATCACAACGATAACTAATAGGAAGTGAGAACCCAGAGAACTCAGTGTCTCTAATTGAATTGTGATGAGATTTTTGGTATTAAGAGGTAAAATATAGTAGCAACTACTCAACCAAAAAAAAAATAAAAAAATAAAAAAACCCTATAATACACAAGAAGATTATAGCAACCTTGGCTCAGGTCCCATGTAAATCACATATATTGACGATTAGCTGAAGCCCTTCTGTATACACTCATGAATTTGGCTATAAATTCTGAAAAAGGTAAATAAAATTAGAAGCTAATCAAAGTTAAATGATATATGATAGACAAATGTGTCAATATTACCTTGTAATTTCAGTAAAGCACCTGTTCCTGTTGGAAGCCTCTTATCCTGTTACATGAAAATCCTTAATTACTTTCGCTTTGTCGAGAAGACAAGTCAATTAACCAAAATGGGTACAAATATAGATATCTCATCATATGAATAGGTGTTTGGTTCTAATTTAAAACAATCAAATTATATAATGTTACGTGAATGCTTACATTTGTGTTTGTGCATATTGTTAGTTAATAAAGTATTGCTGAAGAGGGAAACTTACATAATAAGCATGCCAATAATATATTTCCCTTTTTAAACTACCCTCGACACCTTTAAGGAACTCTTCTACAAGCTTCTGTATATTTCAAACATAAGAATCTCAGAAAAGTAATTTTTTCAATGGTTACCTAGATTGAACCAAGGAATCAAATTAAAGTTTCACCAGAAGAATTAGCTTGGGGTGAACAAAATCAACAAGAAGCTTTTGAATCTTTTCCCGCACCAACAATAATCTGTGAAAAATTCATAAATGTGACATGACACTTGATTTTTGTTATAAGCAACTCAATCAACTTCTTCATGTTGTACATTCAAATGTAAATCTGTTGTTAAAGAATGTTTCTACCAGGGCAAGAAACTTGTACCTGTTAGGTGATGGATCAGCCAAAATTTCTGCACTCAATTCTATCAAGGCCTCTTCCCATCCAAGTGCAATTGGTTGGTCATCAGCAAAAGGATAACTTCATGATCACAACACCTTATTTGAGTTCAATTTCAATGATTTACACGGGAAGGGCAAGGGCAACCAAGGTAGGGTAGAGGAGGGTCAACTGATCCCTTTTAACTTTAAAAGAGTTTCATATATAACTTTTAAATTTATATCTAACTTCTTTTAAAAGGTTAGTTGATCTTCTTTGATTTTGAAAAATATTCAAATATAACTCTTAAAATTTTATTTAACCTCTTTTGAAATTTATTATTTTTTCGTTGACTTTCTTATATTTTATTTTTATTTAATTTTAACTGTCTTAAATTTTATTTTTGGGCCTACTACTAGAAAGGGGTATAAATTTATTTAGAGTTCAAGTTCTTACTTCTGTGCTTTGCATGCTTCAAGAGCCATTATTGCTATTCTCAGGTTGTGTTTTGATTTGGTAGCAATCTTAGCAGCAAAGCTCATGGATAGTTGGAAGTTCTCTTTCTTTGCTATCTGAATGAGAGTCTCCACAACCTGAAAATTAGAGGTGAATTGGGAGAGAATTACGGTTTTCAATTATATGCATTCAAGCATTGTGTTCAATCTAAAATCAACTTGATACTTACTTCATGTTTCGAAGGCGTGTCGACACTGACAACTTTGCAGCGGTTCTTCACTGATTCTATAATGTCTATATCATCTTTGCAGCAAAGTATGAGTTTAAAAGCATCTGAGTAACAGTCCATAATCCATTTTATCAAGTACTGGATACTCTCTCCAGCTTGGTCAACTTCATAAAGAAGTATTGCTGAAATTAAGATGGAAACTGTTTAGTTATAGGTGGAAGGATATGTTATTTAAAGTAATTTATGCACATACTGAGAATTCAGACCTTTATAATCAGTCTTGAAATTTATACTGCTGACTTCAGGGATGGTTTCATAGTTATTTCTCATTTCCTTGACCAAACCCATCAGAGCATATTTAGCATTTTGTTCCAAGTTAACATTGAGCTCTACATGGTGAGCACTGGATGCTACAGGGACGAACACTTGCATAGGCCTATTTTCCTGTCAGGATCCAAACACAAGTAATATCAGATTCTTAAATCCTTGAAAAGTTAATAAAACTGATGTTATCTCTTGTAACACCTTAAGCAAATCCTACATTAACAAAACATAAAAAAATGTTAGATATATATAAGCATCTTACATCGTTTGAGGATATTAACCAAAAATTAGTTAAAAAACCTGTGAGTTGCATAGCTTTTCAGACCCTGAATTTTTCCTCTGCGGTAACTAATATAATTATGATGAGGGTTCATTCTACTGGCTTATTTGAACAATACTCCAGAGAATATTAGGTTGTATGAGCCATAATCATTTATATTTGCATCAGTGCAAGCCTTCAAGAGAGCACTTTTAGGAGAACTAATAATATTTATAAAACTGGGGAGAGATTTGTTGCTTTTTGGAGTCAAGTGTTAATAATTTGACATTAAAGAATCAGAAATCTGAAAAGAATAAAGAATAAAGTATACCAGAACTGGGAAGCATCTTAAATCATGAGATAACTGCAAGGACATCATAGAAAGAAATGACTGGATCAGATTAAGCATTCACAATCTCCATGTATGCATGATGTTTCTGCATCAATAAACAAAGGGACATACATTCCAAAATGAATCACCATAAATTTCTCCTAGCATAGTCATCGCTAGTGCTCTTTTCCCAGAACCAGATGGTCCCTTGAACAAGATATGGGGATAGTTGTCTTCAGAAACCTGTAATGTACAAGAATTCAAGACTGCAGTTAGCAAAAATATTAACAAATATCGAAACCAAAAATAATACTGATGAAGTGATTTGCCTCTAATATAACTTACAAGTTGTTTGAGCAGCTGAGCTTCATGTTTGTGGCAACTGAATCCATTCAACGAGCTGGGTTGATGCTTATCAGCCCAAAATTGTCTCAGGTTTTCAATTACAAATGCCTTCTCAATGAAGGAAGCTTCATCAAACGCTCGGTTCTCATGAGGTGGTGATCTGGTTCTTGAGTTCCTGCAAGTTCCCTTCCTCATACAAGAAAACCATGCATCAGATTGGCTCTTCAGCCTGTTAGCCACGAACCTTTTTGAGCTTCCAGTTGATTTACCGCTTGCATCACTCATCTTACTAGTTTCCAAGCTAAGCTTACCACTACTCTGTCTGTTAACAGCAGAGTTGGTTGCCATGGTTACCCGAGAAAATCTGGAACTTGCTGAAGCTTTTTGGGGGTTATGATCAATGCTACCATTTCTTCCACCATGCTCATGAAACAAAGGATCTCCGGATGAATATATTGTTGGCCTTGGATATAAATCGTGCCGCACTAGAACCTGATTGTCACCATTCTTAGCAAATGCTTCCCGGGAAAAGAATATATTGCCAGGCGAAATTGATTCAGAGCTCTCAAAATTTAGAGCTCTATTTTTAGGACTTTCAGAAAGCTTAAGAGCAATCATTTCATTGAGTTCACCGACTGATTTCTCTCTTTGTTGCCTGATCATGTTCCCTGACAATGGTGATAACACTTCCTGATCTCTTTTCTCCTCCTGATTGTTTTGTTGGTCTTTTTCTCTAGGTCTTAGTCGTGGTGCAGTCCTTGCTCTACGACTATAAGCTGAAACCTCAGGAAACTGTGAGTAGCTTTCTCCCTTTTCATCTCTGGTTGGTGTTCGTAGGCTTTGCTTCCTATTGGCAGCCACAATTTCATTATCCTCAACCGTCTTATTACTTGAACAAAGCTCCTCTCTCCATAATTTATAAGCAGAAACATGTCTTCGACGGTCAGATGTTGAGAAGGGACTGCCATTTTTTCTCTTGTAAGGTGACTTGCTGCTGTGTCTCCTCACCAGAGGACTAACTTTGGGAGAAGAACCAGACCCATTTTCGTTCTCAATCTTGGAAGCAAGTCTCCGGTTGCTTCTGAAAGAACAAGTGGTGGTGGTGATGTTGATTCTTGGTAAATCCGTCTCCATTTTTGGCACTTGATAAGCCAGTGCTTGCAGAGGACTTTCGTGCCCCTCGTTCTCTGTGTCAGAAGGCTCATACCCACTTCTTATCTGTTTCAATCTTGATGAACCCTCCATTGATCTTCTCTGCAAGTAAAGCGGCAGAAAGAGAAAACTATATAACCTGAGAAGAAATGAAGCCGGCTGAAATCAAAGAAGATGCTGGATTGAGCATAAGAAAGCAGACTCATCGATAAAGACAATGTTCAATTGGTGTCAATATAGAGGTTTCCTACATCAAATTTACAGCATTACAACAAGCAGAAAGTATGCATCTTTGGTTTCCTGCAATTTCTAAGCTAACCATCGAGGACTTTTTGTCTTTTGGAATCTCTGTCTTTCTTGTCTCTCAAACCTGTTACAAGGAATATTGAATCTTTCTGGCATGTCACTGTATCACAGCTTGATCTTCACTGTTTTCTTATAATATTTCTTTTTCTGAAACCAAACCAACATCGATGAGCCTCATCAGATATTAGACATTGGCCCTTTGGTGATTTAGACGTTTATATTAGGCAGATGAAAGGTCTGTTTTATGCATCAAACTCTGCAATTGAAGTAAAAAGCAGGCGAAAGACACAGCTGATGAAGCCATGTATAAACCATGTCTTTTTCGTGTGAATTGTGATTGCGGCAAGAGAAACAGGCACAAAGAATGCAACATAATAACACAAAATTTTTTATGGAAAATCTGATACAAGAAAAACCATGGCTGATGAAGGATGAAGATTACTCGAGGAAGAATTATAGCTATTCTATTTTGAGCTAATTTTAATCCATTTTGTGCAATTAAATTACATAAATATATTTCAAATCTTGATTAGTGGACATCCGTAAATTAGTTACAAAAGTGACGAGATAAACCTTTTTTTTTTTTAATAACAAAGAAATCACCTAAACTAAATTACTTTTTTATAGCCGAACTAATTATTAAATAAATTAAGAGTTTAATTATAATATGTTATCAGAAGAGATTTAAATTTATACTCTCTTAAACGAATTTTTTCTCATAATTATATTCAATTAAACAGATTCACTGAAACCCTTTTCTATTGCTTCAATCAAAAGCAAAGAGATGGAAGACAACCTCAATGCTGCGGGTTGAAAGGGGTGGAGAAACATATTGCCAAAGTTTATAATAAGATTTGTTCACTGAATTGACCTACATTCTAACCCCGACATAATATGGCAATTCTGCCGCATTCCTAGTAGCTTCAATCATATAATCCCAACAATCCAAGGAACAATTCAAAGGTGTTGGAGTTGGAGACCTCCCTTCCAGCCTAAGGTTGACCAAAACAGAAACAATCCAGAAAACTATCTTCCCCTCTGACTGACCAGCCCACTTTTAATCAAATCTCCACTCTCATGTCTCTTTTTCTTTCAGTCGGCTGCTACATTGCTTCCTCACTTTTTTCGCGCATCCTTAAAAACCGTTACAATTAGGGTGTGATTCGAGATAAGTCAAGTTTGAACTCGTCTAAGTTTGAGCTCAATTCAACTCAAATGAGTTAAATTTGAAATTTTCTTAAAGTTATTCAAACTTGACTCGTTTGAGAAAAATCAAACTCAAGTTTGGCTCGAGTTTAACCATAGTGTCAAGTTGAGTTGAGCTTCTCAGTTCAATCTTGTAATCGAATAAAATACGACTAAAACAATATTATTTTAGTTAATTCATATCTAATTGTTTCAAACTTGCGAATTTAATAAGTTAAACATCCTTTAAGTTTGAACTCAAACTAAAAAATATTTAATTCTCTGGCTTGAGCTCATTTGAACCAAATTCATTTTCAAACTCAAACAAAATCCAACCCCAGTTACAACCCTCATCATATTTTCCTTGTCAAAGTGTTACTCTCTTTTTGAGAGGTTTAGTAGTAGCCGCAATCAATTTCTTCTTATCCCTAAGATGAAAATTCAGAAATTGTTCTTTGATGGCCTCATTATCATATATATACCCTGCTAGGAGACCGGAGAAACAAATGCACCAAGAAGATTCCCTAATGACACGAAGCTATAGGAGATGCCAAAATGCTTCCAGCCGAAAAGCTCACAGACAGCTAGAATCATGATGAAGAATTGAAGTTGTGGTAAAAAGAGTACCATCAATAGTAGAAGCCAACAGTGGTTATGTAATAAGCATGACTACTTGATAGCAAGCAATCCTGATTTGTACTAGGAATTGCTTTTGACCTGACAAAATGTGCAGAGACAGTTTCCTCACCAGGTCGACCCACAAGGTTACAGAAACTGAAGACAGACAACAAGATAATCATGCCATGAACACCATATGCAATCCCTATATGAGCTAGATTATTGAGAATTGTTAACCCAGATCCAACTCCAGCAAAACAAACAAAGAAAACAGCCAGAATTCTGCATTGATTACAGCTTCTCTACACTTGAAACTTCCCCTCATTTGCAGCACCTCCTCTTCTTAACATCATCCTCACCTTCTGCAAGAAGCCTATAAACCTCTGAAACATCATTGCTTCCGTGAAAGCTTAGTAAGTCTGTTTTTGATGAAGATGGCTTCAGCAGGGGTTCTGATTTGTCTGCAATGCCTCCTTGAATTGAACAGTGCAATGATCCCAAGGGTTGGTGGAGTTTCTCTGATTTGCTAGGTCTCCTTCAGAAAAATGTCTTCTTTACAGGAATAGGCAGCAGAGGCATAAGAAGGATGATCATTATAGCAAGACAAGCATAAGACATTGAAGCATTTGAATGAAACATATGATTTAATACTACAGTTGTTAGAATAAAAGAGCCAAGCACAACATTTGTTATTTGGATGAAAAGGAAGTGTCTATGCTTTGCGGATTCTTCACCAGAAGTGGGAATACAATGCCTAACAAAATACATCATCATGAAACATAGAAAAGGAACCCCCAGTGCAAGGAACAACAATAGCCTGGACAAGGAATTTTTACACCACATACTGTAAATTTCGGTAGATACAACAGCACTGAGTCCCCCATCAACTTGGTTTAATAATCCATATAAGCTTGGTTTAATAATCCCGGCAACTGTTTTCACTATACTTTCGGCTGAGACCTTTTATTTAGCTAACGCAGGATCACCATGGAGTACGACTTGTTCATCTGCCGTTTTAAATTAGATATACCTTGCCCTCCAATTTGCCCATATCTCCCCAAGGACCACAACCACTCTAGCTTGACTGTCCACCAAAATAATCACCTCTAGCTCTCTCATTTTCCCTTTCAACTTGATTGTCTTGTAAGAGGTAAAACACTTGATCAAATGAGTGATGCAAGTTGAGTACCTTACAGCTGTCGACTTCATTTTTCAACCTGGAACAGGCAGAAATAGGATAGGTTCCAGTTCAAAATTTAGGGGAACCGGAGGCACCAGAACTGACCCAAATTTGGATTTTAGACAGTGAGTCGGATACCCAACCTAGATCCAAGGAGCGGACAATCCATAATGCTTCTTGATGTATTCCTTCACTGTCATCCAACCTTCTTGTGCTTCATAAACCTGAGAAAGCTTGTCATGACTAGATATGTCACAAGGCCATAGATTGTCCAGGCCACCGGAGATGCCCAGTAATACCATTCCACCATATTGGAATTTGCTGCAAATTTCAGGTATGGCGTTTCAGTTTTCAAATGAGAAAAACTACGGTGACAATGCATATGACTCCTTAACATCGTATTCGGTGCGTCTATGTATGGTCAAGGATACTTAACCATCCTTCGAATGAGGAGTACAAAGAACAGGTTCCAGAAGCTTAGGAAGGACACAACAATGGCCGCAATTTGATGATTTGGAGTCAAACAGCTACAAGCATCATTCCATAGCGGGTAAAGTACATGAAATACATCCGGACTTCTCTCTCTCGGAAGAAGACTGGTCATTCAAACGCCACAATAGACTGCACCGAAGAAGTGTTGGTTGGCATTGAATTAATTGCAACCTTTCAACCCACACCGAAAGCCTTCAAATGTGCTTTAATTTCAATGTCTTACCCTGTGGACTCTGCTTTTTTTATTTGTGCCAGAACAGCTACTTCAATCCTTTGATAAATGCATCAACAGTTGTTTGATATGCTAATTATAACAATCAAGAATCTGCACTTAATTTCAAACCATAATGTAGAGTGGATTAATACAATACAAAGCAAAAAATCAAGTTCACTACATCGACAAACTCCAGATGGAAATGACAGGTCATGAATCACAAGCAAAGACCTGGTGGGGCAACCTCCAATCTTCAGTTTTGGAAAAGCAAATGTCATCGAGAGTTTCACTACGGCACCATCGGCACTTTGGGTTCTGGGAACACTGAGATGTCGACAACATTTCGTTGCAGCTTGGATCTGGCTGCGTTTCCTTTGAACAACCAACAGATTTCGATTGGAAGTTGAAGAAAAAGATATTGATATGGGTTCTAACCAGCCGATAAATGAATCCCACAGTCGTAAGCTCTGGTATTTTTATGGAGCTATGAGAGTTGTCTCAATCACGACTTTACTTAAACAGGATTTGTTCTACAGGCTCGTACCACTGTATCCTTTCGTCCTAAGGGGACATATTACCAAGTCTGTTAGATGAATCTTGACCGCGAGATCAGAGCGTCATTGACAACTTCGGTGATCTGCGGTCACCGGCACCGGGGGTGGTGTTGTCCGGCGGACCCCTAATTTTTTTCCTATAATTTTTCAACCCATCTTTACCGACTTAAGCTATATGGAAACATGCTTTCTATTTATGTCTGCTGAAACCAAACAATAAATCTACTTGTGTAGAGCATTTGTATTGCTCGAAACCAAATACAAAAATGGTGAATTTCTTTCTATTGCACTTTTCTCTTTCACTTTTCAACTAGCCCTGCCATGAAAAATGGCTAAAGCATATCCCAATGTTAGCTTCAATCAAGCAGATCAAAACAAAGGATTTACAGTTGGGTTACAAGTAAAATTCCGTAGTATGGATGAAAGCAGTAAAGCCATACATGGCTTGCTTACAGAGTTCGGACAGGTGCTTCTTGACAAATTTTGTAGAAGAAATACCTTACTTTTTAATATATTTCTTCACCCTTTTTTTACAGAGAATTAGTACACATATATACAGGTTCTAGTCTATTTTTTGGCTATACATAAACTATGGCTATGATAAGGCTTGACCCTTGAATCAAGGGATTATCAATCAAGAGATTTACATAAATCAAGGGATTATCAATCAAGAGATTTACATAAAAGATTTATCCTGTAATTTCTCCAGTTTGACAGCTCACGTCAACACTCCCCCTCACGTTGGTGCGTACAAATCTTGGATGCCCAACTTGTCTAGTGAGCTGTAGAAATTTTTGCTTGACACAGCCTTTGTAAGTATATCCGCCAACTGATCTTCAGATTTAACAAAAGGAAATCGAATGATCTTATCTTCGAGATTTTGTTTGATGAAATGCCGATCTACCTCCACATGTTTTGTCCGATCATGTTGGACAGGATTATGAGAAATATCTATGGCAGCCTTATTGTCACAGATCAGATCCATCTCAGAGGTTGGGGAAAAACCAATTTCAGTCATTAATCTTTTGAGCCAGAGGAGCTCACAAAGACCTTTAGCCATTCCCCGAAACTCAGCTTCGGCACTTGATAATGCCACCACTTTTTGTTTTTTACTTCTCCATGTCACAAGATTTCCACCAACAAATGTAAAGTACCCTGAAGTGGATTTTCTATCTGTGATATTCCCTGCCCAATCTGCGTCTGTGTAGCCTTCAATCTTTAGGTGATTATTTTTTGAAAACATAAGTCCTTTTCCAGGTGAGGACTTCAAGTATCGAAGAATTCGAATTACAGCATTCATATGATCTTCGCTCGGGCAATGCATGAATTGACTCACTACGCTTACAGCATAAGCGATATCTGGACGAGTATGTGAGAGATAAATAAGTTTACCAACCAGCCTTTGGTATTTCTCTTTATCAGTAGGTACTTGGTCTGGATATTCTCCAAGTTTATGGTTTTGAATAATCGGTGTGTCTGCCGGCTTACACTCCAACAATCCCACTTCAGATAATAAATCTAAGGTATATTTCCGTTGAGATAGAAATATATCTTGTCCTGATCTAGCAACTTCAATTCCTAGAAAATATTTGAGCCCCCCTAAATTCTTCATTTCAAACTCAGTTGCCAATTGCTTTTGAAGTGTTGCTATCTCGTCTGGGTCATTTCCTGTGATAATCATGTCATCTACATAGATTATCAAGGCTGTTACCTTTCCTCGTTGGTGCTTCAAAAATAGTGTATGGTCTGAATTGCTCTGTTGAAAGCCATATTTTTTCATTGCCAAACTAAATCGCCCAAACCATGCCCGTGGTGATTGTTTCAGTCCATACAGTGCTCGCTGGAGTTTACACACAACTTTGTTTTTGGAATTCGATGTATAACCCTGTGGGATGTCCATGTACACTTCTTCTTCAAGATCACCATGGAGGAAGGCATTCTTTACATCGAGCTGGTGTAATGGCCAATCAAGGTTCGCTGCAAGAGATAATAAAACTCTTATCGTATTTAATTTGGCTACTGGTGAGAAGGTCTCTCGATAATCTACACCATATGTCTGTGTATAACCTTTCGCGACTAACCTCGCTTTGTATCTCTCGATCGACCCATCCGCCTTGTATTTAATGGAAAATACCCATTTACACCCTACTGTTCTTTTCCCTTCAGGCAAGCTAACAAGAGTCCATGTTTTGTTCTTTACCAGTGCCTTCATTTCTTCATTTATGGCTTCAGTCCATTTTGGATCTGTCAAAGCTTCTTGAACACTAGTAGGAACATGATTCGAGGACAGCTCCTGTACAAAAGTTCTGAGAGGCTTAGAGAGCCTTTTTGTTGAGACATAATTGGCAATTGGATACTGTGACCTTTGATCTTTAATATCTGGAAAATATCTATTTGGTGGTTTTCCACGATTATGCCTGAAAGGTAAAGTGTAACCAGCAGAAGCATTCATTTCATTAGAGTTTGAAGATAGAGTAGGAGAGTGTACCTTACGAATATTCTCAGGAGATGGGTCTTCAGGTACTGAGGGGGTTGAGGTCTCTATTTCAGTTGGAAGTGACGTTGTAGATGTCTCTGTTGGAGCTATATCAGTTGGAGAGGGTACCTCATTAACCACCGGTTCTGTTAAAGAGTGTTTTGTATTGTCTACCAATTCTGTAGACGTATTATCCAGCCATTTGAATAGAGACCAATTCTGTTCTTCACCTTGAATTTTTCGTTGAAGGGAAGAATCAGATGCAGAAGAAGAATAAAAAGTTTCAGATTCCAAAAAAGTAACATCCATTGTAACATAGGTGCGTTTGGTGGCAGGATCATAACATCGGTATCCTTTTTGATGTACAGCATATCCTAAGAATAAGCATCGAATGGCACATGGATCCAGTTTTGTGCGTTGGTTTTTATGCAGATGTACAAATGCTACACATCCAAAGGTGCGAGTTGGAATCGTCAACACGGATGGCAGAGAGACATGTAAGGAGAGAGCTTGTAATGGTGTCTTAAAATTTAAGACTCGAGATGGCATTCGGTTGAGGAGGTGTACAGCAGTAGCAACGGCATCGGCCCAATGTCTATTAGGTACATGTGCTCCAAGTAACAGAGCACGAGCTGTTTCGAGTATGTGTCGATTCTTTCTCTCAGCAATGCCATTCTGTTGAGGGGTCTGCGGACATGAGGTCTCATGAAGTAATCCATGAAGATGAAAATACTCCCGGAACCGTTGATTCATATATTCCCCACCATTATCAGACCTGAGAATCTGAATTTTAGCTGAGAATTGAGTCTGGATCATTACATGGAAAGCTTGAAATACAGTCAACACTTCATCTTTATGTTTCAGTAGATACAACCATGTCATGCGTGTACAATCATCAACAAAAATTACAAACCAACGAAAACCAGATACTGTAGTCACCGGAGAAGGTCCCCACACATCAGAATGAATTAAAGCAAATGGAACTTTACTTTTATTCATACTTAAAGGATAGATAGTTCTATGACTCTTGGCTAAAATGCAGGTGTCACATTGAAAATTACAAGACTTAATATTTGTAAATAAATCAGGAAACAAATGTTTCATGTAACCAAAAGATGGGTGTCCCAACCGACGATGCCATAACCAAATCTGTTGTTCTTTGGTGTTCTTTTGATGATGTACATGATGTGCTCGACCCATACTAATATCATCCATGTAGTAGAGCCCCCCCCTCCTAGTACCACGCCCAATTATCTCCTTGGTGAGAATATCCTGAAGAAGGAAAAAGGTAGGATAGATGAGTGCAACACAATTTAGATCAGTAGACATTTGGCTAACAGATAATAATTTATGAGTGAGAGAAGGAACGAGTAAAGTGTTATGTAATGATATTGCAGATGACAAAGTCACAGTGCCTGCTCCTGTGACAGAAGATATAACCCCATTAGCATTAGCAATTGTAGTACGTCTTGGTGGTGAAGTTGTTGAAAAATCAGTGGCATCATAGGTCATATGGTCGGTGGCCCCCGAGTCAAGTATCCAATCATTGCTATCAATAGCTTTATCTGAAAGATTGTTACCTGAATCTGAAATAAGTACATCTCCTTGTGATGATTCAACAAGTGGTGTGAAGGAGAGTTGGGGCTCTGTTGTCACCACGGCAACCTTACCCTCAGTTTCAGCCTTGTCATGACGTTTTCGAGTCTGGAGTTCATGCCACCAATCTGGATAGCCATGTAGTTTGAAGCAGTTCTCACGGGTATGCTTTGAATTACCGCAATGAGAACACTTGGTTCCATCAGAAGTGATCCGTGACTTGGAGGTCATACCAGATTTTCTATTACTCAAAGAAAGAGAGCTTGTAGAGGATGAAGTAGATTGTCCAGACTTACTACTCTTAGAGACCAGAACAGCCCCTGGAGTTTCATTATTGTTACCAGTGATCATGACCATTTGTCTAATAGATTCTCGGCGAACCTGTGCGTACGCCAGTTCTACTGTAGGAAAAGGTCGTGTTTGTAGTACATCAGCTCGGATTTTGTCAAGTCGGTCATCAAGGCCATCCAAAAAAATATACACTCTCTCTTCTTGAAGAAGGTCATTATAACGTTGAATATCTACAACACATTTCATTGGATTTGGACGCCGAAAATCAATCTCACGCCACAAACCTTGGAGGTCGTTATAATATTTCTCAAGAGAACCTCCAAATTGTTGCAAACGGGTTTCTTGAAGAAGGTCATTATAACGTTGAATATCTACAACACATTTCATTGGATTTGGACGCCGAAAATCAATCTCACGCCACAAACCTTGGAGGTCGTTATAATATTTCTCAAGAGAACCTCCAAATTGTTGCAAACGGGTCACACGGCGTCGAAGATCATATACTTGAGTGGTATCGCTCCCATCAAAGTAAGTAGTCGCAATAGAATCCCACACCATCTTTGCTGTAGGAAACCGGATAAAGTTACTGATCAAAGATACATCCATAGAGTTAATTAACCAGCCTTTGACAATGGCATTGTCTGTGCGCCATTTTCGAAAGGATGGATCAGTCTGAAGAGGCGGAGGAAGATCGCCATTAATATATCCCAATTTGTCTTTGCCTGAGATGTACATCTCAACAACTTGGGACCAAAGAGCATAGTTGGTACCATCTAACTTAATGCCAATATGAGCAGCGGAAGTTTCTGTGGTTGGGATCTGTTTGTTCAAGATTTCAGCCATTTTGGTAGTTAATTCGGTAAAGGTAGAGTTGGGTTGTTGTTCCCCAGAAGGATCTGAGGTTTCTGAATCTGACATAGTTATTGAAAGAAAGGTAGGTAAGTATGTCAAGGACCGGTATGCTCTGATACCATGACAAATTTTGTAGAAGAAATACCTTACTTTTTAATATATTTCTTCACCCTTTTTTTACAGAGAATTAGTACACATATATACAGGTTCTAGTCTATTTTTTGGCTATACATAAACTATGGCTATGATAAGGCTTGACCCTTGAATCAAGGGATTATCAATCAAGAGATTTACATAAATCAAGGGATTATCAATCAAGAGATTTACATAAAAGATTTATCCTGTAATTTCTCCAGTTTGACAGCTCACGTCAACACTTCTGGTATTACAGTTGATAACCAATCCATTAAAGCCTTATTGACAAGCTCTGGAACTTCATCATGTGGGCAATGTCCGGCCTGTAAGTTTACCAGAGACGATTTTGGATAAAATTCTTTGATTCGGTTGGCCTTAGCAGGACCTACCCATGGGTCCAAGTCACCCCAGACCAACAACAGTGGGCACGATAACTCGCTTAAAACACTATCTAGAGTGTACTTGCTTTGATTCAACATGAACCGTGTCATTAATCTGTTGAGATAAACACAAGAAGATAAAAATCATATGGTACTGAAGCAAATACAAAAGAAAGTAAGTGATCTTAAAATTTTTGTTGTTAGCATAAATAGACAGCTCGGTTCCAATGCAAAAGAAACTGAAGCGTGGTCTAGACAAGTGTTCAGCATTCAATGAGACAACTTGAACCAAATGTTATGGTTCTCAGCTGGGAATACATCGGGGAACTCACATGCATACCTGTAGTACACTTCTCCAGCGTTGGGGTCAGCTGCAGGCCTTGTTATTGATTCCACCAGATAGTCATCCACATTAGAAGAATTTATATAAATCTATATCGGCCAAAAACAAATATGCATTAATCACATGTACATTTTTCCAAATTATTTGTAATTCATTGCATATATTATGAGTAAAATATCTCAACAGAGCAGAATGTTATTTGCAACATGATGTGGTTAAACTCATAAATATAATCTGAAAACCAAGAACCTAACTGCACAACCACAGGCATAATCATACAAGTACATTTCACAAGCCTTGCTTGATACTGGAAAATGGGAAATGAGCACAAATCCCACATATATGGCAGATGGTATGCACAGATATGATTTGTAATTAAGCTTAAGTTTCCGTTGTGTTTTCAAAAGCAGAGGCCTTGTGAAATTTGGTAGCAAGTGACTTACACTCTTCAGGACAGATACAATGCGAGCTGGTTGTTTGGCTTGCCAAAACAGAAGTCCAAGAACTATACGCTGAAAAATTTCTTTCAAAGGCTTAAGGAAAAATTTCTGAAAAATGGTTTCTTCAGACTGGTTGGTTCCTTTAGTTGCATCTCCAAACTGTCCAGCAGAATTTAGAAGGGCAACACCAGCAACTTGCTCAGGTAATCCGGCTGCAGCAACTAAGGCAGTAAACCCTCCAAGGCTGAAATATTATCATGAATCATGTTATATTATATCATGTTACATCTAATAAGACAGATTAACCAAACCACAGTTACAACAGTAAGAAATTGGGAACACAGAGATGTGAGAAATTTATTTTTCTCCACACTATAATAGAAAGAGGGGACTGACATTGACGTCTCTCTTAATACAATTCATTATTCATATTCCAGTCAAAGGAAAGATATAAACATAGTTTATGTTGGAGAATAAAGAAACTAGCTCCTCTATTTTTAATGCAGAAAGAACAAAGAGATCATAGAATATATAAATTACACTTACCATATAATTGTGTAGATATCCAGAAGTATATACCTTTTCAATTCACACAAATATACCATTTTAAACCCAAGGGCTTTATGAGTGAGTTGTAATTATAAGCAACTAAAACAAAAACTTCAACCCATAACTTAAAAAGGCATTCCCATCTGATGCATACGGTGGATTATATTATTAAGACATGCAATAGCTTGAACCACATACACCTGACAACAAGGGTAAAATGCTCAATTTTTAACGTAACGGAAGGTATGGACAAGACTTGACATGAAAGACAAAGATTGCAATTGTGCAATATCAACCTTTGGTGAGGTCAGTCAGATGTCAACCTTTATTAGAATGAAACAAGTCATTACAGATGCCCTGAATTCTGAAAGAGGAGAGACTAGTTCAAGCTACCTAAATTATATAACAATTATACATTCAAGAAACCAGTAGAACCCTATTAAGATAGACAAAATTATTCAAAGACAAATATAGCTCATATACGTCTATAGGCAATTGAACTGTCATTTATAAAAGAAAGTCCTAAAACAAAGGATTTCTAGAGCAGGAAAGTTTGTTCCTTGAATGCAGGCAAGGTTGAGAAAAACCTAGCCATCAAAAGTTGCAAGCACAAAACCATGAGATTGTAAACTTTGTCAAACGATAAAATTAGCTTACCTGTTTCCAACCACAACTGCTGGCTCTTTCACTATTTCCTTCAAGAAATCCACAATTTGATTTCTCCATACCATGGCATCATACTCTATAATAGCTTTCTCACTCCACCCAAACCCTAGCAAGTCTATGGCATAGACTTTATACCTTTTAGCCAACTCAGGAATGTTGTACCTACACAAACAGAAAAAAAAACTTCTGTCACAATCAATTTACAAGAAAAGTATACCAAGCATCATGTCATTAAGATAAAAAGCTAACAACCACAACTAAACCATATCCCCACATGATATTAGAGGCTGTTTACTACTACAGTTTTCAATCGTTTCATGTTCAGCCATAACAAATAGGTTAACTTGGACCATCAACCCAAAAGTAGAATAATTCACATTCTGCAGTTGCGTAATCTCCTAGTTTCATGAATTTTTCAGCAAGCGGAAAATGATCTATTCTAAACCCTTTAGAATGAAGTAACATATACCAATTTGAAGAGCGGGTATAAGAGAGCAAACCTCCAATGAAATGCAGAAGCACCAAACCCATGAATAAGAACAATTGGAAATCCTTCTCCTTGAACCACATAATGTATTTTGTGACCCTTCCATGTCCAATAATTATAACCCTCAGGCTTGTACTGTAATCTCTCTACCCCTAAAAGAACAATCAACTCAACTCCAACCAAAAGCCAAAAAAAAAAAGAAAAAAAAAGGAAAACCAAGTAGTTTCTATGAAGATAACAAAATTGACCTTGAGCGGGTTCAGTAACCAAAGAAGATCCTACGACAGAAACCCCGGCGGCAACAATTCCTTTAAAGGCAAAACCCCTCCTGCTTATCTCGCATTTACTTCCTTCAAGTACGAGACAGAAACACACGCACACACAAGTTAACAGGCACTTTCTAGCTTACCGCAGACATGGAAAATAAAAAGAAGTGTTCATAGCTTACTGGGTTGATATATCCTTGCAGGTGCAAAGAACACATGAGACACTGGGTTTACAAATTCTCTTCGAAGTGAGGATGAAACAGCGAACGAACAGGACATTGTGAAGTTTAAAGAAGCCGAAAGCGATAGAGAATGTTAAATGGGTTCAAATTTTGCTTGCGGAGAGTACATAGGGCGATCTTTGATGTGGTTGGAGTGGGTATTGGAGTTGTGGCGAACTCTTAGCCAGTCACGGGTACCTAGATTTTTAATGATTTCTTTGTTTTTTTCCCGGGAAATTTCTAACGAATTTCATTTTACCCATAACGATATTTTAAAAAGTAAATCATCAATCTTTAACGTTGAAACTTTGTTTGAATTTACTATTTTCCGATTTGTCCTTTGACAAAAGGATAACTTTCCACGTTTTCAGTTTAAAAAGTCCAATTTTTCACTCACCATCTGCTTCCATGAGTGAAAAGACCGAGATCGTGAGACCCATGTTGCATAGCTTACATTGTTAAAGGATATTCATGGAACCTTTCGCCAAGGATTAGAAAAGCAAGACGGAGAAACTTATGGTCTCTCTTTGAGGTGTGGTGCTAGCCGAACCAAAACAAAAAGTTCTTGTCCCTTTTACTTCTTTTTTGAAAGCCATTTGAGAGTATGAGGGCCAATCTCTCTTTCTTGCTTCTTTGCAAGCTTCTGTGGGTTTGTGCTTCTCTTTGACACTTGGGTGTGAGTTTGGAACAATCTTTGAGCAAGAGATAACCAACAAAAGCTTGGTTTTTCAGTGAAAAGAAAAACTAATTAAGGTTACTTTCTCCATGTTCTTGTTGTATTTTTGTTATCTTCACGAGGAAGTTGTTTGGTCTCTACTCTATATTTTCATCTAGATTCTGAACTTTTGGTTGTAAACCTATTTTGTTACAGTGGAAGATTGTTCTTCATGGTTTTTTCATCACCTTGTTTTGTAGTTGCATGCATTGTAATGAATCTCCCTAAAAGTTGTTACTTGATATCGAGATTAAAAAGAAATTCTGTTGGAAGATTGGAAAGGGTGGTCTTTAGCAACAGAAGTGGACAAATTATACCAAAGGATGTGCTGCTGCTCTTCTGAAGTGGACAAATTATACCCAGTGAGGGTCAGCTCAAATTTAAAAGATTTAGTTTGAATTAGTTTAAACTAATAATGAATTCATTGAAAATGCAGTCGGATAGTGTCTTGAGAAGAAAAAAAGTCTTCAAAGATAAAAATAGTAGATATTTTAGACTTGAGCCAGTTCGACTCAAACTCCGATTGAGACTATTTTAATTTGAGTTTAACTCATTAAAATTGAATATTGATTTAACTTGTTTAAATCAAACGTCGAATAAAAGAAAAAGAGTCACTAAGAATGAAAATGAAGAAAAAAAAACTATTAACAAAAAAAAAACTATAAAAAATGAATTTGTCAATGATTTTGTAACGATTTTTTAAATTCGAATAAATTGAATTTAAATTCAAACTAAAATTATAATAACTTAAATTTAATTTATTTGAGTTGAATACCGAGTGAACTTAGTTTGAGAAGTACACCAAGCCACCTTGGCTTAAATTTAGGTGTAGTGTTTTCACCTCCTACCATCATGGCTTGTCAAGAAATTCTTGAGCCAATTAATAAACACATTGAATTGGTATTTTAAATGTAAATTATTTTGTAATTAATAATATCAAGAAAAATTATATTTTATAAAAAATAAATTTAATTATCAATTATATAAATTTCTTTTACATAAAATTTATCGAAAATGAAAATAAATAAGCCAGTAGGTTTTCTTCTTTTTTATTATGTAATTTTGGTAGGCAAAAAAGTCCACTGCTTTTTTTTTTTTTTTATCCCGGTTAGTCGAGGTAATTTGATTCTGAATCACAATGATCGGATTTCCTCCATTGCAATCCATGGAAGCTTCTGTTAGGCTCTTCAATCCCTCTATTCTCAACCGTCGTCTCGTCTTCGCCAAAACTAGTTCAATCAAATTCCCTCCAAAACTTCACAGAAACGACGTCGTCCCTTCTCCCACCGCCCTTTGTCGCGCTCGTATTTGTTCTTCTTCTTCATCTTACCCCCTGAATTCTAACAGCTCCTTTAACCTCTTTCTCTCGCTTTCTTCGTCTCAACATTTTAATGACTCACAACTTCCGCACAATAATAATAATAAATTTAACCCGTTCTCTCAATCAAAAGACACCGGTCACAAATGGCATCTAGCTCCGACGAATGTGACCGACGGCGAAAATCTTCCTCTCCTTGGGGCCGAACAAAGGGCTGTTACGGTGGTGTTGTTAGGTTGGCTTGGAGCTAAACCCAAGCATTTAAGGAGATACGTAGAGTGGTACAATTCGAGAGGATTTAACGCAGTTACGTTCGTTATTGATCCCACTGAGCTGTTATGGTTCGATTTAGGGCGTCGGGTGGATGACCGTATTTCCCAATTGGCAAACGAGGCCGTTTCATGGGTGTTAGATAAGGAAGAAGATGGTAGAGATAGGTGTTTGGTTTTTCACACTTTTAGCAACACTGGTTGGTTTGTGTACGTTGACTAATCATTCTTGTGGTTTTAAATCTTGTGCTGGTCACCTATACTTCTTTTTTGGGTGTTTAATATTTCCAATCTTTTTGCAGCTATGGTTCCATTCTTGATAGTCTGCAGGATAGGCAGGACGTGATGGAGAAGATCAATGGAGTTATTGTTGATTCTGGTGCAGCTGGACCATTTGATCCTAAGGTTTTATTTAATTCATTTATAGATTCTATGCTTTTTGCAGTGAAATTATACTTTCTAGTAAAAGAATTAGTCCTTTTTTCTGTAATTATTCATTAATGTTTTAAATTGTTGCATACCTTATTTTACAAGTTTTAGTTTTTACCATTATTTTACAGTTATGTTGATTCAACTTGTCTATTAGGCTAGGCTCCAAAGCCACATTTATCACATTGCTAAGCTGGATTCATTTTTTTCATGCACTTGCTTCGCGTGTCATACTGTTTATGCTTTCAGTTAGGAATCAGATAGGAGTATTTGCGTGTCATACCGTTTATGCTTTCAATTAGGAATCAAACAGGAGTTTTTGCGTGTCATACTATTTATGCCTTCAATTAGTAATCAACTTGCAGTAGGAGTATTTGGGAAATTCAATCTAGTCTTGAAGAACAGAGAAGTATGTGAATAGTACTCATCAACCTTTTTAATTCTTGCATAGAGCTGCTAAGATAGATCTTTTTTATTCTCTCGTGCCAAAAATTTTACATTGCATATCGATAGTAAGTATGACTGTATTACCACTATCAGAGATACCCTTTTCATTAAAAAATTTGAAAAAAACTAAATTTTACCACTTGGGCTGTAATTTAGGCAGTGACTTCTGATGTGGTTCGCCCTTTTCTCGGTGACCATAATTTCCTACCCTCAACGCAATCTCCTTGAGCTTCTCTTTTGGTGGCTCCATGGAACTTGGAGTACAGGGCTGCCTTTCAATCTGTAGCCAATTTGAATGTGAAATTGTTTTTTAGCTGCTATACTTAAAAGAATAACCTCTTGCAGTCTACTTGGACTATGACTTTGTAAATTTATTTATAACTTTATATAAACTCAAGGCAGGTACACAAAACTGTGATGTGAGGAGCAAGCAAACAACTGTAGAGTGAGGGTCCAATGATCCAGAATCACCAATGGAATATATTATTGATAGCCAAAATTGTTTTATTGTCTTGAGTAATTTAAGGTTGTGTAACTAGAGAAATGTGGTTGCTATATCAGAATCCTAATTTTGTAAGATTATGGATTGACAGAAAACTTACATTTTGGAGTGGGAGAATTATATTATGTGGGAAACTCCTGAAACAGATATTCTTTCTTCTACACTTTTTTTTTTTTTGCAAATACAGCTAAGACCTAAATTAAGCTACACATACAGTGCAATGTTCAAGCTCTTGCTCTATCATGTATGCTCTGATGTTTGCATATTTGATTGGGATTCCTTTGCTCACTGTGAAGCCGGATTTGTGTACACAGGGAATAGAATGTATGCTTGCTTATTTCTTCTTGTTATAGATTCTGTGATTTCAAATTTCATGGACCTTTTTTTTTTTTTTTTGGGGTAAGTAATTTCATAGATTATTTTGCACTTTAGCTAGATGTTGCATTTCGTTCTTTATCAAACACAAACCCTTGGGGAATACAATATGATAACTTCTTTACAATTATGACAGGTCTGGGCGGCTGGCTTTGCTACTGCTTTGCTGAAGAAACGTAGCTCTTCAGCAAACCCTATTGTAGAGGTTGGAAAAGTCAATGGATTAGAAAGTGAAGTGAGTGCATCTGAAGTGGAAGAAAAGGAGCCAGGAATGATTGAAATTATGCTGTTATCAGCATTGGAGAAGCTCTTCTCTTTTCTTTTGAATCTGCCTGATGTGAATCAGTAAGTTTTTATATGTTGCCCTTTACTTCTATATTCAATATGAATAACGAAATTCCAATGATAGTTAATTGTCTTTCACATGTCAGAAACTTTGTATGTCATCAATAATTCATGTTTTATTAATTTATTTTCTTGTTCTGCAGGAGATTAACAAAATTTTTGGCTGCCCTCACAAAGAATCAGCCATCTTGTCCTCACCTCTACCTTTATAGCACAGCTGATAAGGTGATCCCATTTAAGTCCGTAGAAATGCATATTGAAGAGCAGAGGAAGATGGGAAGAAAGGTGTTTTCCTTTAACTTTGGGGTGTCATCACACGTAGATCACTTTCGGAGTTTCCCTGGCAAATATTTATCAGAGCTCCATAATTTCTTGAAAGAGTGTTTTGCAACTGTAAAGCAGAAGTGAATCCTGCAAATGCAGTTCACTGGGTCTAGAATTTTAGTTATAATTTCTTCCACTGCTACTGTGTGGCATTGAGACATGTTGGAGTAAGATCAGGAGGAAATATACGTGAAGTAATTCAGTCATCTTCCAGTAGTGTTGTTGGAACCACCACCTAATTTCTTTTGAAAATGGGAAATAAAAATAAAAAATCTTGCTTATATTCTGAATCACATTTAATCCATTGAGTCTCCACCTGCCATTATTTTATTTTGTATTATAGACTCATAAACTGGTCCTCGTGTCATGCTTCATGTTTTAATTACCAACCGGAGCCTTGACTTGTCGAAGGGTTAATCTGATTTTTTTCCGATCCGATCAGATGGACTGACAATCAGGCTGAGAGAACGGTACCCTTTAAATATATAAATAGATATTTGTACTAATTTACAAATGAAATTAGTGATAATAAAAGAGGTTTGCCAAAATTTTTGCAAAATGCTTGTCAGTGTTAGCTTGAACGGAAACCTAAGGTAAAACTGGGGTTAAAACATGAATTAGTGTAGTTGGCCTTGTCGGACGGGACTGTGTTACAGATTTGAACCGTTTTGATCTAGTTTTCACAGCCATGATTCCAATCCTCTCATATTTGTACAGACTCTCTCTCTCTAATATTTGAAATGGTGAGTAATTTGTTCACCATAAGCTTAGCTTTATCGTCTCCCATTTCGTTTCAATGTGAGTTAACGGGGGTTTAGTGGAAATTTCAGAAAGTTGGGGGAGTACAATGTATTATAAGGATGTTTAAGGGTGTTTCATAATTATAAAACAATTGGACAAGAAAGTAAGAATAAGATATTTTGGTCCTCTTAGTAACGAACTACTTCTCTTGTTCTCTGGACAAGCTATGGCGATATTAGAAGAATCGGCGGTGAATTCAGCGGTTTCTCCGCCAAATTCATACGGAGCCGTTGTTCTTGGTGGAACCTTTGATCGATTACATGACGGACATCGTCTGTTTCTCAAGGTGCTTCTCTCTCTCGCTCTCTTTACATTTTATTATTATTATCACCATCTTCATTATTTCAACAAATGTTTGATTTGAAATCAAGCTAGGCCGCGGCGGAGCTGGCAAGGGATCGAATTGTCGTTGGCGTCTGTGACGGTCCAATGTTGGCTAACAAACAGGTTTGTTTTTTTTTTTTCTTTTTTTAATTTTGTAATTCAACTGTTGTTTTCTTTTATGCGTCGACTGAAATGTTTGTATTAACAGTTTCAATTCTTGTATTTAATTCAGTGTCCAATTCCGATAAATTCAATTCTCATTGAGTTTTAAGGCCTTGGCTGTTAGATAGCTTCAGTCACGTATTGGGTTCTACTGTTGTTTGCTGCAGCAAGTCTGGTTTGTATTTGTCTTCTGATATGTCAAGTTTAAAGTTCTTTGTTCCCATTTTCTGCAGTTCTCCGAATTAATACAGCCCATTGAGGAACGGATGCGTAATGTTGGAAATTACATCAAGGTATCTTGTACAAGGAAGTATGTTCTATCTATGCTCCAGTTATTAATTTTAAAGAGAGGAGTGTACTGGGTTTCTTGTGTTTCCCAGTTATGGCAAATGATTTACTTATGTGTTCTAGAATTGATCGTTTTGGTTTTTTCCTTCTGCAAAACTTCCAGTCTATAAAACCAGAGCTTAAAGTGCAAGTTGAACCTATTACAGATCCCTACGGCCCTTCAATTGTTGATGAAAATTTAGAAGCTATTGTTGTCAGGTTTGCTATTGTTTACTGTCACTCTTTATCATCTTAGTTTTAAGATGTGTTTCTTTTTTTCTTTTTGCCTTTAAACTCCAAATTATTCTACTCTATTGAGCTCTTGACATGTGTGGATACCTTGAAATTTATCTACTTGTTTGCATACTATGAAATATGTCTAACTTACTGCTCGCTTTAATGTCAAAATCTCGGAGTCAATTGGGTGAGTCTTCTTTTTCTTCCGTATTTAAACTATGTTATGCATATTTCACTTCCATTTGGGTGGTCCTGTAATTGAAGAACTGGAATAAAAAGAAAGGTTTAGATTTTACTAGTTACTCCATATTTTTTTAACTATTTTATTCTTGACAAGAAGAAAATTGTGATCAAAAGATTCTTGACTAATTAGGCTTCATTTTCTGGCAGCAAAGAGACACTACCTGGTGGCATGTCAGTTAATAAGAAGAGAGCGGACAGAGCTCTTTCACAACTGAAGGTTTTAGTCTCAGTTTTTGTTGATTGCTTTATTTACAATTTCTTGGAAGCGTTTTTGAAGATCAGACCGTAAAATTGTGGATCATTTGCAGATTGAAGTGGTGGATCTAGTTTCAGACGGATACAGTGGAGGCAAGCTAAGTTCAACAACCTTAAGGAAGCTTGAGGCAGAGAAAGCCAAAAAAGAGCAGGTTGAGGTTGAGAAGGCCAAACAAGAACAACCTGCAGAATAAATGTTGGAGACACAAGGATTGAAGGAATTCTGCATATAAGTTAGTTCTTGAGGCTCAAAAGGACATGATGAAGCAGTTGTTAGGAATGGTAACACATGACTCAGAAAGACTTTGGTGCCGAAACACGCACAAGAGACTCAAGTGATACGATAAAACCACCACTGAATTGCATCAAAATTTGAATACTGTATGAGTATAGTAACTCTTAGGCTTTACTTTATTACAATAAATCAGTCTTAATAATCAATTATAGTACTTTGTTTTGTTGTTATGGCTAATCAGCCTTTAATTAGTCGTCCCTAGAAAACCTAATTCTGAAAATAAAAGTTTAACAAAAACTGAAGAAAGAAGATTCAAGTGAAACTAAAACATGATGAAATGACTATATAATCGACATAATGCCCGTTCTGGGTTCAGTTGATGGTTACTTTCTTAGGAATGACCTTGTTTCCCCGGTTTGACATTCTGCCAAAAAAGGGAAAATTCGACCCTGCCTGTTCAAAAAGGAAAGATCTCATTCCGCTTGCACGCTTAGACCGCCCGTACTAACACCCTACATATCCTACTTCTACTGGAACACCCTGTTTCTAGCTTGGATCACTGCTGACTTGAAAGAGTTGATTTTATCGATTTTATTTTCATTTTAAATCAATTATCCACATTCGTACGATGCCGTTTTCAGCAGAAAGTGTAACTGCCCAATTTTGGTGGACTACGCCTCTCCAAAATAACGGCTATATTATAATCAACGGAAATTTGAATTCCATAAGATATAAGCTTTAACGGTTGCGACGCAACCCTTAACTGTCTTTATAAAAGCACCCTATTGAAAAATGTATCTTCTCTTTCAATTTCACTTTGATCATCTTATCTCACATACACGCACACATACACAGAAACTCCTGTTATTCCTGAAGCCTTGTCACTTGACAAAGCAATCCCTGTCGCCTAATACAAGGTTTTCTTGAAACCCATTTGCTCTTTATCGGTTTTACAACTTCGATATCGCATAGAATCTTGGGTTCAATACTTTTAGATCATGGTTTTTTGTAGTTTGATGTTTATCTTTCTCTTTAGGGGAACATTTTTCTTGGTGGTTTTTCTTGTTTTCCTTTCACACTCATTTATGTCGGTTATCTCCTTGAATCAGACTTTGTTTACTTCTGTTTCACAATCTTGTGGATTCTTGCGTTTTCTTTCAGTGATGTTGAATTTCCGTTTTCGAATCTTTATTATTTTTTTTATTTTACAGGAGGTATTTGCAAAATTCTTGCAGAGATGAATGATTTAATGACAAAATCGTTCTTAAATTATGTGGAACTGAAGAAACAGGCTCAGAAGGACTTTGAAGTGGAAGTCGACATAGAAAGAGGCCAACTCAACCCCGAAGATGAAGAAAACCTCTCTCAGTTTTTCCAAGAAGTCGATGTAATCAAGGAGGTAATGGAAGAGATCACCAATCTCTTGTACGATCTTCAGGATCTTAATGAAGGAACTAAGTCTACACACAGCGCAAAAGTCCTCCGGGGCCTGAGAGACCGAATGGAAGCAGATACTGTCTCTGTACTTCGCAAAGCCAAGATTGTCAAGTCAAGGCTCGAATCACTGGATAAATCCAATATAAGCAACCGCAGAATTTCACAAGCGTTTAAAGAAGGGAGTTCGGTTGATCGCACAAGGATATCTGTCACTAATGGTTTGAGAACCAAGCTTAGAGACTTGATGAAGGAATTTCAGTCTTTGAGAGAAAAGAATTTGTCAGACTACAAGGAAGATCTTAAGAGGAGGTACTATAATGCAACTGGAGAGAACCCAAGTGAGGAAGTAATTGATAAAGTTGTTTCTGGAGGTGGGAAAGTTGACATATTTGTGGACAAAACAGATGAGATGGATTTGAGGAATCAAGAGAGACATGAGGCTGTGATGGATATACAGAGAAGTTTAACTAAGCTGCACCAGGTGTTTCTTGACATGGCAGTTCTGATTGAGACACAAGGGGAGACGGTCGATGACATCGAAGAGAATGTGGCAAATGCGGGTAATTTTCTCAGTGGTGGAACTAACAGTCTTTACTATGCCAATCAGATGAGGAAGAAGAAGAAGAAGACATGGGTGTTCTGGGTTTGGGCTGTGGGGTTTATTGTACTACTGGTTTGCTTTATTTCATTGTTGGCTTCTTGAGAGAAACCAATGTTTCAGAGATTGTTGAGGCAATTATTTTCTATATGGGACCTTAGCTGGTCTACAGATTTTCTTACTCCTAATAGGTGTTTTTTTTTTTTTTTTTTATAAATAATATGCTATTGTCATTTAGAAAAAAAAAAAAAAGCAGTTTTTTTCCAATTTGCCACAGTGGCTATGGGAAAATGGGACCAGCAATAGTATGTCAACAAAGATATTTACTGAAAAAAATGAAGACCAATGATATTGCTATCATCTATCAGGAACCTTATCCAAGTAACTAACAACCATTGAAAGAAAGAAAGAAAGAAAAGAGCCAATGTGCTGTTCTGGAATATTGTTGTTCTGAAGTTAATTAATCTGCCACAAAGAAATGGCATTGGTCTCAGTAAGTCCAGCGATCAAGTTCTCCTGGGAATCGAATGCTATGCAGACCTTGTCTCTACTCGGTAGATGTTCAAACATGGAGGAACTAAGGCAGATTCATGCCCAAATATTCAAACTAGGCCTTGCTAACAATACCGTTCTACTTCGCAACATTCTAACTTTCTGCACCTTTGCAAATTCTGGCAGCTTAGCGCCCAGATGATTTTTGACAGAATTGACATACCCAATACTTTCATGTGGAACACCATTATCAGAGGATATGCTAATAGCAGCGAACCTGAACAAGCGTTGCTTTTGTACTCAAAGATGCTTGCTCATTCAGTTCCACACAATTCCTATACCTTTCCATTCCTGCTCAAAGCCTGTTCCAGTCTGTCAGCCTTGGAAGAAACACTACAAATTCATGCTCAAATCATAAAATTGGGGTTTGGTTCTGAGGTGTTTGCTACAAATTCCTTGCTTCACGCCTATGCCATATCAGGAAGCATTGAATTTGCACATCTTCTGTTTGATCGAATCCCCCAACGTGACATTGTTTCTTGGAACTCAATGATTGATGGCTACATAAAATGTGGAGACACTGAAACAGCTAATGAAATTTTCAGTGATATGACAGAAAAGAATGTTGTGTCATGGACGACAATGATTTCTGGGTATGTTGGGGCAGGCATGAACAAGGAAGCTTTGAATCTATTTCATGAAATGCAGATAGCTGGAGTTAAACCTGACAGTAAGGCCCTTGTAAGCACCATTTCAGCGAGTGCACATCTGGGAGCATTAGATCAAGGCAGATGGATTCACAAGTATATTAAAAAAGAAGGTATTCAAATCGACCCTATCTTAAGCTGTGCTCTTATAGACATGTATGCTAAGTGTGGTGACATGGAAGAAGCTCTAAAATTATTTATAAGAACAGAGAAGAAAGGTGTACCTGCATGGACTGCGCTAATTTTTGGTTTTGCAATTCATGGACAAGGAAGAGAAGCTCTGAATTGTTTTTTAGAAATGCAGAGGGTAGGAATTAAACCAAACCTGATCACCTTCACAGCTATCTTGACGGCGTGTAGTTATGCTGGACTTGTAGATGAGGGAAAGTCATTGTTTGAGAGCATGGAAAGGATACATAACCTGAAGCCAACGATAGAGCATTATGGGTGCATGGTTGACCTATTTGGAAGAGCAGGGCTACTGAAGGAAGCTAAAAAGTTGATAGATACAATGCCTGTAAGACCAAATTCTGTCATTTGGGGAGCACTACTCAAGGCCTGCCGGATCCATGGAAATCTCGACTTGGGTAAACAGATAGGAAAAATCCTGATAGAAAATGACCCTGAACATGGTGGCCGCTATATTCACCTTGCAAGCGTTTACTCCATGGCAAGGGAATGGGACCGAGCAGTTGAGGTGAGAAGACAAATGATAGACCAGGGAATCACCAAACTTCCAGGCTGCAGTATAATTAGTCTAAATGGCATTTCCCATGAATTTTTTGCAGGAGATAGATCTCATCCATATATTGATGAGATAAACCACATGTGGGACCAAATTGCAAAGAGATTGAAACATGAAGGACATAAGCCATCAACAAGGTGTTTACTATTAGATATCGAGGATGAGGAGAAAGAAACAGTGATCCAAAAGCATAGTGAGAAACTAGCAATTGCATTTGGTCTAATCAAAACTCAACCCGGGGAAACAATTAGAATCATAAAAAATCTACGGGTCTGTGATGACTGCCACACGGTAACAAAGCTCATCTCCAAGATGTACACCAGGGAGATCATAATGCGGGATAGAACTCGGTTTCACCTTTTCAAGGATGGAAAATGTACATGCGGAGATTACTGGTGATAAGCAATAGACATAGAATACAACTTTCTGATCACTAGTGAACACTTCATAGATTCATTATGCAGACAATGTGGTTACATTAACTAGAAATAGAATTATTAATGGCTATGTATGCGCCCAATTTCTGATTCACATATCTGCCAACTGAAGAAACAAAAGCAAATTCAAGAGGAACAATTCCTTCTACAAACTCTGGAAAACTCTGCACAACCGTCTTTTAGCTGATGCTGAGATGCTGCTTAGCTGTCCAAGATTGTTCAGGTTCTAGCTGGACAGTTCCAATCTGGAGTAGCAACATAAAATAAACTGAGCACTTTTTTTAAATGAACAGTGAGAAAAGGATTTCTAGAAACAGTTGATCAGGCCTTTGATATAATGAAAAGCCTCTATGACTGTTCAATTAGAATTTGATGTCTTGGCTAAAATCTAAAGTCGAAGACACCATTTAAAATAATTTTTAACTGAACTGGAATCAACCATTTAAGTGTGGTAGCAAGAAAGGAAACACAGCTTCCATTAAATTCAGCCAATTGCCAAAGAAGAAAGTAGGCATTTAATACCTTAGCATTTTCAACACAAACAAAATCTTTGTAGCACGTTTCCATCTGTAGATGTGGGTTCCACAAAACAGCATCTGACCAACTGTAAGTGTACAAGGTTAGAGCTTAGGAATGTAAAGCAGATGAATTTGGGAAGAATTAGCCAAATCAAATCACAAAAAGGGGTTTACGATCATGTACTTGGTATTTTGGATAGATATTGTGTCACCCAAGCCATTGTCAAGGTACAATTCATTGGGAGCATCAAGGTAAATGCAATCTACAAATCCAGGAAAAGTGATCACATCCCTGAATTGATAATGGAACAGTTAAAAAGAATCCAAAAGAAAACAGTCCAAATAATTTATTGGAAAGTTCATACTATTACACTTTTTAAAGATAGGATATTTGCAGAGGAGTGAAGAACCTATCGTTAAAACTTCTCCAGTAGCTCAAAGCAAATTTATTCAAAGTACCTTTCTTCCTTCCCCTCCACCGGATTGGCAGGATCTGGTTCTTTATTCAAGGTTTTGCAACCTTTCAAACCTTTCACAGATGCCCCTGTTACAGAAGCCTGCAATATAATATTCAAAATTTAATTTCAACCAAGTGTTAATTGATTTATTTTAAATCGAATTTCAATTTTTTTCTAACAGACCACATAATAAAAGAATGTGTATTGTACACAAATACACATGGAAACTATGATCAATACAAATATTATATTAATACCAAGAATTTGATCTTGATTTAAGAACTATGGTACCCATGTGAATGTATGATTTCAAGGATTTAGTAAATGAAAAAGGTCCAAGCACAATCTAACTTACACTGAAGTATGTATGCAAAGCAGTACTAAATGAAAACGGCTTATTGTCTGTATTCTTAACTGTCAACTCTGTCAAAATACTCTTGGTGTCTAGAATGACCTGAAAACAATTAAACAGTCTATTAGTTTTAACTAAAACATTTATAACAGCTCCTGCAAAGTAAGATGAATAAGGCCAATTGATTACCCAAAAAAAGGATAGAAATACAAGTCACATACACTTAATATATGACAAAAGCAGAAAGTGGTTTGGTAGATATCAAGCAAGTTATTGTATTGGTGTCACCAAGCAGTAGAGAGGAAAATGATTAAACTCACCTTGTATAAAGCTTGGAAACTGAAATCCCACATGGCACGACTGTAAGGGCCATCCTTTAACTCAAGAGTTATAACAGGATTTCCTTCCACATTTGCAGAATCAGCAATGGACCAATCCATGTTACGCGCAAATCCATGCTGCAAATTGCATAAACATCTCAGGATTTCAAATCAAAATTAAGAAGCTAAAACATAGAATAAAATAAAAGCAGAGCACATACTAGTGATTCTCAAAAAATTTGTCTCACATGTTAACAGGGATTTTACCAACTGTAAGACTACCTAATAGCAGTGGGTCTAAAGGTAAGACTAACAGCTGGCAATAAACCTCCATTAACATATTACTTTAGACAGTATGTGTCAGGAAAACCACTTTAAGTACATGCCACCGCAGTGCAATACATCAAATATTAGCAACAAAATTCAGAGAGCAGCATTGGCTAAAAGTAGTCCCATACTAGAATAACACGAATTCTAACAAACTCATTGAATGTGTAATACTGGGATCAAAGAAGTCGGCAACTAAAGAAGAATGTGAGAATAGCAATATGATACCTGCTGCATTGGGCCAGGTCCAAACTGCGGGAAGCAATGTGGAATTCCTCCACTATTCCAATAGAGATAAGAATCAGTTTACGGGTCAAATCATATATCTATTTCTCAAATTCTATGGAAAAAAAAAAAAAAAAGCTTTTTATTCAATTCAGGACAAGAGTTTAAATTTCACATGAAACATAACAAAATCAAAAATCCAATTTTTATTACTAGAATTGAAAGAAAAAGCATAACAACAATCAAAGAAAAAGAAAATAAATTTAGAAAAGAGATAACCTGATAGGCTTCTTCTTATTAAAAACAGCATCTGGCCTAACAAAAAGGAGGTCTTTGCCATTAGAGGTCTTCCAAGATGTAACGCAACCTCCAAATAAATATATCTCAGCTTCACTGCCACCAAACAAGATTTCGAAAAATCGAAACGATTAAAAAACAAAACTTCAATAAACTAAAAACAAATAAAACCTAGGATGATTCCTACTCACCTACCGCTAGCAGAAGTGAGCACAACCTTGGGTAAATTGCCTTCACCTTCCGTTATTTTAACTCCTAAAGCAATAGTTTCTTTGCTGACAGTCGCAAACGCCATACCAGATTTTCTGCAGCAAAAAAAAAAAAAAAATGAAGGTTTTTGGTGAAAATTTCAGAAAATAGACGAAGAAATGTTTCGTTTGAACAAGTGCATGATCAGGAAATGCGGGAAATTCGAAAGAGAAACTCACCGGTTGACTCGCCGTAGATTACGAGAGTTCAGAGCAGGAAGTGAAAAGGGCATTGAAACTATCGCCATATTCCACTCCTTTTAACTCAATTCCTAAAACAAAATCCCATCTTGTCCCTTCACAGTTGGCTAAGTTATTTGATTCTAATCTTTATATATTCGCATATTCTTTTAGGATTTTATTTAAATTAGATTTTCATATTCACTGTTCTGGGATGAGGCATCATTGAAAGTAAAGGTGTATCCTAGCATAATCAAACTCGAATTTAGACTAATTTGAATTTGGCTTAACTCATGAGAGTCAAGCTTTAGTTTGACAAATTGTTACATAATTAAACTTAAGCTTGTTATAACATAAAAAATATTTGTAATAAGATGAAGATAAAGAAATTAGACAAATATAATTCATGTAAGAGAAAACGATTTTTATTTATTGACTCTTTCTGTTATTATCGCCTATTCATTTGTTCATGTTTCATCTGATGTTTAACATCATTGTCTTAGTCATTCATCTTCAAAAGAACTCAAAAATGTATTTGTTTTTGTGTCTGATCTAGTTTGTCATTCGTAAAATCTTTTATTTGTTTGTCAATTATGTCATTTTGGTAACTCATTGCTTCCCTTTTACCAAACATATTTATACTATTCGTAACTCTCTCAAACTTCTTCACCTTGATGTCTAGGCTTCTACTTATGTTTTGTCATGGTTATTTTTTTGTTGTTATTTTTCTATTGTTAATTATTATATTCAAACTTTAATGTAATAATATAAAGTGTACAATATTTAATCAATAAAATTCATTCCATTTATAGCCCAATATATATAAATAAGTTGAATTTTTAATTACAAACAACAATTAAAAAATACTATGTGAATCACATAAATCTTGGGTCAAATTATATTTTTACATAAATTAGATGAAGACCGTTCATCTTTGTTTGTGACAAGAGAGGCAAGAGAGAGAAACAAGAGAGAGAGATAAGGGAAATGGAAGGATGACCAACGACCGGAGATGGAGAAATTGACACTGAAGGAAAAAGAACAAACCCTAAAAGATATTTATCACTTTTCAAACTTTGGGTTCAGAGAAATTGTAAGTTTTTAAATATAGAAAAAAAATGTGATAAAAAATTTATTTTTTAAATTTATAAAAAATATCGGTTTTACTTCTAGTCTGAACTGAGATTTTTAACAAAAAATTGTTTATAAATGGGTATTTAGATTTTTAAAAATTGGAGGATAAGAGTTTGAGATTTCACTATAACTTGGGTGGGGGTAAGTCTTTTGGCCTTTTTTTAATATCGGGATGATTTTGTTAGTGAAAATTTGATGTGTCCTAAATTTGATGAAACGACAATACTTGGCACAGCTCATATATTTTTCCAGATAAATACCCAATATGAAGCATGTTTATAGAATTATTTTCAATCATCAGAAGATTTAAAATTATGATACATTTGATGAATGTGAATACAAATTTGAATCTCAATCAAATTTCTCAGGTGCCTTGTTTTGTCTTCATGAAACTCAAGATGAAAATCTAACATGGCGGAAGATCCTCTGGTGGAGGCAGTATAGATTGGTCTTCTCCAGGTCCATCTTCCACAACAAAGGCCGTTTTCAAGCCCCAACCAGTGTGCAGCTCTAGATGACAATGCAAAAACCACACACCTGCACGATCAAAACAACAGATTTTATGCATAAATTTTCAACAAAGTGCAATTCAATCTTCTCCAAATCTTATACTTTGGGATTTGTTTATAAGAATCTACCTGGATTGTCAGCTCTGAACCGAATGGCAGTCCAGCCACCAGTGGGAACCCCAACTGTGTTTCTTTCAACAGGGTCAACCAAGTTGTATTTTGCCGGGTCTTTGGCCGGATCAAAGTTTCCAATACCGGTTCCGACG
The DNA here is from genome assembly GCF_011075055.1 of Mangifera indica. Lineage (NCBI taxonomy): Eukaryota > Viridiplantae > Streptophyta > Magnoliopsida > Sapindales > Anacardiaceae > Mangifera > Mangifera indica. Next base: position 1,474,436 of record NC_058152.1, read on the forward strand.
ACGAAGAAATTATAGCCATGGAGATGGAAAGGATGTGACTCAACTGTAAGCAAGTTAGTGTCTTGTAAAACTAACTCAACCGTAGAATTGAAGGCAATCTTGCTGAGCCTTGTGCCATGGGATGTTCCAAGATTGGCTGTTAATGGTGCCCCAGTGTAGTTAAAAGGCCTGGGAGGCTTATCAGGGAAATCAGTCTTGAATACTCCTTTGAGGTTGAAGTAATGAGCTTGGAGAAGGGCTGTTTCAGGCATAACAAAAGAGATATTGTTCAATGAAGCAAGGATTCTGGTTCTATTAACGCATGTAGAGCAAGAATCTTTGGCTAAACCAATGGTGTAAAACAGTTTTCTGTCAACTTTCTGCGGCACTTTAGCCGGAAAGTCGGGGGAGTTTAGGCTTCTAAGCTTCTTGTTATAGCTCAAAGCGGCTGCTGTGTCATTAGGCGCAGGCAATTGAGGAAGGGCTGGGAGGACAGTGTTGGGGATGCCTTTGTATTGCAGTATTGCGGTTGCTGTTTTGTTGTCTACAGGAATTAGAACATCCATGAAAGGCCTGGTAGCCATGAAGTATCTGCCTGGCATTTGATTAGCTTCAACAAGCACGTTTGTGGTTTGGCCAGGGGCTATTAAAATAGCTTGGGTGGTGAATGGCTTTGTGTAAACTGCATCAACCTCTACCACTGTCATGCTGTGGCCGGCTATGGCGAAGAAAAGCTCGTCGTTGAGGGCAGCATTGATGATCCTCAAGAGGTATGTCTTCCCTGATTCAACTTCCATTGCAAAAGTGTCTAAAGGAGCAAATTCAATTAATGAAAGATAAAAGTTAAGAAAAAATGAATGACAAATAGAAAATCTTTGGTGGGAACTAATATTAATTATAATTTCAGTTTAATAAAATTGAATAATTGAATAGTCTAATAATATTTTATAAATAAATTCAAGTAATTAATAAAGATTATGATATGAATAGACAATATTAGTATAATTGTGTGTGCATCTAACACAAATTGACCAGGCTTACGTTTCTCAGAACAAGGGAAGAGAGGCCCAGGCTTGCCATTGATTGTGTGTGCATCTGACATATTTGGCGGCAGGCCCATTTGTTTCCCTTGATCTTCAATAGCTTCCACATCAGTGTGCCACCATTCTCCTACAACACACAAATTGACCAAATATTTAAAGGCTCGAAGGTGGGCAATTTAACAGAAGAACTATAGACCCACCGAGTAAAATGATCTCTTCTCTGTTTGGCTGTGGGAAAGGAAATGGGGTCCCTTGTTTTGGCATGATGACAATTGCACCATACACAGTAGCCCTCAGCCACAGAATATGTGCATGCCACCACAATGTTCCTCTCTGACCGGTCACATTGAAATCATAAGTGTAGCTATTGCCAGTCATGATAGGACACTGTGTTATGTAAGCTGGCCCATCCGCCCAACCATTGCGATATTGCTTCAGTCCATGCCTATATATTACAATCACAATTCACAAAATGGAAATATTAGTAGGGTGAAATACCTAATCTCTGTCTCTGTCTTTATAAATGAGACATTTTTCTGTTCTCATCTCATCCCTGATACGAGGATAATAGAGAATCTTTATCTCTTTCCTGAGAAAAAATTTATCTTCCTTTACCTTTACCATCCCATAGAAAAATTTTTCATACTTTCACCTGTCATCTTCACTAGAAAAATAAAAGAATATTTATTAAGTGCTAGAGTTTATTTATAATAATTTAAAACTCTAAAAGATAATTTAATATATAAGAGTTTAAAGCATATGTAAAGAAAAGATAAGCCTCATTTCTGACTACAAAGATTTTAGTCATTTTCATCTCTATTTTTATTAAGGAATCTCTTCTCTGAACAAAAAAGTCGGACCAAAGACCCGACTTTATAGACCGAATTGTCATCTCTAATAAATATGAACACAAAACTTTGTATATATATATAGAGATTTACCAGTGAATGGACATGTTATAATGGGCGAAGTTAGTGACATTGACAAGAACTCTATCTCCTTCTCTTACATAGATAGTTGGCCCTGGAAACCTCCCATTTACGGTGACAATGGGTTTTGCATGGCATAATCTACTAACATTCTTCACTTGAATCTGATGAGGAAAATGCATGCCAAGTCACAAATTATTGATCATCAAGTAAGAATACATGCGTTAGTTTTAAAAACTCACATCAAATTGGTACTTCTTTACGGCAGCTTCGGCAGGAAAATGAACCCCAAGAAAGACAAAGAGAAATAAAGATAACCCAGATAAGAAATTGCCTCTGTTAGCCATTTTGTCTACTGATAAAACTTCTGATATTGTTGTGATTGTGTCGAAATGGATGGTAGGAAGCATTAATATATATGAATATGTAAAGTTGATGAATTTGTTGAAGGGTTTTGGAGAATTAGGTAGAAATGGTGCAAGCTTGTAAGCAAATACAGATAGAGACTTGAAGCTAGCCATTGACTGACGTAGAGGCTGGGATTCCTACAGGCCAAAACTAACCAAGTATTCAGAAACATCAGTTTAATTTTATTTTCAATTATATATCATTCATCAATGGATATATGTTTTAAGATCATTTAACAATACTGAAAGCTACATGAGGCCAAAATGCACTACCAAGCTTTACCGTTAAGGAAAAGTATCAGCTTTAATGCTACTTTAATTAGCATCAGGCTTATTTGCTGTGTCTTCAGCCCAAATTGTTTGTTGGTTAACATGTCACTCTCTGAACCCGAGGGGGCTTCTTTCTGCCCACAGAAAATCAATTTTTAATCCTTCTCACAATACATATCACAGTCCTAACCTTTTTAGCTATGCTTCTGCAATAAAACTAGATAGCTAAATTACTTCTAAGCTTTGCATACCTTGGGGCTCATATGTATCCTTGTTAAGATGCTTTGCAGAGAGACTTCCTATTACTTCTGATCATCTCATTTCAAAATATGCATCATATATATATATATATATATATACATACACACACATATAGAATCTGAGTCTTAAAGAAACAAGGAAGCTGCAATAGTGCAGTTCTGAAAGCACTTCTCATGCATTCATAGTCATGAGGGCTGTTCCATTAACACTGATTTTCTTTCTGTAAATATGAAGCCTGTGATTTAAGAGGGTGGGTTCTTGCGTTACATCTGAGTTAATTTTGAAGGTCAAGAAAATGACAGTGGTGCAGATACGACGAAGATCAACGACATCAAATAGATAAACGACAACAAATATAAACAAGCAAGAGACTAAAACGACATAAGAAAATACTTCACGATGGATATTCCAGATTCATGCATTGGGTATATGTGTTAAGAGTATAACTACTTCAAGACAGTTCTATTATTTTTTAGTCATATCAGAATATATATGAAAATAATGACAGTCCAACCCAAAACTTATAGAAAGAAGGAAGAAGACATGGGTTAATTCGACAATGCAGGGAAGGTAAGTGGGGAGAATCATGATCTATGATTCCTTCCAACGTGCATGCACAGATTATACTATTATTCTCATTATTTTCCTCTCGGAAGTCACGATTGTATCACGTATAGGAACAGTGATTTTGATACTAAAGAATTATAATAATCAAGATTAAAAGAGTCTAACTTCGTATAAATTCTATATCAAAAACTCATTTTTTTAAATATGATTTTCAAATTTGGTATCGTTATACCAGGGTACATTTGCAAGAATCAAGATAGAAGAAGCTTGTGTGGAGAGAATGTTGCAATGTGTGCAAGCATAGTCCACTTAACAAGTAATTTAGAAACCAAAATTTCATTGATCATGTGACCTGATATGGGGCATGCATGTCCAGCTCTTCCCAATCCCACATCGGAATCCTCCACCACTCGATTTCATTTTCATCTCATGACGTGGCTCCTTATTATCCTTAAACCTGGATCTTCTCCTTCATTGGAAATGCTATATTCCATGAGTGATTTTACAAACAAACAAATCAAAGATCATATGCAAAATAACATAACATAACGAAATTTCAAGATAGGATTAAAGTATATAGATGGGTAAAATATAAACTTAGGAAGTTTGATGTGAAATATAAAAAATAGGATATTTAATTAAATAACCATTTTAGGGTTTCATACTTTTAATTGAAACTTAAGAGATTATATAAATCTATTCATTAGAATACGGTTTAATGATTTTATCCCTATAGCACAACTATATTTAACTTGTGAATTAGACAAAGGCTAATAAATTTCGACAAAGAATCACAATTTTTCAAACTAATTAAATCTCATTGTTAATGGGTTGAAGGGTAAGTATAAAGTGTAAAATCGATGTATTTTAAAGTTTGGTGTTGAATTTAAAATTTTTATTGTTTAAAATTATGTTTTACCTTTGGGGTTTGTATTTCAAATTTTCAATTGATGAATATTATGTTTTTTTT